>NC_000084.6:16077500-17472500 GCF_000001635.26 Mus musculus
AAAAATGTCTCTAGCCAGAACTTCAGCCTTGCACAGCCAATGGCTCTTGTTGGCTACAGAGTCCTCCAGATTCACCATGCCATCCTCTCATATGGCATGAATGGAGATTTATATTACAGTTTGATTATATGATCAAACTAACTCTAAAGACAGACAGTTGCCTTTCACCTGCTCAAACGAAGGACAGGAAATCATTCTGAATTGATCTGTGCACCCTGAACATCCCATACAGATGTCTTTATAGAACTATGTGCATTGCTTGTGAGATTTATATATTACTCAATGAAACATCAAGAGGGAAACCCTGATAGGATTTGCCCTTGAGGATGCTGAGATGTACAAACCTGTTGCTCCATCTCTCTTACTGATCCTGCTTCAAACTGATACTGTTTCCAGAGACTTGCTTCTAGAACAACTTCAAAAAGGACTGCTGATTCCAAATGCCATTTGTTCATCTAGCTCTACAGATTGTTCCAGTCAGTACTTAAATTAAGCCCTGCACTTTCTCAGCACATAGAGAATGGACAATAAATAATCCCAGCTAGGTTCTTTAGATTTAACGAGGTTTTCAATTTCCTTTTGGTCCCCCAAACAGAAACTTTTTGCCCCAATTCAACAAGAAGCAATTATAATAGCATTATCACCCCAAAACCTTGAGTTGGGGCAGATGATTTTGGTTACATTCTGAAATATAGATATGTTGTTACTTTAAGGGCTGATTTACAAATAATTATAGTTTTAGACAGGGAGGTAACTAAAATAGAGGGCTTAAACTCAGGGATGTCCATCTTTCCTCTTCTCTATCCTTCTTTTTTTCTTAGATATGTGAAAGGGGTTTGAAACATAACAAGGGGTATACAGTAATATTATAAGAAATTAGACAAATAGGAATGTATTATTAAATTTACTCTTAAACAAAAGCATTTTATAGCCATCTTACATTGGTAGAGATCTTTATATTTTAAATAACAATTAAAGTTATATTTTCTTTTTTTTAAATTTATTTTTATTAGGTAATTTCCTCGTTTACATTTTCAATGCTATCCCAAAAGTCCCCCATACCCACCCCCCCAATCCCCTACCCACCCATTCCCCCTTTTTGACCCTGGCGTTCCCCTGTACAGGGGCATATAAAGTTTGCAAGTCCAATGGGCCTCTCTTTGCAGTGATGGCTGACTAGGCCATCTTTTGATACATATGCAGCTAGAGACAAGAGCTCCTTTCTTACATTGGTACAGAAATTTGTATACTGATATAGGTTTAAAATTTTCATCAGTGTAAATCTTTGTATATTGATATAAAATTTAATATTAACTTTGTTACAACAAAATATATATATGTTTCAACTCTTGTATAGGTATTGTGCCTATGCAGTTCATTTAAAAGTACAATGCTTAGCCTACTTCTTTTAATAGCTGTTATTACAAACTGTTTAGAATAATTAAGTAATGCAAGTTAATAGTTAGATCGTAAAGCCGGTGCACACCTTTAATCCCATCACTTGGGAGGCAGAGGCAGGCGGATTTCTGAGTTCGAGGCCAGCCTGGTCTACAGAGTGAGTTCCAGGACAGCCAGGGCTACACAGAGAAACCCTGTCTCAAAAAACAAAAAACAAAAAACAAACAAAAAAAAAGTTAGTCAAAATTATGTCATATTGCATACTAATTTAGTTAATTAAAAATGTTTTCATAGTTATTCAAATAGTATGTAGCTAAAAAAAAAAGTTTAACATTTCAGATATGCTTTATATAGATAGATAATCCACAAAAGCATCAGAGCCACAGAATATGGCATTTAACATCAATGGGCTACTAAAAGATTCTTTGGTTATGAGACCGATTACTCTTGACAGTATAACCATTCCACTTCAAGGAAGAGGATGAGCATCAGTATAGCCATACAGAATTGCATCAACTGTGGCAAGCTGGCTACTGAGCAAGAAACTGCCCATACTTCAGCTACAGAAAAAAAAAAAATACTCTGCAAAAAGGACAAATGGTTACAGGAGAGTTGACTACTAAACTCTGCCAAAACAGGGTAAGCTAGTCCTTCATAATCCTTGCTTAACTCAGGGTTTGTCAGATGTTTTGGGCCAAAAGATAGCTACTCCAAAGTTATAAGTTATAAGGAATATTGCAGACTGTTCAGGTGGTAAGATGTCTCTATCATTTCTATGATTTTTGGAAGTTGCATCCCTGTGGTTCCTGTATAGTCAAATAATATTTAATATCCTCTCAGATCTCTGATGGGGTTGTAGACTAGATAGTTATAGTGTCACAATTACACTTTAGTTGCTTAGGATTTAAGAAGATGTTCTGGGTCTAAAAAAGTTGTTTTAAGAATGGTGATGCAAGTTAAGATAAAAATAATTTAGATACAAAATTCTAACTCACCAAGATAGGATAAATGATAAAATCCCTTATCTAAATTGCCAAATATAATGAACTAGAAATTATAAATGCATATCATACTTTGTAATTTTCCTAATTGTTATAATTGTATTCAATTTGTATCTGGGAGAAAAGGAGCCTTTTATTGGACTAAAAAGGGAAATTGTTGAGATTTGATCAGTTGCTATGTATTGTAATGTTAAGTGCTGGCTCTCAAGGCTTGGTTGTCCCAGAAAGAAGAGAGTCCATGTTGCAGGAAATATTAAAAACAAAACAAAACAACAACAACAACAACAAAAACAAACCAAGTCCACCAACTCTCTGTTGGGCAGCACCTTGCTCCAGTGTTCCTACTGCAACTTGCAACCCTTTCTAGCTAGTCTCTGCTGTGCCAGATTGCTGTGTTCCCAGCTTTCATTTGCTTGTCCTGGGCGCTGCCACTAGTTCTTGCTCAGCCATAAACCCATATAGTCTGAGATTCCACATTCCAGTAACTAATGGAACTGCCAACCTCACAGTTGGATATCACAATACCCAGTAACCTGGTAAAATCAAGACTATTAAAGCTTAATTAACCAGTCAGATTTATGTATCAATAATATCACAATTTACAGGATACCAGTGCAATAATTTCAGAGCCAATTGAGAATGGTAAAAGCTTTATCCCAGTTAATCTAACCTTATGACAGCACAACACCTTATGAGTGGTAAACGCCATGCTAGCTAGGGCTTCCTTCTCCCCATACCCTGAGACGCTCCCTGTCTCTGCAGCTCTCAGCTCCTCTGTACTGATATAATGGACAGGGAAAATCCTGAGACAAGTCCCCGGGGATTAAGTTTCAAGTCTATTAACTCCAGTTTAAACTTTAAGATCATAACCATGAAATGATCTATGATCTGTGCTTAAACATAGACCTATAATTCAACAGTTACCTTTACCTTTACAGTGCAAACACAGTATAAGTTACAATAATGCATTTGTAGTCAAATTCTAGCAATCCTGTGTCTTTCACCTTGTCCAATAATAATGTAAACTTTGATTTTACAGGCCTTTTCCTAGATAGTTTCTCAGAATACCTTTTCTTTGGACATTTCCATGGATGTGGCTTTTGCCTCTTTGTGTTGAGGCTTTGTCTTTGTCTGTGTATTTTAATGCTAAGTGTGGTCGCCCAAGGCCTGGTTGCCCAGAGAATCCAGAGTCTGCACATAGATCAAAATGACACTAATGATCTTAACCCCTAATTATTTATGTTTGGTAAATAAAAATGCCAACAATCAATAGCTGAGCAAAAGAGACATAGGTGGGGTATAGGGTTCCAAGGCTTGGGGTTGGAGGAAGCCACAGGAGAGAGAAGAAGATGGAGAGAGGAGTAAGACACCATGGGTTAGGAGTGAAGAAAGCATGATCATGATGTCTGGCCAGGTGTAGTTAAGAGTAGCCCAAATAATAAAACATAGTAAGTAATAAACCAGAATTACTAATAAGAAATAGATTTTAATAGCATAGCCGGTAGATATCTTCCCACCATGAGTGCTAATAATGACTTGTTGTAAATAATAAAATTTATGTGTCTTTTATCTGGGAACTGAATAATCACAGGCTGGATAGAAACCCCTGACTGGAATAAAAAATATTCAACTACATCCTTGAGTTTTTACTGAAGTTCTATTATTCCAAAGAGAAGGTTCAATGAAGTCTACCGTGATAACCGTATTTGAAATGGTCATCTTCTGGAATTGGTCTTGACTACCCTGCTTTTATAATAGTTAGTTTATTGCATTTGAAAACACTGTATGTTTATTTTTGTCTGCAATTGTTTATTAACTGTTATTTCTAGCTGGCATGTTAATTTTTCAAGAGCAATGATTGGTATGTGATTGATTGATTAGTGATACATTAAACATTTCGATACCATTACTTGGCAAAATAAAGTTTTGACAATGAGGGGCTGGAGGGATAACTCAGTCTGTAAATTACTTCTTGTACATGAGTATCTGAGTCTTTGTTTCTGGACTTGTGTAAAAATGCCAGGCATGAAGGGTAAGGAGGAAGAAATAGGTAGTACCCGGTGCTTGCTGACCAGGCATTATGGCTAAATTGGTAAGCTCTGGGTTCAGTGAGAGACTCTGTCTCATAAAATAAGGTGGCAACCAACTGAGGAAGACACCTCGCTTCTATACATATGTACACACATGTCCACATTCACACACATGTGCATATATACAGGATATTTCAATAAATACTATTGTGTGAATAAATAAGATACTGCTCGTACACATCTCAGCAATTTTGTATCTGAGTCCTGTTCCATTCCACAGGAATGTCTGTAAGAGTTGTGTCTTCACTATGTCTTGCTTTGTGGCTTCAATTTTATATCCAGGATCAGGAACCATATTTTCTTTCCTTCAATGTTTTCTTAATATAACTATTTCAAAGACCAAGGCCTCTTTTTTTTTTTTTTTTCCAGCAGCTAAAGTGTTCAGCATTCTTGACTCAAACTTTCTCTGCTTGAAATGAAGACAGTAAAGTAAAAAGGCAGCTGTGATTTATCCTGTCATGCATAAACATCTCTTCATTCCTAAGAGCACTGGGAATAGAAGGCTGAGAGCAAGGTTCAGAGGGCTCTACTTTGGTCCTTTTGATACTGACTTATATTTCTGTGGTTTTATAACTAGGGCATTTGATGTTACTCTTATGTATAGAAGCCAGCCTTTATGCTTTATTCCAACTGTGCTTTTAAAGTTAATACATTCTGCTTTATGATGCTCAATATTTTTAAATTCTTTATTGCAGTGTCAGATAAAATACAGCAGTTTTTGAACTTATCTTACAAGGTCATGCTCAAACAATTGCTTGCTTACATCGGTGCAATAAAAATGTGCTTAATATTTGGAAAGCAGCAGCTACCAATAGTCACATGAAACAGGTTTGCAATGCTTTAAATGCATTATTCTCACCAAGATAGTGAACAAAACCCTATTTTTGACAAATGAGAAATTTTGAAATTCTACTTTAATGTATGTTTTACTCTATGATCATTACAACAAACACATCCTAATGTTGCATGACTTGATGGATATTTTGATGTCAGTTAGCATCATTGAGCTGGTTCATCCTCTAAGGAGAAGAGAACAAATGAATGACAAGGCAAATGTACTAGAAATGCAATGTAAGCTAATTTAAATGCCTAGGTCACTAAGAAAAAATTTTAATACTGGTTTCGTAAAACTCATGACATCCTATTAAGGGTTGTTTCTATTAGAAATGTAAATGACATGAATTTTTGTCCATTAAACATACCTAAAAATAATTTATGAAGCATATAAATTTTATTGAAAATTTTATAACTTTAGAAATTAGAAATGGTCATATAAATTTATTCCTAAGAAACTGATTAAATACATCTTACTCTAAAAAGTTCTGATAATGATCCCAGAGTCTACTTTTTGCCACTATTAGTATTGTTATAGTATATTGTAGTGTCCACAGACTCATTTCACATACAATTGAGAAAGGAAGAGAGTAGAGACCTCTGCTCTGCTAACAACCATAGCATTCTTCAAACATTGTGTCTCATGAACCAACTAATTTGACCTTAATCATATAACCTATTTAAGGCTCAGTTTGCATGTCTGTAAAATGAGAATAATAACAGCACCATTGAATAAGATTATTGTGAGGATCAGGTTTAGATTATGCAAAATGCATAGAATAGTATCTGATATGCATGTTCAATACTTGAGGGTTATTATTACTATGTTTTTCTAAAAGAACATAGTGAATATAGCTCCATAAAGTCAGTATGGTCAAAATACATGATATCCCTACATGAAAATTATGTTTTCTATACACTTCACTATGTATAATGAACATTTACATATGTAAATATATATATAAGTGTAAATATATGAGATGCTAATATATTAACACATAAAGTGGATAATGTAATTTCTATGGGCATATTTATACAAAACAATGTGTACAGTTATAATTATAATCATTACAATTATAATTGGAGGATTCTTTACAATTATTATGATAAATGAGTTCATTATTTAAATATAAGTGACATATATTTAAGTACAAATATAAGTAGGATTGTAAAATTTTGTCAAGTATCTTAGATATTAACTACCTGGAATGACTTCCTGTTTTCTCTTCACATAGAAACTTCTAAGCTGATTCTCAAACTTTTAGCTTCCTTGAGGCTGTTGTGCATTAGCAAGTCACTTTGTGTGCTACCTTTTCTCATTCTCCATCTAGACTCAAATTCATTGCTGAAAGGAGTTCCACCCGTGCTTCTTTAAAACCTGCAAAGAAACAACATATCTATCCATCAGAGGCAATAAGTATGAGAGGCAATACTCATTTGATTTGTATAAAGACAGTTGGCTCTATTTTCTGTGAAATATGCAACCAGAGATTAAGCACGCAGTGCATTAAATGTTCTAAAAAATCGTCTGTGCTTGAAATGCACAGATATTTTACTAGTGTTATTATTCCCACATTAATGTTGTACAATAACTATTTTATACAATTATAAATCTCCTAGAAATTATTTGATGTATAAGAGAGAGTTGTATAAGTCATCACAAGTACTATGCAAGTTTAGAGAAGATACTTGAACATTCATGAGTATTGGTATTTGTGGGGAACCTATAAATGCTGGTGGATGAGTATATCATTCTTTCATGGTTATTGAGGAAGCTGGTCACTATATCAGCAGCATGACCATAAAAAATAACTTGAACAATTCCAAATGCTCATTTGGCATACAAAAATATAATCAACAAGGCTTTCAAGTTTTATTTCTACTTGTTTCACTTCTCTACACTCAATTTTCATGTTTACAAAATTGTGAATTGTAACCTATAAATTTGATATGTCATAAGAATTAATTGATATACTATAAACACCTAAAAAGGTATTTAGTACGTGATAATCATCATCATTATTAGTCTTTGAAGAGTTTATGTAACTGAATTTCTTGGCGAGCTCCATAAGTGTATAGGATCTAGCCCTGAGAAACTGCTTCTGGCAAGCCTTGGAATTTGCCTTGAGAAATGGTGTCTCAATGGTGCCTTGTTCATAACTCATTCCTTTTGTGGCAAGGCTTCCCATGGACATTCATCACCAGAATTTTCCACCAATCAATTCTTTACCCAATATTAGAATATACCAAAGCTGGCAATATTATAAGTTGGGTGGCTTGGAAAAAAAGAAAACCTGGAAGCTATTAGCTTGAAAAACAAGAATGAAAAACCACCTAGTGTAATTTTTCTGACTAGAGAAAATAATTGCTTTCTCACAGCTTGAAAATTATATAAACTACTTTTTTAGCCCTCATAGTACAACTGCCATTTCCAATTTTAAAGTAAGTTCATGGCCTCAGGTTAGCTACATAATCTTTGAACTTCAACATTTGAGAGAATTGTTCTTAGGGCAAGGCTGACTCTAGATTTCATTTTATTCTTTTGCCAATTGGCAATATCACTTACAATTGATATTAAAACTGCTGTCAGTAAAATGCTTCAGCCAATCCTTTTCTTATATATTGTTCTTTAGCTCAGCATTCTAGCACTGCTAAATTTTCAAAGTAAGCCTCAGAAGATTAAGGGCATCAGGGGCAGAAACATTTGGAATTGGCAATAGTTTCTCTGGACGTATATTTTAAAGTTTTAGAATTCTTTTTAATTCAGTGTTTAACCTGTTTTTTAGTATTTGATGTATACTCAAAAATAATTATAAGCTATTGTTAGGACTATTATTTGAAGACAAGTTAAAATTATTTATATATTATGTTAATAGTTCATGTGATATAAGATATCAGAATAATGGTATTTTAGTGAAGTTGCTTTCTCTTTCCATAAGAATCTGTGTGGATCATATAGCACTAACAGGAGGCCCTATGATCCACAGAAGCCCTAAAAGTCATACAGATCCACATGTATTATATCTTATTGCTCTGTCATATGAAATACATAACCTGTATGTTGCTGTTAGAATGGATGCCCCCACTTCATGGACTATAACATCATTTCCTTCACCCAGTTGATAGTAAACATAAATTCTATGATACACAGGCAATATTAAAATATCCAAGCACATAGTGTGCATGGTAATTGCAGAGTGGGATTTGCAGATCAGCTAGTGTTATAGCTATCATCGAAATGAAACTCCTCTGACATCATACCTATTTCTAAAACTTTAACCTCTACTTTCTACAATAAAGTCCAGACTATAAATTAAGGAGATTATAGAATTCAACCAAACTTATTTTATCCCCAAGATGCAAGGATGGTTTAACATGATCAAATAATTAAATGTTATACATCAAAGATATAAACGAAAGGTCAGAAACTTCATGTTTATTTGAATTGATGCAGAAATGGGGTTTGGCAAATCCAAAATCTTTTCACTTTTTAAAGCCTTAAGGAATCTAAGAGTAGAATAAACCATACCTTAATATACGTATATGCAACCTCCTTCCAGCCTAGTAAGACTGGCTTAGACCATCTGCCACAGAGGTGGAGCCACCTGCTGTGCTGCTTCTCATCCCTCTCCTTTGATATGCCACTACCTGCTACCTGCCTGAGGTCAAACCTGTTCTCAAGATTTTCTGGAGTTAACACCGAACTGTGATCTTCGCAAGTTCTGACTAAAAGGCTGATCTGACAGCTTCACAAGGAACTTGGAGTGACTGAGAATGGGCCTCCCCTCTTCTTTAATAAAGCATGTTCCCCTACATTAAAGTTGAGCTTTGATTAGGAAAACTTGATTTAGCTCCATTCTTTCTCTCATCCATCTAGTTCCCTCTCTTTCAGCTCAAGTCTGCCTCCTCAGCCGTACCCCGTTTCTTGCTAGCTGCTGGACAGTCTGCAACAGTTTGGCGCCTGAACGGGGACCCGAAAAATGCCAGAAGGACGCTGAGAGAAAGCTGCTTGTGTGGAGCTCCACGGGAAAGTAAAGGGTCTTTCGTATGGGGCACCGAAGCAACAAACAGGTACACATGGTAGCGCTAGCTTAAAATTGCATTTTTTAAAGTGTTGCTGAGGGTGCAGTAGGATATGAACTAAGCTTGAATCAGCGCTAACCCAACGCTGGATCTGCTTAGGTCAGCAGCGAATTAATCAGAACCAGAAACTGGAATCAGGCGGTTGTCCTCACCTTCCAAGAGCTGCTTCAGGCAAGAGGAGTAGGGCTTGAAGTACAATTGGTAGAAAAGGTTTTAGATAGGATAGATTCTTGTTGCCCATGGTTCAAGGAAGAAGAAACTTTAGATTACAGAACCTGGGAGAAAATTGGTGAAGCCTTGAAAATCACTCAGGCAGATAATTTCACCTTAGGCCTCTGGGCGCTCGTAAAAGATGCTTTTGAAAAGGTGATCTCTCAGGGGTCAGATTGTACCCAGGCAGAGCTTGTAGAATCTCAGGAAGAGTGCCTACCAGAGAGGCCCTTCTCAGAAAAGGGTCATCTCAACTCTAAATTTGATAGATGTGGAAACTCTGATGATGAGCTAATTTTAGACAAAGATAACTAAGAAAGAGGAGCTGCCAATTATTTTGATGAGAATTGGCCTTCTTGAGAGTCTCCTGCTCCACCTATGGTCTCCACCTCGGGAGATGCTACTTAAAGGGCCACGTGACTAAGCAAATTAGTGTTTGAAATTAGGCTTCAGAAGTTGACTAATGAGCTTCGGGAGCTAAAACGGATGTTAGATGTGGGGAAGAGTAACTCTTCTGAAGTATATCAAGCACCGCTAGAAAGAGCTGTGAGTCAGGCTCATGGAAGAGGACAGAATACGTCTGATATGCTAGCCTTTCCTGTGGTCGAAGTAATTGATCAGCAAGATACTAGAGTCAGATAATACCAGCCTTTGGATTTCAAGTTGATTAAGGAGTTAAAAACAGCTGTTGTACAATATGGTCTTTCAGCCCCTTTCACTCAAATATTACTGGATACAGTCGTGGAGTCACACTTAACCCCCCTAGATTGGAAAACTCTTTGTAAGGCTACCCTGTCAGGAGGAGATGTTTTGCTTTGGGATTCTGAATGGTGAGATGCCAGTAAGAAAACTGCCGTTTTAAATGGTCAGAAAGGCAAATCAGACTGGGATGTTAACATGCTTCTGGGAGAAGGTCCGTATGAAAGCCAGGCTAATCAGATTGGTTTTCCTGTTGGCGTGTACTTGCAGATCACTGCCGCTGCCTGCCATGCTTGGAGACAGTTACTGGTTAAAGGAGATTATAGTAGGAGCTTAGCCAGCATTCGGCAGGGTCCCAATGAGCTTTATCAGAACTTTGTGGATAGGCTATTAATAGCAACTACTAGAATCCTTGGAAAATCTGACACGGGAAGTCCTTTCATTATGCAATTGGCTTATGAGAATGCTAATGCAATGTGTCGCACCGCTATCCAGCTGCACAAAGGACAGACAGATTTGGCGGGATATGTCTGTCTTTGCGCAGACATCGGGCTGTCTTGTGCTGCTTTTCAGGGGACCACCGTATAAGCAATGTTCTCATGGAAACGAGGGAATAATGCATGTTTTAAGTGTGGAAGTTTGGATCATTTTAAAAGTAATTGTCCTAAGAACAAAGGTGCGGAGAGTGGGCAAGCAAGCCGTGTCCCAGGGATTTGCCACAAGTGCAGGAAAGGAAACCATTGGGCTAGGGTATGCAAATCTAAGCCAGGTGTTCTGGGCTGTCTGTTGCCAGGAAATGAGAGGAGGGGCCAGCCCCAGGCCCTGACCCATTCGCTGCAAAGAGCTTATGGGGTGGTAAACCTGATGCCCAGCCAAAGAGATCAGTTTTTGAACTTGTCAGGGCAAACCCAGGAGGTGCAGGATTGGACCTCTGTTCCACCACCCACGCAGTATTAACCCCAGAAATGGGAGTTCAAACTCTGCCTACTGGAGTCTTTGGACCTCTACCTGCAGAAACTTGTGGAATTCTTTTAGGACGAAGCAGTTCTATTGTAAGAGGTCTGCAGATTTATCCAGGTGTTATTAATAATGGTTATGAGGGAGAAATTAAAATCATAGCTGCTTCCCGTCATCTTGTTATAACTGTACCCGCTAATCAGAGAATTGCTCAACTTGTTTTAATCCCTTTACATCAGTCACCGTATAGATTCTTTAAGAATGAGAGAGGACAGGGTACTTTTGAATCCTCTGATGTGAATTGGGTCCAATCTATTACTAGTCAGAGACCCAACCTTAAATTGACATTTGAAGGAAAAAGCTTTGAAGGATTGATAGATACTGGAGCTGATGTGACAATTATTAGAGGACAGAACTGGCCTTCAGCTTGGCCTCTGACTGATACTCTCACTCATCTTCAAAGAATTGGTTACGATAGTAACCCAAAACGAATCTCCAAATTACTAACCTGAAGAGACGGAGAAGGCAAATCAGGACAAATTCAGCTGTATGTTATGTCAAATTTGCCTGTAACTCTGTGGGGAAGAGATCTCTTGTCACAGATGGGCGTTATAATGTGCAGTCCTAAGGAGATGGTGACTAAACAGATGCTCAGACAGGGACTTTTGCCTGGTCATGGGCTAAATAAGGAGGGACAAGGAATTAAGACTTTTGAAGATACTAAACCTCATTCTAACACTAGAGGTTTGAGGTATTTTCAGCAGTGGCCACTATCTTGATTGCATCCCATGCTGATAAAATTCAATGGCTTAATGATATTCCGGTGTGGGTGGATCTTGGTCTTTACCTAAAGAAAAGATAGAAGCTGCCTCTTCACTGGTGTAGGAGCAACTAGATGCAGGACATTTAGTAGAATCTCAGTACCCTTGGAATACACCTATTTTTATTTTCAAGAAAAAAATCTGGTAAATGGAGATTGTTACAAGATTTAAGAAAAGTTAATGAGACCATGATGCCTATAGGAGCTTTACAACCTGGGCTTCCATCTCTGGTAGCCATTCCTAAAGAATATTATAAAATTGTGGTAGATCTGAAGGATTGTTTCTTTACTATTCCTTTGCATCCCAAGGATTGTGAAAGATTTGCTTTTAGTGTTCCTTCTATAAATTTTAAGGAACCTATGAAGAAATAACAATGGATAGTCCTCCCAAAGGGCATGGCTAATAGTCCTACCTTAGTCCAAAAGTTTGTGACACAGGCCATTCAGCCTGTGAGAAAACAATGGCCTATGATTTACATCATTCATTTCACAGATGATGTTTTGATGTCAGGAAAGGACCCCCAGGATTTACTTTTGTGTTATAGAGATTTACAAAAGGCTTTACGTGATAAAGGATTACAGATTGCTCCTGAAAAGATACAAACTCAGGACCCTTATAATTATTTAGGTTTTAGACTTACTAATCAAGGTGTTTTCCCCCAGAAGATAGTTATTCGCAGGGACAACTTAAAGACTTTAAATGATTTTCAAAAATTGTTAGGTGATATTAATTGGCTTTGCCCCTACTTAAAGCTTACTACAGGGGGGTTGAAACCTTTATTTGATATTCTTAAAGGGAGTTCTGATCCTACCTCCCCTAGATCTTTAACCTCAGAAGGGTTGCTGGCCTTACAACAAGTGGAAAAAGCTATTGAAGAGCAATTTGTCACTTATATAGATTACTCTATGCTTTTACATTTGTTAATTTTTAATACGATTTATAAGCCTACAGGATTGTTATGGCAAAAGTCTCCTCTAATGTGGCTACATTCTAGGATTTCTCTTAAACGTAATATCTTGCCATATTATGAAGCAGTAGCTCAAATGATTATACTTGGAAGGAAGCAGGCACTAACTTATTTTGTCAAAGAGCCATATTTCTTTTTGCTTCTCTGCATACAGGAGATGCTTCTAAAAATGTAATTGATCATTGCCTACAAGCCTTTAATGCCATGGGATTGCCTAAACTTATTAAGACAGATAACAGGCCATCCTATTCTAGCAAAAAATGTACTTCATTTTGTAAAGAATTTGGCATCAAACATAAAACTGGAATTCCTTATAACCCCATGGGACAAGGAATAGTTGAACATGTTCATTACACTTTTAAAAATTGGCTTTTTAAGACAAAACAGGGGCAGTTATATCCCCCAAGGTCACCAAAGGCACATCTTGCCTTTGCTTTATTTGTTCTAAATTTTTTGCAAACTGATGTTAAATGTCAGTCTGCAACAGATCGCCACTGGCATCCAGTTACTTCTAGTTCTTCTGCCATGGTAAAGTCCTGGACCCATTAACTAACAAATGGAAGGGTCCAGACCTGGTCCTAATCTGGGGAAGGGGCTCTGTCTGTGTTTTTTCACAAAAAGAAGGTGGAGCTTGATGGCTGCCTGAGAGATTAGTTCGTCAACTGGACACAGATCCTGAATCTTCTAGTAAATATGACTCTAACCTTGATTATGGGTAAAAATACTCTTTAGCCGAAAAGTTAAATCAGAGCACAGGCTCCACTCCCAGAGAAGCTGCAGTCTTTCTGCAATTCTCAAAGCCAGCTCCCCAACACTGGGAGGCCAGAGCCTGAGCTTGATCATTGCTAATTTGCAACTGAATAGAGTACCTGGACTTCTTCAAAGCAGCTTTTATACTGTGGCCTTTCACTGTCCCACCTTTGTTTTTCAAGCAGGTCAGTTAATACCACCACCGTTCAGCCTGACTGCAGCAGGTGTAAAATCTTGCTTCCAACAACACAAGTGGCAGTTATTATTATTGTACATCAAGAAGCATTCTAGTACATATTGTGGCTTTGGTCTGAATTGGGAGTATGGTGTGCTATGAGGGCCTGATAGTCAGTGATGGGCAACCAGATCACGGAATCATACCAATCTAAGACAGAGGTATATGCCAAAAGGCCGTGGCTGTTGATAATACACCACAGAGCCATGTTTGTGTGAATTATAACACAAACTAGCTGCACATAGACTCCAGGATGGAATTGGGTGGTTCAGGAGGATCTGAGATCCTAAGACAGGCGGGGCCACCAGCCAACCTTAACTCCCAGGCAGGACTTTAGAGCATAAATAAATTTTATGCCTCAGTCCAGTTTTGTTTAATATTATTTAATGAGGGGGAAATGTAACTTCCTTCCAGCCTAGCAAGGCTGGCTTAGACCATCCACCACGGAGACGGAGCCACCTGCTGCTCTATTCTTTCTCTCATCCATCTAGTTCCTTCTCTTTCAGCTAGAGTCTGCTTTCTCAGCCGTACCCTGTTTCTTGCGAGCCGCTGGATGGTCCACAACATGTGTGTGTACACATACATACATATATATATATCTCAATCCTAAAGCCAGCAATATACCAATGGGGGATGATATTTCCCCTACAATCAGGAATTAGGAAACTTTTCACTCTCTTTACTCTTATTAAATATTGCTCTGAAGTTCTTCATGAGATAAGGGAATACAAAAGGTATGCATAGGAAAGAAGTGAAATCATCAGTGTTTGTATGTGATACAATGAAACACCACAAAGCTCTGCCAGACAATGCTCAGATCCAAAGAACACTTTCAGTAAAGCATAGGACACCAAGAAAACTAACAGCTTTTCTATACACCAGCAACAAACTTGCCAGGAAAGAACTCAAGAGACTTGCTTGAGTATCTACATTAGCTCTGAAGAGAAGGAAAGCATGAAGGGAAGAAGGCAGAGCTCTAGCAATAGACCTAACTACATGCAGTCTTTACCTTACAGAAGAAAGAAAGTAAACAGTACACTAGAACATAAAAACAACCCCCAGACTCTGGCATTTGTCAGACTTTGTATTTGGAATGTAACCTTACAGAGTCAACATAATATCATCCAAATACCAATGACTTTCTTTACTCAGCTAGCCAAACCAACTCTAAGAAAGATCAGGGCTGGAGGTATCAAAATACTTCATTCAAGAGTATACAACAATGAAATAGTAGCAAAAGCAGCAGGGTACTGTAATAGGTCAGACTAATAGAATAATAAAATGGATTAGAGGTTCCAGAAATATATACAAACAGCTACAGTCATAGAATCTTTATTTAAAGCATGAAATGGAAGAACAACAGCAAAAAGTAACAACCTTCTTAGCAAACGGATCCAGGAAGAGTAGAAACCCATATACTAAAACTGGCAGATAAAAACAGAGGTAAAAAATTTGCAATGCTGGCAAAGGCAAGGGATTTCTGAAATAGACTGCAGCGGGTCAGAAACTATTACCAAGCATTGACATATATTACTTAAAATTAAAAAGCTTTTGCACAGCAGAGAAATTCACCAACACACATATATGCATAGAATTTAAATTAAATTGAAAATTCTGAAGACATTTAAAGGTGTCTGTCTAAGTGATTACATTCATATGACATGAAAGCAGAAAGAGTAAATATTTGGAAGGAGGAAGAGAACAAGAAAGTGGGAAGTTGGGGAGCAGTAGAGAGTAGTCGGGATGTTAAAGAGAACAAAATGCCAAGATTTACATGGAAACTGTCACAATGTAGCTCATTTCTTTGTATGCTTACTAGTCATCAATTTTAAAAAGTGAATGTTATTTCCTAAGAAGAGGGATTCCACTGAGACTTAAACAAAGAAAGTAGATAAAGCTGCCTGTGAAATAAAGCAGTATGAATTTCAGGTTTCACAGACTTCAGAATGTAGATTCTCATAAGTTTGTTGAAACAATGAAAGGTGAATCCCCACAGAATCATCAATAACTAATTTCTTACCAGTAGTGTTTTTTTTTTTAAATGAGAAAGAGAGATACACTACTCTTTTTCTTTTCTTGTTCTATATTATGGAATGTAATTTTCTCAAATATAACAGAAATGAACTCTCCCTATATAAAAATCAATGTGTTCCCCTCTAGAATTTCAAATTATAGTGCTGTTTTAGAAGCATCGTTTTCCTTCTGCAGTAGCATTTTGTCTAAATCTTTGTCCTGTGGCCTCAATGAATGCACTTGGCAGGAAGAATTGAAGAATAGGGAAGGGGAGAGTTCCTGTGAACACAAGCACCTTGGGAAATCAGCAAAGATGGGAAACAAATACATAAAAGCCATCCCGTGCAGAGTATATGCTTTTAATGGGACTTCATTCAAAGTGCATACTTCTTAAAGTTTGCCTCAGCATGGTGGTGGCTTTCTGTAGAGTAAGTTTGTGAGCACTTAGAAGTTTTCTTTCACTTCTCTTTTTATCCTGTTCACAATGAGTATAGATAGAACTAAGAACAACTATACTTTATAGCAAGACTTATAAAATTGTCCATTGGTTTCCTGGGAACTTTAGAATCAAGGCCAAAGATAGCCCCTTTTATAAAATAATAAGCTGGGCCACTAGAGGAATGAAAGCACAACAGGGACTTCCTTGGAGGGTAACAGCTCTGACTCCTGGAATGTTCTAGAAAACACACTTTCTAAAGTATTTGTTCAGGGGAAGAGTTCTGAATCCAATCAAATTCTGAGGTAGAGCTGAGTTGCAATCAACCTCAAACTAATGAATGAGCGTATCAGTTTAAAAAAGACTCAGATCCAGAAGGTATGAACAGAATTCCTGAGATGAAAATTAAAAGAAGAAAACAGCAAAATTAATTAGTGCAAAGAATAGAATAGAATAGAATAGAATAGAATAGAATAGAATAGAATAGAACCACAATAAGCCTGGATTAAAAATACATACAGCAGACACAAAATCTTAGCAAGAGAAGGCAGTGGTAGGGAGACTATGCATCAGTCACTGAAGGCACAGATTGCATTGAAGTTACACATCCTCTAGTTGTAAGATTCTGAGTGATTATATATTTTTCAAGTAGCAATATTTTTATCCACAAAGATATAATGTTTAAATGCATTAATATTTTTCTGTGTGGCATATGTATACTTTTGTGTGTGCACATTTGTATGCAGGTGTATGTACACATGCATATATATACATATGTGTGTGAGTGGGTACATGTGTGTGTGTGAGTTTGTGTGTGTGTGAACATGTGTGTGTATATGTGTGTGTGTGTGTGTGTGAGTGGGTACATGTGTGTGTGTCTATGTGTATGCATATGTGTGTGTGTGTGTGCCTGTGGAGACCAGAGGTTACTACCAGTTGTCTTCATCTACTGCTCATCATCTCTCTTTTGAGGCAATATCCTAGATCTTGAGATTTTTGTAAGAATAGCTGGCAAAAAAGTTCTAGTAGTCTTTTCCTTACCACAAGGATTAAAAGTGTGCCTCATACCAGAATTTTTATGTGGGTGCAGAAACTTAGGTCTTTCTGCTTGCATGGTTCCATAGCTCATTCAACACCTTTGAGTCTATGCTGACATCATTCCTTATCCAGACGCAAGTAAATAGATGCACAACAGAAAGTCTTGCTCAATGTGCTGAAAGGATGTGATATTTTAAAACTATCTACACGTGATGCATATATTAAAGACGTTTAGTGATGACGAATTCCTCAGTATTTATTACTACAGGGGAGAAAGACTTGGAGATGGAAAGCAGGTCAGAGTGTACTTGCGAATAATGAGATGAGTGATATATGATGTGAGGATTCAGAACTGGCCTGGGCCAAATCACAGCAATGTTCACAAATCAGGCAGTGAACACTAAATGCATTTTAAATGTAATGGGAGATGTATAGCAGACATTACAGCAGGACACCATTGTGGATTGTGAAATGGATTGTTATGGGATGTAGACTGGAGCTAGGAGGCAAATTAGGAAGCTATTGCAGATGTCTGGGGGAGAAATAATAATAATTGTTTGAAATAAGGCAAGTTGTGAAGAAGAGAGAGCAGCACAGATTGGGATGTGTCCTGGAGGTAGTATCATTAAAACTTGCTAAAAGATGGAATTTGGGGAGTAGTGAAAGGGGAACCTGGTGAAACAACTGCCTTTTTTATTCAGCTGTTCAGTCCTTTTATATTTGATATGATAATATAATTACATCATTTCCCCTCTCTTCTTTCTCCCTCCAGACCTCCATGTACCCCTTCCTTGCTCTCTTTCAAATTAATAACATTACTTAAAATTAATTGCTGTTGCATATTTATAAAGAGATGATGAAGCAAGCTAGCAAGTTAAAAATGTCTTTGTGATTTAAGTTTAAAATGTGCATTAGATATTTGAATACAAATGATATATGTTTGAAGCCTAATCAAAAGACAAGCTCCAGGTCATATATTTATATACATATATATGTATTTATGTATTTGTGTGTATGTATATATGTCATATATATCAATGTATATATGTCATGTATATATGTATATATAAATAGAGAGAGAGAGATAAAAATCTAGAGATGTGTGTGTATGGAGATAGAGATAGAGGTGGAGATAGAGGTAGAGGTAGAGGTAGAGGTAGAGGTAGAGGTAGAGGTAGAGGTAGAGGTAGAGGTAGAGGTAGAGGTAGAGGTAGAGGTAGAGATAGAGATAGAGATAGAGATAGAGATAGAGAGAGATAGAGATAGAGATAGAGATAGAGATAGAGATAGAAAGACAGATAAATACTCCAGGTGGTTTTTTGCCTTTAAGGGAGATAGTAACTAATTTACCCACTACAGTTCCATACATATTATGGGATGTCAAACAAAGCAATGTGTGAGCATTGACCATGTTACAGGAGTCACATCAGAAACTGGACACTACTTCCTATTCCCATAGGAAGATCACTTTCCCCTGGTGCTTATGAAAGTTAGGCCATGGTATTGCAGAGACGTGGGTCTACTGCTATCCTTACTTACTATATAACAGGAGCAAGGTACCACCGTCTAGCTAGCATACAGGATGCTGACAGCTCAGTTTGTTATGTCAGCTCTCTGTATATATTATTTTCTTGCTCTGCTAGACAAAGACAATTATTGTAACTGGGAGAAATAGGTAGAGAGAAGAATTATGACTCTGTATACACTCTTTTTTTTTTTAATTTACAAGTAGCAAACTTTTGGCAGAGACAATGCTGTCTAGGGTACCTCTAGGTCAGGAAGCAATTGAGACAAAATACTTTGGCCTTCTCCAAAGACAAGTGATGGGCTCCTCCAATTGCTGCTTATGACCCCAGAGGTTTTACTTCAGTATAAATAACGAAGGAGCCTCTAGAAATAATGTGCAAGGTAAATCTTCCCTAAGTACATAGGCAAGAAAATGGGAAACCTTAAGTGGCTGTAACTTTTGCATGCACCTAATTATCGCCAATAATGGCAATGCCTGAAGCCTGAGAAACAGGGAGCTGTTTTTCTGAGCTGTCTTGAAGCTCTCTCATCTTTACACTTTGATCCTGCCATCTGACTCTGTTGATTCCCCTCCACGGGGCCATTGTTGCCTGGACTTGCACAGCCCATGGAAAGCAAGCAGTTTTTGAAAACTGTTATATGACACACATGTTCACTTCACTTTTATTAGATCCCACACTTGGAGTCTTTTTTTTTTTACATTGTACACAATGTCTAAGGCAGAGATTATGCAACCACTTCTATAGAAGCACAGTATAAATTCTTAGAATTTCTAGAAATTTGAACGGACATCAGAATGAGAAAAAAAAAAAAAGAAGAAGAAGAACAAGTAAGACTTACTTGTTAAATTGGTTACCCAAAAAGAAAAATGGAAGAAATATACTGGATCAAGAAATGAAATAGGGTATGGCAGCTTATATCATTTTAATTTTGGGTTTTCTTTTACATTTTAATCAAAATATAATAATATTACTTGGCGTGAATCCACCCAACTCCTCCTCATGTACACTCCCTTTAATTCTTTCCATATCCTCTCCCTCCATTTTACATTGATGACATCTCTCCCTTTAATTATTGTTACATATATGCACACAAATATATAAATAGAACTTACCATGTTTATTTAGTGTTTCTTGTGTGTATATAGTTTCAGAGCTGACCTCAGAGCAATGGATAACCACGAAGTGACTGTATCTCTGGGAGAAATTAATTCTCCCTCTATTCCCAGTCTTATTGTCTTGGTTCTTTGTCTAGAGGCCGAAGCTCATAATGCTTACCCCTTCCCCACTAGAATGTCTATTTGGTGTTGTCATTGTTCAGTCTAGTGTAGTTAGTCATTGTCGAGATATCCAGGATGTATTTACCTGTCACTTCTAGAAGACACAACCTCACAAAAGACTTTCTTGTCTCTTGCAATAGTTTCTCTTCTATGAAGTTTCCTGAGCCTTAGGTGTTGTGATATAGATGTGTGTACTGGGACTGAGCTTGCCAAAATCATTGTATTATGAGCAGATGTGGTTGACTGTATTGATCTCTGTCTGGTTTACAAAGAAGTTTCTCTTATGTATAGTGAGACCTATACTTATGTGTGAGTATAAGGGAATGTTTTAGAATATAGTTAAAATTTAAGATAATCTAGCAGTGGTAGTGAGTTTTCTTTATGATCTAAGACCTCTCACCCCAAAAATTAAGGGAGGTTTCTAGTACTGGATGTAATTTCTCTTCTGTTGAGTGTGCCTTAACTTCAGTAAAAATCTGTTATTACCACCAAGATATGAACATCTTTACTCCATATTTGGGAATATCTTGCAGTGATACTCATTGTTGTGGATCACTGTCACCATAGCTTGGTAGAGGGTTTCATGTTAGATCTAGCTCTCTCTCTCTCTCCCTCTCTCTCTCTCTCTCTCTCTCTCTCTCTATATATATATATATATATATATATATATATATATATACATATATATATGTGTGTGTGTGTGTGTGTGTGTGTGTGTGTGAATGAGAGGGAGAGGATATATTCAAACAAATAAATATTATTTAGCAAATAGGTAGATAATGAAAACATGGTACATTTACACAATGGAATACTATTGAGCTGTAAAGAAAATGAAAACGAAATCATGAAAACTTCAGGTGAATGGATAGAACTAGGAATGATTGTAATGATAGGCCCAGAAAGATATGTTCTTCTTACCTGAAATTCCTAACTTTGAAGCAGGTAGGATTACCTGGAATATGCAAAGAAACGAGGGCAATGAGAAGGGACAATGGGAAGGGGGATAGAGAGGGAAAAAGCAGGCTACAGGTCATAGGATTAGTAAACTGCAATAACAGGGATGGAGCTTTAAATGGAAAGTAGGGAAGAAGAAGCTTAAACATGTCATGCAACCTCCAACAAAGCCAAGGCATGAGGATTACTGTAATTTCAAGGCTGTCCTAGGGATGTAATGGACTCAAGTCTAGTCTGCGCTACAAGCAGAGAGGGAAAGTCTTTCAATTCCAGATAGTGATGTGAATTCAGAGCATGAGTCAAGAAATAGATTTCCACCTGATTCTTACACAACTTAAAATTTTAACAGAAGTAAGATAAATTGTCATATCACTAAAAATAATTACTGTTACCAGTTTTTGTATTGTCAGAAAGATTTCTTAAACTACATGTTTAGCTTGTTCTTATGCATAATAAAATGTGTACATAAAACGACAAAATAAGAACACAAGTGGGCTGGAGAGATGACTCAGTGGTTAAGAGCACTGATTGCTCTTCCAGATGTCCTGAGTTCAATTTCCAGCAACCACATGGTGGCTCACAACCACCTGTAATGGGATATGATTCCCTCTTCTGGTGTGTGAGAAGACAAACCATTCAGGTTATATCAAATCAATCAATCAATCTTTCAATCACTTTAAGATAATACAAAAACAACTGGTGGTTATGAAACAAACCAGGATTTACAAAATTAGCTTTATTTACAAAGGTTCCATGAGGCTGGACAGATGGCTCAGTGGTTAAGAGCACTGAATGCTCTTCCAGAGTTCTTGAGTTCAAGTCTCAGCAACAACATGGTGGCTCACAACCATCTGTGATGTAATCTGATACCCTATTCTGGTGTGTCTCTAGAGAACAAGAGTCTACTCACATACAATAAATGAATTAATAAATACATAAGTCTTTATAAAATGTTCCAGTTCCTTTCATCATTTTGTCTTCTCTGGGCAACTATGATGTAGTTGCTTTGCTGTGAGAAAGGCGAACTAGCTTATTTTCCATCTTTTTATAAGCTTTACTAAGAATTCTAGTCCATACTTTTTCAAAGTAGCCTACAGAAACCCAGTGAGGTTTTACTGAAGGACTCTGGCATGCCAAAATCCCCAAGCTGGGCTTTAGTGATACTAAACAGTAGAGCTTAGGCAATTGTTTTATTGAATTGTAATTGGCAACCAATGTTCTTGGGCTCTGTAAATGTGGATTCTTTCATTTTATATAATATTTTCTCCAGAGAGGTTTAGTAAAGAGCTGATCATCATCTTCCAGTTTTGTCTTCTGGAAACTCTTGGTTATACAATATTTTATCTATTGAATGCAATTTGCTTTACTATGTATAGTCTCTGAATCAGTCAGAGGACCTGTTATATTCCATTGAATGTAATGCCTTTATATACTTTAGTATAAATAAACCCAGATTGTTCACTGAGTCATCAGTTGATGACATTAAAATTATTTTCAATTTGAGGGTAGTTTTCCGTTACCTACTATAAATGATTGAATAAAGTTTCTGTGAACAAGTGCCTTGATTTGCATTGAATAGTTACATAAGAAAAACAGCAATAGTCATCATGTGTGAGTGAGTCCAACTTCTAAAGATGTACAACTTTCCATGATGTTTTGCGTTTTGTAGGTTCTGTTGTGGCACAGACATTGTATATGAACATTTTGCCTTAAATAGCTGTTTTACTGTAGTATTAGTGAGTCTTTGGGTTTCTGGCTTCTTTTTGCGTTTCCCTAATATCTAATTACATTAATTACCTACTTTATGTTTATATGGCAATCATGTCTTTTGTAATGATCAATCAAATCGAATTGGCTTCAATTTTTAGTTCTTTGCTAACTTTTTAATTATTAGTTGTTTATATGTTTGAGAGTATTATTTCTTTGTCAAGTATATGTTTTGCAAATATCTTCTTCAAATACTTGTTTGCTTTCATTTGATCAGAGAGGTTCCAAGAGATCACATTAATTCATTGAGCTCTGGGTGATGAACACTCTCTTTCATGCTTTGTGCTTTTTGTATCCAATCTGGAAATCTTTTAGCCTGATGGATAGCAAGAACTGTGCTCTGTGAGTTCTGGTAGAAGTCTTTATGTTTTATGTTTCACATTTAAATTTATGGTCTACTTTGAATTAATTGTAATGTATCCCTGAGGTGTGTGTAAGGATTCATATTTCTGAATATGCAAACACAATTGTTCCAGTAACTTTTAAAGAAAACAACATGATCTGTTTCTGGAAGGGCCTTGGAACCTTTACGCAAAATCAGTAATTATGTATGCATTGATCTACTTCTGGAATATATGTTCTTTCTCATTGATCTGTGTACTTATCCTTTGCCAAGATCCGGTCTTGTTTACTCTAGCTTTTTAGTGCTCATTAATATCAAGCAGTGTGAGTCCTTGCACTGTTTGCTCTTTTTTTCTGATATTTCAAGCACTTCGATCTATTACATACATTGTAGAATCAGTTTTTTATTGAATGCTACAAAAATTATATTTTGGTACGGATCATTTCTATTGCACAGATAAATTTGGAGTACAGTTGACATATGCAACCAATACTCAGTTTTAATTAATGAATCTGATATAGCTCACTGTTAATTTAAGTCTTATGTGATCTCAATATTTTGTAGTTACTAGTATACAAAATATTCACTTTCTTTATTAGACTTATTCTTTTTTTAAAAGATTTATTTATTTATTATACGTAAGAACACACTGTAGCTATCTTCAGACACTTACAAGAGGGTGTCAGATCTTGCTATGGATGTTTGTGAGCCACCATGTGGTTGCTGGGATTTGAACTCAGGATCTTCAGAAGAGCAGACAATGCTCTAACCGTATTAGACTTATTCTTAAATAATTACCATTGGAATGTGCAATTTTTAATTTTTATTGGATATTTTCTTTATTTACACTTCAAATGTTTTCCCCATTCCAGGTCTCGCCTTATGGAATCCCCTATCCCATCCCCCTCTCCCCCTGCCTCTATGAGGGTGCTCCCCCATCCACCCCCACACTCCCATGTTCCAGCTCTTGCATTCCCCTACACTGGGCCATAGAACACCCCCAGACCCAAAAGCTGCTCCTCCCACTAATGTCCATCAAGGCCATCCTCTGCCACAAATGCAGCCAGAGCCATGGGTCCCTCCATATACTCTTTGGTTGGTGGTCTAGTCCCCGGTAGTTCTGGGGGTCTGGCCGGTAGAGATTGTTGCTCCAACCATGGGGTTACAAACCCTCTCAGCTCCTTCAGTCTCTTCTTCAACTCCTCCATCAGGGACTGTTCTCAGTCCAATAGTTGGCTGAGAGCATCAGCCTTTGCACTTGTCAGGCTCTGTCAGAACCTCTCAAGAGATAGCCATATCAGGCTCCTGTCAGCAAGTACTTCCTGGCATCCACAATAGCATCTGGGTTTGATGACTGTATATGGGATGGATTCCCAGGAGGGACAGTCTGGATGGGCTTTCCTTCAGTCTCTGCTCCACACTTTGTCTCCATATTTTTATTTTCCTGAGTATTCTGTTCCTCCATCTAGGAAGCATCCACACTTTCTGTCTTCTTGAACTTCATTTGGTCTGTGAATTGTATCTTGGGTATTTTGAACTTTTGGGGTAATGTCCACTTATCAGTGAGTACATACCATGCGTATTCTTTTGTGACTGGATTACGTCACTCAGGATGATATTTTCAAATTCCATCCATTTGCCTGTGAATTTCATGAAGTCATTGTTTTTATTAGCGGAGTAATACTCCATTGTGTAAATGTACCACATTTTCTGTATCCATCCTCTGTTGAGGAACATCTGGGTTGTTTTTTAGCTTCTAGCTATTATAAATATGGCTGCTATGAACATAATGGAGTAGAATGTGCATTTTTAAATAGTATTAAATACACTTTAGAACTATTTATAGTTAGTATACAGAGACGCAGAAGGTTTTTCTTTCTGTTTTATTTGCCAAGTCCCAATTGAGTGTTTGAGTTTTCCATTTCTAATCTGTATGTGCCTGTATTTTTTTTCTTGCATTACTACCATTTTGATTTTAAAATAGACATGTAGTTTTAATTGTTCAATGAATACCCAATGAAAGCATTGCTGAGTTATGAGGTACATGTGTGCTTAACTTCTGAAGACATTGACAGTTTTCCAAGTGGCTTTGTCATTTGTGTTCTCACCCGGAGCTTATGGTATTTTCTTCTGCTTTCCATGTGCCAATGCTTTGCAATATCATTTATTAGAGTATCTGAATAGAGTTGTAGGGGGGCATCTAAAATTCCACCACTCAAGAAGTAGAGAAAGGTACATCACCATATTTATGGAATAGAACTAGTGAGATCAGATATCCTTGTTTTGTTTCTTAAGAAGGAAACATTAAATCTTTTACCCATAAAAATATTTACTGTACATTTTCTGTAGACACAATAGACAGTTTTGCTTTGTGGTTTTTGAGGGCTCTTAACATGATTACCTATTGAATTTGGCTAAATCCAAGTTCTACAGGACTCTGATTTTTTCTTCTTGTAGAGGATTACTTCACTTGTAACTTCATGAATCTCAGAAGTTGTTATTGTTTACTTGTTCATAAATTTCATTGAAATTTTTAATTCCTAAATCTGTCTTCTTTATTAAAGCAACAAAATACTATCTATGTAATCTGTGCTTGTTTTCTAACATTTTACTTAGGAGCTTTTTCACTTTAATTTTAGGAACAAGATATTTATGGTTAAATATAATAATAATAATAATAATAATAATAATAATAATAATAATAGTGATTATTCTAAGAGTTGACAACAGTGTGTAGCAACTACTGCTTACTGTGGCATTTATTAATATTTTGCTATCTGAACAACTCCATGAGGCAGATCATTGTTATGACAATGGAGCCAACTTCCCAGCTAGAAAACAAAAACAAAAACAGGCTTAGAGAAGTCTCAGTACCTTTCAGAAATACAGAACTCTTGTCCTGTCAATTGCGAGTCTGTTTGTTCCACATTGTGCTTTCACATGTGCACACCTCTTCTATAGTCACTATGTACACACATACTCCGGTGTCACTGACTAATAGCACTGCAATAAGTGTGATTGGAAAAACAATTCTTACCAAATGCCTCACTATATCTATGAAATAAATGTGCAAAGAAGATTAGGAGGTCAGGATTTGAGCTAAAAAAAATATGGATTTCCATGCAGTTTTGGGGCATATTGTATAATATTTTTCTGAAATAGTCTCATGGATACATAGTCATGATGCAACTTGATCAAGACTTGTGGTTTCTTTTGTTAGTTTTCGACACATAAGCAATTACTATGGCTTTTATTCATGTTGAATGTGTTTAAGTGTTTATTACTAATCTTTGCCCATACCTTTGACCACCATTTCTGACTTTTTAAATATTTAATGTATTCATACTTAAATGAAGTTTATATATCAAATTATGGTTTTATTTTCAGCATTCACTTTGTGCTGTGTATCTTTGCCATTTTATCAACTTTTTTTCCTGATCATTACAGTGGTTGTAAAATCAAAGAAGTTTTTTTCCCCGTGCGACTTATCACTCATACAAATGCTCCAGCTGGGGCCTGACTTCAGAATTCAGAGCATAAGCTGTTCTTCCAGAGGATCTGAATTTAGTACCTGCTCCCATATCAGGTAGTTCAAAATGCAATGTCCTATATAAGTGCTGCTCTATCTGACACCTACTTCTTGACCCTGAAGGCATCTAAACACACAAGGCATAACCCCCCACCCCCCCACCCCCCCACACACAAATTTACTGAGCAATCAATGTTAAACCAGACATATTGGCATATTTTAGTCAACACTTTTATAAAAGTTAATGTAAAATTACTTTTCTATGTTATGAATTAAGGAACTGACTTGCTTTTTTACTAGGTAACAAATTGCTAACTAGTATCCATAATTTATTTTTACTGAATAAATTGATGATATTCTTATATTCCTCCATTCCCTTGATTTATTAACAGAAACTGACAAAAACCATCATGTATATTACACACATACACACACACACACACACACACACACACACACACACACACACACATATATGCTATCTTACATCTTTTACTAAATGTTTAGATCAAACTAACTGACATGCCTAATATTTTATATCTTTCTCTGATGAGAATACTTATGGTCCATTGTCTCAAACATTTTCAAGTATATAAGTGCCAAGGCCTCTAATAACAGACCTTAAGAATTTACTCCCTGTAAGTGACAGAATATGTATATTTTTCCCAACATCCTTTCATTTCCTACCACCTTGCACTGAGATTTTCAAAACCACAATTTTATCCCTTAAACTGCATAGCTATCCATCTAACCATCCCTAATTTTCTTCATCAACTTATCTTTCCATGGACATTTATATTGTTTTCATATACCAGGAGCTGTAAATAACGCATCAATGAACAGTATCTCTTTGGCATGCTTATTTATTTGTTCTAGCTGTATTTATAGAAATTGGACTTAGTATTATGTGATTGTGGTGTTTTTAAATTTTGAGGGACCTTGGCAATATTTTCAAATATGGTTTTACTACAACTTTATCTTAATATAGAGTGATTATATGTCTAGATCCTTTGTGATAACTCTTTTGTATTCTACTGACATATTATTGTGAGAGACATGCAATGTGAAATGATCTGAGATTCTGACCTTGAACTACCATGACCATATGACCTGAAGCACATCACTTGGCTTTTATTTGTACTTCATTTCCCTCATTTAATATAATTGCTTTAAATCAAAAATAAAAAAAAATAGACAATACATAGCACCTAGCATATAATAAACTCTTAAAATGTATCTAGTCTTAATTATTTTATTTGCTATTTCAAGCCTAAAATTTTAATTATTATAATTATGGCATAGATGGATTAAAACCATGTGGTCCATATAAATAAGTTATGACAATTGGTTATAAAAGCAGATAGCAAAAGCTTTTTCTTACAAAAAAGAGAATTGAAAGTTTTCCATCTACATATTGTCTTATTTTGGAAGGAAAATTTAAAATGTGGCTTGGAGTATGAGGTGAGAATGAATCCGGGAGTTGGAATGATAGAAAGCACTGAGCATCATCCTCAGGATTGCTGCATAATCTCTGGATTTCTATTTGAGACGATAAACTTTATTTCCTTAAATATTACAGTAAACTTTTAGTATGATCTCATTGTCGGTGGTATGTTTGGTCCCCAAGCTTTCTACAAAATTCTTGCTGTTGTGTTCTGCTGAAGTACTTTAAGTATAAAGTTTCCTTATATCATTGGTAAAAAGGTTTTTTTTAAGTTAAAAAAATAGGAAAGAACTAAAATGGCAGTTTAAATACTTACTCTGCCCATCCTGATACCCCTTATAAATTCTAATCTAGAAAACCAATATTTGAAATTTTTCAATTTTTATTAATTAATGTATGGCATTTAGTTTGGACCAACCTCCCAAATTTAATAAAAGATAAATATTTCTTTGAATTTGTTAAAGAAAATATCTATATATTCCTAAGTATCTGAGTATAATCTCCTCAGTATTATAATGCTATTTGTAATTATGTACTTAAACCTGACCACGTGGCATTGGATTGGTGTACCCATCCCTGTTGAAGATTATTTCTCCCATTGAATACATTCCTCACTTGTCTTTAGGAGTTTCTTTTTGTATGTTTGGTTTGTTTTATTTCTGTAGAGTTAAGGCCTCCTGAGATATTTTTTGGCCACAATACCATGTATATTATTGCTGTGCTTATTCAGTTCATGTTTAGGCAGTCATGTTTGTGATAATTTATGGGTGAACCTTCTGACATTACTTGTAAATGCTATCTCAAGAAAACCTTTTTGATTTCCCCTCTGGCTCTTCTAAGATTATTCCTCAGCCTTAGCAGCAAGAGTTGGATTGTAGATATGTTAGTTGTAGATATGTTAGTTGTAGATATGTTAGTTGTAGATATGTTTGTTGGCACTGGAATTCACAACTATGAAGGTCACTTGGCTGTGGTTTTCTATAAATGTCTATATCTGTTGTAAAGAGACATGCCATTAATTATCTTTAAGAACTACAATTATATGTAGATATAGTGACCAGTATATAGAATGTAATTAGAGATTAGGGTGGTTTAGGTTCTTCTACGAGATCTATGTTTTCACTAGGGCTAGGTAGTTGGCTAAACCAGGACAATCAAAGTTAACCCTCCTACCAATACCCACTACAACAGGAACATACAGGAACCAAAGCCATCTAGATACTTAAAGCCCTCAAAATAATACAATCAACAAAAGCCAGAGCAATATGATACTTTCAGAAAACAGATGCCCTGCTACAGCAAGCCCTAGATATTCTAATGCAACTGAAACACAAGAAAATAAACTTAAATCCAGTATTATAAAGATAAAATATAAAGATAAATGAATAAATCCTTTAAAGAAATACAGAAAAATAGAATCAAACTGCTGGAGGTCTATAAAGAGGAAACAAATAAATCCCTTGAAGATATACAGGAAAATGCAATTAAATTGGTGAAGGAAGTAAATAAAACTGTAAGACCTGAAAATAGATATAGCAGTAATAAAGTAAAAACAAACTGAGGGAATCCTAGAGATGGAAAATCTAGGGAAGAGAACATGAGCTACAGATGCAAGCACCACCAACAGAATACAGCATACAAACGAGACAGTATCACAGGATTACAAGGTATAATGGAAGAAATTGAGACACCAGTCAAAGAAAATGTTAAATCTAAAATTTTCCTGATGTAAAACATCCAGGAAATCTGGGATAGCATGAAAAGACCTAACTTAAGAATAATGGAATAGAAGAGGGTGAAGAAGAGTCCCACCTCCAAGGCTCAGAAAATATTCTCAACAAAATTATAGACACTCAAAAAGCTAGAAGGGCCTGAACAGATATCCTGCAGCCCCTAAAAACCACAGATGCCAATCTAGATTACTATACTCATCAAAACTCTCAGTCACCATAGATGGAGAAAAAAAAGATATTCCAAGACAAGTCCAAATTCAACCAATATCTATGTACAAATCCAACCCTACAGAAGATACTAGAAAGAAAACTCCAACCCATGGAGGATAACTACATCTAGGAAAACACAAGAAATCAGTAATTCCATACCAGCAAAAATAAGTGAAGCACACACATCACACACACACAAACACACACACACACACACACACACACACACTGCCAATATCAATATAACAGGAAATAACAATCATTACAAATAGACTCACCAAAGAAAGAGAACTTCAGGCCAATTTCTCTTATGAACATTGATGCAAAAAAACTGAATAAAATATTTGACAAACCGAATCCAAGAACACCAAAAACATCAGACCCCATGATCAAGTAGGCTTCATCTCAGGGATGCAGTAATGGTTCAATATATGAAAATCCATCAATATAATCCACCGTATAGACAAGGTGAAGGATAAAATCATTAAATTATCTCATTAGATGCTGAATATGGCTTTGACTACATCCCTTTATGTTAAAAGTATTAGAGAGATCAGGGATACAAGGTACATTCCTAAATATAAACAAAGAAATAATCAGCTAGCCAAAGAACACCAGCTGGACTTAGACTTCCTTATGCATATGTACCAGATGTGCATCTGACCTTTATGGGGGTCCTGAACAACTGAAGGAGTTTCTATATCAAAGCTCTTGCCTATATGTGTATATGTTCTTCTCGCTGGGCTGCCTTGTCTGGTCTCAGTGCAAAAGGAAGTGCCTATCCTTAGAGAGACTCGAAATGTCAGGGTTGAAGGATACTCAGGGGATCCCTCCAGCTCAGAAAATAAGGTGAAAGGGGAAAGGCAGAAGAATTGTGGGAGGGAGTGACTGGGAGGTGAAAGTGAGCGGGATGTAAAATGAATACGTAAAAGATATTAAAAAAAAAACATGAAATACAGAGAAACCCTGTCTCGGAAAAAAAAAATCATGAAAAAAGAAATTCAGACTACTCAAAGTATCCAAGAGATCAAATACAGTCCTCATAAAAATATCAATGATACTCATCAGGGAATTAGAAAAAAATTTCTCAAAATTTTCATGAAACTATGTATGCAACAACAAATAGCTCAAAGCATTTTTGAACAAAAGTAAGAAAGCTAGAAACATCACACCACCAGATTTCAAAGTATATTTAAAACATATAGAAATCAAGACAGCATGATATTGTCATGAAAGAAGATGGCCATAAAAGATACACAAAGCAGTGAAACTGAGTAGAGATTTCAAAAATAACCATATTTATAGCCAATTGATTTTTATTAGAAGAGCAAGAATAAGCAATGCAGTTAAAAACAAAACCAGCAACAACTACCTTTGCAATGGTGCTGTGTACATTTGGTATTTTCATGCACATTCTGAAGAATAAAATTAGGTCCAAGTTCTTGTAAGATCCTTAAAACTTAAGAAGTTTAGAACTTTAAATTTTCACATTTAAAAATGTAAGTCAAAGATGTAAAGGAACAAAACTCTTAGCAGAAAGCCTAAGGGAGTGATTCAGGACAATGACCAAGGCCATGATTTGATAGATGGGTAGACAGACAGACAGACAGACAGACAGATAAAGTATATGTATTCTAGATACCCTAAAATGTAAGGCAACAGATACAAAAATTGGCAAATGATACTACACCAAGGTAAAAAGTCTCTTTTGGTTAGTAAGTGAACAGACCATAAAGAAAATGCATAGAATAGCACACAATCTTCAGAAAGTATTATCTGACAGGAGGCTACTATCTAGAAATTATTGGAAATGTAATTCAATAGAAAAAGGATTTAAATGAACTACGAGTACAATTTAAGTTGCTAGAAGATACATATGAATGGCCATTATATTCATGAAAATTATTCTGTAACACTAGTTACTAGGGAAGTGCAAATCAAACCACAAGATAGTCACTCATCGGAGTTAGGATGCCTATTATCAAAATGACAAAAATTAACAAAGTGTTGATGAGGATGTGCAAAAATAGGAACACTTGCACAGTGTTTACAGAAATATGAATTAGCAAGACATTATGGAGATAAATATGGAGATTTCTCAATAAATAAAAGTCATGTTGTCATTTGATCATACAATTATGCATCAGAAATACAATTAAATTAAATCAGAGCCAGTGAGCTGTCTCAATAGGTATATATGTATGCTGCCAAGCCTGATGAGATCTGACTCTGAGACCCATGTGGTAGAAGAAAACCAAAATCTATGTGTTTTTCTCTGACCTCCACATGTGTTTCATGCCATATCCAAGTCAGAGAAAAGGAGGAGGGCTTGTTTCTTTAATTTCATTATTGCTCAAGTAGCAAGGATGTAAAACAAACATTGATATTTACCAATAGGTAAAATTTACATGCAATTTAATATTATGTAATCATTAAAACATGATATTCTGTCATTGTTTGCATTAATGGGCTTGGGGACATGATGCTAACTGCAATAAGTTTGGACAGAAATACTTATGATCTCACTCTTATAAGTAATCTAAAACAGCAAACATCATAGTATCTGATTGTGGAACCTGATAGTATCTAGTTTTTAGAGAAAATGGAAAGAGGAAAGAAGAGGAGAGGTGAATTAGCAGGTCTAGAGTTACTTCTCAAGAAAGGAAGTAAGCTGGGGTGTTGGAAAGCACATCCTGGTGAATTTGGTTGACAATGCACTGTATATTTAAATAGCAGAAAGCAATTGGAATGTACTCACAATAAAGAAATCAGAAACAATCTAGGTATGTGAAACAAGGGTTTATCTGCTAGGTCAAGCAAGGAGCCCTGAGTACTGACAGGAGTCTCTATTGTACCTTGTATGTTTGTGGATTCTGACCAACAGCTTCAATGGAGGTGTCTCACACCAGATACAGAGACTGTCTACTAAATGCCTATAGAAGTGATACTATAGAACCATACATGGTATCTCCTTTCAATCTCTCATGTTCTAAATGAGGTTATAAATAGTAGGTTTCCAGGTGACCTTTTAATACTCCTTTTGTTTTGGTTATTCGTCTCTGCCCTGCCTCCTCATAGCTCCATTCCCTCTTCACTGGTTAAAACGTTCTACCACAGTGTTCCCTCTTTACTGTTCTTTTACCTATATTCTACTACCGTCCCTTCTTTTAACTACTACCTAAATGCCCTTCTCAGTTTCCTAGCTTCCACAGATACTACAGGTTAAACAAACAAAGCTAAAAGAATGGAATAGGATCTTTGTGTGAGAAACCACAACCTGTGTTTTCCTTTCTGAGCCTGGGTCATCTCAGTATTGTTTCCTCCATATACCCATACTCATTTTTCTACAGATGACAAATTTATTTTTCTTTACGACTACATAGAATTCCAGTGTATAGGTGTAGTATATTTTATATTTTTATAACATTTTCATTCGCTGATGGCTATCTAGGCTAATTTCAATTCCTAGCAATTGTAAATGAAACAGTAATATAATTGGATATGCAGTTTTCTCTATGGTATGGTAGCTCTTCCAATATGTGCACAAGAACAGTATTGCTGGATCATACAGTAGGTTTATCTATAGGTTTTTGAGAAATCTCCAGACAGAGAAATTAAGATAGAGCTGTACTGGAGGCTTTTTACCTCCTGGATAGCTTTCAAAGTACCAGAAGGTGATGTGTAGGCTGCTGACGAGGGGCTGGGGTATCAATGGTCCATCTGTGTACTCTAGAAAGTGCAAAACCAATGATTCAGGAAAGATGTGTCACCTTTGCAACAACATCACAGCTGTGATAGAGTAACCAGCTGTGCTCTGACTGGATTTGAAGGCCTGCTCACGGAGAAGGAATTCAGGCCTGGCACTGAAATCCCAGTCTACAGCTCTTACCTAGCAATATTAAGGCCCAGGAGGGCCTAACACTTACTACTGTTGCTTAACTAAATTGATGCAGAATCAATTCACTTTTAAATATTTATGTTTATGTCCATAGTTGTAAGTTAGTCTCAGTCTTAATCAGAGAAGCCTCTTGCTAGAGTGAACAATGCTGACTAAAGATATTTATAGTTTCACAAAATAATGAGAATACAGATAGTTGAAGACTCAGCCCTTAAAAAAAGACATTTTTACCAACTTCTCTAATATTCACAGGACAATGAAGAAGGAAATCTGGGAAAAAATAAGGGCTAGAAGATAAAAAAAACAAGGGCTAGGAAATGCCTGTCTCTTTGCCCAACAGATATAGACATTGCTGTTAATAGCTCATGGAAATTATGGCTACTTGCCTTGGGCTTGCAGAAGATTGGCTTTACTCCCAACCAATCATGGACTGCTGAAAGAGTAATTGATCTCACCTTCATACTGTGAACTAACAGCTATTAGTAGATGCCACAGACCCTCTTTGGTCCCTGTATGTGTGGAACGGTTCTCTGGTTGCAGGTGGACAAGGAGTTGGCGGGAATTGACAGACAGACTCGACACAAGGGAGTGTGCATCTGAATGTAATTTGTTAAATCGAGTATCAAACTTTTTATACAGAAGAAAATAGGGGTGTTGGGTGACACACTGGCAAGGCACAAAGAGGTTACTGGATTCTTACACAAAACAGAGGAATGCAAACACTGAAGGACTGGCTGGAACCAACTGGGATAAAATTCAGTGTTAACAACAGGGATCAAAAACAGTTCCAACCAAGGTCCACTTAATCATAGAAACCAGGGGCAAGGGCTTTGTGCCCTTGCCATAGTTCCTACTCTAGTCTATTATATAGTCCACCCCTAGGCCATTGTAAATACTTGTGTATGGGTGTAACTCAGCAATCTCTAGTTCTAAGTATCTACTCTGGTTCCTCTTTAGGTCACAAACTTCCTTCTTCCTAGATAATTGTAAATGTCCCTGTAGGGCAGTGACTTAGCTATCCGTGCCCAAGGTCGGATCAAGGACTGCCTAGAATCTAAGTTAGCTATATGTCAAAATATCAATCCTTAGGAGCACTTATAATAAAGCAATATTAAGGGAAAGCACACAGATCCATTTACCAACTAAAGTAGGACATTGGAACATTCCCTATACAGGATGCCACGATTCCAGGAGACTAAGTTTCCATGAACTTTTCGCCTCCAGACAGCGCCCAGGTTTTCAGGGCCTGTCACACTTGTCACTAGTGGAGTGGATGTAGCAAGTAGATGATGGAGAGGAGGAAGTCCTTGTCTTCAAATGTGTACTTCCTGATGAACCCACCAGCAACCAAGGGAGAACTCAAACTCGTAGTCACATCAATGTTCACCCTTAAACTCTGGCTCAGACTCCAAAATGGACATTAACATGAAGAAGAGACTTGTAGAGAAGAGGAGGTCGAGGCAAGTGAGGAAGGGAGATGAGAAATGTTATGGAGTGGTAGTAATAAGCAAGCTTTATGTGCATGGTAAAATCATCAACAAATTTAGACAATGCAGACATGAACAGCATTTAAGGTGGTAGGTATGCTAATTATCTTGAATCAATCACTATACTGTGCACATATATCTAACATTATTACATTGTACCTCACAAATATGTGCTAATATGACATGCAGCAATCATAACTACTGAACACTTTAACATTCACAAAAGGAGGATACAAAATAAAACAAAAACATATAGAGAGACCTTTAGTGGACCTCTGCATACTTATACTGTAGTTATCAGTATCTGACTAAGTTTGAAAAGGTCTCCAACTTCTCCAGGAACCACCAGAGCATCTTCCAGCACTGCCACACTACTGCAGTTTGGTAATTGACATGATCTTGCTTCCTAGATAAAAGACTTTGCTATTTAGAATATATTGTAAGTGTCTTACCTTTATTGAACACTGTAATGAACGAATCTGGCTTTCTCCATTTTTTTAGACTTAGCTCAGTTGTTTTCAATAACTGTACAAAAATGTATTAACATTTTATTTTTGTAGAAATAGTCATATTATACTCATTTTAATAACTGGTAAGGTTCTCCAGAAAGGCAACAAAAAGGTTATTTTTTCAGCATTACTTCAAGGCTTAGCCATACACAATATATGAACATTCAACGAGTAGAGCAAAGGCAGATGTCACAGAGTTAAGTACTGAATCAATAACTGAATTCCTGTTATGTGTACTACATTGGGAATACAAGCTCAGCATCACCCTACAGTTCATTTTTACTTGATACAAGGCATCAGTTATGTGATGCCTGCTAGGAAGGTGTATTTTCTAATAATACCAGTAGCATCAATTCCACCAAGTTAATTTATCTCACCTAAGTTTAAGAGAGATTATTCAATCGTTCAAAGTATTTGTGTGGTGCCCATATATGTGAGGTCCATAAGACAAGAATGGAGTCACAGCATCTTTGTCTCCTCAGTGAATGGCTTAGTTTTATGCCTGTTGTGAATGTTAAACACAACACGAAGAATGGACATGGTTAGAGATACATACAGTGCCTAAAGTGATATCCCACCAAAGCCAGCATTTGGTATTCACTCCGCTCTAATGTCTCTGACATCCTGTTGCAAAGAGAATTTCTATCCTGTCTGTCACATCATCTTGCTGCACCAAATATGCCACTACTAGTGAAGTAAACATACCTTATATCAAATGGTACCCCACCCAGCTTCAGTAAGTGGTAGAGGGCTTTCTTACAATCCATCATAGCAAGTAGAATCAATGGCTAACACTTTTTATAAATCACTTTCAGCTAAAATTATATGGATCTCTTGTTGGAGACTTAAGGTCTCTATTATTTATTTTAAAACTGCACAGAATGGAAACCATTTTCAGTTCTGCGGGAGGTTATATAAACTCCTGAAAGGAACCTTACAGCAAACACTGTTTCCCTGGTGTTTTATTTATCAGCTAATATATACACTATACACACATCATATGTGCTATGTGGTAAGAGCAATGCATGTGATTGTTTTCTGCCCTCTGGAAATGAAGTCTAGTGAGTAAGACTGGCATGCAGAGTCATTTCTGGAATATATGTATATGTGCACAAACACACTTGCAAGCACACAAACAAGAGTCACTTTCTTTGGAGAAAAATATCACAACAATGCAATATTAGATGTCTAATACTGAAGAACCAATCAGTACCAAAATCGCACCCTCTTTCTAGGGAATCCTAAACTCATAGAACTCCAGGATACCCTCAAAAATTGTCCAAATAACTGAACCAACTGGGCAAGGGAATCAAGAATTCAATACTTTTTAACCAGGATTGTTGCCCAAATACAAATTTTTTTCATGAGCTTTATGTGTAATTAATATAATCTTGGTAATAATGATAAAATATTAATATTAATAATCCCCATTTATGGAAAATGAGTCCGAGGTATTTGATATTGGTATGTCTAGTAATTGACAGTCTATATTTTGTTTAGTTTTGTAAAATCCAAATGTTTAGCCAAAAGATGCAACCCCTATCTGACCATCAGGTTGCCCTAGGTTATATCATTGAGGTTGAGAGAAAAGGTAGGAAGAAACTTACCTTCCAAATGAGCATTATAACTCTGCAATTACATGGGAGCTGCTAAGTCAGGCAGTTCTGCCTTAGTTTCTTGTCTCTGTTACTTGCTAGCTTGGACATGTGACTTAGCTCAGCTAAAACTCAGACTGCAAAGCACAGATACTAAAAATTCACTTCCTTCAAGGAAGTTGTACAAGAATTACACTTAAAAATACACACAGAAACACTTAGCTCTACACTTGGCACATACATCTACTTAATAAATATCAGCCAAAACACATTTTTATGTAACTGAATTTGCCCAGAACTAGAGAAATCTGTTTGGTTTCCTGACAGAATTCAGACACTCAGGAGCTACTCCAAATCTCTATAGGAAAAACCTAGGGTTTCCTGAGAATTTGTTAGAAGTCTGGGTTAACGATAAAATATAGAATTTTGGTGATAGGGCAGAGTAGATGTGTGGTTGACTTCCTAGGTGAACGAAGCATCCGTAAAGCTGGCAGTCCATTCTAATCTCTTGTGAGTTGTCTCAGAGAGCCCATCTCAGGCACAGCTCCCCTAGACCCAAGAAGTGTCGTGGAAGGTCCACTTTAATAGATGCCATAAGAGCATAAAGCTTATTGCTTTACATCACTATTGTTTGGTCTTGGAAAAAAATCTGCCGTAAAGGACCAACTAGAAATTGAAGCACTGTTCAACATACCCATAATTGCTTCTCTATTTCACCCAGAATATTGGGTAAGAGAATAAGGTTCTGATTAAACCATATTTGTTACATGGTTGCTAGATATATTTGAGCATCTAATAGACCTGTGCAGTGCATCCTGGGACCTTGTGTTGTGTGAATATGATCACATTTAAGTTTAAAATGCAAATAAGTTAATATTTGAGAAAGATATAGCTTAACAAATTTTTTAGTTATTTTACCCCTGAGAATGGCTCTGAAATAGAAAGGTTTAAGATAATGAACAAAATACTCATTTTTATAAATAAAAGTATGTGTGTGTTAATAGAGACAGAGATAGATAGATATTTATTTTTCTGTTTCAATGGCAAATGTCTGTATTCTTTTTTTTAATGGGTGTTTAGAAATACCACTTGTTCTTATAATTTGTTCATATTATTTCCACAATCACACATTCTTGATGATTCTTTATCCTCGGTACTATTATTTTACATTCTACTATTGAATCTGCATGTTTACTGTTTTGCATATTTACCTATTGTGTCACCACGACCTTTTCATGTTGTCTTGTTTCTTCTATCTTTTTATGAGTTTTATTACTTCTCTTTTGTCATAGCCTAAAATTTATCTACTACCCCTACACAAAAGATTTGCATGTAGTTGTTCAATTGTTGTTAAAACTGATTATCAATATATATTTTAAGAAGAAAAATAATCTTTCCGATTTATCTCAGATATATGAGTAACAAGTTTGGAAATTTTTATGAGTTTGTCTGTCTCAAGGCCTTTTATTCAAATTACTCAAAGCTTTATTGAATTGGAAATGCTTGCTGGGGAGCAGAAAACTGTAGAAGATGACTATTTCTCAGCGAGCTCTTAATTAGCTTAGTTACCTTAAGCAAATAAGAACCCTTCTGGGTGTCAGTCGGGTTTGTCAACTTTGAAATAAGAGATTGGATTAGATGTTGTAAGTTTCCTTCTAGCGGTGCCTACTAAATGGTTCAATTGACTGAAACTGATAGAAAGATGTCACATAGCACAAAAGCTCAGACCTACAGGACTCCACCCTTAAGCAAACTACACACCTGTGCTACTTAATGTCTTTTCTGTTTTCACTCTCACTATAATTCATCTGGAATCATTATTGCAATTAGGCACCTATATGCAGAAAACCATTAACTCAATTGTGCTGATTTTTAGATGCAAGGTTTATTTTGAGAAAAATGCCCAAGGAATCAATAAAACACAGGATAAAACCTCAGCATAAAACTGATAGAACACTATTTTCAAACACACATACATACATACATACACACACACACACACACACACAGAGAGAGAGAGAGAGAGAGAGAGAGAGAGAGAGATTCTTTATCCAAAATTCAAAATTCAGTATCTTAGTGGAGAAAGAATACAAGGACATTTTAAAATCAGAAACAGCACAGAACTATTTCTATTCTCTATTCAAAATGTAATAGCAGTTATTTACTAAAGATATTTAACACGAGAACTCAATTAGAAGCTTAAGAATGGAAAGGAGCAAAGCTACCTGTGTCCTCAGCTGACATGATAGCATACTGAGAAGCTTCTGCAGAATCAGTGATCATCCCAAGTCAGACAATGAAAGCCTTCAATAAGCAGCAGGGTAAGGAGTTAACAGACAAAATCAGTAGCTTTGATATACACAAAAATAAACAGCAAGAGAACAGAGTGGCAAGAGCAATCTCACTTATACTAGCAACATAAAGATAGTATTTAGCATTAAATATAGGGGATTGGGACATGGACCCACAGTTAAATCACTTTCCAGGAATGAGAGCAAATAGGAGGTTGATTTCCAGAACTCACTTGAATGCTTAGGAGGATGTGACACAGTGTAAGGATCCCAGGAGCAACCTGCATATCCAGCACAAGCAGCATCAATAAGTTATCTATTGAACTGAGAGATCTTGCCTCAGCAACTAAGGTGGAAGAATCCTTTTCGTTGACTTCAGACCTCCACATACATGTGTACACATATTAAAAATCACCTTACCCCCATATACATGTCCCCACACATGAAAACATGCACACATACATATTCAGACTACTTACATACATACATAACGCACAAGTACTCACACAAAAGAAATAAAAAATTATAAGGCATATGTGAAACTCACCCAAAAATGTTTAAGAACTTCCTGAACTTGCTCCACTAAATCTTCGTCTACCAAGTTAGGCTTGACCAAATGGAAAGATACCCGTGTTCTTAGATATGACAATTCAATGTCATAAACAATCATCTGTTAGTTTATAATTTAATATAATCTAAGCTAAAGAAAAGTATCTATAAGGTATTTTAGACAGTTTGATAAATTGAAATAATGTTGATGTGAAAAGAGAAATATATAGCAATAGTCATTAGAGAGTAAAAAGAAAAAAAAAAACAGAGTAGATTCCAAATGTACCACATACTAAACTGAAACAGAGACCATAGAGAAATACTGCTACTGGTTTTCTTCTTTATAGCTTGTTCTATTTGTTTCCTTATTCAAAGCATATGCCTAGCCTAGGCGTGGCACTATTTACAATGGGAAAAATCCTCCCACGTTAATCAATAATAATTTTTAAAAGCCCCACAGCTTTTAAATTGGGAAATTAAAATTAAAAGGGCAATTTGATGGGAGCAACTTTTCAACTGAAGTTCTCTTTTCCTACGTCACTGTCAAGTTGACAAAGACTAAGCAGCACCATAATAAATAAATGATAGTTGACAGATAGAAGATAGATAAATAGATGAGGGGTGATAAATAAAACTGATTGAGAGGCAGGTAGATGATCCATCCAAGCGATCCAAACATATACCAAAAAGAGCTCAAATGCTTAAACAGACCTAAAACAAACAGGGAGATGGAAAGTGTAATTTATAAATTTAAAACTGAAAATTTTTCTAAGCCCTGATCACAGTATACTTTTAGCATGGTTTTTGAATGACATTTCCCAACTAAAGGAGTGGGGAATCACTGGATAAGTGGTTTACTCCAGGTTGAGCAAAGAAAATATACAAAGGACTGAAAAATAGTATGGTACTATAAATTTTAAAAATGTCAAAAATATAGGGGTGGTGGAAAAATAAAGCTGCCAATATAAAAAGACTTTTAATAGCCAAAAGTGAATAATTTGAATAAAAAATAGTGACAACATTAGCGTTTTAACTAATAAAATAAAACAATTTTTACAGGTCTACAAACAATCGAACCAATAATTACAGAGAAGAAAGGAAAATACTGTCCTCACAGCAGTGTTCTAGTTAATGAATGTAGATGATAAATATGATATCACTATTGATTATAAGATGAATTGGATACTCAAATTAGTGGGCATAATTTTATAAAGAAAGAATTAACTTTGCAAGTAAGGAAAACTGAAAATATCACTGAGAGAATTACTTAAAGTTGACATTACCAGTAATGAGACATATCAATACTATCAAGTCCTTGATAGAATATTGAATATTGTAAGTTATTTCTGCTATATTCCTAACAAAAATGTATAAACATATTACAAATGTGAGGAAATATCAAACTTGCCTTGATGGCCATTTGGAAAATAATTTATTTCTTCTACAAATGAGACAAAATTCTAAGAGACAAGGTAGATGATGGCTAGCTAGCCAAATGTTAGCATTGAGAAGTAAAAACATTTAAGATATTTGACTTATATAGAAAAATAAAATACTTTAGAGAGCAGTGATATGTGAAGCAGGGTCTACAGTTTAATTAATACATCAATATTAACTTTTTAGATTTTATATAATACATTATCGTGAAAAGCAGCTAAATGTGTAGTGTTCAGGAATTCCCAGTCTATGTACATAAGTCCATGTACTTAGATCAGACAAAGAATGAGTTCATATTTAGAATTCAAGCTTTTCTCATCTTCATTTCTGCCACAGTAACCTTGAGTCACTGAAATTTCCTGCAAAGTAGTTTCTTGGCTCTCTTTTCCTTAACAGACTCTTCTATGGAAAATAGCAGCCATGTAACATCTTTTCTGTCTTTGGAATCCTCAAGTAGCTCCTACTGTCATGGAGGAAATCCAAATCCTATTCAAGACTTCCAGTCCCTAGTTGGCACCATTTTCTATATTCTTCACTTAAATCTATGCTGTCTGTGTGGCCATACCATAGCCTCCATGTCTTGCCCACTCTGTATTCAGAACCGTCACATCCCTGCCCTTGTACAGCATCACTTCTGCCAAAGTGTACCAGGTTACCACTATTCAACAGTGACACCTGCATCCCACCTTCCTCCCAACCGTCACTTTTCCTTCAGGTCTATAATGTTGGCATATGCCGTGTGAATTTGCATCTTTGTCGTTCCTTAACAACTCAAGACATTACCTCATTGGCATTAATAAAAATCTGATCAGAATGTACAAGGCAGGACTTTCTGTGAGGCAGAAAGGAGCTCTGGGAGGAAGAAGGAGTAAGGCCTTTTCATGAGGAGATATCAGAGAGGACAGATGTGACTACTGGCCAGGAAGGTATACTAGCCATATGGCTAAATGGGGCTAGGTTGTTGGGTTAATTTAAATGAGCCAGTTTAAAGTCAGCCCAGCTAAGGCCTAAACTTTGAAATATTAAAAGGTCTCTGTGTAATAATTTGGGTAACTGGTGCCATATTAGGTTCTAGCATTAGAGAGAGAGAAAGAGAGAGAGAGAGAGAGAGAGAGAGAGAGAGAGAGATTGATAATCACACTATAAAAACAGTCATTGTCTAGCACTTGAGCTTGATTATTCACTAGATTTATTTTTTCTCTTTCTCAGTCCATCGATGAGCCCCTTCTCTTAGTTTTAGTTCCTTAAGAGAAGATATTTCTGCTTATGTTCATTAATGAACCTCTTTAATACAAACAGATATATGATGGTATTTGGTATAAATGACTTGAAGTCTTTAATAATCCATCTACTTGAACTATTAGAAAAATAGATTTATGGTTTATGATTAACTATCAGCCACATTTTTGCAAAGTACATATGTACACCTGTGATTAATTTTTTTAAATTTCTTTTTCAGAAAAGTGAGAGAACATTTCTTCTCCTGAATTTTATTTCATCCAACTCTTATGGGCTTCTGGGAAATGCTTTGATACCCTCTTAAATCAGCTCTCTTCTGAGATATATTGCTCAGGTGAACTGCTTACTAAACTCAAACTAGATTGGAATAAACATGAATAACAGCCAAGGCATAAATATGAAAACTTAATGTTTACTCTTTTAATTGAGATTATAGGTCATAGGTATTTTTCATAAATTTATTTCATCACAAGTTTGTATTTACATTGTATGGATGTCACAAGTCATTGTTTACTTTAAGGTCATTTATTTTCTGAATAAGATCCAAAGCCAGTCACTAGTCCCAACAGTTCCACAAAGGTTATTGCATGAATGAATTTTTAATCAGTTTTATAGTTTTCAAAGCAGATAAATAATAGACTCTGTGTGCCTTTCACTCCCAGTGAACTCACTTGCAGCAGCAATACCAGACAAACTTACTAACAAGTATCTATACTGGAAAGCTTACTTTTAGGAAAACCTTTGCTTGCCTGCCTTTGAGTGCTTTCAGTTCCTCTTTGCTTTTGTTTTTATTTTAATGTAAAAAAAAAAGAAAGAAAAAGAAATGGGTGTTGGCAATGTTGCCAGTTGACACCTCCTTCCAAGCCTGCTGTAGAGCTTTTAATCAGCCTTCTGTTTTGTTTTCTCTTCCTAGTCCAGTTGTCCCCTTTAACCTTATCAAAACCGCTAAATTTCTTCAACCTGCCACCAAAAGCCATGTCAGCATCTTAAACACAGCCACAGCTGAGGTGCCCCAGCAAAGGCAAATTGATCTTTCAACCCTGAAGGCAAGTCACACAGCATGCAAGCCCTCACCACCCGGAGCTTGACTTCAAGGTCAGCTCCTTCTACCTCTTCAAGGGGGAAGGCAACTCCTTGGCACCATAGCTGCATTTAGCAACACTTCAGAGTTTTAATACCTTAGATCTTCTCTGGGCCTGAAGGGTTACTAAGGGGTGCAGTTTGAGGAAAGATGCTGAGAGAAACAGAAGTCTTGTAGCTTAACTGATAACACAGAGACACTGCTGCCAAGTCATGGCATGGGGTGATGGTAGAGTTTCAAGGAACGCTTCCCATCTAACTCCCGATACTTTTCTTGTTTTTGATTTTTGGGGTTTGTTGTTGTTGTTGTTGTTTGTTTGTTTGTTTCTTATTGCTTTCTTGTTAAAAATAAAAATGTTCTCTAAGAATAGATAAGAGACACTCAAATATTTACGCAATCATTCCTGCAAATTCCCGCCCAGAGATTCAATTTGCCTTAGGTTGAAAATATTCATTTAAGAAGAAATTGCATTTTTGCTGCATTTATATTTGCTCCAAATATTATAATATATCAACTTTGGTGTAATGTTTACATGGTAATGGGCATTTTAAGACATACAAGGATGATTTAACGTATACAGGAAGTTGCGTAGAGGTTATAAGCATGTACTTTGGCATTTATTCTTAATAAAGGATTTGAGTGACCTAAGAGAGTCCTAGAACCAGTTTCTCATGGATTTTGAGTCCTGACTGCAGCCACCTCCTTTTAAATGTGTCTCATTTCGAACAGTTATTGAACATAAAAGTCTAAGTAATCCTGGTTTTACTAAACCAGTATAATCCCTAAAAACAATCTATAAACATTTGTCCTTACACCCACAACTAAATTCTTACCCCTCATTGAGGAAACATCTCTTTACAACAGGAGACTATCACAGAAAGCAACAACCAATTAAAATGTAAATTGTGGAGCCAGGACTCAGTGGATATATCTGCAAAGTGTTCCTGCAACTAAGTTTCAAATAACACTGCAGAAGGTTGGGGAGGGGTTGTAAGAGCCAGAGGATTAGGGAGTCTGCTGTGAGATTGTGTTTTCTAGTAATTCCAGAAGCTGTAATTATAAAATCTCTCATATATGACTGCTCCAATGCAAGCTGAACAAGAAGGACATTAATGCACATGCCAAACTGGACAGAGAAAAGCTTTTAACCCTACACAACAAACTATAGACTGAGGATAGCTAAACACAGGAGAGTGTGCCTTCCTCTAACAATTAGTAAGAAACAAAAGAATAGAAGCCACGAGTTTGAAGGAGAATGGGGGTTGAAGAGAAGAAAGGGAAGAAAGAAAGAAAATAAAAAATTAAATTTACATGCAAAGTGGCTTGGATTGACTGCATTTAAACAAAGTCTTTCAATACTAACATCTTGATAGTCTGGTACTTTCAAATTAATAATTAGAAAATGGCCCAATTCATGAGAAGTGAATGTCCTAACTTAGAGAACGTAAGTAGCATCATGACAAGTATGATTGGGAGGATCCAGGTCCTATGGCAAGCTGCTGGACAGCTGACTAGAACTAAGAACTCTTCATGCCCCATCACTGGCATGTATCCTACTTCTGGATTGTAATGTTTCTGTTATCTGAGTCTAGAAACATCACAGGTCTATCAAGGGCTACCATTTCTGTTTGCAGTGCTAGAACAGTATAGCCATCTGACAGGGTCCAGGGCAGCCCAGATTAAGTTCTTTGTGATTTGGATGATAGACGACCTCAACAATAAATGTATCTTCCTGTATCCTTCATTAGTCACTCTAAGGTTGTCTCATTCCCAGTTGCCTTCCTCATATGTAACACTTGATTTGATTTTCCAGTTGCATGAATTTGAAGACAATAGGTTTCCATTTCAATAAGCAAGTACAATATAAGTTACATTTATATGTACATTATTCCATGGTAAAGAGACAGCTTAGTCAGTAGAGTGCTTGCTGCATAGCATAAGGATCAAAGTTGAATCCCCAGCATCTACAGAAAGGAGTGAACCTGCTGCTGTGTGTTTATAGTCACAGACCTGAGTAGGCACACACAGGTGGATATATGTGGTTCATTGGTCAAACTGCCTAGTCTGACCTCACAGTCCCAGGTCCCAAGGAAAGAGATTTGTCTCAAGAAAACCAGAAAGTGTTCCTGATAAACAACACCTAAGGTTGATCTCTAGCCTACACACTACCCCCCCCCCCACACACACACATGCATACTCTATGACTATTTTAAGTGGTTTTGTACTCTGATTTTATAGGCAGTAAAATCTTACTTTAAAATTATTTACTAGTTTGTCAGTATTCTCTATAAATACATTTGGAATTTACTGCATCATATACTCTGTAGAGTTTAATCAGCACTCCTATAAGCCCATTAATACTACTGTAACCTCCTAGAACTCTCATATTTGCAGTTCCTCTTCTTTGTGACAGGTTGTAGTCTCGTTGGAATAACAGAAACCATAAAGATACTTCTTGCTCTCAGAGTGTGTCCAGAATGTAGAGGCAATAAACAACTAGAAAAGATGCCATATGCTAATTATTCTCTTGGTTGAATAATGATGACACATTTTCATAGATAGGGCACAATAAATCCCCACCTTTCAAAAATCATGATGTTCAACCCTTGGTTTAATGTTCAAAGGTCAGGAGCATATAAGCATATCCTGTAAGACAGTGATGGAGATGACCTTCAGTAGCCTTATTTGTTCAGTTTCACTGCTGAAAAATAGCTGAATTTCCTAAATCAAAGGGAGACTCATGAAGTGCATTTTAAAGGACCAGAGTGTTAAAACAAATTGAATAGATTAAGACCAATGTCCACTAAGTAGTCTATCAAGGACTCTCTGAAATCGCCAAAGCGCTGAATTTTAACTGCTGATTTTTCTGGCAGTGACACTTCCCTTCAGGGATATTCATCTGATTTCATTTTCATTTCACAATCTGATTGCAGTTACAATTCTCTCTCTGCAACTCTTCACAGCAGATATCTAACTATCATGAGACATTAGGCAGTGCTTTTCCTGATTCCTTTTTAGAATTTGCTAGAGTGTTCCATATGCTTCTTTTTGTTGTTTTCAATATAAGTTTTAAAGATATTATAGCAAAATGCAAGCTTTGTTATGTGAGCTTTATAAGAAATTTTCCTCAACAGCTGGCCAACTTTATTTATAGCGGGAACTAGTCATTCAATGTACTTTCTAAGCAGTTCACATTTCTTGCACATCACGTCTTTAAGAAACCTGTAATGGTTTTAAAATAACCACTTGTTTTTTTAAACATATTCTCTCTAAGGAATCACAAAGACCTCCAGAATTTCCACGTAAAATTTATGTGGAAGGAGTGGTTCATCTCAGCTTATAGAAGGCCCCTCTAAAGCAAACCTTTGCCTCACAGAAACAAAATGAAGAGATTTTTCAATGGATTCCAAATGCTCATGACTGAAGGGATGAGTGAGGAAAACTTTTTCATTTTAATCTTTAGCACCTTAGATATCAAGGAGGTGTTCAAGAGAATCAAAAGCACAGAAGGAGGACGACTGACCAATGAGGATCCCATAGAAGTTATGTGCCTAGAATGAGGAAGTTCTTGGCCACAGAACTGAAAGAGTTCACTGTCACCAGGAATTGAAGAAGACAGGAAATTGTCTGTAAATGACCTATGAGTGAGCCAGAGATGATTCGGAGGGTTCATTACAGGCTTGAACACACATAAGCGTGGACTCAGCACATCTTTGCAAACACTGATGTTCTTATTCTTCATGTTCTTGTTGTTGCTGTTGTTGTTGATGATGGGGGGCGTGGTGGTGGATGGTGGTCTTTCTTCTTCTTCTTCTTCTTCTTCTTCTTCTTCTTCTTCTTCTTCTTCTTCTTCTTCTTCTTCTTCTTCTTCTTCTTCCTCCTCCTCCTCCTTCTTCTTTCTCCTCCCCGTCCCCCTCCTCCTTCTCCTTCTTCCACCACCTCCTCCTTCTTCCATCTCCTCCTCTTTGGGACACTCTTACTATCTTAGCCATGGAAGGTCCACAACTTCTAAAGTGGCCTTTTTCAATAAAGTCATACTTGGTCACTCTTTAGTTCTCCAACCTTCCAGAACACTGTATAATCCAATGAGAAATGTGTCATTCTCAATAGACTGATTTTTGAATGGATGGAAATTCAAGTTGTATGATCACTATGATCTTCAGCCAATGAAATGAGGAAAATTGAGATTAGGCAATTAATACATGAATAGACGAACACATGAATATTAAGTAAGCAAACCATCATATACGGCTCATGTTTGTGCTTTCACATACAGTTTTTTCAAATCTTCCTAAAAAGAATCCATTTCCAATTGTTGAAATAAGACTCAGATATTCAACTGTTTGCTGAATATAATAGAAATATTAAATGTTATTTACTTCCAAAAGAATGTAACATAGAGAACTGAAATTATTAAATGGTTTCTTTATTGTCTGGCTCCAATTTATAATATTAAAGGCAATGTATAATTACACACAAGAATCATAAATTTTAGATAGGCTAGAAAAAGGAAATATGGGTTTCTTTATACAAGTTTTCTGTATACAAATTTTATTCGCACTACTGATTTGACTGGAAACTTCCCATCTTTATTTAATATAACACAGACATTTCTAGGGCAGAATCTAAAGTCAGTGTTTTCTTTGACTCCATATTATTAAATACTAGAAGTCACTGTATGACATTAAACATATCTAGCATGATTAGCTTTATAACAGGAATCCAAGATATCCACTCCTCCCCTCTATCACAAACCTCAAACTAGTTAGTTTTGAAAAAACATCCCTGTTCTAAAAATCAGATCAAACTTCTATAGAAGATTTAACAATATTACTTTGTTCCCCACCCTTATATCATAGTAAAAGTTGGTCTTTATTGTTCAGACCTTAGGCTTGAATTCCCATTTACCTCTAATTCTTACACACACAAGCACACACCACATGCACACACACACACACACACACACACACACACACACACACATTGAATCTAAAGTTATTGGCTTTGTCCCATATACTTTCACTCAAAAACAGCTGTGAAAAAAGCAATCCATGAACTGAACATCAGAAAACATCCACATTTACATCTTCGACCTTTCTTATATCATCAGAAAAATCTTTTGATAGCATTCATTGATGTTTATTGTATCAGACACTTTTCTTAGCACTTCTCATACATTAACTCCTTTTTGAAATATCAATGTGACATGATATTATTACTACTATCCCCGTTTCCCTTCTAAAGAGTTTGAAACCCTGACATGTTAGTGCTCATATTCAGGAAGGTTAGTAGTATAATTACAGCAACTGACAACTCATTAATTATCTTTGAATTTCTTTCTTTATCAGTAATCTGGTGCTAAGGACTATATTTTCTTATAATATTATGCCTGGGTGATCCAAGAAAATGTGTGTAAATAACTATAAATACCTCTGTAAATAGATTGCATGGCTGCATTCAGTAGCCTATTATACATGGAGGCTTAGATTCAGTCTCCAAAAAAGCATACAACTGTTCTTCAGTGGTGCAAGATTTTAACCTAAGCACTCAGAGGCAAAGTCAAGCGGATCGGGAATTCAAGCTCATCCTTAGTTGAATAGTGAGTATAGAATCAGCCTGTGTTACCTAAGGTACCATTTTAAGAAAACACTCTATAAAATATCAACATAATTATTATTGATTAACACTTTAAAGCCCCCTATGCATAATCGTAGATATTCTGCATGGATCTAAGCCAAGTCAATTTTAGATTTTTTTCTTTTACTTTAGACATCTCTTTGCCGTTTTGTGTATAATGACTTTAGAAACATGAGACTTCATTCTCCCAATTGAATAATAGTTCATTTCTACTTTATTTTGCCATACTCTGCTGCTATGCCATATCCTAATGAGCTCATGACATGCTTTAAACAAGAACTGCCCTAATGCCTCAATAATTCTGTGATTTAAACACTGCACAAATGTATATATTACATGTATAAATAAAACTGCACATATAATAGTCTCTCTCTAGATAATATATGTAAAATGTGATTCATAGAAGATGCAATAACCCCTAGCTAATGAAAGTAGGGAGATGTACACTTCAGAATCAGGTATAGTGGATAAGAGAGTGTTGTTTGGCTTTATGGAATGTGACTATAGTACCACACTTTCCACACACTGAAACGCTGGTTGTAGGGTGTGGGTGAAGCCTTGAATGAATGAATCCTTGAGTTAATGGTACTGTTGACATGGGCAATCGTGGACTCCTTAGCTTTAGACCTATAGAGGAATGGCACCCACATCATAGTCAGCATTAGACTTGTAGAAAAGTAACAAAGCTTTCTTTTGATCCATGTGTTAAGTATTGATAATATGTGCAGAAAATGCCCATCATAGCTTTCTCCTTCTGTATATTTACAGCCTTCAGAATGCTCATATACAGAAATTGATCTTACTGAGTTAGCAACACCTGCCTCCTTGTCCAAGCCTCCTTGTCCAAGCCTCCTTGGTTATGTGTTTAATAACCTGCTCCTTTGTCCATCTGTGTGTAATAACCCCAACTCCTTGCTCAGCTGTATCCAATAACCCCACCACCCTTTTCAAATGTATATAATAAACATGCTGATCTTCTGGGTGCTCTGGTTTCTCCTGCAGAGAGCCCCATCCTCATGACCTTGGCTTTATTTTTGTGTCTCTGTGTTTGTCTATTTTTTCCATTCCCTTACCACCCGAGGCAAGTCTGAGTCCCTGGATCCATGCTGAATATAGGAAAACCTCACATCTAGAGATTGATTTTTGGATGCAGGATGCTCTGTCTTACTGTGTTTACCTCTGTGTGAGGCATACCTAATTTTTTTATATATAGGCAGGGTAGTATTCCCCATCCGTTCTTCTTTTCTCTCTCTCTCTCCCCCCTCTCCCTTTTTCTCTCTCTTCCTTTCTCCCTTTCTTTCTTCCTTCCTTTCTTTCTTTCTTTCTTTCTTTCTTTCTTTCTTTCTTTCTTAAATTGAAGATTTTACAGTTTGCTTGCAAACTGTACCTCATGAGTTTGACCCTCTTCCTTAAGGCTTTATTTTTTTGGAGAGATAAATACACAAAAACTTGGAAACAAATGGAATCTTCCTGTAATAGAAGAACTCTATTATCTCTCACAGCAAGGCTACCATGGTGTTGCAGGCCTTGTTCACAAGCTGCCTTGAATGATTACATTGGGACATCTGGAATAGCCAAATTATCAGCGGGCAGAATGTGTCTGCATGACTCTGCTTTGAGGCACAGCATCTCTTCCTGGAGTGAGCCCTGAGGGAGACCGTCAACAAAGTCATCTCAGAAGTTTCTTTCTAATTTTGCCTACCATCTTTTTTTTTTATCATCAAATCACAAAATTTTGTATGAAAACATAGACAAAGAAATAGGCCCTAAAGAATTTATTTTTGTAAAATTATGCAAATATTATGAATATGTTTTGATGTAGAGTCCAACCTGTCTTCCTTCAGTGTGGTATACCAATGCTAATATAAGCTTAACAAATATTTGCACATCTCAACTTGTGGCATAATGACCCATGCTCAAAGAGATTTTACATGCTATGTTTTAAACACGTTATAATGTTATTCTTTAAGTATTCACATATAGATGCAGTGTACTTTGATCATGTTCACCTTCTATTCTCTAGTTTCTCCCAGATCTCTCAAACTCCTCTTCCGATTTATATACTCTTTTCTGCTCCTTAAAACATAACTCACTGCATCATATTAGTGCTGGCCATATGCCCAAATGTCTGAGACCCTCAACTGGAGCATCACCAATCTATAAGGGTCATACTCCTAAAGAAGTTACCAACTCTCAAGTGTCTCCTCTACTAGGGGTGGGAGTGCATGTGCCATATTGTAATGTTGACTAGCAGCCTAGCTTTGTGCAGGTTTTGTGCAGGCAACCAAAGCTGGTCTGTGTGCTTGAATGGAGTAATTCTATCCTTGCCAGATGACACTGCTTAAAAGCAGTCTCTTCCACTTTCTGTTTTTTTTTAAATCTGTGCTCCCTCTTCTCTAAACCGTATGCAGAGGTTATTTACATACTATTTCTGAAAGTATACACAAATATGTGAAAAATTGTACACTCTGACACACTATCAACAGATCAAAAGAAAAGGTTGTTATGAATACATATGGCTTATACATTGTTGGTGCTGTTTTAAACACTAAATCCACTGAAAAAAGCTGTGTTGATGATCCTTTAAATTAGCAAAAAGTTTAATCCAATTCTGATTGTTTATCTAAAACCATTGAGAACCAGATATCAAAAACTGTTTGTACTCTTAGGTTCATTGCAGCACTATTAATTAAAATCAATACTTGAAAATAACTTAAATGTCCGCCAAGAGATGAATTCATAGAAAAATGTGTTTTATCCATGCAATGGGTTACCCTTAAGTCATTAAACATTGGGAATTCTGTAACATGTCACATTAATGAACCTATAGAAGATTAAAGTGAGTGAAAGGTGCTATTCATGAAAAAGACAAATGCTGCAGCTTCACTCATCTCTCATTATCTAAAGTTGTGAAATTTATAGAATCAAGGACTCTTAATAGTGAGTGGAGCAAAACATTTTAATTAACAGGCATAAAGTTCCAGCTAGGCAGGAGAAGTGGGTTCTACGACCGCTCACAAGCTGCACTGTAGGGCACAGACAAAAATTTGTTAAGAAAGTAGATACAATATTACAATGGCTACTTCAGCTTGTTTCTTTGGACCATTTGCTTGGAAAATTGCTTTCCAGCCTTTCACTCTGAGGTAGTGTCTGTCATTTTCCTTGAGGTGCATTTCCCGTTAGCAGCAAAATGTTGGGTCCTGTTTGTGTAGCCAGTCTGTTACTCTGTGCCTTTTTATTGGGGAGTTGAGTCCATTGATATTAAGAGATATTAAAGAAAAGTAATTGTTGCTTCCTGTTATTTTTGTTGTTAAAGTTGGGATTCTGTTCTTGTGGCTGTCTTCTTTTAGGTTTGTTGAAGGATTACTTTCTTGCTTTTTCTAGGGTGTAGTTTCTGTTCTTGTGTTGGTGTATTCCCTTTTTGTCCTTTGAAGGGCTGGATTTGTGGAAAGATACTGTGTGAATTTAGTTTTGTCATGGAATACTTTGGTTTCTCCATCTATGGTAATTGAGGAGTTTGGCTGGGTATAGTAGCCTGGGCTGGCATTTGTGTCCTCTTAGGGTCTGTATGATATTTGTCCAGGATCTTCTGGATGTCATAGTCTCTGGTAAGAAATCTGGTGTAATTCTATTAGGCCTGCCTTTATATGTTACTTGACGAAATGGATGGATATGTAGAATATCATCCTGAATGAGGTAACACAATCTCAAAAGAACTCACTTGATATGCACTCACTGATAAGTAGATATTAGCCCAGAAATTAGAATACCCAAGATACAGTTTGCAAAACATATGAAACTCAAGAAGAAGGAAGACCAATGTGTGCATACTTCTTTCCTCCTTAGAATAGGAACAAAATACCCATGGAAGGAGTCACAGAGACAAAGTTTGGAGCTGAGACCAAAGGATGGACCATCCACAGATTACACCACCCAGGGATCCATCCCACAATCAGCCACCAAATGCAGACACTATTGCATATGCCAGCAAGATTTTGCTGTAAGGATCCTGATATAGTTGTCTCTTGTAAAGCTATGCCAGTGCCTGGAAAATACAGAAGTGGATGCTCATTGTCATCTATTTGATGGAACACAGGGCCCCCAATGGAGGAGCTAGAGAAAGTACCCAAGGAGCTGAAGGGGTCTGCAAACCTATAGGTGGAACAGCAATGTGAACTAACCAATACTCCCAGAGCTCATGTCTCTAGCTGCATATGTACCAGAAGATGGCCAAGTCAGCCATCATTGGGAAGAGAGGGCCCTTCATCTTGCAAACTTTTTATGTCCCAGTACAGTGGAACTCCTGGGCCAAGAGGTGGGAGTGGGTTGGTAGGGAATCAGGGTGAGGGTGAAGGTATAGGGGACTTTTAGGATAGCATTTGAAATGTAAATGAAGAAAATATCTAATAAAAAATTGAAAAAAGAAAGTAGATACAAGTTAAAAGTTCTTACCACAAGAAAGAAAGAAAGAAAGAAAGAAAGAAAGAAAGAAAGAAAGAAAGAAAGAAAGAAAGAAAGAAATTAGGAAGGAGGAAGGAGAAAGATAAGAGAGACAGAGACAGACACAGACACAGACACAGAGAGAGTTTATCTTACACTCCCTATATTTTTCAAATTTTCTATACCACTGATTGAAATTGCAGACAACTCAAGGAAAGATTTATCTTAACTTAGGTTTCAGAGGCTTTTGGTCTGTGGTTATGGGTTGACAGCATGATTTTTGGAGGAATATAGTGGTGGAAACACTTAAAGAATAGGCTCATGTACTCATGAGAGCCAGGGAGCAGAGAAGGGGAATATAGAAAAGGCCAGAACAAGCACCCCTAGTAACTACTTCCTCCAATTATTCAGTCACATGTTCAAATTTTTACCACTTCCAGATAATGCTATTGTTCTATTAATCCATCACAGGACTGATCCAATTTCTTCCCAAAAGCTCACAATGCACCATGCATTACATGAGTATGTGGTGGACATTTCCCATTATAACAGTCATAAATGCTGTGTTTTAAATGAACAATCACAGTCTGTGTACCATATATAATAGAGTGTGACATTAAACTAGTTAAAGATTTCCATAATAGAGTTATAAGTTATAGATGTATGTCATAAATTCTGTGAACTTGGATGAATTCCTGGTTTCTGGAAAGGAACTATTTGAAAGAGAGAGTAATTGTCCTTTTGTATACTTATCCTTGACTAGGTAATGATATGCAGAGAGGGAGAGAGGAAGGAAAGAAGTCAAGGAGATAAAGGTAAGATTCGTAAAGTAGGTGGTATTGAATAATTATATAACATGAAAGTTTTAGGTAGGCTTGCCTTGGAATTTATTAAATTATCATTGTCTCATCACTCTCTAACCTTTAATGTACTGGAGTCAGGCATATAGGGAAAAGGTCATATTTATTTATATTCACCCTGACTCATAACTGCATTGAGTGAATTTTTTCCTCTTGGAGTCTTTCCATAGTTATCAGATTTCTCTGTATGTCATGTAAATAGAATTCAATCCTCTACCTGTCTCAATACAGAGACAGGAACAATCTTTCATCTTGCTAGATATAGATGGACATGCATAAAACTTCTATGTAAACTATATGAAGATCCTTTCTCTAATCATAGTTACAAAAAGGACAATGCTTGTTGGTGTGGTGTGTATGAATTCCTATACTAACATGGCACACTGAAATTTACCATGCAGTTCTAAGTAAATATATGAAGAATTAAACTGCTATGTTTGCAAATCTGTCAAAATCTCATGGGCACAGAATAGTTAACTTAAAATTCCATAGAAAATTGCAGACTGTATTGTTAATAATCACAAAATTCTTATTTATCTTGACATTATTTACTAGCTGATGTTATTATACCATAAATATTAGCTAGTGTTATGTTTTATTTATAGTTTATCCCCCTAACCCAGATCATTACAGTTAAAAATAAAGCTATTAAATACCTGTCAGATGACCAGGATAACTCCCATATCTTAAGTGCATTTTAACAGAGATATAGGCAAATAGAGTTGTGTCTTTCTACAGCTCCTGAATTAACTGAAAAAAAAAACAATAAAACCATGACAAATGATTGGTTTAATGGGAAATGTTCCATATAGCTCTCGGCAAGCGTCTCACATGGACATGGTACACCTGAGTGGCAGGCCGGAGCTGAAAGAGAGGGGAATTAGGCTGTCAAGAGAAAAATGGAGCTAAGTCAAGGTTCCTGATCAGAGCTCAAATGTTTAATGGAAAATACGCTTATAAAGGGGGTGGGGGGGGGGGGAGGCCCATTACTGCCAATTCATCCTTGGAACCTGGAACCAGCTGCAGGTGACCACATGCAGGATAGGGCATAGTCTCCAGAATAGTTCACTGGCCTCCCAGCAGGTAGCAGTATCTTGAAGGGAAACAGAGGTGGTGGCTGAACAATAGAGTGATCTAGGGAGGAAGGCTACACCCTAGGTAATTTTCTTAGCGGCAACAAGGTCAAGGTCTGGCTCAGCCTGCTTCAGGATGGGGGGAGGTTACATTTACTCTCCCTGATAACCCTGATCAAGAAAAATGAAGGTTTGTTTGTTCTCTTCTTCATTGCTGAACTTCTAAGATCACATATTACATAACATATAATACTTGTACCTATACTGAATGCATGGATATATGTAGGTTATAGGATGGCTATAAAGGGCAAAAGAGGTGGAAAGTTTGAAAGAGCTCCAAAGAGGCAAATGAGGGAAATAGATTGGAGTGTAAGAGTCCCTGTATTAGTTAGAGAAAGAACCAATTGGAGCCTGAGAAGAACCATGCTACAGAGGTCCCAAGTGAAGCCACTCCACATAATAGCTTTAAAATGAAGCTTCAAAACTGATTCCAGATAAAGAGACAAAGAGGAGAACTGACCCCAGGCAGACAAAGAATGGAGGCATGAGTTGGCAGTTCCAGATGAGTGAACAGAAGATGGGTCAAGAAAAGTTTAAGCACAGCTTGTCTATAGTGGAGACCAAGCTGAACTGAAACCATGGGGATAGTCTGGAGTTCTCTGCTTGTTGTCCTTGAGAATGAGAGCACACTGGACATTCAGATTTGGTAGGTACCATCAGTCTTTGCTGCATGGTCGTTCTTAAAAAAAGAACACCACCATTCACTTGTCCACCAAGGTGCACAGTCATTTTTCACCGTCAAAATAAGGTCAAAACCAACCTAGTAAATGGAGTATCTCATGGCATGACACAGTAGGAAAATAAACAGTTTTAGACAATATAGAATAACATAGAACATAACACAGCCAGATCTCAGCACCAGGTCTGCCATACACAAACACCTTATAGTTGTTCATCAGTAAAACAGGCACCATTGGGTTAGAGAGTGCACCAGAGATCAACCTCTGCTTCAACATAAAGTGATACAGAAACAAAAAGAGGGGTGCACAGGTGAGTGGAACTGTAGCTGTATGTATTATGAATGTTAATTATAACATTTGTTAATTAACAGTTGAGGCAGACAGACAGAGGTGGGATTTTAGGATTCCCTGGTTTGGGACTGAGAAGAAAACGGAAAAAAAAAAAAAAAAAAAAGAGGAGCTCCACCATGCTAGGAGAGTGTGGAGGGGAGGAGAAGAGAGATGCAGTAGTTGAGAAGAATGCAGAACAGAGAGGCAAAGCCTCCATGTGAAGGAGCCAGAAGAGAACATCCAGAGGGTTGCCCAACTGCGTCCAGGACAGCCAAGATAACATAGACTTAGTAAGTAATAACTCAGGAGTAACAGGTTGGAGGGTTAGGCAGTGGCCCAGGCATTATGTTCTTTAAGGAATATTAAAATATAAACTCTGTGTGAGTCTCTTTAATACAGGAACATAAACCATTTGGGTGGGTAGCAAACCCTTGCTGGGATTTATTTATTAATAATTATTTCTACATGACAACACTTTTAATACTTCATTTTTAAAAAAAAACTCAGCAGTGTGTATGTGTGTGTGTATCACAGAAATTGTGTAGAAATCAGAGGACAACTTGTGATTATGAAAGACTGTTTACTTTTTCCACTAGGTAGATCCTAGGAATTGAACTCAGGTCACCAGGATTGGAAACAAACACCTATATCCACTCACACATTTTGCCAGGCATAACTTATTTCTTAGTTGATTACTACAGTTTTGAATTTTGATGAAATAATGTTCCTATTTCTGGTTTAGAAATAAATTCCAAGATCTTTGCATACCTACTCGCCTGGCTTTTCCTTCAACACAAGTGCATCCCCTGATACATGAAATAAACTACATGAATCTGTGACTATTTATAACTGTCTTTCTGGCCACTGGAGAAAATATACCACTCTGACCAGCAGTTATTAAGTTGGTCACAGGAAGCAGTTGCCAAGATGGATTTAGTCCAAACTATAGAGTCTATCTATTAAAGCCTCCTTCAAAATGCTTCAATACCCAATAACTAGTAACTAGTCCATGCCTAATTTAAGATTTAATTGTTTTAGCTTTATAGTACGTAATCTAGATATGGACTGTTGGACAGACACATAAAATTGTGACATGCAACATGATGGAAACATCTAATTATTCTTTATAAATATTTAATACAGAAAAGGACGATTTGCCTGAGAATTACAGGCTTTGTAAATTACCATGGCAACAATTAGTGTGCTATTCTATGTACAGGTATTAATGAGGAATTGGGAAATTTTGCATTGATGGAGCATGCAATTTTAATCAGTGAATTGGATATTAATGTTATTCTTAAAAATAAGAGTATATTTAATTTTATTAGTAATGTGTTTCTTTTACTTGCTTTCATTGGAATTATTTGTTCTCATGAAAACATAATTTATCATGTACCTACATTTACATGGTAGAATAAGCAAATATAGTTTTATTAAGAGCAATCATAAGACCACAATATTTCCTTTGTAAATTATGGCAATGAAGTTAAATTAGCTTAAAAAGTTAGTTTGAGAATGGAAAAGATAAATGTGCACATATTATCCATGAGTGAATGAATATATACTTTTAGATAATACCATAAGCCTTTATTAAAATTTATTGAAATAGAGTAAAAATTGGCAAATCATCTTTCTTTACTATTAAATCATTATTTATCAACATCATTATGACTATTCATTCAACAGATATTTAAAAAGCATAATCACTGGTGTTAGTCTTAGGAATTGTACAATAAACCAAAAGATAAGTCCCTGTTTGTTCTGTACATAAATATTACAGGGGGAGATGGACAATATACATAAGCATAAATTTTACTTTAATACAATTCAAAAGCTAATAGGTTTGTGAGCTAATTCTAGTAAGTCAATCTCATAGATTGGAGAAGGTGGTATTTTGTATATTGCTCTTGTTGTTTCTTCTGGGTGTTTACAAATGGTGTCTACAAGGAAACAGAAGTTGAAGAAAGCCCTTAGAAGACATGGGGAGGGTTCTGTAAATCATGAAAAATATTTGTCAAACAAGAGAAAGGCTTTTGGAAGGAAATATCATGAAGCAACAAGAATGGAGCACAGTGGTAGAAAACCCATTCAAAAACTAGGGTATAACTAATTCACAAAGGTCCTGAGATCATGTGACCAGAGACAAAGGTCACTCTCGCACAATAAGAGTCATTTCCTCATAAGATAACCATGTTGGAAACCTCAGAAATTATAAGAGGGCATTTAACTATGGCCAAGTCATGAAGTTTGAAAGGAGAAGATAATTCCATGCTACAAATGCGGGATCCATGGGAGACTGTAAGCTCAAAGAATATTTTGTGGCTCTGATCATTGAAAAGAGAAATATTGAAACAGTCCCCGACTTCCAGGTACCCCCCCCCCGTTCCTGCCCCAAGGTGTAACACGACCCTATTTCAGCCCACTCTCCCTGTGCCCCCCCCCTTCCACTGATTTACTGTGGTCTATATTGAATGCTTCTGCTTTAGCCTTGTTGGATAAGACACAAAGAGATAATGCGTCAGAATTTGAAGATTGTTGGATGTACTTTTCTGTTTTCCCTGCCCTTTTATGAGGGCATAGCCCTATTTGGAAATTTTACCCTGCTTTCAGATGCTAGGCAGCTTCCCTTCGAGTCAGTTCAGCTTACCTTGACAGAACTCTCTGGGATAGGAAGTTGTATGTTGGACCCAAGTATGCTTCTGCCACAGCCCTTGCTAGAGATTTGCAATAACACGTTTAGAGTAAATAAAAATAGGTATTCTTATCTTCTTGCCCCAAATGATACCTTTTTGGCATGTTCCATGGGCCTTACACAGTACATTATTATACAAGATTTTATAAATAATAGAGATTATTGTGTCTTGGTTCAGCTTTTTCCAAATTTTAGTATTCATGAGTCAGATTACTCACTAAAGTTTTGGGATCGAGGTGCCTCCCTGCCATCCCGCCACAAAAGAGAGCCTATCTCGGTGGTGACCCTTGCGGTCCTTCTTGGCCTGGGTGCTGCTGGGATGGGGACCAGAATCACAGCCCTTGTGTCTTCTCAACAGAATACGTGCAATTACCACCTGCTCAATGAGGCTATTAGCCAAGATATAGAGAATATAAAAAGGGGCCTAGATGATCTTACTGATTCCTTGGTCTCCCTTTCAGAAGTTGCCCTTCAAAATAGAAGGGGATTAGATTTGTTCTTTCTACAACAAGGAGGCTTATGTGCTGCACTTAAGGAAGAATGCTGCGTATATGTTGATAAAACTGGATTAGTTAAAGATAGCATTGCCAAGGTTACTGCCAGCTTAGAAAAAAGAAAAAGAGAGAGAACAACAAGAGTCATGGTATCAAAATTGTTTTTCAACCTCCCCCTGGCTTTCGACCTTGTTGCCCTCCCTTTTGGGGCCCCTATTGGGACTCCTATTATTGATTTCCTTTGGCCCTTGGGCATTTCAGAAATTGACCCGATTTGTTAAATCTCAAATTGATTCATCTCTTTCAAGTGCATCTGTTTCAGTTCATTATCATAAAAGGGCAGGGAAACAGAAAAGTACATCCAACAATCTTCAAATTCTGACGCATTATCTCTTTGTGTCTTATCCAACAAGGCTAAAGCAGAAGCATTCAATATAGACCACAGTAAATCAGTGGAAGGGGGGGGCACAGGGAGAGTGGGCTGAAATAGGGTCGTGTTACACCTTGGGGCAGGAACGGGGGGGGGGTACCTGGAAGTCGGGGACTGTTTAGGGAATTAGGGTGATGTAATTGGGTGTTAGGTCCTATAGATGCTTTATATTTGTTGGGGATTTCCTTTTGTAGTTTAATCTTGAATGTCAATCCCCAATCTGTGCCCTCTTTATATATGCGTAACCCCCAAGAGAATCCTCTCTTGGTCCAGTCAGCAGTCCTTGCGACTGTTGTAAAGCCAATTTGTAATGGGTTGCACCACCCTTGTCTAGAAGAATTGGTGGAACAATAACTATTAAGGGGTTGTTTTCCAGGGGAGGTGACTTTGGAATTGGGGTGAAATCGTTTAACTGTGATATAATCCCAAGAGGAGGATGGGGTCCAATAGGTATCCCCAGTGGTTTCACAGCCCCAAGAGGCGCAGTAAAAATCATTTTCATAGCCACATTTATAATTTAGAGATCTATCTCGATGAGTTCCTGGACAGACATATATACCTCCAGTGTGTAAGGCCAGGGCAGTATGATGTATATCACTGCTGCAACCTGGATCAATCTTTTTATCACCTGTGTTAACTGCTGTTAATTGAGGCATATAATAATCAGGGGTGCCCCAGGCGGCATCTGCACCCAATGTGAGGACACAGATGTCTACTTCTAACTCGGACCAATGGGGCTCAGCACCAATCTTGGAGCTGGAATTAACTATGTCTCCAGTCTGATTTTGAATAATCCAAGCATAGTTAAAAACCTGATAGGTCTGGGCTTGCCTGGCTGTCACTGTCATGACCAGCATCATCAATATTGTGAGAGATCTATCCATGGCGATCCTACAAGAGAAAACATAAAACATCTCAGGCGCCACCCTGGGTGGTATTAAATGGCTTAATTAGTCTTTCAGGGAGCCATCTGGCTCCCCCTTCCTTGGAATTATAGATGCAGGCTGAGCCTTTTGCCCAGATGATGATGGGGTCTGGCCCATTCCAAATCCCTGTAAGGGGATCTTTCCACAGTGCTTGAGCATACTCTAGACTGGTCTTAGGATGCCAAAGTCGGTCAGCTGCTGAGCGACCACTTATGTCTAGAGTTAAAAAGTTAAGCACAAAAAGCACATGAGACAGTAGCTGTTTTGACTTTCCTTTGAGGGTGTAGATAGTCTCTTGGGCCCCGAGCTTAGTCAGGGTATTCTTTAAAGTCTGATGGGCCCTTTCAACAATTCCCTACCCTTGAGGGTTATAGGGAATTCCAGTAATGTGCTTGATCTGTAATTGTGCACAAAACTGTTTAAACTTAAGACTGTTATATCCAGGACCGTTGTCTGTTTTGATAATTTTGGGCTGTCCCATGACAGAAAAGGCATACAATGAATGATTTATAACATCTTTGGTAGCTTCTCCAGTGTGGGCGGAAGCACACAAAAACCCACTGAAGGTATCGATGGACACATGTACAAACTTAAGCTTCCCAAAAGATGGGATGTGAGTTACATCCATTTGTCAGAGTTCTCCGGGGACAAGGCCCCGTGGGTTAACTCCTAAATGTGGTTCTGGCAACAGGATAAGACAATTTTTGCACTGTTTAACAATTTGTCTGGCTTGTTCCCTGGTTATGTTGAATCAAAGTCTGAGTGTCTGTTCGTTGAGATGATGTAAAGTATGGGCTGTCTGAGCCTGTGACAGTGGGTCAGGCTCGATAGTAAGGCATGTAAGCCGAGTGGCCTGATCAGCAAGATCATTTCCCCAGGACAAGGGTCCAGGAAGTCCCATGTGGGCTCAAATATGCCCCACAAAAAATGGGTAGGTTCGACTTCTTATGAGCATTTGTATTTTAAGAAACATCTGAAAAGTGGCAGTGGTGGGTTGAATACTAGGGAACACCTCTAAAGCTCTTCAAGCCCTTACCACATAATGGCTATCTGAATACAAGTTAAAGGGAGATGAGACCGATTCAAACACTTGTAAAGCTCCTCGGAGCTCCACCAGCTGGGCCGAGGTGTAGGTGGTCTCAATGATTTGGCATTGTCCTTCGACAACGATAGCAGCCCTTCCATTACTGGACCCATCAATGAACACAGTTAAGGCTTTGGATATAGGCTGCAGCTGGGTAACCTTGGGGAAGACAAAAGGGGTAGTTTGCAAAAACTGAACCAACCTATTGGCTTGTAAATGTGTATCAAAGTTTCCCTGAAAGTAGGATAATAATATAGTCCACTCATCAAATTGTGACTGTAACCAAGAAAGCTGCTCAGAAGAATAAGGTAAAATAACAGTATCAGGAGCTTTTCCAAAATGACGGGTAGCCATCTTGATTCCTAGGATAATCACCTGACATATAAGAGAAGGATAAACAGGGAGAACCTTTGAAGGTGTGGCTGGCAAATGGATCCAGAAAAGGGGATTATCATCTTGCCATAATAGACCAATGGGTGCAAAGGGTGTGGAAAAGACTATCAAAGACAGGGGTTAAAGGGGGTTATAATAGCCCATGGTTTGTTGATTAATGGCTGACTCTACCCTATGGAGAGCCTCTAGGGCAACAGGAGATAAATTTGAGGGGAGTTTGGGTCAGAATCTCCCCGGAGTATATCAAAAAGGGGCTTTAGATCTCCAGTAGTTAATTTTAAATGGGGACATAACCAAGTTATATCTCCTAGCAACTTTTGGAAATCATTTAAGGTCCTCAGCTGTGAGGTGCAGATAGTTAATTTCTGAGAATGTACTCTAATGGGTTCTAATTGAAAACCTAAAAACATAAAAGTGTACTGAACTTGAATTTTATCAGGATCTATGACAAATCCCCACCTTTGGAGGGCCCTAACCACGGCCTGGGCAAACACATGGGTGGAGGATAATTCTTTTGTGGCAATGAGCAGGTCATCCATATAGTGTATTATATAGGCATCAGGGAATTCTTGTCTCAAAGGGTTAATAATCTGTGCCACATATTTCTGGCATAAGGTAGGGCTACTAGCCATTCCCTGGGGTAAAACCCGCCATTGAAAACGGGGATTTGGTCCCACGTGATTTACAATGGGAGTGGAAAAGGCAAAATGGACACAATCTTGAGGATGCAGTGGGATAGAAAAGAAACAATCTTTAATATCTATGACAATTTTAGAATAACCTCTGGGAATTGCGATAGGACATGGTAAGCCTGGTTGAAGTGCCCCCATCGGCATCATGGTCTCATTTACAGCTCGAAGGTCCTGTAACAACCTCCAGGCTCCACTTTTCTTTTTTAAGACAAATATCGGTGTGTTCCATGGGGAGGTAGAAGGCTCAAGATGTGACAGTCTCAATTGTTCCTGAACCAACTGTAAGGCTGCCTGAACTTTCTCTTGAGGCATAGAACACTGATAGATCCAGACAGGATCATTGGACTTCCAAGATATTTTGTCTGCCTGGAATGCAGGAGGAGCAGTGGTCTCTAAGAAAAAAGGTCTGCCCCTAAACCCTTTTTATCATTTTTGGGTGTGGGCATAATGGGAGGAATCCTTCCTTGTTCATTTTTCCCTAGACCCTTCCCTGGGAGGTACCCTGTTTTTAGCATCAAATTGGTGATAGTCTCAGGGCTAAACATTATCATCCCCATTTGGGAGAGTATGTCTCTTCCCCATAGATTTACAGGAAGGCCTTTGACCACAAAGGGTCGAACAGTTCCAGTATTGTTTTCTTTGTCTGACCATGTTAGCAGTTTAGAGCTTTGTAAAGTATCCTGTGTTTGACCTATGCCTTTTAAATGAGTGGCAGTGGGCTGTAAGGGCCAGGCTGTAGGCCAATGTGTTAAGGAAATTACTGTTGCATCTGCCCCGGTATCCAGGAGCCCTTGAAAGTGTTTGCCCTCTAGAAACAAAGTCAGCATGGGCCATAAATTGGTTATTTTCTGTGCCCAGTAGACTTCTGAGGATCCTGGAGAGGATGGTCCTCGCTCCTCTTTCATATAAGGGAAATGGCCGAATAGTGGGAGTGGTAGGGCTTGGGCTATGCACTCTCCAGCCCTAAGGTTAAGTGGTCCCTGCGTGGCGGTGACTAAGATTTTTATCTCCCCATGGTAGTCGGTGTCAACCACTGTGGGAGTCACCGTTAGGCCTTGTAAAAGTCTGGACACTCGGCCGATGACGAGAAAAAATGTCTTTTGGGGAGGGGGCCCAAGTTCACCTGCTTCGATGACCACTGTTCCCTCCTCAGGAGTTATAATCCTGGTGATGGAGGAACACAGGTCCAACACTGCGTTCCCTGCCGTGGCCCTGCACAATCTCCCGTAGGGGTTAGGGGGTTGTCTGCAGTTGTTATCAGGGGAGATGGGCCCCTAGGGGGGCCTTCTGGCCGTTTCCCTGAACCGCAGGTAGTGGGTGGCCGTTGATATCAGTTTTAGATCGGCAATCTCATGCCCAATGGCAGCCTCTCTTGCACTTAGGGCAAAGACATGGGGGGGGGGATTTTCGTTGGGTAACAGGCATGGTTGAGACTAGGGTGCTCTGTCTTTGTGTAGGGCATCCTCTAGCAAAATGTGCAGGTTGGTTGCATCTATAGCAAGTTTTTTTCTCGTTTATTTAGTTGTAAGGCAGCCCCAATAGCCAGGGTGATAGACTTAGAAACTTGTTGGGAAAACACATCTACCTCATTACAAAGCTTGATCATACCATTTATATCTAAACTCTTTGTTTTACCTCTCAGGGCAGCACTACATGCCAAATTAGCGTTTTCAAGAGCAAGTTGTTGAACTAACAGACCCTCACTTTCCTCAGGTCCCAAAATTCTCTCAGCTGCTTCCTGCAATCTGGCAACAAACTGCGCATAGGACTCTTGGGGACCTTGTATAATCTTGGTTAGGGGTGTAGTTAGCGCCCCTGCAGCAGGGACAGTGCGACAAGCTCCCAGGGCCACCTGTGCTGTCTGGGCGAGGACACCAGGGTGAGTCTTAATTGTTTTATGTCTGCAGCAAAATTGCCTTTACCGAAGATTTTATCAGCAGTCCAGGAGGCTGTCTTACTAGTAGGATTCTTTCTATTATTTGTAGCCAAATTTTCTCCTCTGTCCACAAACTCTGACTTCCAAGTTAAATGTTGGCCTCTAATGAGGACAGACTGAACAATGTTATTCCATTCATTGGATATCAAGTAGCCTTCCCCTGCTAAACCTTCTAATATAGATACTGTGAACAGGGCCTTATTAATTGATGATGGCCAAGACTGACGATTCGCTGGTGGCTTAGTTTCGCTTTTGCGAGCTGGCAATCGGGAGTTTTCTAAAAAATCTTCAGTAAGGGCTGAGAGGTGGGTGCCCTCTCCGCCCTCTTCTGCCTGTTTAAGGAGATCTCTGATGATTCCCCAATAGCTGAAAAAGAACTCAGGGACATCTTCTCCTTGTTTTATTAAACTATTGATTTCTTTGCCTACTTTATTCCAAGTTAAAGGATGTATTTCAGGACCATTCAATACCAGCCATGGACATCTCGCATCCACAAAACAACAACAACAACAAAAATTATTAAATCCTTTTTCTTAACTCTTATCCCTCTCACCTTAAGAGACCCCTTCATCTCTTGACTAAAAACTGTCTCTTTGGACAGAACATTCCCCATGCTAATTGGGACAACAACTGATTGCCTAAGCTTATCTCTCGACATCAGCGACACTTGAGCGAAGTGGTGGGGAACTGTCTAAACTGTCTGCGCGGTACCTCTCAAATCCGTTTTCCAGAGGGTGGTTGTACCTCGTGCCCCACGTCTGGTGCCACTTGACCCATCCAGAAGGTCCAGTTATTCCAGGGTCTCGAGGGGACCTTCTCCTAAGAACCAAATGGGGGGTAGAGAGAGATGAGGACCAAGTGCAAGAACAACACAGAAACATTCTGAGTGGCATCAAGGTCCCACTGTATTGAGAAAGGCCCAAGGCTTAAATGCACAAGCAAAGGGGGAAGTACTTTTCAGCAGGAGGGGTGGGGCAGTAGAAATGCACAAGCAAACGGGGAAGTACAAGTACTTCTCAGCAGGAGGGGTGGGGCAGTGGAAATTTTTCTTTTGGCAGCTACACTGGGAAGCAGGAACTTCGTAATATCAGGGTGTGGTCAGGATATCTGGCGCTGACTTAGGGCTGGAACTTTCTGTGGTTGTTCTCGGAACGGTGTGTCAGTGGCCCGCTTTTGACCCCCTTTTTTTTCTCGGGGGAGAGGCCCAATTCAGAGATTAGGACAATAGCATTGTTTTAATAGCTCCCAACACAAAACAACAAGGAAGTGTTTGGATTCTGGAAAATGAATAGGGCAAGAACCTGGATTCTCTGCTAGAAGGCCCAATCAGGAAAAGTGTGCTTAGATATTGTGGACACCTTGCTTATAATACAGTAATAACTTTGTTAGACTTATAGATGACATAATAAGAAAACGAATTTTTAATTTTACAGCTGCTCAGGTTGAGGTCATTGTTATAGCATGGGTAGAAGTTAATATGATGGTTTTAGCAGCACAATGGAGGAATGTACATGTGTTAAATATAATCTGTTCTGTAGCAATGTGGAACAATGTTAAAAAAAACAGGATGTCATGACAGGACGAACACTGAAGGAGTTCACTTTGGCCATTGTCTGTCATTTTAGAGGTCATCTACAGTCACTGTGGAGGTCATCAGTAGCCATTGTGAAAATGACCTGTAACCAGGGAACCAAAGATAATAGGTGAGACAAGTAAAGAATATGGCTAGTAAATGCAGGTATGAAATCAACATACCTGCACATACCTAGCTTTCAAAGCCATAGGATTGCATGAATCCATCTTAATGTGCACATTCCAGTATGGCAGCCACTAGCTGAATGGGCTACACATTAAAATTAGTGAAATTAAATATACTTTTTTCCAAAGCATTGTAACACACCCCCACCGGAAACAGTCACATGTGTAGTTACTGCACCATATTGGATGCCATGGAGAACAATTCCTTTAACACAGAAAATTACCTTGGGCTGGCATAATAAGAGGTATAAAAGACAAACACAGGAAGGACTGAAATTAGATCATATGTCAGGGTCTGAGAAGGGAGTCAGCCAAGTAGACTGAGATTGCTTAATGTTTCTCTTTTTTAAAACTCAAAAAGGATCAAAACACAAAAATGTAGTTAAAAGATGTTTCTATATGTGTTTAGCTTTAACCCATGCAAATAGATTTAGCTAAAGAATCAGCTAATAGCTAGACGTACTGTTTCTTGGGTTTTAGTTATTGATGAGCCCTGTGTGAATTGGAACCTTGGCTCTGAGGAGCAAAATCCACAAAGGAAAATCTTAGAGAAGAATCACGTGGCACTAGAGAAGACCTTTGTGTCTGTAATACATATGTATTAAGGTATATCTGAACAAGGGCATAAGAGTGCTCGAGAAGAGGGGCGGCTGAAGGAGAGAAGATGTGGGGCAGGAACAGAGAAGGGTGGCTGAAGGAGAAATGACTTGAGAAACAGGAGTAGCTCATTTTCAAGACCATTTCCAGACTCAGACAAACTGAAATTAAAGTTTTCTCTTTTTACTCTTTCTACTTGTGGCAGAACTGCTGTTCCTATCACTAATAAATGATCACTGGCAGAGGATTTATCAAGCATGTGCTTGTCAGCAGCAGCAGAAAAGCACTCAGTGTCTTAGCAGCAGTTGGACTCTGACACTGCACTCTTCTATGGTTTTGATGTGTGCATGTAAAGGCCAGAAAAGGGCAAGAATCTTACAAGGAGTCAAATCTTAGGTGAGAGACTAATGGGGCTGAAAAATGGGAAGACAACTTTAAGAGTTGGGGTTACTAAGAAGGGCAGAAAGGAGCAGTGGTAAGGGAGCAGATGCCCCTGTGTGGGACAGTATGATACCATTCACCCAATTAACATCTCTCCAGTTCACTTAATTCTTTGAAGTACTTTTATTCTGTTCTGGGATAATTTCCAAAAGTAGACCTCAGCTCTTTTCCCATAGGTGTCACTGACATTAATGAAGTATATTAGAAAAAAAATGGTAGAAATATCTCAGATCACAACACTTACTGGGAGAAGAGAAAGAAGGAAACTGGGGCAGATAGCAGCCCTCATTCATTCAGCCCCCATGTTTGTTGTGCACTACTCTGTCAAGCCTTTCCTTGGTGTGAGAAACACAAGAACCTTATAAGGCTGAAATGTTTCTCAGGAAACTCTTATTCCTGGCGACATAGAAAGTTTATGATGCAAACACAGGTGACTTCTCTGTATTACATCCTCTTTATTTAAACATTTACTTATATATTTTATGTACGTGAGAGTTCTGTCTGCATGTGCACCTGCATTCCAGATGAGAGCATTAGATAGCATTATAGATGATTGTGAGCCACCATGTGGTTGCTCGGAATTGAAGTCGGGACCTCTGGAAGAGCAGTCAGTGCTCTCCATCACTGAGGCATCTCTCCAGCCCTCTGCAATGCATTCCTAAAGGCAACAAATTCTTAAACCCAAAAGCAACAGCTTGCCTTGTGCATTTCTGTCAGTAAGAACCTGGAGGTAATTTCCCATGTTTTATAGGAAGACATCCATGGGTTAGATCTCAGGGATTAGGATAACTCCCTGTATCTTCAGCTGAGTTTGTAGCACGAGTTTTACAGTTATGTTACAGAAGCTCCCGTGCTCAGGTCAGGGGCCAGTCATTGATTCATGAGTAAAATATCAACAATGTTCTTTCTATTCAAGTTTTAAAACCAACATGGGGATACGAATCTAAGAATTCAAGCTTAAGTCTCAGTAAACAAAGGCAAAGCATGGGTGCCTAACTTGGCTTCGCTCAGATTATAAAGAAAATGTTTAAGGCAGAGACGATGGCTCAGTTGCTAAAGCGTTAGCCACTAAGGCAAGTCTATGTTCAACCTTGGCACCCACATTATGTTTAGTCTTAGTACCCACATTTAAAAATGTAAGCCTGACATGGCAGCATGCTTACAATTCCTGTGCAGGGGTTTTGGGAGAAGAGAGAGAAGGATTCCTGGTACTTGTTCCCCAGTCTAGTCAGATCTGTGAAATCTGAATGCAGTGAAACCTGCATCAAAATTAAAGTGGAAGTTAATTGAAGAAGACACCCATTGATAACCCTGGTCTCTACCTATGTCTGCACACACACAAAGTGGGGGGCTTTATATTCAGGGCAATTACATAAAGTGGTATTTCTCTAAATGTTTCTTTTGCAGTTACTTTTGTTAAACACTGGAATGATTTGACATGGACAATGAGCTGTCATAATGACAGAATTGACTGAGATATAAAACATAGATTAAACTATATGACATAATTCTGCTGAAGTTCATGTTTCCTAGAACTGTGGAAGAGCAAGGAGATTTGGTTACAATAGTGACCTTCACAAAGACTTCTGATGAAGGGTATGAGATGTGTGGTAAGTGTCTTTACTTAACGAACTCAGCAAAATCCTAGCTCTGTAACACAAAGAATAGTTATGTACCTCCATATTTTCCTTACTCTTTAGAGAAATACAATCCAAAAATCTATACAAAAATGTTCTCTGATCAAGAACCTAGTTAATGAAAGTGCTCAATGGTTCAAATAGGTTCTAGGAACTCTGAGTTGGGTTATCTTTAATTCTAATGTGTTTGTGAGGGTATTTTCTTTTGTTTTGTATTTGTTCTGTAGACAACTGGAACTACAAAACATAAGCCCTAACTGGTGACACAGATGTGGGGTCCCAGACACTAATGAGTCTAAGGAAGGATATCCACCAAATTTAATTCCAGTTAAATGCTACAGTCTAAATTCAAGGTTAGCCTAGGTTGTTTAATAAGAACCTGTTTCAAAATAACAGGGAAAGTGGGATCCTGTTACTCATCTCAGTGAAGGATCATCTTCCTAGCATGCTTAACGCCCTGGGTCAAATTCCCAGTGTGGTACAAGCAAAACAGAATTCCAATCAAGAATGTTCCAGGGAAGCTCTGCCAATGTTAATTTTTATATTAAGGCTTTGCTTTGAGAAACCCTGTGAATTAATAAATCACCTCATGACATTTATTGCAAGTAGATATCCACCTCTGATTCTCTGTCTCTGTCTTTGTGCCTCTCTTCTTTCTTTCTGTCCCTCTTTCTTTCTTTTCTTTTTTCTTTTATTAGACATTTTCTTTATTTACATTTCAAATGTTATACCCTTTCTTAGTTTCCCCTCCGAAAATCCCCTATTCCCTCCCCTCACCCACTGCTCCCCAACCTATATACTTGCGCTTTTTTTTTCAATTTTTCATTAGATATTTTCTTCATTTATATTTCAAATGCTATCCCGAAAGTCCCCTATACCCTCCCCCTGACCATGCTCCCCTACTACCCACTACCAATTCTTGGCCCTGGCATTCCCCTGGACTGGGGCATATAAAGTTTTCAAGACCAATGAGCCTCTCTTCCCAATGATGGCCGACTAGGCCATCTTCTGCTAAATATGCAGCTAGAGACAAGAGCTCTAGGGGTACTGGTTAGTTCACAATGTTGTTCCACCTATAGGGGTGCAGACTCCTTCAGCTCCTTAGATACTTTCTCTAGCTCCTCCATTAGGGGCCCTGTGTTCCATCCAATAGATGACTGTGAGCATCCTCTTCTGTATTTGCCAGGCACTGGCATGGCCTCACAAGAGACAGCTATATCAGGGTCCTTTCAGCAAAATCTTGTTGGCATGTGCAATAGTGTCTGCATTTGGTGGCTGATTATGGGATGGATCCCTGGGTGTGGTTGTCTCTGGATGGTCTATCCTTTCTTCTTAGATCCATACATTGTCTCTGTAACTACATCTATGGGTATTTTGCTCCCTATTCTAAGGAGGAATGAAGTATCCACACTTTGGTCTTCTTTATTCTTGATTTTCTTGTGTTTTGCAAATTGTATCTTGGGTATTCTAAGTTTCTGGGCTGATATCCACTTATCAGTGAGTGCATACCATGTGTGTTCTTTTGTGATTGGGTTACCTCACTCAGGACGATATACTCCAGATACATCCATTTGTCTAGGATTTTCATAAATTCATTGTATTTAATAGCTGCGTAACATGCCATTGTATAAATGTAACACATTTTCTGTATCCATTCCTCTGTTGAGGGACATCTAGGTTCTTTCCAGCTTCTGACTACTATAGATAAGGCTGCTATGAACATAGTAGAGCATGTGTCCTTATTAATTGTTGGAGCATCTTCTGGGTATAAGCCTAGGAGTAGTATTGCTACATCCTCTGTTAGTACTATGTCCAATTTTCTGAGGAATCACCAAACTGATGTCCAAAGTGGTTGTACCAGCTTGCAATCCCATCAGGAATGGAGGAGTGTTTCTCTTTCTCCACATCTTCGCCAGCATCTGCTGTCACCTGAGTTTTTGATCTTAGTGATTCTGACTGGTGTGAGGTGGAATCTCAGGGTTGTTTTGATTTGCATTTAGCTGATGTTGAACATTTTTTTAGGTGTTTCTCAGCCATTCAGTATTCCTCTATTGGGAATTCTTTGTTTAGCTTTGTACCCCATTTATACATAGAAATATTTGTTTTTCTGGAATCCAACTTTTATAGTTCTTTATACATATTGGATATTAGGCCCCTCTCAGATTTGGAATTGTTAAACATCCCTTCCCAATCTGTTGGTTACCATTTTGTCTTATTGACAGTGTCCTTTGCCTTACAGAAGCTTTGCAATTTTATGAGGACCCATTTGTTGATTCTTGATATTACAGCAAAAGCCACTGGTGTGATCTTGTCTCCTGGGTCCCTCTGAGACCAGTCTGCACAGATCAGCTCACGGACTGCAGAAGGGGAGCAAGCAGACTGCAAAAGCAACACAGCTTCTGGAACAGGCAGAAGCAATACAGCTTCTGGGACAGACCATGTTTTGGGCTCCAGACATCCGGGCAACTTCCCCACTAGAGGAGAGGTGGGCTCCCAGGAGGGCTCTGACCCACAGAGCAGGTGAGGGAGCCATCTTGTCTCCTGGATCCCTCTGAGACCAGTCTGCACAGGTGAGAGTGCAGACTGCAGAATAACACAGCTTCTGGGACAGGCAGAAGCAACAAAGTTTCTGGCACAAGCCTTGTTTTAGGCTTCAGGCATGCAGACAACTTCCCTTCCAGAGGAGAGTTGGCCACCTGAGAGGGCTCAGAACCCTAGAGCAGGTGAGGGAGCCATCTTGTGTCTTGGATTCCTTGGAGACCAGTCTGTGCAGGTGAGCACACAGACTTCAGAGGCAACCCATCTTCAGGGACAGGCCCTGTTTTGGGCCTTCATTTTCAGCCAGGAGGCAGGTCTGAACGCCAAACCTCTGTGCACCTTCTGTGCATGAGTAGAACTTTCCTGAAGAGAGTACTCTGACTACTGAGACTCAGAAGAGAGCTGGACTCCCAGGACAGCTGACAGAGGCTAACAGAATCACAGGAGGAACAGGCTCCAGCCATAGACAACTATATCAAGTAACACCTGAGATTACCAGATGGCAAAAGGCAAATGTAAGAATCTTACCAACAGAAAACAAGACTGCTCACAATCATCAGAAAGTAGCACTCCCACCTCAGCCAGTCCTGGATACCCCAAAACACCCGAAAAGTAAGACTCGGATTTAAAATCATATCTCATGATGCTGGTAGAGGACATCAAGAAGGGCATTAAAAAATTAAAAAAAAAAAGAAAGAAATACAGGAGAACAGTGCTAAAGAGGTAGAAGTTCTTAAAGAGGAAACACAAAAATCCCTTAAAGAACTACAGGAAAACACAACCAAACAGGTGATGGAATTGAACAAAACCATCCAAGACCTAAAAAGGGAAGTAGAAACAATAAAGAAAACCCAAAGTGAGACAACTGTGGAGATAGAAAACCTAGGAAAGAAATCAGGAAACATAGATGCAAACATCAGCAACAGAATACAAGAGATCAAAGAGAGAATCTCAGGTGCAGAAGATTCCATAGAGAACATGGGCACAACAATCAAAGAAAATGCAAAAGCAAAAAGAGCCTAACTCAAAACATCCAGGAAATCCAGGACACAATGTGAAGACAGATAATAGGGGTAGATGAGAATGAAGATTTTCAACTTAAAGGGCCAGCAAATATCTTCAACAAAATTATAGAAGAAAACTTCCCAAACCTAAAGAAAGAGATGCCCATGAACATACAAGAAGCCTACAGAACTCCAAATAGACTGGATCAGAAAAGAAATTCCTCTGGAGACATAATTAGAGCAACAAATGCACTAAATAAAGATAGAATATTAAAATCAGTAAGGGAAAATGGTCAAGTAACATATATAGGCAGGCCTATTAGAATTACACAGGACTTCTCAGCAGAGACTATGAAAGCCGGAAGATCCTGGACAGATGTTATACAGATACTAAGAGAACACAATTGCCAGCCCAGGCTACTATACCAGCAAAAATCTCAATTACAATAGATGGAGAAACCAAAGTATTCCATAACAAAACTAAATTCATACAATATCTTTCCACAAATCCAGCCCTTCAAAGGATAATAACAGGAAAACACCAACACAAGGACAGAAACTACACCCTAGAAAAAGCAAGAAAGTAATCCTTCAACAAACCTAAAATAAGACAGCCGCAAGAACAGAACCCCAACTTTAACAACAAAAATGACAGAAAGCAACAATTACTTTTCTTTAATTTCTCTTAACATCAATGTACTCAATTCCCCAATTAAAAAAAAAAAACATAGACTAATAGACTGACTACACAAACAGGACCCAACATTTTGCTGCTTACAGGAAACCCACCTCAGGGGAAAGACAGACACTTCAGCAGAGTGAAAGGCTGGAAAACAATTTTCCAAGCAAATGGTCTGAAGAAACAAGCTGGAGTAGCCATTCTAATATCAAATAAAATTGACTTTCAACCCAAAGTTATCAAAAGAGACAAGGAGGGACACTTCATACATATCAAAGTTAAAATCTACTAAGATAAACTCTCAATTCTGAATATCTATGCTCCAAATGCAAGAGCAGCCACATTCATTAAAGACACTTTAGTAAAGATCAAAGCACACATTGCACCTCACACAATAATAGTGGGAGACTTTAACATCCCACTCTCACCTATGGACAGATGCTGGAAACAGAAACTAAACAGAGACGCATGGACACTAACAGAAGTTATGAAACAAATGGATTTAATAGATATCTACAGAACATTCTATCCTAAAGCAAAAGTATACACCTCCTTCTCAGCACCACATGCTACCTCCTCCAAAATTGACCATATAATCGGTCACAGAACAGGCCTCAACAGATACAAAAATATTGAAATTATTCCACGCATCCTATCAGATCACCATGGACTAAGGCTGATCTTCAATAACAGCATAAATAATAGAAAGCCAACATTCACGTGGAAACTGAACAATACTCTACTCAATGATACCTTGGTCAGGGAAGAAATAAAGAAAGAAATTAAAGACTTTTTAGAGTTTCATGAAAATGAAGCTACAACATACCCAAACTTATGGAACACAATGAAGGCAGTCCTCAGAGGAAAACTTATAACCCTGAGTGCCTCCAAAAGGCAACTGGAGAGATACACTAGCAGCCTGACAGCACATCTAGAAGCTCTAGAACTAAAGTAAGCAAATTCACCCAAGAGGAGTAGACAGCAGGAAATAATCAAACTCAGGGCTGAAACTAACCAAGTGGAAACAAAAAGAACTATTCAAAAAATCAACCAAACCAGGAGCTGGTACTTTGAGAAAATCAACAAAATAGATAAATCCTTATCCAGAGTTACTAGAAGGCCCAGGGACAGTGTTCTAATTAATGAAATCAGAAATGAAAAAGAGACATAAAAACAGAACCTAAGGAAATCCAAAACATCATCAGATCTTACTCCAAAGGGCTATACTCAACAAAACTGGAAAACCTCGATGAAATGGACAACTATCTTAGATAGATACCAGGTACAAAAGTTAAATCAGGATCAGATTAACAATCTAAACATTCCCATTTCCCCTAATGTAATAGAAGCAGTCATCAATAATCTCCAACCAAAAAAAAAAAAAAAGTCCAGGACCATATGGGCTTAGTGCAGAGTTCTATCAGACCTTCAAGGAAGACCTAATTTCGACTTTCTTCAAACTATTCCCCAAAATAGAAACAGAAGATACTCTAACCAATTCATTCTATGAAACCACAATTACTCTAATACTTAAACCACACAAAGATCCAAGAAAGAACCTCAGACCAATTTCTCTTATGAATATCGATGCAAAAATACTCAATAAAATCCTTGCAAACCGAATCCAAGAACACATCAAAATGATCATCCATAATGATCAAGTAGGCTTCATTCCAGGGATGCAAGGATGGTTTAATAAATGGAAATCCATCAACGTAATTCACTATATAAACAAACTCAAAGACAAAAACCACATGTTCATCTCCTTAGATGCTGAGAAAGTATTCGACAAAATCCAACACCCATTCATGATAAAAGTCTTGGAAAGATCAGGAATTCAAGGCCCATACCTAAACATAATAAAAGCAACCTACAGCAAACCAGTAGCCAACATCAAACTAAATGGAGAGAAACTCAAAGCAATCCCACTAAAATCAGAGAATAGACAAAGCTGCCCACTTTCTCCCTACCTATTCAATATAGTACTTGAAGTCCTAGCCCGAGCAATTAGACAACAAAAGGAGATCAAGGGGATACAGATAGGAAAGGAAGAAGTCAAAATATCACTATTTGCAGATGATATGATAGTATATATAAGTGACCCTAAAAATTCCACCAGAGATCTCCTAAACCTGATAAACAGCTTCGGTTATAAAATTAACTCAAACAAGTCAATGGCCTTTGTGTCCACAAAGGATAAACAGGCTAAGAAAGAAATTAGGGAAACAACACCCTTCACAATAGTCACAAATAATATAAAATACCTTAGTGTGACTCTAACCAAGGAAGTGAAGGATCTGTATGATAAGAAGTTCAAGTCTCTGACGAAAGAAATTGAAGATCTCAGAAGATGGAAAGATCTCCCATGCTCATGGATTGGTGGGATTAATATAGTCAAAATGACTATCCTGCTGAAAGCAATCTACAGATTCAATGCAGTCTCCATCAAAATTCCAACTCAATATTTCACTGAGTTAGAAAGGGCAAATTGCAAATTCATCTGGAATAATAAAAACCCTAGGATATCAAAAACTGTTCTCCACAATAAAAGAACCTCTGGTGGAATCACCATGCCTGACCTCAATCTGTACTACAGAGCAATTATGATAAAAAAACAAAAAAACTGCATGGTACTGGTATAGCAACAGACAGGTAGATCAATGAAATAGAATTGAAGACCCAGAAATGAATCGACACACGTATGGTCACTTGATATTTCACAAGGGAGCTAAAACCATCCAGTGAAAAAAGACAGCATTTTCAACAAATGGTGCTGGCACAACTAGTGGTTATCATGTAGAAGAATGCGAGTTGATCCATTCTTATCTCCTTGTACCAAGCTCAAGTCTAAGTGGATTAAAGAACTCCACATAAAACCACAGACACTGAAATTCATAGAGGAGAAAGTGGGGGAAAGCCTGGAAGATATGGGCACTGGGGAAAAATTCCTAAACAAAAGAGCAATGGCTTGTGTTGTAAGACCAAGTATTGACAAATGGGACCTCTTAAAATTGCAAAGCTTCTGTAAGGCAAAAGACACTGTCAATAAGACAAAAAGGCCACTCACAGATTGGGAAAGGATTTTTACCAATCCTAAATATGTTAGGAGACTAATATCCAATATATACAAAGAGTTCTAGAAGCTGAACTCCAGAAATTAAAATAACCCCATTAAAAAATGGGTACAGAGCTAAATAAAGAATTTTCACCTGAGGAATACGGAAGGGCTAAGAAGCACTTGAAAAAATGTTCAATATCTTTAATCATCAGGGAAATGCAAATCAAAACAACCCTGAGATTCCACCTCACACCAGTCAGAATGGCTAGGATCAAAAATTCAGGTGACAGCAGATGCTGGCAAGGACGTAGAGAAAGAGGAACACTCCTCTATTGGTGGTGGGATTGCAAGCTTGTACAACCACTCTGGAAATTAGTCTGGCGGTTCCTCAGAAAACAACATAGTACTACCAGATGATACAGAAATACCTCTCCTGGGCATATACCCAGAAGATGTTCCAATTGGTAATTAGGACACATGCTCCACTATGTTCATAGCAGCCTTATTTATAATAGCCAGAAGCTGGAAAAAACCCAGATGTCCCTCAACAGAGGAATGGATACAGAAAATGTTGTACATTTACACAATGGGGTACTACTCAGCTATTAAAAACAATGAATTTATGAAATTCTTGGGCAAATGGATGTATCTGGAGAATATCATCCTTAGTGAGGTAACGCAATCACAAAAGAAGTCACTTGATATGCACTCACTGATAAGTGGATATTAGCCCAGAAACTTAGAATACCCAAGATACAATTTACAAAACGCAAGAAAATCAAGAAGAACAAATACCAAAATGTGGTACTTCATTCCTCCTTAGAATAGGGAACAAAACACCCATTGAAGGAGTTACAGAGACAGAGTTTGAAGCTAAGATGAAAGGATGGACCATCCAGAGACAACCACACCCGGGGACCCATCCTGTTATCAGCCACCAAATCCAGTCATTATTGCATATGCCAGCAAGATTTTGCTGAAAGGACCATGATATAGAAGTCTCAAGTGAGGCTATGCCAGTGACTGGCAAATACAGAAGTGGATGCTCATAGTCATCTATTGGATAGAACACAGGCCCAACAATGGAGGAGCTAGAGAAAGTCCCCAAGGAGCTGAAGGGGTCTGCAACCCTATATGTGGAACAACAATATGAACTAATCAGTACCCCCAGAGCTCTTGTCTCTAGCTGCATATGTAGCAGAAGAAGGCATAGTCGGCCATCATTGGGAAGAGAGGCCCCTTGGTCTTGCAAACTTTATATGTCCCAGTACATGGACAGGGCCAAGAAGTGGGAGTGGGTAGGTAGGGGTGCAGGGCGAGGGGGAGTGTATAGGGAACTTTCAGGATAGCATTTGAAATGTAAATAAAGAAAATATCTAAAATATTTTTTAAAAAAAATCCACTGGTTTTCTGTTCAGGAATTTTCCCCCTATGCCCATATCTTCGAGGCTCTTCCCCAGTTTCTAGTCTATAAGTTTCAGTGTCTCTAGTTTTATGTGGAGATCCTTGATCCAATTAGACTTGAGCTTTGTACAAGGAGCTAAGAATGGATTAATTCTCATTCATCTGCATGCTAAGCACCAGTTGAGCCAGCACCATTTGTTGAAAATGCCGTATTTTTTTCATGGATGATTTTAGCTCTTTTATCAAAGATCAAGTGACAATAGACATGTGGGTTCACTTCTGGGTCTTCAATTCTGTTCCATTTTTCTATCTGTCTGTCACTGTAGCAGTACCATGCAGTTTTTATCACAATTGCTCTGTAGTACATCTTGAGGTCAGGGATGGTGATTCTACCAGAGGTTCTTTTATTGTCGAGAAGAGTTTTTACTATCCTAGAGTTTTTTTGTTATTCCAGATGAGTTTGCAAACTGCCCTTTCTAACCCTGTGAAGATTTGAGTTGGAATTTTGATGGGCATTGCATTGCATTGAATCTGTAGATTGCTTTCAGCAAGACAGACATTTTTACTATATTGGTCCTGCAAATCCATGAGCATAGGAGATCTTTCCATCTTCTGAGATCTTTCTTCAGAGACTTGTTTTTATTATACAGATCTTTAACTTCCTTAGTTAGAGTCACACGAAGGTATTTTATGTTATTTGTGCCTATTGTGAAGGGTGTTGTTTCCCTAATTTCTTTCTCAGCCCGTTTATCCTTTGTGTAGAGAAAGGCCATTGATTTGTTTGACCTAATTTTATGTCTAGCTACTGAACTGAAGCTGTTTATCAAGCTTAAAAGTTCTCTGGCGGAAATTTTGGGGTCACTTATACATAGTATCCTATCATCTGCAAATAGTGGTATTTTGAATTCGTCCTTTCCAATTTGTATTCCTTCAATCTCCTTTTTTTGTTTAATTGCTCAGTCTAAGACAATTCCAATAGTCAATATTTAAAGTACTATATTGAATGTGTAGGGGGTGAGTGGGCAGCCTGGTCTAGTCTTTGATTTTAGTGGGATTGCTTCAAGTTTCTTTCCATTTAGTTTGATGTTGGCTACTGGTTTGCTGTAGATTGCATTTATTAAGTTTAGGTTTGGACCTTGAATTCCTGATTTTACCAAGACTTTTATCATGAAGGGATGTTGGATTTTGTCAAATACTTTCTCATCATCTAATGAGATGATCATTTGGTTTTTGTCTTTAAGATTGTTTATATAGTGGATTACATTGATGGATTTCCATATATTGGACCATCCCTGCATCTGTGGGATGAAGCCTACTTGATCATGATGGATGATCGTTTTGATGTGTTTTTGGATTTGGTTTCTGAGAATTTTATTGAATATTTTTGCACCCATATTCATAAGCAAAATTGGTTTGAAGTTCTGTTTTTTTGTTGTGTCTTTTTGTGGTTTAGGCGTCAGAGTAGTTGTGGTTTTATAGAACAAATTGGGTAGAGTACCTTCTGTTTCTACTTTGTGGAATAGTTTGCGGAGTATTGGAATCAGGTCTTCTTTGAAGGTCTGATAGAACTCTGCACTAAACCCATTTGGGCCTGGGCTTTTTTGGTCGGAAGATTATCAATGACTGCTTCTATTTCTTTCAGGGATATGGGGCTATTTAGATCATCAATCTGATCCTGATTTAACTTTGTTACCTTGTATCTGTCTAGAAAATTGACCATTTCATCCAGGTTTTCCAGTTTTGTTGAGTATAGGTTTTTGTAGTAGGATCTGATGGTTTTTTGGATTTCCTCAAATTCTGTTGTTATGTCTCCTTTTCCATTTCTGATTGTATTAATTAGGATACTGTCTCTGTGCCCTCTGGTTATTCTGGGTAAAGGTTTTTTTATCTTGTTGATTTTCTCAAAGAACCAGCTCCTGGTTTGGTTAATTCTTTGTATAGTTCTTTTTGTTCCACTTGGTTGATTTCAGCCCTGAGTTTTATTACTTCCTGTCCTCTACTCCTCTTGGGTGAATTTGCTTCTTTTTGTTCTAGAGATTTCAGGTGTGCTGTCAAACTGTTAGTATATGCTCTCTCCAGTTTCTTTTTGGAGGCATTCAGAGTTATGAATTTTCCTCTTAAGACTGCTTTCATTGTGTCCCATAAGTTTGGGTATGTTGTGGCTTCATTTTCATGAAACTCTAAAAAGACGTTAATTTCTTTCTTTGTTTCTTCCTTGACCAAGTTATCATTGAGTAGAGTGTTGTTCAGCTTCCTAGTGTATGTGGGCTTTCTATTATTTAATCTTGTTCTTGAGGATTGGCCTTATTCTGTGGTCATCTGATAGGATGCATGGGATTATTTCAATATTTTTATATCTGTTGAGGCCTGATTTGTGACCAATTATATGGTCAATTTTGGAAAAGGTACCATAAGGTGCTGAAAAGAAGCCATATTCTTTTGTTTTAAGATAAAATGTTCTATAGACATGTGTTAAATCCATTTGTTTCATAACTTTTGTTAGTTTCACCATGTTTCTGTTTAGTTTCTGTTTCCAGGATCTGTCCATTGATGAAAGTAGGGTGTTGAAGTCTCCCACTATTATCATGAGCAGTTAAATGTGTGCTTCGAGCTGTACTATAGTTTCTTTAATGAATGTGAATGCTCTTGCATTTAGAGAATAGATGTTCAGAATTAAGAGTTCATCTTGATATATTTTACCTTTGATGTTTATGAAGTGCCCCTACTTGTCTTTTTTGATAACTTTAGGTTGAAAGTCAATTTTATTCAATATTAGAATGGCTACTCCAGCTTGTTTCTTGGGAACAGTTGCTTGGAAATTTGTTTTTCTGTCTTTTACTCTGAGGTAGTTTCTTTCTTGTCCCTGAGGTGGGTTTCCTGTATGCAGCAAAATGTTGGGTTCTGTTTATGTTGCCATTCTATGTCTTTTTATTGGGGAGTTGAGTCCATTGATATTAAGAGATATTAGGGGAAAGTAATTGTTGCTTCCTGTTATTTTTGTTGTTAGAGTTGGGATTCTGTTCTTGTGGGTATCTTCTTTTAGGTTTGTTTAAAGGTTACTTTCTTACACATTCTAGGGTAATCTTCCCTCCCTTCGTGTGTTGGAGTTTTCCCATTATTATTCTTTGAAGGGCTAGATCTGTGGATAGATTTTGTGTGAACTTGGTTTTGTCATGGTATACTTTGGTTTCTCCATCTATGGTAATTGAGAGTTTTGCTGGGTGTAGTAGCCTGGGCTGGCATTCTGTTCTTTTAAGGTCTGTATGACATCTGTACAGGATCTTCTGTCTTTTATAGTCTTTTGTGAGAAATCTGGTGTAATTCTATTAGGTCTGCCTTTATATGTTACTTGACCTTTTTACCTTACTGCTTTTAATATTCTATCTTTATTTAGTGCATTTGTTGTTCTGATTATTATGTGTTTGGTTGGATTTCTTTTCTGGTCCAGTCTATTCGGAGTTCTGTAGGCTTCTTGTATGTTCATGGGCATGTCATTCTTTAGGTTTGAGAAATTTTCTTCTGTAAATTTGTTGAAGATATTTACTGGCTCTTTAAGTTGAAAATCTTCATTCTCATCTATACCTATTATCTGTAGGTTTGGTCTTCACATTGTGTCCTCGATTTCCTGGATGTTTTCAGTTAGGATCTTTTTGCATTTTGTATTTTCTTTGATTGTCATGTCCATATTCTTAGTGGAATCTTCTGCACCTGCAATTCTCTCTTCCATCTCTTGTATTATGTTGGTGATGCTTGCATCTATGGCTCTTGCTTCTTTCCTAGGATTTATATCTCCAGAGTTGTCTCCTCTTGTCATTTCTTTATTGTTTCTACTTCCATTTTTAGATCTTGGATGTTGTTCATTTCCTTCACCTGTATGTTTTTGTTTTCCTGTAATTATTTTTTTTTTCTTCTTTTTTTTCTTTTTTTCAAGACAGGGTTTCTCTGTGTAGCCCTGGCTGTCCTGGAACTCACTCTGTAGACCAGGCTGGCCTGGAACTCAGAAATCTGCCTACCTCTGTCTCCCAAGTGCTGGGATTAAAGGCATGCACTACTATGCCTGGCTCCTGTAATTCTTTAAGGGATTTTTGAGTTTGCTCTTTAAGGACTTCTACCTGTTCAGCTGTGTTCTCCTGTATTTCTTTAAGGGAGTTATCAATGTCCTTCTTAACATCCTCTACTAACATCATGAGATATGATTTTAAATCCTAATCTTGCTTTTCTGATATTTTGGGATATCCATGACTCACTGTATTGAAAATACTGGGTTCTTTTGATGCCAAGCAGTCTTGGTTTCTGTTGGTAATATTCTTCGGTTTGCCTTTAGCCATCTGGTATTCTCTCTGGTGTTAGATGTTCTAGCTGTCTTTCTGGCTGGAGCTTGTTCCTCCTGCCAGTCTGTGAACCTGTGTCAGCACTTCTGGCAAGACAGAGAGCTTTGGAACAGCCCCACCACCTGGTTGCAGATGTAGGCCTGTAGGACTGTGTCCCAGAAGCTCTGTTTCTTCTGTGGCCTGTGCTCTCCTGAGCTGACTATCTTAGAGAGACACTGGAGCGAAAATTGTAATCTCCCCTGAGTCCAGGGGTCAGAGCACTCCCTGGAGGCAAGCTTTTCTCTGGAAGGGAAGGTGCACAGAGGACAAAGGATCATCTCTACCTCCTGGCTAAGGATGTTGGCTAGTAGGACTGTAAGACCATGTCTCAGAAGATCTGTTGCTTCTATGGCCCGTGCTCTCCTGCATGGACCCACCTTCGAAAGACACTGGAGAGAAAATGGCCCTGTCACTCTTTCATCATTTTTCTCTCTTCGGTTTGCTCTAGCCATTCTTTCCACCACAGGCTTTTGAAATGACCCAGCAACTGTAGTACTTACTAATAAGAATTTGGGGAAAAGATAATTTGGAAATCTGAAAAACTCTGGGTCCAAATTCCAGTTGCACATTTACTGACAGTACAGCTTGAGTGACACATTTTGGTCACACTTAACTTTCTTGAGCATAGTTGTCTGAGCACAAATGGAGAATTAAGTGGAACAGGGTCAACTACTTGACAGAGTTACTCTGAGAGTAATGAACTCAACAAGTTACGAAGATATGATATCGATCAGTAGTTTTGTTTTCATTTTCTGGTGAGTGTGTCTCTGTGTGTGTACATATTCATAGATATTTTACAGATATATGCTATTATATTTATGCATATATGTGAAAAACACTCAAGTCCGTGCTGGATGTCTTCCTCAATTGCTCTCCATTTTGTTTAGTTAGTTGTTTGAGTCTGAGCCTCCTCAATGAGCTAGTCTGATTAGTCTGTGAGAGCTCCAGACACTCCTGTCCTCATTCCCCACCCTGACTCTCAGCACTGGGGATACTGACTCATAATATTATATCTTGTTTTAATGTGAGTTGTGGTGATCCAAACCTAGGTCTTCATTCTTAAATTGCTAGCACTTTAACCACTCAGCCATTTCTCTAGGCCTACACTATTATTTTCATATGTAAATTACCTCCTTTTGGTCTCAACATGGAATTTTGTAAATATGTTTCTCTCCACAATTCTATCTAAAAGACTGCACTTTGATGCTATTTTGACATGCTCTAACATTATATGTTATCCATGACATTAACACATGAGTTAAATTAATATAAATGTGGGTGGGTTAAAAAAACTCTACCCTCTGTAAGATAGAACTGGGCAGGAAACTTATGTCCACATATGCTAACTGACAAACAAAGCTGACCAATAAAAAGCCTTTTTCTTACTTCTATCTTAGAATATTCCAGAAATCAGTATATTCTCCTCTTGATTTTTGTCCAACGTATCCTGATAATTATCTATCTTTTGCTTTCTTCTCTACAACAAAAATATGTGTGCAAATATACTATGGATTAATGCAAACACACATACACAGGGAGAGCTAAACAGAAAACATGTCAACAATGAATCAAGACTAAGAAAACAAGTTAACACATTCTGTTAATATTATTTGATCAAACCCAAGGGCAGCATGCTCAGGTAGGTAACTCCTAGTACTTGAATGCAAAAAAGTGCTTAAAAAATCACAAATGTCAAGGGTACATAAGAGGTAAATGAAAGGTTTCCAGTTGCCAGAGACAGAACTATTTAACCAATGAAACAAAATGTTACATTTTAGGCTGAAATGCAGCATATATCTGTGTCTGTGTCTCATGTCTTATCTATATGTGTATATCAATATATAATATACCCTTCTTAAATAAACAGCCGAAAATGCACAAAAAATAGATGAATGTCCCTTGCAGAAGGACTTCAAATTATTTATATTAATGATCTAACCTAAAGTTCAGAATACAAAGTTCTTTCTTCTTTGGATTTCGTCTCTGTATACTGATTTTCTTTTTAGCCACATGCTGTAGGACAAGTTGCCTCACAGTTAAGAAAGCTGACACTATACTACTTTGAGTCTAGGCATCATCTTCAGCAAAGCTGTATGGATGGTAGGTACTCCTGGTGCAATCTGGGAATGTTAGCACTTTGGCCCTGTACTAAGTCTTCACCCAATTCAACCTCTAGGCCTGATCATGAGACACATGACAAATAAACCCCAACTGGGAGATATTCCTTGGCATGGCTGAGTAGTACTCCATTAAACTCTTGATATCATCATACACACACACACGAACACACACACACACACACGCGCGCGCGCACACACGTATATGCTGAAATTGTCACAGCCAAGATGAACCTGAACAAACACGCTGACAAAGCAAGCTGTAAACTGGTGTAACTCTCAACATTCAAAGGGCATCACACAAAATCCAAGTTACTCTGAATAAAGTATTTCCTTCCATTAACAATGTTTTACCTCTATTGCTTCATTAATTACATCAAATGTACCATGCTAATGGAAAACACTACTAATGGGGATTTAAGTGCAAGCCCCTGGTAAGCCTTTCTATTATCTTCAACATTTTTCTTTAGCTTCAAATTTATTCATAAAAATACTTTAAAGCAAGGGAGTAAAGCCAGGCTATTTACTGAAATGAAAGAGGTACTTTTGTCTAAGCTGTAGCCAATGGTATGGAACACTGAGACTAGAGATAAGAAACCACTACGATGCACAGCTTCCTGGCTCCTGATGATGGCAATGAGATTTCCTACCTGTGCTTCACAAGGCATAGCAGCTTCTCTTTTACTATCTGCATTATCTGCAAATTAACCATGGACATGATCTACCATAGTTTTCATGAGTATGTTCCCCATATTGAACTTTCCCATCTTTCAATTGCCACCTCATATTAAGCAAGCATCTTAGCATAATGCTTCATTTGAATTTATTTATTCAGGTTAGATATAAGTTCTTATTTTCAGCTTCCATCAGGTCAATAGCTAATCCATCTTTAAAACATATGCCTAACCCGGGTCTACAAAGTCATTTTGGTAAAATTTATTGAAGGAGAATCTTTTTGTTTGTTTTGTTTTGTTTTTAGAGTCAGGGTTTTTCTGTAGCCCTGGATGTCCTGTAACTCACTTTGTAGACCAGGCTGGCCTCGAACGCAAAAATCTGCCTGCCTCTGCCTCCCAATCTTGAAGATTCTTGTAGAATCTCCAAGAAAAAAAGCTATTATATGACTCTGATAAGAATGCAAGAGGTTAATTAAATATTTAATACACATGAAAATGCACAATGGAAATATATCTCTGCACCATGAATTGTAAATCATAAGCTAGAGAGATGGCTTAGTGGTTAAGTGTACCGAGTTAAATCCACAACAACAACAATCATCTGTAATGGGATCTAATGCCCTCTTCTGGTGTGTCTGAAAAGAACACAAATACTCACATATATAAAATAAATACATCTTAGAAAAATTATAAATCATAGTATAGATACAGTTAGCCCTCTATATCACTATCTCTATATATTTGAACCATCCAGGAATCAAAACTATTTTGGAAAAATCCTGCATGTAAGACCATTTTTCTATTGTTCATTAGTCTAAAATCAATACAGAAAAGCTACTAATTCATTTATTTACATTGTATTATGCATTATAAATCACCTAGAGATGATTTAGAGTATTATATGTAAATAATATATCAAAGAAGGAAAATGAGCATCTGCTCACTTCAGTATCCATGGGCAAATCCCAGAAGCAGAGTGCTTCTGGTATGCTTTTGGATGCTCAGGTATATGCACATAAGTTCTCATCAACTATACCCTGGAACAGTGCAGCTGCACAGTAAGTAAGAAAAATAAATCTTGATGTTCAGATAATTAATATGAATTTAATGCATCTGTTTGTAGGTTTCATCAGACATTGGTTGAATTCAACAGGGTCAGCCAATCTCTTTCATTTCAGATTATTATTGCCAGAATTTCATCTGGTAGCTGGCTGGCTATAGTGGGAAGTAGGAACATGTAGCCCCTAAGATTCCCTGCTATTCCTCAAGGCTATACATATTCTTACAACAAAACATCAAGAATAAAAGAGGAGCTGGGGATGACTGAGTATGTTCCCAAACATTTTTTCCCATGCACCACAGGCTGGGAATATCACTGGCCATATCAAGATACAGGGTCCAACACTGAATCAGGATTGAGAGGCCACACTACTTGAAAGCTAAGGACTACTAAATCACTTTGCATAGGATACATGTTTGAGATTATGATAATGGATATCTGAGATAATAATATAAATATACCACATAAGTGAACTATGTAGTCAGTAATGGCAATATTAATTTATGACAGATTCACAAAGGGAATCTTTGAGTGCACATTTAAACCAACTGTACGAGTATACATATAAATACATTCACCATTTGGTCTGACTTAAAAGAAATTCTACTTCCACTACTATGTATAAAGGATCAGGAGGGGACAGGATGTAGCAGCTTTGTGTCCTGGAGTGAAATTATGATTCAGTTATTAACTCTGCTGCTCAGTAGCCCACAAGAAATAACATGGCCTCCTTCAGTTTGGCCTTATCTTTTGTGACAAGTCTCCAGGGAACTGATGCGCATGAAATTCATTTCATGTCTTATTCACAGAATGCCCGAATTTGAAAACACCTTTATGATGTTGCAGGTTTCAGTTGCCTAGTGTGTGATCTCACAAACTCTCAGTCTTCAAAAGAGAGAACATTAACTTCTCAGAAGCCTGGGCTTCTTTGTTAGGGGGAAACCTTGAGGCATCGTTGCCACAGAAACACACAGGAGCACACAGGTCACTTTTGATAATATGCCGTGTACTGTAAGGGTAGCAGGAATAGGTATTTTATGCAAACTCACGGTTGAATAGATGGCAAGAGCTTAGATAAAATAGATCTAAGCTAGCCTTATGTATAATACATTAACAGATAGATCACTGTTCTCAAATCACAGGTTTCTCAAAATCCTTACACATAAAAAGTGTGGTGACCATAGCAGCAGATAGATGCATACATGTGCAAATAAAAGTAAGGATGTTTTTAGGGTATTAGAGGAAAAACAGAATTAGCATCATTCTTCTGTCAAATCAGAGGATTTAAGGAAGCACAAAAGAGCTGAGAGAAAATAACTCCACCCCCACTTCCCAACATACACAGTGTGTTTCAGTGTTGTGTTGTGCCAGGTGCTTTCCTTTCCTTGTTTATAAGTTATAATAATTACATCACACATTTCTATTTGATTTCATTTCCAACAACCCATGAACATGCGATGGTGGGGATATTGCAGATACTTGATGTTATCCTTATTGTCAGATCTCACAGATTCCTCTACTTGGCCCAGTGAGGATTGGATCAAATCTCTAACTCTATTACCCATAGCCCCCTGGATGGTTCCATGGGTAATTGGAGATAGTCAATTGTGAAAACAAACTACCTTCCCTGAACAACTCATTCATCTCTCTTTCTGTGGCTTGGTCAAGGTGGCAACGCTTACTCACTTCTGCAGTTTGCGTTAAATACCTTCTCTCCTAATAGTAGCCTTCCCTGACTGATCACTCTCATTTTGACACTGCCGAATGACTGGACATATCCTGTTGAAGAAGTTGTCATTTGTATGATCTTATATATTTACATGTCTATCTCTCCTATTTGCTGATTCTAAGGCAAATGTAAGCAAAAACAGCAGACTACACAACTAAACACTATTCTGCCAGCAAATGGCAACTAAGTTGCCTCACAGTATGTTCAGAACCTAGTGTCTGTAGCTCAGATGAATGCATGCATGCCTACAGGGGTGACTTAGAACATGAACTGACTTGGATAGATAAGCCTGAATAAGCATTTCCTTTTGCTCAACCTCCCATCCATCATCAGAGCTTATGTATAGCAGTCTCGCACAAGATGTCTCTAAATGCCTTGGTCTGGGTTAGGGTGAGAGCAACACTGAGGTGCTCACCAGGTGATTAGTTGGTTTGTTTGTTGTTGGTTGGTTTGTTTGTGGCTTTACTCCACTCAAAGTCCTGGACAAGGAAGTAAGTTTCGATTATGGGCAGCCACTTTGAGAGCAGAGTGGCTTGCCACGGGAAGGTTAAAACTTAACAGTTTTCTTAAAATGTCTCAGTCTTAACCCATAACCTTATAAGTTAGACACAATATAAACTACCATCTTAACATGTTCTAAGGGCTATGACTCAAAGCACAAGTCACTCAGAGACTCTAGATTAGACACACCTTGATGATTCAAGTAGAATTTGAGTAGCTACTGGAAACCTTGGTGTAATGTTGGATTATGTTTTAATATTTTCTTATTCAATGACACAGGGATATGACAATTTGTATTGAAGTAAGCATGCACATCTCATGTTTAGAATGCACTGATGAATATTTATGGGGCTTCACAGAATTTTCATACATGAATCATGGAACATGAGAGTTCATTTAGGGGCTCATATTTACTTTACTCTGATGTTACATGAGAAAAGTTGGAAAAGTTCTGATTATGGTAATCTATTCTTTAATGGTAATCTAGTTCAAATGTTTTCAAATGGCACGTATTTATGTGAATGCTAATTCTGTTTATTTAATTTTTTTCATTAGAAATGAATTCTATTACTGAATATTACAGAGATCTGTGCATGAGTGGGTGTCCCTATATCCATGCTCATATTGACAGCACCAAATGTACTCACTGGACATTAAAAACAGATTGACAAGGGGATATAGTGGAAGGATTTGGAAAGAGTTTGAGGACAAAATGGGGATGGATATGATCAAATATATATGTTCGTGTGTATGTATAAATTTATCAAAGAATCTCTATTTTCAAAAAATATTAGAATGTGAGAAAGTATTAAATATAAAACTGTCATTATCTCCAAGTTCAGAAACTAAAAATAAAAACTATATTCTAGAAAAAAAGCATGTTTCATATGAATTAAATGTAAGAGCCTAAGAAAGCTTTATTATCCATGACAGCACCATTCTCTGGTCACCTCCAAGCTCTGCATCTATTGCAGACTTTTACATGACACCTTTTCTTTTTGTTCAAGACCCAAAAACCAACAAATTCCTCTCCCTCATAATTTTTTCCACTAGTCCTTTCTGATTTAGTAAAAAGGCAGACTGCAACCCAGTATGTCCTCTGGACTTGATGATAAATGCTGTGGTTGGATTTTATTTCCATTCAAGAGTAGAAAACCCTAGAGCACTGATTGATACCTGGGTGATTGCATGGGGATGAGGGTTCTCATACAACTCAGCAGTTTCACTGATGAAAAGACTTGATCCAACTGTCAACAACATCCCTGTAATTGCAACACCAGAGACATTGGGTAGTTGAGAGATTTTCACAAGGTTTGTTATAACATCAGAATGGCAACTCTAAATGCCTGACACACAAGATACTGAACTCATCCTGTGCTCCAGTCCCACTATTTTGGGACAGATTGCCACCAAAATTCTAAAATAAGAGATGAAAATATTACAGAATCTCAGACAACCTAATTCTAGCCACATTTTCTCCAAGGAAGGTTCTTTGAAGTTTATTTTTGAAAACTGAAAATAATTACAACTATTTGAAATTAGTATTAGTCTGCCTACTCAAAACCCACCCAAATTGGAGGTAACACAATCTTAAAGTGATCTTAGTACTTGCTAATATGTTTTCAGAGAGATGTGTACTGTCAGACCAAATATGCATTTAGTTAAGACTTAAGTCTTTAAGGGAGTAAATGAAGATTGAAAACTCCTATTCTAACCAAAGTCATAAGATTACATGTGTATGTGTATGTGTCCATGTGTGTGTGTGTGTATGTGTGTGTGTGTGTGTGTGTGTGTGTAAGAGAGAGAGAAACACACAGAGAGACATACACACACACACATACACGTTTTCACACATGCACAGGAGTGGATATGTACGATCTTGTAAGATAGAATTAATTTGTTTCTTCAGGTGAACACAGATCATCAAAGTATTTCTAGTTATACAGAATTTTCAGCATAAAGGAGATATGTAGGATATAAGGAAAGTTATTACTCTAATAGGAAAAGAATATTGTGTAGAGGAGGAGAACAGAAGGCACCAAAGGTAGGAATTTTGTGCCTTATCCCTTCTGAAAAGAGGACAAATAAGTAGTTTGGGCATAGATGAAGGGTCTCTGTTTTCAAGCCACATCACCAACTGTCTTTTTTCCTCTCTTTTTTTATTAGATATTTTCTTTATTTACATTTCAAATGTTATCCCCTTTCCTAGTTTCCCCTCTGAAAACCCCCTATCCTCTCCTACTTCCTCAGCTCACCAACCCACCCCCGATTTCTGTCCCTGTCATTCCCCTACACTGGGGCTTAGAGACTTTACAGAACCAAGGGCCTCTCCTCCCATTGATGACCAACTAGGTCATCCTCTGCTACATATGCAGCTGGAACCATGAGCCCCACTGTGTGTATTCTTTGGTTGGTGGTTTAGTCTCTGGGAGCTCTGGGGGTACTGGTTAGTTCATATGGTCATCCGTCCTATGGGGCTGCAAACCCCTTCAGCTCCTTAGATACTTTCTCTAGCTCCTTCATTGGGGACCCTGTGCTCAGTCCAATGGATGGCTGTGAGCATCCAATTCTGTATTTTTCAGACACTGGCAGAGCCTCTCAGGACACAGCTATATCAGGCTTCTCTCAGCAAGTATTTGTTGGCATCCATAGTTGTGTGTGGGTTTGGTGATTGGGAAAATTGGGCATGGTACTACCTGAGGACTCAGTTATACCACTCCTTACATATATCCAGAAGATGATCCAATAAGTAATAAGGACATTATTATTATATGCTCCATTATGTTCATAGTAGCCTTATTTATAATAGCCAGAACTGGAAACAAACCAGATGTCCCTCAACAGAGGAATGGATACAGAAAATGTAGTACATTTACACAATGGAGTACTACCCAGCTATTAAAAACAACGACTTTATGAAGTTCTTAGGCAAATGGATGGATCTGGAAGATATCATCCTGAGTGAGGTAACCCAGTCACAAAAGAACACACATAATATGTACTCACTGATAAGTGGATATTAGCCCAGAAGCTCAGAATACCCAAGGTATAATTCAGAGATCACATGAAGCTTAAAAAGAAGAAAGATCAAAGTGTGGATACTTCTATCCTTCTTAGAAGCGGGAACAGAATACCTATGGAAGGAGTTACAGAGACAAAATGTGGAGCAGAGACTGAAGGAAAGGCCATCCAGAGACTGCCCCACCTGGGGATGCATCGCATATACAGTCACCAACTGGTTTTACTACCATGATTGCTCACAGCTTCCTTTCTCCATTCCTCCTTATACATTTCTGTCTCATTTCCTGGTAATCCAGGCTACTTTTCTTCTTTACCAGTCAACTTCTTATCTTTTTGTATTTTTTTCCAGTACTAAAAAACAAAGCATTAGTTCTTGGCATGAATTTTGTGCATGGGTGAAGTATACACTCTAAGAGCTATGACAAAGAAGGCTTTGCAGTAAGGGAGAGAGATGAGGCTCAAGTAATAATAAAATAAAGAAAAATGAAGATTATAAAGGTGGTATGTGGATGGAAAATTGCTGGGAGGAAACATCAATTTGGGAATCCTTTCTAGACCAATGCACTGCTTAACAGTACTTTTGCTGAAAGCCAAGGGCAATGAATTTAATCAGTCATTAAAGTCACTAAGCTCATTTAGGAGGATTCTTAGGAAAGCTTAGCTGAAGGAAACAAGGACAGGGGCAAAGGAAGATCTTCACTTTAATGAACCTACTGGGAGCAAGGACCTGGAGACTCTTTCCTTGTTTTTTGTGTTCTGACCCTCTGTGGAAAGACATTCTCTACCAGATTTTTGGGTGCAATCCCAAGTGTTAGCTTCATAGGCTCAAGAATAGGCTGCCATGCGGTGGCACATCAACCTATCTCAAATAAACAAACCCACACAATTAAGTCTCAGAAATAACTATACATGTAGTCAAAAGATTAATCTTGGACAGAACTCCCCTCACTAAAATTAAGGTCATATATTTTTATTTTCCTATACACGACTTTAGCAGACAATTACATTTACATCTGTTGTTTGCTTTGATCTCCTCCAAGCTTTTCTATGCAAGGGGGGGTGTGACATTTTAAAACTGATATAATAGGACATGCCAAAAATACCCCCTCTAATGGATATTCCAGAATATACATCTCCTTGACTTACAATTTTTCAACTCTATAATGCTATAAAGCAGGAGTCATTCAGTAAAGATAATGATTCAAATTTAGAATTTAGATTTTTCTCCAAACTTGACATCTGTGGCATGAATGTCCCTGTGCTGGGCAAAGACAATAAATTATAGTGCACTGGAAGCCACATAGTCAGAAGGGAAGGCAACGCTCTGTAGTAAATCCAGTTGGCATAGATACTGGCTTGGCGTTATCAAATTCCATTATGTCTAAAAATTGTCTAGCTTGTGTGGAGCTGTGATATGCCACACATTCCTATAAACTATATTTTGTGTTGGGCTATTGTGCCCAACTCTAAGCTACACTGGCTAGGCTAGTCTATGCTGTCCTACTCAGTGGTATTAAATGAATTTTCCATTCATGCATTTATAATAATTTATTTTGCAATGAGTCTGGGGGTTATAACTTCATTATAAGTTAAGAATTATCTGCATTTAAAATATAATTAAAATTAATTGTTTGAGTTATGGACTTGAACATATGTGGACCCCTGTCTTTCTTTTCAAGGTCATCCCCTTTTAATCTCTCTCTAAATCATTTATCTCTCTTCAAGTGTGTGTATGCATGTATCTATGTGTATACATGTACATATGTTGTGTGTATGTGTGTATATATGCACCTATATGTGTGTGTGTGTGTGTATCTGTGTGTATGTATATATGTCTGTGTATGTGTATATTTTTCTATATGTGTATATGTGTATATCCATGTGTGTATTGAATATTTTTGTATATTGTATATATGTGTATATCCATGTGAATGTGTATATTTGTGTGTATGTATATATGTATATATTTGTGTACATGTGTATCCATGTGTGTTTGTGTGTATGTGTGCTCTCATACACTATTTTTTGTAGCTGGCAGGCTTCACTGATAAGAGTATGCACATGTGGCTCATCCTATGCCACAGAGCCCAAAGCAATCCTGTGCCACAGTGCTCCATATCCAAATACTGCTAGAAGAGAGCTGGACTCCCAGGAGTGCAGACACGACTGTGAGAACAGGTAAGACCACCCCTTCTGCTCAGAGGGACCTGCCTGGAACCTTCAGGACACAGGAACCAAGGAGTAGCCTAGGACAGATCCTTCAGGTTTCTGTCTGAGCACAGAACTGGTCCTGTGCCACAGATCTCCATATCCAAATTCCTCCTAGAGAGAACTGGTCTTCTAGGAGTACTGACACACAGGCTTGCAGGAGGGACAAGTCACAGTCAGAGAATGCAAGATCAGCTAATGCCAGAGATAACTATATAGCAAGAGGCAAGGGCAAAAACATAAGCAACAGAAATAAAGGCTACTTGGCATCATTAGAACCCAGTTCTCCCACCACAGTGGATATCCCAACACACCAGAAAAATAAGACTCTGAGTTAAAATACCATCCCATGATAATAGAGGACTTTAAGAAGGACATAAATAACTCCTGTAAGAAATAGGGAAGAACACAGGTAAACAAGTAGAAGCCCTTAAAGAGGAAACACAAAAATTCCTTAAAGATTTACAGGAAATCACAAACAAACAGGTGAAGGAAGTGAACAAAACCATCCAGGATTTAAAAATGGAAATAGAAACAATAAAGAAACAACCAAGGGAGACAACCCTTGAATAAGAAAATCTAGGAAAAAAATCAGGAGTCATAGATGAAAGCATCACCAACAGAATACAAAAGATAAAAGAGAGACTCTCAGGTGCAGAAGATACCATAAAAAACACTGGCAGTCAAAGAAAATATGAAATGCAAAAATCTCCTAAACCAAAACATCCAGGAAATCCAGGACACAATGAGATGATAAAACCTAAGGATAATAGGTATAGATGAGAGTGAAGATTCGCACCTTAAAGGGTCAGTAAATATCTTCAACAAAATTATAGAAGAAAACTTCCCTAACCTAAAGGAAGAGATGTACACAAACATACACATGGACAGGGAGCTACGTAGACTGAGGCTATGTGAGTGTCAAGGCCTCACAGGGCACCATTTTCCTGTGTTTTGTTCAATCTTGAAATGAAAGTGGGTTAGCAAAGAAGACAGGACTGCCACAAAAGCTACACCCACACTTAACATGGAGACAAGCTGATTTTAGTGGCAGCCAAGGATAGTTTAATCTCCTTAGTGTACTGCTGAGGTGGCTGTAACTTGGAATTAAGTGTGGGGCTTTGTTACAGGTCTGAATTCTATTGTGTCTTTGGGCTTTTAGAATGAGACACTGAGGGACTGAAAACATAATGATGACCCTCAAGACTGCTTATTTTTGAGAAAATATTTTTCCCTTTACATATGATAGCTAAAACAATTAAAAAGGAAATGAGAAGCAGACAGAGAAACAGATGAAAATAGATGATTGAAAGAAAGGTAGGTAATAACTAGCTGGTTAAAAGATAAGTTAATAAATCACAAATACATAAGCTAATAGAATGAAGGGGATAGACAATAGATGATTGGTAGATAAATAGCTGTAAATGTGTGATAGATGGATAACATATAGATGATAGAAAGATATATTAGTTGATGTAGAGATTAGATAGATAACAAATAGACAAACAGATAATAGAAAATATACACATATAAAAGCAATTACACATATAAGTGAAATGACCAAGTAACAAAGGAGACTTATTTTTAACAGGATACCTCTCCTCACCAAAAGAAGCTTCCAGTATTCAAACTCAATTACATCTTACTGAGATGTTGCTCAAATGGTTCACATGGGAATCTGCAAAAAACTCAAGCTGTTACCATGGTTTTATGTTACTCTACACTACCTGTCAGCAAAGTCCCATTGCTAAAGACAACTCAACTCATTGAACATGTAGAAGTCCATCTTGTGACTACATAAGACTCTTCACTCCTGTCTAATAACATCTTAGGTACAGGAAGATATTCCACATGCTGCTAGGAAAAGAACAATCATAGCCACAAACCCTTTGATCAACATTGATGTTGTGCCTAAAATATATGGTAGTGAAATGGTGGCACAATGTCGTGAGAGTAACCAACCAAAACCTGGTTTGGCTTAAGCCCACTACACAAGATGGAGCTGTATCTAACACTACTTGGTTGAACAAAAACCAGACACTGAATATCCCAGGGATCTGGTGTAAAAGGCATTCTTTTGATCTTTAAAAAATAAGAGCAATACAATGACATTCTCAGTTAAGAAGAAGAAGAAGAAGAAGAAGAAGAAGAAGAAGAAGAAGAAGAAGAAGAAGAAGAAGAAGAAGAAGAAGAAGAAGAATGCACATGCATGTGGAGGCCCAAGGTTTATCTCAAGTGCTTTTGCTCAGACATCATCCTCCTGATTTGTTTTCTGACACAGGACTTCTGACTGGACTAGAACTTGCCAAGGATGTTAGGTTGACTTGTTGATGAATCACAAAGTTCTTTTTGTCTCTGCTTCCTCAGAAGTGAAATTAAAAAGATAGAACACCATGACTCACATTTTTCCTGTGGGTTCTAGGAATTGAACAAAAGTCCTCCTTGCTAGGAAAGCAGTTTAATAAGTGAGGTGCCTAAACAGCCCAGAGGTTTTGTCTATGCATAAATGTATGAATATATCTCTGCCTTTCTCTGCTTTTCTTTACATTTGGAGGTAGACACCCCCTTGTTAGGACCCCTCAAAAGTGACCTCTGCTCTCTTCTGTTGTCAATGCTGTCTTTCTTTCATAGTGATGCTCACTAGATCTGAATTCTTTTGTTTCCTCTTCCTTTGTGCCTGTCCTTCCCTGAAACATTGAATCTTACAAAAATAACCATCATCTAGTGCAAGAAATGGAAACTCAATAGACACCCAATGGTTCATTTTTCTTAATGAATTAATGTCCTCAGCAGTATCTCAACAGGAATTTCTAGTAAACATATGACTCTGGGATTTTTTTTAAATCTTATTATCTTTGATTTTAGTAAATATCAATTGCTCTATTCAACTCCTCCAACTGTGCTCAAATTAAGCTTACCAATGAGTACAAGTTTTGAAATAGAAATGCCCTGAAGAGCTGGAGGAGAAGAGTATAAGTATAAAGGGAGCAGTGTTTATAAAACTGTCAAATTTGTTTCCCCTTTGTGGCATAATCTTGCCAACAAATAAAAAGATTTTTCTGTGGGTTACTAATCTGAAAGTCAAGTTCATCAGTCACAATCACAGTTCATTGAGGATAGCACAGGTTCTAACAGGGAAAGTAAATTTGTGCCTGCAGAATCTATCAAGCTGTCCTGAATTAAGGGCATGCCTGCTAAAGTACCAGGGTCTGCCAGAGGTAGTAATCAGTAGGGAGATTTGGCTAATACAGGGTTCAGAATTTTTTGGATGGCCAAGACAGCTGGCTGAAGCCATTTGTCCTCTGGCAGAAGGAATAGAGATGGCCTGATGTATACACTGTCAGAAAGAGGTTGTTTTCCCTTTCCCAAAACAAATTAAATGTGGATCAGATTTTCTCTTGGGATAATCCTGAAATTAGATCCACGATTATGACATCTAATATCCATCTCAAAAGAATTCATATTATGCAATGGGTTCCATTTGTGTAGGCTCAGTTAGGGATACCTTTGGCAGATGATAGGACTCAATGTCTACAAATGAACTTCAGAGTTCTATCTTCAAAATGGTTAGCACATTATTTTTTATAAGAATATTTCTCCTAAAATATAAATTATCTTTTCCTTTTAATTAACTCACTGATAAAGATATCAAACAGCTGGCTTAGGAAAGCCACTCAATCATTTGCCCATTTTCAAATTCTGTACATTCCAAGTGAATTTTGGCCATTCTGAAACAAGGGAGTTTTGGTTATGGTTTTACACTTTAACTACCCAATATCTTATTTACTTATTTTCATACTTATTTACTCATTTTCATGGCATTTGCAACTTCAAATGCCCAGAAAGTGAACTTCATTTGTTCACCATGCAAAAAGAAAAAATAAAAAACACTGACAGAAATGAAATTTGAATAAGTAATTAGCTTGTGATATCTTTCTGACTCATAAGACCTGTGGACAAAGTTCTGCCTTTCTTCATCACATATATCTTATCAGCCTACTTATTAAATAGCAGTTTGTCTAGTAAGGGATTGGTACAAAATTTTCTTACTCTTTCAAATTTATTATTCAGATTAATGCACAGACTAAACATATATGACAGATTAATCATAGGAGTTTCTGATGATTCTCTTTCAAGAACTTTCTCTTCTAACTTAACATTATTCAGTTATTTTTTAATAGCATAAATGAAGTACAGTGATGTAATTTAGCCAGGGCCACAAAACTTCAGGGAGCCTATTTGATACAAAACTTATTTGTCCTCATAGGAAGGTATATTTCAAGTTCCCAAGGTCAGTGTGTGCCTCCAGCTGTAGAACCTTGACATTATGTTCCTCTGGGGTTGAGGGGACATGACATTGAGTTGGATATCATAAGCAAAGGGACAGACCATTCTGAAACAGACTGAAAAATAATCTGTAAAGGAGAGATCCAGAAACCTTAAGTGTAGTGACAGAAAAGGAGAGAGGGACTGTGAGGACAGAGTAGGACAAGATAAAGTAGTAATTCCATTAGGACACTTTTTGTTAAATTGAGGGACAAAGTGTAGCCCAGGCTAGACTTGAACTCATAATGATCCTCTTGCTTCAGGCTCCTCCTGAATGCTGAGATTACATATGTGAGCCACTCCTGGCTACTCAAAAGACTGTACAATAGTCAATATGCCATTTCAACTCTTTCAATTTTCTGCAATATAAAATCTCTCCAACCATTGAACATGCTCCGGGTGTGTGCCCCCCCCATCTCCTTTTCCCTATCTCTCTCTGTCTCTCCCTCCCTCCCTCCCTCCCTTTTTCTGTGCATATGTGCCTGTGAATGTGAACGTGTGTGTGTGTGTGTGTGTGTAATATGGGGAAAATCCAATTTCTTTGTAACTCCACATATCATAACAAGGAACAGGAAATCTTCTTGTTACAGTGATATGACTAAATGGAAGAAGGTACCAGATCCAGAAGTGACCACAAGAACACAATCCCACACTGATTGTGCAGTCATTTCTGAACAGTGCCCAACTTGGTGAAAATTTAAACTCAAAAAAATACCTTTAGTAACTGCAGTTAAGATGGGGACTAGCTGCTGGATGACAGAGAAAGTCATGTCTGTGCTATTTCAGAAGCTGGACCCTGAAGGGCTGGGGAGAAATGTGATCTTGCAAGGATCATGAAATGACCTGACATACCCAAAAGCCTAAATATAGATACATACACACACACAGTACCTTATGTAGATGCAAGCAAGTATATGTAGTAACAGGACAATGAAATTGGGAAGTCTAAACAGTGACTGCATGGAGGCAAGTATCTTAGAAACATTACAGAATTTATGGCTCCATTTTATTCTTTTAGGGATTAATCAGGACCTCTTTGACCAGCGACAATATATTATATGACTTTGTGGTATTCAACAAGTTAAGTATACAGAAAACTTAATATGTCAATTCAAGCTTTTTCAGTTATGTCTGTGACTGAATTGGAATCTTGAATCTATCTGGACCAGGAGGCTCCTCTCTGACAAAAAGATTTAGAACTTAGAGGAAAAAAAAAAAAAAAAAAAAAAACGAGCTTAAGGACACCCTGCAAATTACTGTGCCAGTAATAAAAATAAGTTCATTCTTGCCTCAGTTCATGTGTCTTAGAAACATAGAAACATTGGAATAAAGAACAAGGCAGACTTCTGCAGTCCTTTCCCAGAAGTTCTTCTCCCTCATAAATTACAGAAAAGACAATAAGTAGCAACTGGCAAAACAAAGACATCTTGGGTACTGAGACCTTATGTATAACTTATCCATCAAGATGAACCTACATTATCAAAATTTTCACAAGCACTAAATTAAGATCCTTCTTTTGAAGCATTATCTCATAAAAAAGTTGATTGGCTAGCAAGATATGAAACAGGATACATTCACTGATTGTCCCTCATTTTTTTCTAAGAGCAGTATCCCCCCTGCCTCAGGTAATGAAACAATAGTAACAAAACCCAAAGAACTCTTGACACAAAGGGAACAATTCAGTGTTTCACAATAGCTCAGAAATATATGTACTTGTTGCAGTTCTAGGAGATATCCTTCTTCCCTGTCACCATGGAAATTGACATCAAATTATTTTCAATGTATTTTTGAAAGCAGGATGAGTGTTTCTAGTGCACAATAGAGGTATTCATTCTATTTAATGAAACTGATCACTGTGCTAATGGAAATGTACTTGATGATGAATGATATTTGGAAAAATCTTCTCAAAAAGCAAAGTACATCAGCTTGCTTTGTAAGAAAACCTACTCAACAGCTACATAAGCAGTCATGAGTGGCAGAGAAGCTAGTTCAAGCCCAGCACACTCATTCAAGGCAAAGGCAATGAGATGAAAGATTTCTTTTCAAGTTTAGTTTCTTTTCACTTAAAGGGAAAAGGAAATGATACACTAGCTACAAATGCATCTGAACAGAGTAGATGAATTAATAAATGTTGTGAAAGCTTACAGGGAGCTTATAGAAAAAAAAAAGGCAAGATGCCACTACTTATAGGACATCTAGGAGATTTTAAATAAAAGAAATATTAACACTTAGAGCTAGCAGGACCAAAGTAGCCATAATTAGCTGGTGTTTTCCCCAAGATACCCCACTGAGGAACAGAGGTTACATTCTATCAAGTTTATTAGCTTCCCCACTCTTCCAATCAAGGTACACATCATCTGAAATTATATACTTTTATCTACACTGTATTTATCTCCATTATTTTCCAGAGGTGCGTTGAGAGGATCTTTCTCAATAGCTCCTTTATCACAGGTAGTAGATGATAGATTAGCACTCTGAGAAGTTGTCCCTTTTGTGCATAGACCTCCCTCACTATGAAGAGGAATACTGTTTCCATGGGTTATGTCTAGGACTGCTGCCCAAGCCCTTATGGTAAGACTAATGATGTGCAGGATGTGGGGGAAATCCATTGCAGTACTTCAAACTGATGGCAAGAAGACTGGAGAGAATAAAAACATACCAGAGGATTGTCCTAATGTTAAGCTAGAAAATTCACTCTCCTCTTCCTTCTCCTTCTCTTTGTCCTCCTCCTCCTCCTCCCCCTTCTTCTTCATCTTGAGTATTAAACAAGTGTGTTCATTTAAGTGTGTACATATGTGCATGTACATGTGTGTACGTGTGTGCCGAAGACCCTCTTGGTCCCTTGTCTGCGTAGAACGGGTCTCTGGTTGCAGATGGACAAGGAGTCAGTGAATGAATGACAGACAGACGCTCACAGGAGATTGTGTAGAATCTGAATGTAATTTGTCAAGTTGAGCATCGAACTTTTTTTTTTTGGGGGGGGGCACATTTCGAGACAGGGTTTCTCTGTATAGCCCTGGCTGTCCTGGAACTCACTTTGTAGACCAGGCTGGCCTCGAATTCAGAAATCTGCCTGCCTCTGCCTCCCAAGTGCTGGGATAAAAGGCGGGAGCCACCCGCCCAGCCGAACTTTTTATACAGAAGAATAACAAGAAACCAGGAGAGATACATCCACCGAGTTACAGTGACACAAAACATAAGGAATGTATACATCAAAAGAAGGTGGGGACCAGGCCGCTAACACTAAGAAGGGAGCCAGGTGTAATGCCAGTCTATTGTTAAGCCCACCACCAGGGGTTCTTAGTAAATGTCTAATTATACTGTTTCTTTGGGCCTAGTTTAGAAACTTGTCTCAGGGGGATTCCCTAACCCTTTCATGGTAAATCCACCTATTTGCTAGGCCATTGTGAATTCCCTTGTCTGTGAAGAGTCTGGCTATTGTCTCAAGTAAATGCTCTGTAGACCACCCCTGAGCTATTCTGGTTCTGTTCTTTGCAATGCCTAATTAGTTTCACCCTCTCTACTAGATGTAAATTTGAATGTTACTGAATAGATAACCTTCTTACTCAATTCCTACTGAATTCCAAGTTTGTCAGCTTCAAGGATTTTCTAGAATGTTGGAACACTGGCGAAGGCTTAGCTATGTCAGAATTCAATCTTTTAAAGGCACTTATAATAAAATAATACTAAAAGAGAGCACGTAAATCCATACACCAGAATAACGCAGGGATAGGGTATGAGTATACAGGTTATGAGAATGCCAAGGTTCCAGAAGGTGAGTTTCTCTGAAACTCTTTGCCTTGTGAGTGCTTCCAGACTTCTCGGCCTGATAAGCAGACTACACTGGAGTGTGTGTAGCATGTGTGTATTCAGGTTAGAGGAAATTGATAGTACCTTTCTTACTTATTCGCCTTACCTTATTTTGGGAAAGGTCTTGCATAAATTTGGCTAGGCTGGCCAGTGACGAATTAGCTCCAAAGATCAATAGGTCTTCGCTTTCCCAAAATTTGGAACAACTCACAATTTTACTCCATTGGGTACAACACTATGCCCAGTTTTGACATGGGTGCTAGGGATGGGAACTAAAGTCCCAATGCTTGTCCAGAAAGCATTCTAGCAACTGAGCCATCTCTCTATCCCCTATATGCTTAGAATCATTTTAAATTTTGTTCTAGACTTTTGAGATTAAATGGAATCTCACTATGGTCTCAGGAGCTCAGTCTAAGATAATGGAGCCCAAGAGCTCTTACACTCTAACATCACACAATATTTGCTCACTCAATACCAAACAAACTGTAATAGTAATTCCATTCAGGTTTATGGGGCTGTGCTTGCCCAACTTTAAGCAGAGACATGTTTATATACCCATTCTGATTTATCTGTCCTCTACTACACTTTTCTACCACTGTGACCTGTAGGTGAGCAAAGAAAAAAATTATTCCTTCAGTTCTCATCTCTAGAAAGCAAAATGGTACTCAGCATGTGTGAGTTGTCTCAGCCTGCCAATTTGTGCTGGAGGTTATTATCTGAGTTCAGTGACAAGGATATTATTATTATTATTATTATTATTATTAGATATTGTCTTTATTTACATTTCAAATATTATCCCCTTTCTTGGTTTCCCCTCTGAAAATCACTCATCGCCTACCCCTTCCTCTGCTCACCAACCTACCTACTCCTGCTTCCTGGCCCTGGCATTCCCCTATAATGGGGTATAGAACCTTCACAGGGCCAAGGGCCTTTCCTTCTATTGATGACCAACTAGGCTATCCTCTGCTACATATGCAGCTAGAGCCATGAATCCCATCATTTGTTTTCTTTGATTGGTGATTTGGTCCCAGGAAGCTCTGGGGTTACTGGTTAGTTCATATTGTCATCCCTCCTATGGGACTGCAAATCCTCTTTAGCTCCTTGGTTACTTTCTCTAGCTCCTTCATTGGGTACCCTGTGCTCAATCCAATGGATGGCTGTGAGCATCCACTTCTGTATTTGTCAGACTCTGGCAGAGCCTCTCAGGTCACACCTATATCAGGCTCCTGTCAATAAGAACTTGTTGGCATCCACAATAGTCTCTTGGTTTGGTTGTTGCATAAGGGATGAATCTCCAGGGAGGGTGGTCTCCGGATGGTCATTACTCCTGCTTCTGCCCCATACTTTGTCTCTGTAACTGGTTGCATGGGTATGTTGTTCCCTCTTCTAAGAAGGATCAAGTATCTACATTTTGGCCTTCCTTCTTCTTGAGTTTCATGTGCTTTGCAAATTGTATCTTGGGGTACAGAGATGAACAAATAATTCTCAACTGAGGAATATTGAATGGCTGAAAAGCTCTTAAAAACTGTTCAACATCCTTAGTCATTTTGGGAAATTCAAATCAAAACAACCCTGAGATTCTACCTCACACCAGTCAGAATGACTAAGATCAAAAACTCAGATGACAGCAGATGCTAGCAAGGATGTAGAGAAAGAGGAACACTCCTCCATTGTTGATGAGATTGCTGCAAGCTGGTACAACCACTCTGGAAGTCATTTTGGAGGTTCTTCAGAAAATTGGACATAGTACTACCAGAGGATCCAGCAATAGGTATATACCCAGAAGATGCTCCAACAATTAATAAGGACACATGCTCCAAAATGTTCATAGCAGCCTATTTATAATAGCCAGAAACCGGAAACAACCCAGATGTCCCTCAAGAAAGGAATGGATACAAAAAATATGATACATTCACACAATGGAGTACTACTCAGATATTAAAAACAATGAATTTATGAAATTCTTAGGCTAATGGATGGATCTGGAGGATATCGTCCTGAGTGAGGTAACCTAAGAATATACATGATATGCACTCACTGATAAGTGGATATTAGCCCAGAAGCTCAGAATATACAAGTGACAAAGAACCTTAAGAAACATTTGCTTAGTCTTTAGGAATGGGTTTAGACTTGTACAGATGGAGGATAAGGACATATAAGAAGTTTTAGAGACAGAACACACTCTTATCTAAAGTCAGTCAAATAAAGTTCAGTGTGTAATTGTCCTTCCTTTGGTCATCAGTGAAGTGAGTCTATGTCCCCACTGTCCCTATATCACAAATCCTCAGACATTCAAGTTTATTACATAAAATAGGGTACAACATCTCATGCAACCTATCATGTCTTCCTATATACCTTAAATCAATTCTAAATTACTTATTATATCAAAAACTCAATAAGTTAAAAAGAGAAATGGTTGTTGAGTTGCATCTTTTAGACTTCTATGCAAACTGCAGCCAATAATAGCCACTTGGCCCAAAACAGAATCATGAATTTACTTAAAACATTGTAAGAAATTTTGTGACTTACTTTTGAAATTTATTGCATGACTCTTAACCATGAACTTTCTAGATGACTATGTCATGAAACAAATGTAAAAATACTGGACATTTTTACTTAAGGGATAATGACAGGAGCAAATTTTTGGTGTTCCAGGCACATTTGGGTTAATTAAATCCATATTTATAAAACTTTTAGGTACAAAGACAATAATCTTTTTGTGTCTGAAAATACTTCATTGAGAATTAAAGTTATGTTATAGTAGTGTTTTCAAAGATTCTTAGTCATGTTCCCCTTTATTTATGTGATCTGCCATTTATCATCCACCATAGACTTTTTCTTTTTATAAAGAAATAGAGTTAGCAGATGTGGCTACACATCATGGTGGCAGAAATCTGGGGAAGTGGCCATTCACCTCGTGGTGGACAGGATGTGAAGATCTAGAGGAAGATACTGAGGTTATTATAGCCCCCAAGAGCATGCCTCACCACTCAATGATTTATGTCCTGAAGCTGGGCTTTACCTGATAGTTTCTATATTACCTAAAATAATGCCATACACACACAGTATACCTACAGTGGACATTAAAATCAGAGCAATGTTTGACACAAATAACTTGAATGAGGGACCATGGACTGAATCTTTTGGTATCAAGAGCCAAAATAAATCTCTTTTGTTTCTAACAGGTATTCTTATAGTCATGGAAGATGTAAAATTAAGTATTATAATTAATAAATCCCAACAGAGGATTTATGTTCCTACCCATCACAATAGTTTATGTTGCCACAGCCTTATATATTTTAATATGCCTTAAACATAACAAGAGCTGGACCACTGCTTAACTTCCATGCTGTTTAGAATCTACCTCCTGCCGATAATCCTAAGTTATTATTTACTAATTCTACCGAGGCCTCTCTTGACACAGTTGAGAATCCCTCTGGGAGACCTCTCCTGGCCCCTTCATGTGGCAGCATTGCCTCTCTGTTCTACACACTCACCCAGCATGGCTTCTCTCCTCCTCCTTTCTCCACCTCTCCTAAAGCATTAGAGATCTCCCTTCTTCCTCTTTTCGAAATCTCAAACCCAGGAGTCCTAAAATCCCTCCTTTGTCTGTCCGTCCCAGCTTTTAGCTGCTGGCATCTTTATTTACGAATCAGAACCAACTGGGAGAGGTTTCCAGAAGCTATATGCAGACCCTTTTGTGCAAACAGGTTTTTTTGGGGGGGAACATAATTAGCATTTGGAATATGAGCAGCGACAAGCACAGTAAGTAATATGTATATTCTTCATTTTAAATGCATATATAAAAACACATATCAATATAGAGTATTACAGCCTGAAAAATAACACTCTAATGTTAAGTATCTACTCTTCTATGAAGTAGCTTCAACCCTCTTTCTACAGATGAGGCACATGAGGCTCAATGTACCATTAAGACTCTGGAGTCACTGAGCAGAAGAGCTGAAGTTCAGACAGTGGTCCACACACGATGCTTCCACTAATTTATCTTGCAGTGTTTGGAGACTGATAAACTTTCATATTGCACTGTGTCATGAATAGTTATAAACTCTACTTTTAACCGTAAAGTTGAGAACCAATATTAGGAATTAGCAGCACTAAGAACCTACTAAGAATTCTAATAGAAGACCATTTAGTTGTTAGATGTGCCAATGACATAAACACATATTTTTTCCTTTGACATTCAAGCCTGTTTTGTGACATATATTTTCTGAATTATAAAAAAAAATAAGATTGTGAAAATCAAGATCTATTATTAGAATGTAACAGAAAAAGAGCCCAAATATCTCTTTTCTCAGTCCAGATGTTTTAACTTAGAAAGTCTGGCCCAGTGTGCTGGGCCACTCATCTATTTGTTCATTCTTTAGACACTCCAGAGTGCTAAGCATTGCATAACCACAAAGTTGAGTTGAGTAATAACTGTTTGATTCATTTTCTCTAGAGGAACGTACTCACCAAGTAAATTAAGTTCTGCAAAACACACATGAAAAGATATTATAATACATATACATATATATAAACAAGTCACGACTAAGAATGAATAGGCTGATGTCTGATCAGATTCTGACGGTCAGACAACACATCCTTGAGAGAGTGAAATAGGAGACAGCACATGAAGAATATGAATACATTAGTAACTAAAAATGGAGATGAGAGATTTCAAGGAAGGGTGATAATAAAAGCCCAGAGGTTCAAGAGACTTTGGTAAACTTAAAAAAATAAATGCCCTATTTGTGATGGCCAAAGATTATCAAAAGAGGAGGTGAGTGATAAATGACATCTAGAGAGGTAGTCACTGTTGGCTTTCTCAGAGGTATGCTCAGACTTTCATAATGAGTTGTCAGAGATGGTATGATTTAAACACACAAGTTTTATAGCTCACAAGCTTCGAAGCTGGCAAGCCTAAGGTTAAGATCTTGGTAGATTCTGTTATGATGACATCTATTGTGTGGACACTCATTTTCTGTTTGGAACATAACAAACATAGGCAGGGAGAAGAAGCAAGCCATCCATGTCGTTGCTTCTGCAAGTACCAACTTTACTCATTAGGAGTCCACTCTCACGGCCATCTCGCTTCTCAAAAGCCACATCTTTCAACAGCATCACAGATTTAAAAATTAAACCTAAAAAATTATAAGGATACACAACTCTTTACTTCACAGAACAATATGGAATATGCAGACAGTCACTTTTCATATGTAGAAAATATCCCACACAGTTTTCAGAGGACCAGAGGTAATATATTCACATGTAACATGTATACAGATACAATATCAGAAAAACATTAATTCCAATATTGGCTAGTTTTAATAATAAATAATCACTAATATTAACTAATAAACATACAGTAATTAACTAGCAAAGAAGGAAGGACTATTTTGCCTTATATTTTTGCAGGTCCAAATCCGTGGCAGATTTATCTGATAATTTAAAATGTGGTCAGGCATATCTTTGAGGTCATGCAGACAAACAAAATTGCTTATCATGTGGCCAAGTAGTGAAAAGGAAACAAAGAAGAAGCCAGGACCCCACTAATCTCTTCAAGGTGATGTCCAATATGATCTAAGAATTTCCTACCTACCGTTACCTCCTAACAACACTATGTGGACCAGGACTATGATACATAAATTCTTGGGCATTTATCCAGATAGTAGGAAGCATTGACACACTTTTATTATATATGGAGATAACTACATATATTTATTGTCTCATATTTTTTAAAATCATAAACTCTACTTGGCCACTATATAATATACTCTTTTTATGAGGTTGCTAGGTTCTGTCACTAATTTAAGTTTTCATTGATATGCACAAATGAGATTGCATTAACATACAATTGGTATATCACTTGTTAACCTTTTGATTTATGTAAATTTCTCTCATAAAATAAAAGATTTACTTTTTAATATTCAAGATTACCAATGCCAGACAGTGGTGGCACATACCTTTAATTCCACTGGCATTTGAGAGGCAGAGGCAGACAGATTTCTGAGTTCTAGGCCAGCCTGGTCTACAGAGTGAGTTCCAGGACAGCCAGGACTGCACAGAGAAATACTGTCTTGAAAAACAAACAAACAAACAAACAAACAAACAAAAAAGGCTACTAAATATATTTGAAGACACCTTGTGACGTTCGTGATTATACCATATTCACCATACTATATCATAAATACACCTGGTTTTCTGGCATCTATTTGGTAAGCTAAATTTTTTTTCACAATTTTCTTGAACTTCTTAAAATTTGTTTGGAGAAAATTTCTTTTTATAGCGATGATAATTTTGATAAATGGTGGCTTCCCTTATTGTTCGCATTTTGTGTAAATTTTCAAGGGTTCTCCATAGATTGATGCAAAGTCTACACTTTCAACTTTACTTATTATTATTTTGCATGTGTGCATGATATGGATGCACATATGGAGGTCAAATAATTACACTCTGCAGTTTAGTCATCTCCTTCCAACTTAACACAAGTTCTAGGCATCAAACTCAGGTTGAGCCATCTGTCTTGCCTGGAAGCAGTAATCTAGATCCAGAAAGAATCAGAAGAGAGATAAGATAAATAGTTAACCTGTAGGATCACTGGAGGGTTTATAAAAATATGGACCATTGCCAAACTTCATTCCCATGAATTATTATCTAGTAATCAAAGTGTGAGATTCTGGAGTCTGACTTAAAAGTCTAAATTCCTAACAAGTTTTGTTGACACTACTGATTCTGGCAACTCGGTAAGTAAACCACTGCTCTAGACCAAGAAGGGTATAGAGTCTTAAGGAGGTCCAAGTGGAAATGAGGCAATCAAACGTAGCCAGGATGAGCACAAGGATGGAGGTTGAGTCACAAAAGCCAAATGGAGAAAGCTATTTCAAAACAGGTCAGAGAGGGAAGGTTGACCCCACTGCCAAAACCTCATTATCATTTTCATCTTATTTCACTGAGAGTCTCTAATTTAATTGACATCAGAAACAGGAATTGCTTTTCATTATATTTTGACCTGAATTCAATATGTAAGACCCTTCCTATGGCAAACGCATTTCAAAGTTAAATTTATTAAATTCAAATGTATAAATTAAATAACAGGTCCTGGGTACAAGGATTGAAAGCTCCTATTTTTCTACTCTAAAAAAGGGTAGTAATAATCTATTGTTAATAGGCTCAAAGATCATTGGTATTTTATTTGATATGCCATTGCATTTGCGTGTGAATTTGAGTGCAACTCATATTCTGAAAATAGACCTAAAATTCTGAATAAAACTTGATAAAATTTCTAGAGTTTATTTGCCGTTTGTTTTCCCTTGTATTTATCCACACTCATTCACCATCTTCACTTCATTTAATATAGGTCATGAGACATAAATAGAGGTCAGTAGCAAGCACAATGGCCTTCCTTCCTTAACAACATGGAAAGAGTCCTGAGATGTGGTCAGCACTTTAACTATCATACAGTGTTCCCTTCCCGAGATAGAGTGGTGGTGTACACCTGGGGTCTCAACACTGAGGAGGATGGTGAAGCAAGATGCAGAGTTCAAGCCTAGGTTGGCTCTGTAAATAAACTATTTCTAAGAAGGTAAGAGAGAAGAGTAGTAGGGGAATCCTATCCCAAAACCTAGGATACCCAAGATATAAGATACAATTTCCTAAACACATGAAACTCAAGAAGAATGAAGACTGAAGTGTGGACACTATGCCCCTCCTTAGAAGTGGGAACAAAACACCCTGGGAAGGAGTTACAGAGACAAAGTTTGGAGCTAAGATGAAAGGATGGTCCATGTAGAGACTGCCATATCCAGGGATCCACCCCATAATCAGCATCCAAACGCTGACACCATTGCATACACTAGCAAGATTTTTATCGAAAGGACCCAGATGTAGCTGTCTCTTGTGAGACTATGCCGGGGCCTAGCAAACACAGAAGTGGATGCTCACAGTCAGCTAATGGATGGATCACAGGGCTCCCAATGGAGGAGCTAGAGAAAGTACCCAAGGAGCTAAAGGGATCTGCAACCCTATAGGTGGAACAACATTATGAACTAACCAGTACCCCGGAGCTCTTGACTCTAGCTGCATATGTATCAAAAGATGGCCTAGTCGGCCATCACTGGAAAGAGAGGCCCATTGGACACGCAAACTTTATATGCCCCAGTACAGGATAACGCCAGGGCCAAAAAGGGGGAGTGGGTGGGTAGGGGAGTGGGGGTGGGTGGGTATGGGGGACTTTTGGTATAGCATTGGAAATGTAAATGAGCTAAATACCTAATAAAAAATGGAAAAAAAAAGTACATAATAGAAAACTAAGGAGATAAAAATAATGTCAATACAGGGTTTGATGTAGAAGCCCACAATTTTTATTTTTTTTATAACATCTTTACTCCAAAGTAAAAAAAAAAAAAGAAAGAAAGAAAGAAAGAAAGAAAGAAAGAAAGAAAGAAAGAAAAGAAAAGAAAAGAAAGAAAGAGAAAGAGAAAAAGAAAAAGAAAAAGAAAGAAAGAAAGAAAGAAAAAGAAAGTGTTTTTTACATGGAATGGAAAAAAACACCCTTACAGCAAGTCAAAATATCCCATCACTTACCTGTGATGTGGTTTTTAAATGGCTTCTCTGTGACATCAGTTCTTTTATTAGGAAGTGAATACTGTGCATCTCTACACTACACAGAGAGACCTTCTTGCAAGTGCTCCGCTTCATCTGCCTCTAACTCTTACCTGCATTTCAAAGTAGAGTGGACTAGGATAAAAGCATACTGTAATATGCCACTGAAATTGAAACTCTATCCCCTGAACAAGAGTTCTACAATATTTCCTTTAGTGGCAAACAGTTATTGACATTGTCTAGTGAAGGTTTTTAAGAAAACTCATTCCACTTGCTCAGGAGTAAGAGGGGGAAGCTCACAGGTGGGCAGTGTGCTGGTGAACTAAACTCAATCCTAAATTTGATTAGCTGGGAGTGACTTGCTGCCCAGTCTTTCCAAGGGTAGTGTACAGACGAGGCCTAGACCTCTGGTACTTACCGCCCCCCCCCCCTCAAGTGGCTTCAGCAGCTCCTACAGGTCTGCAAAGCATATGGAGGTGATGATTGGCATGCAAGAGAGAGAAAGAGTGAGAAGAGGAGGAGGCTGGAGGTACAGGTAGGCATCCAGGCCAAAAAGCCTTTACAGAAACCTCCTGTTTAGTAAAAGAAAATAATTTTATTAAAATGTGAAGATGGGAGTTAAAATAAAATTTAACAATAAAAGAACTGCTGAGGGAATCGCCATCTCCATTCTCTAGCTTATCTACAGAGCAATAGTGATAAAAACTGCACTGTATTGGTACAGAGACAGACAGGTTGATCAACGTAATAGGATTGAAGACCCAGAAATGAAACCACACACTTATAGAAAGTTTATCTTGGACAAAGATGCCAAAAATACACAATGGAATAAAGAAAGCATCTTCAATAAATAGTACTGGTCTAACTACCTGTCTCTATGTAGAAAAATGAAAAATAGACTTATATTTGTCATCTTGCACAAAGTTCAAGTGTGTTAGTCAATACCAACAAGTTTAGTAAGATTGAGTAATAAAAAGAAAAATAAGGGCAAAGGCTTTCAAACAGTGCCTTAATGCAAAGCCATTTAAGAATGTTGTTAGCCTAAGTTCCTGGGCTAATAGCCACTTATCAGTGAGTACCTATCATGTGAGTTAGAATACCCAAGATATAAGATACAATTTGCAAAACACATGAAACTCAAGAAGAAATTGGGAACAAAACACCCATGGAAGGAGTTACAGAGACAAAGTTTGCAGCTGAGATGAAAGGATGGACCGTCTAGAGACTGCCATACCTGGGGATCCATCCCATAATCAACCCCCAAATGCTGGCACCATTGCATACACTAGCAAGATTTTGCTGAAAGTCCCAGATATAGCTGTCTCTTGTAAGGCTATGCCAGGGCCTAGCAAACACAGAAGTGGATGCTCACAGTCAGCTATTGGATAGATCACAGGACCCCCAATGGAGGAGCTAGAGAAAGTACCCAAGGAGCTAAAGGGATCTGCAACCCTATAGGTGGAACAACAATATCAACTAACCACTACCCCCCCCCCCCCCAGAGCTCTTGTCTCTAGCTGCATATGTATCAGAAGATGGCCTAGTCGGCCATCAGTGGAAAAAGAGGCCCATTGGTCTTGCAAACTTTATATGTCTCAGTACAGGGGAATGCCAGGGCCAAGAAGTGAGAGTGTGTGGGGGGGTGTAGAGGAGTGGGGGGAGGGCATGGGGGATGTTTGGAATAGCATTGGAAATGTAAATGAAGAAAATACCTAATAATAATAATAACCGCCCCCCCAAAAAAAAACGCAAAACAAACAAACAAACAAACAAACAAAAGAATGTTGGTAGCTGCAGGTCGTGGTGATGCACACCTCTAATCCCAGCACTCCGGAGGCAGAGGCAGGCAGATGTCTGTGAGTTCCAGGACAGCCTGATCTACAGAGTGAGTTCCAGGACAGCCAGGGCTATACAGAGAAACCCTGTCTCGAAAAAACCAAAAAAAAAAAAAAAAAGAATGTTGGTAGTAATGTTTCCCAGGTAAATTAACCCATGCTGTTTCCTTTCAGCCACCATTTTAGTTATTCCTTTAAAAACCAATTTTAAGGGTAAAGGAGATGGCTCAGTGTTTAAAACTCTTGGTGCACATGTGTGAGGACCTAAGTTTAGATCTCCAGAACTCACATGAATGCCAGATGGCCATGTAATTCCAGCACATGGGGGGCAAAGATAGGGAGTGTCCCTGAGCAAGCTGGCTAGCCAGCATAAACTAGCCATACTTGTGTGCTCTAAGAGACCCTCCTACAACACAAGGAATTTGGAGAGCAATTAATGAAGCCTCCTAATGTGAACTTGCTGTCTACACACACACACACACACACAAGCATGCATTCACTCACATAGCATACACACAGACACACACACACACACACACACACACACACACACACACACACACAAACACACACACACACACACATCTGATAAACAGAAAATTCATATTATTTGTCAGATACATTGCACATAGAATTTTCCAGGGCTGGAAAATGTAATTAGCCCTAGGATCCCATGACAAGGAAAGTGCTTTCTGCTAGAGAAGGTGCATGCTGTGCAGTTGTCTCTCTTCAGTGTGCATTTCTGCAATAACTCAATTCATACAGGAAGGCAGGAAACAGATAAGCAAGAAGCTATGGAAGCCTCAGGAGGAAGACAGAGATTAGGATCATCTTAATGTTCCCCAGTACAATAGAAAGAAGAGTTTTCAGACACCCAGACCATTTCATCCACTTTATAAAAAGCAATAACATAGACAAAGATATGCTCATTTCTATTTCAATAATAATATATGCCATGATCGCTTTGCATGAAGGTTAGCTGAACCATCCATCATTACTGCTGAACTGCACATTTTCCGGTTCGGCATTGATAGATTTTTATTTTAACCTTAGAATTTCCTCAGGGGACTCTATTAGGGACAGCATTATTTTTTATTCTGCTCTGTTACTTCTCTTTTGTAAACTTTGATGTATGCAGACAACACATTCTGGCTAGGGAAATTTAATTAGGTGAGTCTACAAATTAATTGGTGCAATTAGACTGCTTCTAACTGACTTGTGTTATGAATTTATTTATGCAGTAATTATTATCAGATGTTTGGGATAAAAGCCTACAGAGCTGAAGGTGTTACCTTTCAGATGTGTGCTCAGCACTCCACATTAATTAGCCAGAAACAAAAGAAGAATAAAAGCATGTGCCTTAGAAAGGAGAATAGTAGGAAATAAAACCCATGTGGCACATGAGGAGCTGATAAGCACCTTGATAACAAAGACTTAAAATGACCATTTTTGTGTATATTGGCAAAATTGAAAATGTTAGCCATTACACAAATCACTCTAAAACTATTTTCAGCATAGAAACTAGATGGAAATGGGAATGGCACGGTCCATCCTGTAAATGACATCTAGTGCTGCTTTCCAAAGCCACGACTGCAAGTCTATTGTAAGAAATTGATGCTTTTACAGTAAATTTTGGCTTCCGTCACGAGATTGTTTACTATAGCAAAGTTTATGGATAAGACCAAAGGAAATAACAATGATGATTCAAATGGCTTTCTTTACTCCTCTTCTGTAGCAACAGTCATTATAACCAGGAGAAGAGGGAGTTAGAACTAATACTATACCATCATTTGATAGGAAGGAAGATGAAAGAGGCTGAAACTGCTGGAGACAGAACCAAAGAACAGAAGTTTGAAAGTCAAACAGTAGAGTTGGAATGAGTCATAGGAAGAAATGCAAACAGATAGGATCTTCCCTCAGAGTGCTTTAAAAATGGATTTATAATCACACAAGAATATTCATGCCTATGGTCCAGTCCCCAGAGAGTGAATTTCCATCTTAAATTAGGTAACCTCGAATTTTAAGGTACCTTTGTACTCTGGGGTCATAACTCTGTGATATATACACTTATCTAGCAAGTATGGGCTTCATCGAGAGCTCAAACAAAACCAAATTATGTATAAAAAGGTTCAGCTTCCATACAGACAACACTCAAACCCTAGCAACTTTTACAATGAACTGCATTATTACTGCAGACTTGAGAACTGCAGTAAGCATGCCTTTAATTCAGTTATTACCACACTCTTTTTATTATAAATATTAATCACCAGTTGTATGCAATGAATAATTTTATGTGTTTACAAAGCAAAAAATTTTCCACTGTGGAGGAATTGCATTCCTTTGAGTGAAGTTGAATAATAAATACCCTAAAAAGAATTTCAGACTCACTGTGTTAAGATTAAATGTTATCAGTTACTGAAATTGGCTTCTATCTCTTTCCGGAGTGTTCTATTTTGTACAGGATAGTCTTAGAAAGACCTTTCTGAGTTTTGACATCTGACATGATACTCAAGTTAGTTATAAGGGAATTCAGTATTCAAAGAAAATGATATGGAGATAGTGTATCAGTTACTTTGCATAATAATGTATTATTGTTATTTTACATACATAGAAACTCTGATTTCTGATTTCAATAAATAAAACTACATAAATCTAAATATTTAATGGTGCAATAAGTATGTGTTAATGTCACCTACTACATGCATACGTTCATAAAATTCTAAACTTCAAAAACCAAACATTATTTGGTCCCACATAATTAGCTAATGAAATTATTAGAAGAAAATTACTAATTAAAATACTTTAAAAATACTGCTTAAAAATAAACACCCAACAAAATGAGGACATTCTAATTAATCATAAAAAACTTAAGTAGTATACAATGTACTGCCATGACTTTATATTGGTTGTGACTTTTGAATCAACTTTTAAAGTAAGTTTATTCTGAATGCCCATTAATGGAAAGTCAAAGAGGAGGGTTGTGTTTTAAATAAAAATATGACTTTTGACTATTTTCATATTAATATTTTTCATAGTTAGTTTTTACTCAGAATCATAAGTGTAACTGTGATCCAGCTAGACTTGGTTTAGGAGAATGAGGAAAATATGGAGCCAAAGAGCTTCAATGAGAGCAGAGATTACAGGGTATTGAGAGCAGATGGGGTGGGGTGCTCTCCTGAGCTACAGAAGGTCTGGTGGGTAAGATGCCAGCAAGTTAGAAGAATTAGAGGTGACTGTAGTTGGCAGTGGTGATCATCTTGTTAGTTTTGCCATTTCTGAACCCAAAATGCTCCAGAACTTCCATGAGGCTCAAGCCTTCTTTTACCTTCCCAAAGTTCATGTTCGCCACCTAGCAACTCAGTCTTGGCAGTGCCAATGAAAAACTATTTGTGTTTATTCCAAGGTTTGCCATGAACAAGATGCCAGAACCTATATGCTTCAGGATGACACTCTCATTCCCAAATTTCCCCCATAGATGGATCTGCTGCTAGTGCCATTATGGTGTGTGAAGTTGCTATCCTGTCATATGAATCCCCAAATAATTCTGTGAATGGAGAAAACTTTATATCCAAATCCTTTCACTCCAGTACCAAGAGCACAAAATTTCCTTCTGTCTTTGAAACTATGTCTGAAAACAGCTCGAAAGAGATGCAGCCAAAGGCCTCTCCATAAGCCCCGATGTCTAAGAATGGGGTGGAGCTGAACCCTCCTATAGCAGGCAGCAAAAGGGGACTGTGGCTGTCGCACATGTATACAGCACATTCTAAATTTTCTCCCCTCCTCCTTACATCTTCTCTTATTTCCTTCCAATTCCTGCCAGCTCACCTCTGCTTCTTTGCTCAAATAGTCTTTCCTATAAGCATATGTTTTGCTTTGTTTCATTCCCATATAGTTTAGCTATAACCATTGGTGTGACTATGTGTTTGAAAGTACCCATCTGAGCCTGATAATCTTACCAGTGGGCAAACAGCTGAATAACATATCCTCTTCTTTCTTCTACCATAACCTGAGATGTATCAATAGTTCAACAGGAAGTGCTAGGGCACCATGAGCCCCTTCCTATCCCTAGCTGACCATTGGATAGGCCTGACTTGTTCATGCTCAGTAACAGTGGGCATAGCTACTGTGAGTTTATGACTCCTGTGCAGTTTAAGACTTAGAAAATGACATTTAGCAAGCCTTCCCTCATCTTCTGGCTCTTGCTTTCATTTTGCCTGATGGACAGAAGCATAGACATTTAAAAGGAAATTTGGTGTGTAACAATTTAGCTAAGCAGCTGTAGTAGGTTTCCTTCCCAAACCCAAGACCTCCTCCATTGTCAGTTTTCAGCTGAGTTTATACTACCAGACACCTTTACCTGGATTCCAGCAACTTGTATTGTACCATGTAGAACTATGGACACTAATCAACATGGAGAAACGTCTAGCTCAGCTCAAGACTGATGCATCTTGTATCCAAACATTGTGGTGATCCATCAATTCAGTTGGGCAACCAAAAGGAATGGCAAAAGCCTGGATTTCTTGGGAGGCTTCATGATCAACAAATCTTATTGTGCATCTCACAGCTGGCACTGGTCATTTAGGGACCAATTACTTCTAGGACCTAGGGTGTATTCTGCCAAACTCTTTTTTGTATTATTTAATTAGATTATGTTCCCCTCATTTTTGCCACTTTATATCTCCTTATCCTAACCCCTCTTCCTGTATGTATGTATGTATGTATATATATATATATATATATATATATATATATATATATATTCTCAATATACCCCTTCTCCATCTCCATTGCACTTATGTGTTACTGTCTCTCTTTCCTTATAGAAATCTCCCTACTATACTGTAACCAATCTAGCTTCCAGAAGTAGTACTCTATGTTAAATACACAAAACTAAAGAGTTAAGGTTAGACTCCCCATATGAGAGTACATATAGCCTTAGTCATTTTGGGCATGGGTTATGTCACTAAGTTTAATTTTTCCAGTGTGGTGATTTGGCTATGCTTGGCCCATGGGCAGTGACCCTACTAGGAAGTATGTCCTTTCTGTTACCGGTGTGGCCTCATTGGAGAAAGTATGTTACTGTTTAGGTGGTCTTTGAGGACTCATCCTAGTCGTAAACTCTGCCCAGTGTGGAAGAAAAAGCCTCCACCTGGCTTCCCGCAGAAGCTGGCCTTCTACTAGCTGACTTCAGATCAATATGTAGAACTCTTGGTTCCTCCAGCACCATGTCTGCCTGTATGCTGCCATGCTTCCCGCCTTGATGATAATGGACTGAACCTCTGAAACTGTAAGCTGACTCCAATTATATATTTGCTTTTATAAAAGTTGCTTTGGTCATGGTGTCTCTTCTCAGCAATAAAACAATAACTAAGACACTCAGTTTTATCCATTTGCTTACAAATTTCATTATCTTTTATGGATGAAATTTTCCATTTGGTATAAGTTGTATTCATTACTCATTCATCAGATGATGCGTTTCAAGGCTATTTCTGCTGCTTAGCTATTACAAATGGAACTACAAGGAACATGAATGTGCAAATACCTCTGAAGTAGGATAAAATCACCAGAAGTGGTATGGCTGAGTCATGTAGTTCCATCTAGTATTTGAAGGAATGTCTATAGTCATTTCCAAAGTAGACACACTAGTTTATACTAGTAGCATTGTATTGGATATCTCTTTTCCCCATTCTTATACTTTCTCCTTTGTTCCTGCCTCCCTCCCTCCCCCCTCCTTTCCTTCCTTCCTTTCTTCCTTTTTTCTCCTTTTTGCCTCTCTTTTCTTCCCCCATTCTCCTTTAGCTCCTCCACTCCTACCCCTCCACTTTTCTCTTCCTCTTCTCCTTCCTTTCTTTCTCTCCTAGTTTTGAGCAGTGTTGCATATCTAACCAATGCCTTTAGGCATTTTTTGAAAGCATTTTTTCACTGAACTGTTCCTACTCACTCAAATGCTGTGCCAGATCTTAGCTTTCATCACTGTTTGTTTCTAATACTACAGGAATATTAAGGTGTTTTTTTATTTATTTGTCTATGTTGACACATACTTAGGAGTATTTTCTTAGGACAACTTCATAGATTATAGAAAAGGAGCTGATATACCACTCCTGGGCATATACTCAGAAGATGCTCCAACATGTAATAAGAACACATGCTACACTGTATTCATAGCAGTCATATTTATAATAGCCAGAAGCTGGAAATAACCCAGTTGTCCCTCAACAGGAATGAATACTGAAAATGTGGTACATTTACACAATGGAATACTTCTTAGCTATTGAAAACAATGACTTCATGAAATTCACAGTCAAGTGGATGGAACTTGAAAATATCAACCTGAGTGAGGTAACTCAGTCACAAAAGAACACACATGGTATGAACTGATAAGTGGATATTAGCCATCCCATATACAGTCACTGAATCTGGATGCTATTGTAAATGCGGGGAAGTGCTTGCTGACAGGAGCCTGATATGACTGTCTCCTGAGAAGCTTTGCCAGAACCTGACAAATACAGAAGTGGATGCTCTCAGCCAACCATTGGACTGAGCACAGGGTCCCCAATGGAGGAGTTGGAGAGGGATTGAAGGATCTGTGGGGGTTTGCAGCCCCATGGAGGGAGCAACAGTGTCAACAGGCCAGACCCCAAGGAGCTCCGGGGGGACTGGACCACCAAACAAAGAGTACATATGGAGGGACCCATGGCTCCAGCCTCATATTGGCAAAGGATGGCCTTGTTGGACATCAGTGGGAGGAGAGGCTCTTGGGCCTAAGGGTGTTCAATGCCCCAGTGTTGGAGAATGCCAGGGCAGGAAGACAGAAGTGAGTGGGTGGGTGGGGGAGCACCCTTATAGAGGCAGGGGTGGGGGGATGGTATAGGGGGGTTCTGAAGGGTATACCTAGAAAGAGGAAAATATTTGAAATGTAAATAAAGATAATATCCAAGAAAAGAAAGAAAGAGAGAGAAAGAGAGGGAGAGACGGAGGGAGGGAGGGAGGGAGGGAGGGAGGGAGGGAGGGAGGGAGGGAGGGAGGGAGGGAGAAAGGAAGGAAGGAAGGAAGGAAGGAAGGAAGGAAGGAAGGAAGGAAGGAAGGAAGGAAGGAAGGGCACTGTATCATAGATTACAACCACAATCGGTTGTTGGAGATTTTCTCAGGGTTGAGCAGTCATGCATTGAAATATTTCACCTATATTGAGAATATTTTCTTTTTTTAGTAGTTATCTGTTTCATACAAAATATCAATTGTCTTTTGTAGCAAAATTCACATATCTTTACCGTTGGTTTACTTACTAGTAGCATTTCATTGCTTCTGGTCATTGAATTTCTTTTTACGCATTGTTTACACATTGGTCTTATTTCCATCACTCTGCTGAAGCTATTGATACTTACCATTCAAAACATAGATACATTGTCTCTTTATAACTACAAACATCCCCCAGTTTTCCTTTGGCTTTTAAAGAATGCCCCCTTAATACTCAGAAATAGGATTTCTTCCTCCTATGTCTTCTTCTGAACTTCCCACCCATAATCAAGAAGAGAAGCACCCACATTTTACTTCATAAAATGTTTTTTTCACTTCCACATTTTATATTTAAATGTCAGTTCCATCTGGAATTTATATTGATTGTGATGAGAGTCAGGCATCTAATTTTACTCCTTCCAAATAGTCTTGGCTCTCACTAATTCTCACATTTTCTGGAAGACCCCAATAGTGTGCATGGCACCATTTTCCTTTTCTATTATGGTTCATGTGAAACATGGAGGCTGAAAAGAATGCACTGGTCTATCTTCACCTTCTGGCTGACACCTTGACCTGACAGCCATGGACCTGTGCTGACTGAAGCTCTTAGAGCAACACTTTTGAGATCACTTTGTTTCTTTTAGCTCTAAAAGGAAATTTTATCCTTTGGTGGTAGTTTATGAGTAGAGGAAATAAAAGCTATCACGCTAGCAAACCTAAATGGAGAATATCTGACTGCTGTTCTCTCACAGCATGTGAGAAACGGCTGGAAGTACTTTCTAATATGTCAAGTTATGGCTGCAAGGTGAAAGGTACCTTTACCCTACTCTGTGATGCACTGTCATATACTCTTCTTGTGTTTATATCTGTATGCTTCCTTAATATCCAAATACATACATACATACACATACATAGACAGACAGACAGACAGTTCAATTGACTAATCCGATTTCTTATATTTTTGGTTGTGAGCCTAGCCTTTAATGACTGAGCCATCTCTCCAGCCCTTAGTCTGATTTCTTAACAAACTAATTCCAGACATCTGGATATTGTTTTTAAAATACTGCATCTCTATATGAAATCTCATTCATCTTCATGTGATACAAATGTTTGGAATGAAGACAGTGAACAAAGACAAGTTGTACACGTATTTAGAAAATTCTGCTCACAGATGTACTATGGCCAACATGAAGCCTATTTACTGTAGGCATCTAAAGTGCCTCTTAAGGATGCAATTGAAAAGTTCTTATCTATGCTGAAAGAATTTTGATTCTATTTTTAAAAATTTATTTCTTGGTAAAGATAAGGAAAGTAATCTTTTTTAATCCATCAGCTCCATCTATTTTGAAACAACTGGAATTATATCTGATGACCTTTTGTGAAGGCTGTACTGTGTTCATGCCTGTGTTATACTTAGAACAAATGATTTACATTTTCCCCATCAAATTGTTTCAGTAATAGATGATGTAAGGATTTGATAATTCTTGTGGAATAATCATTCACACGTGCTATTTCTCAGGCTGAGTCTTATTCTCACATAGATAAAATAACTTGGAAGATACTGTAGAGTGTGATCCCTAAATCCTTCACTTCTGGCATTAATGCACTGAAGAGGGATTTCTTTGGTTCCAGAAATACACTTTCCAATCAAAGTCAAGATTTATGATTTGAAGTCAATGATGTTGTCATGTATAGCCTCACTATCATGGGAGTTTGACTTGTCACTGTGTGAACAGAAGGCAAGGACCATTTGGAATTAGAGCACATGCTGATTCTGCTTGGAAGGAATATCTGAGAAAATCAGGAAAACTGGAGGGAAGTTTATGTAACATTCTGCAGAGATCTTATAACAGAAACTGGAAATCTGGAGCGAGGCTTCCTGGTTCAGTATAGCTCACGTGCACTTGTTTTCTTGCTACAGGTACCAGCAATTCCATGATTCTTCTTCTCCACATGTTGGGGTGCAGAATAATCATATAAGGCTTAACATTCTGGAAAGATTATGTACTTCTAACCTATCTTAATTTGTCTCTGTAACTTTTCAACATGAGTTTAAACAAATTATTTATTATGATTTGGAGAAAGAAAATGCAAGTTCCATGAAATAAAACATACTAATTTGTTCTAGAGGAGGAAATAGTACATGGTTTGTAAGATGAGTTTTCATGGCATATAGTAAATATTATATTATAATCTGATTAAAAATAAGCTTTGGATAGGATGCAGCTCAGTGGTTGATCTTGCCAGAAATGGGCATGGTGCTGGTTTCAATCTCAACCACATTTTTTTTTCTAATTTGCCTGCCTCTGCCTCTGAAGTTTTGGGATTAAAGGTATGCACTACCGTGTGACTCTGAATTTTTGAATACTGACTAGACTTGAATCACTTGAATGAACTCTAATTGGTCTAGGTATATATTTTCTTAATAATCTTTATGTCTGTTTTGAAAATGAATATTGGTTATAGTTGTTTTTTTCTGTACTGTCTTCATGTAGTTTCCTATAAGAATAACTGCAGTCTCCTAGAGAGGGATAAAATGTAATCCCGCTATTCTGTTCTCTAAAGGAATTATATAGCATTGTTTCTCATCTTCTTTAAATGTTTGGTTTAATTATCTTCTAGTGCAACCTGCTGAGCCTGAGTTTTTTTTTTTAGGCAAAACATCAAACAAATTGTAATGATCTTAAAAGATATAGGATATGAAATAAAATTATGTGAGGATTTTACCATGGGTATTGTCTGTAATGCATGGGTTTGGATAAATTCAGAACTCTGTAAGGTAAGGAAATTTTTTTACCGTTGACACATAAGAGTATTTGAGGAAGACAAATGTGTAGCTTCATTATATTATCATCAATGAGTAAATGAGCAATTGTTAGGACCAATGTTTCAAAATAAGATTCTTTTGATATTGTTGCTCACTGTGGCATACTGTTTGTTGCTATTCTTTTAGATATTTTAAGTGGTGTGTGTGTGTGTGTGTGTGTGTGTGAGAGAGAGAGAGAGAGAGAGAGAGAGAGAGAGAGAGAGAGAGAGAATGTGTGTGAGTATGCATGCCACTATGTATGCACCTGTGAAGGTCAGAATATAACCAATAGGAGTTTGTTCTACTTTTCTATAATATAGACTCAAGAGATTAAATTTAGGTTGTAATGCCTGGTTGTAAGCATATAAACCTACTACAGTATTTTACTAGTTCTTTTCCCTTTATAAAAATAAAGCCAAGAATAATATAAATGCAAGTTTGTTTTCAGCCTAATCCACTGTGGAAAAAGTATACATACAGGACTTGAGAATTTTTTAAATCAATGCCCATACAATTCTGTATGCAGAAGCACTCTGTGAAATTTCCCTGCCCTCTTGATTCAGGTACCTCAGTTTTCAAACTCCAATTTGAAGAGTGAGCTTTCTTAAATCAATACACAAATTATTTAACTCTGACCAGCGTGTTAGACCACATAGTTACTAGATTATAAGATTCCAGCTAAGGGTTGTTATTAAAGGAATGAAAATTAATAAGTTCTTCAAATGACAGAGAATATCACAAAATTTTATGTTGAGGACAGAGATTTGGAAATCCCCACCCTACCCCGCAAAAGAAAGGGTGACATAATAGTATTGTGGACAATTGATTTATATTATCATCTTGGTCCAGCATCCATTAATTTTCCCATGTTTTTAGAAGCCCAGCTCTGACTGCCGGCCTGATAAAAAGGTACTTAGGGATTCAATCTTTGTCAATCAAGCCTCTACTTGCTTATATATGGTCCATAAGAGCCACCATAGTGATCTTTACTGGATCTTCTAGGAGAAGACCCTGCTTTTCCCCTTTGCATTTATGTTTCTTATCATGTAGACCAAGAGTACTGTCAAACTTCTTAAATTCATGAACCCAAATGGAAAGCATCCCCTCATAGCACTGAAGGAGAAATTAGTCCTGATTACACCGTACAGGATGAGGTCAAGCTTCATCCCTAATTCTATTTACCACCCAAATGTTCAGTCTGAAAATCTGTTATCCCTCATCAAATGAATCTCTGGTAGCAAGAGCCAAGTAGAACTGATAGAGAGCACATAGAAAACTTGTGTTCAGGACTCAGAAGATGTCTTGGTGAGTTCCTGTCCTGCAGACACGATGACATGAATTCCATCCCCAGAACCCATGTAGAAAAAGTTAGACATAGTTTTGTGTACTTCTGTTCCTCACACTGAGAGGAGACCGGAGGCTCTCCAGAGGTTCACGGCCAGCCAGTCTAGTCCACAAACAGTCTTCAAAGCAGTAAGAGACCTTGTATAAAAATATAAGGAAGACAACACCTGAAAAATGAGATCTGGGGTCATCCTCTGAACTCTAGATGCACACACACACACACACACACACACACACACACACACACATTTTTCCATTTTATTAAAATCTGATGTGAAAGATATATATTAGTTTATTTCTTTTTCCTACATTCTTCCTTCTGAAAATTGCACATCATAGTAGATACTGGTAGTTATAATTGTGTGTTCTGGGTGATTTTTGCTTTTCATCATGAATCATTGATTCCTATAGTGTCCATCTTCAAATGTATTCTGCATGCATGAGTACATATATCTATGTACTCAAATGCATCAACACATATGTACATTGGAATGCATACTTATATACAAGCACAAACATTAACTTTAACATTTTTATTGGATATTTATTTCATTTACATTTCCAATGCTATCCCAAAAGTCCCCCACACGCTCCCCCACCCACTACCCCACCCACCCACTCCCACATCTTGGCCCTGTCGTTCCCCTGTACTGAGGCATATAAAGTTTGCACGACCAATGGGCCTCTCTTTCCACTGATGGCCGACTAGGCCATCTTCTGATTCATATGCAGCTAGAGACACGAACTCTGGGGAGTGGAGAGATACTGGTTAGTTCATATTGTTGTTCCACCTATAGGATTGCAGATGCCTTTAGCTCCTTGGGTACTTTAGCTCCTCCATTGGGGGCCCTGTGATCTATCCAATAGCTGACTATGAGCATCCACTTCTGTGTTTGCTAGGCCCCGGCATAGTCTCACAAGAGACAGCTATATCTGGGTCCTTTCAGCAAAATCTTGCTAGTGTATGCAATGGTGTCAGCGTTTGGAAGCTGATTATGGGATGGATCCCCGGATATGGCAGTCTCCAGATGGTCCATCCTTTTGTCTCAGCTCCAAACTTTGTCTCTGTAACTCCTTTCATGGGTGTTTTTTCTCAATTCTAAGAAGGGGTAAAGTGTCCACACTTTGGTCTTCGTTCTTCTTGAGTTTCATGCCTTTAGCAAAATGTATCTTATATCTTGGGTATCCTAAGTTTCTGGGCTAATATCCACTTATTAGTGAGTACATATTGTGTGAGTTCCTTTGTGAATATGTTACCTCACTCAGGATGATGCCCTCCAGGTCCACCCATTTGCCTAGGAATTTCATAAATTCATTCTTTTTAATAGAGAAGTAGTACTCCATTGTGTAAATGTACCACATTTTCTGTATCCATTCCTCTGTTGAGAGGCATCTCGGTTCTTTCCAGCTTCTGGCTATTATAAATACAGCTGCTATGAACATAGTGGAGCATGTGTTCTTCTTACCGGTTGGAACATCTTCTGGATATATGCCCAGGTGAGGTATTGCGGGATCCTCCGGTAGTACTATGTCCAATTTTCTGAGGAACTGCCAGACTGATTTCCAGAGTGGTTGTACAAGCTTGCAATCCCACCAACAATGGAGGAGTGTTCTTTTTATGAAGTTTGTAACTCAAAGTCATGCTTTCAGCTATTCTCTATAACAAAAATTAAAAACTTGAAAAGAAAAATTTTAAAACATAAAAGTTTTACATACAATTTAGGGCATTTTAAAAAATTTTCAGGATTTTTACTGGATATTGGCATACCGTGTCAGTACATAGGCTCTTGATGACATTTGTTATTATATTAAGAGTTTACCCTTGTTGCTGAGTGGTACAAAACAGCGGAGAAGTTGCTATCCACCCCATAATCAGCATCCAAACGCTGACACCATTGCATACACTAGCAAGATTTTATCAAAAGGACCCAGATGTAGCTGTCTCTTGTGAGACTATGTCGGGGCCTAGCAAACACAGAAGTGGATGCTCACAGTCAGCTAATGGATGGATCACAGGGCTCCCAATGGAGGAGCTAGAGAAAGTAGCCAAGGAGCTAAAGGGATCTGCAACATAATGGAACAACATAATGAACTAACCAGTATCCCGGAGCTCTTGACTCTAGCTGCATATGTATCAAAAGATGGCCTAGTCGGCCATCACTGGAAAGAGAGGCCCATTGGACACGCAAACTTTATATGCCCCAGTACAGGATAACGCCAGGGCCAAAAAGGGGGAGTGGGTGGGTAGGGGAGTGGGGGTGGGTGGGTATGGGGGACTTTTGGTATAGCATTGGAAATGTAAATGAGCTAAATACCTAATAAAAAATGGAAAAAAAAAAGAAAGAAATACTTGTACAAACTTACATTTGTGCTCTCATTATTTTTCGAAGAAAATGTATCAACAGAAGTCTGTTAATACTTCCAGTTAAATATTCCTATTTTGTAATTTTACTTTATATCTCTCTCTGAGATATCCCTTTCTCTCTCAAGATAATCCCTCACAGGCATTGTCAAAGACTCACTTTAAAGGTGATTCTAGATTTGTCAAGTTGGCAATTTGCTTAAGCCTTCCTAACTTCGGGTCCTAACTTCGTATTCTTTCTTGTTCTATAGAACATACAATAATAATTGGTATATGATGGTGTACAAATATAGGCTTACTTGAGCCAACAGAAATATCATATTCCTTTTCTACCATGATTAAGATAACTGGGGAGGAGGAAATGAGTAGGTGGGTGGGTGGGGAGCACCCTCATAGGGGCAAGGGCAGGGGGATGGGATAGGGAGTTTCTGGAGGTGATTCCGGGAAAGGGGACAACATTTGAAATGAAAGAGAGAGAGAGAGAGGGAGAGAGAGAGAGAGGGAGGGAGGGAGGGAGGGAGGGAGGGAGGGAGGGAGGGAGAGAGAGAGAAAGAAAGGAAGGAAGGAAGGAAGGAAGGAAGGAAGGAAGGAAGGAAGGAAGGAAGGAAGGAAGGAAGGAAGAAAGACATCCCATTCTCCCTGAGAAAAGGATACCAACTCCCACCCTGCTTCCTTCTTAAAGAAAATTTTTGGGGAAGTGTCCAGCTTTCACTGTGTCCAAAATTGGGCCTAAGCACAACTGCCTAGTCTTTGGACTTTCTACTAAGAATGAATGAGTTTGATCTTTTCAGTACATTTAAAACTTCAGAAGATTATTTCAAATCAGGGATGCTTTGAAAATCACTGGCTTGGATTTTATAATGTCCATTTCAAGAAGAACTGGAGTGTTCAGGAGCAAAGCTCCTCCATGATCTCTTTATGCTTAAATGTGATGAGCTCAACTGAAAAAGGACATAGAAATGTAAGGTAGATAGTGGCTTAGTACTTTTCAACAGCAGATGACAGCCCTTTGGATGCTAAGAACTCCCAAAATATCACCAATATATTAATGTCTCCTCTTGATACAAGCAAAATGACTGAGAGGAAGGAGCTGATAGACTAGAGAACAAGTCAGCGGAAATGCAACTTAAAAGGCTTTTACTTTTGCATTCCATATTGCCTTGCTCTGATTGGCCAACTACCACCACTGAGACTGAAGTGAAATGGGATTAACCAAATATCCAAATTACTGGGTCTTAGCTAGAATTCCCATCAGTGGCGTGAAGTGTTTTTATTTCCATTTCAGACAAGTATCATTCTTCATTTTGGTCACACAATACAAGGTTTTTTTTTGTTTTTGTTTTTTTTTTTTTAAGCTAGCATCATTTAGATTTCCCATCTATAGCAAATGTGAAAGGTTGGCATTTGAATTTCCTGAAGTATTAATCTCTAATGAAAACAATGTCAGAGCCTTAAGCACTTTGGCATTTTCTGGACACATTATAAGCACACAAGATATATTTTATCATGAATTGTGTATTTCAGCACCGGGACAAAGAGCAAGCACTAGGGAAAATGGTTTGAGGCAATCCTTTCAACATATTTTCCAAGGCCATTTCAAAAAACTCCCCAGTCCTTGAACTCCCCAGTGATCATTTTAATAATAACAAGAGCCATTTAGTAACTGGCTTAGGCTTCATATTGCATTTGGATTTGGCTGATATAAACTCTACTGTCTTTTGTTATTAAGTAGACAACAATCTGGTCTATTATAAAGGTATTTAGAGATTCCCTAGTACCAACCAGATCCTTAAATTTTAAAATTGAGGCTCAGTACATCTGTATCACTTCTCTTCCTAGTCGTCTTCTTCCTGACTCTTTCCCTCTTCCTCCCCTCCTCCAAATCTTCCTTGCTGTCCCCTCTCCTCTTAATCTTCTTCTTCCTCCTATTACTGTATCTACTGTTTCTCTTGATTTGCTCCTTCTTTAAGACTCTTGAGAAACTCACCATCTTTCTTATGGGAACTGCCTTTGAATGCTGACTTGGTTACAGAAATCTTATTCAGAGCTTTTGTCAGCTAGAGGTGTCTGCTAGAATTACAGAATGTAACTGGTACTCCAAGTGATCCTATATCTTTATCCAGCAGTCTCCAGTTATTATTATTCACTTCTTTATCATCTGCTCAGATGATTATGGAACCAAACAATTAGAACAATACTCTGAAGTCAGACACATATGTACGGATTTAATGAGAATGCCTCGCATAGGCTGATATATTTGAATACTTGATCAACAGTTGATGGTCCTGTTTGGTGAGTCTTAGCATGTGTGGCATTGCTTAGGAAAGTATGATACTAGGGCCAGATGTTTTGAGCTTAAACTTGAGCCATTTCAAGTTTGGTCTGTTTCCCCTGTGCAGTTCAAGATGTAAACTCTCAAGTCCTGCTGCAGCTTCCTTGTGTGTCATTTGCTGCCATGTTTCTTTACCATGATGGTGATTGACTCATAATCCCCTGGAACTGTAAGTCTCCAATGAACCCTTACTTTTGTAAGATTCCTTGGTCAGGATATTTTATCATGACAACTTAAGACAAAACTCAGTACCAGGCAGTAGACTATGGCTGTAACAGACCTGACCATGTATTTTGGTAGAATATGGAAGATTTTAGGACTTTGGACTAGAAATATAATGGAATGGTGTAAGCAGATCTTAATGGGTCATCCTGGAAAAAGCTTAGAGCTATGTGGACTGTGGAGGCTCAGACCAAGAGGTTTTAGAACGGAACAATTTTGGCAGCCAATATAGAGACCATTATTGTGTTCTGGTGGCAAAGAATGTGTCTATTTTCTGATCTTGTCCTAAGAATCTGCTTAAATTTAAAAATAGTTGTTGTCTAATTTATTTGACAGAGGGGATTTCAAGACATCCTACTGCTATTTCTGTTGTAGAATTATTAGTAATCACTCTTATGCAAGCATACAATGGAAAAGAGAAATCAGAACAGAAAGAAATAAAAAATGTAGAGTTTGGTGATGGCAAGTGTACTAACAAGCTTATAAGAGATAAAGCTTGAGCAAAAGAGAGGCTTCAATTATTAAGAAGATAGTCATTAATGCCAAATCTAAATTGGGATAAAAGGAAAGGTGTCAAGCAAGACCCCACTCCTGGTAATTATAATCAGTAGTATTCAGGGGTCTCTAAAGTAACAAAGTTGATAGAATAAATGTATATGTAATTTACTATACTGAATTACATTATATAACCTGAGTAGTTCAATGATGGCTGTCTTGTAACAGAAAGGCAGTCCTGTGTATGTTCAGGCACAAGACTGGATGTCTTTCCAGTCCCTGTCTGTTGCTGCTGTCTGTGAGAATTTTTAGAGAATCACTGGTTTCTGATGTGCATAGGAATCCTGAAGCAATTGGATCTAATACAAGCCACAGCATCAGAACAGACAAACTTGCCAGCTAAAGACAGAGCAAGCAAGTAAAAAGTAAAACTTTCCTTCTTCCATGTCCTTTAGTGTTGACTAAATACTAAAAGGTGTAGCCCAGATTCAGGGAGGGTCCCCTCATATCAGAGAATATATCAAGAATATCCTCCACAGGGGGGCTCATTAACCTGGGTTTTATTTGGTTTCAGATGAAGTAAACTTGACATCCAAGGTTAGCCATCACAACACACACAAGAAAAGAGCTTTAGTTTTCTCTTTTATTAGATTTAGTGTATCTGGATTTATGTTAGGGTCTTTGATCGACTTGGACTTGAGTTTTTTTGGAGGGTGCTAAATATGGATTTATTTCCAGTCCTCTACAAGCAGATATCCAATTAGACCAGCAATACTTGTCGATGATGCTTTTGTTTTCCCATGGTCTGGTTCTGGCTTCTTTGTCAAAAATCAAGTATCTGTAGGTATGTGGATTTATTTCTGGGTCTTCAATTTAATTCCATTGATCAATATGTCTGTTTTTCCACCAGTACCATGCAGTTTTTATTACTATTGCTCTGTAGTACAGCTTGAGGTCAGAGATTGTGATGCCTCCAGAAGCGTTAGTTTTATCTCTGACCTTTCCATCATTTTTGAAGCTTCCAAAAGAGACTAGCAACCTGATGGTATTTCAGTCTGGGTGGTCACCTTGCACGAATAGTGTTAAGGAAGTACTGCCCAGAATTCTTTTCATCTGCAAGCATTTAACTGTGTTGAGTTTTAAGACAGAACACAGTTTAGCTACTTAGAAGTCAATCCATTTATTGAACAGAGAAGTCTCAGTTTGTCCAGCATCCATTTGTTGACCAAGGGCCAGCTCTGCCCATCCTGGTTCAAAGTATGTTTCTTCTGATTGATACCAAGTAGCATTCAGCTGAAAGCAGTTGTCACATTGTGTGTCACCATGGATGCAGTGTCTTCACAGAGCTGCACCCACAGATGTGAAATGTTTAACAATGAGCAATTTGTTTGAAGTTCTTTTTATTCCACATATCCTTGGAAAAATGAAACCATGGGCAGCATGAAAATCTCTAAAGGGCCTTTATACACAGATTAATGTGGTAATTCTCTCATTACTATGTTCTGAGGAAGTGCTCCTTGCAGCAGCCTCTGTGCTTCACCCTTAGTTATAACATGGCTTTGCATTAAGTGTTTTAATAAAATGTGAAATTAAATGATCATCCCTGGTGTGCCTCAGCTCTTGGTCAAGGCAAGGGGGAAAAATGTAGCTTATGAGGTACATAAAAGTACCAAAGAGATTTTTTTTTGTCTTGAATGAAGACTTCATTGGTCCATGGAATGACATGATTCCCATAGGCCTGTTCTTCTCTGCTATGATTTTTCCCTGTGCTCTTTTAATCTATTGAAAATTATGACTAATATAAGCAATTCGCAGCTATGCAGTATAGATTCTGTTAGAAGCTAAGCATTTTAGTTTTCCCTCTCTCTTATTATTTTCCTTTTGCACATTTATCAAGATAGTATTGCACAAAGCAATCATTGATGCCGATGGTGTACATCCTTCATTATTACCTATGCTACTTCCTGTTGTGACAATAATAAGAGAAAAGTGGCAACTTCTGAGCAACAATAATCTATAAACTGTTGGGCACATTAGGAGAAGAGATAAAAGAGACATAGGCCAATAAAGGAAGACAGAGTATGATTCTCTTCTGAGAAAACCAGTGGGACTTCTTTTCTTATGGTTCATTCTAGAGTAACAAAATCATCCTCCCACAAGGTCTAGGCTGCTATCTATTTTTAAGCAATTGATATCACCTGAAATGTAAAAATCCTTTCCATTAAGAGGGCGGGGAAGTGTACAGCAAGGATATTCGCAAACTGATTACTCATGTTAGGTATCAATATTCAATTCTGAAGATTATTTTAAGTTGTAAGCCTAGCCATTAACAGCTGAGCTATCTCTCCAACCCCCTGAATCTTTCTTAAAGAGACAGAGCAATGCTGAAGCTGATAGGCCCAGCAACAGATTCATGCTCATTTAATTAATTCATCAACCAAATCCCATCATTTCTATACTTTAATATTACACAGGAATAGAATTCAGCTCTCTGACCAAGTACTTAAAATGACAGTTTTGAACAAGATTCACAGTAGAGAATTCCAGGGTTCAAATCCTAGTTCATCCTCTTATTCCTGTGGACCGATTTTTAAATTTTCCTTGCCTTTCATTCCCTTGATATAACCTACCATATAAATTTTATTTTGTCATACTATGATGAGGAATAACTAAGAGGACACTAAGAATAGATTAGGAGACATGTCAAATGCTCTGTTAATGGCAGCTGGTTTTGGCCATGCAACTTTTCCATTCCCTCTATGGATGTTTTGGTGAAAACTAATTAATTTGATTGACAGTTATCTCACTACCCTAATCTAAGATACATTTCAATAAAGGATGGCCTTAGATACTCCACATTTAGACTGTAATTTCAGAAAATGCAGTAGATGCAATTTACGTAGCAAACACTGAATAGGTTGGCTTTCATTTGTCTTGTATGTCTAAGGTTCTAGGACAGTTCTTTGTTTCATCAGAATCTGAGTTTTCTATTCTCTGGGCCTGATGTTTCTTTCTCTGTCAAATTTTAAATAACGTGTCTTTAGTTTGTTTCCTGAAGATGAGAACAGGGTAAAAATAATGGGGAGGCAGAAATAATTGTCCACTGCTGAAACAAAATAGTTTGTAATTATTTCCTTCTCTTGCTTCCAACATTAACCAGTGACCTGCAAAATTTCTCAAGGGCAGTCTGTAAAGTAAGCTAGTCAGTATATAGCATAGCTAAGTCAGTCTTTCTCTTCTACTAGATGGATTCCAAAAATCAATCTGAGACTTCTGGTTTGGCAGGTTTTGTCTCTCCAGGGATTAGGTTTTTTTTTTTAATTCATTTGGGGGCACAAAATAAATTAAAAGAGGCAGAACTATAATAAAACCCCAGACTCAGCTCATATTTCTCCCATTTTATCATCTTTCCCTATAGAGAGCATTATTATGCACTTGGTTCCACTCCTTGGCAATAAATACTGAGCAAACATTGTTAGGATCTTTAAAAATGTATGATGTGTATTTCTCGACCCAGCATGCCAAACTAACGACAAACTGTTAATCTTGCTTTATTTCACACTTCAAAAAAAATTGACATACAATTCAGTTATTTCCAGGAAGACTAATAGATTTCTCTTGTGTTAAAAGATATTTTGACCAGAGTCTTAAAAACACTGAACAGTCTTACAAAAAAAACAATCAACAAAAGTTCAGGTTACCTTTCTCAGATCAATCCCATGGTAAGGTTCCCCCTTTCACGTTACAAACAGGAGAGGCCATGTAGAGGGTTGCAAATACCATGTTTTAAATTCAGGGGGTTTGGTGAACTCATTGAGTCTCTGAAAGGAAGATTTCCTACTTATAAGAAAAAGACTCTTAACTTAATATGTTACATTGAATGTCCATGGATTATAATCATACCTATCCAAGTAGGTTTTTTGGCTTACATTCTGACAGTATTTGAGACATCTTTTTACTAATTTTTAAAGTGTCAAAATAAAATCTATTTCTTCCTTTGTAACCAAAATCTAGTTAATCCTTACTTAAGTGGCCAATTTTTAATCATGGCAACTTCTGCCCCTTGCTAAAGGGAGAACTCATTGGCTAAAACCCACTGCTGCCACCTGGTGTCACTGGACAGGTACTGCCTCAGCTTGTTGCCTTTGTACATCAGAAAGATAATCAATCACTCTTTGGGAAGATAGACTCAGACAAGATACTAGAGACAAAAAGGCAAAGTAAGGCAGAGAGAGAGCAGTGAGGGAGAGAGCAGTCAGCAGCAATGACACTTGAAATTAATTATTTAGGAAAACTTTGTCTCTTCCCAATGACTCATATTTGAACAGTCTAGGTTCCAGGCATGGCTTTTTAATATGCTTGGCATCTGGATTCTTTGAAGGCTTTCAATTGATGAATACTAAAGACAATGTTGTAGCTTAAGGCAATCATCTATATTGATGAAGTTCACTATAAATAGATTTGTGCTGCAATGACCCATGCATAAAAGTAATGTGTCTTTTTGTTGTTGTTGTTCTGTTCCTATTGATTGCAAACGCTCTAAGGATGCCATTGTCAATAGTTCTGCCTTCATCAGAGAAAACCCACAGATCACCTAGTCATTTTGCTTTACAAGGCAAAGACAAGTCCAAAAAAGAAACCCAGTGCTCCATTCCAACTGAATTGATCAAACATGTGCAGCCAGATTTCTAGTATGGGAAAGCTTTTTTTTTTTTTAATAAAAACTACCATTCAAAGAGCACAAAATAAGGATTTTGATGACTTTAAAGAGTCATAGCCTATATATATATATATGTATATATATATATATATATATATATATATATATATATATATCTCAGAGTGCACTGAAATGTGCAATAGAATTAGAAATTTGAAGATGGAGGCCATTATATTATATTTCTGTCCTGATGACCAGAAAGCCAACAAGTGTTCATAGAAAACCTCCTTGTAGAAGCCAAATATTTACAGGGTGGAATCAAGATTCTGCCTTACTAATGTAACTGAATAGGGTGCTAGGGCATTTTTTTTTGAAATGCTGGAATGCAAAAGAAAACATGAACTACTACTTGCCTCCTCATGGTTGTAGATCTGAGGGTCCCCATTTTTTTGCTTGCTAGAGACTGTCTTCTGCAGCTACAAGAAAATATACTGGTTAATAGAATGTATCAATCTGACAGGGTCACAGAGTGGGCATACATCCAGTCAAGCTTATTTTAGGTATGGCCATTAGGGTGTTTCTCTAGTAGGTTAACAACTGAATTAGTGTAAGGAGATGTGCACACTCCATTCTCTCACATGGGAGGACCCCATCTAGTCAGTTGAAAGCCCAAATAAAGCCAAATACTACAGCTTTTGAGTTGGATTATTGTTTTGATTTTCTTGTCTGAGTTTTCAAATTAGAATCATTGGTTACTTTTCTCATTGCTGTAACTAAATGCCAGACAAAATGCAAGTTAGTGGGAAGAAAGATTTATTTTGGTTTACGTTTGGGTAATAGAATCCATTGTGGTATAGAAGGCATGGTGGTGGCTATAAAATGTGGAATCACATAGGAATCTACAATCAGGAAGTAGAGAGAGATGAATGCTCAAGCCCCACGTTCTTCTTTTTCAGTCACTCTGAGATACCAGCCCATCGGATGGCATCACCCACATTGAGGGTGAACCTTCTCTCTTCGATTTACTATCTCTGGAAACTTCCTCAGAGACGTTACCCAAGGTTTGTCTCCCAGATGATTGTAAGTCATGTCATGCTGACAATGAAGACTCTCCTTCACAGCACATTGACTCTCCTAAGTTTTAGGCCTTTCAGATGTTTTGATGAATCTACATGACTATCTCTCTTGGTTCCCAGGCTTAAAAATGAAAACTGGAAGATTTTAAGTGACTCTCTGGGCCTCCAGCTTTTGCCTGAATATCTGGGGACTGGCTGGCCTCCATAATTTTAAGATATCGTCTCTGATTCTGTAGCAACTAATACAGATACGTGCTGTGTATCCCTTACCATGGATCATTCACAGTGAGACTATCTTGAGTTTTCAAGGCTGCCTAATGAAGGGAGTGACCTTCAATGTCATATCTTTGTTTATAGCTAAAGAAAGATCACCAGTCCCGCTTGCACTAGAGAAAAAAAAAATGCTTCTTTTACTTGGCTTGATTCACTGGGTATTTCCCAAGCATCTGTCTACAACAGGAAATTAACAAAGGGTCAGCAGTATTGAGAGAAGCCAAGAGCAGTGGAGAAACACTAGGCTATGGGAAGTGATGGCTATCCCTAATCTTGAAGTGGAAAGAAGACCAGAAGATGTCAACACTTTGTGAGATTTGCAGCCATGGTCAATGCCTACCACAGTAAGTTTTCTAACATGTACTGAGTGAGGCATGCAGCCACCACAACCTTCTATCCAGCAGGAATGCAATGGCAGCAAAGAGTTTTTCTTCCTTCTAACTCTCTGTCCACTGTCTAAGCCTCGAAAAGCTAATGTGACAGCAAGATATACAGAGAGTCTAATAATGTAATCCCTAGACATCAGTCAGAGAGGGCAGAATGCAAGGCAGAGAAAAGTAAAGAGAAGATTTGGGGGACAGATACTCTGATAAAGATGCAGCTTTGAGCTTTCCAAATCTCACTAAGACTGGTAATGGCTTAAAGATGGCTTAAATGAGAAAATGGGTATTTATGTATATTCTTTCTTTTATTTTTAATAATTAGTGTATATAGGTTCAAAGATTGTTCTCTTACAGTAAATAGTTCTCTCCTTCAATCATGTGAGTCCTGATCATTGAACCCAAGTCATTAAACCTGGTGTCAAGAGCCTATAATTGCTGAGCCATCTCAGCTGTCCATATTTTATCCTTATTCTATATAAAAATAAAGATTAACCAAAGGGTCTATGATAATACTCAGGGAACCACAAAGGCAATTCTGAATCATCTGCAGAACAACGGAGCTTGTCTTTCTTGTGAATAACCTGAGCCCAGAGAGCATGAGAGCTTGCCTAACTAGAATAGGAGAATCAGGAGCATGTACCAGCCTATGTAAGTGATGTGCTGAGGAGAATGCGCCTTATGTAAAAAGTGAACAAATTTCCCCACAACACAGGGAGCAGAGGATACCTCGTAGTCCTTCCTATTTAAATTTACAGCTTAATGTCAGTTTATAAATTAATTGTGACCCTATTCCCAGTGGTCAGGTCTGCAACAGAAATGGGGCCATACTACCACTGTGTGTGTGGAGAAACAACATTTTAGTAGGCAAATTTACAAAAATTAAAGTCATTTGCCTACTAGGTCAGCATTTCCAGATAACAGCGCAGGGGAACATATTTCTGGGAGGAGTTCTCCTTGGAAAGAGGAGCTCACTGGCTCTGGAAGGGATGAAATAAATGAGGAGAGGAATTCAAAGAAATTATGCCACACCATTCTTCACTACATCTGGGGTGTTTTCAGAGTATAGGAGAATGGATTGCAATTATCCCACAGTGAATTTAGAAGTAATATCAGTCTTAATAATATGCTCATAGACTTTAAGTACATCACATAATTGAATAATGCCAAAATTATAAGAGATGTGGAAAGCAGGGAAAGATCCTAGAGACAAAAGACTTAAGCAATAATCTATAGCTAATAAAATTTGCCTGACTGTGAAAGCTGGTATTGTCTTAAACTTCCATTAACTATTTTTTCATTACAATAAATTACTCTAGCTGTGGAAGCTTCATCTGAATTCCAAACTCACGTATGATTACTGGGTATGAATTCATAATGATGAGACAGGATATGGATTCTCAATGATGGGATAATTCTAAGTCTCTCTTCAATATACATAAGCTAGAAAGCCATTAGCCTCAGCATTTCATCCTCTCTGGTCTATACAAGCATGCACTCAGACAGCAAAAAGTGGGAATCATTACAAGGTAGGGGTGAGGGAATATTTTTAAAACTCCTCCATACAAAATCTTATTTAATACAAGAGAAATCTTGCTTTTAAAAATGAAACCGTTGTGCAGTACATAACCTATAATGGGAAACTTGTTTTATATTAACAAAAAATAGTGGGAAATTAATCTTTAAGGGGACTGATGGATATGTATTATAGAAGGTTTTTCAAAAATTGCTTTATCTCACATTCACTTTAACACAGAAGAGGCACTATATAGTTATGTAATAGAACATTAAGGGAAATTTGGTACTGAAACTTTTAATACAATCATCAATCAAAATACTTTGGAGAATATAACATTGGAAATGTATTTTATAGCATAAAATTTGTATCAATTTCCTCTTAGAGTAGTCAAATTCTATTATGTAAAGTAGTCATTTTACATTGAATAAGATGGGACTAGAACAAGCATGGTAGGATTTAAAATATCATCCTTCCATGCTTTTCAACTCTATTTCTCTGTGTGTCACACCCAAGGTCTGTAATCCAGATACTGCACATAGCACCACCAGCCCCTTCTTAACTCTTTTGTCTTTACCATTTCTCATTTAGCTCTCACTGTTCCCCATACAGTGCGAACTGTGTAGGGGACCCAGGGAGCTGCTTCTGTAAGTATGCACAGAATATCGCTCTGTTTGAAATGCCTGCAGTTCCCTTCAGTCATGTTCTCTATTTCTCATCCTGTGAACACAGTCTCCCCTGTAGGCCTGACTTTGCCCACGCCTATAGCACACTGGGATTCCAAAGCTTGCTGCATAAGCATCTATCCTCGATATCTCCATTGACAAACCATAAGATAACTGATTTCTGCCTAGATTTACACCAGGACCAACACAGCAATTCAAAGACTTTAATAATTCTTTGTTTACTGAAGAGATGATTAAATTAGTGGCTCAATACTGAAGTTGATCTATTGAAAATCAAGTCTATTTCACATACACAGGAAAAAATAATTAATTGAAAACTTACTGTGTCTGTCTATAATCTGGTCCAGTATTAGAGCAAACAACCTGTCTCGTAGGTCCTTCACTTTCATGTGTATGTCAGCTCCTGGTGTTCTGAAATCATATCCAGGCAACTACAACCTTAGTCTGTAAACATTTCTGTAATAGTAATGATAGAGTAAACGAGCAGGAAAGACTATGATGACTCATAAATTCATTCTCGGAGAAAATATGAGAGGAAAAGGCCAAACTCTTTGTAAGTCAGATATACAGGATACACAGCAGAATCCAGTCTCCCTCCCAGTCTAGGTTTTCAGAAGCAGCAAAAAACATGATGTAGGGTTTTGTCTGTGCCAGTAGAGGGCAGTACACACTTCTTTAAGCGCTCATTGCGGGAGCAGCTGGAACTTGGCAACAAAGATCTCAGGTTTTTTGTTTTGGTTTATTTTTTACTTTTTTTTTTTTTTTTTTAGTAGAACTGCAAGTCTCTTAAACGTCTTTACTCTTTAAACACCTTTTCTATTAACATAATCATAATTTCATCGACTTTTATAACCGATTTCAAACTGAGTAGCATCATGTCATGAAGTGCAGAGTGGTGAAGGGAAAACCAGCCTATGGGGCTAGAAAAGAAAAGTATAATCGTTTGCTGTTCTGCATACTCACCAAGTTGCTCAATCTGTCCAGTTCTCCATGTTCTTCTCCTTAAAATATTGATAATGGATACTGGTTTCTTTATTCAAGCCAAAGCACTGGCTTTGATTCTGATTTCCCTTTCTCTATTTCTTCTTATGTAAGCAACTACTGTGAACAAATATCTGTGCTATGTAAGTCTTGAATAGTGTCGCGACAGAAACCAACCTTGTCAAGGGGGCATTATTTTTCTGCCAGGAGTTTGGAGCGGGCCCAGTAAGAGAAGTGCTGAAGAGGCTTGGTGACAGAAGAGAGAGGCTCTGGTCCTGGTGCAACCCTCTTGGACCTGTTAGTTGCAGGCTGGAGGATTAAGAGGATTAAGACAGATTGGCTGGGATAATAGGAAGCTCAGGAGACCTCAGTAGAGATAGTAAGTAAGAGGCATTCAAAAGAGACCTTTTGGGTGCCTGCTGAGGTAACTGCTGCAGTCAGATCTTGTTTTTGATAGGAGTTGCTTCCAGAAGCAGTAACAGTACTACAGACCAGCAGACTATAAGAAACAGAAATTAACTTCTTATAGCTCTAGAGACTGGGAAGTTTTAGCTCAAAGCATTGATAGATTCACCGTCTGTTGCTAGCTTACCTGGCTTTTGGTTCATAGACAGAAACCTGGCCAAAGGGGCAGAAAGAGAATATTCTGTGGACTCTTTGACTAGGGGACTAATTCCATCCACAGGATCGCTCTCCTTAGAACGCTATTCATTTCCTAGAGGTCCCAACTCTAAATCTCAGCACACTGGGGTTAGGATTAACAAGTGAATTTGGAGGGATCTTCTAGAGTAGAGGGAAAGCTGCCTAGGTGATGTCACAGCACCAGGGAAGAGTTTAAGGGAAAAAACCAAGAGGTTATCATCACAGAGGATGGAGTACCCAGGCTAAGGCAGCAATGAAACACACTAAGACTAAAGACTCTAGAGGTCCTTAGGGTTTCTCCAGTTAAATGGCAAAGAAGGCTGATGAGATAGTTCTGCCAGTAAAGTCTTTGTAAAATCTTGTAAGCAAGATGACCTGAGTTTTATTCCCAGATTCCAAAATTTAAAAACCCAAGATGGTGAGCTGCACTTATCTTCTAACACAGTGGAGGCAGAGACAGGTGTATCCCTGCACTTACTGGCCAGAGTTCCAAACCAATGAAAAACTGTCAAAAACAAATGGTGGCTAGCCGCTGCCAAATGACACCTATGGTAATCCTCTGACCTCTGTCCTCTGTGTGTGTGTATGTGTGTGTATGTATGTAAACACACACACACACACACACACACACACACACACACACACACATACATACACAGACAAGTATTTAGAAAATTACTGGGGTGTTATTGCACTTTGTAACACTTCATCAACTTGACTTGCTTGGGCAATCCCTCAGCTGTAAAGTGAAGACAGGAGACTGTTATAGGTCCTTTATTAGTGTGAGAAGGTCCAGCATGATGCCATCTTGAGACCTTATAAGAATGAGAAATCTCAGTCCTCATCTACTTGCTCCTCATGGCTGTTCACATCATGTACTCAAGGATTTCATTGATTTTGAAAGAGAATATTTTCATACAGTATTTAATGCACTAATATTCAGTGTGTATTAAATATAATTGGACTCCAGATCTACCTGGTCCTACAGAGTCAATCAACTCTAGAGTGGAAATATTAGAATGTAAAATTAAACAAAAGAAATTGTTGCCTGGCAGTGGTGGCACACACTTTTAATCCCAGCACTTGGGAGGCAGAGGCAGGCAGATTTCTGAGTTTGAGGTCACCCTGGTCTACAGAGTGAGTTCCAAGACAGAGAAACCCTGTCTCAAAAAAAAAAAAAAAGAAAAGAAAGGAAGGAAGGAAGGAAGGAAGGAAGGAAGGAAGGAAGGGAAAAGAAAAAAAGAAGAGAAAGGAAAAAGAAAAGATAAGATAAAAAAAGAAAAGAGAAGAAGAGAAAAGAAAAGAAATTGTTTATGTAGTAAACAGTACAGACTGTTTTTTCCTGCTATTAAGCCTGTAATGGTTTTAGTGGAAATGGCCGCATAGTCTCATAAGGGAATGGCACTATTAGGAGGTATAGCCTTGTTGGAGTAGGTATGTATGGTCCTGTTGGAGGAAATGTATCACTGAGGGTGGGCTTTGCGGTTTCAAATACTCAAGCTAGTATCTTCCAGCTGCCTACTGATCTAGAAGGTAGAACTCTTGGCTCCTTCTCCAGTACCATGTCTGCCTGTGTGCTACCATGCTTCCCACCAGGATGACAATGGACTAAACCTCGAAACCTGTACACCAGTGCCAACTAAATGTTTCTCTTTATAAGAGTTGCCAAGGTTGTGGTATCTCTTCTTAGCAATAGAAACCCTAATTACTTCAATCCACTAAGTACTACCCCATCTCAACTATTGACATAGCATTTACATTGTACTCTGGATTATCGATAATCTGGAGATGATTAAATAACATGTGGATACTTCATTCCTCCCTAGAATAGGGAACAAAATACCCATGGAAAGAGTTACAGAGATAAAGTTTGAAGCTAAGCCGAAAGGATGGACCATCCAGAGACTGCCCCACCCGGGGGTCCATCCCATAATCAGCCACCAAACACAGACACTATTACATTTGCCAGCAAGATTTTGCTGAAAGGACCCTGATATACCTGTCTCTTGTGAGGCCATGCCAGTGCCTGGCAAATACAGAAGTGGATGCTCACAGTCATCTATAGGATGGAACACAGGGCCCACAATGGAGGAGCTAGAGAAAGTACCCAAGGAACTGAAGGGGTCTGCAACCCTATAGGTCGAACAACAATATGAACTAATCAGTATCCCCAGAGCTCGTGTCTCTAGCTGCATATGTAGCAAAAGATGGCCTAGTCGGCCATCAGTGGAAAGAGAGGACCCTTGGTCTTGCAAACTTTATATGCCCCAGAACAGGGGAATGCCAGGGCCAAGAAGTGGGAGTGGGTGGGTAGGGGAGCAGGGCTGGGGGAGGGTATAGGAAACTTTCAGGATAGCATTTGAAATGTAAATGAAGAAAATATCAAATAAAAATGTTTTAAAAAGAATATGTATAGCGTGAATGCCATTTCTATATAGGACTTGAGAACGCACAGAGGTATGTCTGTATGGAGCAATTCTAGTGATATTCCCTTGAGGATTCATGGACACAATTGTGCCTTGAAATTACTCAGTGCTGTCCAAATCTCACAGATGTCAGCACTGCACACATCAGTTGTCTTTTGGTTTCGCGTTGCGTTTACTCATCTTCATGCTAATATATTCATGCAGATCTACCTACTATTGAGACCTTGCTTCTAATGTTATAAATGATATTAACAGATTTTCTAGAATAAATTCAGGCTGATTTGTTTGTCATATTTTAAATCTACTTTAAATGATGAATACTGTGTTCTACCATTTCATGAAAGATTTGTGCACTCATGGACTTAAGATGTCTCAGTTTCTGTTTGAGGTCATCTTTATCAGCATCAGCAGCATCCATGTAATGCCTCATAATAAAATTAATTGGGTTTTTCCCTTTCTGTTCTACTCTCCAGAATTCTTCTGATGGATTTCAAATTGTTTTGTCTATAGGTTTGTTACTGGTAGAGTTTCCCTGGAAATGAAGCTTCTACTCAGGGCTGCTTCTCAACACCCTTTCTTCTATTAAAATTGTCACTTTAGACTTCTGTGTTGACTTGGATCTCAGTTATTCATTCTCGCTCATCATATTTAGTTCCGTGTAGTATAAAAGTCTTAGACTTTTGAAACTTGAGAGCTTGTTTGGAGGTTCTAGCAGGAGAGAGAGAGAAAGCAGTTACTCATATACCCTTGACAAAAGGCATGTCATCCTCTATTGGGGAAGATCATCCTGTTTGACAAAGCAATAGTGTGCAGCTTCAAGAGGGTTGCACTTGGAGCAGTGAGGGAGAAAGTGGACACCCATCTAGTCAGCCAGATCAGATGAATCAACTCTGGCTATCAATGGAGTGTCAGATGTCACAGCCAGATGGCCCTATGGTTGAGTAGCTCCATGTTCTAGTGGGACTCCTTACAACTGAAGTAGGGGTTGTCTCTGTCTCATTTGATTGCCTTTCAGGCTCTTTTCCTCCTACTGTTGCCTCACCAAACCTTGATATGAGAATGTATGCCTGGTCTAATGGTAGCTTGTTATGCTACATTGGGTTGATGTCCCTGGAAGGGCTCCTCTTTTCTGACAGGAGATGAAGTGGAGGAGGGTCTGAAAGAAAGGGAGAAGAGAGTAGGAGAGACTATGAGGAAGGGAGGGAGGGAAAATTGCAGTCCAGATATAATATATGAAAGAAGAATGAATAAAAAAGGAAATAGAACAGAAAAATAAAAATAAATAAATAAGGAAGAAACATCTAATACTTTTTAATTTTTTATTTATGATATTTTTTGTTGTCATTTCTTTCTTTTGTATACCTGTACTTCTTTGTCCCCTCACCCTGAAATTTAATTGGGTTTTCTTATCAGTTTGTCTTTTTGATGCATTTTTCAAAGTTCAGTTGTTTGATTGTTATTTTTGTATTATTTGCATCTCTTTAAGCCCTCTTTGCTTCTCACTCAGTTATTTTTTTAATTGCAAACAATCTTATTGAATTATTCATGTGCACATGTATAAGCAGGTGTGTGTGCACATGTTTTTGCCATGGTGCATAGAGAGGACAATCGGGAGATAGAGAGAGTCAGTTCTTTACTTCTATCATGAACGTTTTGAGAAATGAACCTCAAATTATCAGACTTAGGGACAAAAGTCTTTGCCCACTTAGTGGCCTTTCTTTTATTTTTATAACTTCATGAGTCGCATTTGGTTAATCTTCTAGCAGATTAATTGGTATCTATTTAATGAGCAAACCTTGACTTTAAAGTCCACCTCTGCCATGATATTATGATAAGCTGAGCTTTTACTCTGGGTTTTAAGAACTGTAGTAATTTTAATTTTCTAATTTCTCTTTGGATTCAAATCTGCAACTCTCCCTGCTGAATGGAACTTGTAAAAGGGATTCCAGATTTAATGGTCTTTCATGTATGATTTTCTTTCTTACAATGTGGTCTGAATCTTATTTGTATTATTTCCGTGTTTTGGAATTGTGACTTTTCCTTTAATGTCTACTGTGTAGTCGATTTATTCAAACTATTTCATGCTCTCTGATAACAACAGTGTGTGTGTGTGTGTGTGTGTGTGTGTGTGTGTGTGTGTGTGTGTGTGTTACTGTGGTTCTAAATTGTATGCAGAGATACATAATATGTCCCATTAATGTTTTTCTTAGGCCTTTTCTACTATACCAATATTTTTAACTTGATTTCATTGTAGCTTGTGATAAGAATAATACAGTTTGTTATGATTTGAGATGATTTTATCTATTTTACTGCATCCTCCTATATTTGTAATTTATAAAGAACATCACTGAGCATCTGGGCATATCATTCCAATAATGGCTATGTATTATGAATTATGGTATTTAGTACTAGGCTTCGCTTCTCCTTTAAGCCTTTGTGGGAGTAGGGAATTTGACAGAGTGGCTCAATAGGTAAAGGTACTTGCTACACTGGGGCCACATGGTAGAAGGAGGAAACCAAAGCCTGGAAAGGTATCTCTTTATTCTCCTTGTGAGAGCCATAGCATAATGCCTGACCACAAAATAAATCAATAAGTGTGCAGTAAGATTTGGGGTTAAATCCCTGTTCAGTATCAATATTATACTGTTTATTTTCTTTCTCCACCTTCTTTTGTTTTCCACCCTGAAATATTTACTATATAAATGACGCTGATTTTTTTATGTGAATTTCAGTTTTAAGGTCTAACTTTGCTATTTCCTCTTTAAATTACATGTCTTCTAATTTGTAGGTGGTGACTATTGGCTTCTTTCTAGGACCAAAATTGAAATTACTAATAGTTCCTTTTTGGCCATCTTTCCTTCTCTACAGCTTATACTTTAAGGTGCTGCCCTATGTACTCAAATAACACTCATCTGGTAAGCAGCTTGCATTTTCTACTCATCAAATTCTCTCTACTTTCTGCCCTATTTTAGATCCTAAACTTTATACTTTCAGATAGTGCAACCACACACTAATCTATCTAGTCCATTTGATGTTTACTTAATTTAAATATTAAGCAATGTCAAATATGTGAATCATTAATTAGTTTTTTGAAGCTCATCTTCTAATGCATGCAATACTCTCTCTGGAACAAAGTCAGTCTTTAGGGATAAACAATAGAATGGAAGGAGACCCTTACTTAATTTCTGGTAACTAATAGCAAAGTTTCTCACATGGATATCTTGAGTAGATATCAGACTAATGAAGGAATACACATTGTGAGGTTAGCTTCACTGAGCTTACAAACACCTTCAAGTGTGTCCTAAGTGGAGATGATCACCATGGAGACCCTGTAGTTGTGTTAGGAAGTGGCATGGCATTCTGTGTGATGGATTCAGGATGAACATGTGTCTTTTTCCAGTTGGAATCTGGAAGCTAGGTAAACTGTCAGCTATTATGAAGACCTTAACCACATTAGTCAAGATGTCACAAGAATTCTAGTTTTGCTCCTAGTCTGGCTTCTAAACAGAGTACTTTGCCCTCATGGACTGAGTGCTACATATAATACAGTGACTTCTTAGTCTGGTTGTTGTATTATAGAAATACATTCTCAAGACAAAGAAATGTCTTTGGTCTTTAATTGCTAGATCTCTGTTTTCTTCCTTTGGAACTTTGGGTGAGTCATATACTCTATTATGCAAGAAAAAATAATTCTCTTTTCTCCTATTATGAAAATGTGGAATGAAGAGAGAACATGCTTCTGGAGTAGGGAGATATAGGTAGTGATAAAGAATACACAAAACCCACACCTGATATTGCCTGTACACCAAACTCAGGTAATTCCATATTCTGTCAAGTTGACAATTAGCACTAAACCTCACAATTACTCTTAACATGGCTGTGACAATTCTAGGAAAGTTAATTTTATCTTTTGACTTCACAGGGATTTCAGTCTGTCACAGTGAGGCAGGTGTGGTAGAACAATGCAGAGGCAGCAGGATTGTGGAGTGGAGGCATCTTGCCTGTTGGCATACAGAATGCAGACATCTAAAGCTTGAACCTAAAATAGGTCTACCCTTTACAAACCAACCCCTAATGACTTATTTCCACCAGCAATGCTCCCTGTCACCAAGGTTCTATAACCTACATGAACAAGGACACCTTCTGGGATCAGAGGCCCAGACATATGAGCCTATGGAGTACATTTTACACTGAAATTAAAACAGTGATATTTGTAGTTCATGTAAATATTGGGCAGGTGTTTTGGTGAAGAGACAACAGCAATAAAAACTGCTGGTCCATTGAATCTGTCAGGTTTGTTCCACTTTAACTGTAATAGGAACCAATTCTCACTTCTACTCTACCCAGTATGGGCATGACTATCACCTACATTTATTAGAGTGAGAGCTGATGGGGTTCTAATGAGCTCTGTTGGGTCAACTGGCCCGTACCTATTGACCAGAGGTCAAGTTCAAATAATGATATCAGTTTAGTTGGTGAGTTCTTGATTTTCCAGGCTTCCTTTCTGTTTCTTTGGTGCTTGATTGTCTTCATATAGTCACTACCCTGGCCAAAAGTTAAATTATCATTAATGTCAATTTTTGAGCATGATGGGTGGTAAAATGGTATAGACGGACGTCTTCAGTCTATTGAAGTAACAGGCCACCATCCATCATTTTGAGTAGCTTTGCCAGAAAACATTATGAGCTTCTTATACCTTACTTAGCTTTTCAATCTCATTTAAAGAGTTTTGTGTATACAATGTTTAATCAGTAAATATGTTCCTAGCCATTACCAGGCACTCATCTAAGTTCAGGGAAGCCAGCAACAAATCAAAGCTGATAAATCAATAGCCCTCATTGGAGTTTGCATCTAATACTACAAGACAGACTCAAGCAGGCAATGTTCCCCAGGCAGTAGATGACTCTAAAGATACAGAGGCTAGCCTATGGTTAGGTGTGTGGCTCATAGGAAGTATCATAGAAGAGTGTTTTGATGAGTAGATATTTAAAAAGAGACATACAATAGTTAAAGAACAATAGGAAAACAAGTAAAATGGTTCTTATTAGAAAGAAAAACTGCAAAGGGCCTGAAACTATAGCAGGTTTGTCATGTTCTTAGATGTGGCAGGGAACATTGTGATCAAAGATGTGTCAGAAAAAAAATGACATGATCTGGGAGGCACAGAGAAGCAAGACTTTAGAGCTGTGGTAAGAATTTGTAGTCTTTCTAAAACAAAGTCATTGGGGGATGGAACAATACATTTTCATATAGATTTTAGGTACCATTCTATTTTGCTATGTTGATTGAAAAATAAAAATACTCAAAAGCAAAAGGACACAAGCAGAGAGTTAAATTATGAGGCCATTTCAGTGGGTAAATAAAATAATACATTGGCTTAGGTTAAAAATGTTGGCAACGGAGAGAGTAAAAATTCATCATATTGCTGCTGTGAGCAAAAAGAAAATAAGTTAAGAGGGTTCCCTTGTGATTTTGGATTTGTTTAATGATAGGAGGAGATTGATAATGAAGAATGGGAAGGCTGTCAGGATGCAGATTAAGTGGGGGAGGAGCAAGCACAACTGAGAACACATAAGGGGTCAGCCTAGTAGATATTGGATAATACGTCCAGGAGATGACTTCACAAATTTGTCAGAATTCAGGAATCAGGCCCAAGTGGAAGTATTGCATTTTGGAGTCAGTAATCTACACAGGGAGCTTACTACAAGGAAAGTCTATGAAACCAAGTAGAAGTGAAATTAGGAAAAGTGAAGATTGAGCCTCTAGCTCATCCTATATTGGATACTGTAAAACATGGTGGATCAGAAAAAGAATGTGGAGATGAATAAAAAGTCAGAGTCCAGCCAAAGGAAGTGCCTCAAAACTTGAACAATTACCTTCAAAAACTGCTCTAACTGGGTAAGAGGAGAACCTACCTAGCCCAGAAAAGTCAGCATAGCAGCTAGAGTTGACCTGGACAGGAGGAGGGTGGTTGGAGGAGAAAGACTTCGGTAGAGTAAATTTACAGAGAAATAAAACAAAGAAAACAGCAGCCTGGGGTACCAACAATCTAATCTCTACTGAACAGGGAGATAAAAACTGCTAACTCTTGTCTAAAGAATGAAAGAGGTTCATTTTCCCTTAAAGAATTATAAGATATTTGTAAGAAAAGGAAATTATCCCACAGAAAAACACTAGTGTATGGCAAAAGTGAAGGAGGGCTTGCATCACCACGAGGGTATCCTTCAATACCTAAGAAGGGATGGAGCACTGTCATCACCAAAGGACTAGTGTTAAACTCAGTGGGACAGAAGATGAGCTATGTGCACAATGCAAAGGAGTTGGTAAACTTTGTGATGGAAAGTGCAAAACTTTTAACTTCATTTTTCACAGAAATACCAAGCAAGGATGTCAGGAAGCACTAAACAGAAAGGTGACATGAGGTGCTCATAGCACTTACCGTATAGCATTTTAAGTACAACCTACAAAACTCAGGTTACTTAACACATGCTCTGGTCCAGATGAATCTGAACAGTAGTTTCAGAAGTTTGTCTCCTAGTACCATATTTAAAGCCAATGGGACCTTGAGGAAATGTAACCCAGTGAGATGCAACTAAGTTACTGATGGCGCTGATCTCACAAGCAATCAATGGAGTCCCCATGGAACACCAGTTAACTCTTAAGAGGGACTTATGGAACCTTGACCTCTGAGTGTGAGCTTGACCATTGGATGCTACTCTGGTTATGCAGCAGAGTTTTCTCTGTCTAATCACTTTAAATGTTAACACAACAAGAAGCCTGTAATTGGACAGGGAAAATCCTGCAACATGGTTCACAGCCATGTGGGTGCTCACTTTTGTACACATTCCTACCCTGATCTTATCTGTCATAATATAACACATAGTTGGCACAGTGCTGTTTAGAGTTTTAGCCACTGAAGTTGCAAGCTAAGTAACCATCTTTCCTTTATATGAGACTCAGTCTCATGCTCTCTGTTGCAGCGACGGAAAACAAACTTAATGAGCACTCCAACCATGAAAACAGCATACCTTCATAAATAACTCTACTAATACGTTCATATTTTCACTCATAGATATCTCATCGGTTATTCCTTAGTAAGCATATATTGAGCATCTAAAATGTCCTATACCCTGTGAGCAGCCTGGGAAAGAAGCAGGCGTTAAGTCATAGTCACTGAGATTGTGGAGGAATTCAGTGTGGTGAGGGGGATGGACAAAGAACAATTACCCTTTATTTGATCACCTTTAGTTACCATACTTGCTGAGTGTCTTAGTCAGGGTTTCTATAGCTATGACAAAACACCATGACCAGAAAGCAAGTTTGGAAGGAAAGGATTTATTGGAGGAAGTTAGGACATGATCTCAAGGAAGGCAGGTATGTGGAGGCAGAATCTGATACAGAAGCCCTGAAAGGGTTTTGCTTACCAGCTTGCTTCCTATGGCTTGATAGCCTGCTTTCTTATAGAAACCAGGACCACCATCCTGAGAAAGATACCATCTTCAGTGGGCTGGGTCTTCTCCCATTGGTCACCAATTGAGAAAATGCCTTACAGATGGATCTTATGGAGGCATTTCCTTAACTGAGGCTCCTTCTCCTCCAATGGTTATAGTTTGTGTCAAGTTAACACCCAAAAACAACCACTGTACTGAGTATCTTTGACACATACCCACTTTATTACTCTATCCTGTGCTGCTTGTTGCCATGGTAATTATTGAAACACGCTCAAAATGCAGAGAGAGCACAGAACAGTGAACAAGTTATTGAAACAGCAAGTTAATGGGACAGCCCACTGAAAAAGCCTTAAAGAGTCAAAGAAAAACCCAGCCACATGTCGCATGCCATAAAGTCAATGGAGTCCTAGAGATGGGAATATAGGTGTGGGTGGAGAAGCCAAGTTACTTGGGAACAACTATAATCCTTTTCCTCCTGACAAATAGGAATCACTTTGTGTGGGAGGATTTGGGATAATTTTGGTTTTGAAGGGTTGTATTAGAAGAAAAAAGAATTACATATTTATGTTTTTGCTTTAAGAGTAACATTTAGATGATCTTGTAAAAGTAGGTGGGAGAGGTGAGATGGGTAACAGGTACCATGTTATGACTTAAGGAAACTTTGACTTTCTCTAGAACATGGACAATTGCAGGAGAAAACAGGAATAGAATGATGTTTGTCTGTTTGTTCTTTGGTTTGTTCATTCGTTTTGTCTAACTGTGTAACTGACAAGGCTTGAGGGATGATTGGCAGCACAGTGTGGATGAGCTCAGTGGAGTGACAGTTCCAGAAATTCCCTTGTGTGTTCCTAGATGAAAGGTAGAGAGAGGTACAAGTACCAGACATGAAACTTAGTGGAGAAACCAACAGTTCCCTCTGTATTCCTCCTCATTCCTTCCATTTTGGAGAAAAGATAATTGGGTCTGATGATTGATTTCTAGGTGTGGACTTGTCCATGGCAATAAATAGGGACACTGCTCACGTTTTCATTGCGAAGCACCAGTTAAAGGCTTGCAGGGTGATGACCCTTCAGGCCGTACGATATGAAAGGAGAGGACGGAAGAAGGATGCTAGTAAATAAGAGGCCAGCCCAGATGAAACTGAAAGAAGCACATAGGATGCTGACAAGTGTTCCAGGGGAGGCTGCAACAAAGCTTCTCGGCTAACCCTGAGTCACTCAACATAGATTACAGGTCAGCTCCTGAGAACAGGGTACAAGTAGGAGAATGGACAAAGAGTAACAAGTGAGTATGAATAGTAAAGATACTATGTACTCAAAGACTTAGAGTAAGGAACAGCAAGCATCACCCTGAGGAAGGTAATAAGAGAGATGAGTTTGGAGAGATTATAAGATCCAAATAGCTTCTCCTTCAAACCTAGGTTATATATCAGTATATGGTGAACCTGTGACCAATTTTTTTAAAAAGAATATAGTGCTGTACAATAAAGACCAGTGATACACCATGATCTCTTTTATGAAAGAAAGTATGTTCTAAATGTAAAGAGTATGAAATTGTTACTACCTAATACCATCTTGAAACTGAAGTTAAAAAAAAAAAATAGGTAAACTCAAAATGCCAAACATGGTGTGAGTCCTTGTCTCTGTACTAGGCTTGTAAAAGAGGGGGAGGTGTGCAAGAAGGAATATCTTCATATTTTCCCTAAACCACTCCTTGTTAAAGCCATGCACAGCTTTTGGAAAAAGTCACTGTGAATGATTGTTCAGATTCACTGCATTTTGTTCTCTATTTGGCATGTTTTCCTTAATTGTAGAAGCAAGGGTATTTGTGTGTCACCTTCCCTATGCTTTTTAATCTCCACTATCTCCTGGAATTGATAATACTATTTTGATCATTATAATAATGGGGAGAGAGCAGCACCGAATGAGGTAGTGCCTTTGCTATCTCGAGTAGGTATAGGCTCACTCATGATTAGTCATATCCGGGTATTTGATCTCTGTGATCTTCTGCAATATATCAACCTATTAATCCAATAAACAATGTTCAAGTCTAAAAAAGATTCCTCTTGTGTATTAGCTGACTTTGTTCATATTTAATTATAGGTAGATAGATAGACAGAGATAGATAGATAAATAGATACATAGATACATATATGATAGATAGATAGATAGATAGATAGATAGATAGATAGATAGACAGAAAATGTGAGAACCATTTTTATGGATTTGCATTTAAAGTTAAAACAAAGCAAAAAGCTTTTATCTCAAAATATTTAAACTACAATAAGCATTCATAAAGGCAGAAAGCAACATTTTCATCAGCATAAGACTAGTCCCTCTAAAATTCTCTGTAAGGCCGTGTAATGGGAGCAATGAGAATCATTATGCTTTAAGTAGTGTGTTGGTGAAATTCAGGAAAGGAAACATTTAATGATATTAATAGCTCTATGGACGTTTGCACTATGCAAAGGTTTATGTGTTAAGTTTTTAAGGACTAGACAAGGCTGCCCACTTTCTCCTTACCTATTCAACATAGTATTTGAAGTCCTAGCCAGAGCAATTCGACAACAAAAGGAGATAAGGGGGTACAAATTGGAAAGGAAGAAGTCAAAATATCACTTTTTGCAGATGATATGAGAGTATATGTATAAGTGACCCTAAAAGCTCCACCAGAGAACTCCTAAACCTGATAAACAGCTTCAGTGAAGTAGCTGGATATAAAATTAACTCAAACAAGTCAATGGCCTTTCTCTACACAAAGGATAAACAGACTGAGAAAGAAATTAGGGAAACAACATCCTTCACAATAGTCACAAATAATATAAAATATCTTGGTGTGACTCTAACTAAGGAAGTGAAAGATCTTTAAGATAAGAACTTCAAGTCTCTGAAGAAAGAAATTAAAGAAGATCTCAGGAGATGGAAAGATCTCTCACGCTCATGGATTGGCAGGATCAACATTGTAAAAATGGCTATCTTGCCAAAAGCAATCTACAAATTCAATGCAATCCTCATCAAAATACCAACTCTATTCTTCAACGAATTAGAAAGGGCAATTTGCAAATTCATCTGGAATAACAAAAAACCTAGGATAGCAAAAACTCTTCTCAAGAATAAAAGAACCTCTGATGGAATCTCCATACCTGACCTAAAGCTGTACAACAGAGCAATTGTGATAAAACCTGCATGGTACTGGAATAGCGACAGACAAGTAGACCAATGGCATAGAATTGAAGACCAAGAAATGAACCCACACACCTATGGTCACTTGATCTTTGACAAGGGAGCTAAAACCATCCAGTGGAAGAAAGACAGCATTTTCAACAAATGGTGCTGGCACAACTGGTGGTTATCATGTAGAAGAATGTGAATTGATCCATTCCTATCTCCTTGTACTAAGGTCAAATCTAAGTGGATCAAGGAACTCCACATAAAACCAGAGACAGTGAAACTTAGAGAGGAGAAAATGGGGAAAAGCCTCGAAGATATGGGCACAGGGAAAAAAATTCCTGAAGAGAACAGCAATGACTTATGCTGTAAGATTGAGAATTGACAAATGGGACAATTGCAAAGCTTCTGTAAGACAAAAGACACCGTCAGTAAGACAAAAAGGCCATCAACAGATTGGGAAAGGATCTTTACCTATCCTAAATATGATAGGGGATTAATATCCAATATATATAAAGAACTCAAGAAGGTAGACTCCAGAAAATCAAATAACCCCATTAAAAATGGGGCTCACAGCTAAGCAAAGAATTCTCACCTGAGGAATACCGAATGGCTGAGAAGCACCTGAAAAAATGTTCAGCATCCTTAACCATTAGGGAAATGAAAATCAAAGCAACCCTGAGATTCCACCTCACAACAGTCAGAATGTCTAAGATCAAAAATTCAGGTGACAGCAGATGCTGGCGAGGATGTGAAGAAAGGGGAACACTCCTCCATTGTTGGTAGGAATTGCAAGCTTGTACAGTCACTCTGGAAATCAGTCTGGCGATTCCTCAGAAAATTGGACATAGTACTACTGGAGGATCCCACAATACCTCTCCTGGGTACATATCCAGAAGATGTTCCAACTGGTAAGAAGGACACATGCTCCACTATGTGCATAGTAGCCTTATTTAAAATAGCCAGAAGCTGGAAAGAACCCAGATGAACCTCAACAGAGAAATGGATATAGAAAATGTGGTACATTTACACAATGGAGTACTACTCAGCTATTAAAAAGAATGAATTTATGAAATTCCTAGGCAAATGGATGGACCTGGAGGGCATCATCCTGAGTGAGGTAACCCAATCACAAAAGAACTCACATGATATGTACTCACTGATAAGTGGATATTAGCCCAGAAACTTAGAATACCCAAGATTCCAGATACAATTTGCAAAACACATGGAACTCAATAAGAACGAAGACCAAAGTGTGGACACTTTGCCCCTTCTTAGAATTGGGAACAAAACACCCATGGAAGGAGTTACAGAGACAAAGTTTGGAGCTGAGACAAAAGGATGGGCCATCTAGAGACTGCCATACCTGGGGATCCATCCCATAATCAGCTTCCAAACGCTGACACCATTGCGTACACTAACACGATTTTGCTGAAAGGACCCAGATATAGATGTCTCTTGTGAGGCTATGCCGGGGCCTAGCAAACACAGAAGTGGATGCTCACAGTCAGCTATTGGATGGATCACAGGGCCCCAAATGGAGGAGGTAGAGAAAGTACCCAAGGAGCTAAAGGGGTCTGCAACCCTACAGATGGAACAACAATATGAACTAACCAGTATGCCCCAGAGCACGTGTCTCTTGCTGCATATGTATCAGAAGTCGGCCATCATTGGAAAGAGAGGCCCATTGATCTTGCCAACTTTATATGCCTCAGTACAGGGGAACGCCAGGTCCAAGAAGTGGGAGTGTGTGGGTAGGGGATTTGGGGGGAGGGTATGGGGGACTTTTGGCCTAGCATTGGAAATGTAAATGAAGAAAATACCTAACAAAAACCATAAATAAAAAGATAAGTTTTTAAATATTTAAGTAATAACTTTGTCATTATTAAATATTTGAGGATCACAGAGAAACATTGGCTAACAAAAAAAATAGATTAATATGTCTTTAGAGTATACATACAACTAAAATGTCTTTAGATTATACATACAAAACCAAGTCTGTTGCATTGTTCCTTAGGAAATATTCAGGATCCTTAAGAGGGTTGTGTATGGTAAATGTGTGTGTGCACACACATGTGTGGAGGTCATAGTTTGACAGCAAATGTCTTTTATCATTCTCTACCTTCTTTTGGGAGATGTATTCTTGCTGGACCTAGAACTGAAAAGATACAGCAAGCTTTAGGGATCCTTTTGTCTCTGCTTCCTCAGTGCTGGAATAAGAGGCATGCACCACTTCTCCTAGCTTGTTGTGTGGGTGCTAGGGAACTGAACTCAGGTTGTCAGGTTTGCACAGCAAGTCATGTACCAATTGTGCCACCTCCACAATTCTTTAAGGGGATCCTGGAAAGATATAAGGTTTTAATTTTATGGAGACCTGGAATATAGTAACTGGGAGAAGTTGTGTGCTGTTTACATAATCAAATTTTAATATTAAAAATTGCCTTTGGAAATCCCTAAAACATGGAGTATGATGTGCAAGAGACAACTGTTAGAAGAACAAGTGATTTAAAATATGATGCATTTATGCTTTTTGTGAATACAGGAGCAGAGTGTAGCAAGAGACTCAAAAATGATAGGAACCAGATAAATTGCAAAGATATTCCAATGAACAGTCTCCTCCTTGTGTCATCCCCAAGCCAAATGTCTAAAGTCTGCAGTGGTTAACATTTCTTCTCCCTAGTAGTGAGGGGAAATCAAGATATCCTTAGTCCTTGTAAATTTATATCCTGTTTTTAAGCAAATAAGGGATGGGATGTTTTGGCATTTCTGCTTCTCATTATGTTCATCTCACAGCATCTCTACAGCAAAGAGGCATACCTTAAGATGGCATTTTCTGGTCTCCCAAGTCACTGTTTTCTTTATATCAGGGATTATACTTTAAACTTTGCTTTGAAAACATAAGAGATCTTGTACATTTATTTATTATTTATCTTTGGCAATGTGTTTTTCTCATTTTCATTATATTTAATGATTATACATGGTACTCTGTTACACTAGGACCCTTTCATACATATCCATATATATACATATATATATTGTTTTGAACACATTGTATACATTCTTTAAATATTTTCTCTAGATATTTTTCACAATATATTAGAAAAAAACCTTGGGCTGCTAGTTAAAAGCACTTGCCAAGCCTGGTGACCTCTGTTTGAACCCCAGAGTCCTGTGGTTGAAGAAGAGAACTGCCTACTGAAATGTGACCTCTGAATGTCACATGTGCACCATGGCAACCCACCCACGCATATACACACAAATAAATAAGTACAACTTTAAGAAGATCTTTATGAATTGACAAATTACTGTCTATATGTAGTAAGGGAGCCAGCCTGTCCATTGATAGTAGAGTGCTATTCTTCATGGAACAAGTAATAACCCTGACTAGAGGATATAACAAGGGGGTCTGAACACTTTCAGTGTTCTCACTGAGTAAAATGGTGACCAAGGGCAAAACAGACACTGACAATTTTTGTCGCCTACAGAACTGAGACCACTTTACTTGAATAAATGACATGTTAAACCATGCTCGGCCACTATACTTCCTGATGAGAGCTGTGACGAATCACAGACTTCAAACTGCCATCATGAGGGAAAAATGGGTTCCTCAGGAGAGAACTGTGTTTGTCTTGCTTGAATCTCACTCGCCGTTAAGAACAAATATCTAGCAAAGGAGACTGTTTACCAACTGACATTGGAATATTGGTCTCTTGTTTTCATTAGACATTTTAAACAAGGAAATTCCACATGCTTTTATTAGTTCTCTCGATCAGTTGCCAATCTGTAATTAGTGAAGTAGTTTTTTAAAATACAATAATGCAAACAAGAGAAAAATTATGCCTCTTGAGCAGTAATCATCATCAACAACTTTTTCAGAAATCTATTTTTAAAGCTATAATAACCAATGATATATATGTGTGTATACAGATGGGTAGATAGATAAATAGATATATATGTGGGGAGCAGGTGTGGCGGCAGTCCCAAAGGCGCCAGAGACTGCAGCTAAGTCATATGACTTGCACCTGACTTCCTCATATACGACACAAACATCTTGAGTGCTGCGCAGGTGTACCAGGATACAGGTGAATCCAATTTGGTGGAGATTTGCCCCTGCTGCCCTGATTAGCTGAAGCCTCGTGACTGGCGAGGGGGCGTGGCCTGCGGTTCGTGGATGAGAGAGAGTATAAAAGGAGTGAGAGGCCCAGGGTTCGGGGGAGATATAAACAGGGGAGATATAAACAGGGGAGATATAAACAAGGGAGATATAAACAAGAAGAAACAGGACTGAATAAACGTGTGCAGAAGGATCCTGTTGCAGCATCGTTCTTCCTGGCTAGTTGAGCGCGCGCAACATATATACATATCCTTAAGTTTAAGTTGATGAGAGTAGTTATATCTGGCTTACATTTTAAAGCTTTGCATCTTCTTTAGAAGGTGTTGATTAGGGAGCATGTATTAAATATTAATTATGCTTAACATGATCTAAGAAGCTATTTTTCTGCTGACTGTATTTTCAGTGAAAACAGAGCAAAGCTAAAAGAAAGCAAGGCATAATCAATATATTTCAGACTATTAAGTACCCTGCTTGCTTGCCTTATGAGACACATTTTGTTGGACTTCTTCCTTCTCAACTTTAGATCCAAATTACCTTGCAAGACTGAAATTTTCCAAGCAATTTTTCTTAATTCTTCTTCTTGTTTTTTCTTGTAGCAGTAGTTTGCCTCACTAACAAAAATATTAGGGATGCCCAGAATCACAGGTGAAGAGGCCCCAACTTCTGCCACAACTCCCAGAGTAACTAGGACTCCCAGAATCAAGAGACATAAGAACCTCTGCATGGCCAGTGGAACAGGTTCCCTCCAGTTTGAACCTACACCCAGAGCAGACCTGGGGAGCTGGCTCTGCACCAACACCTAGAACACTCTTAGGGAGGCCTACTTTCAGGTACTCTGAAATACCCAGGATCACAGGATCAATAGATCACAGAGGAAGCTTGACTCCCAGGAAATCAGACACACCCTACAACACTGGAGCTCTGACATACTCAAGATCACAGGGGAGGACACAACATCTTTCTCAACACCCAGCATAACTGGGATCCCCAAAGGAACCGGGGAAACAGAAACCACCACACAACTAGAGGAATGGGTTCCTTCCAGCTTGTACATGTACCTGGAGAAGACCCAGGGCTCTGGGTCGCAACCCACCCCTGCAACACCCAGAGAAAACATGGCTTCCAGGAACTCTGACACAACAGGATTGCAGGAGCTTGGGCTCACCAGGATTTCAGGATCCCAGAGGCAGACTGACTCTCAGGACCTCTGAGACAACAAGGATCCCAGGATCACATGAGCTCAGGATCACAGGATCCCAGAGACAGGTTGACTCTGAGGAGATCTGACACAACAAGGATCACATGAGGGACAGGCTCCAGTCAGAGACAGCAAGGACAGGTAACATTAGAGAAAACCAGATGGCGAGAGGAAAGCTCAAGAACATAAACAACAGAAACCAAGGCTACTTGGCATCATCAGAACCCAGTTCTCCCACCACAGCAAGTCCTGAATACCCCATCACATGGGAAAAGCAAGACTTGGATTTAAAATCACATCTCATGATGATGAAAGAGGACTTTAAGAAGAACATAAATAACTTCCTTATAGAAATACAGAAGACAGAGGTAAACAGATAGAAACCCTTAAGGAAGAAATAAAAAACTTTCTTAAAGAATTACAGGAAACTCAAACAAACAGGAGAAGGAATTGACAAAAACCATGCAGGATCTAAAAATGAAAATGAAGCAATAAAGAAATCACAAATGGAGACAACCCAGGAGATAGAAATTCTAGGAAAGAGATCAGGAGTCAAAGATACAACATCCATCATCAACAGAATACAAGAGATAGAAGAGAGAATCTCAGGGGAGAAGATACCATAGAAACACTGACATAACACTCATAGAAAATGCAAAAACCTCCTAACCCAAAACATCTAGGAAATCCAGGGCACAATGAGAAGGATGATAGGTATAGAAGACAGCGAAAATTTCCAACTCAAAGGACCAGTAAGTATCTTCAACAAAATTATAAAAAGAAAAAACTTTCCTACCTAAAGAAAGTGATGCCCATGAACATACAAAAAGCCTACAGAACTCCAAATAGACTGGACCAGAAAAGAAACTCCTTCTGTCACATAATAATCCAAACACCAAATGCACAACAAAAAGACAGAATACTAAAAGCAGTAAGGAAAAAAGGTCAAATGACATACAAAGCCTGACCTATCAGAATTACACCAGATTTCTCACCAGAGACTATGAAAGCCAGAAGATCCTGGGCAGATGGCATACAGACCCTAAGAAAACACAAATGCCAGCCTGGGCTACTATACCCAGCAAAACTCTCAGTTAACACAGATGGAAAAACCAAGATATTCCATGACAAAACCAAATTTACACAATATCTTTCCACAAATATAGGTCTGTCCACAAAGGATAATAGATGGAAAACTTCAACAAAAGGAGGGAAATGACACCCTAGAAAAAGCAAGAAAGTAATCTTTCAACAAACCCAAAAGAACATATCCACACAAACATAATTCCACCTCTAACAACAAAAATAACAGGAAACAACAAACACTTTTCCTTAACATTTCTTAACATCAGTGGACTTGATTCCCCAATAAAAAGACATAGTATAACTGACTGGATATATAAAAATGAACCAGGATTTTGCTGCATACAGGAAATGCACATCAGTGACAAAAACAGATATTACCTCAGGGTCAAAGGCTGGGAAAAAAATCCAAGCAAACAGTCCCCCAAAACAAGCTGAAATAGCCATTCAAATATCAAATAAAATTGACTTTCAACCAAACGTCATAAAAAAAGATAAGGAAGGACACATAATATTCATAAAAGGAAAAATCTACCAAGAAGAATTCTCAATTCTGAACACCTCTGCTCCCAATGCCAGGGCATCAACATTCATAAAACAAACTTTACTAAAGCTCCAAGCACACACTGCACATCACACAATAATAATAGGAGACTTCAAAACAACTCTCTCATCATTGGATAAATTACAGAAACAGAAAGTTAACAGAGACATGGTGAAACTAAAAGTTATGGACCAAATGGATTTAACAGATATCTCTAGAGTATTTCATCCTAAAACCAGAGAATATACCTTCTTCTCACCACCTCATGGGACCTTCTCCAAAAATGATCATATAATTGGTCACAATACATGCCTCAGCAATTACAAGAAGATTGAAATAATTCCATGCATTCTATCAGATAACCACAGACTAAGGCTTATCTTCAATAACAACAAAAATAACAGAAAGAGCACATAAATATGGAACCTGAACAATGCTCTACTCAACTTTGTCAAGGAAGAAAGACAGAATGATTGAAAGGGGGAACTAAAATTAAAGACTTTTGAGAATTTACTGAAAATGAAGGCACAACATACCCAAACGTAGGGGACACAAGAAAGCAGTCCTACGAGGAAAACTCATAGCTCTGAGTGCCTCCAAAAAGAAAATGTAGAGAGCATACACTAGCAGCTTGACAGCACACCTTAAAGCTCTAGATCAAAAATAAGCAAATATACACAAGAGGAGTAGACAGCTGGAAATAACCAAACTCAGGGATGAAATCAAACAAATAGAAACAAAAAGAACTATACAAAGTATCAATAAAACCAGGAGATTGTTCTTACAGACAGTCACCAAGATAGATAAACCCTCAGCCAGACTAAGCCTAGGGGAAAGAGACAATATCCAAATTAACAAAATCAGAAATGGAAATGGAGACATAAAAACAGAAATTGAGGAAAATAAAAAAAAATCTTCAGATCCTACTACAAAAGCATATACTCAACAAAAGTGGAAAATCTGGATGTAGTGGACAATTTTCTAGACAGATAATAGGTACGAAAGTTAAATCAGAATTAAATAAAAAATCTAAACAGTCCCACAACCCCTAAAGAAATAGAAGCAGTTATTAAAAGTCTCCCAATCAAAAAAAAAAAATCTATCAGAATTCTACCAGACTTTCAAAGATGACCTAATACAAATACTCTTAAAACTATTTCAGAAAATAGAAACAGAAGGAACAATACCCAAGTTGTTGTATAAAGCCACAATTATGCTTATACCTAAATCACACAAAGACCCAACAAAGAAAGAGAACTTCAGACAAATTTTCCTTATGAGTATCAATGCAAAAATATTCAATAACATTCTCACAAACTGAGTCCGAGAACACATCAAAGCAATCATCCATCATGATCAAGTAGGCTTCATCTCAGGGTTGCAGAGATGGTTCAATATACAGATATCCATTAATATGATTCACTATATAAACAAACTCAAAGAAATAAGCCACATGATCATCTCATTAGATGACGAGAAAGCATTTGACAAAATCCAACACCTCTTCATGGTAAAAGTCTTGGAAAGATCAGGAACTGAAGGCACATACCTAAACATAGTAAAAACAATTTACACCTAACCAGTAGCCAACATCAAACTAAATGGAGAGAATCTTGAAGCATTCCGCTAAAATCAGGGATCAAACAAGGCTGCCCACCCTCTTGCTACCTATTCAATACAATACTTAGAATCCTAGCTAGAGCAATTAGACAACAGAAAGAGGTAAAGGAATACAAATTGGAAAAGAAGAAGTCAAAACATCATTCTTTACAGATCATATGATAATATACATAAGTGACAACAAAAATTCCACAGCAGAACTCTTAAACCTGATAAACAACTTCAGTAAAGTGGCTGCATATAAAATTAACTAAAACAAATCAATAGCCTTCTTCTACTCAAAGGATAAACAAGATGAGGAAGAAATTAGGAAAACAACACCCTTCACAATAGTCACAAATAATATAAAATACTTTGGTGTGACTCTAATCAAATAAGGGAAAGATCTGTATAACAAGAACTTTAAGTCTCTGAAGAAGGAATTTGAAGATCTCAAAAGATGGAAAGATTTTCTATGCTCATGTATTGGCAGGATTAAGGTAATAAAAATGACCATCTTGCCGAAAGCAATCTACGGATTCAATGTAATCCCCACCAAAATTCCAAATAAGTTATTCATAGAGTTAGAAAGAGCAATTTCAAATAAGAAAAAATCTAGGGTAGTGTAATGCATTCTTAACAATAAAGAATTTCTGGGGAAATCACCATCCCTTACCTCAAGCTTATTACAGAGCAATAGTGATAAAAACTGCATGGTATTGGTACAGTGACAGGCAGGTAGATTAATGGAGTAGAATAGAAGACCCAGAAGTCAACCCACACACCTATAGTCACTTGATCTTTGACAAAGGATCTGAAACCATCCAGTGGAAAAAAGACAACATTTTCAACAAATAGTTCTGGTTCACCTGGCAGTAAGCATGTAGAAGAAGGCACATTGATCCATTCTTATCTCTTTGCACAAAGCTCAAGTCCAAGTGGATCAAGAACCTCCACTTAAAACCAGATACACTGAAAGTAATAGAAGAAAAAGTGGGGAAGAACCTCGAGCACATGGCCACAGGGGAAATTTTCCTGAACATAACACCAATGGCTTATACTCAAAGATCAATAGTCAACATATGGGACATCATAAAATTGCAAAGTTCTGTATTCAAAAGGACACTGTCAATAGGACAAAACGGTAACCAACCACATGCAAAAACATTTTTACAAATCCCACATCTGATAGAAGTCTAATACTCAATATATACAAATAATTCCAGAAGTTCAACTACAGAGAACCAAATAACCCTATTAAAAATGGGGTACAGGGCTAAACAAAGAATTAGCTGAGGAAACTTGAAGGGCTCAGAAACACCTACAGAAATGCTCAACATCCTTAGTCATCAGGAAAATACAAATCAAAACAACCCTGAGATTCCAACTCTAACCAGTCAGAATGGCTAAGATAAAAAAAATCAGATGACAGCAGATGCTGGCAAGGATCTGGAGAAAAAGAATATTCCTCCCATTGCTGGTGGGATTGAAGCTGGTACAATCACTCTGGAAATCAGTCTGGAGGTTACTCAGATAATTGGACATAGTACTACCTGAGAACCTAGCTATACCACTCTTGGGGATATACCCAAACATGCTCCAACATATAACAAGGACACATGCTCCACTATTTTCATAGCAGCCTTATTTATAATAGCTAGAAACTGGAAAGAACCCAGAAGTCCTTCAACAGAGGAATGGATACAAAAAACTACACAATGCAATACTACTCAGCTATTAAAAACAATGCCTTATGAAATTCTTAGGCAATTGGGTGGAACTAGAAAATATCATCCCAAGTGAGGTAACCCAGTCACAAAAGAACACACATAGTATGCACTCACTGATAAGTGGATATTAGCCCAAAAGCTTGAAAAACCCATGATTCAATTCACAGACCATATGAGATTCAAGAAGAATGAAGACTAAAATGTGGATGCTTCAGTCCTTCTTAGGAGGTGGAACAAAATACTCATGTGAGGAAATATCTCCGGAGACAAAGTGTGGGCAGAGACTGAAGGAAAGGCCATCTAGAGACTACCCCGCCTAGGGATCCATCCCATATACAGCCATCAAATGCAGACACTATTGTGGATGCCAAGAAGTGCATGCTGACAGGAGCCTGATATAGCTGTCTTCTGAGAGGCTCTGCCACGAGCCTTACAAATACAGAAATGAATTTCACAGCCAACCATTGTACTGAGCCTGGGGTCCCAGTGGAGGAGTTAGAGAAAGGACTAAAGGAGTTGAAGATGTTTGCAACCCAATAGGAAGAACAATATCAACCAACTGAACCTTACCAAGCTCCCAGGGACTAAGCTAGCAATCAAAGAGTACACGTGGAGGAACTCATGCCTCCAGCTGCATATGTAGCAGAGGATGGCCTTGTTGGGCATCAATGGGAAGAGGGACCCTTGGTCTGTGAAGGCTGGATGCCCCAGTATAGAGGAATGCCATGGTGGGGAGGCAGTAGTGGTTAGGTGGATTAGGGAGCACCCCCATAGAAGCAGGTGGAGGGGTTATAGGATAGGGGGTTTCTGGAGAGGAAATGGGGAAAAGGGATAACATTTGAAATATAAATAAATATACTATCCAATAAAAATAACAATAATATGAGGTAAAAGTTGATGTATGGAGGACTTAAAGTTTAGGTGAGGGTTTTTTTTCTTGAAACAATCAATTTCATTTTACATATATTATCTCAGTGGTTTCCAATATTGTCTAATAATCATGCTATCTACATTTTAAAAATAAGGATATAATAAGAACAGGAAAGCAACCTTGAATGTGTGCTCATCTCACTGTGCAAACATTACTATGTCTTTTTATTGACCCTACAAGACAGATTCAAATTTCACACCTGCTAAGTACATAGTAGGATGACTGTGTGTGCAATAGCTTTGCCTACCATTGGTTTTCCTTGTGTGTCCTAAGTCAGCTGTCCTTATAGTACCATACATAAATACCACCAGTGATGCTTGGTTGGAGTGAATGGAAAGGCAATTGTTTTACTGGCTGGGAATACAGAACTCCATTGCCCAAAGGAAAGTATGGCTGATTGATAAAAGATCTAGGTTTTTCACCTTTTTGCAAAAACTAATCTTAAAATAGATTTCTCAGAGAAGGTAACAGTGTGCCTTGACAAGTTGGCGAGAATAGCATCATCACTTCACACAAAATATATGGCAGGCATGAATTTTCAGTGTCAGATCAATTCATTGACCACAGCTATCAAGAGGAAAAGAGACTGGACAATTAATCCCCTTTTGACATGGAATTGCTGTATAATAGAAATGTAGCTGACACTGTCTCCCCAGCCAACTGTCTGATACTATGCTTTCAAGGGTTACTAAGAGCAAGGTGCAGGGCATCTTTGATTCAACTTTTCATGTTCTCCTCTTAATGATGACTGCGGAAAATCCCTGTTTTCTTTCCAGTGCTCTCCCATTCACCAAATAGGCCGTTCATAAGATAGACATATATACATTCATATATATATATATGTGTGTGTATGTGTGTGTGTGTGTATGTGTATATGTATATATGTATATATACACACATATATACACACACACACATATATATATAAATTTAATGCAATAATTATCATGCCTTATAATTTGATCAATATTCTAATTTGACATGAACATGTCTGCACTATAAGTGTATCTAAACCTATCATAGTTAGGTATGCACATATATAATATGTACCAGGAATGCATACAAAAGCATACATTTCTGTTTCATTTAGCTTTGGCTGGTTCCTGTCTGAATCTGTCAGTCTTCTGATGTTAAAGTTTATCGGAAGCCTACAGTTTCTCTACAGAGTAAGTTTGACAGCTCATAAATCAGCTATAAGTTATCAAAACTGGCCTTTAACTTTTGTTTAATATCAGAAGTTTCATTAGAGTACTCCACAGTGAGCTTTACTCGACTGTTCTACTCAGTATTTGCCTTAATGTCTTCAGGGAGTGGGCATTCATTGAGAACTCTTTTGAGGAGTAAATGACTTTTTAAGATAGTGTGGTAATGTCTAATTTGTACAAATCAATAGCAGCAATTTTGTGGGAATTGTATCTGTCAATGTTAGTCATAGTCAGTACTAGTTAACAAAGGTGGTGTGATGTTCATCTGCTCAGCAATCAGACAGTGTAGCACCCTTGTTTGCTATCAAATGTAAGTAGCACTAAAGATGGAGGAATTATACACAAAGGGTAGCCTGACATAGAAGTGGAAATTTGGGCCCCAGGGGTCTGGATTTGAAGCCTATTTCTGCTCTGAGACTTTGGACCTATTTGTCCTTTATATGCTGTGTTGAGTGGATATTTATAGTACCAATTCCATCAGCTTTACATGTGAGAACCAGATGAGTTAAAGCCACCGAAACAGCTCTCTAACCTGATGCATGGACCTGAAAAGGTAGACAGTCTCTATTATTGCACTCTCTCTGTCTCTGTATCTCTGTGTCTCTGTATCTCTGTGTCTCTGTCTCTCTCTGACTCTATGTCTGTCTCTGTCTCTCTGTCTCTCTGCCTCTGTCTCTCTCTCTCATACTTTCTCTTTTGAAATAGTTTTGATTGCAAATAGACTCTTCTCTCATACAATGTATCCCAACCACAGTTTCTCCTCCCTCCACTCCTTCTAGCTGACACCCCACCTCCCTTCTTTGATTCACTCCCCCTTGGTTTCCTCTTCATAAAAAAAAAAAGCAGGCTTCTAAAAGCCAATAGTGAAAGAGAAGATACAATATGACAAGGTGGAAGCCCTCATATCAAAGCTGGACAAGACAACCCTACAGGGGGAAAAGCATGTCAAGAGCAGGCAAAATTTCAGAGATACTGTCACCCCCCCCACACACACTGTTAGGAGTTCCCCAGACACAAATGACTTTATCACTTTGTTTAATTAAGACCAAGGAACAAAAATATCTTCCCCTCTTCCAACTCAGGTTTAAATACAAATATCAAAATAAATACTCAAATACTCCTTTCATTCTGTATTATATTTGAAAGCGAACTGCTTCAAAGCCTGCTACTAGAATATCCCTCAGGCTTACACTGAGCACTTAGCTCTAACTCCTTTATGATGGTATAGGGTGTCTGAGCACCTTGTGAATATCCCAAAGTCTCTCCAGTCACACTGTTACTTTATCTCTGAATATGTAGGATGTGGCAGGCATCTTGCTAAGTCCTTTGTCTCCATGATGCTAACACACACCAGAGCGGGAGAGTATAGTGTAAATCCCAGTTGGGAAATAGCTCCTCTGCTAGATGGAAAATATCTAAGGCTCTTCAGAGCAAGGAGGGCAGAGAAAGCTCTATGGAAGAAAAATTTTAAAATAAGCAGCTGTGTTATGCTGATGACACTTTTAACATAGTCCCACATTCTCTCACATCTCGAGTTCTGACACTGGCCTCTCAGTAGAGATATTTTTGTTTAAAATCTCAGTGATCTAGACCCAAATCTCAACTTTCTTAAATTTGGAGTCTAGAGCACCGGGTGACCTGGGCGTGGAGTCAGTGGACACCACCAAGGTCCCTAGAGGACTCTCCATTTGATCTTAGGACCTCCGGTGAGTGGAAGACAACTTCTGTTCCAATCTAATCACGCGGGACCTGAGCCAGCATTAGTGAAGCAGAAAACCCGGCCTTACCAGGGTCACAAATCCCTTCTGTTGGTCACTTTGGGTGTGGAGTCGGCGGACACTCCCAAGGTCCCTAGAGGACTCTCCATGCGATCTTAGGACCTCCAGTGAGTGGAACACAACTTCTGTTCCAATCCAATCACGCTGGGCCTGAGACTGCATTAATCATCAGGGAAATACATATTAAAACAACCCTGAGATTCCACTTCATTCAGTCAGAATGGCTAAAATAAAAACAAAACAAAACAAAACAAAACAAAACAAAACAAAACTCGGGTGACAGCTGATGCTGGCAAGGATGTCGAGAAAGAGGAACACTCTTCTATTGTTGATGGGATTGCAAGCTTTTACAACCACTCTGGAAATCAGTCTGGCGGTTCCTCAGAAATTTGGACATAGTACTACCGGAGGATCCCGCAATACCTCTCCTGGGCACATATCCAGAAGATGTTCCAACTGGTAAGAAGGACACATGCTCCACTATGTTCATAGTAGCCTTATTTATAATAGCAAGAAGCTGGAAAGAACCCAGAAGCCCCTCAACAGAGGAATGGATACAGAATATGTGGTATATTTACACAATGGAGTACTACTCAGCTATTAAAAAGAATGAATTTATGAAATTCCTAGGCAAATGGATGGACCTGGAGGGCAACATCCTGAGTGAGGTAACACAGTCACAAAAGAACTCACACGATATGTACTCACTGATAAGTGGATATTAGCCCAGAAACTTAGGATACCCAAGATACAAGATACAATTTGCAAAACACATGAAACTCAAGAAGAACAAAGACCAAAGTGTGGACACTTTGCCCCTTCTTAGAATTGGGAACAAAACACCCATGGAAGGTGTTACAGAGACCAAGTGTGGAGCTGAGACGAAAGGATGGGCCATCTAGAGACTGCCATACCCGGGAATCCATCCCAACATCAGCCTCCAAACGCTGACACCATTGCATACACTAGCAAGATTTTGCTGAAAGGACCCAGACATAGCTGTCTCTTGTGAGGCTATGCCAGGGTCTAGCAAACACAGAAATGGATTCTCACAGTCAACTATTGGATGGATCACAGGGTCCCCAATTGAGGAGCTAGAGAAAGTACCCAAGGAGCTAAAGGGGTCTGCAACCCTATATGTGGAACAACAATATGAACTAACCAGTAGCCCCCCCCCCCAAGAGCTCGTGTCTCTAGCAGCATATATATCAGAAGATGGCCTAGTCGGCCATCATTGAAAAGAGAGTCCCATTGGTCTTGCAAACTTTATATGCCTTAGCACAGGGGAATGTCAGGTCCCAGAAGTGGGAGTGGGTGGGAAGGGGAGTGGGGTGTGGAAAGGGTATGGGGGACTTTTGGGATAGCATTGGAAATGTAAATGAAGAAAATACCTAATTAAAAAAAACATAAAAAATTTTGGAGTCTATGTCCAAAACATAAGTCTAGATTCTAGACATTTCTGACCTAAATTTCAGTGTTCTTCATCAACACTGCCTTAGGCCAGGCTTCTCAGCCACTGGGCTTCTGGAAACCCTTTCTAGACAAATGAGACAATGGAGTTCAGATTTCCCTCAGATGCTAGAGACACTGAGCTCTGGAATGCCCGTCAGGATGTTGATACCTGTAGACTTTTTACCCAAATGCTTAAGGGATTTAGTTATTCATACTAAAAGCTTTTAACTCATATCAGAGTATTAAACCCAAATACATACTTTAAAGAGCATTAGACAGATCCTTGTCACCTATCTGTCACAATGCCAAACATGTCTATTAATCTCTTTATTTTTCTTTTTACATTTTTGTACTACTAGATATATACATATATGCATAAAATAAAATATATGCATGGAATATATTGTTATATATAACTATTTTACACACACTTTTTTAATTTCATACTTAAGTCATGATGAATTAAGTTACAGTGCACAGATTGTTACAAGGGTTTTTAGCCACTAACAAGCACATTGAAGTCTCATCCCTATTGTATAGTCAACCCGTTTGCTAAAATTTGACTCAGTGAATTTTTGGTTTTAATTTAAAAGTTTATCTTGACTCAAATAACCTTCAATACTTTTTCCTTTCTTGATGTAGTTATTTTGATTCTGTGTAGATGGACGCTGTTTACCAGTTAAGGCCAGGGGTTTCTTAACTATCAGGAAGTGAGCAGGGAGCTCAGGGCTGTCAAGTATCTATCAGGGTCATTAGTCCAAAGGACTGTTAAACAACCAACAATCCTGAATGATCTGAATGCCAGTTAAACAGATGCCTACCCTTGATAATATCTACTAAAAAGCCAAGGAGAAAATCTTCTGTGTAGCTTTGCAGATTTGAGTACTGAAAGAGTAATGGGCCCATATAAAATAATCTTCCAACTTCTGGGCATAGGAAGGCCCTAAAAACAAATTAACTTTAATGTTTTTCCAAGGTTTGTTAACCTTGCTTGCTCAACAGCTGCTAGGCTTTCATAATGAAAGAGAAATGGTGTCTTAATGACTCTGAGGTTGCCAAAGTTGGGGGAGTGAACAAGCTTCCGGGGCTCATCAGACTCCTCCCTCTCTGTGAAATATGATTGTCAGAATCCAGAAGTATCCAGACATGTGCAGTGCAGCAGTGATGAGTGTCGCAGATACCCAGCAAGGAAGGCTGCCCTGGAATTAATGTTCATTTTTGATGCCATAGTCCTTATTAGAAAAGGTCACAGATTGCCCTACTCCAATGGTTAATGCAAGCTTTTGCATCGTCCTGGGTTATTTCTGCAATATGTACCATCTGACTGACTACTTGTTCCTTACTGCACACTCTGCCAGTGCTCACTACTCAACATGAATTTTGATGGGTATAAAAATGGTGTGTTTCAGCCTCAGGTTTTGTAGATTTCCCCTTTGAAGGGGGAAATTAAATCACCGGGTCCAAAAACTGCTGAAAGCCCATTTCCATCAAATTGGCCCTAGAGTTTTCTTTAAATTTATGCTGATAACATAATCACTATAATAAACAAGTCCCTCTTCAGAAGTCCTTAGGAAATGCAAGCCAGAAGTGTTTTTCCCAGAAACTGATTAGTTAACCGTGCCAGACCAAAGGTAGTAGGAGTAATCTGTTCCTGTTTCCTGTCTTAGGAAAAGCAGCATTTCTTAATAAATATATTTTACTCACCTGCTAATGCCAAATATTATATTGTTTCTATTTTTGGAGGGTGTAGGAAATGTGTTTCAACTGCTCACTTCATGCAATCAAAGAGAATAACACGCTTTTATATACTTTTTTTTTTCATTTGTTCAAAGAACTTGTTTATATTGTCTATACAAATCTAAATATTAGGATTTCTAAGCTAGCAAGGTGACTCCGCATGTAATGGCACATGTAGTTGCCCCTTGACAGTGCAGTGTAGGCTTGGTGAACTGAGTTCAATCTTCATAAGCCTGGAATGAATGGAAGGAGAGTACCAACCCCATGAAGTTATTCTCTGATCTTCATGCATGCACCAACACATACATTACCTTCGCATACACACACCATGCATCAAATACATACCCAATCACTAATTTAATTTTATTTGCACATGTTTCCATTGTTCTTGTTTTTGCTACCCATGCTTCTTTTCTTAGTTCTCAAATATAGTCAGTCTAAGACACAGTAAATTCTTAAGTTCTATTTAATGTAAATTTAAACTGGCATGGCATTCTCCCAGCTTGGCAAATTCATTAGCAGTTTGTTTGTTTGTTTGTTTGTTTGCTTGCTTGCTTGCTTGTTGCTTGCTTGTTTCTGCTGACCCTGATCCTCTAAGCTTTAAATATAACATGAAGTCAGAATTTTCTAGGTGCTGTTCATTCAGAGGACTTTGCTTGTCCTCAATGAGATCTTTTCTATATGGCCTTGTCTTTCTCAGACCTACAACTGGTTTTCTATTAAAGGCTTAGATGACCACTCTAACTTAGTTACATTTTATGACACTATCAAGTTCAACATTTGGGTTTAAGATTGTTTTAGATTCTGCCACTAATGTTGGTCACAATGAACTGATCATTATTCCAACAGTTGACGCAGAGTCAGTAAAACAGACCAAGTCAAAAGCAAGGAGAAAAGGTAGGTAGGGAAATAAGATGCTTTTCTTCTTTTTGTAATTCAATCCCTTTGCCAAGTGGCTAAAATCTGTTTGCTTTGAAATGTCATGGACTAAAGTGGGGTTGCCCTTGTGGTGCTGGGCTGAAAATGACATGATCTAGCAATGGCTCCCAACACTTTGGCAAACCTCTATCCCCAACAATATTTACATTATTATTCACAACAATAGCAAAATTATAGTTATGAAGTAGCAGCTAAAATAGTTCTATCGTTGAGAGACAGCACAATACCAGGAACTCTATTAAAGGGCCCCAGTATTAGGAAGGTTGAGAACCACTGTCTATTAAAATAAATACTAGCACAGATTTACCCTTCATTTAAAAGCAACCAGTGATATTAAGGCTTCCTTTTTATGGTGTATAATATTTTTGTAAAAAAAAAAAGTACAGTGTATACATGTGCTACAGTATGAATAAGCTATTAACATATGACTGTGTGAAGGAAGACATAGAAAGAACACATGTAGAGATCACATTAGCTTTGCCAGAGTGGAAAAAATAGGGCCTAGGGTTTGACTGTTGGTGGGCACTTACGGGGTGATGGAAATGCAATAGGGTGAGACAGTGGTAATGGATGCACGACTCTAAGAACATAACCCAACCCTCTTTAAAATTGTGTGTATTATCAGGGCAAAGAGTATGGTAAGTAAATGATAATTTGATTTTTATGTAATTTATTTTTTATTAGGTATTTTTTATTCACACTTCAAATGTTATCCCCCTTCCCAGTTTCCCCTCCAAAAACCACCCAATGCCCTCCCCCATTACCTGCTTCCCTATCCACCCACTATAGCTTCCTGATGCTGGGGCATAGAATCCTAACAAAACCAAGGGCCTCTCATCCCACTGATGACCGACTAGGCCATCCTTTGCTACATATGCAGCTAGAGACATGAGTCCCACAATGTGTTTTCTTTGATTGGTGGTTTAGTCCCAGGGAGCTCTGGGGGTACTGGTTAGTTCGGATTGTTGTTCCTCCTACAGGGCTGCAAACCTCTTTAGCTCTTTGGGTACTTTTTTTAGCTCCTTCATTGGGGACCCTGTGCTTTGTCCAATGGATGACTATGAGCATCCACTTCTGTATTTGACAGGCACTTGCAGAGCCTCTCAGGAGACAGCTATATCATCAGGCTCCTGTCAGCAAAATCTTGTTGGCATCTGCAATAGTGTCTGGGTTTGGTGGTTGTTTATGGGATGGATCCCCGGGTGGGACAGTCTCTGGATGGTCATTCCATCAGTCTCTGCTCCACACTTTGTCTCTGTCACTCCTTCCATGGGTATCCTGTTCCTCCTTCTAAGAAGGATTGAAGTATCCACACTTAGTTCTTGAGTTTCATGTGTTTTGCAAATTATAAAATAATACATATATATTCCAAGCTATGGTAAGTTATCAGTCCTGGTGTGTGGCATCACCCTCAGTGCTGTTAGGGTCACATAAATGTGTAAGTAATCCCTTGCCCATGTTCTGTAAGACAAAGAAACTCAGTGGTTCACCAAGATGGACTCTGAGGAAATCATCCCTCAGTCTGTCACTGGTACCCTACTTGAGGTGAGTAGACATTCATTTATCTCACCAGGAAAAGAGGAAAAGCTTATGCAACATAGTCTTAAAATGTATGTGTGTGTGTATGTGTGTGTGTAAATGTATGATGACATATGAATATATATGTATGCATAAAGCATAATATATGTTACATACGTTTTAAATATCTGAAGGTTTCCAAAAATTGATCTTTGACAGGAAGCAGTGTCTAAGCTATAATTTCCTAGAACACCTTAATTTATTAAGCAAAATGTGTAATGGCTATTGACATCTTTATCTTCTACGTCCTCTTATACACAGAAAGGTTATTTTATTTTGCCTCATATATCCTATAAATTCTGAAATTTTTATAGGTGGGTTGATTCTATTTTACTAAATTAAAAGAAAATAGGACCTGAGGTATGAACCGATAGTAGAGTTTGCCTGGCATACACAAATTTCTGGGTTCAATCCCTAGCATTGGAAAAAAAAACATGTAAATAATGCATTATACTCTCAGTCTTAAGTCTTGTTGAAATTCAGTTGTTGCTGTTGTTGAATTCATTGTCATACAGAACACACTCTAACTCTCTGGTGTCCAGTACTGGCTGAATGCACAGTGTCTCATCCCTTTCTCATTTACATTAATACAAGTGTGCTCAATCTTCACCACGAGGACATTGTTATTTATTTAGCTGTAATGGGTAGGCTTTGTCATAAGAGTGGAAATTTCTTAAGAATTCACTCATGTCACCTTCCCATATCTTATGTACACTTGACTCTTTCTTTGATAAACCTCAACTGCAAATGGGATTCTATTATTTAAGAGGTAGAAGCATTTATTTTCCTCCAGGAAGACATTTCCACTTATAATACACCCAATTTTCCCTACAGGTCCTTCCCATCTTGTTGTTTCCATCCTCGTTCCATTGGTCTACTTAGCAAATGGCTGCCTCACAAATGAAATGTGCATTAGCTCAACTATTATCAGTCTTTGCCAAGCAGGATATGAGGCTGACTCTGCCAACCTTGTTGGAGAGCTGGGAGCATGTGAATGTGAGAAGACATTTCTTGTTAGATGTTCACATTGTGCATGACTTCTAGACTACCTAAATACAGTTCCTCATTTCAAGCAGATTGCCAATAAATAGAGAAGTAAGGTATCTTTCAAATAACACTATATATCCCACATTGATGTAGTGAACTCCCAAAACTAGGAGAGGGGGACAGGTAGAAAGAGAAAGTTATCCACTAAAATAAAGTCAGAAACTACTCACCCAACTCTTTTGAGTTTATGGAGTTTCCTTGGGACACAAGAGGAGATTAAATGCGCCAAAAAGCATTGAGAGAGTCAAGCTAGCAGGAAACAGCTCACAGAGGGAAGTTAGAAGTTAGCTAAAGCTGAGAAACATTGACTCATATCAACATTCCACACTTTTGGTTTTGGTTTTGATTTTTGGTTTGTTTTTGTTTTGAATTGGTTTTGGGCTTTTGGTTTGTTTGTTTGCTTGCTTGCTTGCTTGTTTTTTTTTCATATTGTTTTGTTTTTGTTTGTTTGTAACACCATTTCATGTAGGCCAGGTTAGCCTTAAACTCACTGTATAATGGCAGATGACCTTGGATTTCTGATCATCCTGTCTCTCAAATGCTTATGTTCTGTAAGACACAAGCCATCCTACCTGGGTCTTATACCATCTTAGGGATTAAACCTAGGGCTTACTGCACGATAAGCTCTACCCACTGAGCTACATCTCTGGCCTTTAGTACCTTTCATTAAAGAAGGAGCCTGTTCAAATCTGGAGAATTGACTGGGTCCATGAGAGGTGGGAGGTAACCAGACTGTCTAGATGACCATGGCCAGCAAGTTATGTGGCAATCTGCTTGTCCCCTTTTTGTCACAGGTACAGTGATTACTAGAAGTAACACCTTACCCATTGTAGGACATTTCAGAGGGAAAGTACTAGAGAAAGACACAATTTTATAGGGACAATCAGTATTATATTTCTGCCTAGAAGCAACATGAGTTAAGTTAAAGAAGCTCAAGCAAGAACCAAATATTACAAGACCCTCTAACACACAAATGCCTATTGGTAAGGGGAACTTTATCTTCTGAAGGTCCATAAATATAATCCCTACTCCCCTCTACAATCAATATTACTGATGCTTAAGATTATAGCATACTCCTCAACTGAGAAGAAAGTATGTCCACATGCGCTAAAGCTATTCAACACTTGTCCAGATTAACTCAGACTTAGCTAAAATATTGTATACTGGTGATAGCTATCTGGCAAAGCTTCTATAGATTTTATTTTAAATATGAAGAGGAGAATTATTTATGGTCATTAGAATTTGCATAGTCTTTGTTCAGGAATAAATTATGGAGTCTTCATAGGAGAAAATGATATATGAGGATTTCAGACAATAAAGGCTAGGTGATGCCTCAATCTTCAGTCTAATTTAGGAACTGCAGATGACTACTTTGGGTTAAAGCTGTAGCTCATTTTGGGTGGCCAGTGAAGTGAGGGAGCTTGAATATTCTCAGTGTGTCTGTTCCTGATCTTAGTAAGACCAGAGCCTTCTAAAGAGATTCACTTTGTCTACAGGGGTGAATATTTGGCTCTGCTTCAGCGGAATTCTGGAGCAGTTTTCTTACATGCTATTATGACTAAAAAGTAAAGTTATCACCTGTACCTCTATCTTTAAACAATATGCTATTTTTACGAGGCCAGATTCCTAATGGCCCTTCTGAGACTCCTGTGCTTAACTGTTCCCTCAACCCTCCTGTGGCAGAAAGAGATCAATGTGACCATCCGTTCTCTCAGATCTGATTCCACCATTTCTCGTCTTCTATATTATGTGGACCTTTGATCTCCTCCATTCTACTGGAGTTGCTTCAGCATGCACACTGTCACTCTCACATCTTCAAATAGAAAGCATGCTTTCTCGAATAGCACTTCTCCTGACCCTTCATCCACTCACAGACATGCTCCTAGGCAGATATTCTATGTTCACCCTCTGGCCATCTGCACCTTGTGTCCTGCTCAGGGGTATTGCCAATGATTGCCTTCATATGCCTTGCTATGATTTCTTCATGACACCTGACTGCACTCATTCTAACTTCTCATTTTCATTTTAGTTTTCTAAAACCCCTGACTACTGTTTCTCTTTTCTTCTTGTGGGTTCCACCTTTCCCCTCTAGTACCCTTTAACTATTGCTGTCTACTTCTTATTCATTTCTGCAGGGATTCAAAGATGTGTTTTTCTCCTGGGAGTTCAGATCTATATTATCATGATGGGACCATCTGAGTGCCATGTCCATAGTGTCCTTTGTTATGCCAGTGCTACACTGACTGTCACATAATCACTTCAAGCTCAGCAAGGTCAAAAACAGCTTCCCACATTTCACTACACTATCTAAATCTGATCAGGTGCAACTTTGGGGAATTTCTTTTATAAAACACATCTTATCTTTTTTATCATATACATGTATAAGTGTACATGCATATACATATATATGTGTGTGTATATGTATGTATATATATGTGTGTGTGTGCATATATGTAAATATATGTGCATACATATTCACATGTGTAAATGCTGGAACATGACTGGCATAGTGCTCATTTGGAGGCCAAGATAATCTGAAGTTCAGTTGTTTGTAGAGAATATCTTATGTGTCACCCGTCAATTAAAGAGCCTATGACCAGTGAACTGAGGCAAAAAAAAAAATAGGAGGTGGGACACTGGCAGGAAGAGAGAGGATTCTAAGAAATAGTAAGTGTAGAAAATAAAGATTCAAGAGAGTCAGAGGAGTCGGATGTAACAAGTAGCTGGACTGGGAATAGAATAAAAGGGGAGATTCCAATGAGATGCTGAGAAAGGCGCTTAGGAGACACGCAATGAAAGAAGCAAGCTGGCACTAAAGAGAGGTAACTAACCAAGTAGTAGACAGATAATGGTTTGAAACATTTAAATAAGTTACAAGTTAGTCAGGGAATGAGCCGAAGCTATGGCTTAGGCATTTAATGATAAATAGCTAGTCTCAAAGTTGTCATTCTGGGAGCAGGAGCTGGGAGGAAAACAGATTTTATTTTTTTTAAAGTTGTTTTCTTCCAGACACATTGAGCCAGAGTATTTTTGTTGTTTGCAGCTGTGTAGGCCAGGCTAGGTGTATTGTCCTGCCTCTGCCTTCTGCCTCACCACAGGAACAGATTGGATTACAGATGCTTGCAGGCTGTAGAGAATCTTCTTTTCTATCACTAAACTTCATTGCATGCACTTAGAAAGAAAAACAGGAAACTTACCTGCCCTACCCACTAATCCATCCATCCTCTGGCAGAAGATCAGCCTGACTCATTTTCACATCTTCAGCACCAACGCACAAGCATCTGAGAACTGAGTCGGCAGCAGTACAGTGACATGGGGTCCCCTGAGCAGCTTTGGGTGTTTTGCACTAACAGGAAGCATATTAGAACAGAGTCCCAAGGCTTGGTGGAAGATACTCTCTGGCATAGCTGCTCAGTAAAGGATTGCTTTCATTTCTCCAGGCAGCTATCCAAACACAGCCATGCTGCTTCCGCTCACATGCTCACAGGCAAGCACATGAACACAATCTCAGGAGGACACAGAAGGAGAAGAAAGTGCCTAAGAGGATAGCTGTGAGAGATAGCGGCAATTACAGAGGAAACATGGTGGTATGCTCCAGGGGAAGGGACAGGTCTGTCTTCCACTTTGATGTTTAACATTCAGTAGGCTAAAAGCATTCAGTCCGTAGTCATAGACAACAGCCTTGAAAATGTGAAGACATTCTAACATTAAGCCTTACAAATATAAAAATCTCAAAGGAAAAAAATGAATTGGAAGTATAACCTTCCTCTAGGACAATCTCACCTGTCCCTCCCTCTTGAGCCCCATGACCTCTATTCTACTCTATCTCTTTAGAATTGAACATTATAACGTTAATTGTGTGCATGTGTGCACATGAGAGAGAACACACATGTGTATCACAGCTCATGTGTAGAAGCAGAAAATGACTTGTGGTGTCGGTTCTCTTCTGCCATGTTGGCTCTGAGGACCAAACTCGTCTAGTCAGGCTTAGCAGCAAGGAGCTTTATGTGTTGAGGCGTCTTAGCAGCCTGTGTTGGAATAATCTGGGTTCTTTATATAGTAAGTTAAAACAATATCATTCTGTTGGTTATTGCTTTATTTCACTTAGCATATCTTCAAAGTCTACCCAAGGTGTTTCAGGGCAGAATTTTCTTTTTAAGATTTAACATTTTGCTGCTTTTATGTGTATGCTCCTTTTTCTTCCTTCACTTATCTGGACATGGGCACTTGAGTTGTTCCTATCTTTTAGTTTTTTTGATAATGGCCATCATGAATGTGAATATACAAATGTCCTTTCAAAGTTGTTAATTCCATTCTCCTGCACATATGTCTGGAAATCACTGGATAATGTAGATGTTATACTTTTAAATTTTTGAGGAGCCACCAAACATTTTCTACAGGATAATATGACTTTGTGTTCCCATCAGGTATATGTGAACCTTCAGTGTCTTCACTGATGCTAAATGTTGTTTGTCATGTGTAAAGGGTTATCTCCTTGTGGCCCTATTTTCTTCTATGAATAATGACAACTAGTTTTTCCTGGGATTTTTGCCCATGTGCATGTCTTCCTTCCAAGTCTTTGACCAATTTTAGTTGGTTCGTTGTTGTTATTGCGAGCTGTCCTTTGTGTGTGACAGATAATAATCATCCATTTTAAAATTATTTCTCCATTAAATGTAACAGACTCTAAGGAAGAACTGGAAAACTAGCCTATTTCAGTAGGCCATGTGCCTAGTTTACAAATAGAGGTTCTATTATTCTGGCAAAGTGTGAGAGCAGGTCTTAGTCAGTGAGTAGTCAGGTAATATGTACTCAAAAGCTTACATTTCAGCATGTTTCCATCAAAGGACCTTTGTCCATACACGGAACTACCTGCTGAGAGACAGAAATGGTGTATGGTTTATGAATGGTGTTTCAGATAGACAGCCTTCTTAGTCCTGAGATTAACTATATTTTTCTTCTTCTTTTTTTCTGATCTGTAACATGTTAAATATTTCAAAACACAATAATTTGTATTATTTTATTTTACAGTATTTCATACACACACACAAACACACACACAAACATATGCATGCACACAAATGTGCCTCAGTTATAGTTTTTCTACATGGGCCAGGTAGTTTTTTATTAGTCTTATGAGGTGAATACACAGCTGGTGGTTTCATTTACATTTTCATTTATTTTTCTGGGACTGGAGATCAAACCTAGAAGACCTTTTTCCATGCTAAGCAAATGCTCTACTACTGAGCTACATTGAAAACCCATTTTTTTTGTGAAATCTATTCAGTTATTTCCATCTGAATTCTTAAACATTCAAAACTATTGTTGATGGTATCATTACTCCAAAGAATTTAGCAAGGTGATATTTTAATTTGAAAACATCATTTCCCCCATATGCCTGTGGTATCCCCTTCCATGAGAAGGAAACTTGAGTCAGCATGTAATGAGCTTAACAATTATGGTATAAGGTCAAGCTTCAATATCTAGGTTTAATCCCCAGAATTCACACAGTAAAAGGAGAGACTCAACTTTTCAAAGATGTCCTCTGACCCTCATGATGTGTACATACACACACTAGGCAAATATGAATGTAATAAAAATAATGGCATAAAATATATTATTTTGGAATATGTGTTCTAAAAACATCAAAGCACTTGAGCACCCATGATACATGTTGTTATTTGTTGTTGTATTTTGCTTTATGGAACAAATTTGCAGTTTCATTACAGATCTAAGCATGAGTAATCAAAGTGAGACAGTAGTTTGCACACAAAAGAAGGGGACAGTTTTCTGTACCGTGATCAGTGTGAGCATCTCATGAATCATGCGTTACTATTTATAAAGACTTTTCACATTTCAAGTTACTTTACATTTTTATAATCTCTTAGCTCTCACTGAAGGAGTTAAGATAGCTATTAAAATGCCAGGTGGGGAAGGTAAACCATCTAATGGGGCTGGAATCTTGAGAATTATCGATGAGCACAGCTAGCAGCATCCATTCTTAGACCTGTTGCCATAGAGACATTGCATGCTCTTGTGATCCAAGGGGTCAGAGTTCTTGTGAACTTACGAACCATGCTTGAGAGTAGATGAGGCATGAGCAACATGCATTCAAATGAAGAGAATTTAAATACAAAGCCACTAATTTCATGTATTTCTATATGGTTTAAAATGTTTGAATTGCAAGTTTAAAATGTTGCTCAGGTGATTACATATGTTGAAGACTTACACTTTTCACAAATCGACCCGGTTGGTCAGAAAGGGACACAGGAAAAGCTTTACATTCCATGGAGCACTCAGGGTTTAGGTCAGCTATCAACCACAGCATCATAGTTTATCACACACACACACACACACACATGCACACACAAAGTTAACGAGGCCAAAACAGATGAGCCACCCTGAAATAGAAAAAGCCTTGTGGCAGAGTACCCTTGCTTCACTGGCACCATCAAGTCAGATGCAGCATCTGCACAGACTGTCTCTGGAGAGTTATGACGCCAGCACTCACACTCACACAAGAGCCTGCAGGAAAGCCAGACTTCACACCTCCACCCTCAGTGTTCTAACAGAAGGAAGAAACTCTAAAGCCATGGTATTCTAAGAAGGATTTTTTGAGACAGAGTGCTTCATCTTTCTGTATTTAATGGCACTTAGGGGCTTTGGTCTAGTGCCTTGTGTGTTTATGAAAGAAACTACTGTTCCATACTATTAATTGTATACTAAATGTAATATTTGACCAGAAGGTTAATCCTTGGCCCCAAACAAGGGCAAACAAAGGCCAGACCACCACAGAAACTTACCTTTCCACAGAAACACTTTTTGAAATGGTGAATACACACAACCCAACATCATTACTAATAGCTATACTGCATTGGCATATTAATAGAGTTCTCAACCACAGATGAGAAAAAAACAATTGAATATACCCCCACACTAACAGCACTTTATTAAAAAGAACTACATAAAAATGTAGAAGTGGGAGCCAGGGAGATATAGCTTTGTCAATGAAGTGGTTGTCACAAAAGCATGAGGACCAAGTTCAAAAGCCAAAATCCATGTGAAAATCCAGGCAACTGCTTCAGTTATCTCATTACTGGGGAGGCAGAAGCAGCAGAGTCCCTGGACCTCACTCGTCATTTGGCCTAGCCAATCACAGAGCTCCATTCTCACTGAGAGACTCTTTCTCTAAAAAGAAATGAGATTGGTAAAGGACTACACCTTATATGGATATTGATCTCTACATGCATGAACCTGCTCAACCTGTTCAAGCACCAGCACATATACATGTATATATTACACATATACATATATGCCTCATACATCTACTTGTATACAACACATGTATGTATACATGCAATGCACACAACATGCATACATGTATGTAGCACATGTGTATGCATACAACACACACATGTGTATATGTATGTGTGTGTGTATATATATATATATATATATATATATATATATATATATACCACACATGTGTACAAGCAAACAATAGCTATATACATGTCTATAACATATACATACATAAAACACATACAGGAATATACAACATACATGTACATACATATACTGCATATATACATGCATAAAACACATATATACAGCACATATGTGCATGCATATAACACACATATACATGCATACGACAGACAGACAGAGACAGAGACAAAGAAGTGTTTTCTTTTCATCACCCAGACAGAACAGGTGGGTACCTTAGTGTCATGTCTTGCCCTCTGAGAATACACCTGGGCTCCAGAGAAGGGTTAACACAGCCCATATCTGGAGGCATCAGATCAGGACTCCTTTCAAACCAACACTTTAAAAATGACTGATGTGGACATCCAGAGGTTCTTAATGTAGCAATCAACATAATAGATGCTGTTTAAGGAGCTTTCAGAATTGCTGTTCAAATCATTTCCATAAATGTGTATACTTATTGATCCAAGTAAATCATCCTTTGTATTAAGAAAGTAAGATCTCTATCAGGCATACACCATCTCAGTGCCAATAAAGCCATGCTTTGGAGAATGCTTCCTTTCAGAGACTTGGTTCTCATCTTTTGATTAATTCATTCAATTGTTAGTTTTGGTTCTGAGTGTATAATATCTCTTATTGCCATAGGTATGGTTCACTCCACTTAGGGAAAGTCTTGATATCCATTCCTCTTTATTATCATTGGGGCGTCTATGATGGAAATTCATTGTTTGCCTCCATCCTAGGACCTATGCTCCATTCAGTGTTAGGATACTGAATGCTAACATTTTAGGACTGAATTTTCAAAAGATAAATTTTTATTAGCTATGAAAAGTTAATGTTATAAAATTAACTCAAACAAGTCAATGGCCTTTCTGTACACAAAGGATAAACAGGCTGAGAAAGAAATTAGGGAAACAACACCCTTCTCAATAGTCACAAATAATATAAAATATCTTGGCGTGACTCTAACTAAGGAAGTGAAAGATCTGTATGATAAGAACTTCAAGTCTCTGAAGAAAGAAATTAAAGAAGATCTCAGAAGATGGAAAGATCTCCCATGCTCATGGATTGGCAGGATCAACATTGTAAAAATGGCTATCTTGCCAAAAGCAATCTACAGATTCAATGCAATCCCCATCAAAATTCCAACTCAATTCTTCAACGAATTAGAAAGAGCAATCTGCAAAATCAACTGGAATAACAAAAAACCTAAGATAGCAAAAACTCTTCTCAAGGATAAAGAACATCTGGTGGAATCACCATGCCTGACCTAAAGCTTTAGAGCAATTGTGATCAAAACTGCATGGTACTGGTATAGTGACAGACAAGTAGACTAATGGAATAGAATTGAAGACCCAGAAATGAACCCATACACCTATGGTCACTTGATCTTTGACAAGGGAGCTAAAACCATCCAGTGGAAGAAAGACAGCATTTTCAACAAATGGTGCTGGCACAACTGGTTGTTATCATGTAGAAGAATGAGAATCCATCCATTCCTATCTCCTTGTACTAAGGTCAAATCTAAGTGGATCAAGGAACTTCACATAAAACCAGAGACACTGAAACTTATAGAGGAGAAAGTGGGGAAAAGCCTTGAAGATATGGGCACAGGGGAAAAGTTCCTGAATAGAACAGCAATGGCTTGTGCTGTAAGATCGAGAACTGACAAATGAGACCTCATGAAACTGCAAAGCTTCTGCAAGGCAAAAGACACTGTCAATAAGACAAAAAGGCCACCAACAGATTGGGAAAGGATATTTACCTATCCTAAATCAGATAGGGGACTAATATCGAATATATATAAAGAACTCAAGAAGGTGGACTCCAGAAAATCAAATAACCCCATTAAAATATGGGGCTCAGAACTGAACAAAGAATTCTCACCTGAGGAATACTGAATGGCAGAGAAGCACCTGAAAAAATGTTCAACATCCTTAATCATCAGGGAAATGCAAATCAAAACAACCCTGAGATTCCACCTCACACCAGTCAGAATGGTTAAGATCAAAAATTCAGGTGACAGCAGATGTTGACGAGGATGTGGAGAAAGAGGAACACTCCTCCATTGTTGGTGGGATTGCAAGCTTGTACAACCACTCTGGAAATCAGTCTGGCGGTTCCTTAGAAAATTGGACATAGTACTACCAGAGGATGCAGCAATACCTCTCCTGGGCATATATCCAGAAGATGTCCCAACCGATAAGAAGGACACATGCTCCACTATGTTCATAGCAGCCTTATTTATAATAGCCAGAAGCTGGAAAGAACCCAGATGTCCCTCAACAGAGGAATGGATACAGAAAATGTGGTACATTTACACAATGGAGTACTACTCAGCTATTAAAAAGAATGGATTTATGAAATTCCTAGCCAAATGGATGGACCTGGAGGGCATCATCCTGAGTGAGGTAACCCAATCACAAAGGAACTCACACAATATGTACTCACTAATAAGTGGATATTAGCCCAGAAACTTAGGATACCCAAGATATAAGATACATTTTTCTAAACGAATGAAACTCAAGAAGAACGAAGACCAAAGTGTGGACACTTTGCCCCTTCTTAGAATTGGGGAAAAAAAACACCCATGGAAGGAGTTACAGAGACAAAGTTTGGAGCTGTGACGAAAGGATGGACCATCTAGAGACTGCCATATCCAGGGATCCATCCCATAATCAGCTTCCAAACGCTGACACCATTGCATACACTAGCAAGCGTTTGCTGAAAGGACCCAGATACAGCTGTCTCTTGTGAGACTATGCCGGGGCCTAGGAAACACAGAAGTGGATGCTCACAGTCAGCTACTGGATGGATCACAGGGATCCCAAAGGAGGAGCTAGAGAAAGTACCCAAGGAGCTAAAGGGATCTGCAATCCTATAGGTGGAACATTATGAACTAACCAGTACCCTGGAGCTCTTGACTCTAGCTGCATATGTATCAAAAGATGGCCTAGTCGGCCATCACTGGAAAGAGAGGCCCATTGGACACACAAACTTTATATGCCCCAGTACAGGGGAAAGCCAGTGCCAAAAAATTGGGAATGGGTGGGTAGGGAAGTGGGCGGGAGGGTATGGGGGACTTTTGGGTTAGCATTGGAAATGTAATTGAGGAAAATACACAATAAAAAATATTAAAAAAAGAAAAGTTAATGTTAAGCTGACTGACATTAAAAAGAATATGGGAAACATGAAACTGGCAAAAAGTTCAACAGGTAAGTCTCTTCCTGTGCCAACCTGGAGACCTGCATGGATCCCCAGCCTCATCGTCGGGGGAAGAAGAGAACTGATTTCACAAAGGTGTTTGAGCAACACATGATCATACAGAGGGTGGGGGAGCTGAGAGAGAAACAGAGTGACAGAAAGAATAAATAAATAATTTTTAAAATTTCCAACATGTTTATTATCTTCTGTGAAAATATAAACTTCCAAATGCAATGCTCTTCTCTTCCATTATGTATGGTTGCATACTCTTTGGGCAACTTTGCTTTCTTAAGAGAAATCAGAGACCTTCACTATGAATCATCTCATTCCAAATCATAGTGCTTTACTTCTTGTACTGTCACAAAAAATGGAGACCTATTTTCTTTTCTCTGTTTTTCTATGACTTATTTGAATTTGTTGTAAGCCTTGGTTATCCAATATTAGCAAGAATATCGGTTTAATCAAGAATGCAGGGAGTGCATGGATATTTTCATTTCCTGGAATACTATGTACTCATAGACTTCTTGTTGGCATTTTGTGGGGGAATCTGGGAGAATAAACAGGAAAACATCATTGCTGAAAAGCTGGTTACCAAGCACTGGGTTATTAAACAGCTCTACAAAATTATATCATATTTATTATCATGTCAATTGTTTTATTATATACTCTGTAGTAAAAAGTTAATTCAATCCCACTATATCTTAAAATATGCCAAAACAATCCAATATGAGCTCATATATAATTCATACATAATCATTATTACTCTAAAATTTGAATTTATGCAAAAATTATATAAAGGAAGTAGGGAAATTTCTTGATTTCCTAAAATGTACATACAGTATTGTTGTTGCTTGTACATAATAAAGTGTATTAACCTATAATCAAATGTTTCCCACAGTGAGAGAAGCCTGAGGCTGTTCCTTCTGGGGAATATTGGCAAATTAGTTTATAAGCAAAGAGAAGTATACACTATTTTAATTCTGTAATACTTTTTTAAAGTAACAAAAGTCCACTTTTATTTTTATTAATATGGCAACATTGGCATTCAACAGGGTCGTGTTTCCACAGTATAGGTTTTCTCATTTTTGTACAGATAATTGTTCTGACTAGTGCTTATGACATTCTTCCTACTGGTAGGATGCATAAAGCAATGCTAGCTGACTGCTTGCCTCAGATTCTTTTTTTTTTTTTAACTGGCACTTATTTATTAGAATCATAAAGGAAATTACTGGGTATTTGATTGTTGATATGTCCATTCAAGTTCTTTATTTATTTTGCTGGTGAGGAAATCTTTACAAATTGATTTATTTATTTTTTTAATTAGGTATTTTCCTCATTTACATTTCAAATGCTATCCCAAAAGTTCCCCAGACAACCCCCCACTCTGCTACCCATCCACTCTCACTTCTTGGCCCTGGCATCCCCCCCCCCCCCCCCCGTACTGAGGCATATAACGCTTGCAAGACCAATGGGCTTCTCTTCCCAATGATGGCTGACTTGGCCATCTTCTGATACATATGCAGCTAGACACATGAGGTCCGGGAGGGGGGGGGTACTTTTAATATAAGAAAGTTTTCATAATTTAAATGACATCACATAAGGTTGGGATTTTGATTGGTTGGTTGGTTAGTTGATTATTTGATTTTTAAGACAGAGTCTCTGTCTTGGTTGTCTTGAAACTCACATTGGCTTCAAACCTACAGAGAAGTGCCTGATTCTTTGGATTAAAGGCTTGTGCCACCACACTCATCAAGACTGGATATGCTTTGCTTTCAAACATAATATTTCTTTTACAGGACTATCAATTATAATTGTGTTTACATTCTTTGTTTAGGCATTTTCATCAGATTCTATGACATAAAATTTCAAGTCTTAAGTAACTAGTATTAAATTAACCACACGTAGATGACTGAGAAAAATGAAAATTCATTTTATTAGTTATTCATCAGAGTTACAGATGAATAAAACTTTAAAACAATCACAAATAGTTTAAAAACACCCAGACTATAAAGGCAATTTTTGAACTGTCCTGAAATCATGAGGAATTTCCAACTTCCTGATACATAAAGAGAACATATGCAAATACATCCATTTTGGCATTTATGGGACAAAAGTCCCTTAGATATAGAATTCCATTGGCTGCTCAAATGAGAAAGTCACTTTGCTTTTGCTAAAAACATTACACGTCCTCTCACTGACATTTAAGAATAGTAATTGGCTGTGAACTGCTCAGTAATGCTTTAAGGGAACTGCAGCTTATATGTATGTATACATATATCATATATATTATGTAATATATATTGTTTGTGCATATGGTATATAAATATATCACATATATTTTTTAAATATCATCATTAAACTACATTTCTACTTCCTTGCTGACTCATCCTAACACTGGCATTCGAATATATGCATCAATTCATCACGGAAAGTGTCCATCTCTTCATTAAAAATTTCTGAGAGGCTGAGGAGGTGGATCAACAGTTAAGAACACTTGTTCTTGCAGGCAATCCGGGTTTAGTAGAGCCCATGTGTTGGCTCAAAATAATCCATAAATCCAGTTCCGGGTGATCCAGTGGCCTCTTCTGACCTCCACAGGCATCAGGCACACATATGTTATGCAGACACAAATGTAAGCAAAATATTATACACACAAAATATACATGCACATGAAATACTCATACATATAAATATACATACACATAAAATAGATTAATCTAAAAATAAAATAAAATAAGATCAGCCCCTCCCCAACAGAAGACTTAAAAAAGGCTTAATCTACACCAGGCACCTTCATGAGGCCTTGAGTTCAAGTCCTCATCATCCAACTAAAGTTGGGCCTGGTGGTGTTTATGTGCTATCCCAGTGCTTCTATGGGGTGGTGTTTATGTGGTATCCCCATGCTTCTGTGGTGAGGGAGGTGACAAGAAAATCCCAGAATCATGAAAGCCAGCTTGCCTGCTGTATGCAGCAGAGGCAATTAAAACATCTGTCTTCTACCAACTTGCATTTCAGATTTGAATTAAGAGCAAGAGGTATGAATGACTAATCAGTCCTGGCCCAGGCTCAGTTCCACTCTGTATCAGTATGGTGACTTATCATATCTTTGTGAAGTCTCTGTTCCGAGGAAAGTTCCTCCTAATTGAACCCTGAACTGCAACCTCTTCCTTTCCCCAGAAGAAAACTCCTGGGAAATTTCCCATTCCTTTGGTCTGATAGTCTGCTGGCCAAAAGAAGTGTCTTAAATGTCTCTGTAGAGCATCTGTTCTTCCAGAAAGTTAGACTATATTTGTTATTTTTCCACCTGCTAGATCCATGCAAAGGGGATTCCCTATGCAGTTCATCCGAAAAAAACAAGAAACACTTGGAAACACTAAAACTATAACATTAAATAGAGAGTAACTACCTGTCATACTTGAAAGAGGCTTTCATCAGCTGCAACATATGAGTAAAACAGTAATTATTTAGCATACTTTTAGTTATCACTGAAGCTAGAAAAATGTATGTTAAAATTTCTCAGATTTTATTAACATTTAGGTTCAAGAACCCCAGAAAAATCACACACACACACACAGAGAAAGAGAGAGAGAGAGAGAGAGAGAGAGAGAGAGAGAGAGAGAGAGAGAGAGAGAGAGAGAGAGAGAGAATCTAATGTGTGCACGTAGACTGAAAGGTGGACAGTATGGTAGTGAATGGAACTGTTCAATATGGTACATTGTATGATAAATGTGCATTTAGAGATAAACACAAAATCAGATTGCTCTTAATGCCTGCTTTTCAGTAAAGAGCATTTTTAAAACTTGTAATTTAGTAATAGCTAAACTCAAGGACATAATTCCCTTTTTTAATGTATTTATCAGAGCTATGGCAACCCTATTCTTCTACTCCATTGTCATTAAACCTAGTGGCTCTAATTCTTAAGTAATGGTGGGTTCCTTTCTGTGTTGAGGAAGAGAAAAATAAATATGAACCCTTTTTGGATTTTCTAACTAAAGTACAAAATTACATGAAATACTCAGGAAGATAAAAATTATTGTTTCTATTTAAATTATATCATTGGATTCTGGTTCTTAAATTAAAAATAAATAAATCCCTAGGATTTACGTAGGTAAAATCTATGTAATTATCAAAGAACTCATATTGTTTGAAGAATTTTGTAACCTATATTTTGAAAGCGAGCATAAGAGAACTATATAGCAAATTATTCATTTTAATTATATCTCTTAAATATATCAAGACCAGAAACAAACATGCATGCTTCTTCAAATAAGACATCCATACTTGTAGCATCAAATGAAGCTGTAACTTCTCTTTAAATGGGAATTTCTATCATTTGGAGAAAATCTTTAGAGCATCAGTATGAAAATACAAAGATCTCTTCCTTTTTATCCCAGCCTGTCATTATAATAAAATAATCTGAAATCCACAAAAACTAAAAATATATATACAGGCATACCTAAGTAAACTGAGATGAATGTGCAGATATTGGTCCCATGTTATTAAGGAGTTATTATCACTTCTCCACTTCTCTTTAGATAGGTATGGATATATATACGGCACATCTAAATAATCATATGTATGTGTACTTCACCCATTAGACACAGACATGTCTCCAGTGTGTCAAGACCAAGACCATTAACCCTCTATCGGGGGCAACATAATTTATCCTGCTTATGGTCAGCATGGAGAATGTTAGAAATACCAGCACAGGCTTTTAGACACTCCCTAGCCAGTTGCACTAGAAGGCAGTCATACTACTGCCAATTGAATTTAAATGCAAAAGAATTTAAATGCAAAATTAACATTGGTAAACAGATATTTTGTAAATGTGATCTTCAACACCAAATATTGTGTGGAAGCTTGTGAGAGTCACCAAGCTGGAAGTTCTTAGATTCTATCCCAGACTACTGAGTGAGATCTGAAGCTGTGACTGACATAGCAATCCTTGCTTTAGCAAAGTGCGTATGTGATTCTGATGCACATTGACGGTTACAGACCACTAATCCATCAACCGTAGAACTAAAATTGTGCTTGCATGTATGATGTTAGCAATGCAGGAAGGCATTGAACAGGATGGAAGTAAACATGGCAAATTATGGCAGTAGCTATCACTGGGCATTGAAGTGATTTTGATCCTTTGTGTCTTTCACTGAGCACATTTACTTTGAGCATCATTATCAGCTAAATCCAAACAGATTTTTATAGTAGCTGTGCAGTATGCTTGCTTGAACTCCAAGACCTTGATTTCAACTCTTAAATGACTTATCAGTGTGACTTCTCGCTGGCACGCCAGTGTCTATATTTTGATTATACAAAAGAGAAAACTCTCCTCACTTTAGTGAATCTTTAAATTTTGGGGAGATAAGGATAAACTGTTATCAATTGAACACATGGGTGGCTTCATAGATGGAAATAAATATTGCTGAGAATGAGCCTAGAAGGCAGGCTTGGAACCGGAAGGGAACTTGAATTCTCAACCACTTCAAATTTCCTAAGCCCTTTTATTTTAAGGAACATGGCCTTTCAGAAAAGAACTTTTCCAATTCTATCATTCTCTAAAGCCTAACATACATAGTTTCTTTCTATAGCAAAATGAGTCTGCAGGGAGAAGACATTACAAGAGCAGTGTCAGAGCTGGACAACATGGAGCTTAATGGTGCAGGCAATGCACTGTCTGCTTTCACTGCTCAGGGTGTGTCCTTTGTTAGGTCACTGCAGAACACAGGATGCCCACGCACCACTGTTACCCCCGCTTCTGAAGACAGCTCTGCTCTAGACTCAGAGCAGAGATGTTAAGGAATGGAGGTTAGCCAGAACCAAACCTCCACCAGTGGCAAGAATGGTGGATAAATTCCTCCCTTCTCCCCTCAAGTTGAATGAATCTGAAGTGTGTGTCTTGTGTTTCAACAGTTTCCAGAGTCCCCTTATGAGATAACTCTTCAGTGTCACATTGTCAGTGTGTCCTCTCTTGGGGATTTCTATCCTCGCATGACATTCCTAAGTCCTTGCCAGTATTCCCTGTAACTCTCAAACAACAACAACAACAACAACAACAACAACAACATGAGTTGCCTTTGGCTATTTGTCTCAGTGCCTTCTAATGAATATATAGGAGACATGACCTGTATTGTGAACAAGATACTTATAAAAATGTATTTTTATATGGGAATTTTATTCATTATTATAATTGTAAGTATGAAACTAAAATCACTTTGCTTACTCCATACTGTTCCTGGAAGGTTTGAGGAGTTCTCTGGGATTTTATTTTTCTAGTGAGGTTCTTAATCAACTATAAAATGAAAGAAAAATAAATAGAGGTAGAAATAAAAAAAAATCAATAATTGAACAATGGCAACGGTAGATAATAAAGGACACTACAAGACAGACCAAGTGCTGCTTTGCAGGATATGAGGTGTTCAAGGACAGTTCTCTATTTGTCCTGGGGAAAGGCTAGACCAAAGGGGAAGAGTCAGAGGGGCTTATAGGAAGATGTTGAATAACCAGCTGAGAAGTGCTTCAGTGTTTTTACAACAAGTGGATCCCTACTGCTGCAAGCTAGATGAATATCCATAATAGATCATTGCACACAAAAGTCTTTTTGTATCACACTTGAGCACCTTTTGCAATGGGATCAATACAATCTGCCTAGGAAATAATAGGCAAGTGGAACCCTTTCTTTAAGAATCAAATTTTAAAGAAAACAAATATGAAGAGTATGGACAAAACACGATGCAAAAATGCTTACAATTCTGGAGGGAAATGACTGTCAACAAAATCCTCCTGCTGATGTGAGTATAACTCCTTCACTAAAGTGAATATAACATGCCAATTTGAAATACAATACCCTCCTGATTGGAACACAGTCTTGTTTCCTACTGTGATATAAACACAGGAAGAGTTCATTCTGAGTTGAGCGCTGAATAAAAAGGTGAGCAAAAAGTGCCCACTGGCTAAAAAGGTTTCTAATCTTCAAGAATGCCAGGAGAGCTCAGAGGCAAGTCTCAGTCAAGGCTGAGTAAGCCAGGAGTGCCAATTGTTATCAGAATAACCCATTACAAACTTCAGAAGTTAACTAAACTGTGAGAGATGATACTGTCAGGAAAGGGGAAATGATAGAAAAAGGGACCTGGCAAAGTATGCTTTTTAAATCTTCAGAGTTTACTGTTTTCAACACTATTCAAGATGAATCAAGACAACTTCTTATCAAAAGATAAAGAACTATAAATGAAATGAAAATGAATTCTCCCTGAACTTGTATGAACAGATAATGAACCCAGTCAGTTCTGTATTAGTCTTCAATACCAGATTTTAAGAGAATGGTTCAGCAAACCGACATTGCACCTCGTCACTAAGAGTGGAGCCTTTTCCCAGGCTCTCACTGTGTGCATGGTTTATGTTTCACTAGGTGTAGTCACAGCAGAGCACAGCTAGCAGCATTCCTGTCTGTACCACCCTTGTTAACTGCACTTATAGGGGAAAAAATCATTCCTGTTTGACCTCAGATGCACAGAACCAAATGAATTGTGATTCTTCTTTCATGACACAAACATTGATCCTTGACAGGTTACATTTGCTAGTCAATTAGTAGGTGTATCTAACTAATATCAGAAGCACATACTGATTCACCATCCCAAAACAAAACTGAGTTGCAAATAACCTCTACCTAGTCACATGGTATTTTCACTAGCATATCTATCTTGATTATATAAAAGGAAAGAGTCATTACCCAAAACCCTGTGTCATTGTGATTTAGCTCTCCTTTCAAAATAGTTTTTTGAACTGGGGTTCATAGCTCAGTACTGTATTTATATCTCGTTGAAGCCTGGAGCAGAAGGATTCCAAGTTGAAGGTCTATTTGGGTTTGAAAGAAATGTCAAGGCCAGCCTGGAAAACTAACTTAGTGAGACTCTGTTCTCCTCTCTCTCTCTCTCTCTCTCTCTCTCTCTCTGTATATATATATATATATATATATATATATATATATATATATATATATATATATATATGTGTGTGTGTGTGTGTGTGTGTGTGTGTATGTGTGTGTATTTGTGTATATATGCATAATATATATGTGTACATATAGTATATACACATACATATATGTATGTATACATACATATATATGTATACACACATATAAATATGTATATGTGTATATATATATCACTTTTACTGAACTTGTTATTTGAAATTTTCATTGTTCTTTGAAAAATTCATCCATATACAAAATGCACATACTGTAGTGAATTCCAATTCATGGGTAGTCAAGGTTCTAAGTGGCAGCTGAGTGCTCAACACTAACCAGCATTTGCACTACCCTCTCTAACATGTACAGCATCCATTCTGAATGCTGTCACATCACTCTCTAATTATCCTCCCATCTCTATTACCCTTTCCTCCTTGCAAGTTCTTACTTATATCCATGTATTTGGGATATTTCTTGTTTTGTGTTTTAAGACCCACTCAACTTGACCAGGTTCATCTCTGATCAAAGGTTTGGAGCTATCTGCTGGAGAATGGTGGGCTTCTCTGCACATACACAGGTCACGATGATCATTGTCCCTCCCCAAAAATGAGTTCATAGACAATAGTTCTACGTCCAGAATAGAATCTGATGAGCCCATCTTCAGTTCATGGTTGACAGTTGATAGGCCCAGTGTTGTGTAAAACATTGCAGACAGCCACAGCTGCTGTGAGGTCATGATTCTCTTGGCTGTACCCTATCTAGAAGACTTCACCACACAGTCCTTCTTGACTCCACATTCTATCTGCCCCATCTTCTGCAAGGAACCCCCACTTTAGAAAGGATAGTACTAATGCCCTGCCCAGTGCTGAACACTCAGTCTTCACTTACTCTCAGTACATCAAACAGCCATGGGATCTCTGCATTCAGCTCAGTTCATTGCAAAGAGAAATTCTCTCATTAAGGCTGAGAGTAGCATTTGTCTACTTGGGAAATGTTTGTTCCAACTCTAAACAAGAAGTATGAAAAAGAGTTAAGGATACGGGTCGGTGGTAGGACACTTGCCTGGGTTAAGAATATAAGGTGTTAACACTTTCTAGAAATCATACTTGCAGTACTTCATAAAATTAATAACTGGTATAGATTTTGACCCTCCAGCTTCCTTCTTTGTAATAAATCTCCTAGAAAGAAAATCTCAAGTGAAATAAAGCAATTCAAAGGAGAATGGTTAAATAATCCAGACATATCCAGAGGGAATAATATGCAGCTATTAAAAAGAATGAATCTGAACTATAGCCATTTGTCTTTGAGAAATTTCCAGGAGTTGTTTTCAAGTGAGAAAAGGAAAATACAAAAAAAATTGTATAATAAAGTATATTTAAAGTGACAAGCAATAACACTGTACACAATTGCGAAGATTAAAAGAACGGAAGGACACATTCTAAGCAGTTAAGTGTATCACCAGGCAGGAGCAGAATGCAGAGCTGAGAGATTCAACACAGACAAACAAACAAACAGAAGCTGGCGAGTTAATCCAACCACAGTCTTTGAACCATCAAAATTCAGGCAGTGCAGAAGCACACTCTGCAAGCATATTCTCAGAGACTAGTCACATAGCGTCATTTATAACACAGAGCCCTGCCTCCTCAGAAGAGCTTTCTTAAAGGACATAGGGATTTACTTCTCGAAATCCTATAACACTCTATTGTTCTGGAAAATTAAGTGAGCTTTGGGCTTTGCTGTCTTGGGAGCCAAAGTCTCACAATTTATTCTTGTTTATTCTGTACTTCTTCTCTGACTTCTTCACTCCGCAGTGATGAAATACATGGTCAATTGCACCTGTCCATCTAATCTACTTGGTTCACTGAGAATTAAAATTCACTTAGCAAAACTGTCCCTTCTTTGCTCCTGATAATGATAGGAATAATCCCAGTGGTAAAAATGTACCTTTTCTAGTGTGTTATTTATAAAAGATAATGAACACTTCTTGTTGTCTCGGGGTGTGCAGTATCTCTGCTGATGACAGCTTTCCTTTTAATCATTTGTTCTTATTAAAAAGCAGAAATAGGCAGGAAGAAGAAAATGCATGCCATTCGTATCTCTATAGAGAAATCGCTTACAAAGCTGTCAACGTGTCTTTTGACTGTTTAAATTAAGAGAAGTAGCTTTTAAAAGGAATGAATGGTAGGCAACAGGATGCTAGGAAATTCACTGTGGGTAAGTTTCCCTCCCACCTCCCTGCATGAAATGCCCAGTGCATTGTGGGTATGTTTGTATATCAGTGTATAAATTCTTTAAAATAATTTGAAATGCATATGCCTTAAAGAGAAAATTGACATCATGAACTAATATTTTTACTGTCTTTCAGCAGTTCTCAGTTGCTAAGTGTGATACATTAGAAGTTATTTTGATGTAAAGGTTGAATCAGAAAGTAAATATTATCTAAATATTTTATTCTTCTTTTATTTTATTAATTTATTATTTGACAACTTCATAAATGTATAAAATACATGCTGGTCATATTCATCAGCCTACCATCTCTTATCTTTGCACCACTCCTACCAACATAAACACTTGATCACAATTCTTTTTCCCTTGAGACCAACAACATTTGTTCCCTGGAGCAGGGTAAGTACTGGAAACTCTATCACTCTGGCCTCCCCATATGCCAAAATCAGTTGTACAAAATGTAGAAACATTCTTACACTCTTAAACACAATTGATTTTATCCAACTAGATAGCAAACAACCAATTATTAGGATTTTTTTCTATATATTCGCTAGTAAGTTTTTCAACTTTTATGTAGTTAAAATTTTATATTGTTTAGCTTTACATTGTTCCTTTTATAAGGAACCATATTGTCTTAGTTACGTTATTTCTGCTGTGAACAGATACTATGATCAAACCACCTATTATAAGAACAATACTTAATTGGGGCTGGTTTATAGGTTTAGAGGATCAGTCCATTATAATCAAGGTAGGAGCATGGCAGCACCCTGGTAGGCATGGTGCAGGAGGAGCTGAGAATTCAACATCTTGCTCCAAAGGCAAACAGGAGAGGATTGGCCTTCTGGCAGCTAAGATAAGGGTTTTAAAGCCCACACCCACAGTGACACACTTCCTCCAACAAGGCCACAACTGCTTCAACAAGGCCACAAACAACTGCTTTAACAAGGCCACATCTCCAAATAGTGCCATTCCTTGGGACACGCATATTCAAACTACCACACACACATTGGAATCTATGTGTCACTTAAACTAGACCAAAAAAAAAAAAAATGCCCAGATAGTTGGTCAAACAGTATTCCAAAGAATATCTTTAGGAGTATTTCTGGAAGGATTTGGCCTTAAATTTAGTAGACCCAGTAAAGATCTTCCCTTGTGATACACACACACGCACACACACACACACACACACACACACACACACACACAAACACACACACTCTAATCTCTTAACATTTTGAATAAAACAGAAAGTCAAAGCAAAGGTGAATTCACTCTTTTGGAGCTTGGACATCCCCTTCCTTTGCCACTGGACACTGGTGCTCCAGAATTGTTGAACTTTTTTGATTTAGACTGAATTTGATATTTTGTGTTCTGTAACTTTAAAGCTACATCCCTGGACATCCCGAATTCCAGCCTGAAGATGACCTTCCATTGGACTTCTTAGCCTCCAGCATCATGAAGCCATCCTATAACTGTACACCTTCCTTGTATACTGTATACAATCTACTCTGCTTAGTCTCTATCTCTGTCAATCTTTCACGATAAGCCAGTCCCTATAGCCATACTCCACCTCTGTACATACTACAGATTCACTTTCTTTGAAATCCCATGATTAATAATATTAATTTCTTTTTTTTTTTTACATTTAAAAAAAATGGCATTGTTTTATTTTCGCCAGCAGGCGTGGGATACATGTTGTGGTAGGTGTGCTGGGCTCAGTGCAGGTGTGGATGGGGTCGGGGGAGGTGATGACTTGGTGGTTGGATGGGAACTGAGAGGATTAGATTCGCTTCTGGGAAGTTTGGATGAAAGAATCATGGCATGCTATAGCTAAGCCGCCAATGAGGTTGAGAAACTCTTGGAAATCTAGCTGCCCATCACAGTTGAGGTCCAGCTTCTTCATCATGCGGTCAAGGACATCAGGATCCTTCTGGTTCTTTGTGAAGGCAGCCAGCTCTGTGTTCATGAAGGAAAGGAATTCAGTTTTGGAGAGTTGAGTGTTGTTTCCATCCTTCCCGCTGTACTTTTGGAAAACAGCAATCAGGGACTCAATGCATCTCTCAGTCTCTGTAGGCATTTTTGCTTCAAGTTGAGGAGCGAGGTCCGGCTGCGACTGTGGCTGACGGTGGCTGGGACAGGAGTCATAATATTAATTTCTTAATGTTTGTTTCAGCAATTTAAATTATCTGAAAGCTAGTATTCAATACATCAAAGGTTAGTTCTAAAATTTTTGTTTGCAACTTATTTTCTTTATACTTATCCTTTTTGGAGTTTTGTTTGTTTGGTTTTTTATTAATGTTATTTTTGTTATGCAGACTACAACTTTTGTTTGTTTACTAGAAATTGAATTATAATATAAGGTCTTTTTAAAATAGGTTTTTGGTTAAAAGAGATCATGTATTTTATTATTCAAAATTATATATATATATATACATAATTTGACACATACACATATATATACATATATGTACATATATGTGTATATATATACATATACATATATATGCAATTCACTCTAAAACAACATGAAGCTGGATTGAACAAATGTAAAACTAAGCATTTAGGATTTTTTTTTACAGTTTTTCCACATTGTTCTTGTATGTAGTGTCTTTTAGTCATGTGTGTTTCCTACAGTCATGTTTTAGGCTAGGGCATACACATTCCAGGCAAGCACAGAAGTGATAAAGTGTATCCCAACCCTGCTTTCACTATTTAAATCCAAGACGTTTAATACATTATTTTTTAAAGATGGGTTATATTTAAATGATTTTCATGACAAAATAATTTATTCTCTGTCTTTCAAGTTTTTACATTGGAGTTTTCTGTCCTTTGATTACCATGCATCTTGAAGTAATTTCTAAGGGAAGTTAAATAAAAGTAGTGATTTTGTTGGCTTTCATACCTATAGATATTGAGCACAAGCTCCTATGGTAGATCTTTTCTTCCTTGGAACTTAAGCAGAATAGTTCTAATATTGCTTAATAACTCAGAATATGAGTTGAGATAAAAACAAAATTGAAGTTGTTTCTTTGCATGAGTTTTGTTCAGCTCTTTTTTACAAGATATCTTTTTCTTTTAAGGTAGGACAGAATAATATTATGTCAAGGCGTAAATGCCTTTTTTTCTTGCTTGCTTTAAGGTGTAAACTTTGTGTATTTTTGTATAATATGTACATTTGGGTCTCTGATAATCACGAATATTTTTCTTTCATTATGTATATTATTTGTTTTTTACACTGTTGTCTTGTAAAATTATTAATAAGTATGAACAAAATAAAAATAGACTACCAGAAATACTCTTCTTCTAATCATGAAAGTATGATTAGAACAAATCGTATCAGTCCTAAGGCCTGGTAATTTCCAGAATTGTTAGTTCATTTTTCATGATATCAATGTTTTGAATTCCTTACAGACAGATTCTAGTCTAGAGCACAGACTTTCACTGGCTGTCAATTATACAATATGGATGATATTCTCCTGAGAGCCTGTGAATATTTTTGAAGTAAAACAAATTGACCATACTATAAGAAATCTTTCTTTTGTTTTGAATTTTGATCTTCATTTCTATATAGACTGAAAGGTCTTTGTTGTGTTGTTTGTAGCAATCTTCTTTGTCATGTTATATAGCATCATTACTAAATTTATTTCTATTGATCAAAGTATTGTATAGAGAATATCTATATAATTCAACGGGACATCATTGATTAGTTATAACCCACAAAACAAAAACAAAACAAAAACAACAAAAGAGTATATCTATAAAGTGTGTATTGTAAGACTGTTGTGAGCTGTGCCTCACTACTGTACTGAGTACTGGACTCTAAACTGCTTTGTTCATTTATTCCGAATGCTCTCTAAACTGGATATAATGGTGTTTTTATTGATGGTATGTCAAAAAAGATAAATATCACATTCCTAAAACTGTCTCCCTGTTTTGTTTTGTTTTGTTTTGTTTTGTTTTACAAATATAGGGTGATAAAATCAAGAAACTATATTGAGAATTGTGTATCCAGCTTCAGAAAACAAAAGGTCACTAAACATTCAAACTGGGGGAGATACACCTTGCTTGTTGAGTGAAGATTCATAGGTTCTTCTCTGAAGTCTTCAGAAGCTGTAGCAATATGACTTTTAACCTGAGCACCTAGCCACAGATCTCGCTTTCAAGTACCATACACTAAAAGCAGTATAAGGAATCTCTATATTCCTAAATACTTTCAAATCCAAGTTGCTAATTTTATAATACCCTGGAGGATAGGCACTTTGTGGTTGCATTCTATGTTCATATAACAGTGACCTGTCATCTTCCACACAGTGCCAGAAATAAATTCATAAGTCTATCAATCAATCAGCAAAACAATTATTGAACAACAGTCATAACCATCTTTTCTGTAACTTCCTATAAGTGCATAGATGCTGATACTGTGGTACAAAGTCCTACTTGAACATGACTAAAGCTAGGGTGATTTCTCCCTTTTTGTAATTTTGCTTGGATTCCTGGAGAGAGAGCACTTAAGAAACAAATTCCTCTCAGGTATATGAATAGACTTGGCCCTACTTCCCTGAGCCAAGTATAGAAGGCCCTGACTATTTTGGCTGCTATCCTTGCCCTTGGGATAATGGCTGTTCTATTTTAACCTTGGTCCTTTCAAGTGCTTTGGAATTTAAGAGGACTACAAAGTTCCTTGGTGTATTGAAACCTGCATACATTCTACATTCCCCTTTGTTCTTCTTCCTTAGCTGAGAACATTCGATCTAGCTTGACGCCCTATTTGCCCATGGGGTTTGAGGTGGACTGTCAAAGGAGAACAACAGTGAATAGAATAATTAATGATGCTTTGATGCCTGCCAACTTATACAAAATGCTAACCTGTGAGCTTTCAAGTGTGCCAGTAACCTCACAGCACCTACTGCCTGCCAGCATGTCTGCTTACCTGTCTGCCTGACTTCCATATTTTCTAGAAATGACTGTACATGGTGTAAATATCTGCCAACTTCTACTGTGCTCAGTCAATTCATGTAAAGCATTGAACAGACACAGCATTATACCAAAAGCCTATGTTTGAAGACTATGAGGGATGGCGATAGTCAAAATCTCTCTCTGAGAGGTCTGAGAGCACCATAGAAGCTTGCTTTTTCTTCAGCATGTAGAAGAATTCAGAAAACTTCTTGGATCAGCCATGTTCTGTCACATGAAATCAGAATGCTTTCATTCCATTTCTCAGTGGGCTGGGTATTCTATGTTATGTTACACTTGGCTGTTATTTTTGAAATACAAATAATAGGCAAGTATATGCGCAATAAAGAGTAGGGACTCTACTGAGATTAAGTCTAATTGGCATAAATAATGTATTTTTAATCTTTTTGATCTCCCTCTTCATGTTTGGAAAAATTCCAGTCCTGACTGTGAGTAAGGATTCACATGTATGTATGCAATTCAGACAAAATATATAAGGATGCCAGGAAAAAGTAAGTCAGGTGTGGTGGCACACCTTTAATCACAACACTCAGGAAGTAAAGGCCAGAGGGTCCCAATGAATTCAGGGCCAGCTTGTCCTCCATAGTGAGTTCCAAGACAGCCAGAGCTATATAATTGATACCCTGTCTCAAAACACAAGCAAAAATACAAGGAAGGCAGAGTAATCTGAGTGAATAGCATCTTCAGTTCTTAAGTGTTTATTATGTATTTGGGCCACAAAAAAAGGCCATTCAAAAGAGGAGAATCACTATGGTTTTTTAGACTCATGTTTTTTAAAAATACGATATTAATTCTTTGAAATTTTTTTGTTTCTAAAGAAAGATAGTGAAGTATTTGTGTGATTTTTTAAATAATCATAACATTTTTATAATCATGAGCTTTTTACAATGTCTACAACAAGGTCATATCTATACCATGGCCCCAAACAGACTTTGATCATTTTACATATCATACATAAATATCATATATATAATTATATGCATAATTACATTCAAGTCAAATCATAATTAAAACATGCATTTAGAACCTCAGTACTGGATATTGAATAGGAAAGACTCAGTGGAAAGTCATTAATGCTTCTGGGAAAGAAACAGAAACACCGTAAATACAAATTTTAACACAAAATAGTCATAGAAGGAAAAGGCTTATTGTTCAAGGTTAGTTGAAGCCATGCAAGGCAGGATGGTAGACCAGGCATGAATCTGGGCATTAACTAACCAGTTCATTTCTGGATATGGGTAAGCTACAGGATTCTGGTCTGGTTACAAAGGCTCCAGAAAGTTGAACTAGATCAAGAACAGTATAAGCCATTCTTTGGGAACATCTAGAAGTTATAAACCATCTCTTCATATCTTTTTGAAAACCAAATATATACAAAGTCAGTCAGTTGCTCCACAGATACCTGGAACAAATCCTGGAGACATAGCTCTTCATCTTAATGTTGTACTTCTGTATTTTAACATATTAATTTTATTTAACATATTAATTAATTATTAATCATGAAAAAGATAGTTCTGCATTCAACCTTTAGCATACTTAGGAGAGGGGTTCAATTAGAGTTTGTGTGTAAACTGTCTCCTACAGGCTTTTGTGTTTGAGGTTTTGGACCCCAGCTGGTGCTACTACAGTGAAATTTTATAGAGTCTTTATAGGTCCATAGAGGCAAAGCTTATGGATTTTAATCTGGCCCCAGTTCTGTCCAAACTTTCTTCTATATGGCCAGCGTTGTATAATAACACCTGCCACACAATCCCCACTTACCCTAGAGTCACCAGCTCCCATGTCTTTCCCATCATAACAGACTGTTTCCCCTCAAACTATAGCCAAAGTAAACCCTTATAATTACCTAAATATCTTAGACAAAGTTTAAAATATCTTACACAGAGTTTATAAACTATGACAACTGACCAATTCTACGTTTTAATCAAACTTCATTCATGAGTTAACAATATGATTTGAGGTCAAATCCCTAAATCACTTTGGCTAAATCTGCTTACTTGGTAAAATGGGAATATTTTGTTCAGTATTTTACCCAAAATTCTATGGTGATATTCACAAATGTCTAAGAGGCTGACTTGGTGAATGGCAGGTGTCACTACTGATAATCCCTTAAAGAAGAAACTTTATTTTTCAGAGAAAAATTATTTTTTTTGTTTCTTACTTCTCTAAATGATGGGGTAAGAATTTGATTAAAAGAAATCCTGCAAAAATATTGTTCTACTACTGCTGGGTTGTAAAATGTCACCCAATTTGGACTGTACTCTCTTTTAGCACTTACAAACATGGGTGGCAATAATTTAAAAGACAATATGACTGAGCTGATTAAAAATTTAATGCCTTGCACTGAATCACATGTTTCTTTGCCTTCCCAGAGGTACTTGCATATTTATCCAATGCTTTTCTGTGACACTTCAGAATATGATTCTATTTGCCCTTCAATAGGCAATCTCATTCAGTTATTATATTTTCAGAAGGATAAAAGTAATACAGTGACATTTTGGGAATGAATGCCATCTTTATGTATATCTAAATCTATAACTTTTTCTTTCTTTCTTTTTTTTTTTTGATTTTTTTTTTTTTTAGAGACAGGGTTTCTCTGTGTAGCCCTGGTTGTCCTGGAACTCACTCTGTAGACCAGGCTGGCCTCAAACTCAGAAATCCGCCTGCCTTTGCCTCCCAAGTGCTGAGATTAAAGGCGTGCGCCACCACTGCCTGGCTATAACTTTTTTCTTTTTAATATAAACCCTAAGTGACTTTAGTCTGCATAGATAGATAGATAGATAGATAGATAGATAGATAGATAGATAGATAGACAGATAGATAGATTTCTTTGATATAACATATATTATATTTTTGAATGGCAGCCAATTTCTAATTTTTCATATTACCTTTTTTTCCATCTCTTAAGAAAATACTAAAAAAGTGGAAAAATCATTTTGTCTAATCATATTGATCCAAATATTGACTGCCTTCTTAAGTTGTTCTTAAAAGCTAATAGTCTGCAGTCTAGACAGATATTTCAGTAATTAAGTAAACTGTTCAGTTTATTTTGTTAAATAAATTGGGTATGACTAACTATTGTGATATTGCCTAACTCAGCTTACTGACTTGTCTGAGCATCATAGGCACTAATAAATATTTATTGATTTAAGTTGTTTGTTCCTTAAAGTGAAATGTACTTAGCTTGAAACTAAAGCAAGTAATTTAGATAATGCATGTGAGATGCCTAATACCAGCTATTAAGTCCTTTGATGAGTAACCTGCACCTTCCTCTGATTAGTGAGTTTCATTTGTCCCCTTTTTATTATCAAGTATGGATCTAGTTGTATAATGGTAAATTGCTTTACCGATATCTATTATCTATTTTGTTTTAGTAATTGCACATTGTGTTCTAAATCTTCTGTCGTCTTTGTTGTAAGCATCCCTCTGTTGTGAAACAGCATTGCACATTATTTATAAATGACTTTAGAAAAAAAGCAAGAAAGAAACACCATGAAAGGCAGTGAGAAGTGCTTCTCACGTGAAAGCCTGATTCATTAATGAGTGAGTTCACTTTGAAAAGAAAATCATTAGTGTTTTCACTCCTATGAGACAATAACTCTGTGGGAGTTAGATTTGATCAAGTAATGATTAGATGAGCTGTAGGAGGATACAGATTAGCTCTGAAATTATTAATTCTGGGAATCTGATTTAGTGCTTTCTCATTTTTAAATATGAAAACACAAGATCTAGAAGATCAATAAATCTGAAAAGAGAAGGAGTTAAGAATGGGTTTTGTTAGCAAGGAAGACTTTTATACACACAATATAATAAAATTTATTAAAATGGCTTTAAATTGCTTTTCTTAGCATGTTGTATCTTGAGTACTAGGGAGTCATCTCTACAAACACTTGTGAGGCACAGAGTTCCCTTATGATCTGCCTTTGTCTTTTTTATCAAATCCACAAAATTTGGTTTATATTTTTTGCACATTATTAGCTATTCAAAACCTCAGGTTAAAGGCTTGTAGCATACCACATATCTCTTCTTAAGTCCTTTATATTGTTTGTTTTCTAATGTGGGAAACATAGAGTTGGCACTCATAGTGATACTTTTGAGTAGTCTTTCTGTAGAACTAGAGACTAACAACAATGGACACATACTGGTATTCTCCAATTCACTCTATTACCCATGAGCAATCACTGCATCCTTGAAATACAGAATTCTACAGTGAGCCTTCAGTAATAATCTCAGAGCCACACAGCTCAGGTTGACCATGATGTTGTCTTGGGTTGGCAGATGCAACATTACTATCTGAGTGGAATGCCCCAAGTCTGTAACAAGGCTACACACAGATAGGCCTTAGTATTGCCTTCTGGGATACTCTGGCTACTCACCAAAACTCTGCCCAACATACTTGGTTAACCGGTTTCCTTGAGGAACTCAATGACCTATATATGGATTTATCTTTTTGTCAAATCTAGCTGGCAGCAGTCAGGTAGATTATTCTGGAATTATGTTTATTCCTCAAGATCAGAAGGAAATGGACTTCCAGAATAGTGTGATCATGGTAATTTGCGGGCAACTTTAATCAGGTGAGATATAGGCCTGTATGAATAGCCTAGGCTATTCATAATTTACACATTGAGCTTTGTGAAAGCCTGTGAGCGTCTGGCATTTATATGTCCTACCAGATACTCAGTGGAGTATGAAAGAATGCCAGGTACTAAGTGTGCTTCAGGCACCTGGCACTCAGCACAGCCTCCAGCTCCACATTACTGGCCAGGGCGTCCTGGATGTGGTGGAGCTTATCTGCAACCACAGCTTTGAAGGATGTCTTAATCTGATTTCTAAGCTGCCCAGGATCCACAGAGCAGCTGGGTTTTACTCCGACTCTAATCGGTATTCCAGAAGAGGGAAGGCATCTCTTGCACCCTGAGATAGCTCTACTCACTTTCCCAAGGTTCCCCTGGGTTGTAATCTTTTCTGAGGCCAATGCATACAGATCAGTTCATATTGTAAGAATTCAATGGCTAGGACAGGCCATGATGTGTATCTGTGTTTATATCACAAAATAATAATTTTTACATGGTTATAAAAAGCAAACCAGTGCTCAGCTCACATTTTACTGAATGTGGTGGGTAAACTTAAATTTTTTTTTTTTTGAGTTTTCATTATATTTTTTTTTCATTTTTTATTAGGTATTTAGCTCATTTACATTTCCAATGCTATATCAAAAGTCCCCCATATCCACCCACCCCCACTCCCCTGCCCACCCACTCCCCCTTTTTGGCCCTGGTGTTCCCCTGTACTGGGGCATATAAAGTTTGCAAGTCCAATGGGCTCTTTCCAGTGATGGCCGACTAGGCCATCTTTTGATATATATGCAGCTAGAGTCAAGAGCTCCGGGGTACTGGTTAGTTCATAATGTTGTTCCACCTATAGGGTTGCAGATCCCTTTAGCTCCTTGGCTACTTTCTCTAGCTCCTCCATTGGGAGCCCTGTGATCCATCCATTAGCTGACTGTGAGCATCCACTTCTGTGTTTGCTAGGCTCCGGCATAGTCTCAAAAGAGACAGCTACATCTGGGTCCTTTCGATAAAATCTTGCTAGGGTATGCAATGGTGTCAGCGTTTGGATGCTGATTATGGGGTGGATCCCTGGATATGGCAGTCTCTACGTGGTCCATCCCTTCATCTCAGCTCCAAACTTTGTCTCTGTAATTCCTTCCATGGGTGTTTTGTTCCCAAATCTAAGGAGGGGCATAGTGCCCACACTTCAGTCTTCATTCTTCTTGAGTTTCATGTGTTTAGCAAATTATATCTTATATCTTGGGTATCCTAGGTTTGGGGCTAATATCCACTTATCAGTGAGTACATATTGTGTGAGTTTCTTTGTGAATGTGTTACCTCACTCAGGATGATGCCCTCCAGGTCCATCCATTTGGCTAGGAATTTCATAAATTCATTCTTTTTAATAGCTGAGTAGTACTCCATTGTGTAGATGTACCACGTTTTCTGTATCCATTCCTCTGTTGAGGGGCATCTAGGTTCTTTCCAGCTTCTGGCTATTATAAATAAGGCTGCTATGAACATAGTGGAGCATGTGTCCTTCTTACCAGTTGGGGCATCTTCTGGATATATGCCCAGGAGAGGTATTGCTGGATCCTCCGGTAGTACTATGTCCAATTTTCTGAGGAACCGCCAGACTGATTTCCAGAGTGATTGTACAAGCCTGCACTCCCACCAACAATGGAGGAGTGTTCCTCTTTCTCCACATCCACGCCAGCATCTGCTGTCACCTGAATTTTTGATCTTAGCCATTCTGACTGGTGTGAGGTGGAATCTCAGGGTTGTTTTGATTTGCATTTCCCTGATGATTAAGGATGTTGAACATTTTTCAGGTGCTTCTCTGCCATTCGGTATTCCTCAGGTGAGAATTCTTTGTTCAGTTCTGAGCCCCATTTTTTAATGGGGTTATTTGATTTTCTGAAGTCCACCTTCTTGAGTTCTTTATATATGTTGGATATTAGTCCCCTATCTGATTTAGGATAGGTAAAGATCCTTTCCCAATCTGTTGGTGGTCTTTTTGTCTTATTGACGGTGTCTTTTGCCTTGCAGAAACTTTGGAGTTTCATTAGATCCCATTTGTCAATTCTCGATCTTACAGCACAAGCCATTGCTGTTCTGTTCAGGAATTTTTCCCCTGTGCCCATATCTTCAAGGCTTTTCCCCACTTTCTCCTCTATAAGTTTCAGTGTCTCTGGTTTTATGTGAAGTTCCTTGATCCACTTAGATTTGACCTTAGTACAAGGAGATAAGTATGGATCGATTCGCATTCTTCTACACGATAACAACCAGTTGTGCCAGCACCAATTGTTGAAAATGCTGTCTTTCTTCCACTGGATGGTTTTAGCTCCCTTGTCGAAGATCAAGTGACCATAGGTGTGTGGGTTCATTTCTGGGTCTTCAATTCTATTCCATTGGTCTACTTGTCTGTCTCTATACCAGTACCATGCAGTTTTTATCACAATTGCTCTGTAGTAAAGCTTTAGGTCTGGCATGGTGATTCCGCCAGAAGTTCTTTTATCCTTGAGAAGACTTTTTGCTATCCTAGGTTTTTTGTTATTCCAGACAAATTTGCAAATTGCTCCTTCCAATTCGTTGAAGAATTGAGTTGGAATTTTGATGGGGATTGCATTGAATCTGTAGATTGCTTTTGGCAAGATAGCCATTTTTACAATGTTGATCCTGCCAATCCATGAGCATGGGAGATCTTTCCATCTTCTGAGATCTTCCTTAATTTCTTTCTTCAGAGATTTGAAGTTTTTATCATACAGATCTTTCACTTCCTTAGTTAGAGTCACGCCAAGATATTTTATATTATTTGTGACTATTGAGAAGGGTGTTGTTTCCCTAATTTCTTTCTCAGCCTGTTTATTCTTTGTATAGAGAAAGGCCATTGACTTGTTTGAGTTTATTTTATATCCAGCTACTTCACCGAAGCTGTTTATCAGGTTTAGGAGTTCTCTGGTAGAATTTTTAGGGTCACTTATATATACTATCATATCATCTGCAAAAAGTGATATTTTGACTTCCTCTTTTCCAATTTGTATCCCCTTGATCTCCTTTTGTTGTCGAATTGCTCTGGCTAATACTTCAAGTACTATGTTGAAAAGGTAGGGAGAAAGTGGGCAGCCTTGTCTAGTCCCTGATTTTAGTGGGATTGCTTCCAGCTTCTGTCCATTTACTTTGATGTTGGCTACTGGTTTGCTGTAGATTGCTTTTATCATGTTTAGGTATGGGCCTTGAATTCCTGATCTTTCCAAAACTTTTATCATGAATGGGTGTTGGATCTTGTCAAATGCTTTTTCTGCATCTAACGAGATGATCATGTGGTTTCTGTCTTTGAGTTTGTTTATATAATGGATTACATTGATGGATTTCCGTATATTGAACCATCCCTGCATCCCTGGAATGAAACCTACTTGGTCAGGATGGATGATTGCTTTAATGTGTTCTTGGATTCGGTTAGCGAGAATTTTATTGAGGATTTTTGCATCGATATTCATAAGAGAAATTGGTCTGAAGTTCTCTATCTTTGTTGGGTCTTTCTGTGGTTTAGGTATCAGAGTAATAGTGGCTTCATAAAATGAGTTGGGTAGAGTACCTTCTACTTCTATTTTGTGAAATAGTTTGTGCAGAACTGGAATTAGATCTTCTTTGAAGGTCTGATAAAACTCTGCACTAAACCCATCTGGTCCTGGGCTTTTTTTGGTTGGGAGACTATTAATAACTGCTTCTATTTCTTTAGGTGATATGGGACTGTTTAGATGATCAACTTGATCCTGATTCAACTTTGGTACCTGGTATCTGTCCAGAAATTTGTCCATTTCGTCCAGGTTTTCCAGTTTTGTTGAGTATAGCCTTTTGTAGAAGGATCTGATAGTGTTTTGGATTTCTTCAGGATCTGTTGTTATGTCTCCCTTTTCATTTCTGATTTTGTTAATTAGGATTTTGTCCCTGTGCCCTTTAGTGAGTCTAGCTAAGGGTTTATCTATCTTGTTGATTTTCTCAAAGAACCAACTCCTCGTTTGGTTAATTCTTTGAATAGTTCTTCTTGTTTCCACTTGGTTGATTTCACCCCTGAGTTTGATTATTTCCTGCAGTCTACTCCTCTTGGGTGAATTTGCTTCCTTTTTTTCTAGGGCTTTTAGATGTTTTGTCAAGCTGCTAGTATGTGCTGTCTCCCGTTTCTTCTTGGAGGCACTCAGAGCTATGAGTTTCCCTCTTAGAAATGCTTTCATTGTGTCCCATAGGTTTGAGTACGTTGTGGCTTCATTTTCATTAAACTCTAAAAAGTCTTTAATTTCTTTCTTTATTCCTTCCTTGACCAAGGTATCATTGAGAAGAGTGTTATTCAGTTTCCACGTGAATGTTGGCTTTCCATTATTTATGTTGTTATTGAAGATCAGTCTTAGGCCATGGTGGTCTGATAGGATACATGGGACAATTTCAATATTTTTGTATCTATTGAGTCCTGTTTTGTGACCAATTATATGGTCAATTTTGGAGAAGGTCCCGTGAGGTGCTGAGAAGAAGGTATATCCTTTTGTTTTAGGATAAAATGTTCTGTAGATATCTGTCAGGTCCATTTGTTTCATAACTTCTGTTAGTTTCACTGTGTCCCTGTTTAGTTTCTGTTTCCCCGATCTGTCCTTTGAAGAAAGTGGTGTGTTGAAGTCTCCCACTATTATTGTGTGAGGTGCAATGTATGCTTTGAGCTTTACTAAAGTGTCTCTAATGAATGTGGCTGCCCTTGCATTTGGTGCATAGATATTCAGAATTGAGAGTTCCTCTTGGAGGATTTTACCTTTGATGAGTATGAAGTGTCCCTCCTTGTCTTTTTTGATAACTTTGGGTTGGAAGTCGATTTTATCTGATATTAAAATGGCTACTCCAGCTTGTTTCTTCAGTCCATTTGCTTGGAAAATTGTTTTCCAGCCTTTCACTCTGAGGTAGTGTCTGTCTTTTTCCCTGAGATGGGTTTCCTGTAAGCAGCAGAATGTTGGGTCCTGTTTGTGTAGCCAGTCTGTTAGTCTATGTCTTTTTATTGGGGAATTGAGTCCATTGATATTAAGAGATATTAAGGAAAAGTAATTGTTGCTTCCTTTTATTTTTGTTGTTAGAGTTGGCATTCTGTTCTTGTGGCTGTCTTCTTTTTGGTTTGTTGAATGATTACTTTCTTGGTTGTTCTAGGGCGTGATTTCCGTCCTTGTATTGCTTCTTTTCTGTTATTATCCTTTGAAGGGCTGGATTCGTGGAAAGATATTGTGTGAATTTGTTTTTGTCGTGGAATACTTTGGTTTCTCCATCTATGGTAATTGAGAGTTTGGCCGGGTATAGTAGCCTGGGCTGGCATTTGTGTTCTCTTAGTGTCTGTATAACATCTGTCCAGGCTCTTCTGGCTTTCATAGTCTCTGGTGAAAAGTCTGGTGTAATTCTGATAGGCCTTCCTTTATATGTTACTTGACCTTTCTCCCTTACTGCTTTTAATATTCTATCTTTATTTAGTGCATTTGTTGTTCTGATTATTATGTGTCGGGAGGAATTTCTTTTCTGGTCCAGTCTATTTGGAGTTCTGTAGGCTTCTTGTATGATCATGGGCATCTCTTTTTTTATGTTTGGGAAGTTTTCTTCTATTATTTTGTTGAAGATATTAGCTGGCCCTTTAAGTTGAAAATCTTCATTCTCATCAATTCCTATTATCCGTAGGTTTGGTCTTCTCATTGTGTCCTGCATTACCTGGATGTTTTGAGTTAGGATCCTTTTGCATTTTGTATTTTCTTTGACTGTTGTGTCGATGTTCTCTATGGAATCTTCTGCACCTGAGATTCTCTCTTCCATTTCTTGTATTCTGTTGCTGATGCTCGCATCTATGGTTCCAGATCTCTTTCCTAGGGTTTCTATCTCCAGCATTGCCTCGCTTTGGGTTTTCTTTATTGTGTCTACTTCCCCTTTTAGTTCTAGTATGGTTTTGTTCACTTCCATCACCTGTTTGGATGTGTTTTCCTGTTTTTCTTTAATGATTTCTACCTGTTTGGCTGTGTTTTCCTGCTTTTCTTTAAGGGCCTGTAACTCTTTAGCAGTGCTCTCCTGTAATTCTTTAAGTGACTTATGAAAGTCCTTCTTGATGTCCTCTATCATCATCATGAGAAATGTTTTTAAATCTGGGTCTAGATTTTCGGTTGTGTTGGGGTGCCCAGGACTAGGTGGGGTGGGAGTGCTGCATTCTGATGATGGTGAGTGGTCTTGATTTCTGTTAGTAGGATTCTTACGTTTGCCTTTCGCCATCTGGTAATCTCTGAAGCTAGCTGTTTTAGTTGTCACTGTTAAGAGCTTGTTCTTCAGGTGACTCTGTTAGCCTCTATAAGCAGACCTGGAGGGTAGCACTCTCCTTGGTTTCAGTGGGCAGAGTATTCTCTGCAGGCAAGCTCTCTTCTTGCAGGGCAGGTACCCAGATATCTGGTGTTCGAACCAGACTCCTGGCAGAAGTTGTGTTCCACTCACTAGAGGTCTTAGGATCTCGTGTGGAATCCTGTGTGGGCCCTTGCGGGTGTCGGGCGACTCTGCTGGCAGGTAGCCCGGGGCTCAAGTCGAGCGGAAGGGACTTGTGCCCCAGATAAGGCCCGGGTAGCCTGCTTCCCTATGTACCGCAGTCTCAGGTTCCGCGCGATTGGATTGGGGCAGGCGCTGTGTTCCACTCACCAGAGGTCTTAGGATCCCGTGGGGAGTCCCGTGTGGGCCCTTGCGGGTGTTGGGCAAGACTCTGCTGGCAGGTAGCCCGGGGCTCAAGTCGAGCGGAAGGGACTTGTCAAATTTTGATCTTCTTAATGAAGTAATATCAAGGAGCTTGGTTTGATTGAAGGCCTCACACAGAGCACTAAGATCTATGAAGATGATGGCGTAGGTCTGTGAGCAATCATGTGGCCAACACTAAACACGAGGTATTAAAAATTATCACTTTAATATAAGTGTATTCTAATAAACCATAGCATTATGAAAAATAATAACATATCATCACTTTTTTCTTGTAGTGAGAGATGTAAAATTAGCTTGGGGTATTGATGTATTTGACAGAATACAGGGTTTAATGTATGAATATTCAGCTTATATCACTTGAATAAGAAGAAAACATACACACTCTTGGTTTTTCTTCATTATTTCACATTTCCCAAGCATTATGAACTCATATAATACATGTACTTTGTAACATTTTAAAATATGAAATAGTTAACATATACAGAGGACTGGAAAAATACATTTCTTACATCTCAGGTATCCTTATCATAGCCCTACGGTCCTAAATTTTATATTTTATACTATTTCTATGCAATAAAAAAAATACTGGATGGTGTTTGTTCTGCTTCATCAATGTCCAATACATTGGGAAGAAGTTCAGAATCTCATAAATTAAAATGGCCTTTTCAGTAAGTTCTGAGCTCTAAGAACATTGATCTAAACATTGAATTCAAACTTCTTTTTTTAATTATTCGCTAAATTACAGTCCTCAGTTCTTGGTGTTAGAACCTCCTAAGGAGCTTTAAAAGTAACACTGTACCATGGAAGAGGTCCCACCCCTCCTAGAGGGACTACTAGCAATAAACGGTTTTAGGTAAAGAGAATAATTTCCCTTAGTGGTATAGTCATGAATAAGCTACTCTTGGAAATAACCTTCCACCCATGCTCAGGAAAGAAACTCTAATAGAATTCAAATGGCCATATACAAAGAAGACATGGGGGGGGTACTGTAAAGAGAGGAGAAGATGAGGGAGAAGACTGAAGTATGAGTAAAGTTCATTATATAAACATGAAATAGATGAAACTGTCCAACAGTACTTTTTAAAATCAAGTGATCAAGTGCATTCCTCAGTGATTTGGCCTTATAGAAAAAAAAACAAAACAAAACAACAAAAAAAAAAAACAAAGACATTTTCTGCCACTGCTAGGCTCATGGAGGAGGGTGCTAGATTTAAAAGGTCAGATTAGCACACTGATTCATTTAATGTTGTTTTACATAACATGGGGGTCTTCATAAATGAAGACCCAAATAGCCAAACACAGTTGGATAAAAATTAAGTTTTGGTGTATGTAGCACAGTGTAGTGAAGCTTGCTCGCAGAAAACTATTATAAAGTATCTGAGAAAAGTGTAAAAATCTCAAACACAAAGGTATAGTCAAAATTATCCCAACTTAGTCAATGGGCACAGGAGGCATCACTGAACTGCTATATAGATTATCTCAGTAATGTGTAAAACTAAGCCATCTAATGAAGATAACATAAAATGCCTGATAGTAAAGAAAATCACAGTGTCATATTATTAAAACAGCTAGCCAACAAAGCCATAAAATGCATAGCTCTGCATTCTGACTCTCCTGTGTGAAGTGTAGACAACTGTTGTTCCCAGCAATGACATTCATTCTTAGTTACAAAGGGCAGCATTGGCGTCTGTCATTCCTCCATAAGGTCCTGCTTAATCAAAGTAAATCAGAAGGCCTGTTTGTTGCCAGAAATCACTTGAGTTTGTAAGGACTGCTTTTGTTCCTAGATGAGAGAGGGGCATTAATATTATTTTGCTACATTAAAAAATTATAGCATATCCTATATGAGACTAGAAAATGGCTTAAATACCTTTCACAGCCTTTTCTCCTCCTCCTCCTCCTCCTCCTCCTCCTCCTCCTCCTCCTCCTCCTCCTCCTCCTTCTCCTTTAACAGGTTCTCTGTAGGGCTGGTTAATTTGAAACTCTATGTAGAAAAAACTGACCTTCAACTCACAGAGATCCTCCAGCCTACTGAGTGCTGAGATTGAAGATGCGTGCCACCACACCCAGCTCCTCTATAACCTTTTAAACATCTATAAATAACCCTATAGCTGACATCCCCAACCTCCTACCAGTTGGGAGAAATCCAACTGCTAGTTGTTTTCTGCCCTCTCCCGTCTTCTCTGTTTTAGGAGAGATTTGAACTCATGAAATAATTGCAATCAAGTGTATTGCTGCTGTAGGCTTAAGAAATTTATTGTATGTTTGATGACAACAGGGCCACTTCAAGGTTATTTAAACATCCTAGACTGAGTGAGAATACCAGCAAGCCATTCTCTATCAGTGCTTCCACAAATCACATTATTCTGGAACCTTTCTTAAGAAAGGAACAAACATAACTAGTTACCCTCAGCAAAAATAAAGGTCTTCATTGTTTTTACCGTTTGGTAAGGAAATAGTGACCATTGTATTTTATATCCCCAGTAGCTATAGTACTGAAATGGGAGGGAGATGAAGAAGGTAGGGGAGGCATTGAGGAAGGAGGAGGAAGAAGGAATGAAGAGGGAAGGAGGATGGGAGAGGTAGAGGAAGGAAAATAAGGAAGCAGATGGAAGAAGCTCTATGTATTTGTGTTGTTTGATTGAGACGTCAGGAGTTGTGAGGGCAAGTGATTGGCCAGAGTTGGCATGATCTATTGGTAATCCACTGGGAGGAACTTAAACAAAGCTATTTGCTCAGATTCCTCTCAGATTGTCTTCAGAAATAAAAACATTCTTTTGCATAAATATATGGTGACCATCCTCACATGAAGATCTTATGACCGGTGTACTGGCTAGTTTTGTGTCAACTTGACATAGCTGGAGTTATCACAGAGAAAGGAGCTTCAGTTAAGGAAATGCCTCCATGAGATCCAACTGTAAGGCATTTTCTCAATTAGTGATCAAGGGGGAAAGGCCCCTTGTGGGTGGGACCCTCTCTGGGCTGGTAATCTTGGTTCTATAAGAGAGCAGGCTGAGCAAGCCAGGGGAAGCAAGCCAGTAAAAAACATCCCTCCATGGCCTGTGCATCAGCTCCTGCTCCCTGACCTGCTTGAGTTCTAGTCCTGACTTCTTTCAGTGATGAATAGCAATGTGGAAATGTAAGCTGAATAAACCCTTTCCTCCCCAACTTGCTTCTTGGTCATGACGTTTGTGCAGGAATAGAAAACCTGACTAAGACAACGGTTTTTAAGGAAGGCAGGACGGTTCTTTACTTACCTGCTTCCAAGAAAAGGGCAGGCTGAAGTCATCAAGACCTTATCAACTTTTTTGTCTTCTCAAATTCCATGGGGCCGTTTTTGGTAGTGTTTTTACCTAACATCATCATTTTGTTTTTGTCCTAGTGGGAATCACTAGATTAGAAAGTTCTGTTGATTCTAATATATATCCTAGACCATGTGATGTTCCATTCTGAGTGTACATTAAGGACATCTATGAGTTTTGAAAAAAATAAATCCATAACCAGGCTCAATGCAGACCCAACCAGAATTTCAAGCCATGGACCCAGAGTGTATTGAATTTAGAATTTGCTAAAATCTCAGATGATTCTAATTTTCACTGTGGGAAGAATCATTTTAAGAAAATATTAGCTTGTAATTTTGGAAGTATTTGATGACAACGATTATTATCTATTATTCAAAGTGAGTAATTTCTTACAAACTCAGAGTCAAACTTACCATTAATCTCATTAAATGCTAAAATTTATATTCAAATTACAGAACATTTATGGTTCTAGCAACATTCAACCAGAAACTTTGCTTGGTGTTCATTAATGTTTCAATATTTGTCTGAACCAGTTTACATTCTTTGACAAGTAGAAACATTCTAATTTCATATGTTCTTATTTATCCATTAATGATGCCTATGAGAGTCAGAAGTTACTTTTAGAATTGGGCCATCTGAGTTGTCTTAGCCCCCACCCATTCCAGCCTTCATGAAGCCCTACCGGATCAGAGTATAGAATTTCTATGCAGCAGGTAGGAGGCAAACCAGGATGACTGATAAGCCAAAATGGGAGCTGGCAGGTTTAAGAGGAGCACAAGCAAATCTCAGGCTTGTGTTTACCCAATCGATAAATGCCATGGCTCTGAATAACTGTTGTTTAAACTCATTTCTCGGTGGCAGAAGAGAAGCAGTGGAACAAAAGCAGTACTATTCGAGAACTCATTAAAGTAAGTCAAGAGAAAGGCGGCCTTGAGATCGTCTCTCTTAGGCTGACAGCATCAGGACCATCTTTTGGTTCACAATAATATCAGTGGGCAGCATGGTGCTTAGACAGTGCTGTTTGCTCTATCTGCAGAAAGATTACAGGAAGGCGACCATCAGTAGATGCGTGGTGCAGTCTCCCTGGACTATGCAACCCTTTTCACTGAATCTTTTGTTGTTAGTTGTTTTTTCTTTTCTTTTCTTTTTTTTCTTTTTCTTTCTTTTTTTTTTTTTGTAATATGAATCTTCTCCTGTGCTTTTTGGTGTTTGCTTGATGAAGTGGTTAGCCAAGCAGAAAGGCCACAGATCGAGACTATTGTTTGTGAGCAAAGGCTCCATTGAACCCTAATGGACATAGGAATCTAGCAAAACAAAGAGCCTTAGTGCCTGGCACAAATGAATTCTACATCAGAGAAGGCCAAGGGAGCCTTTTTGAGTATCTGAAGAGAGTAATTAGAAGGTGAACCTATTATGAACTCAAAGGAAGAATGAAAGAACGCAGGACAAAGGGAAGGGCGAGAAGGTTAGAAACCTCTTCATTAGAAGCATTTCCCCAAGGATGGCCTGTAAATGGGAAAGCATGCTTGGATTCTTTATGGTAGTGATATGTGGTGTCCTTTGTCCACTGTAGGAAGTGATCTGCCAGCCATCGTCTCGGAGAGAAAGGAGTGACTGCATTCATCTTTCAACAGTTTTAGAGAAGAGGGAAGAAATGCTCAGGTGAGCACACAGTTTCTTTAAGGTACATAACAACAATGAGACATGATGTTTTTTTCCTTTAAAACCTGAAATGGTCAAATTTTGTGTTTGAATTTGTGATATCTCCTTTGATTTTACTCTTATTTCCTTTCCTATACTTAAAGACAGTCTTCACTCAGTTATGAGCCACTAATAATACTGCTGTGGGATTTGTTTAGCTTTGTTTTGTTTTGTTTTTACAACTTGAATCAGATGGAAGAGGGGAGATGGATGCTGTGACAATTAAGGGACTGTCATGTGAAAGATGTTTTAAAAGCCAACGGTGCATAAGTTGCCGTAGCCTGGAGAAAGAGAAGCTGAGTATCACAGAGGTATTTGCTGAGCCTGCTGCAGCCATATCAAAAGCACTGGAAGCTGGCATCCATTGTACAACACCTGCAGTGAGGAACGAAAGACAATAATCTCAGAAGTACTCTGAAGGATAAAGTCTTATTATTTGAAGATGGCTAAAACTAAGGCTAAGAATGATTCAGAGACTTGTTGAAAGGCCTGCATCACTTAAGTTGAACAGTAACAGAACCCAGGCTCCTGGCTCTGACACCACCATAGGGAGCCTTCCGAACCTTCCTGCCGATGTCCTCTCCACATGTACCTGTTCCCTTTCCAATCTTTTCTTCCAACTCATTCATTCAGGAAGTCCTACTGAGAGCAAGCCTGACTTGAGTGCAGTTCAGGATGACTGATAGGAAAGTATTTCATTCACCTGCAGCATCCACTGTCTTATCAGCATCCAGTTCACAATACCTAAGATAACATATAGGGGAAATACACACACACAAAGACACACACACACAGACAATGCATATTTCTTCCACGAGTAGCTTGAATTTGGTAAGTGACTCTACAAGTCATAGAGACCTCCCATACAACTTCTAGCCATCACACACATTATAATGGTAGTCATGAGAGCCTATTCACCAGACATGAGGGCTCCCAAACTTCCTACCTTGTAATGTTTTGCTGCTGGCAACCAACAGTCAGTCTTGAATTTCTGCTTCTTCTTGCTTATTGACTTTATACCAAGTGAACCATATCTCTGTGAACCATATCTATGGAAAGAAATTGTCACTATTCTCATTATCTCTGTTCTGGATATGAGCACCAAATGAAGTATTTGCTTGTTGACTTCAGCCTCAGAATTCCCTTCTGCTCGTCCCAATAATTGCAAGTTCCTTTGTTTATGTAGCTTCAGTGGACTAGAAGATATGCCTATGTAATTAGTTCTCTCAACTCACCTCCCTAATAAAACTGTTTCTCTGTAGAGCAAGAAATATAAAATGTGTCCCTCAGTCTTTTTGCATGCTCTTTATCTTAGCCAATCTATCAATGTTTTAATGCAGAGAAAATGTCTCAGCACTACAGGAGAAGGAATAGGCATAGTGAGCTGGTCAAAAGCATTTTCTTACCCAGGGTCAGACATTTGCCTAGAAGCCTCAGGGGCACGGAGACAGTCATCCACTTCCTTAATGTGATATTGTCCCCTCTTATCTTCCAGATGTGAATAATAGTCACCATAGGCTGTGACTCTAGCTTCTGGAAACTTTTTCTTGTTAGGTTTTTTTTTCCCATGCTAAATTCTAAGTATTATGCATAAAGGAATTGCCAGCATTACCATCCAATTAACTGATAAAGTCCCTTGGAACTCCACTCCAGTGTGTGAAAGGCATGGAAGGAAAATGATCTTTGGATGTCTAACTTAATAGGATTGCCTGTGCCATTGGGATTACCTTGTTTTCCAGTACAATTCCAGTGGAGAAATCTTTGTCACATTTAATTGACAACTTAGTGTTATAATTGTATACTAAGAATATCTACTCCAGTCAAGCATTAAGGTAATGTGTAAATACCAGCTTTTGGCTTCACTGAAATAAGTTAAAATCCCTGCCAGATATTTCACTATCTACCTATGGAGAGTTTTCTTGCCAATCCCATGACCCTGCCTGCCTTTTGGGAGTGGAATCTTAAGCTTTACAAATGTGACAAATGCCAAAGAAAAGTGAATTCCCACATGGGATCTATCAAAGCAAGGCAGGTGCTGTGGCCTGTGCTCTACAGAAGCAGTCTCCTCTTGATCCTAAGAGCATCTGCATAGGGTTACCTAATATGGGTAACTGTTCCTCTTTGGGCCTGAGATCTTTTGCATAATCCTATACAATTCTTATTTCCTAAAGGTGCCACTCTTGCTTAGCAGGACAAAACTCATCTCTCTGACTCGTAAGACTCTACGGCTTGGGAGGAAGGGAGGGAGGGAGTCTTCTGAGAATTCTGGATCGTCACTTGTAAAAGCTTAAATTTCTCCATCATCACTCAGGCAAGCATGAATACTTTGTGTTTGAGAAAAGGCCCTGAGAAATAACACACTTTTTTTTGCCTGTTGTCTATCATCCCTTCTTTCTACTTCTAAAACCGAATCTTTTCTCCTGATAAGAGGGCAAATACTTTTGTCCCATAGATGTCAGGGTACAGTAAAAAGTTGTGGGTTTTGTAATTTGGGTGAAAGGTCCCATAGTGCACTAATTTCTTTTAGTGACAACATAAAAATAAAAGCATTTCTCTATTTCTGTAACTGGGTTGAGGGTCTCACTCAGGGCTCTCATCTTAAACAAGATTTCAAGTCTCAGCAGAGGGGAAAATGCCTGTTCTTCAGCTATTCTTCCAGACAGAAGTGTGCAGTACTAGATACAAAGTACAGGAAGTTAGAAGATATCATGGAATCATTGCTATTGTTATCAAAGACAAAGCTTGAGACATGAAGCAAAGACATATTTTTTGTCTCAAAACACTATGCATGGACAAGAAGCAGGTAAAGAAATGCTTGGTTAGGTAAAGGCAAATGTACCTAGGAGACATTGGTTACTGCTGTCCAAAAATAAATGAATACAAGTCTAAAAAAAAAAAAAAGAAAGAAAGAAATGCTTGGGATGGAGAGATCCTTCAATGGTTAAGAACACTTGTTGCTTATGTCATTTGGAATTCACTAAGGGAACCTAACTGATAGGAAAAATGAATATATGTGTATACAGTTTTAGAATGACTTTGACACTGTGGTTTGAGTCACACCAACAGTGGGTATCTTGAGATGGAAAGGTCTAGAACCTAGCAGTCAGGTTGTAGCAGCCATGAGACTGAATGGTTCAGCAGTTCCAATCTGGTGCTAGAGTCCCAGAGGATTCATAGAGAGCTGCTGGTCTTCAGTCTACATTGGGTTTTAAAGATGAAGGCTTTAATGCCAGTAAAGAAAAGTCTCAGCAGCAGGATAAATGAGAATGGAGATAGGCAGGCACACTGTAAAACTTCTCTGTTTCATGTCCTTTTATGTGGACTGCCACAAAAAAAATGTTGTGTTCCAGAATTAGGGTGGCTCTTCCCACCTCAGAGGATCCAGTTAAGAAAATCTCTCCAAGGCTACCCAGCTGCTTAGATTTTAGTTGATTCCAGATGTAGTCAAGTTGACAGCAAAAAATAAATAAATAAATAAATAAATAATAATAATAAAATAAAAAAAATCAGCCATCAGATGCCAGCACCCACATCAGTTGGCTCACAACCACCTGTAAACCCAGCACCAAGGAATCTGATGCCCTCTTCCAGCCTCCTTGGGCACATGCATACATATACAGATACTAACAGGCACACACACACACATGCACACACACACACACACACACACACACACACACACACACACACCAGATACATATACTAGTAAAAGTTAAAAGAAATCTCTTTTAGAAAAAAAGAAATTTGGAAAAGACTCTAAGACGCATTCTCCAACCCTCTCCTTTCTGACACCATCGACACCTCCTACACACCAGCCACAACCGCTTACAAAAATCCTACCATATTAGTTACTTCAGTGCTATTATGACCAAACTACACACCATAATCCACCTAGGGTCAGAAAGCTTTATCTGGCTCACCACTTCAGAGAGTTTCCATCTGTCATGGTAGGGAGGAGGTGGGAAGTTCATGGCTATCAAAAAAGAGAGCAGAGGCTCCTTACATCTTAGAGGCTATGAATCTGCAATTGACAGAAGCCAAGAGTAAGCTACTCCCCCTCAAAACTTCATCATTACTGACATAATTTCTCCAACCAGGCCCTGTCCTTTAAAGGTTCCAGGATTTCCTAAAATAGTGCCATCTAATGGGGAATAAGTATTCAAGAGAGAACCTCTTGCAGGGCATTGCTGATTCAAACCATAATGCATAGTTTTGATATACTGAAATTAATCAAAAAGGGAAAGCCTCTCTCTCATACTGCTATCAACTCAAATAACCTGAAAAAAAAATGGAAATGTTCTCATAGTCTACATTGAGCTGTATGCTCAGCAGAAAGGATCATGGATGGACTACAACCTGAGTGTCTGCAACTACTGAGCTAAACTCTGAGTTTGGAGAGAGTAATGCTAACCTCCGACAGCATGTCCAAGAAAGGGCCTTGTCCAGAGTACTGGAAATGGCACCAAATTAACTGAGCCTGGCAATAAGATCCCCTGAGTATCTCAAAAGAGGACCTTCTTGACTCATATTTATGAGACTTCTCCAATGACATAGCTGGGATTTGGATCTTTATTTCTGTAAAAAATAAAGTATTATGAAAGTGTTACTCTAGCTGGGTGTGGTGGCGCACGCCTTTAATCCCAGCACTTGGGAGGCAGAGGCAGGCGGATTTCTGAGTTCGAGGCCAGCCTGGTCTACAAAGTGAGTTCCAGGACAGCCAGAGCTACACAGAGAAACCCTGTCTCAAAAACCCAAAAAAAAAAAAAAAAAAAAGTGTTACTCTGTACCCTGCGGTGATAAACTAGAACTTTTAGTTAATCCGTGGGAAACAGTCACCTCTGGAAGACTTTGCTGATGACTAAATAAATGTAAGATAAAATTAGTGCCATTGGGTAACAAGACATGATTTCCATATTTTACTGACAAGTAATGTTAGGAATCATTATCCTAATGGTTTATGAACTTCTTGTATCACCAAATGACATACCAGAAAATATTATGATCAGAAGCAGAAGGTTTTATCCTGTGTGACATAAGCAAGGAGATTCTGCAGAGTGTAGAGCTGTATGTGCATGTCTAGCTGTGTGTCCTTAGAACAGGTTCACTCCTTTCTAATAGTCATTCTTTTCTGTCAGAAGGCAACATGGGAAAGAGAATTTTAAGTCTAACATTCATGAACTTTGTATAGTCAGAAAACTCCGCAGAACCATGGTTTTCTCTTCCCTTGGATATTTAAGGATTTTTCTCTTTGACTTAACTATGTATAAGAGCTAGAGAGATGGCTTAGCAGTTCACAGCACTGGATGCAATTCCAGAAAACCTGAGTCTGACTCCTAGTACCCACATGGCAGCTCCTAGTTGTCTATAATTCCACTCCTAGGAGACTTTATGCCTTATTCTGGCTTCCATGAGCACCAGGTATGCAACTGGTGAATAAACACACTTGTAGACAAAACACTCATAAACTCATAAAACAAAATAAACTAATTTCTAAAATTAAAATGATAATGACCTTCAGCTAAATCTGAGTAAAGGCAGTATAATTAGAGATTGGCAATAGCATGACCTGAACATTGGCTCTTCACCAACCTTCTTTCAGTGGCAAACTCTTGTATTGGATATACCAAGGTCACAGAATGGTATAGCATTTCTCCAGTTGATTATCTGAGGGAAACAAGAGCATGTGGAAACAGAAAATACAGCTGAAATGAGCATGTAATGAAACATAGCCTCTGTGTCCTCCTTTTGTCTGATAACAACAACCTTCTCTGGCTGTGTCTCCTGAGGAGAACTTGGGGTTTCTGAACAGAGTTTTTGACCCCTCTGGAATCTGGACAGTAAAACTAGGGTATAACTCTCCACCTATTCACCCCCATTTTTTCCTTAGTGACTAATGAAGGCTCAGAGATGAGATGGATAAACGTGACCAGATTACTGGCACAAACTTGCTCAGAGGAAATCCTAAAAAGAAGCAACAATGATCCACATGGTTTTAAGATATCGGGTAAGGGTCTCCCTGGCCTCAATGATCTGTGGTCCAATAAGTATTCTTAGACCATGATGCAGTATTATGCAGAAGGGGACTTCAGAATCACTAAGCTTTCTCCAGCATTTACAAAGTTATAAGAACTTATAGGCTTGCATTCCCCCAGAGTAGTCATAGTCTCAGAAAGACAACATCTGACTCCAAGTCCAAGTTCATAAAACAACTGGAGCAAACATAACAGGCTACGACCCTTTCAATAAGAAAACCTAAAGAGGCCCAGTGGACACACACAGCATACTGTTGAATTTAACAAAAACGGCATGCAAAGTTCTAACAATCAATAGAGAAAGGAAAGTGAGCGATTAATGGAAGGTTTGCAATAATCCAATTGATATACCCAGTTAAGTATGTAGAGGTGTAACATATTAAACAGAGAAGACAAGTTTATGAGAGCCAGTAAAATAATCACAACAATGGTAAGATACTAATCAAGAAAGAAACCTTTAGTCAGTACCATAGCTGAGTCTTTTTTCCTGTAGGAAGTTACTATCTGTTCAAAAACTATTATAAATCAGCCATTTCAAAGTGCTTCAAAGTGTAATGAAATTAACAAACAGATTCACAATTAACACTGAGAATAAATGGGAGAGTCTCTAAATGAGAAGAACCATTATGCAAGTATTAGATTGGACCTTGGTCTTGACCCTGCCTGTGAGAATAGCAGATAGGCAAATGTGGAAGCCAGAAAGGTGGAAGGTGAATGTCCTTCCCATATGAAGCTGCACTGAAGCTCATTATCCCAGGGAACAAAATAGGCCAACATAGTTACACAAGCCTGCAGAGTTCTGCCTCCTTCAAAGAATCAAACACACATGTGTTTCCTCTATAATATTTCATATAGTCTAACATGGAACTTACTAGCCATGAACAGTCAGCTTAAGGCAATTGTAAATATGCATGAGCATTTACTGCTAGCGTGGTCATGCATCAGTTCACTTTGGAAGCCAAGATACTTGATGTCAGATACTGAAGTCCTGAAGAGAAAGAATGGGTATTCTTACCTATCTGGATCCACTTGACTGTGAGTATAAGGAGACTTCCTTTGTTAAGAATCATGATTCCAGTTGGAGCAGGTCAATCACTTGGTCAAGGCACCACTAGGAGTTCATACTAAGGAGAGGGGTAGAATAAACAGTCTTTGAATGAGATACTATAATGCTCATAATTACCACCCTTCAGACAGTAGCTTAAGCCAAGTGGCATAGTGAGTTTGAATCCTATATTAGACTCTGGTATGAAATAAAAGGGGAGGAAGAAGAAGAGGAGGAGGATGATTTACATTGGTTAAGGGACTTCTTAAAATTCTTTGATAAGTTACAATAACAAATTGTAAAACATAATGATTCAACAATGGGATCATTTTACTTATAAAGGTTCCAAATGGCCTCTCACCAAGTGAGAAGCTGCAAAGTGACTGCGAAATCACGGCACCTCTGGGTTCAGGGGCAGAATTCAAGGCTACTTCCTCAGCCATTAGAAAGAAGCATCTCCCAAGGAAGGCAGCTGGATGGGGACGTGGCTCATGGTAGTTATACTTCCCTTTCTTTTGCTGGTAGCAATCACGTGGCAGCAGACAGAGGTGGGAAACAGCCATACTGGGTGCCTAGGGACAAAAGGTCAGTGACTCTCCTGCAGAGGCTCCCACAAAAGATTTCCAAATTCATTTCTGCTCACTATTTTCTTCAGAGCTGAGAATATTTGTGAATATCAATGCAAATAAAGGAAATGTGTTCTATAGACAAGGTACTATCCCACCTGTATAAACTTCCATTTAGGGTTTCTTCTACAGTAAATAGCTAATTTTGAAATTATTTTATGTACCAATGTCCTTTCTAATAAACTTTGACCTTTTTACCCTTTGTATTTACATATTTTATTTTACTTTTTGGCATTGCACAGTCCAGCTCACAAAATGCACTAAATGCAGAGTTCACTGAGCTAAGCTGGCCACAAAGTAGGATAAGCTCTCTGCCATTCTCCCTTCCCCTGGAGCTTCCTGTCACCAAATGTTCTGCCATCTCCCCTTGGCAAAGTGAAATTGTCACTGCCCTTTCATGAACCCAGGGTAAGGAGATAGCTAACCCAGGTTAGATAGATGCATCTATCTAACCCAGGTTAGATGAACCCAGGTTAGATAGCTTCATCTCTCCATGCAAGTTGAATACAGACATCCATCCCTCGTTGAGACGGGGGGTGGAGGGAGTACAATCAGGGATGATCTCAGTGGGTGTCAGTCTCGCCACCACAGGCACTACTGATGCTCGCAGTGACTGACAGGGAAAGATAAAAGCTATGGGCAGTTTGGCAGAAATTTTGAATCTACCCAAATACCGCTTGCTTTGTGCTATTCTTGCTATGAAACTTTCCATCAGCAGACAGCACAGCTGAAATGTTAGGTATTGCAATGCTGAATTCATTTGTATTCTATAGAATCAAAGAGATGACTTTCATGTCTCCTTGGCTTTTTCTGTATCTTCATGAAAGATCTTACTTGTTGAAGAAAATTATCTAATCTACCAATTCGACTTCCAAATGCTGGAGCAATACTAGAATCACCTTGATTATACACTTACAACATGACAATTCTTTAATAAGACATATATTGTTTATTTTTCTCATGTAAACAACATATCTTGATCATATCAACCCCAAACATCCCCCTCCTTTTCACAGGTACCACCAAAACCTTCTCTGTCCCCAACACATGTCTTTGTTTTTTAGTAGCTTATGTCAAATTAGAGTTGCCAGATCTTATGAATTAGATCTGGAGAAGGTCTTTTGAATGTCCACAACTGCAGCGATTCATAAATTAAAGGTTCAGGTCATGTCCGTAAGACAGCATTTCTCAGCACTCCTCCCCATTCTCTAGCTCTTCCATTCTTTCTACCTCATTTTCCACAATGTTCTCTGGTGCTCTCCAGTGTTCTCTGGCACACTCCAGTGAAGTTTGCTTGGCAGGCTGGAGGCCTGGGAGCATTCACGAGGCAAAGAGTTTCACGGAAACTCACCTCCTGGAACTTTGGCGTTCTCATTAACCCATATACTCATACCCTATCCCCGCATTAGTCTGGTGTATGGATCCACGTGCTCTCTTTTAGTATTACTTTATTATAAGTGCCTTTTAAGATTTGAATTCTGACATGGCTAAGCCTCCACCAGTGTTCCATCGTCCTAGAAAGTCCTTGAGCAGACCATGGACTTGGAATTCAATGTTGCCCATTCAGTGACATTCAGAATTGCCTCTGGTATTACACTATCACTTAGAATAAAAGCCAAGTTGCTCCCATATACAGGAATTTACAATGGTTTAGGAAGTAGATCGGGCTGTGGTTTTAGAGTATTGCATTATTCATGAGCTAGTTAGCTAGAGCGGAACTCCTTAATTAGAACCATGACTTGGGTGTGAAAGCCCTTGCCCTAGGAGTGTAAAGACCTCACACCTGGCTTCTAAGACTATAGCTGACCTTAGATAGGGCTGACTTTGTCTCAGTTGTTTTATTGCCCAGTTCCTGCCAGTCTTTGTCTTTACATTCCTCTGTTTTGTGTAAGAGTCATTAAATATCTGGTAACCTCATTTATACTTTGCAGATGTGTCACCTAACTTCCCTATTTTCTTCTGTATAAAAAGTTTGATGCTCAATTTGACAAATTAGATTCAGATTCTACACAATCTCCCTTGCTGGTCTGTCGGTCATTCAATTCCCTCCGACTCCTTGCCCACCTATGACCAGAGACCTGTTCCACGAAGACAAAGGGACCCAGAGGGTCTGCGGCACCCTGGTTTTGGTAGAAGAAAAAAGAAGGTGGGAACAATACATGCCTATTTAAGGTTGAGCAGTCAATAGTTATTTATTCTCAATCTTTGGCCAGGTATTAATTGCTGACCATTGCAAATAGAAGTGCCTCCAGCCTAAAGTTGAGGGCAGCAGTCACCTAGCAACATTCCATTTCCAGAATACAATCTAATACACACTTAGACTCCACATGGATAATTAGCAGAGGCTGGTGCCTTTGACAGTCATTCCCAGTCTGCTAGTTGAGATACAGGGGTCATAACTGCTCCAGGTCTCCTTTACCTGACTTAGGAAGTATCACCAAGGATTTATGAACTTGGCTGTATAAGGAAAGCATGAAATCCCACAAGGCCTTGCAGACTGTGTGGTCTCTTCATAGTTCAACAAGTCTCTTCTCAAGACTTGCCTTATGCTTAGTCTTTCCCTGCTTTCCCATCTGTTTCCTTTTTTTTCCATCAATCCCAGCCTGAGGCCACCATCACATTCCCCTAGGGTTTCTGTCCTATAATCCATGTCTGTTTCTTACACCGAACATTAACAGGAAACCAATAGCTTGAGGAAATTGACCGTGACCACCTGTTCTTACACAGGATTTCATAATTCATTTATTCCCTGGCTCTTCTGTCTCTCCAGCCTCTTCAAATTAACTTACATTATCTTCTTTACTTTTCTCTAAAATTTAATGTTTACAGTTAGGTGGAGGACATAAAAATAACCTCCCATATAAATATCAAGGATGTATATGTTTGGTTTCAGGTAAATAGACCCTATTCCTTAAAAAACAAAATTACATAAAAAAAAAAACCTGTCATTCTGAAAGCAAGTGACTAATGTTCAGCACATCTGGCACATTAGAAAGCTTATAGAGAAAATTTTTAAAAATAACAAACCATTTCCTATGTCCTTTAAATAACACAATTTCACTGGGAAGATGGCTGGACCCATAAAATCTTTCTCATGCTAGCCTAAGGAACTGAGTTTTATCTCCAGTGCCCCCATTTTTAAAAGCAAGCAAACAAACAACAACAACAACAAAAATAACCAGGTGTGACTCTTGTCATTCTTGAGCTAGAAAGCAGGGACAGACTGATTCTTGAATGTATCTAGTCAGCCAGGATAGCCTGCTAGAACAAGCTTGAAGCCAGTTAAAGACCCTGTCCCCAAAAGCAAGGTTGACTTCTGAGAAATGATATGTACAGTTGCCTGTTTACCTCCATATGCACACGTGAATGTATATTCTTCTAACTCATGTATATAAACAAGTATCCACACAAACACAAATACACAGAGACAGTTGGTAAAAATCAGTAAATAACACAATAAAACTTTCACATAACTTGCTAATAGAGCCACTGTTGTCTCATAATTTTATATTATTCTGTAAACAATAGCCTGTATTATATTTATAGATTGTTTCAAATAAACTGATGCTATATCCATGAGTTTTTAATCCAATGTGCAAAAAGCTTGAGTGACAATATTTGGCTGTTTAATGACTCAGAAGTGCCTGTGTCCTTCAGCATATTGTACCTCCAGTACACTTGACTACCTCCGTGGAGGTTCAGCCGATTAAAAATAGTAGGAGATAGATTAAGCATAACTATGTAATGGAGTAAAAATAAGTGAGTGTAGAGATGAAAATAGCAACAATTGCCTCTGTGTAAATAAACCACTGAAGAGTAAAAAAGAAAATTCTCTCCTTAGGAACTGATAAAAGAGTCAACAGAAGTCAATACACAACCAGAAGTCAAAGACAGTGCAGGGAGTGCACAGCAGCTTGATGGCATACCAGCTGACTAGAGACACTCATTGATCACCAGGGATTAGGCCCATCTGCAGTAAGCATCAATACTCAGAATGCCTTCACAATGGCTTACAATGAAAATTGATATACATAATAATGACTGCACACCCTGAAACACCCCCAGTGCTTCTGAACTGCACAGAATTTTATTGTGTTCAGTATAATTTTAGGAACAAAAGCACTTATTTCTGAATGAAAAGCCTTAAAAATATTTTCTACTGAAAAGGAGCTATTTTGCTTAGCATCATGACAGTTTAGAGCTAAAAAAAAAATCTCCTATTGCAGCCCAATGTGGGATTGTTAACTCAGTAAGAACACTCACCCTGGTCTGGGGAGATGACTCATTCAGTATAGTGTTTGTCAGACAAACAGGAAGAACACGGTTGGATCACTACCATGTAAAACTGCTTAATGTATGACTTATGGCTCAGTTCTGGGAAGGTAAACACTTTGGGAGGACGCATGATATCAATTTCTAACCTCCACAAGTACATTCATGAAGACACATATACACATGCATGTATGTACTACAAACACACATACACACACACCAGAGTGATATCAGAATTTATTTCATTTAAAAAACTGTAGCTGCACCATAATTTATAGTTATGACAATGACACAGTATCTTCAAAATATTTGACGGCATCAGCTTTTGAGACATTGAGAAACCCAAGAGTCTGAAGGTAATTTGTTTCACTAAGAGTGATTACACAATTGAATACTATTCGGCTATTAAAAATGACCACTTCATGAATTTTGCAGGCATATGTGTGGAACTAGAAAAATATCACCCTGAGTGAGGTAACCCAGACCCAAAAGCACAAACATGGTAAGTGGATATTAGCCCAAAAGTTCAGCATACCCACTATACAACTCATAAGAAGCTTAACAAGAATGAAGGGCAAAGTGTGGATGCTTCAATACCACTTAGAAGGGGGAACAAAATAATCATGGGTGGCAGAGGGAGGGAGGGACCTGGGGATAGAAAGGAGGGGAAGGGAAAAGATGGGGCCAAAAAAAAGGTATGGGAAGAGACAGGAGAGAAGCTCAGAGGACCAGGAGAATGAATAGAAATATGTAGCAATGGGAGGTGGGGAACAGGAGGAGACCACTAAAATGTCCCGGATGCCAGGGATGTGAGAAGCTCCAAGGACCCAATGGAGATGACATTAGCTGAAATGCCCAAGAGTGGGGAGATAGAACCTGAAGAGAACACCTCCAGTAAATAGACATGGCCCCCAGTTGAAGAATGTGGCCACGCACCCATCTCAAAGTCTTTAATCCATAATTATTCCTGTCTAAAAGAAGTATGGGAAAAAAATGGTGCAGAGACTGAAGGAAAAGCCATCCAGAGACTACCTCATCCTGGGACCCATCCCAACCACAGACACCAAACCCTGACACTACTGCTGATGCCAAGCAATGCTTGCAGACAGGAGCCTAGTATAGCTCCTGAAGAGTATAGCTCCTAGTATATATAGTTCCTAGTATTGAAGAGATCTGAGAGGCTCTGCTAGCACCTGTAGATACTCACAGATGTAGATGCAGATACGCACAGCCAACCATCGGGCCTGGGCACCCCAATGGGAGAGATAGGGGAAGAACTGAAGAAGCTGAAGTGTATTGCAACCCCATAGGAAAAACAATATCAACTAATGGACCCCTCAGAGCTGCCAGGGACTAAACCACCAACCAAAGAGTATACATGGGCTAGTCCATGGCTCCCACTATATATGTAGCAGAGGACTGCCTCATCTGGCATCAGCGGGAGGGGAGGCCATTGGTCAAGTCAAGGTTTGTTGCCCCAAAGAACGATATGCTAGAGGGCTGAGGCGGTAGTGGGTTAGTGGGTGGAGGAGCACCCTCTCAGAGGCAAATGGGAGGGGACATGGGATGGGGTATTATGTTGGGGAGACCAGGAAGGGGGGCAACATTTTAAATGTAAATAAATAAAATTATTAAGAAAAAAATAAAACTTTAAAAAAGAAACTGTTATATTGCTATACTGTTTTTCACTATGGCTGTACCATTTTTGACCAAGACATATTATATTTTATTTTAATCACCAGTTTAAAAATTAGTAGTTTTGCCTTGGCCTGTCATTCTGTATCTATTAAAGTATTTAAGAATCCAGAGGAAATGACACAGATTCAGAAGCAAAATATTATCACACATGAAATCATTAATGTGTCTTATTCGCTAAACTGCTTGTCATTTTTTTGTAGCAATACAATCACACTTGTCATCATAGCCTCCAGTTAAAGTCCATTCTTACCACGAACTTTATCCAGCACTGTGTCTGGCATGAGAAAACAATAGCCAGTACTGTGAATAAGTCTTCTGATGCCAGTACCCTCTCTATATCAGTCTGCATAGGTGCTGCACTGTTACTGGCCTCAGTCTCTGTCTTCTGTTTATCTGCTATCCTGATGCTTTCAAGGATGTAACTTAAGAGTCTCAGTTAGAGTTTGACAAAAAGAAATCAGTAGCAACAACCAATGACATAGAATGAAACATTTATATGAAATCATGTTCCACTATGCTGTCTATCATTCAAGAAAACAAGAAGTAAACAGATATACGACATAATCCTCTGTCTATAATTTGTATATAAAATATGTTTTTTCTGTCCTTTTTATTGGATATTTTCTTTATTTATATTTCAAATGTTATCCCTTTACCCAGACTCCCCCTCTGGGAAATTCCCTATCCCATATTCCCTCTCCCTGCTTATATGAGGGTATTCCCTCACCCACCCACCTACTCCTGCCTCCACGCCCTGGCATTCCCCTACACCGGGGCATTGAGCCTTCACAGGACCCAGGGCTTGTCCTCCCATTGATGCCTGATAAGGCAGTCCTCTGCTACATATGCAACTGGAACCAAGGGTCCCTCCATGAGCAAGTTTGGCATTGATGGGTCACCAAATTAAAATTACCTATTTTCAACATAGATTGCAATTTAACAAATGACAGACTGTAGGCTTTGATTTTTCAGTACTTACATTAATGAGGGTTCTTAAATGATTTAACCTCCCTTCTAATGCCCCACCCACCAGAGGCAGTGGAAAAAGAGAGGTTATTAGGACACAGGGAAGTGGACCTGTTTAGAAATAGTTCTTTGGGGTGATTCCTATCTTTGTTGTCAGGATATCAGCAATTCAGTCTAGTAGCAAACACCAAACATAAATCAGCAACTGTAGTCCAGTCCACTCAGCAGACACCACACATGAATCAGCAGCAGCAGTTCAATCAGAATAAACCAGGAGCCTCTGCTCGATCTGTGGGAGTCTGTCAAAACACCAAGAAGGTATTAAAATATAATGAAAAGTTCTTTGGCAAGTTAATCTCTGAAATCATGACAAGCTCAGATTGGCAACACAGTGCAAGGCCAAGCAGTTCCACAGTGCTGTCAGTGGAGTCTAATGAAGCAGTATAAGCCAAACCAAAGCACCAGCCTTGTGCCTCCAGCTGTGGTCATATTTATATTCTACATAAATATCATGCATCCTCACATGTCTACTTCAGCAAAACATCCTTCTACCTGTGTCTTCTTCAGCAAGAGATTCTTTCACATGTCTGCTTAAGAAAAACATCTTTTCACGGGTCTGCTTTAGCAAAACATCCTTTCACATGTTGTCCCCAGCAAAACATTAGTATAACCTGTTTCCAAAGAAACCAGACATTTCCATTTCAATTTGGTATCATTCTCTTCCTAATACTCATCTCACAAACCTGTCCTTTATATAATATTTTATGTCTTTTCAATTTGAGGAACTTTTCCTATGAGCTCACAAATATTTACTGGGTGTCAACCATATGCAAAACATATTACTAAACATCCTTTGGAAGGAGTTTTAAAGCTATTATTCTTTTGAATGTGCTCATTTGAGGCAGATACCCCTCCATGGATGGTGGGTTTCACTTGGAGAAACGGTCAAAAGTTATTCAAAGTCAATGCTGATAGATGCTATGTGTAAGAGCCATCAGGCAAGATGACATTCTTAACGGTCAAAATTATGTGTGACTATAAATTTATGGGCATGATTTTCTTGTGTGGTTCATTAACCAGATTTGAAAAAAATTCTGCAAGAGGAGTTCCAGTAATGCTTAGAATAATGGCAGCAATGGCGAGGTGTAGAGTGCCAGGATAACTGTTTTGATGGATGGCAGTCTTCTTTGGGTATATTAGTCCTGGAATGTTTTGCAAACATAGTCATTGCTTATGATCACACATTATATAGTGCCTAGAAAATCCTGGACACTGTAAAAAATTCAGCAGAATCCATTGCCAGAAAAGTGTCATTTTCTTCTACTGTGTCCTCACCACTGATAAGCAAAGAAGACAACTGATGGTCAAGTGACTTATTTTCTAGTCTCAGGGGAGCTGGGGACTGAATTGTTTGTTATAGCTAACAAACAGAAGAGAAATAAAACACCCAAGTTACAAGAAGACTTTTCCATATGACACTATTGCTAGAAATGGTAACTCATCACTTGCATAGAAATTACAAGTACTTTTAACAGAGTTTTAAAGACATAAGGACTAAGTGCTACTTATTAAATACTTAGTCAATAGTCAAGTCTAAATATTTCAGTAGTTGGACTACAATCCACCCAGAGAAACTCTCTTGTATAACATAAGCCAAAAACCTGTAGATAAGGACTATTCATTTTCAAGGGCTGTGCTTTCAAACTGCCATAATGTAGATGGTTTAAAATAAGAATTTATTCAGACTCTGAAACCAACTGATAGAAGATCAGATGTTTCTATGAACTAAGGCATAACATAGCCCCATGACCCTTGACTAGCTTCTAAGGTTATTGGCAATTCTGTTCCACATATTTAATAACATCATTTTAATTTATTTCTTTATTGTCTCATATATAACCTTAGGTTACTCTCTCTCCTCTACTCCTAGTCTCTCATCCTCAACACTCCTTTTCCACCCCAATCCACTATACCTCCTTTTCCTTTCAAAAAGGGACAGGTCCGCCATTGATATCAACCAAGAAGAGCATATCAGGCTGCAATAAGACTAGGTACCTCCCTTCATATTAATGCTGGACAAAGCAACCTAGTAGAAGGAAAGGATTCCAAAAGCAGGCACCACAGAGACTTCTCCTTCTTCCACTGTTAGAAGTCCCACAAGAAGAACAAGCACCGCAACTATAACATATATACAGAAGAGCCATGCAGACTCCTTGATTGTCAGTTCAGTCTAAGTGAGCCCCTATGAGCCCTGGTTTGTTATGTGAGTTTTCTGTAGTATTCTTGACCCATCTGTGACTCACAATCCTTCTCCCCTGTGGGACAGTGGGCCATGCCAGAAAACTTGGTAGGTTGAACGGATACAGACCCCCCACTACCCAGGAGCCCACCTGAGATGAGAAGCAGCTTCCTGTTCCCTGTCAGATTCCTGGCCTGGAACACATGACACATTCCCCATATAAGGAAATGTGGCCTGTGGTCACATAGCCCAAAACAGAGTTTTCTGTGCCAATGAGGTATTTAGAGTCCAGAGAGTTTAGCCAATAAGCTTCCCTTCTAGGACATTCCTCCCTGAAAAAGGTACTAAATCTCTGTTCCACCCTCCAAAGGGGTGTTCCCCTTGCTACACATACTAGCTGGCATGAGCTCTCCTTTATGTTTTGATCATAGCCAATCTGACAGTTGCAACTTGAAATCTCAAATTAATTTAGATTTACATTTTCCAATGACTAAAGAAGTTGAACACTTCTTTTTTTTTTCCTCTTTTTAAATTAGGTATTTTCTTCATTTACATTTCCAATGCTGTCCCAAAAGTCCCCCATGCCCTGCCCCCCCCAATCTCCTCCCTCCCCCCCCACACACTCCCACTTCTTGGCCATGGCATTCCCTTGTACTTAGGCATATAAGTTTGCAAGACCGATGGGCCTCTCTTTCCACTGATGGCAGACTAGGCCATCTTCTGAAACATGCAGCTAGAGACACGAGCTCTGAGGGTACTGGTTAGTTCATATTGTTGTTCCACCTATAGGGTTGCAAATCCCTTTAGCTCCTTGGGTACTTTCTCTAGCTCCTCCATTAGGGGCCTTGTGATCCATCCAATAGCTGACTATGAGCATCCATTTCTGTGTTTGCTAGGCCCAAGAATAGCCTCACAAGAGACAGCTATATCAGGGTCCTTTCAGCAAAATCTTACTGGTATATGCAATGGTGTCAGCGTTTGGTGGCTGATTATGGGATGGATCCGTGGGTATGGCAGTATCTAGATGGTCCATTTTTTCATCTCAACTCCACATTTTGTCTCTGTAACCCCTTTCCATGGGTGTTTTGTTCCCAATTCTAAAAAAGGGCAAAGTGTCCACACTTTGGTCTTCGTTCTTCAGTTTCATGTGTTTTACAAATTGTATCTTATATCTTGGTTATTCTAAGTTTCTGGGCTAATATCCACTTATCAGTGAGTATATATCACGTGAGTACTTTTGTGATTGGGTTACCTCACTCAGGATGATGCCGTCCAGGTCCATCTATTTGCCTAGGAATTTCATAAATTCATTCTTTTTAATAGCTGAGTAGTACTTCATTGTGTAAATGTACCACATTTTCTGTATCCAGTCCTCTGTTGAGGGGCATCTGGGTTGTTTACAGCTTCTGGCTATTATAAATAAGGCTGCTATGAACATAGTGGAGCATGTGTCCTTCTTACCAGTTGAAACATCTTCTGGATATATGCCCAGGAAGGTATTGTGGGATCCTCCAGTAGTACAATGTCCAATTTTCTGAGGAACCACCAGATTGATTTCCAGAGTGGTTGCCATCCCATCAACAATGGAAGAGTGCTCCTCTCTCCCCACATCATGGACATCATCTGCTATCACCTGAATTTTTTATCTTAGCCATTCTGACTGGTGTGAGGTGGAATCTCAGGGTTGTTTTGATTTGCATTTCCTTGATGATTAAGGATGGTGAACATTTTTCAGGTGCTTCTCAGCCATTTGGTATTCCTCAGGTGAGAATTCTTTGTTTACCTCTGAGCCCCATTTTTTAATGAGGTTATTTGATTTTCTGGAGTCCACCTTCTTGAGTTCTTTATATATATTGGATATTAGTCCCCTATCTGATTTAAGATAGGTAAAGTTCCTTTCCCAATCTGTTGGTGGCCTTTTTATCTTATTGATGGTGTCTTTTGACTTACAGAAGCTTTGCAATTTTATGAGGAACCATTTGTCTACTTTTGATCTTACAGCACAAACCATTGCTGTTTTATTCAGGAATTTTTCCACCATGCCCATATCTTCCAGGCTTTTCCGCACTTTCTCCTCTATAAGTTTCACTGTCTCTGGTTTTATGTGGCACTCCTTGGTCCACTTAGATTTGACCTTAGTACAAGGAGATAGGAATGAATCAATTCGCATTCTTCTACATAATAACCACCATTTGTGCCAACCCCATTTGTTGAAAATGCTATCTTTTTCCACTGGATGGTTTTAGCTCCCTTGTCAAAGATCAAGTCACCATAGGTGTGTGGGTTCATTTCTGGGTCTTCAATTCTATTCAATTGGTCTACTTGTCTGTCATTATACCAGTACCATGCAGTTTTTATCACAATTGCTCTGTAGTACAGCTTTAGGTCAGGGATGGTGATTCCACCAGAGGTTCTTTTATCCTTGAGAAGAGTTTTTGTTATCCTAGGTTTTTTGTTATTCCAGATGAATTTGCAGATTGCCCTTTCTGATTCGTTGAAGAATTGAGTTGGAATTTTGATGGGGATTGCATTGAATCTGTAGATTGCTTTTGGCAAGATAGCCATTTTTACTATATTGATCCTGCCAATCCATGAGCATGAGAGATCTTTCCATCTTCTGAGATCTTCTTTCTTTCTTTAGATACTTGACATTCTTATCATATAGAGATCTTTCACTTCCTTAGTTAGAGTCAAACCAAGGTATTTAATATTATTGTGACTATTGAGAAGGGTGTTGTTTCCCTAATTTCTTTCTCAGCCTGTTTATCCTTTGTGTAGAGAAAGGCCATTGACTTGTTTGAGTTAATTTTATATCCAGCTACTTCATTGAAGCTCTTTATCAGGATTAGGAGTTCTCTGGTGGAATTTTTAGGGTCACTTATATATACTATTATATCATCTGCAAAAAGTGGTATTTTGACTTCTTCCTTTCCAACTTGTATCCCCTTGATCTCCTTTTGTTGTCCAATTGCTCTGGCTAGGACTTCAAATACTAAGTTGAATAGGTAGGGAGAAAGTGGGCAGCCTTGTCTAGTCCCTGATTTTAGTGGGATTGCTTCCAGATTCTCACCATTTACTTTGGTGTTGGCTACTGGTTTGCTGTAGATTGCTTTATCACGTTTAGGTATCGACCTTAAATTCCTGATCGTTCCAAGATTTTTACCATGAATGTGTGATGGATTTTATCAAATGCTTTATCAGTATCTAAGGAGATGATCATGTGGTTTTTATCTTTGAGTTTGTTTATATAATGGATTATGTCGATGGATTTCTGTATATTAAACCATCCCTGCATCCCTGGAATGAAACCTACTTGGTCAGGATGGATGATTGTTTGATGTGTTCTTGGATTTGGTTAGCAAGAATTCATTGAGTATTTTTTTGCATCGATATTCATAAGGGAAATAGGTCTGAAGTTCTCTATCTTTGTTGGGTCTTTCTGTGGTTTAGGTATCAGAGTAATTGTGGCTTCATAGAATGAATTGGATAGAGTACATTCTGCTTCTATTTTGTGAAAAATTTTGTGCAGAACTGGAATTAGATCTTCTTTAAAGGTCTGATAGAACTCTGCACTAAACCCATCTGGTCCTGGGCTTTTTTTGGTTTGGAGACTATTAATGACTGCTTCTTTTCTTTAGGGGATATAGGACTGTTTAGATCATTAACCTGATCCTGATTTAATTTTGTAACCTAGTATCTGTTTAGAAATTTGTCCATTTCATCCAGGTTTTCCAGTTTTGTTGAGTATAGCCTTTTGTAGAAGGATCTGATGGTGTTTTGTATTTCTTCAGGATCTGTTGTTATGTCTCCCTTTTCATTTCTGATTTTGTTAATTAGGATGCTGACCTTGTGTCCTCTAGTGAGTATGGCTAAGAGATTGTCTATCTTGTTAATTTTCTCAAAGAACCAGCTCCTCTTTGGTTGATTCTTTGAATAGTTCTTCTTGTTTCCAATTGGTTGATTTCACCCCTGAGTTTGTTTATTTCCTGCCATCTACTCCTCTCGTTGAATTTGCTTCCTTTTGTTCTAGAGCTTTTAGGTGTGTTGTCAATCTGCTAGTGTGTGCTCTCTCTAGTTTCTTTTTGGAGGCACTCAGAGCTATGAGTTTTCCTCTTAGAAATACTTTCATTGTGTCCCATATGTTTGGGTATGTTGTGGCTTCATTTTCATTAAACTCTAAAAACTCTTTTACTTCTTTCTTCATTCCTTCCTTGACCAAGGTATCATTGAGAAGAGTGTTTTTCATTTTCCATGTGAACGTTGGCTTTCTATTTTTTATGTTGTTATTGAAGATCAGCCTTTGTCCATGGTGATCTGATAGGATGCATGGGACAATTTCAATATTTTTGTATCTTTTGAGGCCTGTTTTGGGACCAATTATATGGTCAATTTTGGAGAAGGTACCATGAGGTGCTGATTAGAAGATATATCCTTTTGTTTTGGATAGAATGATCTGTAGATATCTGTTAAATCCATTAGTTTCATAACTTCTGTTACTTTCACTGTGTCCCTGTTTAGTTTCTGTTTCCATGATCTGTCCATTGATGAAAGTGGTGTGTTGAAGTCTCCCACTATTATCGTGTGAAGTGCAATGTGTGCTTTGAGCTTTACTAAAGTTTCTTTAATGAATGTGGCTGCCCTTGCATTGGGAGCATAGATATTCAGAATTGAGAGTTCCTATTGGAAGATTTTACCTTTGATGAGTATGAAGTGTCCCTCCTTTTCTTTTTTGATAACTTTGGGTTGAATGTCAATTTTATTCGTTATTAGAATGGCTACTCCAACTTGTTTCTTCAGACCATTTGCTGGAAAATTGTTTTCCAGGCTTTATTTCTGTGGTAGTGTCTGTCTTTTTATCTGAGATGGGTTTCCTGTAAGCAGCAAAATGTTGGGTCCTGTTTGTGTAGCCAGTTTGCTAGTCTATGTCTTTTTATTGGGGAATTAAGTCCATTGATATTAAGAGATATTAAGGAAAAGTAATTGGTCCTTCCTATTATTTTTGTTGTTAGACTTGGCATTCTTTTCTTGTGGCTGTCTTCTTTTAGGTTTGTTGAAGGATTACTTTCTTGCTTTTTCTAGGACGTGGTTTCCGTCCTTGTAATTTTTTTTTTCTGTTATTATCCTTTGAAGAGCTGGATTCGTGGAAAGATAATGTGTGGATTTGGTTTTGTCATGGAATACTTTGGTTTCTCCATCTATGGTGATTGGAAGTTTGGCTGGTTATAGAAGCCTGGGTGCTCATTTGTGTTCTCTTAGTGTCTGTATAACATCTGCCCAGGATCTTCTGGCTTTCATAGTCTCTGGTGAAAAGTCTGGTGTAATTCTGATAGGCCTGCCTTTATATGTAACTTTTCCCATTTCTCTTGCTGCTTTTAGTCTTCTATCCTTATTTAGTGCATTTGTTGTTCTGATTATTATGTATCGGGAGGAATTTCTTTTCTGATCCAGTCTATTTGGAGTTCTGTAGGTTTCTCGTACGTTCATGGGCATCTCTTTCTTTAGGTTTGCGGATTTTTTTCTATAATTTTGTTGAAGATATTTGCTGGCCGTTTAAGTTGAAAATCTTCATTCTCATCTACTCCTATTATCTCTAGGTTTGATCTTCTCATTGTGTCCTGGATTTCCTGGATGTTTTGAGTTAGGATCTTTTTGCATTTTTCATTTTATTTGATTTTTGTGCTGATGCTCTCTTATGGAATCTTCTGCATCTGAGATTCTCTCTTCCATCTCTTGTATTCTGTTGCTGATGCTTGCTTCTATGGTTCCAGATTTCTTTCCTAGGTTTTCTATCTCCTGCGTTGCCTCACTTTGCGTTTTCTTTATTGTGTCTACTTCCCTTTTTAGGGATAGTATGCTTTTGTTCATTTCCATCACCTGTTTGGATGTGTTTTCCTGTTTTTCTTTAAGGACTTCTACCTGTTTGTTTGTGTTTTCCTGTTTTTCTTTATGGACTTATAACTTTATTAGCAGTGTTCTCCTGTATTTCTTTAAGTGAGTTATTAAAGTCCTTCTTGATGTTCTCTACCATCATCATGAGATATGCTTTTAAATCCAGGTCTAGCTTCTCGGGTGTGTTGGGGTGCCCAGGACTGGGCGAAGTGGGAGTGCTGCGTTCTGATGATGGTGAGTGGTCTTGGTTTCTGTTAGTAAGATTCTTATGTTTGCCTTTAGCCATCTGGTAATCTCTGGGGTTAGTTGTTATAGTTGTCTCTGGTTAGAGCTTGTTCCTCTCGTGATTCTGTTAGCCTCTATCAGCAGACTTGGGAGACTAGCTCTCTCCTCCGAGTTTCAGTGCTCAGAACACTCTTTGCAGGCAAGCTCTCCTCTTACAGGGAAGGTGCACAGATATCTGGCATTCGGACCTGCCTCCTGGCAGAAGATGAAGGCCCGAAACAGGGCCTGTCCCTGAAGCTGTTAGCTTCTGTAGTCCACACTCTCACCTGCGCAGACTAGTCTCAGAGGGATCCGAGAACCAAGATGGTGCACCCAGGTGCTCTGACAAACCCTCCTGGTTGGGGAGGCCACCTCTCCTCTGGCAGGGAAGGTGCCAGGATCTCTGGAGCCCGAAATGGGATCTGCCTCAGAAGCTATCCTGTAGGGACCTTGGGGGTGTCTGCTGAATCCATGCCCAGGTGACCCGGTGCTGATGCCGACCTGAAGGAATTTTGACCCTAGCCAGGCGGGCTTTTCTGCTTCCCTAATGCTGTCTCAGGTCCGGGATAATTGGATTGGAACAGAAGTTATGTTCCACTCACCAGTGGTCCTAAGATTGTGTGGAGAGTCCTCTAGGATATCTTGGGAGCGTTCACCAACTCCGTGCCCAAGGTGACCCAGTGCTGGTGCTAACTGGAAGGGATTCTGCACATTTCTTTAAATGTTTTTCGGTCATATGAAATTACTCTGTTGAGAATTCTCTGTTTAGTTCTATGCCCCATTTTTAATTGGATTATGTAATTTGTTGCTGGCTAATTTCTTGAGTTCTTCACATATTTTGAATATCAGCTCTCTCTCAGATGTTGTGTTGGTGAAAATCTTTCAATTTTGTAGGCAGCCGTTTTGTCCTATTAATGGTGTTCTTTTCTTTACAGAAGCTTTTTAGTTTCATGATGTCCTGTTTTTAATTGCTGATCTTAGTGAAATTAGTTTGGGTCTTCACTTCAAGTTCATTGATGCCAATACCAGGTGGATTTAATTCCTATAGCTCTTTAGAAATGCTTGAATCAGGGATGGTAATACTTCCAGAAATTCTTTTATTATATGTAAGTGTTTTAGCTCTCCTGGGTTTGTTTTGTTTTGTTTTGTTTTCCACATGAAGTGGAATATTGTTCTTTAAAGATCTGTATAGAATTTGCTGGAATTGTGATGGAAATTGAATTGAATCTATTGATTTCTTTCAGTAGGATAGTCATTTTTACGATGTTAATCCTATTGATCAATGAACATAGAAGATCTTTCCATTTTCTTAAATCTTCTTCAATTTCCCTTTGAAAGACTTGAAGTTATTATCATGCAGGTGTTGTTTCCCTGATTTTTTTTTCCTCAGCATGTTTGTCATTTGTATTGAAAGACCCACAACATGAGGACTCCCCCACGTTCTGACTCAGGAGAGGTGACACCCCAAATCACTCACGAGAAACGGTCTTGCTGCAAACTGCAAGAGGACTTTTAATTCAAGAGCACTCTCAGGCCCACGGTTATACACCACACAGGGGTAGAGGACCATGACACACCAAGTAGCTGGGTAAGTGGGTATTTAAAGGAAGAAACCACAACTCAAGGAGGTGGGGAGGGCGTTGTTGGAAAATACCAAAAATACCAGTTAAGAGTCACAAGGAAGTGCAAAGTCACAAGAGTCACAGGAATACCTAGTAATTGCGCGGGTTATTTCTCAAAACAGTTTCTAAGAGCCCCTAACAAAAGCATATTTGCATTGCGGGTTCCAGCAATGGTCAGGGTAGGTCAGGGTGACTTTCTTTGAATGAACATTCCTTGGACCCAGGAAGCAGGTAGGTGAAGGAATGTCTGTTTTATGATTAGCATACCATGGAGCATTGAGTCACAGAGGTCACGTTCTCAAGCCTGGGCCTAAAGGCCTAGAATTTTGCTTTTACATTATACTTTTTCAGTATATAGGAGAGTTTCTGATTATTTGAATTAACCTTGTATCCAGCTACTTGCTGAGGGTGTTTGTCAACTGTGAGTGTTTCCTGGTGGAGTTTTTGAGGTCACTTATATATACTATCATATCATGTATAAATAAGGATGATTTGAATTAATCTTTTCCAATTTATATTCCTTTGATCTTCTTCAGTTATTTGATTGCTACCACTAGAACCTCAATGCCTTCATTGAATAAATATGAAGAAATGGACAAGTTTGTCTTATTCCTGACTTGAGTTGAATTGATTTGAGTTTATCTCCATTCAGTTTGATGATGAGTATCACCTTGATTTAAATTGTCCTTATTATGTCCAGGTTTGTCCTTTGTATACCTGAACCCTTCAAGTCTTTTGCCACTAAGGGGTGATGAATTTTGTCAAAGGCATTTTCAGCATCTAACAAGATGATCATGTGATTTTTCTTCTGTGCTTTATAAAAAGATAAGGAGAGAAGGAGTATGTTTGGTAAAGGTGCTTGCTGTAAGGTATGGGGGAAGTGGTGTCTCTGTGGGGCGCATGCTGAGTCATCCCTCCCCCAAGAGGGATCAGCCAAACAGTAGTATAGTATAGAATAGAGTTTATTCAGGGCATGGGGAGGCAAGTTGAGAGAAAAGCAGAGAGAGGGAGAGGGAGAGGAATAGAGGGGTAGAGTCCTGCTATGAGCACATGGAAAAGAGAGGGAGGGGAATGGGGAGAGGGGGGACCAGGAGCAAGAGGACAGAGCAGGGGGGCGGAAAGGAGGAGAGAGAGAGAGAAAGAAAGAAGCAAACCATTTTATAGTAAGTCAGGCACACCTGACTGTTGCCAGCTAACTGTGGAGCATAGCCTAGACTAAATGCCAACAGGTTTGTTTATATGGTAGATTATGTTGACTGATTTTTGTATGTAAAACCATCCCTGCATTCTGTTATGGCACCTACTTGATCATTGGGGATGATGTCTTTTTTATGTGTTTTCTGATTTGGTTTGTAAGTATTTAATTGAGTATTTTTGCATCAATGTTCATGGGGAAAATTAATCTGAAATTCTTTTTCATTGTTGAGTCTTTGTGTGGTTTGGTTACAAGGGTGACTCTGAACTCATAAAATAAATTTGACGATGATTCTGTTTCTATGTTGTGGAATAATTTGTGGAATCTTCTCATTATCTCTTTTTTGCAGTCTGGTAGAATCCCACATTAAACTATTTGGCACTACAGGTTTATTTGCTTGATGGTTGGTTTGTTTTGACTGGGATTCTTCTAATGACTACTTCTATTTCCTTAGGGGTTGTAGGCCTGTTTAAATTATTTTTGTTTGTTTGTTTGTCTTGTTGTTTTATGTTTCAGGGTTTTTTTATTGGATATTTTCTTTACTTACATTTCAAATGTTGTCCCATTACTTGGTTTCCCCTCTGGAAACCCCTTATTCCATCCCCTCTCCCTCTGCTTCTATAATGGTGATTCTCCCACCCAATCATCCACTCCTGTTTCCCTGGCCTGGCAGTATCCAGCCTTCACAGTACCAAGGTCCTCACCTCCCATTGATGCCAGACAAGACCATCCTCTGCTACATATGTGGCTGGAGCCATGGATCCCTCCATGTGTATTCTTTGGTTGGTGTTTTAACCCCTGGGAGCTCTGGGGGTTCTGTTTGGTTGATATTGTTGTTCTTTTCTATGAAGTTGAAAACCCCTTCAGCTCCATCAGTCCTTCTCTAGCTCCTTCATTGGGGTCTCCGTGCTCAGTCCAATGGTTGGCTGAGAGCATCCACCTCTGTATTTGTCAGGCTTTGGCAGAGCCTCTCAGGAGACAGTTATATCAGGCTGCTGTCAGCAGACATTTCTTGGCATCTGCAATAGTGTCTGAGTTGATTTCTGCAGATGGGATGGATTCCCCAGGTGGGGCAGTCTCTGGATGGCCTTTCCTTCTGTCTCTGCTCCATACTTTGACCCAAAATTTCCTTTGAGAAGAGCAAGGCTGAGCTAAAAATTTTCAGATGAGTAGGTGGCCCCATCCCCCAAATGGGGGCATAGCCTAAGCTATGGATATGGTGTCCAGGTTCTCCCTCCTGCTTGTTGGGCATTTCAGCTAATTTAATCCCCATTGGGTCCTAGGAGCCACTTATGTTTCTGGCATCTGAGACTTGCTGGTGGCTACCATCAGTTCCCCATCACCTATTGCTACAAACCTCTGTTCAAATTCCTGACCCTCTGTATATCATTCCCATCTCCTTCCACACCTGATCCTGCCCCTCTTTTTCTCCCTCTCTCTCCTTTCTTCCTCCCAAGTTGCTCCCACCCTCTACCTTCCATGAGTATTTTGTTCCGTCTAAGAAGGACTGAAGCATCTACACTTTAGTCTTCCTTCTTCTTGAGCTTTATATGGTCTGTGAACTGTATCTTGGGTATACCAGAATTTGGAGCTAATACCCACTTATCAGTGAGTCATACCATGTGTGTTCTTTTGTGACTGGGTTACCTCACTCAGGATGATATTTTCTAGTTCCATCCATTTGCCTAAGAATTACATGAAGTCATTGTTTTTAATAGATGAGTAGTACTCTGTTGTGTAAATGTACCACATTTTCTGTATCCATTCCTCTGTTGAGGGGCTTTTGGGTTCTTTCCAGCTTCTGGCATTTATAAATAAGCCTGCTATGAACATAGTGGAGCATGTATCCTTATTAAATATTGGAGCATCTTTTAAATATATACTGAGGAGTGGTATAGCTGCGTCCTCAGGTAGTACTATATCCAATTTTCTGAAGAACCTCCATACTGATTTCCAGAGTGGTTGTACCAGCTTGAAATCCCACCAACAATGGAGGACTATTCCTCTTTCTCCACATCCTCGCTAGCATCTGCTGTCACCTGAGTTTTTCATTTTAGCCATTCTGACTGGCGTGAGATGCAATCTCAGGCTTGTTTTGATTTGCATTTCCCTGAAGACTAAGGATGTTGAGAATTTCTTTAGGTGCTTCTGAGCTATTCGGTATTCCTCAGATGAGAAGTCTTTGTTTAACTGTGTGGCCCAGTTTTAGTATGGTTATTTGATTCTCTGGAGTCTAACTTCTTGAGTTTTTTTTTTTTTTTTTTTTTTTTTTTTTTTTTTTTTGGGATATATTGAATATCAGCCCTCTATCAGATGTAAGATTGGGAAAGATCCTTTACCAATCTGTTTGTTGTGCAATTGGCATTGTCCGTTGGCTTACAGAAGCCTTGCAGTTTTCTGAGGGCCCATTTGTCTATTGTTGATCTTAAAGCATAAGCCATTGGTGTTCTGCTCTGGAAATGTTCCCCTGGATCCAAGTGTTCGAGGCTCTTCTCCCATTTTCTTTTCTATTAGTTTCAGTGTATCTGTTTTTATGTGGAAGTTCTTACCCCATTGGGACTTGAGCTTTTAACAAGGAAATAAGAATGGGTGGCTTTATATTCTGCTCTATGCTGACAGCTAGTTGAACCAACAAATGTTGAAAATGCTGTCTTTTTTGCACTAGAAGTTTTAGCTCATTTGTCAAAGTTCAACTGACTGTAGGTGTGTGGGTTCATTTCTGGGTCTTCGTTTCTATTACACTGAGCTACCTGCCTGTCTCTGGACCAATACCATGCAGTTTTTATCATGGTTGCTCTGTAAAACAGCTTGAGGTCAGGGATGGTAATTCCACTAGAAGTTCTTTTATTGTTGAGAAAGGTTTTTGTCCTATCCTGGGTTTTGGTTATTCCAAATGAATTTGCAAATTGCTCTTTCTGACTATGAAGAATTGAGTTGGAATTTTGATGAAAATCGCATTGAATCTGTAGATTGCCTTAAAAAAAATGGACATGTTTACTATATTAATCCTGCCAATACATGAGCATGGGAGATTTTTCCATCTTCTGAGATCTTTGATTTCCTTCTTCAGAGACTTGAGATTCTTGTCATAGAGGTCTTTCACTTGCTTGGTTAGAGTCACACCAAGGTATTTTATATTATTTGTGACTATTGTGATGGGTATCATTTCCCTATTTTCTTTCTCAACCTGTTTATCCTTTGAGTAGAATAAGACTACTCATTAGTTTGAGTTAATTCTATATCCAGCCACTTTGCTGAATTGTTTTTTTTTATCAGGTTTAGGAGTTCTCTGGTGGAATTTTGGGGGTCACTTAAGTATACTATCATATTATTTCCAAAGAGTGATATTTTGAATTCTTCTTTCCCAATTTGTATCTCTTTGACCTCTTTTTGTTGTCTAATTGCTCTGACTAGGACTTCAAGTACTGTGTTGAATAGGTGGAAAATAGTTGGGAGCCCTGTCTAGGGCCTGATTTTAGTTAGATTGCTTCAAGTTTCTCTCCATTTAGTTTGATGTTGGCTACTGGTTTGCTGTAAATTGCCTTTTTTTTTTTTAATGTTTAGGTATGGGCCTTGAATTCCTGATCTCTCCAAGATTTTTACCACAAAGGGATGTTGAATTGTATCAAATGCCTTCTCAGCATCTAGTGAGATGCTCATGTGTTTGTTTATTTTTTCACCCATATTTTCCAGTTTATTGAGTATAGGCTTTTGTAGTAAGAGCTGATGATTTTTTTTGAATCTCCTCAATTTCTGTTATGTCTCACTGTCCATATCTTATTTTGTTAATTTGAATACTGCCTCTGTGCCCTCTGGTTAGTCTGGCTAAGGGTTTATCTATCTTGTTGATTTTCTTTAAAAATCAAAAATAAAACCAAAACAAAACAAAACAAAACCACCCAGCTCCTGGTTTTCTTGATTCTTTGTATAGTTCTTTTTTTTTTCTACTTGGTTGATTTCAGCCATGAGTTTGATTATTTCTTGCCATCTATTCCTCTTGGGTTTATTTGCTTCTTTTTATTCTAGAGCTTTCAGGTTTGCTGTCAAGCTGCTAGTGTATGCTCTCTCCAGTTTCTTCCTTGACCAAGTTATCAATGAGTAGAGCATTGTTCAGCTTCCATGTTTATGTGGGAAACATGTTTCTGTTGTTTTTGTTGTTATTAAAAACCAGCTTTAATCCATGGTGATCTGAAAGGATGCATGGGATTATTTCAATCTTCTTATATCTGTTAAGTCATGTTTTCTGGCAGACTACATAGTCAGTTTTCTATAAGGTACCATAAGATTCTGAGAAGAAGGTATATTCTTTTGTTTTATTATGAAATGTTCTAAAGATATCTGTTAGATCCATTTGGTTCATAACTTCTGTTAGCTTCGCTGTGTCTCTGTATAGTTTGTTTCCATGATCTGTCCGTTGCTGACAGTGGGGTGTTGAAGTCTCCCACTATTATTGTGTGAGGTGCAATGTGTGCTTTGAGCCTTAATAAAGTGGGTGCCCTTGTATTTGGAGCATGATGTTCAGAATTGAGAGTTCATCTTGGGGAATTTTTCCTTTGATGTGTATGAAGTGTCCTTCTTGAAATTTTTTTGATAACTTTCGGTTGAAAGTTGATTTTATTCGATATTAGAATGGCTACTCCAGGTTGTTTCTTGGGACCATTTACTTGGAAAATTTTTTCCAGGCTTTTACTCTGCCTTTGTTGCTGAGGTGTGCTTCCTGTGTGCAACAAAATGCTGGGTCCTGTCCCTCCCATGAGCCTGTGATCTTAGGTGTGTCAGCACTATTGGGAGACCAACTGTCTCCAGTTTGTAAAGGGATGCAGCGACTGTGATCTTAGTGATGTCAGCACTCCTGAGAGACCAGTTCTCTTCAAGCAGGATTTGGGTATGGAGAGCTGTGTCACAGGGCTAAGTCCTCAGAGTTGATGGAAACCAAAATGACCCTGTCCCTAGCTGCATTGTAGTTCCTATGTCCTGTGGGCTCCTGGGGGTTCTTTTCTTTGGCAAGTTATCAGAGCAAACGTGGTGATCTCACCTGCGAATTTAGGAGTGACAGCACTCCTGGGAGACTAGATCTCTTCAGGCAGGATTTGGGTTCAGAGAGCTGTGGTACAGCCTCAGCTCTGGGGCACAGATCTTTATGTTTATTTGGTGGTTGATTGGTTTGGATTTTTCTTTGTTTGTTTTAAATCTTGACTTAACTTTGGTAAGTGATATCTATGAGAAAATTGTTCATGTCTTTTATATTTTCCAATTTAATGACACAGATTTTTAAAATATGGCCAAATGGTTCGTTAATATTTTTTGGTGTCTATTGTTATATCCTCCTTTCATTTCTGGCTTTGATATTTTCTCTGCCCTTTCATTAGTTTTGCTAAAGAACTTTTTATTTTGTTGATTTTCTCAAATAACCAACTCTTTGTTTCAGTGATTCCCAACAATTGATAGGGTGACCTATCTATTGTTGAGAGTGCATTATTGAAGTCTACCACTATTAATGTAAGAGGTTCATTGTGCCATGTAATCTTTAGTGATGCTTTTTTTACAAATGTGGGTACTCCTGGGTTTGGGGCATAGGTGTTCAGAATTGGGATGTCATCTTGGTACATTTTTTGTTGTTGTTGATGAGTATGGCATATTCTTCTCCATATTGATTAATTTTGGTTAGAAATCTATTTTATTTTTTTTATGTAGCAGAAGGATGACTACTGTTTTTGCATCCATTCTGATAGGCAACTGAGTTCATTGATATTGAGAGATATTAACCACCAATGATTGTTCATTCCTATTATCTTATTAGAGATGGTAGTGATTTTAGTGGGGTGTGTGTGTGCACACGTGTGCACGTGTGTGTGTTTTCAACCTCCTGGGAATGATATTTTCATTCTAACAACTTCTGTAGGGCTGAATTTGTAGACAAATGTCGTTTCAATTTGAATTTGTCATGGAATTTCTCCATTAATAATGATTGAAATTTCTGCTGGATATAGGAGTCTGAGATGACATTTTGGTCTCTTAGGGTCTGCAAGACATTTTTCCAGATACTTTTGGCTTTTAGAGTCTCCATTGAGAAGTTGGATATAACTCTAAATGGGTTTGCCTTTCTATGATACTTGGCTTTTATCACTTGCAGCTTTTAATATTATTTCTTTGTTCTGTGTGTTTAGTGTTTTGATTATTATGCAGGGAGTGGGGGCTTTCTTTTCTGATCCAACTTACTTGGTGTTCTGTAAGTTTCTTGTACCTTTATAGTCATGACCTTCCTAAGATTTAAAAATTTTCGTCTATGATTTTGTTGGAAATATTTTCTGGGTCTTTAAAATGGGATTCTTCTACTTTTTCTATTTATGTTAATCTTAGATTTGGTTTTTTCATGTTGTCCCAGATTGCTCAGGTATTTTGTGTCAGGAAATTTTTTATATTTAGCATGTTCTTTGGCTGATATATCAATTTCTTCTATTGTATCTTCTATACTGAAAATACTCTCTTCCATTCTTGTATTCTGTTGGTGATGCTTGCATCTGTAGTTCCTGCTCATATGTCTATATTTTCCATCACCAGGATTTCTTCATTTTTTTGTTCCTTATGCTTCTATTTTTATTTTCAGGTTATGAACAGTTTTATTCATTTCCTTCACCTGTTTCTTTTTGCTATTTCTTTGTTTTCTTTAAGAGTTTTATTTATTTTCTCTAGTTGTTTGTTTTTTACTACCTTGAATTTCATTAACTGGCTAGTAATTGTATTCTTACAACCAAGATTCTTAGAACTGGTGTAAGAATACAATTACTAGCCAAGGCAATATGGCAGAACAAGGGCCTATATATCCCACTACAGCAAGCTCTGGATATTTCATGTGACTGAAGCATGTGCGCGAGAGGCCTTAAAACCAATTTTATACATAAGATAGATATCTTTAAAGAGGAAATGTATAAATCCCTTAAAGAAATTCAAGGTAGTAAAAACAGGATAATCCTAGGCAATAGCATTTGTATAAAATTGTATTTATGCAAAACACACAGATTATTTGTGCAATTAAAATCTAACCAAGTTATAGAACATTATTAATCTCTATTAGCTACTAATATCTTCTAGTTACCACAGCTCTGAATGTAGCATCTGTCTTGGTAGCATCTGGATTTAAACACATGATGCCTACTTTTGACCTTAATGAATTTTAAGTCACCCAGGAAGTCCTTTTTTCTGTTGCTTTCTTTTAGTCAACACACACACACACACACACACACACACACACACACACACAACAATACCTTTATATGTCACCATAAAATAATACATTTACTTATCTGTGTCTCTCCATCTCATTGTGAGAAAACATGAATAGCAATCAACTTATGAGAAGGAAACAAAAAGTTTTCTTTTGTCCATGGATTTCAGACTCTTAGCTATTTGTCTCTTGTCCTGGTTGATTTTTGGTTAAAGGTGGTATAGCAAAAATTCTGGTGGTGTCTATCACAGAAGGACAGGGTAGAAGAAACCTACTCTCCTTATTGCAGCTAAGAAGCAAAAGAGACGAAAAGGACCTGGCAGGGCTTTAATGTCCCCGTTCATGGAAATGCCTGGGATGATTTAATTTCCTTTTACTATGCCTCATCTCTTCTTACCTCCTTTTAACTAGACTAGAAGGTCAAAGATTTTTACACTAAGCATGTTGGTACATGCCTTTAATCTCATAATCCTAGCACTCAGGAAACAGAAGCAGGCAATTGCTGAGTTCTGTTGGGGATTGGTTCTAATGCTTTGTCTTAATTCAGCTCCCAAAATCATATGGGAACCTGTGTGTCCAGAAGCTGAGAGTCCCTCTCCCCAATTTGTTTTTGATTGATTAACAAAAGAAAGAGGTGAGGCTTTTTGGATTCCCAGGCAAGAAAGGCAGAGGAGAGGCAGAACAGCATCGACATGACACTGAAGCACAGATCAGAGCTACAGGAGAGTAATCATCCAGCAGTGTAGGTGCAAAGGGAAACTGGCCACATGGGAGGGCTAACCAAAAGGAAAGAGGGCAGCAAAGATAAAATGTAGATTTAGAAAGTGTTAACTCAGAGAGACCAGTGAGACTATGTGCTAGCAATGGGGAAGTTTGGAGGGGCCCAACCATTGAGCTAATCAAGGCATATCAAAATATAAATGGGATGTGTGTGTGTGTGTGTGTGTGTGTGTGTGTGTGTGTGTGTGTGAGTGTTTTAATTCATGAATCCAGTGAACTCTGGTGGGTGGCAAGAAATGTGATCACCCTCCAGGAGCTCAGAGGAAATTAATAATTTTCCTACTACAGAGTGCAAATCCAGCCTATTCTATATAGCAACTTCCAGGAAAGGCAGGACTACACAGAGAGAACCTTGCACCACATATTTGTGTGTGTATGTGTATATATATATATATATATATATATATATATATATATATATATTCATTCCAACAATATATACATATATACACATATATTATATATGTTTATATTTATAGTTCCAAGACAATAAACCATCAATGCAATGGATGCCCAGGACTTTTTCTGAGACAAGACTTTGGAGAGGAAACAAATTTTGGAGAAAGACATTTTAAGCAGACTAGAAGAAATAATTATGTTTTTTTTCCAGTCAATAAAAAACAATAAAAAAAGGACATATTAACAGGATATAGGCATTTCCAGGTAAATCTACATGGCTAGAAATAAAGGTCAAGAAAGAGACTTTTCCCAATACCATAAGTCACCTAAACCTCATAAAATTTTTTTGCTAATAAAAGATGAAAGGTTAAGTTGAAATATTCCAGCAGAAACAGTGGAGTTGTGTGCTTGCATTGTTAGAATATGAACTACTTCACGAGGTCTCATTTGTCAAAAAGCACGGTCTTCAGATATTTATACTACTTGGGGCAGGGGAGAAACTTCAAGAGTTGTTATGTAGCTGGAGGTAGATCACTGGGAGCATGCTTTTGAATTTTGTTCCTGACTACTAGTTCTTGCCCATCATGAAATGATCCAATTTGTTCACAATACGCTCCAGGCCATGATGTTCTAACTTTCTTGCCTATAAGCAATAGAGGTAGGTTACTTTGGGCTGAAAACCCTGAAACTGTCAGCCATATAATCCTTTCCTTTCTTAGACTGTTTCCTTATGTGTATAGCACAAGCAATAGCAAGCCTGCCTTAGGCAAGACATGAAATAATTTAATAGTACATACCTAGTACTCCATGAAGGTAGAAAATGTGACCATCATTCTCCTTATCCACCTGTACTTTTAAGTGGTGAACTTACATATCATAGACACAATGTAATTATTTATTGAATACTGGTTGACAGTGAGTAGTAAGATCAAAGTTGCTAGAAGCTCTGGAAGCTCAATCATAGGAAAACCTGTTATTGCAAGTTATCTTTTTATCTCTTAGTGTTGGGGATGAAGTGATGGATAAGGGGTCATTGTTGCTCAGATAACTGACATAAGCTCCACAGAGTAGTGACTGACACCCTGGCTGCCTCACTTATTTCCCAGACTCTAAAGCTATTAAAGGTCTTTACATGTTTTGTTTCATCTTCTGTGATAGCTGTGCAGAGGTGATGACATTTCCTCCTGAATGTCTAGAGGCTTGTTAGCAGAGACCCTGTCACCACCAGGGATCACAGCATCCTTGTGCTCAGTCCTTAGGGCACTGACCTCAGCTGTACAGCTGGACTTTGCAGCAAACCTCACATGCTCTAACATGACAAGCAGCTGGCACTGACTGAAGCCAATAGGCAGTTACTGTCCTGAAATGAATGGCAATTTCCAGAGCAGGGATGGTGTCGGCTTTTCCTCCTTGTTGTAGGGTTACTATTCCTGTGATGAAACACCACCATCAGAGCAGTTGGGGGAGGGGTACTTAGCTTATGCTTCCATGTCACTGTTCATCACTGAAAGAAGTGAAGACAGGAACTCAAACAAGGAGGAACTGAAGCAGAGGCCATGGAGAAGTGCAGCTTATTGGCTTTCTCTTCATGGCTTGCCCAATCTGCTTTATTAAAAAATGTAGGACCACCAGCCCAGAATGGTACTACCCAGAAATGGCTGGACCCTCCTACTAATTAAAAAATACCCTACAAGCTTGCCTATAGTCCAATCTTATGGTGGTATTTTGTCAATTGAGACTTCCTCCTCTCTGATTACTCCAGTTTATCTCAAGTTGACATAAAACTACACAGCACATTCCCCCCATGTTACTGAAGGGAGCTCAGCTCTAGAATCCTGGAGACCTGAAGAGACCAGACAAAGAAAATAATCACCAGCAGGTTTGCATCATAGCGCCAATGTGTCTATTCAGAGCAGGATAAAATGGACATTATGGCTTATCTAACCTATTTCTGCAAAATTGGACAGGATTGGCTAAAATTGAGTATAACACAAAAAATGAGACAGAAAAGAAGGGAAAATATCTTGTATACAGTGAAGCTTTCCATTGAGCATTTTCATGTATGCTCTCTGTAAACCCAATTACCAGAATATCATGGCTTTTACTTTTAACAAGCTCTCTTTGTTATAGGGCAATCCTCAAGTCAGGAAGAGAGCAATAGAATGACCAGAGCTGCAGTCCACTGTTTGTTTGAGATTTGAAAACTGTCAGGGAACCAGAGATTCCATGTCTTGCAGAAGTAGATGTCTGCCTGCTGCTCAATTTAAGCAGTGCTTTTGACAGTTTTAGGGACATCTTCTCCTGTGTTTCCCAAAGAAAGTAAAATGTCAGCCAGTCAAGAAGAATTTTTGTTGCTGGTGGTTTTTGTTTGTCAGTAGCTTGTGGCATTTTTAAGCCATCAGGGGAAGAAATATGTAGTGTGCTTATGTCTATGAGGATCTTTTGAAAGATTGCTGTTTGAAAGTATTTCAGTCTTCACGCTTTTTACTTCTAGTGACAGCTGAGCATGCAGAAAGCAAGGGTAGGTGGTTTTTTAAGTCGAATATTTTATATTTTTGAGTTTATTTGTACAGTGCTCTTCAAATTCAGTAAGAAGGTCAAAATGACATACAAGTAGCCATAAAATAATGGCTCTATTGCCATGATTGTGGCTAAGTGTTTGTAGACCTGAGTCTACTAAAGTATATATCAATATCTCAAATATCAGAGCATCTTTGGAATGTCAACCAATACTTGGGAGTAAAACAATTGAAATTCTAGCTAAAACTGGAAAATCCCAGGGTACAAAAGAGTATTGGATTCATGCAAGCTGCCCTTCTGTTTAATTATTGAACACTAGATAGAAGGAGCAAATACCAGTGACCTCCACTGGTAAACTTTCCGGCCTGGTGTTATGGGGCAGGGCTAGTTAAAGATAAGATGCTTGGGCAGAATAAATAAATGATTTTGAGTAGTGCTGCACTTTTGCTTTTCAATTCCATTAAAGTCATGTCCATTTTAAGGTAAATTTAACAAAATAATAGAGCTTATACAGGATACAGGTTCATTGCAACTATTCCAATTGGAGATACATTGACCTAAAGGCATCTTATTTTAGATGTGTATGACCACCAAGCAGAATCAAGTACAGCTGTGGTTGACTATTCATGTGAGTTGTATCACAGAAAAATAGAAAACAAGAACACAGAGTCGGTTGTGTCATTAAAACAGACTCTGGAGCTTTGAAAATCAAAAAAAATTGAAATTTGGCAGGATTGTTCTATAAGAATGTGTATACTAATGGCTTTAAAATAGCAATAAGTTCATATAATGAACATATCTGAAATATTAAAATATGAAAACATGTATGTATTAATACATTTTAAATTATGTGGATTTATGGGGGAGTATTGGTCTGTCTATGTGCCTGTGTGTGTGTGTGTGTGTGTGTGTGTGTGTGTGTGTGTGTGTGTGTGTACATATGTATACAGGTACCAGCAAAGGCCAGAAGCTGGATTTATGTGCAAGTGAGTATAAACCACCTAACCCAGCTGCTTGGAATTGAACTCTGGTCCTCTAGAAGAGTATCAAACTTGTTTAATTACTAAATCATCTCTCTGGCCTCCTTCCATATTTTAAAACCTAGAGATAGTACACTACCTTGCCTGTGCAAAGGCACATTTTCAAAATTGATTCATAGAATATCTTCAAACCTCCTAAACAAAAGGATTTAAGATTATAGTGAAAGGATTGTAAAGTGTATTTCTAAAAGCTAATATAAATGTTATCATGAATAAGTTCTTCAAACTGTTAAGATCTGTCTGATAATCAGAATAGCAAAATAGAAGATATTTCTTAGCTGATTTTAAAAGCATTATTATAAAGAACAACAGGAGAGCTGGTGAGATGGTGCAGCATGTACAGGTACTGGCTGTGAAAGCTGGATGACTGTTGAATCTCTAGAATTCCAGGTAGAACTCCACTCTTGAAAGTTGTCCTCCCTGTGTGCCTATGTGTGTGCACATGCACATGCTCATGAGCATGTACATACAAACACACATACACACATATATGTATATGTATACATACATATATATGCATATACATATATATAATCCAAAATATATACAAATAAAGCATAGGAATTAAGGTTGGTGTGATACTACATGTATCTCATTCTTAAGAACTCAGAATGCTGCAACAGAAGAATTGCAATTTTGAAGTTACTTGAGCTATAGAATCAGTTTGCAAGCAACTTGGTCTACACAGATACCTAATCGCAAAAAGAAAAACATAAAACAAAAAAACAGAAATGAATAAAGAATTAACTGTCAGGGCTTCATATAAGACACTAAATAGATCCCAGCATCACTTCATGGGTATTCTTGCTTCAGAGGATAACCTGATTCAAAACTACATGAATATATCTGACAGGATATTCTACTAAATAAAACCATATTAAGGCCAAAGAAATCACCAAGAGTTTATCCTAGATAGAAGAAAATGAAAGTGACATGACAATAACCTGAAATGTATCATTGTGGATTGGTTCTTGCTCTAGAAGAAACAGCTGTAAGGGTGTCACAGGGACATTGGACAGAGTTTGTATGCATATCCCAGACAAAATTGTGATGGTCTATGATGTTTGTTTAAATGTGCGATTTTGCTATCTATACTGTGATCAATTAGTTATTCTTTAAATAGGCTAAAATGTTAGAGGAAAGGTGTGAACTTGCTGTCAAGCAGGTCATAAACACAGCAAGATGCAGAGTATGGTGAAGAGAATGCAACACAATGATATTCAACAGCCTATGACCTGAGGTGGAAAGGCAGGCCCAGATCCTGTGTATGCTCTTGCTGTTCTTATTAAGTTTTTGTTTTAAAAAATTATAAGCTATCAACAGAAAACCAGAGAATTCTTCAAGGAATTATGAGTGAAATAATTTTTAATATTAAGGACTATAAAATAATATTTTAAAATAATATTTATAAAATAATATATACATATTACAAAGTAATAACAAAAACTCATCCATTCTTAATGTAATTTAAAATTGAGACTAGAAGGAAATTTCATTAACCTTATAAAATAAGTTATCAGAAACTTTGAAAAACATGGGTTTTAATAAGAATATTATAGAAAGGTATATAATTAAAATTTTCAGGCAGAATGGTTATCATTAATATGAATACCATTAGATGAAACTGTTGCTAAAGCAATAGTAAAAGAAAATAAATGTAAAAAAGGAGAAGAGGTATGAAAAGATAAAATGTAAATAAAGAGGTTTGTTGGTGATAGTGTAAAATATGAACCTAGGATTTATGCTTGTTATCAAGTGCTTGAGTAAGCTACATCCATGACCCTTAGTGGTTTATAATTTCTGTGTAAACACACAACTTAAAAAAAACAATGATAAGGCTCAGGGTTATCACAATCAAGCTTTCCAATTTCACAGTAATGACTTGTGAGAAAATACTATCAGAAAAAAAAAAAAGGTGGGTGTTAATTCACAGAGCAATAATACCATGAAATATAGAGAAAACAAGTTTAGTGAATTCTAACCTTGCTACAAGTATAGACAGGAGTATGGATACCCAGCACTAAGTAGGCTTCTGTCTAATGCATGCATTTATTCCAGTTAATACAAGAGAACTAATTTCTCCCAATGTTTGCAGTAGCCTCTATGGTTTTGACTTGATTTTCACTTTTTTGATGACTAATATCTTTGAAACTTTTACATTTTAGTCCATAATTCATACAGAATTTACTTTTCTATATAGTGTGAGGTAGAATTCAACATTTTCTACCAGACACATACATTGTTGGTTGTTTATATATTTATTTTAAAGACCTTCTTTCCTCCACTACATTAGAGTGTCATCTTCCTTGTAATTCAGCTTTTTATACATGTATGCTTTATTTATAAATTCCATTATTTTTCTACTGTTCTATTTGTCTTTGAAACAATTTATACTTTATTTTCACTGTGGTAACTTTCTAGGTAGTCTTGAGATTTACTAATATAAATGTTCAATTTTATTCTTTTATAAGACTGTCTTTAATATTTGCGGCCCTTCTGATTCCTATAAAAATTAGGTTTTTTTTATTTTCAAAGAAAAATATCTCTTTGCGAGTCTCAGTTTGTAATTTCATTTTATGACAAATTAGGAGAAAAATAACTTAAGGCAAAGTTTTTCTATATCATTATTAAAATTGTCCTTAAATTCTCTAGTTAGAATTGTATAGTCTTTGGTATAGAAACATATATTAATTTTACTATGTTTAGGTATGGGCCTTGAATTTCTGATCTCCCAAGACTTTTACCATCAAGGGTGTTGAGTTTTGTCAAATTCTTTCCCAGCATCTAATGAGATAATCATATGCTTTTTCCCCCTTTGAGTGTGTTTATATAATGGATTACCTTGATGGATTTCCATATATTGAACCATCTCTGTATCCCTGAGATGAAGCCTACTTGATCATAATGAATGATTATTTTGATGTGTTCTTGGATTCAGTTTGCAAAAATTTTATTGAGTATTTTTGCATGGGTATTCATAAGGGAAATTGTTCTGAATTTCTCTTTCTTTGTTGAATAGTTGTGTGGTTTAGGTATAAGCTTAATTGTGGCTTCTTAGAAAGTTGCTGAAAGGGTTTGAAACGCCATAGGAAGAACAACAATAGCAACCAATCAGAGTTCCCAGGGACTAAACCATCAACCAAAGAGTGCACATGGAGGGACCTATGGCTCTAGCCACACATATAGCAGAGGATGATCTTGTCAGACATCAATGGGAGGAGAGGCCCCTGGTCCTGTGAAGGCTCAATGCCACAGTGTAGGTCAATGCCAGGGTGGGGAGGTGAGAGTTGATAGGTGGGTGGGGGAACACCCTCATAGAAGTAGGGGGAGGTGGATAAAATAGGAGATTTCTGGGGGTGGGGGAGAAATTGGGAAATGTAAATAAAGAAAATATCCAAGAAAAAAGAAAAAAGAAAAAAGAAACATGAAAAGAGGTGGTGTCAACATATTTGTTGGCAATAAAATGATGGAAGTTGGAGTATACAGAATGCTTTTCTCTTTGAGTTTCAGCATTTTTCTTCTTTGTGTGGATACACTATTGGTCTAGTATACTACGACCGTTCTAAGTTCACTCACAAATTTTAGCAGTTATCTTACATATATTGGAAATTTTATGCATCTATCATTATGATTCTGAAGTCTTTCCTACTTTGTTTGATACATTTATTTATTTATTTATTTATTTATTTATACTAATGGAGCCTACACACAATGAAGAAGTGATAAGACTAAGTGTAGGATGTTCTTTTTTTTAATTAGATATGTTTAATTTACATTTCAAATGTTATCCCTTATCATAGTTTCTCCTCCGAAAACCCCCTATCCCTTCCCCCCTCCCCGTGCTCACCAACACAACCACTCCTGCTACCTGGCTCAGGCAGTCCCCTATAATGGGGCATAGAACCTTCATAGGACCAAGGGTCTCTCCTCCCATTGATAACCGACTAGGTCATCGTCTGCTACATATGCAGGTAGAGCCATGAGTCCCACCATGTGTTTTCTTTGGTTGGTAGTTTAGTCGCAGAGACCTCTGGAGATACTGATTTGTTCATATTCTTGTTCCTCCTATGGGGCTGCAAACACCTTGAGCTCCTTGGATACTTTCTCTAGCTTTTTCATTGGGGACCATGTGCTCCGTCCAACGGATGGCTGTGAGCATCCACTTCCAGGTACTGTATTAGGCTCCTGTCAGCAAGCTCTTGTTGGCATCTACAACAGTGTCTGGTTTTAGTGGTTGTTTATGGGATGAATCCCCAGGTGGGGCAGTCTCCGGATGGTAATTCCTTCAGTCTCTGCTTCATACTTTGTAACTCCTTCCATGGGTATTTTATTCCCCCTTCTCAGAAGGACCTAAGTATACACAATTTTGTCTTCCTTTACTTGAGTTTTGGAAATTGTATCTTGTTTATTCTGAGCGTCTATGCTAATATCCACTTATTAGTGAGTGCATATCATGTGTGTTCTTCTGTGATTGGGTTACCTTACAAGGACCTTACTATGGACTTCCAGATCCATCCATTTGTGTGAGAATTTCTTAAATTCATTGTTTTTAATAGCCATGTAGTACTCCAATGTGTAAATGTACCACATTTTCTGTATCCATTCCTGTGTTAAGGGACATCTGGGTTCTTCCTAGCTTCTGATTATTATAAATAAGGCTCCTATAAACGTAGTGGAGCATGTGTCCTTATTACATGTTGGAACATCTTCTGGATATATGCCCAGGAGTGGTATTGCTGGATCTTCAGGTAATTTTATGTCAAATTTTCTGAGGAACCTCCAAGATGATTTACCGAGTGGTTGTACCAGCTTGCAATCCAACCAGCGATGGAGGAGTGTTCTTCTTTCTCCACAACCTTGTGAACATCTGCTGTCAGCTGAGTGTCTGATCTTAGCCATCCTAACTGGTGTGAGGTAGAATCTCAGGGTTGTTTTGATTTGCATTTCACTGATGACTAAGGATGTAGAACATTTTTTAGGTACTTAGCCATTCAGTTATCTTCAGTTGAGAATTCTTCATTTAGCTCTGTACCCCAATGTAAAGGCCTTTACCCAATCTGTTGGTTGCTCTTTTGTCATATTGACTGGCCTTTGCCTTACAGAAGCTTTGTAATTTTATGAGGTCCTGTTAGTCAATTCTTGATCTTAGAGCATAAGCTATTGGTGTTCTGTTCAGGAAATTTTCCCCTGTGCCCATGTGCTCCAGTCTCTTCCCCAAATTCTTTTCTATTTGTTTCAGTGTATCTGGTTTTATGTGAAGGTCCTTGATCCATTTGGACTTGAGCTTTGTACAAGAAGATGAGAACAGATCAATTTGCATTCTTTCACATGCTAATTGCTAGTTGAACCAGCTTGAAAATGCTCTTTTTTCCACTGAATGGTTTTAGCTCTTTTGTCAAAGATCAGGAGACCATAGGAGTGTGGGTTCATTTCTGGGTCTTAAGTTCTATTCCATTGATCTACCTGTCTGTCAGTGTACAAGTACCAGGAAGTTTTTATCACAATTTCTCTGTAGTGCAGCTTGAGTCAGGGATGGAGATTCCACCAGTGATTCTTTTATTGTTGAGAAAAGTTTTTGCTATCCTAGGATTTTTGTTTTTCCGCATGCGTTTGCAAATTACCCTTTCTAACTCAGTGAAGAATTGAGTTGGAATATTGATGGAGACTGCATTGAATCTGTAGATTGCTTTTGGCAAGATAGCCATTTTGACTAGATTAATCCTGCCAATCCATGAGCATGGGGGATCTTTCGATCTTCTAGATCTTCTTTGATTTCTTTCTTCAGAGACTTGAAGATCTTATCATACAGACCTTTCACTTGCTAAGTAAGCCTGTGAGCTCCTGAGTGGACCTGCCTTAGAGAGTCACTGTAGAGAAAATGGTGATGTCACCTGAGTCCCAGGGTCAGACACTCCCTGGAGGCAAGCTCTCCTCTGGCAGGAAGGTGCACAGAGGACTGAGGGTCAGCTCCAGCTCCCAAGTGGAGAAGTAGGCCTGTAGAAACCTCTCCCCGCTGCTCTGTGCTTCTTCTGCAGCCTGTGTGCTCTTGACCTGAGAAGGAAACTTTTCAGCATTCTATTATTATTTGATGCAGCTAAACAACGTTTATGGGTATTTTTATTGATGATTTCATTCCAATTTTAATCCTAAACAGATATGAAGCAAGTGTGTGTGTGTGTGTGTGTGTGTGTGTGTGTGTGTGTGTGTGTGTGTGTTTGTGTTTGGTTTTATTGTTGTTAATGATGATGATGATGATTTTGCTTTTTAATAGTTGATAGTGACATTTCAGAGAAAATGATGAACAGTGATAGGAAGAGATAGTACCCCTCATCTGGAACCCTGTTTGTTGTAACCCCTTACTCACAGCTTAGAAATATCAATACAGTGAATAAAGCCACAATAGCCTCCAGTGACAACATTTTCCTAAAAGTGTCTCAACTGCAGAAGGTAGAAAGTACAAATAAACTCAGCTTACTTAGGACATGAATATTTGTAACCTTAGCTTTTACTGTTATTAGCTCATCTATACATCTAAATAATTCACCTTAAAAATCCATTCTATACACAATATCATTTACAAAATTAAATTCTTTAAGATCAGAAGTCAGTTCACATGTCTCTAAAGAGTTACAAGTCCTTAAAGAAAAACAGGAAAACACAATCAAACAGGTAGAAGTCCTTACAGAAAAAGAGGAAAAAACATACAAACAGGTGATGGAAATGAACAAAACCATACTAGACCTAAAAAGGGAAGTAGAAACAATAAAGAAAACTCAAAGTGAGGCAACACTGGAGATAGAAACCCTAGGAAAGAAATCTGGAACCATAGATTTGAGCATCAGCAACAGAATACAAGAGATGGAAGAGAGAATCTCAGGTGCAGAAGATTCCATAGAGAACATCGGCACAACAATCAAAGAAAATGGAAAATGCAAAAAGATCCTAACTCAAAATATCCAGGAAATCCAGGACACAATGAGAAGACCAAACCTACGGATAATAGGAGTGGATGAGAATGAAGATTTTCAACTCAAAGGACCAGCAAACATCTTCAACAAAATTATTGAAGAAAACTTCCCAAATATAAAGAAAGAGATACCTATGAACATACAAGAAGCCTACAGAACTCCAAATAGACTGGACCAGAAAAGAAATTCCTCCCGACACATAATAATCAGAACAACAAATGCACTAAATAAAGATAGAATACTAAAAGCAGTAAGGGAAAAAGGTCAAGTAACATACAAAGGCAAGCCTATCAGAATTACACCAGATTTTTCACCAGAGACTATGAAAGCCAGAAGAGCCTGGACAGATGTTATACAGACACTAAGAGAACACAAATTCCAGCCCAGGCTACTATACCCAGCCAAACTCTCAATTACCATAGATGGAGAAACCAAAGTATTCCACGACAAAACCAAATTCACACATTATCTCTCCACGAATCCAGCCCTTCAAAGGTTAATAACAGAAAAAAACCAATACAAGAACGGGAACAATGCCCTAGAAAAAACAAGAAGGTAATCCCTCAACAAACCTAAAAGAAGACAGCCACAAGAACAGAATGCCAACTTTAACAACAAAAATAACAGGAAGCTACATAACTTTTATATATAACTTTTAGGCTTAAGTACATTTAAATTTACATTTATAAAATATTATACTTGTTGTAAATTACATCCTTTGAATAGTGATATTTGCAGTAATATAGACATATTGGGTGACTCACCATCCTCTTGAAAAGTCCAGACCTTTGATGTTGTGGGTAACTGAGTCTCCCTCTCTCTGTTTCTCTCTCTGTCTGTCTCTCTCTCCTTCCACCCTTCCTTCCCTTTCTCCCTGTCTTCTCTCACTTCCCCCTCTCTTCTCAACCCATGCTTCAATCTAAACTATTCACTCTCTTCTATCTTTATAAACTCACTACCCTTTCATCATTATGGTTCATTCTGAAGTTCTTTACCATAGTACACCTGAGAACCAGGATTACCCTACATGGTGGTTGCTAAGAAGATAGCTCCTTAGACTTGGGGGAGGGGGGCAGGGTTGCACTGGGATGTGTCTTGTCACTATCACTAACAATAGAGGTGGAATTCTCATACGTGGTTGACAAAAACTCTATCACTAGCTCCATGTTCAGTCATGAGATTTCAAGTACTTTTCTACATTTAACTAACCACATGATAAGTCATGATGGTGAATTACAGTAATTGATTTTCAAATACTTAGCCAAATTTGTATTCCTAGAATTAACCCTCCTTACTTCTGATTAACAATTTTAGATACATTAGATTTAAATAAGTATATAATATATTGCATATATATATCTGTAAGAAAAATTATCAAAAAGTTTTTGTTACTATATGAGTCATGCTAAAAATCACAAAATGAGGAATGAATTTTATTGTGTTTTTTCTAGAAGATTTATGTAAGCTTGTGGTTATTTATTTCTTAAATATTGGAAAGAGTCTTTGTCCTCTGAGCCTGGAGGTTTTCATTACAGAATAGTTATAAGTAATGGATTCAATTTCTCTAATAGATATGAGAACCAGGTTTTTTTTTCTTAGTTTTTTTTTTAAACTATGATTTTCACTGAATTTTCCAATTCACCATTTTTTTTTCAAGTTCATGGGTTAAATCTTCATGTTTGCCCCAGCAGTCTAGCCAATTCATGAGTAATTTTGACCTGACAGGAATACAATAGCAGTGTCTAGAGTCTTAAATGGATTCAGTAACCTAGTAGAGATTAATGACAGAAGTCCGACAAATCATTTCCCTTCCTACTTAAATATGCAAGCCTGTTGCCCTCTGCTGTCACTAGAAAACAATAATGAATGATGCAGTGCCACCCAATGAAACAAACAGGAACAAACTTAACTCAAAATCAGATACAAAGATTTGTAGGTATACACAGACACAGTTCTTTTACCAGACACTTCATTATTTAACCTGCTTTTAGACATGTGGGTGCCATAAGAGTTTACTCTTTTATTAAGCTCTCCATTCTCTTGTGAGGAAATCAGGCTTTTGCTTTCTATACTACATTCTTGATTCAAAGTGTGTGGCCTCCGGAGTGATCTGTTGACTTGATGAAAGACTTTTATTTGGTATTAACAGAAGAGTGAAGCTTAAACATGCAACAATCAATTCACCAGAAACTCAAGAGTTTTGACAAATACCCAAATTTTCAGCCCTTGGGTACAGACCACAGTATTCATGTGCATACCTGAAATGGCCAACTGATGAGTGTTACATTCAATAACTCATTTTTCTATTGTGAACAAGTTTAATTGATTAATATAAATGGGTCAGCTCATACTTTACAGTTTTAGTTCTTTTTCTTTAATCACATCTTTCTCCTAAGTTTAAAATTAGTCTTCATCTCTGACACAGCTGGTTTGAGATGATTGTTTGCAGTAATAGTTTGGAGTCTTATTGGGTGCCATCCTGGTGCTATATATTCAAGTGCTAAAGACTAGCCCCCAAGATCTGGTTGCCCCCGATGAGCAGATACACATATACAACAAGTGATGCTATGTAAACCCTGATCCTTAATTTAAAGCTATTGGTTAAGTAAAGATAGCTACAGTCAATTACTGGGAGAATAGAAAGAGGTGGAGTTTCAGTTACTGGACTGGACGTTGCAAGTAGGAACCACAAGGAAGGAGAGAGGAGAAAAAGGAGAAAGGAAGATGGATAGGACAGAAGGTCTCCACTAAAAGTGATGGACCAGGGGCATGTGCCTGAGTGAAATGCTGCCCCAGGACAGACTGCTGGAGCAGAAGCAACCTGGGTGAGATTCAAACATCAGGTATTTGCTGAGTGCAGCTGAGAATTAACAGTCTAGCAAATAGAAATATAGATTAGGGGTAATCTCTCAGTAATTGTGCAAGAGCTGGTTAAATGATCCATAGGACTCTATATTGGCTATTGGGGGGGGGGTATGTCCAGGTCATATAAAGAATTAACAGAGTTTATCAAAGTCCATTGACATAGTCTTTTGTAGAAACTGGTTCCTAGAATAAGCATGAAAAGGCTTAATTAAATGATGCAGGGTTCTAAAAATCAGTACCTCCGTGAGTATTTATAGAAACAATTTTATTAATTATTTGAATGAGCCTGGAGAAATGGCTTAGTTGATAAAATACTTCACATGCAAAAGCATGGACACTCAAAACTCATTATGAATTACATCTCTCTTGACATGAAAGCCAAAATAAACTTTTGCAGAGCTTTCTCCTGTTCCAGGCACCACCCAGAAGTGGACAGCGGCAGAGATATTCCTTCTAAAATGAAACATAAGTTATTGTGCCTGGCCCCTTCCACCACCAAGAAAGAAGCACGATGTTTAGTGCATCTTTTTGGATTCTGGAGACAGCACATTCCTCACTTGGGTGTGTTACTCAGGCCTATTTACCAAGTAACTTTGGAAGCTGCTAGCTTTGTGTGGGGTCTGGAACAGGAGAAGGCTCTTCAACAGGTCCAGGCTGCTGTGCAGGCTGCTCTTCCATTTGGACCATATGACCCAGCAGATCTGATGGTACTTGAGGAATAGCTAGAGATGCTGTTTGGAGCCTCTGGCAGGCCCCTGTAGGTGAATCACGGAAGAGACCTTTGGGATTTTGGAGCAAAGCTCTACCATCATCTACAGACAACTATTTTCCCTTTGAAAAATAGCTCTTGGCCTGCTATTGAGCCTCAGTGGAAACTGAACGTTTGACAATAGGACACCAAGTTACCATGCAACCTGAACTACACATCATGAGCTGAGTGTTATCAGACCCTCCAAGTTAAAAAGTAGAACTTGTACAGCAGCAGTCTATTATCAAATGGAAGTGGTATATATGAGATAGGGCCTGAGCAGGTCCTGAAGGCACAAGCAAGTTACTTGAAGAAGTTGCTCAAATGCCTATGATTTCTATTCCTGTTACAATGCCATCTGCTTCCAAGCATGTGCCTATAGCCTGATGGGGTGTTCCCTATGATTGGCTGACTGAAGAAGAGAAGACTAGGACCTGGTTAACTGATGGCTCTGCATGTTATGCTTCTGACCAAGGAACTCATTTCACAGCTAGAGAAGTGTGACAGTGGGCCCAGGATCATGGAATTCACTGGTCTTACCATGTTCCCCATCATCCTGAAGCAGCTGGTCTGATAAAAAGATGGAATGGCCTTTGAAGACACAGTTACAGTTTCAATTAGGTGGCAACAGTTTGGAGGGCTTGGGCAGAGTTCTTCAGAAAGAATTATATGCTTTGAATCAGTGTCTGATATATGGTACAATTTCCCCCATAGCCAGGATCCATGGGTACATGTATCAATGGGAGGAAAAAGGAATAGTTCCACTCAATATCCCTCCTCATGACCCTTAAGGAAAATTTTTGCTTCCTGTCCGAACAACTCTAGGTTCTGCTGGTCTAGAAGTTTTGGTTCCAGAGAAGGGAGTGCTCCTACCAGGAGCCACAACAAATACTCCATTGAACTGTAAGCTCAGAGTTCCCTTTGGTAATTTTGGGCTTCTAATGGCCTTAAACCAACAGGCTAAGAAAGGATAATATACAGTGTTAGGAGGAGTGGTAGATCCAGATTACTATGGGGGAAATTGTATTGCCTTTCCACAATGGAGGTAAGAAGGAGTACAGGATATCCCGTAGGAAATCTCTTAGTACTACTATGTCCTGTGATTAAAGTCAATGGGAAACGACAACCTAATCCAAGCAGGATGATAAAGGACACAGACTCATCAGGAATGAAGGTATGGGTCACCAATTCCAGAAAATCCTTGCAGATCTGAGAGGAACTACAGAATAAGTAGTAGAAGGTAGTTAGTTGTAAATATTGCAAAAGCCACATAACTAGTTGCAGAAACAAGGATTATAAAGTAATATGAATGCTTCTATCTTATTTTGTTAAGAATATATTAGTCTTTCTTCCAATTTCTTTAACATTAATTGGTATTTAAGTTGAGATACTAAAAGAATGTTCCCAAGAGACATTGTCCCACTGTAAATTTACAAATGTATTTTTTGATTGTACAAGGAATAGTTATATCATGTTAGGCATATTCATGACCTTGTTATTGTTTCATGTGGACATGAAATATTATTTGTGTCAAGTTGACAAGGGATGGATTGTAGTGGCTATTCCTGGTTGTCAACTTGAAATCCAGAATTGGAAGGCTCACCTCTGATCCTAATCTGGAGGCTGGGAGATACAAATTTCTGACCTGGATCTTGGCATGGATATCTTGAAGCACAATGGCTATGAATCCCAGAAGACTAAGGCAAGGAGATCTCTGAGTTCAAGGTCATCTGGGACAAAGCAAGTCCCAGATCCAATCGTGGTAACGCACACCTTTAATCTGGGCCACACCTTCTACTGGAGACATAGAAATTGCAAGAAACAAGAAAGAGTCAAGAAAGGAATTACAGTGTTAGGAGAAGTGGTAAATCCAGATTACCATGGGGAAATTGGAAGAAGGAAGATTCACTTTCATCTTCACTGCTTGCCTTGTGGGACTAAGCAACTGCTGGATCCTTGGACTTCCATTCACAGCTGCTGCTGATCATTGTTGGGAAGTTGGACTACAGACTGTAAGTCATCAACAAGTCCCCTTACTATATAGACTTTTCATAAGTTCTGTGACTCTGAAGAGCCCTAATACACTTCTCTAAGATGATTTTTTTCATATTATTTTATCAGAGCAACAGAAAAGCAAATCATCTCTAGACCATAAGATATGAAGTTGGTATAAGCTTTTTTGAGTCTCTCTCTATTTCTAAAACATGATTCACCAACAGCCTTCTGCCTGTTGCACATGCTTACTGTAAGTGTCACTCTCTACTTCTTGTCATGGTCAGCTAAGTCTCTAAGATTATGTTTCTCCAACCTCGTCCTTTCTCTTAAACTCATTAACGAATCAGGGATTTGACACTTGTCTCTTCTCCATGCTGATGGAATTATTTTTCCATCGAGATGTAAATAACAGTTATTGATATCAACTAGCATAAAAATTAAAACTGATAGTTATCTTATTTATATCATTTTCTAGAGGCTTTCACTAGTTATCCAACTTGGCTTTTATAAAAAATCTCCTGTTCTTTTCATTTTAAAAAAAGAAGTAGAGTCAGAAAGCTACACCCCCAGGTTGCACACCTTGGACTTATGCCTGGCTACATGTAAACTTAGACACAGCTGAGTCCAGGTGCACAGCCATCCCACTGTGTTGTGAACCTTGATCATGCTCAGTTGCCCAGAGTTTGATGCTACATGATTGAACGACTGTGTTCATCTCCCTGTTCTTTCACCCATGCCTTTTGATTTGAGTTTCACTTTTTCTAGATTTTTTACACAGTCTACTTAGTTATATTAAAATGGAATTTAAAAGAGGTAGAGAGATAGGAGATCATGACTCATCAATGTTTAATGTCAGGCAATCACATTTTCAGAAAAATCAATCAATCACAGTATTAGTAACAAAGGGCAAAAAAAAATTCTAATGCTTATGATCTCATAACTGCCCGTGCTAGTCAAAGGCTTTTGAAATTTTATTATGTATACTACAGAACTGGGGGCCATATCAAGACTTCATGCCCCCACATGTGAGGCTTATTTTGAACAATAAAATCATAAAGCTAGAGGTTCTATCTTTTAAATCATGTATCTATTGTACCTCTCTCAGTGCCTCATAAAGAGCCCATGTATGCTGACTAAGTTATTAACCCATAAATATTCTCCTTCTGAAGGATCACCTGGAGGGCTGCCGGAGTCTTTGAGATCCTCAAGTAAAACTGTTAACAAAAGTCTACTTGTTTTATTCCCAGTTTCTTGCAAGCACACAGTGGGCATTCCTTGTGAGGGCTTCAACACTGAATGTTGATGGAGTGCCTTTTTGTTCACCCTTGAATGGATCAATTGTCCTTTCTAATGCCACAAGTTCTTATGCGTGAAATGTACACAAACAAAATTCTTTGCAGGAATTTCTTGAGAATTCATGGCATCTTGAAAACAGAACATGTAAGGATGGCCAAATTAATGATTTAAATGCCTTTAATAGGAGAGCCTGTTGTAGTTCATTTATCTCAACTACCCTGGACTCATAGATTAAGTCCTTGTCCTTACCACATCTTTCATTGAGATAAAACTTTTTATTTGACTTGTTCTAAGTGTGATTGTCTACACAGCATTGTCTAATAAAGTTCAATGGATACATGCTGTTCTTGTATTCTTGTCTTCCACTCCAGGAACATGCTTTTGTTTGCTAATGACTAACAATGTTCTATTTAAGCCAAGTTCAGAAATGCTTGGGATAACTAGGTAGTACCTTACTAATAATTCTGATAGCAAAGTAAAACAAATGGCATCTCAGTTGACTAGGATGTCACAGGCTTCGATAAGTGGCTTGGGATGATTGGGAATACGCCATAAGAGCTTTACCCAGGAGGCCATGACTTTGAAGGACAGTGGGGAGTGAAGATTGTTGCTGCTGTTCAGTTAACAATTTATATAGAGTTCATCAGTTTTATAAAGATTGTTCAAATGTTTTCTGAAATTCCTTGTGAACCAAAATAATATACTTAAGAATGCCCTCAATGGAAAGTAAAAAGAGGTCCACGATAAATATATTCTTTCACACAAAAAATGAGATAACTTTGTATCAAATGGAGGGATAAAGAAAAAAAAAAAAGAAGAGTGAAGTCAACCTACAAGTTCTGAAAGGTGATTTTGCCTTCAAGGGTTATCTGTATGTTGTTAATGCCAGAGTCTAGTTTCCCATCCAAAGAACCTGTTAAATCCCACACCTGCCCCTGGAGTGAAGCAGAACTTGCCATGGCTCTCTACTAGAAAAGCATGTTCATATTCGTCAGGGGGTTAAACCTTAGAGTGTCTCTTTTTGGGACGGGGAGGAGAGGCACAATACCTATTTATGTTCAAGTTATGCTGGGAACCACTTATTCCAAAGTCTCTCTTTATGGTTTCATCAGGCAGATTTGTAGATCTATGACTAAAATTCCTCCCAGAAGAATTTGGTTTGACGTTTGGTAACCGAGCTTGTTTCCAACTTTATACTACAGAGACTTCTTTCATGTAATTTCTATTAAACAAAATCAAAAATCAAACAAAAACAACAACAGCAACAAAACAAAACAAAAAACAACCCAAAAAAACAGGAAACTAAACAAAACAAACCACTACCACCAATAAACTCCTCTGCAATTCCTTCTCTTTATTTTCAGGATATTGACCTCAGAGTGAGAACTGCCTCCCTGGTCTGCCCACATTACCTTATTCCTCTTGTCTCTACTGCCTTTACTGAGGTTCCTCAAACAGCAGTCTGGGCTTATAGTTGACACAATCCCAAGAAAGTCCATAAAATATTTCCATCTTGATTTGTAAATACATTTTGTGGAGTGATTTTCTATCTAGAGAAACAGGTATTTGATGCCTGCAAATGATAATAACTTGTGTGTTAGGAAAGTTTGACCCAGTTTCTCTGTCTCTTACCCAAAGCCATAAACCAATTAACCATTTAATGCAGTGGCAAAATTTAATTTAAAGTTCTGGCCAAACATGTGCTGATTCTGCTCTGGATGGTGTTAGCCTAAAATTAGAAATTCAATTGCAAGTCTGAGTGGCTTTAGCTTCAAAATAGAGCAGGCGAGAGAGAAATAAAAATGTTAACTGTGATAGAAAACAGAGATGATCTTCAGTGGAGAGTTAGTCCCTGGCCAAAGTCAACCTGCTGTGCTCCACTTTGTCGGAGGTGTGGGAGAAGCTAAGATTTATCTGAACTCTTCTATCCAACATTATAAAATTCTCATGTCTGCTCTGCCCTCAGTCAAATGCAAAGTGAATGGCTTGCCAAGGGTACTATATTCTTCTTTTAGGCCCTCAAGATTTAGTTGTTTTTATGTGACTGTTAGAGAAAGAATTGCTGGTGAATTCATTAACTTGCTTCCTCTGACCTCAGGGTGAAGACCATTCACATCTGCCAGTTGTTATCCTACACGACTGGCTTTAATGGCTATTTCCCACTTGGATTTTTATCAGTTGCTTTATGTCAAAATGGCCATCACTTCCTTGTTTTTACTGTGTGTTTGTTGTTGCTAAGGACTGACTTAAAAACAGAGTCATTTATTTTCATGTCTTAAAACAAATCTTAGATTAACTAATTGAATTTGGAGATAGGTCTGTCTTCCAACATCTCCTTTCTTTGGATGCCTCACCAATTTTTCAATTACAGCATTATCACTCACAATCAAATTCCATGAACTCTCTCTTGCATCTGGTTCCCTTAGGCCTCTCACCATTTGTTCATCCCACATGATGATCATCATCATTATCCTCTTCAACAAATCAGCTTCGCTTAGCCGCAGGGGGCGTGCTAAGGGGAAGATTTGCTGCTCTGCAACACAGAGATCACAGAATGCCATGCATGAAGCCTAGAAGTGGGAGATTTCAAAACATAACTTTTATTTATGGTTTTGACCACAATGTGTTGCCTAGGGTGACTCCAAACAGGTCACTTTCTGGAGCTTAGTTTCTACCTGACCTGAAAAAGTTAATTTCTAATGCCTGACCTGAATCATGCTCTGGTCTACTTACATTTTCATGGAAAGTCAAAAAATTATGTACAAACCCTACGGAACAATTAGCATATCCACAACAGATTAAGTATTATCTGTCTGTCTTTGTCTGTCTCTCCCTCTCCCTCCCTCCCTCTCCTCCTCTTCCCCCCCACCTCCCCCCCCATCCTCAGCTACTGTTGACATTTCAGAAGCATTTTCTCCCAATGCCATTCCAGGCTTAGAGAGCTATGTCTATTCTTGCCAATACTACAAATAAAAGCAGAGTCCAGCCAAACAGCTGGGGCTTGAGGCTTCTGCAACATCACTCATCCGAAAGCCCGGATTCCCTCCCGAAATTACTGGCTGCTTGGCTAAATTAACTAAATTAACTGCTAGTGTGGGCTATATAAATATAAATGCTAAATAACTGCAAACAAAAAAAACATATAGATGAGCTGATTTTTCTTTGCTCTGAATAATTGTGCTCAACTGAATGTGTGTCTTAATGACGTGCCTAAGTAAATGCACTATTTTTTTTTCTTTTTTCGGAGAACATCAAACCAGTTAATGTGTGATGATATTGAGTGACTTGTTTATTATTTGGTATTTTCTCCACACATTATGTAGGACATGTTCTCTCCTTTTTCTCTCTAGTCAAAAGGTCCTTTCTTCCTCCCTACATGCTTCCCTCCTTCACTCCTTTCTTTATTCCTTTCTTTTGAATTTGCTTGGGTTGTTTGTTTGATTGCTTTTCTCAAGACAGGCTCAGGCTGTGCTAGATCTCAGAATCTTCCTGCCTCCACCTTTGTATTCTAATAGCTGTTCCGGTTAATCTCATTCATCACTTATTAATATCTTACCCCAATACAGAGATTACAGGCACACCCTGAAATCCTACACTCAGAAGTGAAAGCAAAATATACAGAAGTTGAAGGTTATCCTCAGCTATATAGGAAACTGAAGGACAGTGTAGGATACATGACATCATCTATTAAAATTTTTTAAGAAAAGGACCTCATCCTCAGACATTCTTTAGTTTCTCTCATGACCAGTGAAGCCTAAGAAGAGAAGTTAAAGATAAAAAAAAATAATAATAATAAAGGTGAGTATGTTTATGTATACATGTATACATATGCATATGTATTTCTAAAATTGCTATTAGAATGCAGAAAATGGGTAATATTCTAGGATCTTCAAATATATAGAATTTGTTATACCATCTGGAGTTCTCTTTTCCAAAATAGGTCTTAGAAATTGTAATCACCCTCTCTTTGTTTATCTTGAAACTGGTCATAAAGAAATTCTTATGTACACTGTGAGATGGTCAGGAATAAGACCCTCATCGTTCCCCTTTTCACCCCAGGCATTGTAAGTGGGGAATCTGCACAGAAAAATGAGAGATGCTACCAAAGTGCTCTGACTGCTGGATGACACTAAAGTGCTCTGACTCTGCTAGGTGTTCCCACTCCACTCTTGAGCATTAGGTCACCCCACTTTATGACATTCCTTATGAAATTTTATCTCGGTCATCCACAATCCTAAGACAGGGCCGATCTGTGCCCCCTACTCTTCTGGGAAGATAATGTGGGTGATTTTTCTGGCTTATACCAACAAGCATCCCTGAGTTTAAGGAAGTGGGCTCTGAATGAGCCATCAAGGTGCTAAGTGTAGGAACATATAAATATATTGTGACTTCCGTGGCTCTGAAGCATTGTGATTACTCACAACAGAGCATCTACTGTAGTATGAAGTCATAGTCTCTCAATGATTTTATAGGGCATTGCCTTGGCACCTCTGATGGCAACCAGAATAGAGTATGTGAGAACAGAGAGATAAGCACTTCACACACACACACATACACACACACACACACACAAACACACACACTGAAAATCTACCTTAGAAAATTTTTCTATTCAACCCAGACAACATCATTGTCATCAGAAAGACCTCTTTTTTATTTCAGTAAGTTTGAGGACTTTGTATTACCCTTGTGGGTTGCCAAGGGTAACAAGGCCAGGTTTTGTAATTGCACTTTCACTTTCTAATGTTGTGACAAATTGCAACACTAGAAAGTACTCATCTCAGTCAATAGCTGCAAATGGGAGTTCCCATCTGCAACTTCTGTTGTGCCTTTGGACAAGTATGTCTCTTACTTCTGATGTCCTAGAAGTAGCACGTTTCTGTGGCAGTATGTTTGCTCTGTTTTCTGGGCAGCAGTGAAATGCATGCAACAGTTACTTATACTTTGTCTTTCTGACTTTAAAACAAAAATATCAGACTTCCCCTCTTATTGACCCACACACAACTTAAACCTAGGTAATAATAATTAGTTAAGTTGGGAATTCCTGGATACAGTAAGGAAGGGAAACTGAATGCTTCAAAGAAGATAAATTTTACTTCCTCTAAGTGAACAAGATAGGAGGTCTAGTATCACCTTTCTGAAGCTGTGCTCAAAGCCATACTCTGAAGTCTGTTATATATTTTGAAGCATATGACCAAACAGCAGCACAGATGTCTGGAACTCAAAACACCCCATGAGACTTTATCTTTCCAGTCCACTAAGATATCTGTTTCATCCTAAATCCACTTTTGTTGAGAAAGACACAAAACTAGGCTCTCAAAGTACAACCTGGAAGAATCATTTCTATCACTTTCTCCCTGTGTTAATTTTGCTGTCAGTCCCCTTCTGCCCTTAAAATTCAAGAGTTATCTCTCCTCCCTGTGTTTGTTGTCAATCAGTATCACTGCCCACTCTATGCTGTTTGTTACTTGGTCTGTTGAGTACTGTGACAGATAGATGACCATCTCTCTTCTCTGCAAACATTTACTATGGAATCTCCCCTTACATCCTACTGTTACTCTGATCCCTTAGAGAGCCACCTGTTGTCTCCACAATGAAGTCCAGACAATTGAGCAAGACAAATATCCTTTCTATCCTGGCCTTTCCTAATGCTTTCATTTCATATGTCTACCTTCCTCCTCCTATAAATGCTGGGCTATGTGTGTGATTCCTCAGTCAAGAAACAGAGTTTTATTCTGCTGAGTCATTGCTTTCCTCCATTCCCAGACCCTGGTTTCCAATAATTCATTCTCATCATAATGATGAATTTGTACTCAGTCTTAGAAACCAGGTTAGTAGTTCCCCCCAAGAAGACTTAACTGCACCCTCCTTCCTTTTTACATAAATGAGAAGTACACCACCTTCCACAGCTACCAAAGCATGAAGCTTATAATAACAACAAAATACTGCTGCTTATTTCCTGTTAGCTCCTTATGGACAAAAATCCCTATCTTATTTACCTACATACTTATAGCACTAGGCAAGAATCATAAACTTTGTACATAATTACTGTTTGCCAAGTGGATGGATGGATGGAGGTCAAAAGAGATGAGATGAGAGGAGCAAACTTGTGGAAGCCTAGATTCTCAGTCTGGTCATCACTCATCCTAAAAAACCTCAAGAGGATAATGCTTGTTTCTTTCTTTGAAGGATGGGAGGAGCCCTGAGACGATACAGTCTTCCCAGAGAAGGAGAGAAAGCTGCTTCACTGCACATTTCAGTGAGACTCACAACTTGATGTTCATTCTGCATGTAATGCCCAGACTCATGTCTTTACCTACATGTCTTAGTTAGAGTATCCTTTTAATGAAGAGACACCATGACCAAGGCAATTATAAAGGACAAAATTTAATTGAGGCTGGCTTATAGTTTTAGAGGTTCAGTCTGTTATCATCATAGCATGAAGCATGGCAGCGTGCAGACAGACATGGTGCTGGAGAAGGAGCCAGAGAATTCTACATATTGATCAGAAGGCAGCCAGGAGGGAATTCTGCATTGAGTAGAACCTGAGCCTATGAGCCTTCAAAGCCTGCCTCCATAATGATATGCTTCCTCCAACAAAGCCATGCCAATTTCAACAAAGCCACACCTCCTAATAGTGACATTTCCCATGGGTCAAGCATATTCAAACCACCACCCTAGGTAAGCCACGAGAAACGACCAAAGAAGAGGAAACAAGCATAGATTTTTTCATTTGCTTAGTTGTATTTCCTACCATTTGTGACTTAGAAAAATTCATTAAGCCATCTTGATTAAAGAAATAGTCATTTACTAGCTAGCTATGCATTATGCTGTAAGCCTAGAGCACTGGCATTTTTGTGAGGTTTAGAACATTCTGAGCAAAATGTCTTTCAAAAATCAAACAACACCCCCCCCCCAAAAGAAAGAAGTAGCAAAGAAGAGAGAAGATATGAGGAGAGGTGAGGGTTACTAAAAATCAAAAGCCATTATAAGGGATATTATAATAGCTCTGTTTCCTATTTCCCATAGTTCAGCTCTTGGGAAACTTACTTAGTAGATTGTATTTTTTTAAAAAAAAAGCTTAATAGTCCTAAATAAAATGGTATTAATCAGGTTGCTTTTATTATAACAAAATCCATGTACAATTAACTTCTGAGAAGAAAGGGGTATTTCCCTGAAGCCTCCAGCCACGTCCTCCACCCAACCCACCCCTCCACACACACTGCTCTATTTCTTACAGATTTGGGAGTTCCAATTCATGAGCAATTGCCCTACTGTTTTGGATCTATGATAAGGCAGCATAGCACACTGTGGTGGAAGTATTTGGTAGAAATTAGTCACCTTTATCACCAGGAAGCAAATAGTATGAAGAGACTGGGTTCCCAAGATCACCTTGCTAAGCATACCCAATGGTCTAAAAACCTTCTACAAGACCCTACTTCTTTTGATGTTAATAAAGGCTTATTTCGGGTTTTTTTTTTTTTTGTTGTTGTTGTTGTTGTTGTTGTTGTGATTTTTGTTTTTGTTTTTTTGTTTTTGTTTTTGTTTTTTTTTAGTTATGTGTATGTGCATGTTCAGGGGGAGGGACCTGTTGTAATTGTGAGTACAAGTGTCTGCAGGAGCCAGACAGAGCTCCACGCCAAATTAAGGAAAATGACATACCTGGGAAGATGTCTTTCTTATCAGTACAGAGTCTTAAATAAAACTCAAGGCTACTTCTCAAGATTCCAGATCTCCTAAAACTGGAATGTTTCTGTGGATGCTGACAGCCAATTAAGACCCTCTGAAAGAGTAGGGTGTGTTCTTAACCGCATCTCTCCAGCCCAGATCCACATTCTTAAAGTTTCTGTCTCCTCCCAACATTGGTACCCTGAGGACCAAACCATTACATTGCTGACATTTACACAGTATTCAAATCCAACCTAATATAGTAACTAATAAAGTAACTATAAATTTCCATTGACACACTAACAGAACAAATGTGTCTCAATGTACATCTTTTCCATTACACATTATTTAGAGAAAATGTAGCAGAGCTCTTTATATTACCTTCTGTGTTCATAGTTTTGCCCCTCATATTTAGTACATGAGTTATTTTGAAAGGCCATACCGATTCTGACTCATCATTCATAGTATTAGCACTCAATGCCATTTCTCTTTTCTTCATTTTCATTCCTCCTCCCAGCTTCCTACCTCTTCTAAATTACATAAATAAAAATTGTTACTCTTTCATCTTGTGTCCGGTGACATAGTCCTTACTGTCTAAATCAAAATTGAAGCTCCATGCCAAATGAGGGAAAATAATGTGCCTCAGAAGACATTTTTTTTCTTATGAGTTCAGAAAGTCTTGAAACTCAAGGTCACTTCTTAAAATAATCTGAATTTTAAAAAAAATTGTAAGATACAAATGGTGAGGCCCACTGACCCAGTCAGCTCCTGCTGACACTTGCACTCACATGCATGCATATCCCATCACACACATCCATACACATAACTAAAAAGGAAATAAGCTCTTAATAACAATAAAAGAAGTGAGGTCTTGTAGGAGGTCATTGTGAGTTTAGAGGTCTGACCTTAAGTTCTTCTGTTCTTTATCCCAGGCTTTGAGCATCTTTCTGTGAGCCTTACATAGAAAACTTGTTCCTGAAGTTGAGCAGAATTTTCGTATATTACTGGGACACCTAACCTTCAATGGCTGCCACACATAATGAAATATCTGTGAAGATACATTTTGTTTATAGACATTTGCAATACACGTAGCATATTTTAATCTACTAAAGATAAATTCAAAGTTCATAGAGAGCTCTGCTTCTGAAGCTGCATTATGATAACTATACAGGTGAAAAGGGAGTCCCTTAATTAGTTAACAACAAATGCAGTCAGTAGATGGGTGTAACACGCACCTGAGGATGTGGTGGAACCACAACTGAGGTGGCAGGTGGAGGTGCACCTGGGATGTGTGTGTTGCATGTATATGAGTGTGTATGTTCATATATGTGTTAGTGTGAGTGTGTGAGACAGTGTGTGTGTGTGTGTGTGTGTGTGTGTGCATATGTGTATTTTGCTAGAGATGAAATCCAGGGCCTTGTACATACTAAACAAAACTCTACACCTTATCTAGAACCTATACCTCTTATTCCATAAAATTTAACAAATATCTTTTCTATAAGCCAAGCAGGTACTTGACAAAAACAAAACATAACTAAACTAAACTACACTAAACAAAAACAAAAAGCAATAAGACATGATACCAGACCTAAAGAACCAGAATGAACAATCATAAAGGGAAATGGGAAAGTTGAGGATAGTAAGGAGAAGGTAAAACTGTCTGGGGTGGTTTTTTCCTGAAGTCTCTGATACAGAACTGGAAGCTTGCTTGGTGTTGGGCTCCATCCTAAGTGGGTTGTTGCACTGACTCATTTGGTACTTACAGTTCTGTATGGGGCTGAAGTAGGTAGGCACTGTTACTTAGTGGATGAGAAAACAGAGCAGTTTATTTAGTCAAAATACTTAGGTAGGGTCCCAAAGTCAGTGACTAGGGAGCCAATGTAGAGCTTTGGCTTAATGGGATGCTGATAATGGCTGCATCACTCTGCTTCTCACTGCACAGAACTGACAAAAACACAGGATGCCTGAAAACCAGAAAGATGCAGGTCCCAAGGGGGGAAACAGACAAATGGTATAGTAAAATGTCTCTTGTAAATTGATTCTAGGATCTCAAAGATCTACCTAGTGGGACCCCCATCCTGTCTGTGTTCAATAATACTGAGACTACATCAGCTCTCTAGGTAGGCCATCCTGTTTCTAAGCTATTTCTATAAAAACCTTTCCCAGAGGTTCCTAAAGGGCCATATTACAGATGCCAATCATGGCTTTGTCTGTATGTGAATCTTTGTGTCTTGGTGCATAAATAAGTGTGTGTGTGTGTGTGTGTGTGTGTGTGTGGGTGTGGGTGTGTGTGTCTGGGTGTGTGTGTTTAGGTGTATGTATGAGTATGTGCATGTGTCCACATGGACCTGTATGCATGACCATGTGTATGTGGATGTCAGAATTCAACCTTGGGTATTGTTCTTTAAGAACTGTCTACTTGTCTTAGCTTTTGATTTTTGTGTGTAGAAAGGATTTGCCTACATGTTTGGACGGACGTAAGTACACCCCTGCGGCCCACAGAGCCCAGAAGAAGGTATTTGGTTATTTAAAAAGTTATGCACTACCATGTGGATCTGAGGAGCTTAACATGAGTCCTGTGCAAGAGCACCAGGCACTGTTAACTGCTGAGCCTTGTCTCTAGTTGTTGGCTTTTGGTTTTATTTGTTTTCTCTGAGACAATGTCTTGCATTGGTCTGGCATTCATCAACTCAGCTATAAGGCTGGCCAGTAAGTTACAAGAATCCTACTGTTTCCTCTTCCCCAACACTGGGATAAGAAGAGTGTTCCAGCTTTTTTTTTTTTTTTTTTTTTTTTTTTTTTTTTTTTTTTTTTTTTTTTTTGTGGATCCTGGACTTGAACTCAGCTCATGTTTGGAAAGCAAGCACTTTACCAATTGAGCTGTCTCCCAGCTGAGGTATCAGGCTTTTCTTGTACCCATTTGAAACTGAAAATCTTTCCGGTGATACTTGAGGCTTTCTGTCTCTTGAAAGGGCTTTAAACTTGTTTGAAAAATGACAACCTTTCTATTTATTCCTCTTTCTATTTTCCCTCTAGTCTAAAATGAGTAGGTTTTGAAACATGGTGACACACATGCCCTGATACTTCAACTTCCATTTCTCCCAGGCTCTGCCTCCTAAATAAACAAATGTAAGCTCGATTTCTCTATTTTTCTACCATTCATCTGCCTTGGCTTACAAGGTGAGCATTCCTATGATACCTGAATAGAAGCAGAAAGGGAAATAGTATACTTTTTTCTATACTTATCAAAACCAATTAGTTTTTGCCACTTGAGAAGATGAAGCTTAGAGGAGAAAGGAAGAAATTCTAAGCTAGGCATACCAGGTGGGGAGCCCAGTTCTTTGGCCTACAAATGGCATGCGTTTGAGCAGATGGTTATCTAAGCTTTTTGTGTTTGGCTTTTCTTTTTTTCTATTTAGTGTATGTGCATATGCACGTGTGTGTGTGTGTGTGTGTGTGTGTGTGTGTGAGAGAGAGAGAGAAAGAGAGAGAGACAGAGAGAGAAAGAGAGAGAGACAGAGAAAGAGAGAGAGACAGAGAAAGAGAGAGAGAGACAGAGAAAGAGAGAGAGACAGAGAGAGAGAGAGAAAGAGAAAGAGAGATGCTGGGAGTGAAAAGCATCCAAGGCCCGGTGTGTTTGTATTGTAGCGGTCAGAGTTCAGCTTGTAGAGTAGAACCTCTCCTTTCACCTTTATATGAGTTCTAGAAATGGCACTGAGATCTTCAGGCTTCCAGAGCAGCCACCTTTGCACAGTGAACCTTCTCTCGGGCCCTGGCCCTGTTCTGTGATTTTAAAGAGAGTGGGTTGGACTTTCGGGTGACCTTTTAATTACCCTTTTGTGTAATTTCAAAGAGTGTACAAATGTGTGCAGTACATTTAGCATGGTGGTTGGGATACTGCTAATGAATCAAGAGTCAGGCTAGCTTCAAGAGTAGTTTGGGTAACCACGCTTGTCACACTGGACATGCTATAAGAAAGCCATTTCTGCCTTCAAGAACTAGTAACTTCCCCAAGGCCGTACTGTCAGTTCTAGACGGAGCAGGCTTCAACCTGTACTCACCCCTGCTTAATGCTTCTCACTCCTGGTTCCTAACTTTTCACTCACACAATTAATTTTGTTCCACCAAGGGTGAACTTTTTTCTAGTTCTTTCCACACCCAAGATCTATTTGGAATCTACAATGTATTTTGATAAGCCCCCATGCTTACCACTTACGATTTCTCCCTCATTTTCTATTATGAACACTTGGTGAGTATTAGAGGGTTAGGGAAGCTGTTAGGGATTATTTTTAGCTCCTGATTCCTTTGTAACCTTGAATTCTTCATGCTTTATGTAATTAACTTATCAGAAGAAGGGAGATGTTGAAAGCCATTTCCTCTGAGGACCACAGATGTTGCAAAGGTGTAAGAATTCCCACTAGTAGGAAGGGCATTGCTGAGCTTGGCTTTATTAGAAAGCAAAATAAACAGCATGCTGCATGCTGACTTCACCCTCATTAAACATTCATGCTGGAAACGCTTACCTTGTGACAGCCAAGATGTTATCCTTTGCAGAAAGAGATTGGGGGAAAGGAATCCCTAGGCCAACGCACTGCAGCTTGTGTTCCATGGCTTGGGAAAAGCAGGGTTATGTAAAAGCTTTAATATGCCAGTCTAAGTAGTTTGGCCTTCAACCAGTTTGAAACACCTGGGGCGGGATGTGATGGTGGTTAGGGAGGCATTCGGAGAGAGGAGAGAAGAGACTTACACACCAGCATGCAAAGAAATGTAAATAAAAGCCTAAAAGCTGGACAGGCCTTTATTCTGCTGACATTGTGTAGTGCCAGTTTGCAAGGCCTAATGTGTTAAGAGGATTAACGCTAAAGCTGCATGAACTTTGAAATAGCCCAACGAAGCTCACAAACTTTCCTGTTTAAATTGGTCCTCAGCAAGATCTCCTTGATCAGGAGGAATTTCTCAGCTCAGATCCTGTCATTGTCTGCAAGCAGGGCTGACCTCCAGGGTGTCAGCCTTGTCCTATCCCTTTTTATTCCAGGCAGAAGACAGAGAAAAGACCAAAAGGGCAGGGATTATCATAGAAATCAGAGTGGCAGCCCAAATCAGAAATAATGCATTCCCAATTTTTTTAAAAAAAAAAAAAAAAAAGGAAAGGGAAAAAAAGCTGTAAGAGTCAAAATGAAATCATTTTCTCTACCATTTAAACTGGAGATAAAGGCATTGGATCATATGACTGTTGGAAAGGAGTTTGGGAAAGAATGGGAACTTCCAGTAATGTGGTTCCTCACTAAAATGTCCATAAGCTTTTCCTCTTCTTAGCAAAAGATGACACCAAATAAAGGTACAGGGAGAAAAAGTCAGAATCCTCCACCTAAGGTGAGCAATAGCTGTAGAGCAACATCCAGATGTGACACTCTGCCTGGATTTGGGCACTGCAGGGTCCCTGTGCCTAAACACCTTATGGCACAGTTGTAGAATCAGTGTCAAACCCACAGTCCTTGAAAGCATAAAGAACTTCTTTCCTCTAAGGCATGCCCAATCCACACGCAGGGTTCCTGGGGCTTTCCTAGGGATGCCAAGGACTGTGAAATAGATTTCCATTATTCAGGGAGCAGCTGGAGACTAGAGTACCCCTAGCCTCTCCTGGGTGTCTTCTAAAGATCCTACTTCTATTTCAAGGATATCAGATGACAGCTACCTTCTTTGCCTGAACAAGGAGGGAAACTTGTGATAACTGCTTCAACACTAGAGCCAGCATTATGTCATCACCACAAAACACAAAGCTAGTAGCTGAGAACAGTGGTCAGCTGAGCGTAAGGGTTGCTAGAGGTGCTTGTCAATGAGAGAAGCTTCCCACTTGCAGCTGGTTGTTTTCCATAAAGTGGGATAATCTAGAAGACTATTTTAGAAAACAAACAGAAAAAGCAAAAGAGGCTATGAAGATTACTTGATAGCTTTGCTATATTAACCAGGAAACAACAGGACTTGTGTTGGTATCTCCTTCCACCCAGTGGGTTTGTGTAATAACTCTGTCATGTTCTCCATCCCCCATTCTCTGTCCATAGTACTGAATGAATTCATGAGAAAACCAGGAGCCACGCTAACAAAAGAGAAAATCGGTTGTAAAAGTAATGAATATTTCAGTGGAAATAAATTGTATTTCTTTAAACAAACTATGACTCTCAGCTGAAGGATACACAAAGCTGGATCAATTGCAGGGGACAGCATGCTGATGCTCACCATGGATGTGTTTTCATTCATAACTACATCATGCCAAAAGTACTGCTGAGCGCCATTCAACTGCAGTTCGGTTGAGCAAAGAGGCAGGAACACCTGCAGAGCCCCCCACAATGGGCCTGTATGTTAAAGCACTTGTTAGACAGCTTTGAGGATACCTGTGGAAAAAATTTTCATGAATCAAAACTACCAAATAGATTAGTTGAGTGCAGCATGGCTCAAGGTGCACAGGGAAACATGCAAATCTATCAATAAATAACGGGAGGAAAGTTATCTAGGAAATAAATTCTCCTTTTATTTAGCACTTAACATCTATATTTTTCCTGCATTTTTGGGGGGGGGAGTTTGGATTTTCAGAGAAGTCCAACTCAACAGGTATTTCTGAGTGAAATACCAAAGCTCTCAGTGTATACATGACCTTACATGTGTGTGTGTATACACATGTTTGTAAATACATTATGATGGTCAGAGGTCAAAGTCCAGCATAGTTTGTGCTGCAAGCACTGTTGATGACTAAGCAATCTCCACATCTTAAGTCAGTCTTCTGATGACATCCTTGCTATGCTGTGTGACTCATGACATCACTTAAATTGCTTAAAAGATCCACAAAGTAAAGTCCCTTTTGCCTAGTTGGATTGCATCAGCCTAACCCAACATTTCTTCAAGGTCAGTGACTCAGTGGGGTTGACAGGAGTCGTGAACCCTGAGAGAACAAATATGCAATGGCTAGTAGTCAGACCATATGTAAACACAGAGCCCTGGTCCACAACCAGCAGCAACCAGCCCTGGGAACTTGCCCCTAATAAACAGCCATCAACCTGGGAGCCCATGTGCAAGGCAATGGGCATCCCAGAGACTGTGCTGGAATCCTAACAATTCAGATCATTTTTACAATAACTGGATCAAATGGCCAACATCTGAGGAATAACACAGCCTCTATGGTTGTGGACCTTACTTTTAAGTGAAAACTAACCAGAGCGAGCCAAATATACAGTACAAATCAATCACTCAGGAGAACCACTTTTGAACCCCACCTACATCAACCAGATGCCAGCTGTTCACTCACACCTGAAACCTTTCCTTATTTTCACAGACTTTCCAGCTCTTGGGAGTGCCTTTGAGTCTCTGCCAATGTAAGTTCTAGTGCTTAATTACCTCATTCTAACAGACTCTGAACATGTAGCCTTTTCTTGTTCCCTTTTGATCCATTTCCATCTATTTCCACAACCATTGCTTCTTTTAAAAATTTAGGTATTTTTAACATTTTTAAATGGAAATATAGTTATATCATCCCTCCTTTCCTTTCCTTCCTCAAACCCTTCCCATCCATTCCTTTATTCTCTCTCTCTCTCTCTCTCTCTTCTCCCCCACCCTCTCTTTCTCCAATTTATAACCTCTATTTCTTTTATTGTTGTTACACACACACATGCACGCACACGCGCGTGTGTGCCTAAGTATATAAATACTACCTGCTGTGTTTAAATGTTACTTGCATGTCTATGACTTGACGGCTGAACACATAATGTTGGCTATCCAGCTTGGAGTGTTTTTCCCTAGGGAGGGCTATTTCTCCTGCTCTCTACATTCTGTAGTTATTTGTAGGTTTTTGTCTTGGCTTAATGACCATTTCATGTTAGCATGTCTGTTGCTGTCATTGCTTCTTTTACAAGCTAGCTCTTAAGCATCTCCTTGCAATTTCTTAATTTTGGAGAAGAGTGGCCATATTATTAAGATGTATCCACCTGGGAAATTAGGGTAAACTCTATGCTTAGGATTCAGACAGAGAACTTGAATGACATCATGAAAGCAGGAGTTATCCTCCATATATTAAAGAGGGAATTCGAAGAAAGGCCATGGGCCACAGAAGCTGTGTAATGCTGGGATTAAAGGAGAAGTACTCAAAGGGTACAGAGTCACTGCTGCTCTAGGATCAGAGCACCAGCACTAGCCCTTGACTGGGCTCAGTCAGTGCTCACCAGCTGCCACTTTGATGGAGCCACACCACTCCTGAGTAGAAAAGTGAAAGCTAAAGACTCTAACCCACACCCACTGTTGGCACCTGAGAAAAAGTTCAAAGTTTTTCTCTGGGGTGTCGATATTTTTGTCTACTGAAACACACTGGCAAGGACAGCTTATCAAAAGAATATGACAGAAAATATATATTAACACTCATAAAAACATGGGTAAAGAGAGAATGTGAGAGGACAAAGAACAGACTTGATGGACAAAGTGGAATCTTTCTTCACAAGGAAGAGAGAACTCTCTGATTGAGGTGATTTAAAGGAGCTCAAATTGTGATGAGGTTTTAAAATTCCAACCTCATGACGATGTCCAATTTAAAGATGAGAAGCACTCGAGAAGGAGAAAGATAAAACAAAATTCTCTGATCTTAGAGAGTGTGCATTCTGTGTGGAAGGGGAGGAAAGAGAATAAAACAACAACAACAAACAACAACAAAAGGTCAGAATTGAGAGAGAGAGAGAGATTGAGAGAGAAAGAGAGAGCGCAGTTTGGTGAGAAGCAGGAAGTTGAGCAGCAGCACAAAGTTGGGATTGCTATGTCAATAGGAAAATGAGGGGGGAGCTTTATTTACAAAGAAGAAATCTTCAACTAAGGTCTTGAAAGTGAATTTGGATGTTATGTACAAGAGTACATCAACCAGAGAGTAGTGCAGATTCAAAGGCTTTGAGGCAAAATGCACAAAGCTAGGGGAACTCTAAAGAAAACCAAAGGTTATATTATGAAGGCTCCAAAGACCAATGCCAGTGTCTATGGCCTAAAATATGATGAGAAGAAAACAGTATCTTAGTGCCAATAATGATATGATCTGATTAAAGGGATTGTGGATCATTCTGCACAGAGAATGGACAGAGGGGACATATGAGATTGCAGATGGAAAAGGTCAGTGAATGGAGACTAGCCAGGGAACCATTGCAAGAAACAAGATGGAATATGCCTGCACTGGTTAAAGCAACTGTCAAGTTGGTTGAGAAAAGTCCTCTGGACAGGCCTGTAGAAGATTTGTCTTACCTTAATTAAAATGGGAAGAGCCACCAATGTGGGGGTCACCAATGTCTGGTTGGTCCTGGACTGTATAAACAGTGAAAGAAAGACAATATAACTAACTGCTTTAGCCCCTGCTGACTTGGCTTCCTGCCATGACAGGTAGCACCATGAACTGTGAACCAAAAGAAGCCCTTTGTCCTTTAAGTTGCTTTTATCAAGGCATCCTATCAGAGCAACAGGAGACAAAAACTAAGACAAGGACCCAGAGCAGATGACAGTGAAGGTGCTGAGCTGCGGGTTATTTATGTACATAGGAAAAGGACATAACTCAACCTGGTCAGCATTAGCCTGCAGGCCTTCATTGAAAAGCCATTTCAAAAACACCATCTTCATCATTCTATATTGGCAGTGTCATCCTGAGCCCATGTATTGTTCCCACATTGACTCTGCATGTTGTGGTCTCTGCATACTTTCCGCTTCATTTCCACTGGAAATACTTTGTCCTCAAGTCAACATGAATGAGACAAATGAACTTAGTCGTTTATTTTCTTGTAGTTCTATTACCTAATGAAGATTATCTTTACAGAAAGTTATTTTGTGATTTTTTTTATTAGATATTTTCTTTATTTACATTTCAAATGCTATTCCGAAAGTCCACTATGCCCCGCCCCCCCTTGCCCTGCTCCCCTACCCACCCACTCCCACTTCTTGGCCCTGGTGTTCCCCTGTATTGGGACATATAAAATTTGCAAGACCAAGGGGCCTCTGTTCCCAATGATGGCCGATTAGGCCATCTTCTGCTGCATATGCAGCTAGAGACATGAGCTCTGAGGCTACTGGTTAGTTCATATTGTTCTACATAGTGTTGCAGACCCCTTCAGCTCCTTGGGTACTTTTTCTAGCTCCTCCATTGGGGGCCATGTATCCATCCAATAGATGATTGTGAGCATCCACTTCTGTATTTGACAGAGAAGTCTCAACAGAGGAATCTCTAATAGCTTGGAAGCACTTAAAGAAAAGTTCAACATTCTTAGCCATCAGGGAAATGCAAATCAAAACTACTTTAAGATTCCATTTTATACCTGTCAGAATGGCTGAGATCAAAAATATGAATGACAGTTCATTTTGGCAAGGATATGGAGTAAGGGAACAATCCTCCTTTGCTGATGTGAATACAAACTTGTCCATCCATTTTGGAAATCAGTATGTAGTTTTTTCAGAAATTTGGGAATTGATCTACCTCAAAACCCAGCTATACAACTTCTGGGTATATGTCTAAATGATGCTCCATCCTATCACATGGATACTTACTCAGATATGTTCATAACAGTTTTATTTGTAATAGCCACAAACTGGAAACAAAATAGATATCCCTCAACTGAAGAATGGATAAAGAAAATGTAATACATTTATATAATGGAATATTACTCAGCTGTTAAAAAATGACATCATGAAATTTGCAGAAAAGTGGATGGAACTAGAAAAATCATTCTGAGTGAGAAAACTCCAACCCAGAGAGACAAACATAGTATGTGCTCACTTAAAAATGGATATAAGCTCTTAAGTAAAGGAAAATCATGCTACAATTCACAAACCCAAGAGGTTAAGTAAAAAAGAGGGCTCAAGGGAGGATGCATTGATCTCCCTGGAAAGGAAAAATAGAATAAATTTGTAGTGAACAAGAGGGATGGGATTAGGGAGGGATGGGGTCGGGTAGGGATAGAAAGATAGAGTGCTGGGAGAGACAACTGGAAATGGGGCTAGCATTTTAAGGGCAAAGTAGAAACCTAGTACAATGGCAACTCCCTGAAATCTACAACAGTGACCTTCACGAGGACTCCTAGTAATGGAGAATTCAGAGCATGAAATGGTCATCTTCTGCTAGCAGCCTTCAGATGAAGATGTAGAACTCTCAGCATTTCCTGCAATGTGCATGCCTGGATGCTGCCATGTTTCTACCCTGAGGATAATGGACTGAACCTCTGAACCCATAAGCCAGCCCCAATTAAATGTTATCATTTATAAGACTTACAATAGTCATCAGGGAAATGCAAATCAAAACAACCTTGAGATTCCACCTTACACCAGTCAGAATGGCTAACATCAAAAACTCAGGTGACAGTAGATGCCGGTGAGGATGTGGAGAAAGAGGAACACCCCTCCATTGCTGGTGCGATTGCAAGTTAGTAGAACCACTCTGGAAATCAGTTTGGTGGTCCCTCAAAAAACTGAACATAGAACTACTGGAGGATCCAACAATACCACTCCTGGGCATATACCCAGAAGATGCTCCAACATGTAATAAGAACACATGCTCCACTATGTTCATAGCAGCCTTATTTATAATAATCAGAAGCTGGAAAGAACTCAGATGTCCCTCAACAGAGGAATGGATACAGAAAATGTGGTACATTTACACAATGGATTACTACTCAGCTATTAAAAGCAGTCACTTCAGGAAATTCTTAGGCAAATGAATGATCTGGAGGATATCATTCTGAGAAAGGTAACCCAATCACAAAGAACATACATGGTCCGTACTTACTGATAAGTGGATATTAGCCCAGAAGCCTAGAAGCTCAGAAGCTCAGAATACCCAAGATACAATTTGCAAAACACATGAAACTCAAGAAGAAGGAAAACCAAAGTGTGGATACTTCTATCCTTCTTAGAGGGGGAAACAAAACACCTATGGAAGGAGTTACAGAGACAAAGTGTGAAGCAAAGACTGAAGGAATGACTATCCAGAGACTGTTTCACCTGTGGATTCATCCCATATAAAACCACCAAACCCAGACACTATGGCAGATGCCAATAAGAGCTTGCTGAGAGGAGCCTGATATAGCTCTCTCCTGAGAGGCTCTGCCAGTGCCTGACAAATACAGAAGTGGATGTCCACAACCATCCATTGGACAGAGCACAGGGTCCCCAATGAAGGAGCTAGAGAAAGGACCCAAGGAGCTGAAGGAGTTGGCATCCCCATCGGAGGAACAATAATATGAACTAACCATTAACTCCAAAGCTCCCTGGGACTAATCCACCAACCAAGAAAACACATGAAGGGAATCATGGTTTTAGCTGATTATATAGCAGAGAATGGCCTAATCGGTCATCAATGGGAGGAGAGGCCCTTGGTCCTATGAAGGTTATAAGCCCTTGTATAGGGGACCGCCAGGGCCAGGAAGCAGGAGTGGGTGGGTTGGTGAGCAGGGGAAGGGGAGAGGGGATAGGAGGTTTTCGGGGGGGAAACTAGGAAAGGGGATAACATTTAAAATGTAAATAAAGAAAATATCAAATAAAAAGAATTAAGACTTGCCTTGGTCCTGGTGTCTGTTCACAGCAGTCAAACCCTAATCCAAGGGTAGAAATGGTACATAACACAATGAAGGCCTTGAAAAATTTACCAACTCTGTACTTGTACTTACAGTGATTTATATGTTTTAAAAGGAAACTCTGGGTTTAAATGAGTGTGTGAAAATGAATGCTAGCATTACAAATGGGAGTTACCTCTGCATAATCATTTTGATGCCCAAAATTCACTCTGGACAACATTGTCAATCCAACATTGACTGCAGTCCCTCCATTTCCTAGGGCTTCTAAGTCCCTGGATTGTGAGCCCTTAGCACAAAGAAACTGCTAGAATGCTCACTCTCTCCACAAGCATTTGATGCTTCTTCAAATGGCCTTCGTTCTCAGTTCTGAGTCAAAGCCGCTTTGAAGACAGGGACCCAAAGAACCCACGTGTTGACTGACTTAGAGTCCAGCTACATAGGAATGCATCTCCTGTGAGCTCTGGGAACCTTTTTCCCCAGACCCCCTGCTAGCTGTCATTGTCTTCACGAATAGTCAGAGGACACCACACACCAAAAAAAAAGAGTGGTGTGTCAAGATCAATGTTCCTCTAGAGACACTCTTTGAAATCCTGTTGAATAGCTGAGTACTTGAAACCTTCTCCTTCTGAGACCAATTATCTCCCTGCTACAATGTACTCAGCCTTCACCAGCCTGGCTTCTGGACCCAGCTATTTTCTATAAGGCCAGATGCACTCTGAATCACAGATGTGATCATTTAAATTAACTAAATGTCCTATGTTTTATAAAAAGTACTTTTGTAACTCTACTGGGACTACATGCCTTTGTTTATTTTCTGTTAGAACTTCTGCCCCTCGTTTCAGTGTTACAATTAAAGCACTCAGTACTTCACAAGCACCAGGTAAGCCCCTACAAGGCCTCTCAGGTTTGGGCACATACAGTCAGTGAAGGACCTACATTTCAGTGGGATTGCATACTACAGAGAGATCCTCGCCCCCTGCTGAATTCTACACGCCAATCGCAGGCTTGAAGCAAGCTACTATGAGAAATTCTTAGTCTTCAGATGTTTATTTGAGAAAGTAGAGAAATCCCTGTTCCTCTTGGAATCTAAATTCTCTGTCTAATCTCAGACAAAATTTTAAAGAAAGCTGTCACAGAAGAAAAAGAAAGCTGTGTTCACTCTTAACCCTGAAACACTACGGTAGGTACACTTTAACAAATGTTCCATGTGAAATGTTGCTTTATCACAACACACCTGGGCTACATACTATTCTTTCCTTACATTTCCATAAGGTTTTAGTTGATAGCCATAAATAAACCAACAAACAAACAAATAAGTGGAAATAAATAAGAGAAAATAATGTTGGGGATTATATAAATAAAATAAATAAATAAGGGAAAAACATGATTTTAATGTGGTTTTTACATAATATGGGTTTTTTTAGAAAAAAAGACTGAAGGGTCCAGAGAAAACTATGTATTTTTATGTTTAAGTATGATAAACAATAGGCAGACATTTAGAATTGCTATCAAGCTTACTGAGATAGCTATGCAGAAAAAGGCTGCTTGCTGTCAGTCCTGATGACCTGAGTTTCATCCCAGGTAGCAACATGAAGAGAGAATAAACATAGACACAAAAAATAATAAAGAGTTCTGAGACTCACCAGCTTTTTTCACTGTCCTTCAGTTTAGACTCAGTACAACGGACAGACAACAGGACATTTGTGCAATCCTGTCTTCTGAGCTCTCCCACGAGCTTCAGAAAGCACATTTTATAGTGAGTGCTTTACAGTGTTTGCTTCATTTTTAAAAAGAAAAATAACACCTGATTAAATGGAATATGTCTGATGCAAAGAAATAAACCAATAAATATTACCCTACTCTTTAAAAATCCTAAATATCATCAACCTAAATAGTGATCCCTTTGACAGGCATGGCCATTAAAATTAGTTTCAATAAGCTATGAATGTTACATTCTGTGTAGAAAAATGCCCCATTATAAAAGGTATAACTAAACTATTTTAAGATTTGTATAATAGATAAAACAGAAAAATATTATATAACCATAAAATTATTATAAAACTATGAGTTAAAATACTATACTTCTTTATTTAGGGTTTTTATTTAATCCTTATAAGCCTAGGGAATACCCTTAACAAGTAAAAGTTTAAGATTATGAATTGCATTTCTTCAGACTACTAAATATTGTAATGAAATATCAATTACTATTGTTTTAGTATATAATGTCTACAAACTCCCCACATACATATACATAGGCATCATATTAAAATTTTTAGAGCCATATCTATACTTATCTTTTCAGGGAGAAACACGCAGACTGAAAGCTTATATTTAGGGATGTATTTGTATCCATAGAGATAAGTATATACAATAACAATTAGTGAACAAAAGCTATACCTACCTAACTGGCACATGCCTGTGATTCTCACATTTGGTAAACTGAGACAGGAAGATACACGCAAGTTCTAGCACAGATGACCTACAGAGTGGAACTTTGCTTCAAAAATAAAATAAAATAAGGTGCACTAAATTATTGTTTCTTTCATGATTTTTGTTTGGTCTTCAAGGCAGATTTGGTGCTATGGCTCATCATTATAGAAGTAAGAAAGGAACGGGAAACAGGCAGGTAGATTTCTTCATGTCACTGTTGCAGACAAGGCAGCCCAATGCATTACAATGGATATTCTGCTCATCACAATGAAAATCCACTCACTAGCTGTTTACAGCCTGCCCAGGTGTATCTGAATAAACAAGAGGTTTTCAGTGTTATTCATTATAGGTGGCTACAGAGTTAACAGCACTAATTCTGGATAACCCTATGCCTTCATATCACATGGAAGGTGTCTGTCACTTAATACAGATCTCAAAGTCTGATTCTCTCCTGATAGTAAGAAAATACTTTGGTAAATCACCATTTTTACTATGTTAATTCTGCCAATCCATGAGTAGGGAGATCTCTCCATTTTCTCAGATCTTTGATGTTTCTTTCTTGAGAGACTTTAAGTTATAGTTATACAGGTCTTTCACTTGTTTGGTTTGAGTTACCCCAAGATATTTTGTATTAGATGTGGCTATTGTGAAGGGAATTGTTTCCCTACTTTCTTTCTCAGCCTGTTTATCCTTTGTATAAAGGAAAGCTACTGATTTATTTGAATTAATTTTATATCCAGCCACTTTGCTGAAGTTGTTTATCAGCTGCAGAAGTTCTCTGGTAGAATTTTGGGGTCACTTATGTATACTATCATATCATCTGTAAATAGTGATACATTTATTTCTTCTTTACCAATTTGTATCCTCTTGAACTCTTTTTGTTGTCTTATTGCTCTAGCTAACACTTCGAGTACTATATTGAATAGATATGGGGAGAGTGGGCATCCTTGTCTCGTCCTCAATGTTAGTTGGATTGCTTCAAACATGTCTCCATTTAATTTGATATTGACTGTTGGCTTGCAGTAAACTGCTTTTATTATGTTTAAGTATGGGCCTTGAATTTCTGATCTCTTCGATACTTTTAACATGAAAGAGTGTTGCATTTTGTCAAATGCTTTTTCTGCATCTAAGGAAATGATCATGTGATTTTTTTTTCTTTGTGTTTGTTTATATAGTGGATTATATTAATGGGTTTCCATATATTAAACCAACCTTGCATCCCTGGATGAAGTCTACTTGATTGTGGTGAATGATGGTCTTTGCACTTGTGAGAGAGAAGAAAGCAATCACAAGAAGGGATGGAGGGAGGGAATTGGGAGGGAAAATGAAAGGGGGAAGGTGTGGGGGGGGGAGGGGAATCTGATCTGGAATTGGGTGAGGAAAAAGGACTGAAGCCTTGAGGGCCTGGAGAAAGAATGGAAACAGGCAACCTCGGGACATAGGAGGTTGGGGGCCCCCTCAAAATGCACCAGAGATCTGGGAGGTAAGAGATTTCCAGGACTCACAGGGAGGGACGATTTATGAAATGCCCAACAGTAGGGAGAGGGAACTTATAGAGCCCACTTCCAGCAGGAAGACAGGACATTAAGTGAGGGATGGGGTTGACATCCCACAGTCACACCTCTGACCCATAATTGTTTTTGTCTGAAAGAATTACAGGGATGGAAATGGAGAGGAGTCTGAGGAAAAGAAGGCCCAGTGACAGGCCCAAAGTAGGATCCAGCTCAAGGGGAGATTCCAAGACCTGACTCTATTACTAAGGTTATGGAGCGCTCACAAAATGAGATCTATCATGACTGCACTCCAAAAGACTCAACAAGCAGCTGAGTCAGATGCAGATATTTGTACTCAACCAGTGAAGAGAATCAGCTGACGCCCGTTGTTGAATTAGGAACGGCTGAAAGAAACTGAGGACAAGGGCGATCCTGTAGGAGGACCCACAGTCTCAATTAATCTGGACCCCCGATATTTCTCAAACACTGGACCATCAACCAGGCCAAACACACCAGCTGATATGTGGCCCCCAACACACATACAGTAGAGGACTTCCAGGTCTGTGTTCATTCAGAGATGATGCACCTAACCCTCAAGTGACTGGATGACCCAGGTAGTTTAGAGGTCAGGTGTGGTGGGGCTGGGGGAATCCAAGGGGAGACAGGGTGGAGTTGGGAGGAGGTATGGGATGTGGAGCAGTAGGAGGGTGGATGGGGAGAAAAGGGGGATGGAATATGGAGTGTAAAACATGAATTACCAATAAAATTAAATTTTTAAAAAATAAAAAATACTAAGATGCTTCATAGTTCTATAGAATCTCAGGCTTTTCTGGAGTTTCACAGATCATTTAGGCTGGACATAGTTCTCAGTGGTAGGGTGGCCTAATATATGTGAGGCCCTCACTTCAGCCCCTCAGCATGGATAAAAGAAGTAGGTAATTTATTGACATCCCCCTACCTCTGAAAATATTCTAAACAGCCATAATTAGTGCTTTGTGATTGAAAAACCAACCTCTTAGGTCATAGATAGTTGTCTTCCTTTAGAAAATACAAAACACATAATCCTGTTCAGTGCAAATGTATTCACATGAATTCCAACATAAAGGGAAAGAAGCTGGGCAATGGTGACCCACACCTTTAATCCCAGCACTTGGGAGGTAGAGACAGGTGGATTTCTGAGTTCAAGGCCAGCCTGGGCTACAAAGTGAGTTCCAGGACAGCCAGGGCTATACAGAGAAACCCTGTCTTGAAAAAAACAAACACAAAACAAAACAAAAAGGGGGGAAAGAAAAGTGGGTGCAGGGCTTCCCTGGGAGCCAATGAGATGGCTAAGCAGGTAGTAAGGATGCAGGTAAGGAAGCTTTCAGTCCAGAGTAAAGGCCAGAGTTTGATCTGTTCCACATGAGCATCTTAGCGCGCGCACACACACACACACACACACACACACACACAAACTCATACATATACACTAACAGCTGTAACAAAAATTTAACTCATAAAAAAAGAAACATCCTTTCATCTTAAACACTTACAATTAATCTCTTGAAACATCTTTCCTGTATTTGCCCTCCCTGAGTGTTCTTTTGTGGTGCTTGGATTCCTCACAGGCATGCGCCTAACTAGGAAAGCCCACTTTCTTTTGGTTTTGCACTGAGCATTCTTACACAGTTGAAATGAATTTTTGCTTTTAATTTTTCATGATTGATAAAACCTGGCATCATAAAATAGAAACCTTGCAGGAAATGCCAGCTTCTTCAGAGTTAGCCTTGCATTGTGGGTGGCAATTGCAGATGCAGAACCAGCTCTGTAATGAACAAACCCTTGAAAAGTGAAAATCAGGGTCTGTCTGGTCTCAGCTCACCCTTCTAGATGTCGTGGGGCAGAAAACAGTTCAAGTGTTACAAGAACACTTGAAGGATCTCACTCAGCAGCCTCTTCCCAAGTCGCTGTCAATTTAGGCACAAAATATATTGAAGTCTAGATATGAGAAACATACACTTTATGCACATTTTCCAAGCTTGATTGGTGGCAGACTTGAATCTGTCTTTGGCTTACTGTGAAGAGGAGAAACCAGGACCCCTGATGGTAGTTCCAAGCATCTCAGTTTGGCTAATGACGGCAGTTACCTGGTCATTTCACCATGTTTTAGACCTGATAGCATTAGTGAAATAAACAGACGTGTTAAGGGTTTTTTCATAAAATTGAATTGGGGCTTGGGAAAAAAAATCTGCAAATTGTAAAGAATGCTGTTTAATTTGGCTCCATATATTCTTTCACAGTTGCTTCAGCAGTAATAGAGCTTAGCACTGCTTCCTGAATTTCATTCACTCCATCCTCCAGGTTACTCATAGTGGGTGGCAAAAGCCACCACTTCTTTCCTTTGACCCAGAGTGTAAAAGAGAGCTCTGGTATTTGGGAAAGTAGCAGGTCTTTCCCAGAGTGAAATGACTTCGGTATTTCCCAAGGAAATTTTTGGTTGCTAATAGGTACAGCCATAGTCATAGGTAAGCCTGTTTGAATCAGAAATCATCTAAGCCTCATTAACCGGCAATCCCCAATCCCCTAAACTCACTAAAGATGTTCTAATGGCATTTCCCACCTAGGACTATGGGCTTCCTGTAGACTCAGAAACTGAGGTCTGCAGTGAGAAGAGATTCAGTTTAAGGACTCTTTCTTCATTCTCAGCAGCCAACTGAAACCTGGCACAATGAAAAAAAAAGAGTTAATGTGTTTCTAATAAGGAGGAAAGAAGAGTTTGCATGCTGCTTCCTGGAGCTGTACCAGTAGAAGGAGGGAGGCATGAATGTGGTGGACGTTGGGGACTAGAAATGTTGTACTGAGTCATCAGACAATTTCACTTAAATATGATTATGTGAAAACTAGTGAATAATATATATTTAATTTGTAAGTTATTTAATTAGTAGCCCCAGTACTTAGAAGACAGTGGCAGGAAGATGGAACATTTCAAACTATGTTGGGTAACAAATTGCATTACTGCCTCAAAATCAGATAGAGCCAGACAGAGTCATAAAATATATTTTTTCTTTATAATTTAGTTTATTAGTTTCAACAAACATTTAAAAACTATACAGTATGTTGGTTAACAGATTAACTACCTTATTTTTAATTTTAAAGAAAAATAGGTATAATGGCAGCTAAACAAGAATCTTAGGACAATTGATGAGCTCTAAGTTTAAAATTTCAAAAATGTGCTCTGTTTTCTAGGAACAGACGTCTTTAACTTAAGAAAATGGAGCTTTAGGTAGGTACAACTTTCCAAGGTAAGGTTTTCTCTTTTCAGAATCTGCTTTTATAGAGATAAGATACATTCTACAAATATAACTCTTGTAGATAATCATACTGAATGCCATTTCCCGAAATACAAAAATTTAAAGAAATAAACAGAGAAATAAATGGTGCATGGAGGGGTGGTAACTGTTCTGGTACTGAAGACTAGAAGTCAAGCTACTGTTTGAATCTTAGATGATCCCAAATGTCTATATCATGAACCGTGGTCCTGAAGAAGCTGTGGAACTTTTAGGAGGGAGAACATGATAATGTGAGACCCTAACTTAGAGTATTTCTCCCAGGAAGGTAAAGCCCCTGGACGTTCCCCAAGCTTGTTTTCCCTGATCTCTAAAAATACAGCCAGAAAGAAGCTCTTTGTTCTCTATAGCCAGCAAAAAGCCTTTTTTGTTTCTATACCTTACAACCAGAGATGCCTGCCTTCCTGTGCCGAGGACACGGAGATAAAAATTCAGAAAGAACTCACTCCCCACTCCTGCCTTGTAAATTTCACCAAGGACACCTGAAAGAGAAGAACTCTCTTCCCAACTCCTCCCAACTCTTCCCAACTCCTCCCAACTCTCCTCCCAACTCCTTCCAATTCCTCAGCTAGCTGTTAAAAGCCCCCTAGGGGTCAAACTCCCCTGCCCTGCAGAGCAGAGGGACTTCATCCTCAGCTAGCTGATAATAAAACCTCGTGCAGTTTGTATCAGGTGTGGTTTTCTCTCGGGTCACTGAGGTGCTGGCCAGCTCATCCCAGGACTTGAGCAGAGGCCCAGCTTCGGGGGTCTTACAATAACAGGGCTTTAGATCACTTGGGGACATGCACTGGAAAGGGACTAAAAACCTCAGATCCTGTTCCTTATTTTGTACTTCTTGGCATGAGGTAAGTGGTTTGGCTCTAACATTTCTTCCCTGCCACTGTCAGTCAGCATCCACAGCAGACATGTGAAACTAATAGGTCTGCCCAATTGTTAACTGTAACCTCAAAGAGCAATGACCCAACAACATAGTCCTTTTTCTTTTCTTTTTTAATTAGATATTTTCTTTATTTACACTTCAAATGTTATCCCCTTTCCTAGTTTCTATCCCCTGCCCTCTCCCCTTGATACCCAACCCACCCACTCTGATTCCTGGTCCTTGCATTCCCCTATACAGGGGCATAGAACCTAAACAGGATTGAGGGCCTCTCCTCCCATTGATGACCAACTAGGCCATCCTCTGCTACATATACAGCTAAAGCCACAAGTTCCACCATGATTCTTTGATTGGTGGTTTAGTTCCAAGGAGCTCTGGCGGTACTGGTTAGTTCATATTGATGTTCCTCCTATGGGGATTCAAACACCTTCAGTTCCCAGGGTACTTTCTCTAGCTCTTTCATTGGAGACCTTGTACACTGTCCAATGGATGATTGTGAGCATTCACTTCTGTATTTTCTAGGCACTGGCAGAGCCCCTCCTGAGACAGCTATATCAGGATCCTATCAGCAAGCTCTTGTTGGCATCTGCCATAGTGTCTGGGTTTGGTGGTTGTCTATGGGATGGATCCCCAAGTGGGGCAGTCTCTGGATGGTCGTTCCTTCCGTCTCATCTCCAAACTTTGTCTCTGTAACTCCTTCCATGGGTATTTTGTTCCCCATTCTAAGGACGGACAATGTATCTACACTTTGGTATCCCTTATTCTTGAGTTTCATGTGTTTTGCAAATTGTATCTTGGGTATTCTAAGTTAAGTGGCTAATATCCACTTAACAGTGAGTGCATATCATGTGAGTTCTTTTGTGATTGGGTTAACTCACTCAGGATGATACCCTCCAGATACATCCATTTGCCTAAGAATTTCATAAATTCATTCTTTTTAATAGCTGAGTAGTACTCCATTGTGTATATGTACCACATTTTCTGAATCCATTCCTCTGTTGAGGGACATCTGGGTTCTTTCCAGCTTCTGGCTATTATAAATAAGGCTGCTATGAACATAGTGGAGCATGTGTTCTTATTACCAGTTGGAACATCTTCTGGGTATATGCCCAGTAGAGGAATTGCTGGATCTTCTAGTAGTACTATGTCCAATTTTCTGAGGAACCACAAGACTGATTTCCAGAGTGCAGTCCCATCAGCAATGGAGGAGTGTTCCTCTTTCTCTACATCCTCACCAGCATCTGCTGTCACCTGAGTTTTTGGTCTTAGCCATTCTGACTGGTGTGAGGTGGAATCTCAGGGTTGTTTTGATTTGCATTTCCCTGATGATTAAGGATATTGAACATTTTTTTTTTCAGGTGCTTCTCAGCCCTTCAGTATTTCTCAGTTGAGAATCTGGTCCTGGGCTTTTTGGTTGGGAGACTATTAATGACTGTTTCTATTTCTTTGCAGGATATGGGACTGTTAAGGTCATTAATCTGACCTTGATTTAACTTTGGTACCTGATATCTGTCTAGATAATTGTCCATTTCATCCAGGTTTTCCAGTTTTGTTGAGTATCGGCTTTTGTAGTAAGACCTGATGATTTTTTGGATTTCCTCAGATTCTGTTCTTATATCTCCATTTTCATTTCTGATTTTGTTTATTAGGATACTTTCCCTGCACCCTCTAGTTAGTCTGACTAATCGTTATCTGTCTTATTGAGTTTCTCAAAGAACCAGCTCCTAGTTTGGTTGATTCTTTGTATACTTCTTTTTGTTTCCACTTGGTTGATTATTTTTCTTTCTGTTTCCTGAGTTTGATTATTTCCTGCCTTATACTCCTCTTTGGTGAATTTGCTTCCTTTTGTTCTAGAGCTTTTAGATGTGCTGTCAAGCTGCTACTGTATTCTCTCTCTAGTTTCTTTTTGGCAGCACTCAGGGCTGAGTTTCCCTCTTAGGAATGCTTTCATTTTGTCCCATAAATTTGTGTATTGTAGCTTCATTTTCATGAAACTCTAAAAAGTCTTTAATTTCTTTCTTTATTTCTTCCTTGATCAAGTTATTATTGAGTACATTGTTGTTCAGCTTCCACGTGTATGTGGGCTTTCTATTATATTGTTATTGAAGATCAGCCTTAGTCCATGGTGATCTGATAGGGTACATGGTGTTTCAATATTTTTGTATCTGTTAAGGCCTGTTTGGTGACTAATTATATGGTCAGTTTTGGAGAAGGTACCATAAGGTTCTGAGAAAAAGGTATATCCTTTTGTTTTAGGATGAAATGTTCTATAGATATCTGTAAAATCTATTTGTTTCATAACTTCTGTTATTTTCAATGTGTCTTTGTTTAGTTTCTGTTTCCAGGATCTGTCTATTGATGAGAGTAGGGTGTTGAAGTCTCTCACTATTATCGTGTGAGGTCTAATTTGTGCTTTGAGTTTTAGCAAAGCTTCTTTAATGAATGTGGATGGTCTTGCATTTGGAACATAGTTGTCAGAATTGAGAGGTAATCTTGTAAAATTTACCTTTGATGAGTAAGAAGTGTCTCTCTCTCTCTCTCTCTTTTTTTTGAGAATTTTAAGTTGAATGTTGATTTTATTTGATATTAGAATGGCTACGCCAGCTTGTTTCTTGGGACCATTTACTTGGAAAATTGTTTTCCAGCCTTTTATTCTGAGGAAGGGTCTGTCTTTGTATCTGAGGTAGGTTTCCTGTATGCAATAATAAGTTGGGTCCTGTTTATTTAACCAGTCTGTTAGTCTATGTTTTTTAATTGTGGAATTGAGTCCATTGACATTATGAGACATGAAGGAAAGGTCGCTGTTATTTCCTGTTATTTTTGTTGATAAGAGTTAGAATTCTGTTCATGTGGCTATCTTCTTTAGGTTTGTTGAATGATTGCTTTCTTGCTTTTTTTCTAGCTTAGTTTCCCTCCTTGTGTTAAAGTTTAAACTTTGTTATCATTTGATTATCAATGAATTTGAATATCATTGGGCTGGATTTTTGGAAATATATTGTGTAAATTTGTTTTTGTCACGGAATGCCTTAGTTTCTCCCTTTTTGGTAATTGAGAGTTTTGCTGGGTATAGTAGCCTGGGCTGGCATTTGTGTTCTCTTATGATCTGTATGACATCTGCCCAGGATATTCTGGCTTTCATAGTCTCTGGAGAGAAGTCAGGTATAATTCTAATAGGTCTGCCTTTATGTGTTATTTGACCTTTTTCCCCTTATTGCTTTAGAAAAGCTGCCTGTATTGATACATAGCTTGTACTCATGCAGGTGGCTTTGTGACTCATTGGCTGATTTTGCAACAGGTCAGTATTACGATAGTATTGGAAAGATTAAGAGAGGGTCTCACAGGCTTTGTGGGATGCTCTCTCTTCCCTATCATGCTGGCATGAGAGTAGGGCAATTTCCTTCTAAAACATTTGAGTCGCATATTCCTCTTCTTCAATCCCAATTTTTCATGTCCTATCTCGACACTTTTGCTTCTGTACTCTCTCCAATTCTCATTCTCTCTCTCTCTCTCTCTCTCTCTCTCTCTCTCTCTCTCTCTCACACACACACACACACACACACACACACACACATACACAAACAACACACAACATAAGCAACATACATACAGGCATACTGGCACACAAATAAGCATAGTGAAATGAAAGCTTTAGAGTACATGGTCACAGTGATGAATGACTCACTTCTTATGAAACCAATAAACAAAATCAAGGACTTACCTTCCCACACAAACTGTGTTACAAATAACTTGCAAGAGGATGTCCTTTAAAGTTCTCAGTTAAAGTCATAGACTTGGGGTCATATAAAAAGTAGTGGATTAGGACATCAGTTGTCAAAAAAATTAAAACTACTGATTAATTTGATACTGAATGAATGAGTTGTAACATGCTAAACCCACTAATTCACCCTGGGATCCCCACAAAAACAGCTCTGGGTCTTATCTGTTATTCTGTAAGACAGTCAGAAAGACCCAGCATCCCCCTGAGACTCTTACCAAAAACAATGCTTCAGTAGGCCTAGGCTGAGTCTGGATGTCCCTGCCAAGTTAACAAGCAACATAAGGAATGGTAAAGGATCCCCATTCCCTTATTTGAAGAAAACAGTGATCAGAACCCACAACAGGCTTCCCAGATGAGAAGAAAAGGGTGGCCTTTAGAGTTAACTAGAGACATGTAAAGAAAGTGATGGGAGATCAAATGAAGCTCAAGGAGCACCTAATATAGGAGCAGAGTCCTGCTCAGCTATTAGCTGAACTAAGACTGAAAGTATGTGTTTCTGACAGCTGGAGAGAGTCCATACCGTTCACCAAGAGGCTGAGCTGTCTTATGACTTCTCCTTACACATTATCACAGACTACTGGTCCACATGTGCACAAACTAGGATTTAAGAAAAAAATCTTACTGAACATGTTTAAAGCTCCATTCTCATATATTTTGATCATTTGTGACCATATAACATCTTTGAATAGAATTCTCATATTTTAGTAACTTCTTTTTTAAATTTTTTTATTGGATATTTTATTTATTTACACTTCAAATGTTATTCCTTTCCTGGTTTCCCCTCCTGAAATGACCTATCCTCTCTTCCATCCCCCTGCTTCTATGAGGGTGTTTCACCATCCACCCACACAATACTACCTCCCACCCTGGTATTCCCCTACACTGGGGTATTGAGCCTTCACAGGACCAAGGGCCTCTCTTTCCACTGATGTCTGGTCTGACAAGGCCATCCTCTGCTACACATGCAGCTGGAGCCATGAGTCCCTCCATGTGAACTCTTTGGTTCGTGGTTTACTCCCTGGGAGCTCTGGGCGGGGGATCTGGTTGATTGATATTGTTATGATATTGTTGTTCTTCCTATGGGTTGCAAAACTCTTCAGCTCAGTCCAATGGTTGGCTGCAAACACTGGCCTCTGTATTTGTCAAAGAGACAGCTATATCAGGAGACAGCTACACCAGGTTCCTGTCAGCAAACACTTCTTGGCATCCGCAATAGTGCCTGGGTTTGGTCTCTGTTCGTGGGATGCTCCAGGTAGGGTAGTCTCTAGATTGCCTTTCCTTTCAGTCTCAGCTCCACAATTTGACTCCATATTTCCTTTCTTTAGTATTTTGTTTCCCCCTTCTAGGAAGGACTGAGGCATCCACACACTTTTGTCTTCCTTCTTTAGCTTCATGTGGTCTGTGAATTGTATCTAGGTTATTCCTAGCTTTTGGGCTAACATCTACTTATCAGTGTATGCATACCATGCGTGTACCTAGATCAGGATGATATTTTGTAACTCCATCCATTTGCCTAAGAATTTCGTGAAGTCATTGTTTTTAATAGCTGAGTAGTACTCCATTGTATAAATGTACCACATTTTCTGTATCCATTCCTCTGTTGAGGGACATCTGGGTTCTTCCCAGCTTCTGGCTATTATAAATAAGGCTTCTACAAACCTAGTGGAGCATGTGTCCTTATTACATGTTGGAGCATTTTTTTGGGTTGATGCCCAAGAGTAGTATAGCTGGGTCCTCAGGTAGCACTAGGTCTAATTTTCTAAGGAACCGCCAGACAGATTTCCAGAGTGGTTGTACCAGCTTGCAATCCCACCAACAATGGAGGAGTATTCCTCTTTCTCCACATCCTAGCTAGCATCTTCTGTCACCTGAGTTTTTGATCTTAGTCATCCTGACTGGTGTGAGGTGCACTCTCAGGGATATTTTGATATGCATTTTGCTGAAGCCTAAGGATCTTGAGCATTTCCTTATGTGCTTCTCAGCCATTCGATATTCTTCACTTGAGAATTCTTTTTTTACCTCTGTACCCCATTTTTAATATGGTTATTTGGTTCTCTGGAGTCTAACTTCTTGAGTTCCTTGTATAAATTGGATATTAGTCCTCTATCAGATGCAGGATTGGTAAAGATCTTTTCCCAATCTGTTGATTGCTGTTTTGTCCTATTGACACTGTCCTTTGTCTTACAGAAGCTTTGCAATTTTATGAGGTCCCATGTGTTGATTCGTGATCTTAGACCATAAGCCATTGGTGTTCTGTTCAGAAACTTTCCCCCTGTGCCATTTGTTCAAGACTCTTCCCCGCTTTCTCTTCTATTAGTTTCAGTGTATCTGGTTTTGTGCAGAGGTCCTTGATCCACTAGGACTTGAGATTTGTACAAAGAGATAAGAATGAATCAGTTTTTTACACTTATAGTCTCTTTTTCAACATTCAAGAGAAAAAAATCGTATCTCTAGATACTTAAATTCTGACAATTCCAACCATGAGGATTACATATGTCTTCCATTTGCAAATGAGAGATACCAAGCAGATAATAAGTAAACACTACTGAAAGATGGGTATTCAAGACCACATAATTACAGAGATGAAACACTTGTAGTGCCCAACCTTTGGAATCAACTCTTGGGAGTAGTGTTGATCTGAAGTCGATTGGGTTTTATGGTGAACGTGTACTCTCAAAGTCCAGATTTCTTCAACTTTGAAAAACTCTACTGGAAGTAGATTGGGTGATCATACTTCCTTGGACCAGTTGGTAAAGAACCCTATTTTCCCGAACAATGACCTCATTTTAAGAGAAGAATAAAAGGTAATATCTAATTGTGTAATTAATCTCTCACAGAATTCAGACTTAATCATGTGTAACAGACCCACTTCCCCAACTCATGTAGGCTGATCTCTCAGTCCCCTCTCAGAAAACAAATATTCAACTCTCAATTCCATCTTCTTTTTTTTTTCTTTTTTAAAAATAAATTTTAAATTTCTTCAATTCTTTTTTTTTTTTTTTTTACAGTCCAGTCATCCTCCTCCTCCCAACAGACAGATTTCCAGAGTGGTTGCACAAGTTTCAATCCCACCAGCAATGAAGGAGTGTTCCTCTTTCTCCACATCCTTACCAGCATCTGCTGTCACCTGAGTTTTTGTTCTTAGCCATTCTGATTGGTGTAAAGTAGAGTCTCAGAGTTGTTTTGATTTGCATTTCCCTGATCACTAAGGACTTTGAACATTTCTTTAAGTGCTTCTTAGCCATTCAAGATTCCTCTGTTGTGAATTTTCTAGTTCTACATAACATTTTATGATTGGGTTGTTTGAGTTTTTTGGAGGTTAGCTTCTTGAGGTTTTTTTTATTTTGGATATTTCCCCTCTATCAGATGTGGGGTTAGTGAAGTTTTTTGGTTTTGGTTTTGGTTTTGTTTTGTTTTGTTTTTTTCCCAATCTGTAGTTGCCAATTTGTCTTATGGACTATGTTCTTTGCCTTACAGAAGCTTTTCAGTTTCATGAGATACCATTTATTAGTTCTTAATCATAGAGCCTGAGCCATTGGAGTTGTGATTAAGAAATCCCTCCTTCCATGTGCCAGTGAGTTCCAAGGTTCTTTCCTGCTTTCTCTTCTATTAGAGGCATTGTGTCTGGTTTTATGTTGAGGTCCTTGATCCACTTGGACTTGAGCTTTGTGCAAGGTGAAAAATTTGTATCTATTTTTATTTTTCTACATACAGACTTCCAGTTAGACCAGTACCATATATTGAAGATGCTTTCTTTTATTCCATTGTATATTTTTGGCATTTTTGTCAAATATCAAGTGTCCATAAGTGTGTGGTTTTATTTCTGGATCTTCAATTCTATTCCATTGATCAATGTGTCTGACTCTGTACCAATACTCTGCAGTTTTTCTCTACTATTGCTCTGTAGTAAAGCCTGAGGTCAGGGATGGTGATTCCCCCAGCTGTTCTTTAAGAATTGTTTATCACTATTTGGGGTTTTTAGCCTTTCCAGGTGAATTTGAGAATTGTTTTTTCCATGTCTTTGAAGAATTGTGTTGTAATTTTTATGGTGATTGTATTGAATCTGTAGATTGCTTTTGGTAGGATGGCCATTTTTACTATATTAATTCTACCAATCCATGAGCATGGGAGATCTCGCCATTTTCTGAGATCTTCAGTTTTTTTCTTGAGAGACTTGAAGTTCTTGTCATACAGAGCTTTCACTTGTTTGATTAGAGTTACCCCAATAATATTTCATATTATTTGTGACTATTGTGAAGGGTGTTGTTTCCCTAATTTCTTTCTCTGCCCATTTATCATTTGTATAAAGGGAGTCTACTGATTTATTTGAGTTAATTTTATATCCAGCCAATTTACTGAAGTTGTTTATCACTGTAGAAGTTCTCTGGTAGAATTTTTGGGGTTGCTTATGAATACTATCATATATCATCCACAAGTGGTGATACTTTGACTTCTTTGCCAATTTGTATCCTCCTGATCTCCTTTTATTTTCTTATTGATCTAGCTAGAATTTTAAGTACTGTGTTGGATAGATATAGGTAGAGTGGGTAGCCTTCTCTTGTCCCTGATTTTAGTGGGATTGTTTCAACTATCTCTCCATTTAATTTGATATTGGCAATTGTTTTACTGTATATTGCTTTTACTATGTTTAGGTATGGAATTGAATTCCTGATCTCTCCAATACTTTTAACATGAAGGCATGTTGTATTTTGTCAAATGCTTTTTCAGCATCTAATGAGATGATTCTGTGATTATTTTCTTTGAGTTTTTTTTTAATATAGTACATTACATTAATGGATTTTAGTATATTGAATCAAACTTGCATCCCTGGCCTGAAGCCTACTTGGTTGTGGTGAATGATGGTTTTGATATGCTCTTGGATTTGGTTAGAGAGAACTTTATTGAGTATTTTTACATCAATATTAATGAGCAAAATCGGTCTGAAGTTCTCTTTTTTTTTTTGTTGAGTCCTTGTGTGGTTTAGGTATTAGAGTAATTGTGACTTCATAGAATGAATTAGGTAGTGTTCCTTCTGTTTCTATTTTATGGAGTAGTTTGAGGAGTGCTGGTATTAGCTCTTCTTCTAAGATGTGGCAGAATTCTACACTAAAGCCATCTGGCCCTGGACTTTTTTGGTTAAGAGGTTTTTTAATGGTTCTTCTATTTCCTTAGGTGATATGGGCTTGTTTAGATAGTTTACCTGCTCTTGATTTAACTTTGGTAGATGGTATCTGTCTTGAAAGTCATCCATTTCATCTAGATTTTCCAGTTTTGTTGAGTATAGACTTTAATAGTAGAATCTCATAACTTTTTTAATTTCCTCAGTTTCTATTGATATGTCTCCCTCTTCATTTCTGATTTTGTTAGTTTGGATACTGTCTCTGGGCCCTTTAGTTAGTTTGGCCAGGGAGTTATCTCTTGTATTTTGTTGGTGATGCTTACATCTGTAATTCCTGATCTCTTTCCTAGGTTTTTCATTTCAAGGGCTGCCTCCATTTGTGTTTTCTTTATTCTTTCTCCTTCCATTTCTAGGACTTGTACTGCTTTGTTCAATTCCTTCACCTGTTTGTGTTTTCCTGTATTTCCTTAAGGGATTTATTTGTTTCCTTCTTAAGGGCTTCTTCTACCTGTTTAACAGTGTTGTCCTGCATTTCCTTCAGTGAGTTATTTATATCTTCCTTAAAGGACTCTATTATCTTCATGAGAGGATTTTAGGTCAGCTTCCTGATTTTTCAGGTGTATTGGTACATCCAGGGCTTGCTGTGGTAAAAGAAATGGGTTCTGATGATGCCAAAGTACATTGGCTTCTGTTGCTTATGATCTTGAGCTTGCCTCTCATCAGCTGGTTATCTCTCATGTTAGGTGATCTGGGTATCTCTGTCTGGATCCTGCCTCCTGTGTCCCTGTGTTGTTGCAGGTCTCTTGAGAGGCCTGTGGCCCTGGCTATAGCAGACCTCCTGTGAAGCCTTCAGACTGTGGGGTCTTTAGAGGGGCATGGATGCTGGTGACCTGTTGTCCTGGCTTCAGCAACTCTCCTGAGGGGCCTTCAAACTGTGGGTCTTCACGGGGGCAGAAAAGCTGCTGATCTGTTTTCCTGCATTCACCAGATCTCCAGAGAGGCCTTCAGACTCTTGGGTCTTCAGACGAGCAGTCAAGCTGTTGTCCTACATGTCACTGTTCTCCTGGGATGTCTTCAGACTGTGAGGTGAGTTGCCCTGTGTGCAGCAAAGCTCCTGGGAGGCCTTCAGACAGTGAGGTCTTCAGAGGAGCAGATAATCTGGTAATCTGCCCTGACCCAACCCCATCTTCTATCTGTGGGTTTATGTGGGACTTGACCTTCTACAGCAGTGGTCAGCTAATTCTACCTGGCTACTTAGTTTCATGGAGATCTATAGCAACACAATCATGGTCATTTATTTATATACTGTCTGTCATCACATTGTATCTTTAACTGCAGAGATAAGTAGTTATAAAATGGACACTATGGTCTTCAATGCTTAAAAGTACTACTTATACCTTTACAGAAATTTATTGCAGAATTCTATCAGACCTTCAAAGAAGACCTAATACCAGTACTCTTCAAAACATTCCACAAAATAAAAACAGAAAGAACACTACACAATTCATTCTATAAAGACACAGTTGTACTGCATACTCCTCCTTGGAGAAGGAACGGTTTCTGTCTAATCAGGAACCTGTCACAATATCCTTTCACAGAAGACTTCTTAGAGATTTTCTTCACTATAAATACCCAAGATGCAATTCATAAACCACATGAAACTCAAGAATAAGGAAGAACATAGTGTGGATACTTTGATCCATCTTAGAAGGGGGTAACAAAACACCCATGGAAGGAGTTACAGAGACAAAGATTCCAAAGTGTGGAGTAGACACTGAAGAAATGACCATCCAGAGACTGACTCACTTGGTGATCCATCCCATATACAATCACCAAACCCAGACACTGTTATGGATGCCAACAAGTGCTTGCTGACAGGAGCCTGATATAGCTCTCTCCTAAGAGGCTCTGCCAGTACCTAACAAATACAGAAGTGGATGCTCACAGCCATCCACTGGACTGAGCATAGGGTCCCCAATGAAGAAGCTAGAGAAAGAACCTAAGGAGCTGAAGGGGTTTGCAACCCTATAGGAGGAGCAACAATATGAACTAACCAGTAACCCCAGAGCTCCCAGGGAGTAAACCACCAACCAAAGAGCACACATGGTGGGACTCATGACTCCAGCTGCATATGCAGCAGAGCATGGCCTAGTCGGACATCAGTGGTGGGGAGAGGCGTTTTGTCCTATGAAGGCTCTATGCCCCAATGTGGGCAAATGCCAGGGCCAGGAACCAGGAGTGGGTGGGTTGGTGAGCCGGGGGCAAGGGAGGGGGGAATGTGATAGGGGTAGGGTGTTTTTTGGAGGCGAAACCAGGAAAGGGGATAACATTTGAAATATAAATAAAGAAATTATCCAATAAAAATTTTGAAAGAAAACAAACAAACAAAAAATAAACAAGAGATTTTCTTCTACTTTTATCATGTTTATATCCCAAATAGATTTTTAAAACTAGTTGAATGCACATTACTTTTAGCTTCAGAAAATATCATGTATATTTAAGAGGCATTTAACTATTATCAATTATTTTGATGACTTAAAAATGTCAATACTGAGTTGCACATTTTAGAATAAATTGTAATTGTTTAAGAAAAACTTAAAATATCATTAAAAAATGTTTGTCAGGGTTTGCCCCACTGGTTTAGAATTGTATTTCTGGACATTATTGATTTTTCTCCTTATCTAAGTTTAAGAAAGACATAGAAACAGAGTGGGGAAGAAGGAGGGGGGAAGAAACAGGAGAAGGTGGATAAGGCACTGTGTTTGAAAGGGTCTGAAATCTTGGTAGGAGCCTCACTGATGGAAGTGAGTCACTGGGTCCAAAACTTGAGGTTCTATACAGTGGCTTTATTTCTTGTCCACCCTCTACTTCCTGATTGTCTTATGCAGTGTGGCAAACTGCATCATATTTCGTTTGCCACACCTTCCCTGTCATAATAGACTCTATCTCATCCAACTAGAAGCCAAATAAGTCCTTTATCCCCTAAGCTGCTTCTTGCTAGGAATCTTATCATAGCATCAAGGAATATGAATAAAACAACAAACAAAAAAAATCCCAGAATAGTCATGAGTTGTGTTAGGCATTGTTTAGGCTTTTCTCCCTGCCCACATCTTGAAAACAATTTTTTTTTCTTTTTTGGTACACATATAATCTTTGATAAGTGTTAAAGGCCACCTTACCTTATGCCATACTCTATACATATAATATCTATACATATAATATCCTTGAAAAAGAATGCCCTAATTATGCCCATACAAATGTCTTCAAGTTCCCAGGAAGCAAACATTGTGTTTGGTTCCTACCATCATTCCTGTTACACCTCTCAAGACCCTTCACATGGAAGTTGTGTGTCTAGATATCAGTCTTGATTTATGATAGAACCAATAAGCTAATTTTGTCCTCCTAGAACCTAGATGCTTCAAAGCTCTACAGACATAGGGAGGGGATCTCCCTGAGTGACCTTTTAGGAAGCTGGATTTTCTCAGTCCAGTAGATGAAGCATGGAGTGAAGTTTCTAGAAGGAGGTGTCTTTCTAATTATCCAGTTATACTAGAGATTAAGTGAGTAAGCGATAAGACCATGGTAAGTAGAAAAATTGAGTCAGACGTGGGAAGGAAATGAGAATCACGTGTATTACAGAGGACAAGAAGCCGCTAAAAGTGCTACCCAAAGAGGTCATAAACAGGGCTGGTGATATTACCCCATAGGTTCACGTGATTGTCAGCATTTACTTATATGTGAGCAAATACTCAATAAAAAAAAATTCAAGTGTAATACTCTTCAACATGAGTAGTTACTGATGTGTTTTTAAAAAGATAAAGAGGTATAAGATATGTTCTATGGGGGTATGGTGAGGTACTGGAAAAGGAGGTATCTCAGCAGGTCCATGCCAAGGCATCCCTTTCCACTGAGGGACCAGCCACACGACAGTGTAGTATAGAATAGAATAAAGTTTATTCAGGACATGAGGAGGGGAGTTAAGAGGGTAGTAGAGGCTGAGAAAGGCAAAGAGAAGGAAATAGAGTAGAGACCACATGGAGAAAAGGGGGAAAGGAGTGGTGTGTGTGTGTGTGTGTGTGTGTGTGTGTGTGTGTGTGTGTGTGAGAGAGAGAGAGAGAGAGAGAGAGGGGGGGGAGAGAGAGAGAGAGAGAGAGAGAGAGAGAGAGAAAGAGAAGGAGGCAAGAGGCAAGAGAGAGAGGCAAGAGAGGGAGGAGGGGCAAACAGCCCCTTTTATAGAGGGCCAGGCCTACCTGGGTGTTGCCAGGTAACTGTGGGTAGAGCTTAGACAGAATGCTAACAGTTATCCACCATCTCTAACTTTTGTTTACACTTGAATTCTTCCTTCTTTCGCATTACTAATTGCAGTCTCAGACACTGCCATTCCAAGGTAGCTACCAGTCTGTAGCTTGCTTTTTAGAAATGATTCTGAATCAAGTCTACTATGTGCATCCTGCTTACCATTGCCTTTCTCTCCCCTGATCTAGGGTCATTCACCACCATCAGGTATTATAGTCATGCAGCATCCTTCAGAATTATGCTCAGAAGGCTAGCATCACTCCAATGTACCTGACCTGGTATTCAAACACAGGCTTCCCAGGCCAGTCAGTGCACTACAGCATTAACACAGACCATCGGAAAGGTATGTCTTATCTTAATGGGCTGTGCACATTGGTAGTTAAAAATAATTGTGTTAGAGAGCCAGTGATGGTTACAGTGGGGCAAGTTGTATGTGCACGTGTGTGTGTGTGCCCATGTGTGCGTGCTGTTTTCTGCAGTTTGTAAAGTTCCTTCGTGCTCAGTTCGAAGCAGGTAGTGCTTGAAAAAGTTAAAAGAAAATGGTGTCAAAGTAAATTGGAAAATGAGAACACTGGTCCTAATAGTTACCTTGCTTGATTGAAAAGTTAATTCTGTGATGAGGCTTTCAGACAATCTCTAGAATATGCATTAAATTTATCTTTGACCTTTTCTATTTCCCCTTGGTGGTATATACTCAGTCCTCATGGATCCGATCAAATTTTCCTAACCTTTATCTCTGATGTCAAGCTATATAATAAAAATATAGGACCTCAGTGTGAGGAAACTGCCCACATGCTAATTAACCACAACCGCCTTCAAGCTTCCTTTGATTCATTCTCTCTCCTATATATAAAAGCTGTTTCTATTTTCAAACTCAGCGTTCTTGAATTGTTTGTATTTAGCATCACCTAAGCACCAAGCAGCTCCTTGGGAGATCAGTGGAAATAAAGAGAAAGGAGCAATAAATTGGAGAAGATGTTGAGTTTGGTTGTTTAAAGACTGAATGGATGGTCTCATTACCCCAGTTTCTGGCCTACTGGCCTGTAGAATGAGCACCCCTGGGTCACCCTGGGTTCCAGGGCACCAGCTGGGCTTCACACTCTACCCCTTCAGTTGTTGAGTTCATTTTAACTCCTGAGATAGTCTTTCATCAAGGAGGACAGATTCTTGGGTAGTGAGCCTTTTTAACTGTGTAGCATGCTGCAATGTCTATATTTATTTATCTGCCCACTACTAATCCTCAGCAAAGGAAAAGCTCTCTAATCCCAAAGGACAAAACTTCCTTTTTACCAATCAATCTTCATTCACTCTACTGTAATTATGGATTATTTACACAAATCTCCTTTCCCTGGCAGCTCACAAAAAAGGTGACTGCAGCTAACAAATGAGATAGCATGGGAGGTGATTTGTCATTATGAAGGTCATTAGTGCTTAAGCATTTCATGCTGTCCTTTCTAGAGCAGCCATCTTTGCTCTATGCTCTACTGCCAGGTCATGGAAGCCTTGGAGACGAGGGGTTTGTTAGGAAGAAAATAATCTGCTCACGTTTTATAATTACACACACACACACACACACACACGTAAACACACATACTACGGTACCCAAAGGGACAAATGATAATAAGAAAACTAAAACAGAAAGGTCAAATGCTGTTTGGTTAAGACAAAATGATACTAAGGGGAATCTTGTTTACTGTAAGGACTTAGAGCTATACACGAAGTTCAAATCTATCCTATGTTGACATTTTACCAACACAGCTTCATCTCTTTCTATAAGTATTCCCCATCAGTCCATGTTAATGAGAAGCTACAAAGAGCAACCTTTTGGCTCACACACTGTCTTCATGCAGAGAGCCTCTGCAGCAATGTTGTGTTTCATCTGATTTGCTGGTTTGTTTTTGTTTTTGTTTGTTTGTTTGTTTTGTGACTGTGCTGCCCTCTAATGGCTGTCACTCCACAGGTTCAGGGTGGCCATTCTTGATTGGTCAGAGGCATCCTGGAGTGTGAAGGGTGGAAGAACTTAAACTAATCTCACATCATCATTTCAAAAGAATCACCATCAGCTAACCAGCATTGAGCTTAGGTTTTCCTACCTGGTATTTGCTTGGAGAAACTGTGGAGTTCTCACCACCAGTGTTTTGTGGTTTTTCCACTAAGAGGGGAAAGAGCAGCAGGGAAACTGCTTTGGATTATGATAGAATACATTCTCTTCAAAAAGGAGAGACCTGCTAGGGACAGAAGTGAGACCCAGAGTGTAGAGCAGTGTCCTCTATGGGCAATGATGGGGTGTGTGTGTCTGTGTGTGTGTCTGTGTGTGTGTGTGTCTGCTTGTTCCCATTTCTCCCTTAAAACTATTAACCTGAATATCTATCTTAATCTGGTTTGATGGTTCCCCTATGCCAGATTACTTAAATCCATTTACATAGTAAATGTCACTATGTCAGAAGTTAAAACCAAAATCTTAATCCAAGATTGACAATTTGAGCTTCCAGCTTTCCCACTCTCAGAGTTAAGTCTTAATTGTATCCAAAGAGTGAAGAGAAAAAAGAGAAAGCATTATGGCTTAGATGTGTATGACACACTTTTCAGCACTGGGATCTGACCTTCTGTTAGCCTCAAAGTTTGACAAAGAGAAGAAGTATCTTAGGACTGCAGAAGTGTGGAGGAACTCAGAGAGCTCCACACAGGCTGCAGAAGACCTGCATCTCAACTAGCTGATCAAGTCACATACATATTAATAACACTGTTTGAAGTGGCATGTGGTTCTACCATCCACGCCTCAGTCAGAGCTGCTTCTATAGCCCAGCTGCTGGTTGCTGTCTCTGGGATCCATTTATAAATAATTGAAGTGCTTAGTGTGAAATTACCACCGTGTGTATGAAAGAGATCATTGTGTGAGTGCCCATCAGATGGGGAATCCTAAATTACTGTTAGACTGGAGAAGATGAAGCAGCCCATTTTAGCAGGAAGCATGTCTCGGTGTGTGTTTCTGTGAATGTGTATCTGTCCCTGTATATCTGTGTGTCTGCATATGTCTTCGGGTATCAGTATATGTGTGTATGCATCTTTGTGTGTCTACATGTATATGTATGGGCATATATGTATGTGTGTCTACATGTGTATGTATGTGCATGTATTTCTGTATGTTTGCATATTTCTGTATGTTTGCATATGTCTATTACTATATATAAGTCTATGTGTCTTTATATTTATGTATATGTCTCTCTGTGTGTGTATATTTGTATATGTGTCTCTGTATGTATATGTGTGAGTCTGTGTCTATGTGTGTCATTTGGCATATGCCTATGTAACAGGCATATTATGCATGTACGTGTCTTCTCCGTGTGAGCAATCTAGGTCTAAATAGTGGCTTTAACCTGAAGCTCTCTCAACCATTCTTCCATCTGGAAAAATTAATAGAGTGAGAGAAAAAGAAAATTGAGAAAGGAAAAAAGCAAAATATAAGAGAGATAGGTACCATTGTAACTACATCAAAGAAGTGTGCTGTGAACAATTTAAAAAATTACACATGTGTAAAAAGAGTTCTCAGAACATTACTCCAAGAGATACAAAGAACGCAAACTGAATTAGATATCAAAAGAGTGGGAAATAGATTTATAACACCATCATTTCAGAAATAATGGCTTCTGGGAGTTGAGAGATAATGCACATGAAAACTTCTTCATCTTACACTATACAGTAGTTTCTTATTTAATAATGCTATTCTGGGAATATAGACCAGTATATGTATGTTCAGCTGATCATGTTCGTTTTCACTACACAAATTGTAAAATATTTTAATTTTCTCCCTTTTGTTTGTTGTTGTTTTTTTTGTTGTTGTTGTTGTTGTTGTTGTTGTTTTTGAGACAGGGTTTCTCTGTGCAGCCCTGACTGTCCTGGAACTCACTCTGTAGACCAGACTGGCCTTAAACTCGGAAATCCGCCTGCCTCTGCCTTCCAAGTGCTGGGATTAAAGGCATGTGCCACCACATCCGGCTAATTCTCATTTCTTAAAAGCAGGTAGCTATAATTATGAAGAGAAGTGTGAATCTGACTTTTAAAGCAAATAGATCCTTACAAACATTTTCTTAAAAGATGCTAATGTAACGAATTTGAAGATGCAAAATTTTTCGATCTTTCCTGGGCAAACTCATTCTTCAAAGTAAGAAAAAATATAGCTTCAAAATCACATATTTTAGCCAAAATTATTTGTTGCAAACTTTCTTGTGTAAAGGATTACATTAGATCCCCTGAGGGGCTCAAATATTTGTGAAGCAAGTCTCTACCCTGGAAGACTATGCAGCAGCTATCATTGTTCCTATGAAATAAACCCTTGTTCTTACATTGATTTTTGGATCATATCTAATGTAAAAGATTTCTGCATAGCTCTCCTCTACAAAGTCTTCTTAATTCCTATTGAATCAGGTACATGGGAACTGTAATAAGGATGTTTTACATGAAACAATATTACAAGGAGAGAGAAATCACTGATGCAAAAAGTTGAACATACACTCTAAGACTATATTTGATCAATTCTGGAAAATCGTCTACAGTTTTTCATAATAGTGAGAAATCCTGGGAAGAAATGGATAGAGTCCAACTGTTCTCTTTAACCTCTAGAGCCCAAGCTGTCAATGGAGATGCTTCTAACTGCACTGATACCCAAAATAAGATAAAATGAAAAGAAAAGCCAAGCACATTTCTGGCACATTCAGAAGTTTTATTACGTGGAACTACTGAAATAGATTGACACTGAGGCAAAAGCAAATATCCTTCATCAGCTCATGTCTGGCTCCCAGATCTACGTTGATACAGAGCTTAGATACTTATGTTACCCAGCTGATCATCTTCATGCTGGATTTCCAGGCTGCTTCATGTCCCTGTGTCTCATAGACAACAGTGGGCACAACACACATGTTCTCTTTTTCTTCCAAGTCAGCTTCCCTTGGGTATATGAGATGTGTCGTTGGTGACATAATGTGGGAGGTGGGGTTTTGTATCCTCACAGGCAGCTGTTCTGTACATATATATGTCAATGGTATTGGCAGGGAAGAAACAAGGAGACCTGGCAAACATTGGTTGGAAAAGGCAGAATAAAATAGAAAATACTTCTTAATTCATTGCTTCATTTATTTCTTCTATTGATCTTTCAGCAGCCCACTGAAACCTTCTGAATGTTTTCTATCCATTGTTGAATTTAGTGGTCCCTTGTTCATAGAATCTTGTTCTGAGATTATTTATGGGTTTCATATCAATGTCTGTAGATGTTCTAGCGGTCATGATCTGCCATAGTAAGGTAGTTTTAACAAAATTATTGAAATATCGGTAGACAGACCATGTGAGTTAGTGCACATAAACCAGCTACCTCCTATCAATATATTTACCCCTTCTCTTGTCTATGACTGAAATTATAGCCACACCAAGGCCATGAAACATGATTCAAGAATATAGACCTTGTAAATATTCAAAGTTGACTCTGAAATGCCCCATACACATAGATTTGAAAGTGACTAGAAAGGCAGCATTATCTTGTTGGTTTAATTAATCTGTCTGTTTTGATATAAATGATGACCATTCTGGCCTTTGTATGATGAACAACCCAAATGTCATTGGATCATTCTCCAAAGGGGATAGGATTTGAATCTCAGATGTTCCCTGAAAAACTACTATATTGAATACTTGATCTCCAGTATAACAACAGAATAACAACAGTAGAAGTGAAAAGTCTTTGGAGCAAGATTGGATTGTGAGAGCTATAACTTCATTGATACACTGACCAACTGATAGATCAGAGCTTAACAAATTATTGAGAGATAAGGGAAACTTAAGATGGAGTCTGATTGGAACAAGTCACTGGCATCACTTGAATGGTATAGTTTACCTTTGTGCCATTTCTTCCTTAGCACCATTTGTTTCCTGGGTGCCATGAGTTGACCTGTGCTCCTCTACCTTACATTCCTACCATAATGTACTTCTTCATCTCAGACACTAAAGTAGCAAGATAAGCAAACAGAGATTGAGTCTTTTCAAATGAACCAAATAGATTCTTCTTCCTTGAAAGCTGATTTATCCAGGTACTTGTCACAGTAACAGGAAGCTTATTAAAATATGTAGCACCTGCAAATCTCCAGGTCACTTGCCAAATATGAGCCGTTTACATGAAGCACCCAGGTTCCCTATGAAGCATCAGTGAAGCACACTGGGACAGGTGGATGCTGCACCAGACCAGCTTCAGGGTCCCTCTCATATCCCTTTATCTGACATATGTGACTCTGAATTGCCTCTTTGAGATTAGGAGCTACATCTTTTCCATTCATTTAAAGATCTAGGGTCTAGGAGAGTATCTCTAACAAAATAATGTCCCTCTGTGTGCTTGCTGAATTGAACAAACATGTTTTCTACAGTAGGTGTTATGATGTAATAACAACTGCTATGACTCTAAAAAATTTACTTCTTAACAGCCCACCAAAAATAGTATGTTATCAACACTTTACCATGTGAAATATTTCTTTGTTGATAAGGATTTATGAACTAAAGTTATATTAAAGGTCCAATTTTACTTCTGCTAGAAGGCAGCTTTCATCCACAAATAAAAGATTAAAGTCTCCCATGATAAATGATGAGAATTTAATTGTTCTGTTGCTGGCATGGCTGACCATGGAATCAGCCATCTCTAACACAGCAGAGGAACCCTGAAGATATTTTTCATCAATTTTTAAAAAGAAAGATAGGCATTTTGGGGAAAGGAAGAAGAAAAACTAAGTTCATTCCCTCAGTTTCTCCGTATCCAGCTGAAATGTACCTTCCCTTTGAAATCAAATCATCTATAGCATTGGGTACCACAGATGAGCCATACCATGAGGAATTGCTGAGACCCTCTCATTGAATCTAAACTCTGTGTGAGGAGTGCCTTGTGTAGCAAAAATGTAGAGACTTTTAGAAGGTTGGAAACAAAGTTTGTTATGCATACAGTCTTTAAACTTTCAGCCATAAATTCATATAAGTCTTTTCCTAGAATCAAATAAGCTAGACATTCTATAAAATAAAAAACGTATTAAAGATCTCTCTCATATCACTAGTGAATTACTCATGTTTAAAATATCTGGGAAATCCCTAGGTTACTTTTTTTTTGTTGGACAGCTGTGTTAGATGTCACTTCTCTGAGGAAAAAAAAAACTGAGTAATAAAATAAAATGTTCCTTTTATAGAAGTAAAGAGCAATAATGTCTTTTACTACTATATGTACTAGGAACCACCAACATAATACTGAAGTATTGCTATGCATCTTAAGTGAGATTATCAATTTGTCAGAAACACTAACTATTGGGCAGTGGGTGTGGGGAAATAATGACAGTGGGAGAAAATCTGCATCCCACCAGAGTTCTGGTGCTCTGGGCAGGCTGGCACGGAAAGACTGCCACATGCTTCCCAGGGCACCTGATGGGTGTCTAGTTATGGGAAGCCACTAAACCCCAGCTCAATGGGTAGTGGACAAGGGGCAGTCCTAGGTACCAGGTTCTCAGTCTTGGCCATCACACGATGGCTGGCAAAGCACAGAACAGAAGGGGGTGGGGCTTGGTTAGCCCTGGGACCGAAGGGAGGAGAGGGCAGGGGGAGAGGGAGGTGGTGTGTGGTTCCCACGTGGGTGAGAGTCCTTGGTCTGGTCCTTGGCTGGAACTCAGGACACGCTCATTAGGGGAAAGCCTATCCGATTGTTCAAGCACAGCCAGGCCTTGATGAGCAGAGACAGTCTTTAGTTTTAGAGCTTTATTGTAGAAAGACAGGGGGAAAGAATGAAGGTAGAAAGAGAGAGAGGCCACGTGGAGAGAGGGGGGAAGGGAGAGAGAGAAGGAGGGCTAGAGATGAGAGTAAGAAAGGTGAAAGCTTAAAGAGAGCGAGGAGGGGTCAATCAGCTCCTTTTATAGTGGGCTGGGCTATCAGGTAACTGTAGGGAGGAGCATATACCTGGCTATAATCAGGTAACTGTGGGGGTGGAGTCTAGCCAGAATGACAGAAGCTTGGGACATTGTCTACGTGACTGATAGTCACACACCTCTCCTGTTGGGGCTGTGGGGGTGGTAACTTCAATAGGAGCCAGGGTTCCAGAAAACATGATCGAACACCTTCCATCCTATGTAGGTAGAAATCACCACCCATTGAGTCCCTAGGGTTCAAGACCTGTGCTTGACTGGTAGACCAGGCTGTCTGTGTACAGCCCACTGTCCCACAACTAAATGTGTCATTACCTAAAGGGGCTGCCTTTTTGCCTTCTGTCCTTGAAATGATGCGATATGCTCAATTTCAAAACTTTAAAGATCAAGAAAAGTACTTTATGCCTCTTGAGGAAAATACAGGCACTAATATTCACTTTAATTCACAGTATTCACTAACAACCCATCTACCAGAGGTCTGTTTCCCCTACTAACTGTCTCCATAATGACAGAAATGCAAATGCTACAACACATGGACAGAATCAAACCATATAGAAAACAGAGACTGAAAAGAATCTCTTACAAGGGAAGAAATCACCATTTAATGGCCAGGCCTTGGGAAAGGGATGTGGGGAGCAACGCATGGCATTAGCTTTCCTTTCAGATATGGAATGTGCACATATGTTTCCTACTAACTGAAAACTTGCATGTTTTATGAAGCAATCATGAGTCACAGCTTTTGTTTTTTAATCTAATTCTGCAATAAAAAGAATTAACTTAATTTTTCTCTCTATGTATCATGTCCAGACTGAGAGGAAACAAAGAACTCCTCCACTTAGCAATCCTCACCATAAGAAGAGTAAAAAGCCCTGGGAAAAGCTCAGACTTTCATACTCTAGGCTCCTGCATGCTAGGATATCCAAACCACCTGTAGATTGCCCATTAGATAAACAACAGTTGCAGCCTATCAAATCTATGAAAAAAAAAAGAATTGAATTAGCTTAGTTCTGGTAAACCTATTCTGATTATATTTGTGGCAAACTAAGTAAGTAGTGATTTAACAGAGGGTATCATTTGTTCATCCAGTGCTGCTCTAGAATAGACTGTTAGATATGAAAAACATTTAACAAGGTGTGATTTGAGCCAGATCTAAATAAAGAGTGTAAAGTTAAAGTTAACTATCACATATGTAATACCTTGTGTATAGTGCATGGTGATGAATCATTGAATGACATCTTCCTTTTCCTTTTGTTTTCACTTACTTTTCTCATGACTAATCCTTTATTTCTTTTTCTTTTTATCTGTCTATGCATGTGATTTGGAGTACAGAACTTCAAGTCCCTGAAGAAAGAAATTGAAGAAAATGTCAGAAAATGGAAACTCTCTCATGGTCATTCATGGCTAGATAGGATTAAAATAGTGAAAATGGCCATCTTACCAAAGCAATCTTCAGATTCAGTGCAATCCCCACCAAAATTCCAGCATAACTTTTACAGGCATTGGAAAAGCAATTCTCAACTTCATACGGAAAAACAAAAAACCCAGGATAGGCAAAACAATCCTGAACAATAAAAGAACTTCAGGAAGAATCGCCATCCCTGACCTCAAGCTGTGCTACAGAACAATAGCGATAAAAACTGCATGGTATAGGTACAGAGATAGATGTGATGATCAATGAACTGAAGACCCAAAAAGAAACCCACACACCTTTGGACACTTTATTTTTGATAAAGAAGCTAAAACTGTACAATGGAAAAATGAAAGGCTCTTTAATAAATGGTGCTAGTCTAACTGGATGTCCATGTATAGAATAATGAAAATATATCTATACTTATCACCCAGCACAAAACACAAGTGCAAGTGGATCAAGGACCTCAACATAAAATGAGATACACTAAATCTTATAAAGAGAAATTGGGAAATATCCTTGAACACATTGGAAAACACAAGTCTATTTCAAGAACAGAGCACCAGTGGCTTAGGCTCTAAGACCAACAATTGATAAACAGGACCTCATGAAACTGCAAAGCTTCTGTACAGAAATGGGCACTGTTGGTAGGAAAAATCAGATTAGGAAAGGTTCCTCACTAACCCTACATCTGACAGAGAGCTAATATCCAAAATTTACAAAGAACTCAAGAAGTTAGACACCAACAACCTAAAGATCCCAATTTAAAATGGGGTAAAGTACTAAAAAGAATTCTCACTAGAGGAGTCTCAGATAGCAAATAAGGACTTAAATGTTGAAAGTTCTTACTCACCAGGGAAAGGTAAATCAAAGCAACTCTGAGGTTCTATCTTACACCCATCAGAATGGCTAAGATAAAAACCTGCCTAGAGGAGAAGGGGAGGGGGGAAGGAGGGATGATTGTGGAAGGGAGTGATCAGGAGGGGGAAAGTAAGCAAGATGTACAGTGGATAAGTAAAAAATAAATAAATAAAAATTTTAAAAAAGAGAATGTCAGTTCCAACCTATCAAATCTATGAAAAAAAGAATTAAATCAGCTTAGTTCTAATCATTTTGACAAACTAAGTAAATAGTGACATAAGATAGGATATCATTTGTTCATCCAGTCTTGCTCTAGAATAGACTTTTAGTTATGAAAACATTAACAAAGTGAAATTGAGCCACATCTAAAGTGAGAGCATAAAGCTGGAGTTAGCTAACACATATGAAATAGCCTGTGTATAACGCATGTGATGGACCATTGAATGACGTTCCCCTTTTAATTTTGTTCTTTTCTTTTTTATTATATTTTGGTTACATAATTTTTTATTTTTATGTTTTTAATTACATATTTTCTTCATTTACATTTCCAATGCTATCCCAAAAGTCCCCCATACCTCTCCCCTACCCACACACTCCCACCTCTTGGTGTTCCCCCTTACTGAGGCATATAAAGTTTCCAAGACCAAGAGGCCTCTCTTCACATAGATGGCCTACTAGGCCATCTTCTGATACATATGCAGCTAGAGACACGAGCTCTGGGGGTCTTACACGCGTTCGCGACCGGCCAGGAAGAACGCAACGGAATCTTCTGCAGCAAAAGCTTTATTGCTTACATCTTCAGGAGCTAGAGAGCAAGAGAGCAAGAGCAAGAGCAAGAGAGAGCAAGAAAGCAAGAAAAAGAACAAGAACAAGAAAGCAAGAGAAAGAACAAGAACAAGAAAGCAAGAAAGAGAAAGAAAAAGAACAAGAACAAGAAAGCAAGAGAGCAAGAGAGAGAAAATGGCGAAACCCCGTCCCCTTTAAGGAGAATTATCCTCCGCCTAGGACGTGTCACTCCCTGATTGGCTGCAGCCCATCGGCCTAGTTGTCGTCACGGGGAAGGCAGAGCACATGGGGTGGAAAACTACCCTTGGCACATGCGCAGATTATTTGTTTACCACTTAGAACACAGGATGTCAGCGCCATCTTGCAACGGCGAATGTGAGGGCGGCTTCCTACATGGGGGTACTGGTTAGTTCATATTGTTGTTCCACATATAGGGTTGCAGACCCCTTTAGCTCCTTGGGTACTTTCTCTAGCTCCTCCACTGGGGGCCCTGTGTTCCATCCAATAGCTGACTGTGAGCATCTACTTCTGTGTTTGCCAGGCCCCGGCATAGCCTCACATGAGACAGCTATATCAGGGCCCTTTCAGCAAAATCTTGCTGGCATATGGAATGGTCTCAGCATTTGGAGGCTGATTATGGGATGGATCCCCAGGTATGGAAGTCTCTAGATGGTCCATCCTTTTGTCTCAGCTCCAAACTTTGTCTCTGTAACTTTTTCCATGGGTGTTTTGTTCCCAATTCTAAGAAGGGGCAAAGTGTCTACACTTTGGTCTTAGTTCTTCTTGAGTTTCATGTGTTTTGCAAATTGGATCTTCTATCTTGGGTATTCTGAGTTTCTGGGCTAATATCCACTTATCAGTGAGTACATATCATGTGAGTTCTTTTGTGATTGGGTTACCTCACTCAGGATGATGCCCTCCAGGTCCATCCATTTGTCTAGGAATTTCATAAATTCATTCTTTTTAATAGCTGAGTAGTACTCCATTGTGTAAATGTGTTGAGGGACATCTGGGTTCTTTCCAGCTTCTTGCTAATATTAATAAGGCTGCTATGAAAATAGTGGAGCATGTGTTCTTATATCCAGTTGAAACATCTTCTGGGTATATACCCAGGAGAGGAATTGCTGGATCTTCCAGTAGTACTATGTCCAATTTTCTGAGGAACCACCAGAATGATTTCCAGAGTGGTTGTACAAGCTTGCAATCCAACCAACAGTGGAGGAGTGTACCTCTTTCTCCACATCCTCGCCAGCATCTGCTGTCACCTGTATTTCTTAACTTAGCCATTCTGACTGGTATGAGGTGGAAATTCAGGATTGTTTTGATTTGCTTTTCCCTGATGATTAAGGATGCTGAACATTTTTTCAGGTGCTTCTCAACCATAAGGTATTCCTCAGGTGAGAATTCTTTGTTTAGCCCTGAGCCCCATTTTTAATGGGGTTATTTGCTTTTCTGAAGTCCATCTTCTTGATTTCTTAATATATATTGGATATTAGTCCCCTATCTGATTTAGGATAGGTAAAGATACTTTCCCAATTTGTTGGTGGCCTTTTTGTCTTATTGACGGTGTCTTTTGCCTTACAGAAGCTTTGTACTTTTATTAGGTCCCATTTGTTGATTCTCAATCTTACAACACAAGCCACTGCTGTTCTATTCAGGAATTTTTCCCCTGTACCCATATCTTCAAGGCTTTTCCCTACTTTCTCCTCTATAAGTTTTACTGTCTCTGGTTTTATGAGGAGTTCCTTGATCCACTTAGATTTGACCTTAGTACAAGGAGACAGGAAAAGATCAATTCCCATTCTTCTACATGATAACTGGCAGTTGTGCCAGCACCATTTGTTGAAAATGCTGTCTTCAAGTGACCATAGGTATGTGGGTTCATTTCAGGGTCTTCAATTCTATTCAATTGGTCTACTTGTCTGTCACTATACCAGTACCATGCAGTTTTTATAACAATTACTCTGTAGTACAGCTTTAGGTCAGGCATGGTGATTGCACCAGAGGTTCTTTTATCCTTGAGAAGAGTTTTTGCTATCCTAGGTTTTTTGTTATTCTGGATGAATTTGCAAATTGCCCTTTCTAATTCATTGAAGAATTGAGTTGGAATTTTGATGGGGATTGCATTGAATCTGTAGACTGCTTTTGGCAAGATAGCCATTTTTACTATATTGATTCTGCCAATCCATGACCATGGGAGATCTTTCCATCTTCTGAGATGTTCTTTAATTTCTTTCTTCAGAGACTTGAAGTTCTTATCATACAGATCTTTCACTTCCTTAGTTAGAGTCAAACCAAGGTATTTTATATTATTTGTGACTATTGTGAAGGGTGTTGTTTCCCTAATTTCTTTCTCAGCCTGTTTATCCTTTGTGTAGAGAAAGGCCATTGATTTGTTTGAGTTAATTTTATATCCAGCTCCTTCACTGAAGCTGTTTATCAGGTTTAGGAGTTCTCTGGTGGAATTCTTACGGTCACTTATATATACTATCATATCATCTGCAAAAAGTGATATTTTGACTTCTTCTTTTCCAATTTGTATCCCCTTGGTCTCCTTTTGTTGTCAAATTGCTCTGGCTAGGACTTCAAGTACTATGTTGAATAGGTAGGGAGAAAGTGGGCAGCCTTGTCTAGTCCCTGATTTTAGTGGGATTGCTTCCAGCTTCTCACCATTTACTTTGATGTTGGCTACTGGTTTGCTGTAGATTGCTTTTATCATGTTTAGGTATGGGCCTTGAATTCCTTATCTTTCCAAGACTTTTATCATGAATGGGTGTTTGATTTTGTCAAATGCTTTCTCTGCATCTAACGAGATGATCTTGTGGTTTTTGTCTTTGAGATTATTTATATAGTGGATTACATTGATGGGTTTCCACATATTAAACAATCCCTGGATCCCTGGAATGATACCTACTAAGTCAGGATGGATGATTATTTTGATGTGTTCTTGGATTTGGTTAGCGAGAATTTTATTGAGTATTTTTGCATCGATATTCATAAGGGAAATTGGTCTGAAGTTCTTTATCTTTGCTGGGTCTTTCTGTGGTTTAGATATCAGAGTAATTGTGGCATCATAGAATGAACTGGGTAGAGTACCTTCTGCTTCTATTTTGTAGAATAGTTTGTAAAGAACAGGGATTAGATCTTCTTTGAAGGTCTGATAGAACTTTGCACTAAACCCATCTGGTCCTGGGCTTGTTTTGGTTGGGAGACTATTGATGAGTGCTTCTATTTCTTTAGGGGATATAGGACTGTTTAGATCATTAATCTGATCCTGATTTAACTTTGGTACCTGGTATCTGCTAGAAATTTGTCCATTTCATCCAGGTTCTCCAGTTTTGATGAGTATAGCCTTTTGTAGAAGGATCTGATGGTGTTTTGTATTTCCTCAGGATCTGTTGTTATGTCTCCCTTTTCATTTCTGATTTTGTTAATTAGGATGCTGTCCTTGTGCCCTCTCGTGAGTCTGGCTAAGGGTTTATCCATCTTGTTGATTTTCTCAAAGAACCAGCTCCTCCTTAGGTTGATCCTTTGAATAGATTTCTTGTTTCCATTTGGTTGATTTCGCCCCTGAGTTTGATTATTTCCTGCTGTCTACTCTGCTTGGGTGAATTTGCTTCCTTTTGTTCTAGAGCTTTTAGGTGTGTTGTCAAGCTGCTAGTGTGTACTCTCTCTAGTTTTTTTTTTTTTTTTTTTTTTTTTTTTTTTTTTTTTTTTGGCACTCAGAGCTATGAGTTTCCCTCTTAGAAATGTTTTCATTGTGTCCCATAAGTTTGGGTATGTTGTGGCTTTATTTTCATAAAACTCAAAAAGTCTTTCATTTCTTTCTTTATTCCTTCCTGGACCAAGGTATCATTGAGTAGAGTGTTGTTCATTTTCCATATGCATGTTGGCTTTCTATTATTTATGTTGTTATTGAAGATCAGCCTTAGTCCATGGTGCTCTGATAGGATGCATGGGACAATTTCAATATTTTTGTATCTGTTGAGGGCTGCTTTGTGACCAATTATATGGTGAATTTGGGAGAATGTATGATGAGGTGCTGAGAAGAAGGTATATCCTTGTATTTTAGGATAAAATGTTCTGTAGATATCTGTTAAATCCGTTTGTTTCATAACTTCTGTTAGTTTCACTGTGTCCCTGTTTAGTTTCTGTTTCCATGATCTGTCCATTGATGAAAGTGGTGTGTTGAAGTCTCCCACTATTATTATGTGAGGTGCAATGTGTGCTTTGATCTTTACTAAAGTTTCTTTAATGAATGTAGCTGCCCTTTCCTTTGGAGCATAGATATTCAGGATTGAGGGTTCGTATTGGGAGATTTTACCTTTGATGTGTATGAAGTGCCCATTCTTGTCTTTTTTGATAACTTTTGGTTGGAAGCTGATTTAATCAATAATAGGAAGGCTACTCCAGATATTGGTTTCCGGACTCCACTGAGTCTAGTCTGCACAGGTGAGCGTGTGAACTACAGAAGCTAACAGCTTCTGGGACAGGCAGGAGCCTTAGAGATTCTGAGGCACATGCCTTTTCGGGCTCCAGACATCCTGGCACCTTCCCTGCAAGAGTACCTGAGGGAGCCATCTTGGTCCCTGGATCCCCCTGAGACTAGTCTGCACAGATGAAAGTATGAACTACAGAAGCTAAGAGAACAGGTCCTGTTTCAGGCCTTCATCTTCTGCCAGGAGGCAAGTCTGAACTCCAGATATCTGTGCACCTTCCCTGAAAGAGGAGAGCCTGCCTGCAAAGAGTGCTCTGACCACTGAAACTCAGGAGAGACCTAGTCTCCCAGGCCTACTGGTAGAGAATAACAGAATCATGAGAGGAACAAGCTCTAACCAGATACAACTATAACAACTGACTCCAGAGATTACCAGATGGTGAAAGGCAGACTTGAGAATCTTAATAACAACAACCAAGACGACTCAGAATCATCAGAACCGAGCACTTCCTCCTCAGCCAGTCCTGGGCACCCCAACACACCCAAAAACCTAGACTGGGATTTAAAGGCATATCTCATGATGATGGTAGAAGACATTAAGGACTTTAATAATTCACTTAAAGAAACGCAGGTGAAAACTGCTAAAGAGTTGCAAGTCCTTAAAGAAAAACAGGAAAACACATCCAAACAGGTGATGGAATTGAACAAAACCATACAAGACTTGAAAAGGGAAGTAGACACAATAAAGAAAACCCAAAGTGAGACAATGCTAGAGATAGAAACCCTAGGAAAGAAATCTGGAACCATAGATGCGAGCATCAGCAACAGAATACAAGAGATGGAAGAGAGAATCTCAGGTGCAGTAGATTCCATAGAAAACATTGGCACAACAATCAAAGAAAATGCAAAATGCAAAAAGATCCTAAGTCAAAACATCCAGGAAATCCAGGACACAATGAGAAGACCAAACCTACAGATAATAGGAGTAGATGAGAATGAAGATTTTCAACTTAAAGGGCCAGCAAATATCTTCAACAAAATTATAGAAGAAAACTTCCCAAACCTAAAGAAAGAGATGCCCATAAACTTACAAGAAGCCTATAGAACTCCAAATAGACTGGACCAGGAAAGAAAATCCTCCTGACACATAATAATCAGAACAACAAATGCACTAAATAAAGATAGAATATTAAAAGCAGTAAGGGAAAAAGGTCAAGTAACATATAAAGGCAGGACTATCAGAATTACACCAGACTTTTCACCAGAGACTATGAAAGCCAGAAGATCCTGGACAGATGTTATACAGACACTAAGAGAACACAAGTGCCATCCCAAGCTACTATACCCAGCCAAACTTTCATTTACCATAGATGGAGAAATGAAAATATTCCACAACAAAACTAAATTCACACAATATCTTTCCAAGAATCCAGCCCTTCAAAGGATAATAACAGAAAAAACCAATGCAAGGACGGAAACCACGTCCTAGAAAAAGCAAGAAAGCAATTCTTCAACAAACCTAAAAGAAGACAGACACAAGAACAGAATGCCAACTTTAACAACGAACATAATAGGAAGCAACAATTACTTTTCCTTAATATCTCTTAACATCAATGGACTCAACTCCCCCAATAAAAAGACATAGACTAACAGAGTGGCTACACAAACAGGACCCAACATTTTGCTGCTTACAGGAAACCCATCTCAGGGAAAAAGACAGATACTACCTAAGAAAGAAAGGCTGGAAAACAATTTTCCAAGCAAATGGTTTGAAGAAACAAGCTGAGTAGCCATTCTAATACCTAATAAAATCGACTTCCAACCCAAAGCCATCAAAAAAGACAAGGAGGGGCACTTCATACTCATCAAAGGTAAAAATCTTCCAAGAGGAACTCTCAATTCTGAATATCTATGCTCCAAATACAAGGGCAGCCAAATTCATTAAAGAAACTTTAGTAAAGCTCAAAGAACACATTGAACCTCACACAATAATAGTGGGAGCCATCAACACCTCACTCCACCCAACACCCCACTTCATAGCAGCCTTATTTATATTAGCAAGAAGCTGGAAAGAACCCAGATATCCCTCAACAGACGAAAGGATATAGAAAATGTGGTACATTTACAAAATGGAGTACTACTCAGCTATTAAAGAGAATGAATTTATGAAATTCCTAGACAAATGGATGGACCTGAAGGGCATCATCCTGAGTGAGGTAACCCAATCACAAAAGAACTCACATGATATATACTCACTGATAAGTGGATATTAGCCCAGAAACTTAGAATACCCAAGATATAAGATACAATTTGCAAAACACATGAAACTCAAGAAGAACAAAGACCAAAGTGTGGACACTTTGCCTCTTCTTAGATTTGGGAACAAAACACCCATGGAAGGAGTTACAGAGTCAAAGTTTGGAGCTGGCACAAAAGGATGGAGCATCTAGAGACTGCCATAACCGAGCATCCATCAAATAATCAGCTTCCAAATGCTGACACCATTGCATATACTAGCAAGATTTTGTTGAAAGGGCCCTGATATACCTGTCTCTTGTGAGACTATGCAGGGGTCTAGCAAACACAGAAGTGGATGCTCACGGTCAGCTACTGGATGGATCACAGGGCCCCCAATGGAGGAGCTAGAGAAAGTACCCAAGGAGATGGGGGGAATCTGCAACCCTATAAGTAGAACAATATGAACTAACCAGTATTCCCCCCCCCCCCCCGGAGCTCTTGTGTCTAGCTGCATATGAATCAGAAGATGGCCTAGTCGGCCATCAGTGGAAAGAGAGTCCCATTGGTCTTGCAAACTTTATATGCCTCAGTACAGGGGAATGCCAGGGCCAAGAAGTGGGAGTGGGTGGGTGGGGAAGTGGGTGGAGGAATGTGTGGGGGACTTTTGGGATAGCATTGGAAATGTAAATGAAATGAATACCTAATTTTAAAAAAAAGAATGGCTACTCCAGCTTGTTTCTTCAAACCATTTGCTTGGAAAATTGTTTTCCAGCCTTTCACTTTGAGGTAGTGTCTGTCTTTTTCCCTGAGATGGGTTTCCTGTAAGCAGCAAAATGTTGGGTTTGTTTGTGTAGCCAGTCTGTTAGTCTGTCTTTTTAATGGAGAATTGAGTCCATTGATATTAAGAGATATTAAGGAAAAGTAATTGTTGCTTCCTATTATGTTTGTTGTTAAAGTTGGCATTCTGTTCTTGTGTCTGCCTTCTTTTAGGTTTGTTGAAGGATTACTTTCTTGCTTTTTCTAGGTCATAGTTTCCATACTTGTATTGTTTTTTTCTATTATTATCCTATGAAGGGCTGGATTCGTGAAAAGATATTGTGTGAATTTGGTTTTGTCATGGAATACTTTGGTTTCTCCATCTATGGTAAATGAAAGTTTGGCTGGGTATAGTAGCCTGGGATGGCATTTGTGTTCTCTTAGTGTCTGTATAACATCTGTCCAGGATCTTCTGGCTTTCATAGTCTCTGGTGTAATGCTAATAGGCCTGCCTTTACATTTTACTTCACCTTTTTTCCCTTACTGCTTTTAATATTCTATCTTTATTTAGTGCATTTGTTGTTCTGATTATTACGTGTCAGGAGGAATTTCTTTTCTGGTCCAGTCTATTTGGAGTTCTATAGGCTTCTTGTATGTTCATGGACATCTCTTTCTTTAGGTTTGGGAAGTTTTCTTCTATAATTTTGTTGAAGATATTCGCTGGCCCTTTAAGTTGAAAATCTTCATTCTCATCTACTCCTATTATCTGTAGGTTTGGTCTTCTCATTGTGTCCTGGATTTCCTGGATGTTTTGACTTAGGATCTTTTTTCATTTTCTTTGATTGTTGTGCCGATGTTCTCTATGGAATCTTCTGCATGCACCTGAGATTTTCTCTTCCATTTCTTGTATTCTGTTCTTGATGCTCGCATCTATAGTTCCAGATTTCTTTCCTAGGGTTTCTATCTCCAGTGTTGCCTCACTTTGGGTTTTCTTTATTGTGTCTACTTCCCTTTTCAGGTCTTGTATGGTTTTGTTCAATTCCATCACCTATTTGGTTGTGTTTTCCTGTTTTTCTTTAACGACATCTACCTGTTTGGTTGTGTTTTCCTGTTTTTCTTTAAGTACTTGTACCTCTTTAGCAGTGTTCTCCTGTATGTCTTTAAGTGAGTTATTAAAGTCCTTCTTGATGTCCTCTACCATCATCATGAGATATGCCTTTAAATCTGGGTCTAGCTTTTCAGGTGTGTTGGGGTATTCAGGACTGGCTGAGGTGGGAGTACTGGGTTCTAATGATGGTGAGTGGTCTTGTTTTCTGTTAGTAAGATTCTTACAGTTGCCTTTAGCCATCTGGTAATCTCTGGAGTTACTTGTTATAGTTGTCTCTGGTTAGGGCTTGTTCCTCCCGTGATTCTCTTAGTCTCTAACAGCAGACCTGGGAGACTAGCTCTCTTCTGAGTTCCAGTGGTCAGAGTACTCTCTGTAGTCAAGCTCTTCTCTTGCAGGGAAGGTGCCTGGATGTCTGGATCCCAAAACAGGGCCTGCCCCAGAAGCTGTGTGGCTTTTGCCTGTCCCAGAAGCTGTTAGCTTCTGTAGTCCACACTCTCACCTGTGCATACCAGTCTCTGAGGGATCCGGGAACCAAGATGGCTCCCCCAGATGCTTCCCAATTTGTTCTTTTCTTAATTCACTGATGACTAGTCTTTTATTTCTTTTTCTTTTTTATGTGTATATGCATGTGATTTGGGGGTACAAAAGAGGAAATCAAGTGTCCTTCTATTGAATAAGGAGCTAAATTAGCAATGAATAGGCTTTGGCAATCTTACTGCCTCTGTCTCCAGCAGTGCTGGGATTATACTTACCTGGGAAGTCACACCTAGTCATTTAAGTGGATGCTGAAGATTTGAACCCAGGCTGCCACATTTGTACAATAAATGTTTTACCCACTGAGCCAGCTTGTCAGCACAAGACTAATGTTTAAAATCTTTTAGTTTGAACTAACTTAATATCTAATCAATTCTCATTTGAGATTTGAGGTTTGAACCTCATTCAAGTAATTCTACATTGAAATACAGTGGAATTTTCAAAGGACTTTATCTATAGAGGAAATGGGCTCTCGAGGCCAGAAAACTTCAGTGCTCTTCTTAATTTTTACATATATAAAGAGGCATTTTCAGACCTCTAATTTCTCTAAGTGTCTGCTGAAGGGTTGTTAAGACCCAATTATTGGCACCCTGGCACCAGAAATTAGTGTGTGGGTTAACTGTGTCACCCCTGGTCCATATTCTAAATAATCAGAAGACTTGGGGTTTGTGTCTTCCTGGGGACAACTTTGAATGGGAAGAAGAAGAAGAAGAAGAAGAAGAAGAAGAAGAAGAAGAAGAAGAAGAAGAAGAAGAAGAAGAAGAAGAAGAAGAAGAAGAAAGGCAGAGAGACTTGTAATTGTTAGCTCTTTTAATTGAGCATTTTAAGGATAGAGTCATCTTAGGGACAGTTTTTAAGTTGATAAAATCCTTGAAAGCCTTTGCAGTAGGAAGAGCTCAGTCTACGGCATTCTTAACTATCCAGCATCTTGTAAGAGACTGAAGATAAAATGCAAGCATTGCCTAGCTAGTTAGACACTAGCTCTTCCAAATCACTGAGGTCACTGCCTTGCTCCTTAAAATCCTTAAAACCTGACATTGAAACTGCAGGAGTTTGATTACTGGTCAAAATAATGGGACCTGAATATACCTCTGGCCCTGATGTTCTGAATTGCTAGAAAGAATATAAGATTATTATCCAGCAGGAGTCTTTCTGGTAAAGACAAAAGCCAAACCGCTATACCCTGCCTCAAGACTTAATGAGAATGAGGCTGTCAGTCACCTGGACAGGACAGCTGGCCCCAGAGAGCTGTCTACTCCAGAAACTATAAGCAATAGTTTAAAGCTTATCTACAAATGTCAGCTGACACAGAGTCCCTTTGGTCATTGTCCATCCTCACCCTTCATCATGCTGATAACTCCATAATAAGCTCATGTCTCTTCTGGTATGTTCTGTGTGTTCTGTCTGCATTCATTTCTCAGAGATCACAAGGATGGGAAGCTGTGGGAAGGTCAGAAGGAAACCCCAGTTATAAGAGCACTTTCTACTGTAGCACAAAAATAGAGAATTTAGAAGTACAAAGATAATTAATTTGTATAATAATTTGTTTTTGCCATATTATCAACTTTTTTTAAAAAAATGAGAAAACAAAATACAAAAACAGACAAACAGAAAACCCACAGAGATATTGCAGCATATTGTAGCCAGTGGCTTCACCTAATTTCTTACAGTTCTGTATTGCCCACCTAAACACTAATAGCTGCATTTCTCTGAAACTGTAGGTTTTGCTATTTACTTCATTTACTTCTGTCATAGCCTGTAAGACATGCTTTAGATACAGTCCAGGGTCTTTTGTGGCACTTGATTATTCCTATATTTCTATCCCGCCTCTTTAAAAACACAAAACAAGGAAATTCAAATGGAAAGACTGTGTGAGTGTTTCTCTGTAAAGTCTTCTGTAGCTTTCATGGACAGATTAAAAGTGAGCTTTGTAAATGCATCTGAAACATTCGAGGTTCTCAGTATATTCACTCACAGATTGATATTGTTTTCAGGCCATAATGTTCACGTGCTGTAGCCCCATAGAAGCACCATAATTAAACCTGTTGGCATTTCCATTTTAGACCTCATAAAAATTTCCCTCTGAGCAATAAGCCACCATGCAAAGGCTCGGGCCAGTAGTTTCCACTGTTTAGGAACAATATTTGAGAAAGTTTTAGCAGGGGGCCAAATTCTAAAACGGTGAAACATAAAGAATCTTTTTTTAAAAAACATCACCCTAGATGCTTGTTTGCTCTCTGAAAACTAGTTCCAATCTATGGTTTGATGTTTATAAATAGGACAGACCATAGCAGGAGAACTCCATTAAAGCCTACAGTAAAGTTTGAGCTACAATTAAATCATAAAATTCTGTTTATTATATATACTGTGTATTAGCAGTTCTCAACCTGTGGGTCCTGACCCCTTAAGGGTTGGACAACCCTTTCCTAGGGGTCATCTAAGACCATAGAAAAACACAGATGTTCACATTATGAATCATAACAGTAGCAAAATTGCAGTTATGAAGCAGCAATGAAAATAATTTTATGATTGAGGGCCAGCACAACATGAGGAACGATTAAAGAATCCCAGCATCAGGAAGGAGAAGAAGCTGCACTACATAAAGTTTTATTGAATACAGAACTTATGATTTCAGAAGAGAGATTAAGGAAAAAAGCTATTTATACAAAATTAGAATGAAAATTAATATTAAGAATAGAAAATTAATTACAAATTACAAAGTCAGGATGGCTGACAAACACTGTACTATTAAAGCCATAAGGTTACTGCTTCAATGTCTGTCAATATTGCAATACTTTTTCCTCACATAACGTTGTCTTCGTTAAATGAGAATTTGTATGACAGAAAAACATTTATAATGTTACATATTACAAAGATAATTTAGCTAGCCTTAACTCTCTGCCTGGAAAAATTAATAAAAGGCTCAACAGAGACTATTTCAGGTTCTGAAGTCATTATATTCCCTGACAGTGCTATACACACCTGCTGTTATAACTCACATACTCACACACGCACACACATGTACATGCTAGATAGAAAAACAGTATGTAAAAGACAATGGGTGTGTTCTAATAAGAGTTATTTATGGACTCTGAATTCGACACAGTTCTGTACAATTTCCTATAATCTTTGTTTTCCACAGTTACTGAAACATGACCATCCAGAGTGTGGGCCATGCAGACATAGAGACTGGCGTTTGACCTCTTTTACTCTCATGTGTTAACAGAAATGCTTTTCTCATTGTCTTTTTTTGAGTGGTTTGCCTCTGTATGTGTCATTGCACATGTGTGTTTTGTGCCTTTGGAGGATTGAACATGAGGTTTGATCCTCTGGAAATGGAGTTATTAATGATTATGAGCCATCATATGGGACTGTGAACCAAACCAAAGTCCTCTGCAAGAGCAACAAGTGCCCTTAACTACTGACCCATGTCCCAAGCCCGATGGATGGGTTTTAATTGTAACTTGTAATCTCCTCAGTTGTTAGTACTATTTACTTTTAATGATGTTTAACAGATTTGAAAAATTCTTCCCCAAAGCCTTTTTAGATGCTCTCTTCTTTGTGTGACTAATTTGTGTTTACTTAGTTGATGGTAGTCATTATACACTTTGTGATTGATACCTTCACTATGACAAATATGAATTTTATTATTCTTTTAAATTATTCGTACTTAACATTGAATCACCCAGAAATTTTAATATTGTGCCATTAAATTTATCATTCACTCATAGTTCAATCTTAGACTCCATTAGCTACTTGTATTAAAAATTATTACTTTTTCCTATTGTCTTCAGTGGTTTCCTAGTTACACGCTCAATGATACAAGAATTTCCTCTGCATTCACCGCTTACTTTGATCATGTTGCCTCTTGTATGTCTATTTCTTGATTCTAAAATTGTTCTCTGTCCTTTAATAAGCTTTGATACTAAAATAGGGGATACATCATCTACCTCTAAATTGAATCTAATTCCTCACTTGATTGATGGGAACACCCCAGCAGGAGTTCTCAAACCTAAGGAAAACTTTATGCCTAGTCACCACAGGAGCTGGCACAACAGACTGTCAGTTGTCATAGGGGCCTGTCACTGTACCAGGACAGTTAGTGCTCACTGCTGTTGCAAAGGGAAGTACTGAAGGACCCACTATGTAGACCATCAAATCCCAAATGTGCATTTAGCAGCCATATAGGCCTTGGTCAAACATCATATGTTTGAACAGCCGCCAGGGGCTGTGACCAATGTGATGGGAAGAGCTGACTGGAGGAAAGCCAGCTGTAAAGCTACAACATTTTTGACTAACCTGGCCATCATAAGTACTGAAGGCATCTTCATGCTTAAAAGTCTCCTGGTGAGCTTGCCTCTGAATAGCCCCTAGGTAACATATATCCTTGAGGAAACCCTTCAGTAAGCCTTCCTTATGCCCCTATCCATTTTTCAAAAAAATCCAGAGCATAACATTAACCATGTATTCCAGAGGAAGCCAAATGAACATGCGGAACCCACAAATTACATAAAAGGTCATTTTTTAAAAATATAAGAATAGATCAATTATTTTTTTAACAGAAAAAAAAATTAGGAACATCATCTACCAAGATTTTTTTTAACCATAATTTGAAAACTTGGGACATTTCATTCCACAAAGCTTAATAGAAACTTGTATATCATAATAATATCATAACTACAGGCTCTAATTTAATTATATGATTGCACACATTAATTTATTCTAAGAGCTATAAGAAATATACATCAACTAAACATCATGACAGGACTAACAGGCTAAAGCTGTGGAAGAAAAAAAGAAATCTGGGAAGTCTCTTGCATAGCAAAAGGATACCGAAAAGGGCAACTACAAACTCACAAAAGCAGAGTCTCTCCTGATGTTAAGATAATTATAGCCAGTTCATTGGCTTCCCCACCACAGCAGGCACTGCTTGAAGCAGTTTCAAGAAAAAGAGAAATGGATACGTTTCAACTTTGCATATCTTCATGGCTTAAAAGGGGGGCTAACTCCTGAAGAAACTTTCATAAAATGGCCTTTGTGTAAGCAGTTATCTGAGGCTCAATCAATCTGCATCGGATGCCTCTGTCTTGTCCTTTCTTTCTGTTCCTGTTAGCCTTAGGGCCCTCCTAATACATGCCTAGTCCTATGCCCATAGATTTTGAATGTCTGTTGTTTTCCTAATAAAAACCTAATAGCTTTTTCAGTATCATGATTATCCATGTAAAGGATAATTAACTCCAAGGAATTACTATTTCTTAAACGGCTTAGATACGATAGCAACAGTACAGATACCTGAGGTTTATTTTCCGACCTATTAAGCTAAATGCTATAGTGAATTTTAAACTACATGCCCACAGGTCTGCCTGGCTATGCAAAAATAAATATAATCCATTAGATAAATAGAAGCAAATATGGATAATTTAGAAAAATGAAATTATAGAAAAATACTTCACAATATTCTTAAATATTTTGTTCTATTAAATGGCAATCTTTAGATCTTTTGTATTATAAAGTAACTTGAAGCATTTAAAATAGTTTACTTTTTATACATCAGTGCACAATGTAAGCCATCTTTTCCATCTTCATCTCTTTACATACTAAGGTGTCATTTTATCAAAGTGAATGTGTTCCTCATAGCAATAATTCCAGTGTTAGGTAACTGACATCACTGGGTTATAAAATAATTTCATAATTATATCTCCCATTATGCCTATCTAGAATGGTTGTGTTGACGATCTATTGCCTAGAATACTAGACATCTCACAAGCACCATAGATCTTTGGGAAATATGCTTGGAGAACATGCTTAATTAGGCAATGCTCTGAATTTTGACATCCTTCTTCATGGTTCATAAAACGTTCAATTGCAAACACATGACTTCCAGAGTTTGAAGGACAGAAAAACCTGACATTTCCCTATATTAAAAACAGAATTATAGGGTCATGATATGAGGGGAACCAAAAAGTTTTTTATTTATTTTTAATAACTATCTATTATCTTGTTCAATAAGCCTAAATTTTCTAACAGTATGTAGAAATGAAATTCTAAGGCTAAGTCCTCACATCACTTGGGAATAAGCATCACTTATTTATGCCCAAGGAGACTGGAGCAATTGCGCTGTCCATCAAGTATTGTGAATACCTGGCCTTGTCCTGCAAGACACACCTTAACCTGAAGATGGATAAAGAAAGATGCTCATCACCCTAGAAAGGACTCCAAAGTTACCCAATGAGATGTGTGCTAAACAATTGTATTTCTATTTCCTTTTTCCTCTACTTATATCACACAATTCTAGCAATGAAGATATTCATAGAAATTGCTAGACAAGCATACCTTCATGTGGTTTCTGGTATCTAAAATGTTAAGTCCTAAAACGTTATTACTTTAGAGTACCAAGCCATTGATCAGGTGGCCACTGTAGTTCATGTCTGTGTTGGTGTAGGTTTTTCCCTTTTATTCTTCTATTTAGCAAGTTCACATTTACAGGCCATGCATGTGAGTCTCATACTTCTTTACCACAACAACACAAAGGAGAAAGTGAGGGTTAGAGTTTCAGTAATCATACTGACCAGGAGGCTGTTTTATAATCACATGTGGACATAGTACGCTTTAGAAAATACTCTTACATATATATATTCTTTAAAAGGTTTTGTTAATAGAACTTACGCTGGGCTAGAGAAATGGCTCAGTGGTTAAGAGTATCTACTTTTCTGGCAAAGAACTGGAGTACAGTTCCCAGCACCCATTCCAGTACCTCAGCACCAACAGTTCTAGCTCTGGTGGGGATACTATACCTCTAAGGCAGCTGCACTCAGAAGCACAGGCACATATAAACACACGGCTAAAAACAAGAAAAATAAACCTTTTTAAAAATTACGCATGCTTGGGAAAGAAGAGGTGTGCAAAATGTTTGAAACTAAAAACATTACATTCCTCTTTTCTACAGAATTATTGAACTGGTCAACTTTAGCATATTCATCTGATAATTCCACCCAATGTGTTGATACCAGGGAAGTGGAAGCTACAATTCTCCTAGTAGCGAATTTGGTAGAGAAATTTAGCATGCCTTTGACAAAAAGATGCTGCAGGAGGTCCTGGGGACAAAAGACAACACTTAAGAGGAAGTAAAAACCTCCTTTTGGTTGTTTTGTTTTCTTTCATTTGACTTACAGTTTTCCAACCAAAGGTAGAGAAAGCACAGTCCAATTTTCACACCAGTCAGCACGCCCAAGTTTCTTCAGCTCTGCTCTAGTCTGGTTGCAAGGTGGCCTCCACACAGAGTTGTGAGTTAGGAGCTGGATTCCCAGATGCTGTCATTATTTTTGGAAGACTCTGGAAACTTTAGGAAGTGGGACTTAGCTGGAATTAGTAGGCTACTGCTGCAGATATGACTTTAGAGTATCTTGACCTGACCCATGCTATCTGGCTGCCTGATCCCTGGCTGCCCCCCACCGCCCCCATGTGCTTCTGATGTCACACCATTCTTCCTTACAACACATTCATAAGCCATAGAGCCCAGGGAAGACAAACAGAACCCATTGAGACTGTGATCCTGAAGAGCTGCCATTGTTTGAGGGATACATTTTTTTTTATCATTTGTAAAGAAATGAAGAAGAGACTCCAGTAAATGCCAGCCTTTTTCTTTTTTGTTTTTCCTTTTTTTTTTTTTTTTTTTTTTTTTTTTTTTCTGTTCAACCATCAAAGCTCCACACAAATGCCCATTGCAGGCAGGAAAAAAATCATTTGAGTTTGTTTTAAGACTATCCATATACCTTCTGGAGTCAGATCTCCACAAGATTGTGATAAAAACAAGGAACTGTCACTCTCAAATATGTCTGAGTTTTGAACTAGGTATGAAAATAAGAATCAGTGGGTTATATGCTAGAAGTTGGTAGGATGGAAGAGACAGAATTCTAATGAGGTTATGAAGGACTCTAATTTTAAAATGAAGGTTTACATGTGAGGTCTAAATTCTACCTTGGAAACATTGAAGCACCATAATTCTAATACTGTTAAGTGGAAAGTGCTGTGAAAATATTACCCTCTTCTCATATGCTTGGTAAAAATAGAGAGCAACTTCTTCTTTCACCTCTCAGAACACTTAGGAAATTCTTTTATTAGAAATCACCTAAGCAACTCAGATTAACCTAAAAATATTCTTTAAAAATCAACTTCCTGCTTTTAATAATCAAATTTTATCCTATTCCATCATCAAATGATAGAGCCTATGGTCACTTCTGCTAATCTATTCTCCGAGAGTCCTGTATATGTCATGTTTATAATGCCATCCAGGCATACTCACCCCTCCCTGCCCCATCTCATCTGCCCACTACACCACTGCCTCCTTCTTCCAGACAAGTCCTGTTCCCACTTTGATGTCTTTTTGTCTTGACTTTGTGCTGTGAACTCTGAGTTTAACCAGGACCACTTATGTGGGCCATTGGAGCATGAGTAATTCCTCAGAGAAACCACAGTTGCTTTGACTATGAATCTCACTTGGGCCATGGATTTTAGTGATCCTGTCTTTGATCTCCACATACCTACATACTAACTCCTGGTAAGTTTTACCATACTGAAATATCTAGTTAAACACTGATAAAGTTCATATTCTCATCTTATATTTTGTTCAAATAATAAAAAAATTCTCAAAAAGTTAATTTTTAAAGAAATTTAAAATATTCATTCCATTATCCCATCTCTGAAATAATTCATAAAAGTATGTCATATTAGAGTGGTCAGTACTATAGTATGTGATTTAAATACAGTCTTTGAGCATCTATGTGAGATTTATGCATTTAGCATTCTATTACTCTGTGTTCTTTGAAGTGGAGACTTTCTATGTGGTTCTTTGCTTAAAAGATGGACTAAAGATGTATCTCAATTGATATTGAGATTTCCTAGAATTCATGAAGCTCTTGGTTCCTTCTTCAGTACCATAAAAGTTGGGAGTGATGGAACCATGTAAATAGGAAGATAAGATGGTCAAGAGCATCTTTTGTTATACAGTTAGTTCTAGGCCACCCTGGGCTACATGAAACCCTGTCTCAAAAAAATCATAAAAATGACATAAAAGTCATAAAAGTTCAGCTTATTATGCTGAACTTGACAAAATTAGAGTTTATGATAAACCCATTACAATTCTATCTCTTCCAGTTTAAAGTCTCAGTATCTGTCGCTAAAGGTATTCTGAGTTACAAGTCCCTTACCCAATCTCTTAGTAATGATACCCACACTCGAAATCAAGCATGGCCTTACTATTTCCATTCAAGTGTAAGTTGAACATTTATGTTCACTCAATCTCTTTATCTCAGGAAACTGGGGCAAGGACTGTAAGGGTTTTCTTCTGAGTTCATCCTCTGGCCACCTGACTCATGCATAGGTGCTTGGTGCATGCTTCTTACAACTGGTGACATAGACTGGGCCATCAATGTTGACACCGTGTTCCAGCATGTGCAAGGTAAAAAGCATGGCCACAATGCAGTTCTAAACAAGATCAGAAGTCCTGAGCCCTGATGTCTGTTCTTTTAAATGACTGGCAGGCAGACATCTGAAACCCCACACTGGAACTGGAAAGGCAGCCTAGCTTAATATGCATATTGTACTTTTTTTTTTTTTGACATGGTAAGCTTGATTTTTCCCCTTTTTATGCGTGATTTAGCAACTTGTCTTCTGGGAGATCTTCATGGAGCAGTGTCCTAGAATCTGAAGCAGGCTTCTGTTGTTGCTGAGAAGTGTCAAGTAGTGTTCCCTCTGGTTCCAAGCGCATGTGAAGCAGTACACAAGGGCATGCCTAAGCTACTGACAAGTGTTTTCTTGATTAACAAAGGAACTAAAATGCTTTACTAGACGCAGATCCTCCCAAGAACAATGTACTTGATGACACTGCAGTGAATAGCAAACACAAGTTTCCTGCCTACATCAGGTTAGTTGGGATAGAAGACAGTGCGACCTGACCTGGGAAGCTGTACACAAACGTTGATCCAGCCCAGATAGCCAGAGCACCAGCAGACTGTAGAGACTTCACCTGAACCCACATCAGAGAACCAGTGGGTTTATTGGGATTACCTACAAAAACATGATATACTTTAAAGCAACTAAAGTAACAGCGAGAGCCTGGGCTATGTATGGTATGGGCAGCTGTACCATTGAGTAGTTGTATCTGGAGTGTGATGGTTAATGACAAAGCTGCTATGGGGAGGGGGAATGCCAGGAAGTCACTTGTGTAATGTGTGGGCAGCTATACTGCTAAAGAGTCCCAAAGTAGTCAGCTGTTTAGTAGAAGAGTCCTGGAGAGGATCTAAAGAGCCCCATGACCTTTCCCCCCATCCATGAAGGAGCCCAGTCTCCTGGGAATCTTCTGCCTATGATCACAGATGCTCCAGTTCAAGATGGTGATGGTCCTGTCTACCATGCCAACTATGCGATAGAGCCTTACTCCTCTACCTGCTACAACAAAATACCCAAAAGGGAGACAGTGAAACTGGCCATTATTGTATAAAATGGTTTACTAATTGAAGTTCATTTAAAACATAATGATCTGTAGGTTCTCCTTGATTCTGGGCCAGCTACAGTTACCTCTGCTTGTACATGGTGGAAGTAGTCACGACCAAATCAATATGACTTTGGAAATCATAAAATCTGTCCCTCTCACTTCCCTTTATATTTCTCTGGCAAAGTCAATGGGTGGAGTAGAACCAGTTCACTTTTGCTTGGGTTTGAGTGCCCTGTTCTGCAAACCTACAGACACCATTCTAACATCCCCTGCAGAGCGAGAACTCTCCCTGCCTGTTCCTTTGGTTTCATATTTCAGAGATTCTTGCTGCTTGGAGATATATATATATATCAACAACAGGTCCAGCCTAGGGCAGGTGCAAGATACAGAACAGATCTCTGTCTTTCCTCTCTACCAACACCCTCCAACATATGGTGTGTGGGTGGAATTAGGTTAAAAAGAACATCCTCAGAAAAGAATAAAATTATCACCAAAGGAAGTATGCTGTAGAATAAAGACAGGAGGGTGGAGTGATATGGAAGGTGTTAGAGCACTGATTGTGTATGCAGAGCTTCTTCCACTGACCATCTGCCTATTGTTTTTCAAACATTTATATACAGACTATTAAGTGTCAGGCTCAGTAGGTAAGAGGGAGGAAAGGGGGTTACATGTTGCTGATTGTCAGCTGTGAGCCAAATACCAAATTAAATGATTTTTCAGAGATTTTCACATCACAATGCAGGGTGGTTCAAACTAAGTTCAGCTTAGGTCTGCTCTGGACAATCAACTCGTGAGCTCCAAAAGGGCAGGGATTGTGACTCCTAGGCTTGTGCTAGATTAGCATATGCTACCCTGTGGGACTCACTGATGCTTCAATGATTCTGTCCTTCCGATTTCAGATGCAGAGCAGGACCACATCTCTCACAATGAAGAGAGGAAGGTGTTGGATTCTCAAACACGTTTCAGCTCTATGGCACTGGCTGCAGATAGGAGCTTGATACAGCAGGACAAGCCATCAGGATTATCTTCCAGTAGAGACTGACACTATGAAAATGGGAGCTAAAATGGGCAGAAAAGTAGGAGGGCCATGCATGCTTTCCTCAGAATCTATATCCTGTTCACACAAACTAGATACGAGAAAAGTCATATTTTTCAAGCAGCATAAGTGTGCCTGAATAGATGACCTGCTAAAGGCTAGTAGCCTCCAGAAATCCTGCTTTGGAATTGAGCTCTGGATAAACACCTCCCACACCCAGGCTCTGGTACAGCTGGCCTCTCTACTTCCTGTTCTCTGCCACCTGCCTCTCTGAGTCATAGCCCTTATGCTTCTGAAGTACAGCCAGACCTCCCAATGACCTTCATTCATTGATTCATTCATTGTCATATACCCTTAGCAGATGTACTAATTAAAAAGGAAAGGACAGTTGTGTAATAAATGACATTTAATGAATTATATTGAAAAATCTATACATGGGCATAATTTGTAAAACGTAACAGGAATTCTTTATTTTTATTGTTGTATTTACATTCGCATGTAAACAACTAAAACAAGAAGGGCTTTTTTAGGCGGGGCCGTGGTTGGTGGCACACGCCTTTAATCCCAGCACTCGGGAGGGAGAGGCAGGCAGATTCCTGAGTTCGAGGCCAGCCTGATCTAGAGAGTGAATTCCAGAACAGCCAGGACTACACAGAGAAACCCCATCTCGAAACCCCTCTCCCAAAAAGGGGGGGGGGAGTTTAGGCATTAGCAAAATTTTTTAATCCTAATGCAAAAGGTTCAGCCAGCCTATGCTAGCATGAAATCTTTTTATTACTAAATAAAGATAACTCCACACAAATCCAGGGACAGCTTTGGTGCTGTTTGTAGTTAAAATTAGCTGCCATGATTTTTCAGGTCTGGGGCAATAAACCAAAACTAGATTTAAAGATATTCAAAACTAAACAATGACACAAGATTTTCTCTGCTGTTCTTTTGAACATTCCATTAGGCAACAAACTAGCTCTCTAACTAAAAAATATTTATGATCTCACAAGGTTTTCATAATTTTAAATTAGGCTTTAAAATAGTTACATTCGAAACATGTGTTTGGAGTTGTGAACTATTCTTATTTCATATATTTGTCCCTGGCTCTGGTCTTCATATATATATATATAGAATTTAATATTAACAAGAGGAAAACATATCCAAATACCATGGTTTCCACTGATGACTTTGTATGTTCAGTAAGTATATATTTACATATGGTTTAAGTGTGGTATGTCTTGTGTTGTGTGTGTGTGTATATTATTAAAAATTATAAAGGTATGTACTTATCTGGGTTCAGTGTGCTTTACTGAGGTGTTTAATGTAGACCTGTGGGAGTTGGTTCTCTCCTTCTGACGTGTGGGTCCCAGGGATGGACTTCAGGATGGCATGTTTGCCAACAATGTGATCACCCCTCACTGGCTCTGCCTTTCACTTTCTTGATGTGCCCTTGTTTATTTGTTCTGTGAGAAGATGGCACAATAGTTTTCAATCCCCACTACATGATGTGTCAGAGGTTAATCAGCATGAGAGCTATGTGAGTGAACTGCAACGAATGGTAAGGTATGCTTGGAAGAAAAATGATTCACACTATGTCTTCTAAAGACATTCATGCCATGATTTATGGTGTTCTTACATACCTTACATTGGTCAGCTCTGATTTTGTTATCCTGGCTGCATTTTATCAACTCAGCCATATTTCAGGGCTGGCATCTCCAGCAAGAAGCAGTTCTTTTCTCCTCCCTCGCAAGGTGGCCCTTCTTTCCCAGTCTAAAACCATCCAGGTCAGTCTTCCAGAGTCTTCAATCACCCCTCATTTATTAAACAGATGCCACAAATCCCATGTTTTCTTCTGTACTATATGATGGGAAGCAAAGCATGTAGTGTGCCAAGTTTGGATTTGTCTTTTACAATGATTCTTCTCAGAATGCACTGTGTTATTTAACCAAGGGTAAATTTACTATAATTGGAGAAAATCACAGGAAACCCATCATCTTCAGAATCTTTTCAAGTAAGCTGTTTTATCCACATCACTCCTTCCACTGGGTGTGCCCTTCCTTACAGCTTCCATCAGAACTTCACAGGCATCAACACAAACAAGGGTAAGTGTTACACCGTTACATCCCCCAACCTCCAGTTTCTCACTTTGGCAGAATACTGCCCTTGTGATGCTCCAACGATGTAACATTGATGAGCCAATAAATATGAAACTAACTATTCCTGGATATAAACAGGGAAAAATAACATGTTCAAAAGCATCTACATGAAACAGATACTTTGTGGGAGAAAATGTGAAAATTAGATATGGAGAATACTTGAGATAAGTTTCACAACAATTAAATGTGAGATGGTACAGAAGCCTCATATCCCATAGAACAAAGAACAATGCATTATATTTATCAGAAAAGAATTCGTTCTCTATTAGAGTTATAGACTATGGCCCCGGGAGAATGGACCCACCCTTCACAGGGTTGGGGAATGTGCCAGGGTTGGACATTTGAGCTGAATTCAGGGATTGTTGACATGTGAGAAACACCCCAACTACTCTTCCCCAACAGATGTGGATTGTTTCCTTTTCAACTGGCTGAGGGACTCTCTTTTACTTTTTGAGAAATTAAAGAGAATTATAAATCAGACATTGGGTTCACAGCCAGCTAAAGAGGAGAAAATTCAACATGTGTTTGTGCTAGAATAGGAGATGAGAATATTACAACCCAACTCTTTTTCTGATTTGTCTAGCATCCTACTCACCCTGGAAGACAAAAGAGGTCCCAGGGCTTTTTGCTGAGGATGCATATGTACATGGACAAACACAATTGGACATACATGTACATACAAATGCACATACACACATGAATATACAGAAGCATATCATGATGCATGTCATTTCTTATGAAAAAGAAACACTGAATGTATACTTTCAAAGAATTTGTTATTACCAGTTTTTAAACTAAATTTATTTCATCTGATATATTAAAACATAAAATTGGGATGGGAGAGGTGAATTAGTGTCTCAGAGTGCTTGCTGCTCTTCTAGGGGACCAGTATTTAGTCCCAAGCACCCACACCAGGGTATCATAACTGCCTGTAACTCCAACTTCAAGGAATCTGACATCCTCTTCTGTCCTCCATAGGTGCTTGCACATAGACATGATGCAAACACACGTAATAAATAAATAAAATTGTTGAGTTAATTAAAATATTTGAAAACAAAATTATTCATATTACTTATGGTTTTTATTATTTTGAGACTTACCACAAGTGTCACATGTATACACACAAACACACACACACACACACACATACACACACACACACACACACACACACACAGGACAGCATATGTTATTTTACACCCAAAATCAAAACATGTAGAATTTATAATTCTCAAGTAATTTTTTAACACTAATTTTTAAAATGAAACTTATTTCAATGAATCAAGACATAAATTTGTACAGATGTCATGTTCATGCAATGCTTACAAACATATATACATTTTGTTAATTTTGGATTGTTTTGTTTTTTAATGAGAAAAATAAAAGAGGATGACAGATGACTAGCTGCTTCTATGGATGCCTGGAAGTGTAGGCCAATCTCAAAATGCTGTAAAGTACAAACTCCTATTTTCATTATAGAACAATTAAGAGAGTGGTGGAGATGGGCAGTGGTGGCGCACACCTAAATCCCAGCACTTGGGAGACAGGGGCAGGCAGATTTCTGAGTTCGAGGCCAGCCTCGTCTACAAAGTGAGTTCCAGGACAGCCAGGGCTACACAGAGAAACCCTGTCTCGGAAAACCAAAAGGAGCGAGGGAGCGAGAGAGAGAGAGAGAGAGAGAGAGAGAGAGAGAGAGAGAGAGAGAGAGAGAAAGAGAGAGAGAGGTGGAAACATGAGCTTATTAGGGTCATATCTACAGCTAAAGCTCCTGTATCCAGCTTCATTTTCTTCTGGGACTAGAAATCAAGTCAAGAGTTAAGAAATGCCTACAAAGAACTCAAGAAGGTGGACTTCAGAAAATCAAATAACCCCATTAAAAAATGGGGCTCAGAACTTATCAAAGAATTCTCACCTGAGGAATACTGAATGGCAGAGAAGCACCTGAAAAAATGTTCAACATCCTTAATCATCAGGGAAATGCAAATCAAAACAACCCTGAGATTCCACCTCACATCAGTCAGAATGGATAAGATCAAAAATTCAGGTGACAGCAGATGCTGGTGAGGATGTGGAGAAAGAGGAACACTCCTCCATTGTTGGTGGGATTGTAGGCTTGTACAACCACTCTGGAAATCAGTCTGGCGGTTCCTCAGAAAATTGGACATAGTACTACCGGAGGATCCAGCAATACCTCTCCTGGGCATATATCCAGAAGATGTCCCAACCGATAAGAAGGACACATACTCCATTATGTTCATAGCAGTCTTACTTATAATAGCCAGAAGCTGGAAAGAACCCAGATGCCCCTTAACAGAGGAATGGATACAGAAAATGTGGTACATTTACACAATGGAGTACTACTCAGCTATTAAAAAGAATGAATTTATGAAATTCCTAGCCAAATGGATGGACCTGGAGGGCATCATCCTGAGTGAGGTAACACATTCACAAAGGAACTCACACAATATGTACTCACTGATAAGTGGATATTAGCCCAAAACCTAGGATACCCAAGATATAAGATACAATTTGCTAAACACATGAAACTCAAGAAGAATGAAGACTGACGTGTGGACACTATGCCCCTCCTTAGAATTGGGAACAAAATACCCATGGAAGGAGTTACAGAGACAAAGTTTGGAGCTGAGACGATCCACCCCATAATCAGCTTCCAAACGCTGACACCATTGCATACACTAGCAAGATTTTATCGAAAGGACCCAGATGTAGCTGTCTCTTGAGAGACTATGCCGGGGCCTAGCAAACACAGAAGTGGATGCTCACAGTCAGCTATTGGATGGATCACAGGGCCCCCAATGGAGGAGCTAGAGAAAGTATCCAAGGAGCTAAAGAGATCTGCAACCCTATAGGTGGAGCAACATTATGAACTAACCAGTACCCCGGAGCTCTTGACTCTAGCTACATATGTATCAAAAGACGCCCTAGTCGGTCATCACTGGAAAGAGAGGCCCATTGGACATGCAAACTGTATATGCCCCAGTACAGGGGAATGCCAGGGCCAAAAAAATGGCAATGGGTGGGTAGGGAAGTAGGGGGGAGGGTATGGGGGACTTTTGGGATAGCATTGGAAATGTAATTGAGGAAAATATGTAATAAAAATATTAAAAAAAAAGAAATGCCTACAAACTGTTTCTCTATGTGGGAAGACATTTTGAGAAAAGCAGATTGAGCAGGGCAGTGGTGGTGCATGCCTTTAATCCCAGCACTCGGGAGGCAGTGCAGGCAGATTTCTGAGTTTGAGGCCAGCCTGGTCACCTGGTCACACACACACACACACACACACACACACACACAAATGGACATCCATTACAGCCTCCAACTGCTTCATTACCTTCTCCTCATTCCTTGTAAACATTTATAAAGAACAAGAAATTTTCTTTGGTAAAATTAATCAACTTGCTCCATAACAACAGTAGCTTGAGTGATATTCATCCAAGCATCCCATAAAGGTTGAGTAGACAAGAGAAAAGATCACAAAGACCTCTTCCCTCCTGTCTGCATCATGAGATCCACAGTCCATGGGTTGTTTTTTAAGCCTCCAAACAATACAGCTATATGATGTCCTTTTGAATCTGATAGTTTTAAAACCAATTCAGCAATATCTGAATAGTTTTTAGATAAAATGAGAAGAAATGCATTGAATATAACATGTGCATCATTCTTTCTATATGTCTCTAAAATCTGGCAAAGCTTAAAGAACTCAACAACAAATTATACATACATAGTTTCTGTGATACATGAGTCACTGTTTGCTCACACTGTGTTACACGGAAAATTTAATGAATATTTTCCCACATGTAATATTTGGTCATAAGATACACTAAGTGTGCTATGATGAGAGTCATTCAGTCAGAGCACTTGGCTAAGATTAACTAACCTGTGACCATTTGTAACACTGAACGTACTTCTGCCTCAGATGACAGGAAGGCGATAGTAACTGGCAAATTTTAAATTTTCTCTGAAAATCCCAAGAAAAATTCATCTCATTTTTTAATGTGTTGTATAAAGATACATATAAACATTTGAAAAGAGCCATAGCTGTGTTTAAACTATCACAAGGAAGGCCCATATTTTTATTCAGGATATTTTTTTAGAAAGCAACCATACCTAGATGGACCTCAGAGCTGAGCTTACCAAGCTCCTCAATTTGGCCAGACCACTTTTGTGATTTATTCTGACTACCCTCATATGACATTTTCCAGAAAAACTAAGATTTTTATCGTAGAACTTGTGTATTTGTATTAACCAACTAAGTAGAAAAAGTGAATAACCTCATAGTACCCACAGCCATTAGGCTCCAATTCCTATGGTCATGTGAGACCTAACTGACTTGTATAATTACACAGTCCTCTTATTCCTTCCCCCCCTTTCTCTCTCTGTGTGGGTCTCTCTCAGTGTCTGTCTCTCTGTCTTTGTGTCTTTCTCACTGTTTCTCTGTCTCTCTGTCTTTCAGTCTTTCTCTGTCTGTCTTTGTCTGTCTCTGTCTCTCTCTATCTGTCTTTCTCTGTTTCTGTTGCCTCTGTCTCTCTCTGTCTCCTCTCTCTCTCTCTCTCTCTCTCTCTCTCTCTCTCTCTCTCTCTCTCTCTCTCTCTCTCATAAGTATGAGATCAAGCTCAGTTGTCTTTCTGGCACTATCTGCACTGCTTGATGAAACAGGGTCTCTTACTGGACCAGAGTTCATTAGTTAGGCTAGACTCGCTGGCTAGAGGGCCCAGAGATCTGGTTGTTTCTGCCTCCTTAACACTGAGGTTATAAATATGAGTCAACATGCACAGCTTCTCACATGGGTTAGAGATTGAACTTGGAAATCCCATACACATGCAACAGGCACCTTAGTAATTGGTCTATCTCCCCAGTAGTTCTTTCTCCCATCTTAGGAGGTTTTTTGTTTGTTTGTTTATTTGTTTGTTTGTTTGTTTCTCGCCACAGGCTGTTATTATCAATAAATGTAATCCCTGGAAGGGTATGTTCCCTGTCTTAGTTACAAGTCTCATTGGTACATAATGTGGGGTGTGGCAAGAGTAGAAGGTAGCTGTCATGTTATATCTGCAGTCAGGGATAATATGTGAAAATTTGCACTCAGCTAGCTCTATGTTGGTCTGCAGCCTGGGAACTAGCTCATGGAATGGTGCCCCCACATTCAGGTTGGATCTTCCCATCTCAGTTAATCTAACTAGATAATCCATCACAGACATGCCCTAACTTGTTTCTTCAGTGACTCTAAATCCTGTCCAGTTGACAATCAACATACACCATTGCATTATTTTTTCAAAGACTGAAATTCAGGAATTATTTTTGTCTAAGTGTTTCTACTTCTAATAATAAACTTTATTACTAAAAATTTTCAAATAAATAAAAACATCACAAACCAAATTTAACTAGACCTAAAATCTATATAATTTAAAATGAATTTATAAACAGCTAGAACTACCAATTGAAACAGGAGTTGTGGAGACATGATAAATTTTACACTTTCAGAATACAAGATATTTTATGTACTTACCTGCACCAAAACAGAAAAGCCCGTGATAGAATTAGAACAAGAAAGGCATCCTCTTCCATAACTCATGTCCATTACCTGAGTTCTGACTTCCTCTTAGCTTTTCTATCTGGTATTCTTATATTTAGACTTTCTATTCAAAAACTTGTAAATGCTATTTCTGGGAGGATTTTTGTCTAGTGCATATGTTAGTTATGCATAAAGCAGGAAGGGAAGCTCCTTGGCTCAGGTGTGCTGACTCACCTGTTGGGACACATGATGTCAAGTCGACAGAGGAAGAACAGAATTGGGCAAACACTGATTTACTTTGCTTGGTTTGCTAAGAAAAGAGATCTCTAACTTAAAACATAAGAAGCCAGAGAGATCATTTCCATTTCTGGGCAATGAACTGCATTTGTTCTAAGTCAAGCAGAGCATTTTGCTGAATATTGAACTGTATTGTATATTCCATCAAGGACCATGTGTGATCATGCCTATACAATAAGGGGGGCATAGAGATAGATAGATAGCAGTTGAGGAAAAATCTCAGCTCAAAACCATTATTTCTAATAACTATATGCTGCTGGATTTAATTATAAAATTGTACAATAGATCCATTAACACACGATCCAGAAGCAGGGAACAAGTAAACTATCAATTATCTCAGAATAAATCCAAAGGAACTGGGTTTGTTTGTTCAATCTAAATTCATACATTGGAAAAATACTTCATAGGTAAACCAAGACTCTCACAATACATCAGTTTCCCATCATGTTTTTCTGAACAATGCAGAAAAAAAAATGTGATTTGGATAGCCATGCATGGAGAGAGATTGTTTATTAACTGAACTATTATCTCCTGGCAATGCAGAAAAGAAGTTCTAACTATCAATCAACATTGTCCTTTGTTCTCTTTCCCACGTGCTTATTTCATTTCCACCAAGTCACCTTCAAGCAGGTGCCCTTCACTTCTTAACCACACTCATTTCTTTTGCCTACACGGGTTGCCCCTTCTGGGGAATGCTGTTCTCCCAGCTCTTTGGATAATTGGACCTCTCCTGACTTATAGGTATTAGTTTAAATGCCATTCATTTCCACATTATCTCTAGATTAGACACCTACTTGCCCAACCCATTTACTAGCCTATCCCTCTGTTTATTTCCTACCATGATCTGATGAATTTTCAGTTCTTCCACAGAACATAACCTTCATAAAGGCTAAGATTCTGTGAATTTACTGAACGAGTATTTGCAAAGCCACGAGTTGGGCATGTAGTAGATTGTCAAGCATACTTTTAACAGATGAATGGATGAATAAATTGATGTTACTGTAAACCATGAAGCAATACCATTCATTGTTATCTTTTAGGATATAATGCGTCTTTATCAGTGTTCTATGTGGGGTTGTGGGACACCTAGTATTCTGTAAGGCTCCAATTTATCTCACTGTGGATAAATATACTTCATGATGGAAAAACATGTAAGGTTCTTAAATAGGGGAAGACCTAAACCTTTACAGCAAGAAGCTATAAAACAATGAGCTGGGGAACATTCTGCACTTAGACTCAAATGGAGTTTCTGTGCTACCAGGGGTGTGGAGACTTTATTATCATAAAGAACTGTTAAAAACAATACTTTGTGTTTTAGATCATCACAGCCTCAGAATGAGCCAGTAGTGTACTATGTCATTACAAAGTACCAGTATCTTAAATCAAAAGATGGCTCAGCCAGACCCAGTCTGTGTATTTGTTCATCCCCAAACTTAACTATTTAAAAACAGGTGTGCATCAGTTAGTAGACTACTTGCCTTGCCAAGCATGCATGAGGATCTTGGATTTAATTCCTAGCATTGCATAAACTCGGTATGGTAGTACATACCCTTACCTTGTTTTAAGTTAGAGATCCCTTTTCTTAGAACTAGGAGGTAGGGAAGATGGAAACATAAACACTAGAAGTTTGTAATCATCATTGGTTGTTGGATATACAAAAAGTTCATGGTTAGTCTAAGCTACCTGAAACCCCATCTTAATATATATATATATTCCCCCAAAGTCTACTGAAATCAAATATATATGTGTGTGTGTGTGTGTGTGTGTGTGTGTGTGTGTGTATGTATATATAAATATAATGTTATCACATTATATTATGTTATAGTTATTTTAATATCTTAATGTATTAATTATAATGGTATTATATATTATATATGTGTATACATATTCTAATATATGTTGTTTATGCAGTGCTGTGAATATATAATAGATATATAATATACAATATATAATATAATAATATATATTAATAAAAGAACGGTAAGTAAAAGAATTATGGAAACTGATTCTCATAATGAAATAAAAATATTTACTAATAAAGCCAATGAAAAGGAAGAATTTTTCTAACAGTTCAGAGTCATCCTGATCACTGCACACAACAGTGACTTGCTTCTTGGTGTATATACATTCCGACTATGTGTGGTTAGCAGTTAGGACACAGGAGAGGGAATTCACATAAACACAAGCTGACCTGACTAAAGACTGATTATATCATCATAAGTGGCCACCCAAGCCCACCACTGCAAAGTATTTTCATTCAATACTGTATTTCTCCTGATTTTTAATATATATGGTTGGTTGAGAGGTATTCATGTTGGAGTTTTCTTAGTCCCTACAAGTGATAAGAGAATTATAACAGCAAGCACCTTAGCATATTTAGGTGGCTGATAGTAATGTAAAGAACGGCCATCAGCTAGGAGCTGGATACTAGTCAGCAAACTGGTCCGATCCATACAAATGCAATGGGCCTCTTTGACAGTCCTCCAGGAGTTTGTCTGAATCTATATCCTAAGGGACTGAGATTTAGTGGATATAATGAGTATTTAGAAGATGTTTATAGATTAAAAGGGGGCACAGATGTGTTCAGTCTAGAGCAAGTATATGAATAAGAAGGACACATTCAACTTGAAAGGTAGACACCATGGGGCTGGAGAGATGGCTTCCCCAAAAGAAGTCCTCATGCCTGAGGACTTCCCTCCTCACACACCCATTCCAACGTGTTGAGCCACAACTGTGAGGAACAAAGCTGAGCTCATCAGTGGAAATCGTGTGGATTTCATGATTACATTTCTCATCTTGAAAGTTACTTATTTCCTCCTGTCAATATACGGTTTTGAAATGTAAGTTGAGAAAAAGAACAACACAAAGGTGAAGGAGCAGTGCCACTTGGATTTGGGGTCTTTGGTGGGTGAACTGAAGTTCTATGTACCTGAGGTCTCAAGGCCCAGCATCCAGAGCTTTCCTCAGGCTCATAAAGACCTACAGCCAACCTGCAAGCAAAGAACTTCGTACCTGCCATCCAGAGACAGAGCAGAGAAAGCAGCAGGGCTGTGATTCACATAAGATAGTCCAACAAGCTAGCATCAAAAGCAGGAATAATTGTGATAGATATTTGACACAAGTACAGATCTTTTACATTTTTAAACAAAAAAATAAGTGATATTTTATGTTTCAAAATACTACAGCATCCAGCAGTACTTAGAAATATGATTTTATATCATGAACAGTCTATGAATTTAGTGTAAGATATTTACAAACCATTGTTAGTCCTACAAAAGACAAAGAATGTCCCCCAAAGTCTACTGAAATCAAATAATGATGTTTTTCTTTGTTTTCAGCTATTCACTTCCCTTTGACAAGGGCTGTTTAGAAAACACTGGGTTCCTCTATTTTTCTTTAGGCCCTCTCCCCCTAAAGACTACAGCAAACACTAAAACACAGAAGTAATGGAAACTAGTGTGTAAGAAAGACCCATTTCCAGAAAGAAGTAATAACAGGGCTAATCTGGGAAGTGAGTTATAGAATCCATACTCCCCTGCTCTGAATAAGCAACTGCTAAAAGGCATCTAAGCACCTCACCAGCCTGCCAAAGGAGCTGGGCAACCTTCCTTACTGTGCAAAGCGTAATTGTCTCCAAGACAATGAGCAACAGTTACATTGCTCTGGGTCTCCATCCAGCCTGCTTATCTCAAGATTCATAGACTCACTGAATTCTGTCCTGTGACTGAATACCACAGCCTGATGTATTGGTATCCACCTACAGAAACAGTGAGCTTCCCAGACTGGATTCTGCTATCTTTATAGATGGAAACCTTCTATCCAGGGCAGCTGTTGTTGTCTAGAATTATGAGAATTCAGTGTGTTTGCTAGGCCCCGCAAACACAGAAGTGGATGCTCACAGTCAGCTAATGGATGGATCACAGGGCTCCCAATGGAGGAGCTAGAGAAAGTACCCAAGGAGCTAAAGGGGTCTGCAACCCTATAGGTGGAACAACATTATGAACTAAGCAGTACCCCAGAGCTCTTGACTCTAGCTGAATATATATCAAAAGATGGCCTAGTCGGCCATTACTGGAAAGAGAGGCCCATTGGACACGCAAACTTTATATGCCCCAGTACAGGGGAACGCCAGGGCCAAAAAGGGGGAGTGGGTGGGTAGGGGAGTGGGGGTGGGTGGCTACGGGGGACTTTTGGGATAGCATTGGAAATGTAAATGAGCTAAATACCTAATAAAAAATGGAAAAAAAAAAGAATTCAGTGTGGATGTCTAAATCTTGGGGATCCGGGGCTAAAGAAATGACGTAGGTAATGAAGTACTTGCCAAGATGTCTGAGGACCTGAGTTCAGATTCCTAACACCCATTTAAAATGCTGGACAGTGTGGTGGGCTGTGTGGTGCATGCCTGTATTCAGCATAGCGTTTGTGAGGCAGAGAGAGAAACAATGCTGCGAACTTGCTGACCAGCATCTAGCCAGACTGGTTGACTGCAGGGTTACTTAATGATCCTCTTTCCAAAAAAAAAAAAAAAAAAAAAAGTAGAAAATGACTGGGAAGAACATCAATCACACACACTCTCTAACACACACACTCACACCCTTACACACATACACATTCTCACACATACAATCACACACACACAGATAAACATATACAAACACACAGATATATATATACACACACACAAACAGACACTTACTCACACACACATATGTACACACACATACATACATACACACTCGCATACATAAACATACACACACCCATAAATACATTTACAAACATGCATACATACAGATCACAAAACATGCACACATACACACATAAACATACATACAAATACACTCACACACATAGATACATGCACACACTACATAGAGATACACACTATGTATCCACAGACACAGACATATACACACACTTGCACACACATATGTACACACTCACCCACATATACACACACATATATATACACACTCATGTAATACATATATATAATTCATAAACACACATGCACATACATACACATATACACACACTCACACATAAACACACTCACACACATACATGCATACATACATAGATACATACATACACAGACACTCACATGCATACACACACACTGACCCACACACATAAAGACATGTACATACACTTGCACACACATGTACACACTCACACATATACATATACACACATACACACGTATATATACTCACACACATTTACACACATACACACATATAATTACACACACACATATATATATATTCACACACATGCAAACACACACTCACACATACACACACATACATACACATACTCACACACACATACATACACACAGAGAGAAAGGAAAGGGGTAAGTCTGAAGAAACAGTGTTTTTTCTCCTTCCCAGGGGAAGGAGTGGGGAGATAGGAAGCTCAGGTGACCGTAACAATCGCACCTGGAGCAAAAATCTATTCATCCTTTATTTTGATTTAATTCATTGTAAGTTAAGGAGTTTGAAGTTCTTATCTGATGGTCTCTAATTGATCAGCACTTCTTTTTTCAAGCAGGTGACCTAAAGACTTTTTTTCTTAGCATGGAGATCCACTTTGTTTTGAAAGCAAACAACAACTCTTTGACTCATTTTCCTTGGATAGATTTGCCATAGTGTTTTAACATCTGAAACTGCCACCCGTGGGTTTAAATTTCTGAAGCATTAAATGGCAGCAAGCTTGTTCTAGCTTATGGGAATATGAGCTCAGAGACAATGGCACCATATGGAGTGAGGACGGCATAATGAACCAGGAAAGCAAGAACCAGATGAGTCAGGAGGCTCCAAATACAAAGCAAGGTTAGCACACTCCTCCAAACTTAGCACACACACGCAATGAGCACCACCTTCTACACTTGCCTGACACCTCACTCATTACAACTACAGTGTGTTCATAAGGATCCAGCTAGATCTCAAAACCAGAAAGACATTTTAACACTATAGTCAGCATAACACCAGGCAGTCCTTTGACTCATCTTGTCACCGTCTCAGCTACAATGGAAAATGTCATGTCAGGTAATACGTCCTTTTAGGAAACTGGCATTCATGGCTGGGATTTGTATAATAGACTATTTTACTAACAGTAACTATTTTGATGGCTCTATGAGGTTTGGGATATTGGTACGCAAAGCAGCAATGTCTTCTTCTAACTGGCATTTTGGCATCTTATGACTTGGATTCCTATTCAGTAACTGTGACTTCAGCGACTGCAACAGAAATACTTGCATATACTTTAACATTTAAAATACCACAGTATTCCATATTCCATATCATTTAGAACCTGCTAAGCAAATTACAATAATTGGACTAGAAGTTTTAGAATAAGAAACTTAAAATATAATTGTCATTTTGATCACTAGAATGATTTTAATAATACACAAGGCCTAGAAGTCTTGACAAACATAACAGCAATAAAGTATGTGTGTGATGGACTTGTACATAAAGTATATTGTTTAAACCCAAAAAGAAGGTGCTAATTGGGTTTTATTCTTCATATGACATGTAATATGGTAAGAGCTTAAAGAATTTGTTCACTTCCCAGTAACTTAGAGACCAAAATAAGCATGAAAAGGAGTAGTAAGACCTGCATAGGGAGGGTACAAGCACGAGGAGACAGTGATGACAAACTCAAAGGATCAATTAAATGTGCATTAGGGGAAAGTGACACCCAAGGTCACAGGACTTAAAACAACGTGGCTCTAAAACTCATGATCTCAGCTTCTTCCCACTTCTTTCATTCTTTATTGTTCCTAGATAAATAAAAGGAATACTAACAATATGTTGAAAGAAAGGAAAATATGTTTCTCAAATACTGTGAAAACAAAATTAAAGAAAATGAGCAACAAGATGGATGAGCCCATGAGGGTACTCAGTTCCAAGCCAGGCAATCTGAGTTTGATGTCTGGACCCACATGATGGAAAAAGAGAACTCATGCCTGTGGGTTGTCTTCTGACCTCCACATCCACAATGGGGAATGGGGAAACCCCATTCCACCAACACATACTAAACACACAAATAAATATAAACAGAAAAGTAGTATAATCTTAAAATGCTAATTACTTTTTTTAATTAATTTCTGTGACAGTCTCTTGACTTGATCTTTAGAAAATAGCAATAGCACTATGATGGATAGTCTCGGTTGTCAACCAGAATTGGATCATCTAGAAGATATACCTTAGGATCTGGCTATGGGAGCATACATACATACATATATACATATATACATATACAGTCATTTTTTATCATAAAGAATACTACAGAGAGACAAAGGAAAAATACCATTAGTTATAGGACTTGTTCCAAGGAAGACTACCAATTGGTGTGAGATGCTTTCCAAATACTCTCTCATCAGTAGCTGTGCTGAACAAGATAAGTGCTGATTTCAGAGGAAAACCAGCTTCCTTTCATATATATAGATAAATGAACATCCTAAAAATTACCAGGGTATGGGAGTCCCCACTCCCACCCCACCCCATGAGAAATAGAATTGGCTTAAATCTACTTACTCTGGAATCATGCCCCACCTTGAATAAATGTCAGCAATCTACAGTGCCTGGATCAAGCAAGAGCAAGTCTGTCCAGATTATCCCAGCTCTCAGGAAGTGGGGCTCAGAAAGCAGAAGGATCAGAAAGTTAAACTCATCCTTAACTACAGAAAGAGTTAAGACTAGCCTAGAATATAAGGGACTTTGTCTCAGTAAAGAAGAAAGGAACAAAGAAAGAAAGAGAAGCACTAATTTTGAAGAAAGATGGATATAAAAATATTCAAGAATTCAAGGAAATGTTCCTAAAACCACAGAAAGTACTTACCAGGAATCTGCTGCTGAATTGTTCTGTTCATTAAGTACTTAAGGGGAGAATGTGGCAGGAAAGACCCCTCAGGAGGACAGTGTTTGGTGTGCTCAAGGTTCAGAGTTCGAGCCCCAGCCCTAATCAACCACCCAATAAAGGAAGTAGCATAACTAATTAATTAAGAGAAGGAAAGAGTGTTATCTTGGACCTGGACTTCTCTGTGCAGCCACTCCCTTCCTTAGTCCTTGTCTCAGTTGGGGTTTAGGATTGCTGTGATGAGGCACCATGACCATCAGTAACTTGGTTAGGAAAGAGTTTATTTCACTCACAATTTCAGATCACTGTTCATCATTAAAATCAGGAAGGGCAGGAACTCATGAATTGCAGGAACCTGATGCAGAGGCCATAGAGGGGTGCTGCTTACTGGCTTGCTCACCATGTCTTGGTCAACCTTCTTTCTTACAGGACATAGGACTACTAGCCTAAGGGTGTCACTACTCACAATGGCCTGGATGCGTCCACAGTAATCATTGATTAAGAAAATGCCCTACAGGCTTGCCTACTGCCTGATCCTATGGAGGCCTTTTCTCAATTGAGGCTCTCTCCTCTCTGATGACTCTAGCTTGTGTCAAGTTGACATAACACTAGTCAGCACAGTCCTTTCCGCTCACTCCCTCATCCCAAGTGAAGAACAAAGCTATCAAATACATTGCTCTCTGTATGTCCCAGAGCATAGCTCTGCCATTTATTTTTAAATAAAGAAAATGCCCTGTTGGTATTTCAAATAAAATGATGACCCCAATAATAGCCAAATACTTCCAACAATATATTTTCACACTTGGACATTCTCTTGCCAGCTTTGGGTGGGAAACAGGCTTTTTAGGGGACAGTGATGCTTTAAGGAAGGTTAGAGTTCCACTTCCAATTGTATCAAAGGAAGCCTTACCCTGTCTAGTGAACAAGGGAATTCTGAGGTGTGCTCACCCCTACTGATAAGAACAGTGTTTAAATGATGCTGTATATATATATATATATATATATATATATATATATATATATATATATATATATTCATAGAAAATCAGGCACAGGCAGAAAAAAAATTCACCTTCAGCACGGAGCTTCAGGGTCAATTCCTACCATCTTCCTTGGGCTTAAGCACAAGGAGTGTGAACCCAGGAGGAGAGGAAGGAATGACGACCACGCCCCTTTTCCAAGACAGATCAGGTTTCATAGAGCCAAGGGTTGACAAGGCAGGGTGTGACCCTTGAGCCCTCAGTCAGATTGATCCAGATTTTAATAACTGAAAGTGGCTACACCATAGTTTCAGATCTGAAGGAACAAAAGGACGACGAGTCAACAGAACACAGTTCAAAGCGAAACCTGAATAAAAATAAAACGTTTTCATGTTCGCACCCCACTGAGTGCAGGACCACTTCACTGAGCACAGAGGTACAAGGATGAGCAGCTGCATAATGCAGGGTCCCGCGTTGCCAGGAACAGGGAGCAGGTGTGACGTGGTCCTGCTGGGCAGGGGTGAAGAAAGGGGAAGAGGGAGAGGGAGAAGCAGAGTTTAAAGGAGAGACAGGAAATAGGAAAGCACTCTGAATGCAACAGACAGACTCTAAAGCAAAAGAAGAACCGTGGCTTGACATTTTCAAGAAGCCAGTTCTGACAGTGGCCAAGGGAGTCGCCAGGGAAGAAGCACAGGCTGAAGAAACACAAGACAGGGAGGCTGTATCCTATTGAAGTGGAGGCAATCTCTCCTTTCCCCTCCTGCAGATAACTGAGGATGTCTAGGTAAAAGTGAAGCCGGAAGGATGAAGACCTTGCCTTAGTAGGGTGAAGAATTGAAGGAATGCAGGGCTTAAATTTACATTTTAAATAATCTGGCTTATATTTCAGTCAATCAGATTAGTAAAGCAATGCTTAGAATTCCTCCTGCTTAAAAGGAAAAATTCCTCTTGAAAACCCAACTAGGGTAAGGTTCAGGGGAATAAAGGTTTAAATTGGAGAGACACTAGACCTGGAAAGTTTAGGGACCAAACAGCTTTAAAGCGCGAGCATTCCTCTTCACTAAACAGAACTGACAGAGTTTGGAAATTTGATCCTTATTTGGTAATAAGGAAGACAAGGACTCTGGGAGACATCTACTGCTCTTTCTTGAATCTGTGATTATTGACAAATGCTTGAAAATATAGGAATTTTGATACCTGCCTGAATACCATTCCTTTTTAAAAGATAGAATGCTTTTTTATTATTTTGGGGATTTCATATTTGTATATATAAAAGTAATATAATTTTTAAAGGAAAGGATGGTGAATAATAGATGAGCGAAGTTATGCTGCTCTGTAGGAGAGCATTTTCTAAGCCTTGTGAGTCTCTGGGTTCAATCCCCAGAGTTCCTACAAATCACACACAGACAAAAAGGTGAAGCTGTATTAGGTACACTGGCAGGACTTCCAATGAAAGAAGTATCCACATGAGAAGAAAGAGGGAATTCGGGCTCGGGTCTTACAACTGAACTGATGAACAGAGAGAGTGGTACCATTCACAGGAACAATGCAGAAGAGGAGAAATTCTGACATGGCAGGAGGAAGTGAGTTAGCTTGTAAGCATTTAGAAACAAGGTGCTTGTGCCCCATTAACAAACAAGGCCTGAATGTGTTTCTCCTCTGTCCAATCCTCAAAGAGACAGAAGCTGAGGTTGTCTGTGTTTCCATGAAGAAGGAGGAACTAAGCCTCCTCTTTAGGACACCCAGTGACCCCAAGAAATAAACGACAAACACATTTTTCTCTTTGAGTGAGCTAACTCCCCAAGGGCTGGCAATGTCTCCACATGTTAGAGAGTAAAGGTCCAGCATAAGTAGATGCTAAACCAATAGCTAAGGACTGCGAGTTTAGACTCTGTGAAGTTTGTGACAAGCAGTAATGAAAATGTCAGATGCCACATGGCTGAGGAACGTGGTGCATATGAAACACATGTTATTTAACAATCTGCCACTGAGTGAACAAAAACCAGCTGAAATCAGGCTAGAGGCAGCCAAGAGCGCACCGCTAAGTCATTACTAAGCATTACCAGGATTGGCTGTGTGACAGCCAGGCTGTGATTCTTATTCTGCCAGAAACCTAGATCAAGAGGAGATGGATGGAACATGCTGAAAAAACGAATAATAATGGAGGGAAGGGATCCTCCGTCATAGCCAGGTATTGTTTACATAGCAAGAAGAGGTAAGAAAAGGAAGCCAAGCCTCTCTAAAAGTCCTTGACTCTGGCCTTTCCCTGATGGTAATTTTCTTTACTTAAGTCACCATTTCATGTCCTTCATCCACTGGGGCAACAGCTAATGAAACAGAGGTCTTGCAGACAAGCTCCAGAAGAAGAAGAAGAAGAAGAAGAAGAAGAAGAAGAAGAAGAAGAAGAAGAAGAAGAAGAAGAAGGAAGGAGGAGGAGGAGGAGGAGGAGGGGGAGGAGAAGGGGGAGGGGGAGGGGGAAGAAGAGGAAGAGGAGAAAGAAAGAGGAGGGAGAGGAAGAAGATTGCCTATTTACCAGGGTCTCACCTGAGCTCTGGAGAGTTGGAAAGTTCGAACATCCAACAGAAAACACTTCCCAATAGCTCTTTTTTCTGGTGCAAACCATTTAAGTTTCATAGTTTCCCCACTGAGCCTCCTTTCACTTATTGGTAAAGTGGGGATAATAACTCTCTTTTAGCAGTGGTTCTGGGAGTGTTTCCTAGAGACGCGTATTTTAAAGATTTGTGCTGCTGTTGGAGGCAGTAGAACCAAGAAGAAATAAGTTAGGGTATTAGCATGTGCCCTGAAAGAATCTATTGGATAGTCAGTACTTTCACAGCTCTCTTGGCTTCCTGGCCACCACAGGGTGAGCACGCATCTCTGACACCCACTAGTGCTACAGGAGCTGTGCTGCTACAGAAAGCAACAGAGCCAAGTAATACTGGATCAGAAAATATCCCTGAAACTATGAACCAAGATTGTTTTCCTCCATTTAAATTGATCATCCCAGGTCTTTTGTCACAGTGATGGAATCTAAACACAAGTGTCAATGTACAAACTCATGTTGAAATGTAATCCTTACTGAGAGGTTATAAGAGGGCCAACCAGACTGACTATGGTGTGTGCAGGTGGAACTCAGAGAAGTGATTAAGATTAAAGGAAACCAAATTGTCTGGGTTCAAATACAATGTTACTGTGCCTTTACAAGATGGAGACTGAGTTAATGTGCACAGTCACTTGCCTGCATGGTGTTCTATGCATAAGCAAGAAGGATTTCACCAGATGCATCTGTGCACTGTGCCTAAATAAATATTTATTCTTTTCAAATTCCTCTCTGTGATCTTCAGTTATGACAACCAAACATGTACTGAGATAGGGATTTTCCCAGAACTGTGTGCAAATAAAATTTTTATCTGAGGACTAATTGAATTAATTGAACCTAATGTCAAAAAAAATGCCTATGTTTAAACAATTACAAAATATTAAGCTCATACAACATAAGTGGTAGGGTTGGGAAGCAGTTTGAACTGCCCTTGTTACACCCTGCTCATGCAGTTGACTCCTTATGTTAATTGAACCATGCTTCATTTTTCTTTTCTTCACCTAACAATGGTAACTGAAAGGAATACTTTATTTTGAAGTCTACTTAAGATTAAATTAAAAAATACGAATTCTCTTGCTGGGCATACGGAGCATGTTCATAAAACGTGAGTTTAACAGATGCAAACCATGTAGACAGCAAAGTCAGTGGAGCTTCTGTACCATGAGACTCTTTGCATGTCTGTGCACAAGAATTATTTTCCTTATGGCAGTGGTGTTTATGTTAACACTTGTAGAACCTACTACATATAATTATCTGTATAGATTTATAAAAATGTCACAAAGACAATTAAAAGACAAACTCTGCAATGTCAGGTGATCTAAAGGGACAGCTCAGAAAGGTACATAACTTTCTTTTGGTGACCACTGGCAACCTTTTGGCCCAATTAAAATTACTTGCAATATTTTTCTAGAACATTCTCCCACTGAAGAATAATTCTGAAAAAAAAAAAAAAAAAAAAACCTCTTGTTAGGTGAGCCTCATTAGTTTTGCCCTGCTGGTTGGTACAAGTGCTACAAGAGCCCTTCCAGAATTCATTTTAAAAATGAGGAGCTCTGGATTCAAACAGTCACAGAAATAGCCTACTGAAAGGATTTCTTGAAGAATCTCAGTTTAGACTTTTAAACATTTGCAGTGTATACTATTCTACTGCTAAGGAAATAAGTCCAGCCTGATTTTCTTCACTAGATGATTCCTAGAGAGCCTGTAAGTGTAGGTGAATCCTTTTCTCCAGGTCCTAGTCTTTCTAGAACATGATCATCTTTGTCATCTGTAATACTTGGGACCTGCAAGCCAAGCCAGGTCAGTTTTCCTGAGGAGCCCTCATGAGAAAGGCAATTTTCTTATTTTATAATTAGATCCATTCTTACACTTGATATTTCCTCCTGACAAGCACTTATGTAGTTGCATACTTGATTTTTAAAATGAGATCCTTATGCAAAAGAGTAGAGAATCTTACTGTACATCTGCAAATATAAATAACAATATTTACCATAGACAAGGAGCAAATGATAAATGTTCCTGACTTGGGTTGAAGGATAAGAGGGTGGGGGAAAGCTTGGTGGGAATCAGATAACATTTAAAAATATTTCACTTTTCTTCACAATTCTAATATATCTATTAAATTGTTATGTATTATAGATAGCTTAATTATTTGAATGGGTGTTTGTTCACATATTTACAAGAGATAATTAATATAAAAAGACCATCAATAATATTCCCTAGAAATATCCAGAGAGCTTCTCTCAACAGTTCATTCAGTCTAGTAGCTAAAGAGCATACTATTGGATCCTGGGTAAAGCAGTGGTCTCAGTGGCTGCTTCTTGGCTAAAAAAAAGCTTGGAAATCCTACCTGGGCCCATTGGTAAATAATGTCATCTGTCCCCAAGAGGCCTTTCTTAGAAAAGTCAATAGTTTGAAAGACTTGAGACTCACTTGCTCTTGACACAAGCTTTGGTCACTCAGACATGCAGTAAAGCGAAACCCATCTGTAAATGACAGAAACCTGAAGTAGCTATGGCTACTTATTACTGATAATTTTCAAATCTGTAAGAGCTGATGAGCATCAGTGTGAAACAACTAACAAGGATAATGATAATCTGTTTTCAAATGTTACATCTGATTTACAAATGCATGAATATAATACTTAGAGATGAACAAACTCTTAAAATATAACACATTATTCTGAAACATTACATACATAGTAATATATCAAAAATACACCAAGAATAACAAGTAAAGATCCACTTCATTGAAAGTAGATGTAGATGCCTCTATTTTTGTAAAGCTTTGAATAAAATGAATGAATATCTCCATTTTAAAGCCACTGTCAAAACAATGCTCCTTTCAAATTTGGATTTTTTTTTTTTTTTACACTAGCCAAACTCCACTGGTAACACCGTAAGACACTATTAGCAGACAAACTGCCATTGGGCATCTAATTATCAGGAACACATTCTGAACAGTGAGGGCATTTACAAAGTTTCACTGGAAGTTTCCTATGAAAACAAGTAGAAATATAAATATATTTGCATAAATATATATGAAATATTTATGTTATCAATGCTTGTATAATCAGATATTGTCTTTCAAAATATTCTTCTGACAACTCATTAAACAAACTTCATATTCTGTCCTCATTTAATAAGGATGGGTCATTGTCATTTTGCAGAGATCTGTGAAATCTTAGTTTAACACATAAAAGACATGGTAGAGCTTTTTATTCTTATATATACTTATTCTTAGATTGACTTTTTTTGAGTAAAAAGCAGGTAAAAAATAATTGTCAGAGGAAATTTAAACATGCACTTCTGATAAGTCCTCATATAGGTACCTGAGAAATAATACTTCATTATTCATTTAATCAAAGTCAAGCAGGGTGTTTTAAAGTAAACATGAAAGCACCAGGAATCAAAAGAAACTTGGTCTTTCATGAGAGAAGATGCTTTGTTCTTTGTTAGTTTTTTCCCTTAACTTTAAATCATCTTGTTAGAAGACCACAACTTTTCAAGAATAATTTTCTAAAATTTAAAATCATGACTTTCATGTAGGCATGAAATGAGCAGGTGTTGAAGATCGTATTTAACTCATTAATGAGGAAACCAGGAAAGATATTACAACCAATTCAAAGAAAAATTCAAAGACTGGACAAGTATATGAGCCCATCAGAAATGTTGAAATCAATTGAAATAGCTGTATCACCGTCACCTTCCTCAGCAGGGATGGGAATTCAACTGAACATCTACCAGAAAGTGTTCCTTTCATGTCCACAGACAAGAAGTCATTACCTTACTGCTGCATCTCAACCTTTTTTCTCAGTCGTGTTGTAGGACAGCTAAAGTAAGGAGAGATTTAAACTCTAAAACTAAAGAGTGCCGAGTCCAGGCTGCATGTGGAAGGGATGTAATGACATGGTTCCCACCCCTGGGAAAAACCAGTAGTGTGTGGGCCTCCACAAATGTTGATGGTTGCTGTGGGCATAAGGCTTGTTTGTAAAATGATATACATATTTTCACATTCCTCCTTTGGGGAATGTGTCTCTTTGCCAAGGTTAGGAACTCCATGATAATCAGAGACAGCAGGAGTCTAGAAGGCAAGGGTGTGGCTAATATTTCAGCAAAATGGTAGAATGCTGTGACTTTCAGGACACCTTTTATGGCTGTGAGAAAGAACACTGAAAACAGGAGTTCACGATTATATAATTTCTCAACTATGCAAAATATAAGGATGCAGCATGAATTGTATAAGGCGCTTCACAAATCTAAAGGAACAGAGGTAGCTTGTTAGAAAGATATTAAGGAAGGAGATAAAGAGATTTTGGGAGTGCAGATCTCAGGGAAAGATCCCACCCAGCTAAGTTTTATTTGTTTGCTTGTTTATGCTTAAAAGGGCAGGCAAATTCCTGAGTTCAAGATCAGCCTGGGACAGATAGAGTTAAGATCCAGGCCCAGGCATGGTAATTTCAGAATGGAGTCCCACCCAGCTATCTTACTGTCTAAGCCTGTGCTTACTGTTTCTAAGAATCAAGGCCCTTGGATCAAGGGATGGTGATTCATGGGATAATCAAAAAGGAACCTGGGATAAGGACTGAATGAATATGTAAATAAAAGACTGGGCTTTTGATCTATAAGAGATGAGCTATCCAGAGAGTTTTTAGAATAGCAAGAGAAACCTGTCCTGAGCAGAACATAAAGAGAGCAGTCTGCTAAGATGTCTCACGCAGAACATACGCCTTCAGCTTGTAACCACCATTTGACTTTGAATTGTTTGTTTTATGGCTCCCTTAGAACCTTTCTCCAAGCCAAGGCCAATACTTGGCAAAAGAGGCCAGCAAAATATATTTAACATGATATATAACTGTCCCATTGAAGATAGCTGCTAAACTTGGTCCATTTAAATGTCTTCTGTAATTTCTACTCATACCCTGACAAAACAAAGAGCTTTAAGAACCCTATTCTATCAGCCTTCAGGAACTGTCAGTATCTACAACTGACCACTGGTTGAGATTTTTTTTTTTCACTTCTACACATAGTAGGGAAGACTTTCTTTACTTGATGAGCTATTACTCCAGTAGGGATCTGCACACAGTAGGAAAGACTTTCTTTCTATGATGAGCTATTAGTTCATTATGAAAGACAGACCAATAAATGCAACATCAATAGACACAAAATATCTCTTCAGTCCAATTTCAAGGCTGGGGAAGGCTCCCTGGAGCAACAACAGCAAAGAGACAGGGAACAGCAGGTGTCCATACAGAAAGGAAAGAGCTCTAAACAGAAGAAATCACACACACACACACACACACACACACACACACACACACACACACAGAGAGAGAGAGAGGATGTAGATTTGACCTCAGTGATTCAAGGCAGTGTGCTTAAGCTTTAGGGACAAAGGTTTGCCACCATCTGTGACATACCTCAGAAATAAGCCCCTCTGTAAACTATAGTATCCCCAACTTCTTACAAGAATTTTAAGAAAAATATACCATGTACAATATGTATCATGTACAATATACAATAAGGCTAAATGCATGAGCAGAATATTGTAAAAGAACACTTAGCCAGTCCTAAAAATGTCTTGTAGTCATTTTAAATATTGCCTAGAAATTATTTATAATGCCTGATATAATATGCAATTATATAAATAGACACAGTTGAAGGTTTGTTTAATTTTAAAGGTAATTTAAAATGTAGGCTATGTACCAAAACAAACACCAGAATAGGCAAATTTGTTTTCATCTTATTCAAGGAAAAGTTTAAAAAGACTCCTCAAATTCAGAAAATACAAATTACCTTCTTCCAGAGTTAGTAACTTCTGAAATTGGCAGATAGGGCTCTCCTCTTGTGTCTGTTGCCATATTTAATAAAGAACTAGGATTTTATCAGTCATGGTGAGAAGGACTACTGAGAATAAATACAACCTGGTAAATCTGTCCCCAGCCTATCCTAACTTCAAAATTACATCTGGAAAAATGAAATTGCAATCAACCAGCAGAAGGCTTCAACAGAAGCGAACTCTTCATAAAGGATGCCATTCCTTTATTTATCTGCTATTTACTAGGCTATTTAACAACACCATTATATTTTTAGGTAGCAAATTACTAACTTTACTTCACAGACTGAGTAAACTAAGAATCAGGGGGGTTAAGCAGATCACTACAATGTTTCTCTGCTGCAGCAGAGAGGTTTGTATTCTATTCTGAGTGAAAAGGGAAAGCATCAGCTCACGACCCCCAAGACCAAGTTTTCAGCACAAAGGAGGTTTATTTACATCAGAGGGACAGAGAACAGGAAATTTAGAAGATGAGGGAAAAGGGGAAGGAAACAAAGGAGAGAAAGAGGTATTTGTCCCTGAGAGACAAATGACTGACTGGATAGAGAGGAGATAGTCATGGAAGATGGGAATATGGCAGTTTATAAAGGTAAAGGAAGAAAGCACATGTTAGGATGAGGTGTTTAATTTAAAGAGCATGTTAATTAGATGAGCCAAAGGGGACTTTTGATTGCTAGACTTCAATACTTTGATAGTCCCAACTGGATAGTCAGACTCAGGAGTGGCGATTGGCCAGATAAGGTAATAGATCCTGAGGACTAGCTTTAGGAATGCAATCTAATGGATTTTCAGCAAGGGAAAATTGGGAAGAAGGGTAAGGCATGCCAGAGCCCTGCTCAGCACACTCCAGCTGTCCAGTCTCTTCATCAGGCACATTAGATCCCCCAAACACTGCTAAATGACGGTATTTATGAACAGTAGCTGCATATGCAAAAAGAATGCTGTATCTAAGAAGCTGACAGTGGGATCACATCCAGGGTTGTCTTTCTCATGTGTTGGGCTCTAGACAAGAATGCCTATGAAAGTCTGCATGCTCAATATTAAAAGCAATAAATATATTTAACAAGCTGCTAAATAAAATATGTCCTAGACGACTGCCTCATACATATCCTGTATAATGTCTAGGAAGTCAGGTTCAAATTGAAAGTCTGCAGCTCATAGCAGAGCTTCCTGCAGCTCTTGGCTATCTCTCTACATTCTTGCAAGATTTCTCTGTCTCTTGTTTCTCTGCCTCTCTGTCTCTCTCTTACACACAAACACATGAGTGCGCACGCACACAAACACAGTGCAATGGCTCTGCTGTACACATACATACACTTATATATATACAACTTTTACACATACACAACTCTTATGCACACACAACTCTTACACATACACAACTCTGGATAGCCCATCATGACTACAACTGTCTCACAAAGAGGTCACCATGATATCTGACGAATAGACTTTGGGAACTATCCTATGAAAGTCCTGGGCAAGCTCAGAATCCTCTGGACAGGGGTTTTTGGCTATCAGATCACATGCTGGAAACTCAGTGTTCAAACAAGCTGTCTTTGAACCTGTTGAAGTCTTTGAATTGTTAGCCACTGGTCCTCATCAAGTCAAGTATGAAAATGCAGAAGTAATCACTCTGCATCTGCCTCAGCAGTGTGACATTGTGACTATGGCCAAATGTAAGGGGACATCACCTACAAGTATGTTTACTGACTGTGAGTAACTAATCATAAGTGGGGAGAAAGGGCTCTGCTCACAGATGGATAGAAACACTGTTTAGAAAAGGGAGAAAAGGAGAGACCTGGGTTTCTCTTTCCTTTACCCATAGCGTCTCTCTAACTAGGGGACAGATCTTGCCTAAGTAACGCTCTCTAAAGCAAGGACTTCAAAAACAGGATTCCTCTCAGTCCAAGAAAAGCAGAGTCAGCAGTGAGACTTTTCTTCGCTTGCATCTCATTTCCTAGATCCACACATACAGGCCATGGGGCTCACTGAGCCTCTAAACCCATAAAGGCAAGCTGCTGCAGCGTTATTTGCTGGTGTCGGGATCCTACATGATCATAAGCAGACCCGTCCCGAACAGCAGTTAAGAGGAAATCACTCAGCCTGGGGATCTCCTACCACTAGTGGCCTGCTGATTAGCTCTAGCGGGGAAATCAGGTCAATGTCAATAAAAATTCAGCTCCTTTTAACTTTGGACTATTTTCACAACTCAATGGGAAGATGGTAGTTGTGTTCTTGTGCCCAAACTCAGTTCCTGCTGAAGACATAGATAGTCCTCAGCCGTGGCTTTGTTTTGTTTGTATGGATGGTTTTGGTTCCGGTTGTTTTGTTTTGTTGTTATTGTTTTTTGGTATTTTTTTTTTTATTTGGGAGGGGTGTTTAGATTTTTGTTGTTTTTTTTTTTTTTTGTTTTGTTTTGTTTTTGTTTTTTTGAGGGAGCTGTTTATTTTTGTTATTGTTGTGTTTTGGGGTTTTGTTTCTGTGTGTGTGTGTGTGTGCATGCGTGCACGTGCACTCGTTTATGTGTGAGAAAGTATACATTTGCATGTGTTAGAAAGGGATTTTAAAATAAGGGAAGTAATCTTGAAATTAAGAAATAAGTTTCTACGACATTCATCTTTTAAGAGAAAAACCAATGTAATTCAAAATTTTATTTGCAATGGTCTTGATAGGATTGCCTAAACAAAAGTTTGGACCTGGAGGAAAATTTTTTTAAATGACCTAAGATCCATTTTTCACTGTAGTTTTTTTCTTTGTAATCTATTTGCTCAGTGGATAACACCCATCTCTTGGACACTTTACCCCTCCCTTTCCTTTTGGCCTTCTCCCAGTTCACACATACATATGCCAGCCGCAACACAAAGTGCTGGCAAGAACGCTAACGCTCCCTCCTGTTTAAAGACTCTGTTTAACTATTAATAAACAATAAGCTTAGCAAATACATATTTTTATACAGATCACATAATAAGACTGTGTTTTTAAAGCAATAAATGTCTAGCTGTAGTGTGGTTTTATGTTAACAAAATATTAACCTTTTTTTCAATTCTAGTATAGTCTGTAGAAGTTTTGTATTGAAATGTAGAATTTGGGCTGCCTGTAGTTACTCAATTGCTAAAGTGCTTGCTATACAAACATAAATGTCTGAGTTTAATTCCAAACACTTACAGAAAAAAGTTAAGCATGATGACATGCTGTTGTGATCCCAGAACTAGGCAGGAGGATCCCTGTGGCTTACCAGCCAGCCAGCCAGCCAGCCAGCCTAGTGAGAACATCTAGTTTGTTCAACCAAGAAGAAACAGAAGATAACAGCTGAGAAATGACCCCTGAATTATCCTATGGGTTCAACATGCATGTACCAAACAAACACCCATATGTGTGAATGTATACAGACATACGTGTGTAAAATTTGATGGTGGAATAGTTATTCAGGGAAGCTCATAGAAAGCAAACTGAAAGGAATGTGGTCCTTCTCATCTCCGAGGATACATCTCCGAGGATACATGTGTACTTCATTAAAGACTAACCCTTTTCACTACAGGCCAAAGAGCACTATTAACTTTACATGAAGGTTAAATTAAAGATATTTTTCTTTTCTTTTTTTTTTTTTTTTTAGGTTTTTTGAGACAGGGTTTCTCTGTATAGCCATGGCTGTTCTGGAACTCACTCTGTAGATTAAGCTGGCCTTGAACTCAGAAATCAGCCTGCCTCTGCCCCCTGAGTGATGGGATTAAAGGTGTGTGCCACCATTGCCTGGCTCAAATTAAAGATCTTAAGCCAACAACATTTTCAATATCACACTTAAAATTATGAAACACTGTTCAGAGGCACCAATACCTTAATGAAATCTAAGTACCTATGTGATTTTAACTCTGCATTTGTCTGTCAACAACAACCCTTTTTGCTCAAATAGTAGCTTGGTCTTTTGAGGCACAGATAATTTAGACCTGGCTTTCTCAATCTTTTATAAAATGTAGATGCCCAAGCCAGATCCCTAGAGAGTTTAGTTGTATAGAACCAAGATCTAATCAGGAACCTGTATTCTAACATATTACTCTGGCAATTACAGGGCAAATGCTCCATGGGACTGCCAGAGAGAAGCACAAAACTGTGCCATGAACTTTGTTAATGGTTGAACAGATGAATTCTCCTTTATTGGCAATTTAAGCTGATTTGATTTTGATGACCAACATACCAAACTGGGTGAAAGTACAATCTTATAGTGATTCACAAACCATTAACTATTTATTGTCTTCTTGGTCTCCTGAGAGCCCCTCCCCAGTGAGGAGCTATTGGCAATTAATGGTTCCAGAGGGAGATGAAGTCATTTTATTCATTGGTGTAGCCCCTATTAAGTTACTATACTCATACTAACTTTAATTAAACCCAGAGAACAACAAGGAGAACAACAACAACAATAACCACCACCCCACACATCCATCAAATGACATTAAAATAGGAGTGGACTTGTTGGGAAGGAAGAATTCTACAGAGGTGGAGGGAGATGAGAGAGACTAATAGGGGGTGAAATGACAAAAATATTATCATAATGAGTTTGTCAATAAATATGAGTTTGCAACATACTTTATGCATAGTCCTCTCTTGGTTTGTACAAGGGATTAGTTCCAGGATGCCCCACACCAATACAAAGGATGCTTAAGTAACTCTATGACATGGCATAGCTTTAGTCCATAACTTATCTACATCCTTTCTACTATTAAATTACCACTGGGTTACTATATGCCTGATGCAAATTCTCTGTAAATACATACTAGACTACATAGCTCAGGGAAAATGACAGGAACACCTGTGTGCATTCAGTATAGATGCAATTTTAAAATCAATTTCCCTCATGCTTGGTTGAGTCCATAGAGGCAGGACCCACAAATATAGAGGGCAGATTGTGTTATGTAAATTGATTGAATATACAATCAATTATAGTCAAAGTTTCCAAAGTAATGCAGACCCACGGTCTCTTACAAGAAAGTTCCTAAAGTTACCAGAACAGAGATGAAAGATGTCTGCAAATCATTGTAGCTCTGTACTTAAGAGGCTCTACACAGAGTATTTACCAATAAGTAAGAGTTGCTGCTGTCCAATTATTGCAAAAAGTCACCTATCAGGAAGTTATATGTTAACTGTATCCACGAGGAGGACAGATAATTCAGAGTTAGAGCTGTGCTTCCCTGTAAGGTGCTACCCAGGTTTGCACTATGAGCAAACTGACTTCAGAGTCCTTTTATCTAAGACATTTGGATTTCCTTTTTTTTTTTTTTTTTCATTTTTTAAAAATTCTCCTTTGAACTTGCCCTGCCATCTGACTGATCATTTCATTAAGCAATGGGTTGGATAAAAGCTTTGATATGTATATGAGGTTCATCTTTCAGTTTTTTTGATAGTTCTTGTTTTTGTCTATAGTTTGATACAGACTGTCATATAGCCCACTTTCTGTGGAGCAGAGGATGACCTTGAAGTCACGTCCACCTGCTTCCATTCACTAAGTACTGGGATTGCCAGTTTGCATCACAACACCCAGTTCATGTTTTCATTTTCAGGGAGCTGAGCTCCAGCAACTTTGGACAATCCACTAAGATGTTCGTGGATGCTTACCTGCCAAATCCAGTGGCATGTCTTTACTTAGCCCCTCTGGAGAACCTCCAATAGCATGAGACACCCTTGCTCCTCTGCTAAGCCTTGTGGCTCATTTGTGTCTGTTTCTGGTTTATGTTCACATCTGGATCTGACTCTAGTTTCTACATGTACCCTACCACTGGCTACAAGCTGGGATCTGGTTTCATTGTTAGATGGCATGACTATCTGTTTCAAGTGGATGGACATCTGCCTTGATCAAAGAAGAAGCCAATAAGAGGTTTTCTATCTGTCTAAGTCTTTCTGTGCTCCCCCTAATTAAGAAAATATTTTAGACACATTAAAAGGAAACAGCTCTTTGAGACAAGAACTCATGAAATTTTATATTTCTCTTTAATTTTCCCATTCCATTTTCACTAATTTTTTTATGCATGAATTTAATTCTTTGTTGTTCTTCCTTGTGTTTTAAGACAGGGTCTCATGGAGTCCTTGAACTTAGGGTATAACCCCAAAGATGGCCTATATAGGCCTATAATTGAGAAAATCCTTTCGTTCTTGTTTGAATTTCCAATATTTTCCTATCTTTAAGGAATGTTAAGATTAGGTGATATTGAGACAAATAAAATGGCTTCATAGTTAATAGCATGGATTGCTCTTCTAGAGCATCCAAGTTCACTTCTCAAGGTTCACATAGCATGCAGGGCTTATCACTGACTGTTATTGCAGCTCAGAGCATCTGACATCCTCCTCTGGCCTCCCCAGAGATCCACACACAAGTAGCACACACTCAAACAAACAGAGTTATGGTAAAGAAAAATAGACTTTAAAAGATTAGATGATATATCTGAAAACAAGGGAACTCTTCCTAGATAAGTTTGTAGCAATTAATAGGTACACCTACAGGAGCAGTGAGATATCTCAATAATAAAGTTACATGCCACCAAGCCTGACAATGTGGATTCAATGCCAAGGACTCACATGGCAGAAGAAGAGACTTTAGCAAGCTGTCCTCTGACCTCAACACATGTGCCTTGGCATGCACATCCCATGCCAACTACTAATAACTGGTAGTTATTAAATAAAAATAAATAAATAAATTTACACACACACACACACACACATACACACACACACACACACACACACACACACACACACACACACACACACACACGCGCGCGCGACATTGCTAAACTGCCCCCAGAAAGGAAGAACCTTAGTATTATATGTAATAGCCTTAAAAAAAAAATGTCAGGCAAGGTATCCTTGACTTGTTTTAGCCAAGAATATTTCACTATAGAAAATCTATTATTTAATATTTAGTTAGAGCCAGACATCATGGCATTACAGAAGATGGTCATATACAAATTGAATTTTCAATTATCAGGATGCACCAGTGAGCAAATCAGAATGACTTCCTAATTTGGGATTACAAAATAGCTGCTGTCTTTCTTGTATTTCTATCTGGTCACACTTTTATCTAAGAATTTTAATTTTTAAAAAATCATGAATTTTTAAAGATACCCTGTGCTATTTTACTAGCTAAATTGATAAGATAGTTCTAAAAGTACAAAAATATAAACTTGTATTCACCTAAAATTAATTACAATTAACTATAATTCTAACAAGCTTTGTTTATATACATCTATGTTCTGTGGAGTTTCAGTTTTAACATAATTTGCAAGATCTTTGGTTAACTCTAAAGTCTTGGGTTACTTTTAAACAAAGTCCATTATGAATCGTCATATGCCCATATTATCTGAGTAGAACTGAGTAAAATATTATGGATGCTCTTTGATTCATTGTGGAATTTCATCTCAGTAAGTTTAAAACGTAGTTTTAAAATTTATTTAGACCCCCCTAACCCACTGAATTCCATGAAACAGCAATGGAGCATATGATGGCAACTAAACTGTATCCTTGTGATCTCAAGTCTCATAGGGAGTTGTGGCTGAACATCCCACTGGCTTGGCACAAATTCAGAGGCCACTTTGAAAGAATTATTTTACTGAATGCTTATTGCTATGGTACTGTTTTCAAGTTTAACACAACTCAAATGGAATAATTGCAAACACAAAAGTCACGGACTATCTGACAAAAGCCAAGGACAGGCTAACTGTAGATGCCGTTCTTTGGAGCTTAATATATGCAGTGGCTTCAGCTTTAGATGTCTTAATTAAATATGTTCATTCTTGACATGTCAATAATGCACGAGACTGATATGTATTGATATAAGGAATGAGACCTAAAGCTTCATTTGCTGAACTGTCAGTGTGATGGGCAACTCTTAATGGCCGACCTTCCCACATTTTAGGAGATACTTAATTTGGTGAAAGTTGTGCTTGGTCTGAGTTATTAAGATGACTGCAGAATAATGACTAGATCCACATCTGTGAGACAGTGGACTGCACTTTGGATTTGTCCTGAAGAATAGTGTCAGCTTACAATGGTGCATGAAAGACTATAATGAAGAACAAAGTTTAAGCTTGACAAGCAAATAGAGACACTTGTAGAGAATTAGATTATTAACCTTCGTCCATGATGCTTATGTGTGTAAACAGCAATGTTACAACATCAACAAAGGAAGAGACATTGGCTTGGTGGGCTTGCTGAGAAAACATGGGAACCTGAGTTTGAATCCCTGATGCCTAAGTAAAAGTCAGGCATGACTATGGGCTCTTGTAACCCCAGGGCTGGGGTGGGGTGGGGTGGAGAATGCTGGATTACTAAGGCAAATGTATGGAAAACAAAACAAACCAAAACCATCAAAATAGGAAACAAAAGAAAACAAATACTCAGAAGCCAGCAAAGTGTAGGTTCACTGATAGACCATATATCAAGAGAAGAGCATAGAGAGTAAGAAGGCAGTACATACAACTTTAGGTGATCCTTCGACCTCTACACACATGCATATGTACACATGCACGCACACACACGCACAGACACGCACACACGCACGCACACACACACACACACACTCACACACACACACACACACACACACACACACACGCACTGAGAAGCAGATAGATAATAGATAGATAGATAGATAGATAGATAGATAGATAGATAGATAGATAGATAGATAGATAGATAGATAGACAGATAGACAGATAGACAGATAGAGCTAGAACTTGGTATGCTTTGTGTAGGAATTAAGACTGGCCTCCTCAGTGTTTAGACTTGACAATGGGCAGGCCGCCCTAAGTGGTTATTCTTGACCACTGCATCACCTGTCAAAATAAGATCGAGTACTCGGCAGGATAGCTTTATATGCTTTCAGTTGCTTTTATTATGTTTCCAATTATCATTATCATTCTTTAACAAAGAGGATAAAATTTGCTCTCTTAAAAAAAATGCTAAAGTCAAATGTTGGATTCTACAGAAACGGTTATTGAGACAACTTGGCATTCAAGGCTCAGCATAGCATTCAGGGAAGCAACAAGGAAAATAGGAGCAGAGCTGGACTCTGGAGAAGTTACATCAGCCTTTCTGTGCTCATTCAGCTCTCTCTCTCTCTCTATCTCTCTCTATCTCTCTCTCTCTCTCTCTCTCTCGTATGTATCTCTCACAATCTCTATCTCTGACTCTCTGTCTCTCTCTGTCTCTGTCTGTCTGTCTCTCTCCTGTATGTATCTATTACAGTCTCTGACTCTCTGTCTCTCTCTGTCTCTGTCTCTCTGTCTCTGTCTGTCTGTCTCTCTCCTGTATGTATCTATTACAGTCTCTGACTCTGTCTCTCTCTCTGTCTCTCTGTCTCTCTCTCTCTCCCTCTAACCCAAGGGAGGCTCTGATTTACATGGTATATACAGTCAAGCCAGCGACTAGAGTCTGCCCACTGACAGCTGGGCAGCAGGTTCTCTCTGTGTCCACCACCTTCTCCAACAGCCATTTTACCTTCTGCTACTTTCATATGAAGGGACCGTATTGCTGGATTCCTAAAATAGGTAGCCAAGAAAACCATAAATCTGTGATTTCTTTCTTAATCCAGTGAGAGATTGATTCTAACACTCCTTGTTTTTTCTTCTCAGGATCAGAACCCAAATTTAGAAAATAACATAGTCCCATAATACTATTTTAACATCAAAAACTGACTTTGAGATTTTCCATTCAGCCCTTGGATCATCAAAAACGTGTCTTCTTTTGCCTTATAAAAAGAAGGATAGTAGAAATGATAGGTAGTGTTTGGTGGGAGCCATATTTCTCAATTAGCTCAACATTATTGGATAATATTAATGTAACTTGTTAAGGTGAAGGATGCATCAAACAAGTGGAATGTTACTAATGAAACCGCTTTTGAAATTATATCTTTACTGCAGTGCCTCTTGTAGTATAATCCTGAAACCTCATCATCTGGCTCTTTATTAGATATATCCATTCTAAGGTGGGGCTGTAGCATAGTTGTTGGGCATGTGCCTGACATATGCAAGTCCTGAAAGAGAGGGAGGATGGGAGAAAGGGAAGAAGGACAAGAGGGAGAGAGGGACAGATGGATGGGGGAAGGAGAACAGGGAAAGGAATTTCCTAGAAAGTCAACCCTGATTCACTAAATGGGACACAGAGGAGGTGAAGTCCAAAACTCTAATTAATATATTTCTGGGTGATTTGAGAACCCTAACAATCATTTCCTTATATCAAAAGCCTCCTTGAATATTTTAATATCTGAATGTCCATTCTGCTTCCATACCCTCAGGAGTATTAGAGTATAGGGGATTTTCGGGATAGCATTTGAAAGGTAAATGAAGAAAATATCTAATAAAAAATTGAAAAAAAGGAGGGAGAGAGAGAGAGTGAGAGAGAGAGATAAGCCAGACTAGAAGACCTACAGGGAAGCCCAGTGCCTAGAACCGGGGTGGGGGGGGTGGGGGGGTAGGTGGGGGAGGGGGGGGGATAGGGCCAGGCGGAGCCAGCTCAGGTACTTGAACTAAAATCTGTACTTTGCACACTGACACTTTTATGCTGTTTGTGTCTTCTATGATTATTTCTTTTTAGCCCTGCCTTTGCATTCACTGAGAAACCTACCAAACTAATAATAAACAATCATAGCTTTTAAAAAAAGTGCATAGTTGTCTCTAAACAAAGGAATTTTATAGACCTGTTCTTCACATTATTGGTGACTGGAGTTAACAAATATCAACATTTAGCCTCACTCAGGCCAGTTTGTACCCAGTCCTAATGCTTATCTGACATCTGCCTTAAGCTGCAGGTCCCATTTTTATCTGCAACTAAGTAATAGTCTCATGGAAAGGCTAACACCAGCAGCGAAAAGGCAGAGACACACAAGTCAGGCTTAGAAACTGAGAACAGTATCATTTAGATAGTAAACCTCCTGAAGGCAGGGACAGGACTTAGAAAACTCCACTCTAGACTCAGGCAACTGCATGAAAGTCAAACAAAAACCAAGTGCTCCACCAAGTCAAATAAACCAATGAGGTAAATTTAGCTATTCAGTCTGGAATGCACTTGATCTAAGAAAAGGTTATTGTATTATTTAAAAAGTTCTACGTCTCTTAATTTAGTAGATGCAAGGATTAAACTTGATTTGTCAGTTTAATAGGACTGAGACAGCCCCGAGATTATAAAACTTTGGAGTGAGTGAGCACAACTGTGAGGGCATTTCCAGGACAATTAACCAGTGGGTGGAGACCTGAATGTGAGTAAACTGTTCAAGGGCATAGATGGAATTACAAAGGGAAGATTGGAAGCTACTAACGCAGATTCCCTTTCCAGCTAAAATGATGGTTGACTCAGCCACTCTCTCCTACTGCCAGGATGCCCTGTTTCCTCATGGACTGAAATTTCTTAAACTGTGAGCCAAATAAGTCTAATTGGCCTGGTCTACCTAACGTGATCCTGACTTTAAAAAGAAAAGAAAGAAAAGAAAATGATTTCAACCTAAACGTTGCATATGTGATATATGTATATATTCACATGTGTTTACTGTGTGTATGTGTGTCTGAAGTTTTTTATTTAGTTTTTTTTCTAGACAAAATTCAAGACCAAGGAGTTTTCAAGCTCTCTATGAAGCTGAAGTTGGGTTTGAATGCTTGATCCTCCTGCCTTTATCTGATGATTTCATTTATACTTTTGTTTCTTCATTTACATAAGCAACTAAAACTTAACGAGCCAAGCTTTCTGTTATTGACAGGTTTTGAAGTTTGTGTATGGCCATGGTGGAGACCAAGGTACAATTGTAAAAGTTATTTAAATTCAGATAAACTTAAATGCCCTTTCCCCATCATTGTGTAACTATGGACTGCACAAGTGCCTGAGAGAATACACACAGATTCATCTTTGTTATTCAACATTTCTAATTAGAGTCCAGAGACTTTGAAATCACATCATAATATAGGCTCATGTTGACTGGGGGGGGGGGGGGTGGGAATACTATTTTATTGCTTTGTATACAATTAACCATTTTAAAAATTGGATTCATACAAGTTGGTATCACTATTTCTGGGAATGCTTGACTGCTTTTTTCTTCCCCTTTTATATTCTCCTTTAAACCAACCCTGCCGTCTTTATGGTTTCCTCATCAATTAATGAGTTGAATAAAATCTTTGATATGAGTTCATTTTGCATTTGTATGAAAGTCATACATTTTACTTAGAAAAGTCTGCTTTGATACTTAAGACCAGATGTGTTTTGGAATTCCAGATTCATCACATTTAGAAAGTGCAGAGACATATATTTCAAATATACATCAACCTACAAAACGCATCCTATTATTTCTTTAGAAAAATATATAAATATTTATACTCTGTAAGGTGTAGTAATTATAAATGAGATCATGCTGTTCTAGGTTGCATTTGGCCAAATAACACCGAATATGTTCAGAATAGGTCAAGATGCTGCCACATTAGTTATGAAAAAAAAGTGTCATGTTTCAGCATTGTGTAGGCAATTCTGAGTTTGAGGATCAGAAATTTTTGGCCACCTCAAGCTACATTTATTCCATTTATGGTGAGCCATATCAAAAATAATGAGATAAGGGAGAGGTATGAACTCTCAGAAACCATTCATAATTTAATATATCAGAACACACTCCAATGTGAGCCACCTCTTTGAGAAAAGTGACAGAATTATAAAAATGTAGCATTCTCAGAATAATGACTGAGACTCTCTCATCCAAGTTCAGAAACACTTCAAGAGTACTTGTCATCATGTTTAAAATAAAATTGAAGCACACAAAAGCTTGGAAAAAAGTTTCTTAACGTCAAAATAGGTAACTGCATATAGTAATATGACAAATGTAAACCTTTACCTAACAGCAAAGCTTTGGGAGCCATTAAACAAGTGAGATATTCAGAAATACCATACTTATAGAAAATAAAGGTTGATTCATTAATAATAAAATTAAAAAGTATCTTTCACATTTCAAGGCATGCAAACCCACAGTAGAGTAAACAAGGATTCCTGGTGCAAAAGTTGGAGCATAATTTATTAATATTGAGTATTTTGAAAGCTACAAGCAGGGAACCAGATGTAGATGAACAAGATCCTTACCCCAACATTTAAAATGCAGGAAGATTGTGAGTTTGAGTCCAGCCTGAACTTCATGTCATAATCCTGGCTCAAAGCGTAAAAATAAATATATAAAAGGAAAGAAATGAATAAAGAAAGAAAATCAAGAACAAAAGGTTTTACCTCAAGATATCATTTTGTATAATGAGTTTTTCTACTTTTGCAATACTTTTAATCATGAGGTCTACAACCTGTTTCTGAAACTTGAGTTCTCAGCCTTCCCTTAGCAAACAACCAAATTATTAGCATTTATTTCTCTCTAAGAAAAATAGCAAGAGAAAAGCATGGCGTATGATTTTTTAAATTGATGCATACAGTCGAATTTCTCTTTTGTCCCATTCCAGCTTACCCAGAGGACTAAATGAAATAGCAAGAAAAACAAAGATGAAGAGACGGAAGCTCTAGGAGGTGGGAAGTCACTGGAGGACACAGTGACCACATGACTGAAAACTGGTGGATGTGGGTCTTGTCTGACAGCTTGCAAATCTCACACAGCAGATAAATGCCCTGGTCCCATATGAAAAAGACCAACAGACATACTTCTCTTTCAGTTATTGAAAGGCATGCCTCAAAGTGGGCTCTATCTTTTCCATTTTATACTGATGCCACTCCACTTATTTATGCTAGCCTGGGCAACCTGCCTTGGAATAAGCAAGAACTGAGATTTCTGTCACACACAACCAACTCTCTCCTTCCATCATCTTAGAAAGCTGCAGTGAGCTTATATAGTCATTCCATCCATGTATCTGTGTACACATATAAGCCAACAGATACTGAGCTGTATCATGTTCCTCTATAACAATCCACACTTTCAATTCATTCATGGTACTCAAACACAGCTTGATTCAGTACTAAGTGTAATGCTAGGCCTTTCAGTATTGACAGTTTTTCCTTCCTAAACCTTAGCCCATCAAAAAAAAAAAAAAAAAAAAAAAAAAAACTATTTCAGTTTTAACAATAGTGAGGAATATTTATGGAATAAATGATTTCTTCTTTCAAAATGCTGAATGTAGTGGTCTTTAGTTGTCGTTAAAAAAGATACTGTTACAAATAAGCAATAATCTTTCCTCTCTATCAATTTAAAAGTTAGCTCTTTTGCATGTGTTGCAATTTGTGTCTCCTCCAGAAATAGAATATGAAGCCAATGCCTTCAGAATAGAGTCTTCAGTTAATACATTTACCTCCCATCGGTTCTGAAGCACCACAGCTGCCAAAGAATCAATCTGTTTCAAAAACTCCTGTCTCACACCTGGAATCCCATGGGTCTTGTATGTAAAAAAAAAAAAAAAAAAAAAAAAAAAAAGAGTGTCTTGTGGTGTTGATAGAAGAAATGATTGGTCCGTGATCCTAGCATATGTATCAGACAAGTCCAATATGGGCAGCCCCTATATTTGTCTGGCCATTTTCTACAATAATCTTTTGTCTGGTCAAAGAGAAAGCAAGTGTAGAGATCATAATATTTAGATGGAATAGCAGACACAGGGATGATAGCAATTTGGATCAGTTTCTGGTATCCGGTTATGAAGCAGTTTCCTGACCCAATTTGGAAAGACTATTTATTATCTGTGGGGGTTTCTTAGACCTCAAATCTCCAGATGCAAGGGCTGCCCTAGATGTAAATAAACAGTAGGGGGAAGATGAGAAACCCATGTCCAATCCAATGAGGTTGAGCTCGGCTCCCAGAATGGAATCTCATTTTCTGGGATTGAGGACAAGACGCGTGGTTTCAATGTCTTCTGGAACTTAACAGAGCACCGTCCTTAACAGGGCCCTGCCATTTGGGAGAGAGGGAAGAGGTCCAATAATCTGCCTGGGATAGAAGAACTTGGTCTCCAATGCTGACAGGCAGTGGACAGGAGACAGTGGGTAGCCGCAGTAGATGGTGGTCAACAAAGTTCCATAGGAGAGAATGGAGGTGATAAAGTAATGGGATGAGTAGATGGTCAGGAGGGGGGAGCATTTAGGTGAAAGACCAGGAGTTAGGACTGGATGTCCATACATAAGTTCAAAGAGTGAGTTGAAGAGAGGTCGCTTGGGGAGAGCTCGTAGCCTGAAAAGAGCCAGACTTATTAGGAGTTTAACCCAATTAAGGTGAAGTTCTTGTGACAGCTTAACAAGAGTGGTTTTTAAAGAGACGTTAGTTCTTTCTACATCACCTGAAGATTGAGGGTGGTAGGGAATGTGAAAATGCCAAAGGATGTCTAGGGCCTTAGATACGATTTGAGAAACTTGGGAAGTAAATTCTGGACTATTGTCTGATTGGAGAGAGGCTGGGACACCAAACCGGAGGAATGATCTCTTGAAGGAGATCAGAGACTGTCTGAGCCCTTACCTCTACCCACCCCAAGAAGGTCTCCACCAAGATCAGGAAGTACTTGGCACATCTGGCATGTGGATAAAGTCAAGTTGCTAGTCAGTTCCAGGAAAGGAACCTCTAACCTGATGGGTAGGAAAAGGGGTGATATGATACCTTGAGTTGGAGTCAGATATCTGATTTTGCAAGAAGCAGTGATAGATTTTTAAAAAGCGTAAGTCCTCAAGAGTAGGCTGGAGGTGGGTATTGACAAAAGAAGACTATGCTTGGCTGTTAGAATGAAAGAGTTGGTGAAGATAGGACAGAGTTTGGCAGGTGTCAGGGGTGAAGATGTAGGTTGTAGTGTAAGAATGTCCTGGGGAGGATGAGACAACTCTAGGCTCCTAAGGGCCACAGGTCTAGCTGCCTCGTCGACTCTGTTGTTTTCCTTGGAGACAAGAGAGTCATCTATCTGGTGGGATCTACAGTGGACAATCCCAATAACTGTGGAGATATGGAAGGCCTTTAGCATGGCAATAATTTGGTTTGCATAAGTTACTGATCCTGCTTTTGTGATAAGTAACCCGAGTTCCTTCCAGATAGCAGCATGGGACAGGAGGATATGAACATCATATTTGAAATCTGTGTAGATGTTGAGGTATTTTTCCTGTTCCAGTTGAAAGACACAGGTAAGAATTATTAGCCTGTTGATTGATGGTATGAGCAGGAAGGGCCTGTGCCTCTACCATCTCGGTGTCTGATACTATGGCATAGCCAGCTCTTCTGGCCTCTTCATGTAAAATGAGCTGCCATCTATATACCACGTATAGATGTCCTGAGGCAATGTGCCCTCCTGTATGTGTGAAGGATAAAGTAATAGTTCCTCTAAAGTTTCAGTACTGGAGTGAGATAGGAAGTGGTCAGTATTTGGTCAAGGAAGAAGATTGGAAATACCAAGAGGCGGGAATGATTGGAAGGTGAGTGTCAACTCTTCTATTAGAGCTACCTGAAGAGAAAGAACCCTGAAGGGAGATAGGGTCTGAAAGCCTTTGTAAGTTAGGAGCTGTGACAAGTTATGAGAAGAGAAGACAGTTATAGTCAACCCAAAGGTTAGGGTTTTCTTGTTTGTTTTGTTTTGTTTTGTTTTGTTTTGTTTTGTTTGTTTGTTTGAGTTCAGTGGCTGCTAAAGTATAGACAGAAGGTGCCCATCCCTGGATGGTTAGATCTAATTTTTTTTTTTAACAAGTACGCTATGGGTGCAAAACAAGGTCCCAGTTGATGACATAAGACTCCAAGGGCAAATCCCTCTTTTTCAGTTAAATAAAAGGAAAAAGAATGAGTCAGGTCAGGGAGATGTAAAGCTGGGGCCTGAAGGAGAGGCTGTTGGAGCCTTTGAAAGGGATTGGTAATAGGTTTGAGAAGAGGTTCGTGGGTGGGGCCTAACACCTCTTCTTATAAGGGATGAGAAAGGAGGGAAAAGGAAGGAACTCACAAACATAAAAAAAATCTAGGTATTCTTAGGAATGACAAAATCTCTTCCTTTGTAGAAGGAACAGAGACTGAATCAGATTCTTTCTATCTAAGGTAATGGCCTTGTGGGCTGGGGTAATTTTTAGTCCCAAATAGGTGACCTGAGGGATGGACATTTGGACTTTAGAAGGTGAGACCCTGTAGCCTGGACTGGAGAGGAAATTTTGAAGAGCAGAGGTGTCAGCATGGCTAATTTTTAAAGAGGGGCTACAGAGAAGGACATCATCTACATAAAGTATGATCTTAGATTTAGGGAGAAATAACAAGTCAGAAGCCAGAGCCTGACCAAAGAGTTGTGGGCTGTCCCAGAATCCCAGAGGTAGAACAGTCTAGGAAAGTTGTATCGAAGTATCAGGGCCTTTCCAGGTAAAGGCAAATATGTTCGGTAACTGGGTGTCTACAGGGATAGAGAAAAGTGCATCCTCGACATCTAGGACTGAGAAAAGGGGATATCCAAGTTGAAAGAAGCCTGTAAGGGTTAACCAGGATTGGATGGAGAGGAACAACTGCAGAAAGAGACTGAGGTATTGAACCCGGTACCATTAGGTTTCTTAACTGCTAGTATAGGGGTGCAAAAGGGGGAAGAGGTAGGGCGAAGGAGTTTTTTCTCAAGAGGTCAGAAATGATAGGCTTAAGTCCTGCGAGGCTCTGGGGAGAGAGCAGTTATTGAGCTTGGGTTAGGTACCTGGTAGAGTCCGGTAATTGGACGACAACAGGAGAGTGGTGTTTAGGAACAGAGGGGTTCTGGACATCCCAGACTCAGGGATCTACCTGGGAAGCTGGTAAAAGAAATAACATGGCAGTGTTAGTAGGTTCCCTGGCTAGAAGGAGCAGAGGAACTGCTGGTGAGCTTGGGTTTAGGCGAATGAGAGGAGCAAAGGAAATCAAGTATCCCAGCCTAACTAGAAGATCCCTTCCCAATAAGGGGACAGCACATGCTGGCACTACCAAAAAGGAATGGGTGAGAGGTACAACCCTAAAAATGCAACTAAGTGGTGGAGTCTGGTGAGGGAAGTAAGGCTGTCCTCCTACCCCAACAATAGGGAAACGAGAAGAAGTGGGTCCCCAAAACTCTATCAGGACTGAGTAGGTGGCCCCAGTGTCCAAGAGGAAGGAGATGGGCCACCCACATACCATGATATCTACAAGGGGCTCCCTGCTAGTGATGGCAGTGGTCCGGTCACGGGAGCTCAGGCCATAGCCAAGCCTCAGCTGGAGGGTTGTCTGGGGTGATGTCCCTCTGTTCTGTGTAACATGAGGGCAATTGACAGCCCAATGTCCCTCTTGCTTGCACCTAGGGCATGGCCCCCTTGCCTTGAGAAAGTTAGGGCAGGCTTTTGCCCAATGACCTTGTTGACCACATTTGTAGCAGGTACCTGGTGGTCTCTGAGTCTTAGAAGACCAGGAGTCCAGGACAGTGGCTGGGGCTGGTCAGACAGCCTTTACCAACATATGGTATGTTTGTTTCTGGACTTTCTTAACTCTCACATGGTACACTTTGAAAGCCAGCACTAAAACTTCTGCCTGTGGAGTTAGGGGTCCCCTCTCCAGCTTTTTAAGTTTGGCTTTTATGTCGGGGTAGCTCTGGGAAAAAAGTAGGTCATCAGAAGTCGCTTACCTTCTGAGTTTTCAGAGTCCAGTTTGGTATACTGTAATATAACCTTTGTAGGACGTTCTAAAAATTGAGATGGATTTTCCTGCTTGTCCTGGGCAATCTCTTGGAGTTTTTCAAAATTTACTGGCTATAAGGCTGCATTTCTTAGGCCCAACAAAAGGCATGAAATTAAACCTGTCTCTGGCTAAAATACCACCTATGGAATTATAATCCCATCAAAGATCCTGATCAGGCACTGCCTCCAATACAATTGGATATGCTCTGTCTGATTGATGAATTTCATCTGCATGTGTTCTCGCTTGCTCCCATATTCATCTGTGTTCCTCAGGAAGTAAATTATTAGTAAGTATCATATGCACATCATGGAAATTCAAGCTGTAGGTTTGAGTAATGTATTGAAACTCTTTAATAAAGGCAGAGGCATTAGAGGTATAGGAACCCAATCTGCTTTCTACTTATGAAAGCTCACATAGTAAGAAGGAACATGCACTCTGACAGGCAAGTTCTCTTAGAGGAAGGACAAATGCTGGGTCAGGTGTCCCTGGGGGAGGAGGACTGGGGGTTTGGCTTGGCCTTAAAGGGTGTGGTAGGAGGAATGAAGGTAACTGCCAATGTAGAGAATTTGGAGCGACCTGAAGCTGGCACAGAAATAGAGGGGTCTGGGGAGGTAGAGGTAACAATCTCTGGGGTACCCTGGTAGAAGGAAAAACTGAGGCAGCAGTTTGGGTTTTTGGTGACATGGAAACAGGTCTGTGGCAGAAAGGAGGTGGTTCCTTAGCTGGATCTAACATTGTAGTGTCATCTGGTGGAGGTTGTGTAGGTTTCATGGCTAAGAGAAGTTGGGTTGGGGAACAAGAAGTACACATGGAGGGATTGGAGCGAAGATAAATGAATCCTTGCACATGAGGACCTCTTTCCGTTTACCAGTTAGCTGGCAGTCTGTATTAAGGTCCCTTAAAATAATTGGATCTAGGGTACCATTAAGTGGTCATTTGGAACTATCTAGCTGGTAACGAATCCAGATCTTATTGCAGAGGTATATTAATTTTGATGCCTTCAAGTCAGGTGTTAGCTTCAAAGATTTGAGTTTTTCCATGAGACATCCCAGTGGGGTGCCTGGAGGTACATTTAAAGACATCTCAGTACCCATTGGGGTTTATTGGATTATTTGTACCAGCATCCCAAGAATAATTCAACAACCAAAAAGAAATCAGCCAGGCTAGAGGCCCAAGTAGTCCCGAGGGCTCCCTAGAGGCTACACAGTAAGTCCCAGACTTACTGTAGAAAGGGCTCTACCCTGGATCCAGGGTTTCTTAAATGACTGCAAGAGCCCAGAGGGGGAGGGAAGCAAGAGCAGCTTTAGAGGGAATGGTCACCCAAGGGTCGATGTCCTAATTCGTATATCAGCTGGAAGGCATGGCTGTAAAATGCCACCCTCTTAGTCCTAGAAAAAGCTGGCCAGGCCCTGTATGGGAAATTAGGGGCCCTCTAGCAGGCTGACCCTACCAATTAATATGCCAGTGTCTGTGCAAGAATTCTAGTGAACTGGTAAATGGAAACGTGGAACTGAGTGGGTTAGGTGTGGGCCCTGCAGAAGCCAGCCCCGCAAGATGGTATAGGGTGACACAGCTCACGTGGTAGAAGTTTGTACATCCCTCTATTCTGTTGTTTCCAGCTGGCATGCACAGTGTGACAGGAAGAAGTTCCAGCAGGCCGCTGGTTTTAGTTGTGGCAGGAGCAACGAGGCCGCAGCAAGAGTTCTGGCCTGCTCTGCTGGCAGTGGTGGTAGCTGAGTGGTGGTGGTGAACCTGCCTACTCACGGCAGCCATGATTGACGGTAGTGGTAGCAGCCCACTCCGTGGCGGTTCATGTGGCTGGGATCCCACCTTCTATGTCATTCCCTGCTGCAGAGCTCCCCAGTGGCTGTAGAAGGTACCACTGAGTTCCGGGGTATCAGCACCAAATGATGTGTTAGAATAGTGGCCCGAGTCTGAACACAGCACAACAGGCCAATGTAGTTCCACGTGATATGAGATTTATTGGGAGAAGGGGGGCAAGGAAGATAGCAACAGAACGAGAAGGTGTGGAGAGAGAGAGAGAGAGAGAGAGAGAGAGAGAGAGAGAGAGAGAGAGAGAGAGAGAGAGAGGGAGAGAGAGATTTCTCTTAATATATGTGGATGGTGACACAGTTACAGGTAAAGGTGTGAGGTGAGCCCAATGGATTCTGGGAATATGTGGCTGTTGTCTTGGCAACAGGTATATATGTTGCTCTGCTGCCTATGTGTTGTCACAGGTTTCAGAGGTCCTGATGCCAACAAATAGAATCATCTCCAGACATACCCATAGGTTCCTCTTTCTCCACATCCTCGCCAGCATCTGCTGTCACCTGAATTTTTGATCTTAGCCATTCTGACTGGAGTGAAGTGGAATCTCAGGGTTGTTTTGATTTGCATTTCCCTGATGATTAAGGATGCTGAACATTTTTTCAGGTGCTTCTCAGCCATTCGGTATTCCTCAGGTGAGAATTCTTTGTTCAGTTCTGAGCCCCATTTTTAATGGGGTTATTTGATTTTCTGGAGTCCACCTTCTTGAGTTCTTTATATATATTGGATATTAGTCCCCTATCTGATTTGGGATAGGTAAAGATCCTTTCCCAATCTGTTGGTGGCCTTTTTGTCTTATTGACGGTGTCTTTTGCTTTGCAGAAGCTTTGCAATTTTATGAGGTCTCATTTATCGATTCTCGATCTTACAGCACAAGCCATTGCTGTTCTATTCAGGAATTTTTTCCCCTATACCCGTATCTTCGAGGCTTTTTCCCTACTTTCTCCTCTATAAGTTTCAGTGTCTCTGGTTTTATGTGGAGTTCCTTAATCCACTTAGATTTGACCTTAGTACAAGGAGATAGGAATGGATCAATTCGCATTCTTCTACATGATAACAACCAGTTGTGCCAGCACCATTTGTTGAAAATGCTGTCTTTTTCCCACTGGATGGTTTTAGCTCCCTTGACAAAGATCAAGTGACCATAGGTGTGTGGGTTCATCTCTGGGTCTTCAATTCTGTTCCATTGGTCTACTTGTCTGTCACTATACCAATACCATGCAGTTTTTATCACAAGCCAATAGAGATAATTCTGGGAAGTGAGACTCACTTCCCAGGTTATGTTCAGTTGATAATTAAAACAGAGAATCACCATCCCTGTGTTACTTCTCTGTCTAAATTTTATATAGGAAAATAAGTAAAAATATCATTCAAAATAACATATAAAGATTGTATTTTGATTTGCTTTTCTTTGTATTGTTTTCTTTATTTTTTGTTTTGTTTCTTTGTGTGTGTTTCCTTTTATCTTTGTTTTCATAATAAAAGCATTCAAGTCCCACTAACAGGGAAATTGCTCTTCAGATTTCAAAGAATAAGACAAACTCTATGGCCATTACTAAAGAAATTATGGTAGACCTATTGACAAACTTTCCCTGAAGCTGTATCATAGGAGAGACTCAATCTTTATGCCCATTCCTCAAAAAAGAACAACAGTCATGGAAATTGACCTATGCCAACCTGGTAGTACCATTTCAGTATCTTTAGTCTAAGGCATCTGAGAAATCTATGCAGTCATTTTTAGAAGTTGATGCAGGTACACTGCTATTTTAATGAAAATAGGTTTTTTCACAGAGCTGACACTCTTGAAGAAAATAACAATCTGAACACAGGATAGTGAAAACAGGATCCTACTCCTAGATGTACTGACTTCCCCTGAAGAAGGCCTAGAAGTTAGTTAGCATAGTATCCATACTGCATATAAATAGTCATTGTATCTTGCAAAAGACACAAGTACAGCAAACTGACAATCAAATTACCATGTCCTTCAGCCACCCCAGTCCACTGTCAGTTCCACTACACCAACTTTGATAGGGTCTCCTGAGCATTCCTCCTCCTCCTTCTCCTCTTCCTTCTTCTTGTTCTTCTTCCTTTTCTTCCTCATTATCTTGTACTTCTTCCTCTTGTTCTTGTTCTTCTTCTTGTTCTTGTTCCTTCTCCTGCTCCTCCTGCTCTCCTCCTCCATCTACTCTTCCTCTAGATGAGATATTCCCCTGTATCCCCAGCTGCTACCCTTATCCAGAACCTGCCAGGGGTAGCTGTTTTTTTCCAGAAACTTCACCCACCCTTCTAACGGTCAAAGCTGCCTGTGATCCTTGAAGTCAATTGACTTCCCATCCAATCTTGACTGTTTAGCACATATCTATATGTAAGCCCTCTCCATTCTCTGCCTACTCTTAGCTCTCTGTTTTATGCTGAATGTGTGTGGCAGATTGCTTAAGAAGCAACATCAACTCTCAAACTTGCTTTTATTTATCTGGAATATTTTCAACCGGTACAGAAAGTTTCCATTTGAGGAATCTGGAAGATTCTTAAAATTTGCTTTGGCAAATCAAATTCTTCCTAAATTAATTCTATCATCTCAGGAATAAAGATAGTTGACAATAATTTGCATTTGCTTTTTGCTAGCCATTCTATAGAGTGCTTTCTCTGCATATATTAATTAATTTCACATGCATTTCATCTCAAATTTTCTAAATTGCCATCATTTTCTTTGATAAAGACAGGTCAGATAAGGGAATCAAGTCATATTAGAAGTTTCACGTTTTAAATGTGTGATTTTCTTTTCAGTTAGCTATCACCTGTATCTGTAAAGTGATTACTTAAAATATAACTGCTGGCAAATATAACCAGAATTAATTTCACTCCCTTTCTATTTTGGATCACCAACGTAGCTAACATTAGTCTGTTTTCAAGAATACTGGATATTGTTTGGTTGGGACCTGTGCTTGCTCTCAGACAAGCTGGAAAACCCTGTCTGCTCTCTTTCCCTTAAGCCTGCCCCCTCAGAGAAAACTGTGAGCTAATTCTTCAAAATTCTTCAAAACCCATTCAAAAATCCCTGCCTTTGAGCTCAGTTTTTGACCATACGTCAGCACAATCACAGCTCTAGATGGCACAATATAACCCCTCACCTAAGAGCTATAAAACCCCTTGCCTTAGCCCAAGTGTACAATGTCCCTGGCCCTGTTCCTTGGGACTGGTGAACCTGCCCAGGAGCAGTGTCTAATAAATTTGACTTTGTCTATTTTAATCTGGTCTAATATGGTCTAGATGGCATGTGCAAAAAACCTATTAAATATCATCTTTACCTTTGTGTTGAGAGCCAAAGGGAAGCCTACACAATGTGCTTCCAGCCAGCCTGTTGCTTTGGTATTGTTTGATCACCTTTACACTTGCCTGGTTGACCCATTACTTAGTATAATTTCTGAGCTCAAAGATGTCATCTGAAAATGAAAAGGTTTTGCAGTGCTCTTAATAATTTAGTGGTAAAGTAGTTTTTCAATGCTCAGCGTAGTGTGTGTCAAAGGTAATCCTGGATATTTGCTAGTTTTTGTCCTTCTTTCAATCGATAGTAATGTTTGTTTGAAGTGCTGGCTTTCCACAACCACTACACTGATATTTATGTTAGTGGAAACCTCTCAGGAAGAATGCAAACTGATAAAACCTATCAATTTAGGTGGCAATGCAATGTTCAAAAATGTAAACGTGTGGCTGGCTTTTAGTTCCACATTTCAAAAGAATTTCAGCACTTGGCAGAAAGATCAACTTCATTACTCCCCTGCTCTGGCTTAGATCATTACACAGCTGTAATCGTGTGTAGATTAGGACTGGAAGCAGGTCACGGGAGCTAGGCTTGCTGACATGTATGACTGCATATCCCAGAGTAGGATATCAGGATGGAATGTATGTCTTAAGGGGGTATGTCTGAATGGCTTTCCCTGTGGTGCTCTTTCAAGAGACTCAAGTGGAGGAACAGAGATTTAAAGTGTGCCTCGGATGTAGAGAAGACTGACTTACATTCAGGCTACTTGAAACTGCCCAAGGCCACACAATAAACTGTTGCAATTATAGCAAGTCAAAAATTACATGCTCAAGCAACAGTCCACGATGATATATTCAGGTACTAGAATTGAGGACCCCACAGATGCCCCCAGAGATCTCGTTGGATGATGGTCCTACTTCTTAGTGGGGCTAGTTTGGAGGAATGCCCCTCCTCCTCAACCCTGGGCTAATATATTTGAATAATTGTTCCCTGGTTGATAGAACTGTTTTTGGAAAGATTAAGAGGTATGGCCTTGCTCGAGGAAGTAAATCACTGGAGGCAGGCCCAGTCCCTCTCCACCCCTTTCTCTGTCTCACAGTTATGAATCATATGTGAGTTCTCATCTGCTGCCTTAGTACCATGCCTGCCTGCTTGCTGCCTTGCTCCGCATAATGATGGTCTCACTCTCTGAAAGTGTAAACAAGCTCCCAATGAAATGCCTTAGTCATTGCAGCTACTTGTATTGCAATGCTAATTATGTCCCCCCAAAACGGTTTGCATGACAGGGTCTGCACATAGCTTCTGGGAACCTGCCATTGGTAAATAAATGGTTTTTCATTGGTAAATAAAAATTCCAGCAGACAGAGGTGCAGTTTTAGGATTCCCAGGCTTGGAACCAGGAGGAAGAGAAGGAGAGAAGGAATTCACAATGCTTTAGGAAAGTGTGGGAAAAGGGGAGGCACAGAGTCCTTTGTGGAGAAGCAAGAAGAGTACCCTGGGCTTAGGCCAAGAAAGCACTGCCCAGAGGGCTGTGCAAATGGGTCCAGAGTGGCCAAGATGGAACAGAGAAATTAACAAGTAGTAACTCACAATTATTGGCAGGAGGTAGATTCTAGCAGCATACAGGCTAGGCAGTTGCCCAACTATTGTGCTGCTTAAGGCATATTAAAATATAAAGACTGTGTGTGTATGTGTTTCATTCAAGAACATAAACCATTGAGGCGGGTAGCAACCCCACCCTGAGCATAATTAATAATTAATTACACAGGTCATATAGCAAAAGGAAAGTAACTGCAATACCACTTAATCCACAGCTCACACCCAGGATTTATGGCACTCATTCAATGCAATATCATTTCCCTCAAAGTCCCCGACGCCCTTTCTACTTCTATCCTCTCAGTACTTACCTTTCCTGAAGCTCTAGAAACTGATTTTTTTTTCATTCTCCATTAATAACAATATTAGGCAGGCTAGCAAAATCTAGTCTTGTGTGGACATTCCATGTGCGAGTCTTCAGTTTAAAGATGAGACCGCCCAGTGATGTTTAGCCCAGCTTGAGAACTTTAGTGAGTTTGTAATTTGTTTTGCTTTGTTTTGTTTTGTTCCGCTCCACCATTTTTACCTCCACAGGCAAATAGCGAATATATTTTAGCCTCACTGTACATTAGAAAGCAGAATAAGGGGCTGGTGAGATGGCTCAGTGGGTAAGAGCACCCGACTGCTCTTCCGAAGGTCCAGAGTTCAAATCCCAGCAACCACATGGTGGCTCACAACCATCCTTAACAAGATCTGACTCCCTCTTCTGGTGTGTCTGAAGACAGCTACAGTGTACTTACATATAGTAATAAATAAAAAATCTTTAAAAAAAAAAAAGAAAGCAGAATAAAATTTTGTCCTAAAAAGGGAAAAGTTTTTGAATGTCCATTTGTAAAGGTGTCTAACTCTCTGCTGACTCCCTCTTAAAACAGGAAAAGATACTTGTATTACCTTAAGTTTGCATAACAAACCTCACCTACAACTAACCTTTGTACCTTTAGTTAAGTGACAGAATATTTCTATCTTGTTTCTGTTTAAAATGTATGTTGTTGCAAGTGCAGATTTAAGACTAGCAATCATTTAATGCCATGGAAGCAGTAGTCAGATTGATAGTCTAGCCAAAACAGCAACTGACAAATCTAATCAAAAACTACATCTTTGAGTCGTTTAATGTACCTTTGTGTATAAGAACTATTCCAGTTAAAGAGACGCTGAAGGTGAGAGTCAGTGAGAGGAAATTCGCTCAGTGTGGCCATGGAGGAGGAAGCAAATAGAAAGGTCCAGTAGCCACATATCCATCTACTGCAGATTTACATCAAATTCAGATTTAAGTAGAAAAAAGCAAAACTCCCAGGGGCAAGGAGCCAGCGTGCACATAATGAAGCAGTGTTGATAAAGGTGCTGTATGATTAACCATTGTCTCAGATCTCCTTTTGCAAGCTGGTCCGAATTCCTTCTTCTTGCTTGAAGATACAGGCTTGTTCTCAGGGGATAGCCTGATGTTCTCATAGCATAGGCTTGCCTTTTAGAAAATACCTGTTCGCTCACACTGCTATTTGAAAATCTGAAGTGAGAAACTTACTTCTATCTTCAGCTGTGCATAAGGTAGGTTGGTGGGCATGGGTAAACAGACACTCCTTCAGTATCTTTTACAGTCTCCTGAGTCTGGCAGACATTTGACCTAAAGGAAAACACACACACACACACACACACACACACACTGAAGGCAGAAATTCACATTTTTAATCTTATTTGGGTTGACTCACTGGTCCAAGTGAGAAGCTGATGGCCTTTAGGAAAGATAATTTCTAAATGCGTGTAATCATCACAAATGAATGCAAAAATAGTTCATTTAAACTGGTGGGTCAAAAAGACTAATCAGGCCCGGAGAGAAAAATTAGTGGCTAAGGGTATGTATTGCTACTGCAGAGGATCCGAATTTGGTTCAGGTCACTCAAAACTACCTTTAACTCTAGCTCCAGTGGACAGATGTCTATAGGCACTTCACTCATGTACACTCACAAACACACCCTCCCACCCACACACATACAAATACATATAATTTAAATAAAATAAACTGCTCATTAAAAAAGATACATCCATATTATATCCAGATTGCTAACATGCTTTCTTCATGTTTTACATATAGCTTATTTCATATACAGGTTGTTGCTGGAATATACAGTTATTTTTTAATAAAAAATGGTTTCTAATTTTTATAAAGAAAATTTCTCTAGCTCCTTCATTGGGGACCCTGTGTTCCATCCAATAGATGACTGTGAGCAACCACTTCTGTGTTTGCCAGGCACTGGTAGAGCCTCACAGGAGACAGCAATATCAGGGTCCTGTCAGCAAAATCTTGTTGACATATGCAATAGTGTCTGGATTTGACGGTTGTTTATGGGATGGATCCTTGGGTGGGGCAGTAAGAGAGACATTTGAATGGTTATAGGTATAGAAATATACTTTTGGTAAAAGAGGTTAAAAAGAAAAGAAAATGTTTTGGAATGAGAAAGGATTTTATATGACAATTAGATCTGTTTAATGTTTAGAATTGTTTCAGGATGGGCATAGAAATATTAAGCCAAACCAGAATATTTAAACACATTTCAGAAGGCTAGAGCAAATCTCAAGATGTTTTTGTAGACACAGATTAACAATGACATATGCACAATGGTTAGAAGTTTGTCTTTTGTTTTTTAATTCCTATGATTAGAACTTGATAGGTGCTTATTTCCTTGGTAAGTTGGATCCAGATCCTAGGAGACAACTACAAAAACAGGCAATACAGCCCCAAGGCACCCTGAACCATCTTTTAAACATGTTTTCATGTTTGGCGTTTTCAACAGCAGAGATAAAACAGTGACTGTCTAAAAGACTCAAGGGAAGTGATTACAGGCACAAGCAAAAGTCCAGTTGATTGCCTCAGCCCTGAGGATTAAATCTAGAAAAAACTCTAAAGGGGAGGTGCTTCCCACAGATGTGGAAACCGGAGCACTGGACAAGATCTGCTGTCAGTGAGAGAGCCTTGGTTCCTCTTCAAAACTGGAAGTCACCAGAAGTGCAGATGTCCCACATTCTGAAGGAGTACAGGATCTTACCATTAATGATGGCTGTTCTGTTTTTGAGTAAAGACCACCTCAAGCACCTGAAGACAGCCACCAAGTCCCCTGTGTAACTCTTGACAAGGCAGATAACTATGCTAACAAATTACAAACCTTCATCCTCTGCTTTAATCAGCAAATACAGAAGCCTTTACTAAATAAATTTGTATAACAATCCAGTATTGAGGGAGAATACCAAAAAGCCAAGGAATTTAGGTTGTCAGCCTAGCACTGACAATTTTCTTAAACATGGAATAACCACAAGACCTAACATTAGGAGTATTCACTCACGTGTTAGGAGGCAGGTCTAGAGTCATAGCACACTGCTACAGTTAGACACTCTAGCAAGTGGATAAATAACACGTTTACAAACTAACAAGGAGGAGAGGGAGAAAGAAAAAGAGGGAGAGGATGGAGAACCAGGAAATGGCCTGATGGAGTGAATCCAGCACAGACAAGATGACTATTGGCAAGTAATTTGGGGAGTATAGTTGGGAAATAGACAATCTAGAGTAGAAGAATAATTTAGGGGTAATTGCCCAGTAATTGTGCTAACACTGGCCAAGTAAATCCATAAGACTCTGTGTTGACAATTGGAAGGGCTAGCTGGGGCATAAGAAGAACTAATAGAGCACTTGAATATCCAACAACATAACCTAGCACACTTGTAGGATGACTGAATATGATTGATTGATAGGCTCAAGGGCAATATAAGAAGAGATGACAATTATTAAGGGGCATCATGACCCACAGCATCTCAACAACCAAGCTTTATTCTACTTCCTTGTGCCTTTGAAAAGAGAAATAGATATTGAAGTCAATGACGCAAATTTTGACATGTCCCTGTGTTGTGGATGGTTCTGGTGCTGTCTGTATGGTAATTCTGGTCTCTTGGGAGGGGTTGTGGATAAGGAGTGAGTCACACTTAATCAGATGACTTCTGGTGAATCAATCCCCTAACGAACAAAGGAGCCAATCACTGGGTGAGTAGGCGGGGCTTCCCGGTTGGAGGGAGGAACAGAGGACCCAGATAGCTTGAGGGCAAGATATAGCTACGAGTGTCTCTCAATTTAGATTTAATAAGGCTTAGTAGATTATGATTTTAGTTGTTGCACCCAGCGATTGAGTTACTATTGTTTAGGAACTAAGGTTTGTGTTGTCTTCCTTCATGTGGTTGCTCATCTGAGTTCAAGAGAGAAAAGTATGGTGGCAGTGCGCGAGTTTTCCAGAAGTAAGTGCACCACAAAGGCCATTGGGGATTTAAAGCATGATGCTGGCATGGTAGCAACCCACCAGAGGGAACCTAGTGAACTGGAGACATTTCGGCAGCTCGGGCTAGGGAGTCTCCACAAGGAGATTTTGGAGTTCGGAGTCAGAATCTCCACGAGGTAAAAATAGGTTTGCCATTTCCGTCAGTGCATGGCCAGCCAGGCCACTGGGACAGAGAGTTGCCCGCCCAAGCACTAGAATGTGATGGTTCTATTGTTTTTAATATTTCCCATAACATCCCTGTCTACTCCATTTCTGCAATAAGCCAGGAGTTGATACCAAGCCATCGCCTTAATCCAGAACAAAGGAGACATACATTGCCAGAAGAAGGGTGTCAATTAGATTTTACTAAGACGGTTCCTATAAAAAAATCTATATCTTCATTTGGTTAGGTATCTTCTTCTCATGGTGGACAGAAGCCTATCCAAGCAAACCAAAAGCAATTGAAAGATTTTCCTCTAGAATAAAACATGTCCCTTCTGTGCTTCTACAGCAACCTGCGTGCTAGGTCTCCAACAGCAGCAAACAATTTGAAGACATAAAAAGTTAAGCGAAAAAAGTTATCTAAAATTCTTTTTTTTTTTCAATTTTTTATTAGATATTTTCTTCATTTACATTTCGAATGCTATCCCGAAAGTCCTCTATACCCTCCCCCCGCCCTGCTCCCCTACCCACCCACTCCCACTTCTTGGCCCTGGTGTTCCCCTGTACTGGGGCATGTAAAGTTTGCAAGACCAGGGCCTCTCTTCCCGGTGATGGCCCACTAGACCATCTTCTGCTACATATGCAGCTAGAGACACAAGGTCTTGGGGTACTGGTTAGTTCATATTGTTGTTCCACCTATAGGGTTGCAGACTCCTTCAGTTCCTTGGGTGCTTTCTCTAGCTCCTCCATTGGGGGCCCTGTGTTCCATCCAATAGATGACTGTGAGCATCCACTTCTGTATTTGCCAGGCACTCTCATAGCCTCACAAGAGACAGCTATATCAGGGTCCTTTCAGCAAAATCTTGCTGGCGTATGTGATGTTGTCTGCGTTTGGTGGCTGATTATGGGATGGATCCCAGGGTGGGGCAGTCTCTGAATGGTCCATCCTTTCATCTCAGCTCTTAAATACAAAGGTAAATCTCATTTTTTATTAAATATTTTCTTTATATACATTTCCAATGCTATCCTGAAAGTTCCCTATTCCCTCCCCCCACCCTGCTCCCCTACCCACTCACTCCCACTTCTTGGCCCTGGCATTCCCCTGTACTGGGGCATATAAAGTTTGCAAGACCAAGGGGCCTCTCTTCCCAGTGATGGCCGACTAGGCCATCTTCTGCTACATATGTAGCTAGAGACACAAGCTCTGGGAGTACTGGTAAGTTCATATTGTTGTTCCACCTATAGGGTTGCAAACCCCCTCAGCTCCTTGTGTGCTTTCTCTAGCTTCTCCATTGGGGGCCCTGTGTTCCATCTTATAGATGACTGTGAGCATCCACTCCTGTATTTGCCAGGCACTGGCATAACCTCATACGAGACAGCTATATCAGGGTCCCTTTAGCAAAATCTTTCTGGCATTGTGCAATAGTGTCTGGGTTTGGTGGCTGATTATGGGATGGATCCCCGGGTGGGGTATTCTCTGGATAGTCCATCCTTTCATCTTAGCTCCAAACTTTGTCTCTGTAACTCCTTTCATGGGTATTTTGTTCCCTATTCTAAGGAGGAATGAAGTATCCACCCATTGGTCTTCCCTCTTCTTGGGTAAATCTCATTTTTAAAATGCACCAATGCTCATGAGTATATCTGCCGTTTCGTCGGCTGACATGCTTGTTTTTGGACGTCACTTCTTTAATCTTCCATAACTGCACTTCATAGCATTTTCAGTTTGTGCTCCTCTCACTGGATTCATTCTCAGATCTGTCCTTTTGTGCTTTGACACATTCTCAGTATATAAGCATCAGTATGTTCTTTTTACAGCCCAAATGATCTCACTCTTAAAATCAAAAGTTAAAATAATGAGGACAGCATCCCACAAACCAGATGGTCCTCGATATTCTGACTGCAACACATTAGAACCTGTGCAATTAGTAAAGCAGAGATCTGTCTGCACACACATGATAACTAGGGCAATGTGTCTTCAGTCCTCCAAAATTTACATGGCCCATTTAAGTCTTTCAAAATCTGCATTAAGGTTTAATCATTTTCTGGAGTTATAGCTCTGAGATCCACCAGGATGAAAAGCTCCTGGTAAATTTACTGCTAATCATAGGATTCAGCTTACCAATCTGATCTGTGCTTAGTGTTTATATGGATGGTTTGATGTCCCTAGTTGTGAGATCTTTTCTTGCAAATACCTCTCGAATGATTATCCTAAGTAGAAGGCCAACGTGGGTTCCTTGAGCCCGTGTCAAAAATAAATAAATAAATAAATAAATAAATAAATAAATAAATATCTAGTCTCTGAGCTCCACAGACCTTCTCATGTGCTTCTGAGCACAGATAAGCTGGCCCTCTATTCCTGAAGTTTCAGAAAAGAAAAGAAAAAAAAACTTGACTATTGCAAGTCATTAAGGATATGATACCAAATCTTCAAATCAGGAATGTTAAGGAGACTTAAGGGGAAAGGAAGAGTTGTGGGAGAGGCAAAAGAACCCTTCTGTAGTCTGGTAGATACTATATCTTTCTGAGAAGTTTACAAACAAGATTATGCACTTTGTTTATAGTCACACATATGTCTGGACTCCCTGTGACCTTAGAGTAGGAGCAGAGGAAATATTGCTTGGACTCGTTAGAGTTTTGTCACTGGGGTTTCTTTAATCCTATCTAATGTTCCCCAGGGAGTACCTTATGATGATCTCATTTACTAAAGTAGAAAATAGAATAATGAAAATAACCACTGCAGAGAAAGCCCTGGAACAATACAACTTCAAAAGACACGAAAGGGAGCTGGAGTGATAGGATCACCGTAGAACACCCAGACTTGATTCCAAGCGATCACATCTGGGAGCTCGTAAGTGTTTGTAACTCCAGTTCCAGGAAATCACTCAGTGTTCTCTGGGCCTCCACTCCTAATGTTACCCATCATATTAGAAATCCTGTCTTCATTGAGAAAGTAAGCAAACATATATTAATGATTGACAACAGTTCTTTATTCCATTCTCAAAGATGGTATACAGGCATATTTTTAAAGTCATATATGAGAAATAACAGAATGTTATATTTACTTAATTCAAAGCAAACCAGTTTGGTAAACAATGTTATTTTAAAAGCATCTGGTTCTTTTAAATGCGTAGCATGCTTTCTTGTATTCAGTTTAAATGTCACATATCAACATCTATAAGTGGGCTATTGTCAGTGACCTTTACATTGTGTCGAGAAAGCACCAAGATTTTCTTTAAAAAACATTTTTTTCAAAGAAATGGGGGAAAGACTTAATATCCCTCTCTCTCACTGCCAGAAATGCCAGCAACTAGAGCCCAGTGTTCCCTATTCCCTGGTGTTGTAATTATGATCAATAAATATAGATGGCAAATTTTACAGAATTTTTGGAGCCCTTGAGCTAACAACCAAATCAGTGTATGTGTCCCAGTGGAGGTGAAGGTGAAGAGGAGTGGATTTTATCTCTTCTTAATAAGTTTTGTATGTCACTATAGCAAGGTTACTTTCTTAACCCAGAGTCTCCAAGCGTTCATTCCTAAACACAAATTTATATCAATATAGTCACATATATGCATGTACAATATATGCATATAACTAGTACATTTTATATTATGAATTAGCAGTAGAAAGTGAGACAATTAAATGCTAATAAGTAAGCCAAGTGCTTACATTTTAGATTACTTCCTAAAAGGGGTTAATATTTACGTGGTCAGAACTGAAGTTAGCAAACAGCCATTTGGATGCATCAAGAGAGGAATTTGGGGCTTTATACCTATGGTTCTTATTTGGCTGGCTAGTGACACAAGCAGTGACAGAAATGTGATTTACTGTGATTTACATATTGAGGACCAGTTTTGTTAGTGGGAGGAAGGAAACCTTTGCTTTCACACACACAAAACACACACACACACACACACACACACACACACACACACACACACACACACATGTTGGTCTTGAAAGACTAATACGTGGGAAAAACTAAATCTTCCATTCTTGGTCCTGCCAGCCTGGAGATTCCCACTGTCAATCTCTCCTCTCTCTTTAAGGCTTCAGTGCCAATATATTTAGTTCCCAAGCATTTGCCTTCTAAACTGCTCACAGCATTTTAAACCCTCTCAAAGGATTCCTTTGATATGCAGCCAACTGTCTACAAGATTCATTATTCCAGAAGCTGTAGGGTTAACACCCAAATCCACTCTGGTGGCCGTACAAATCTGAAAGAAGGGAGGAGTGAAATTACATGAAAATTCCTAAGGGCATTGTCTGTAGGAAAGAGGGCAATAATTAAGAGATAATGTGAAAGCAGAGAGAACATTCTCACAGGATAATGGTCTCCTGCTGCTGAAAGAATGCCATGGCAAAGCCCACACCATTTATGGAAAATAAATGTCACAGAAAGGGAGGTCAAGACAGTTGCTTTCAATAAGAAAAGCTGTCCTCTTGGTAAAGTTCCATAATTGCAAATCATCTCACTGATTAAGTCATTTCCTCCAACAAGTATTCATGAAGAAGAAGTATCATCATTATGTCACCAGCAACCTGAAGAGTTAGATAGGTAGGTAGATAGGTGGAAGATAGATAGATAGATAGATAGATAGATAGATAGATAGACAAATAGACAGATAGACAGATAATACACATTCCCCCACCTGTGGATGGACACCAGTATAAATTTTACTAAGTCCTCACTAGACTGCACTCTAGTGTTTACAACTGCTTAGCAACAGTGTGCATTCTATGAATCTTTCTAAAAATCTGTCTATGCCCTGTCCTTTCAAATAACAGAGGAATCACTCCAGAGACAGAAACAAGGGCCTGGGAGGAGCCTCTATAGAGCAGTAATAAATAGTATATGTTATTGTATTTTGTTGATTTAGTTGAGACCAGGTCTCATGTAGCTTAGCATCTCACACTCACTATGTAGATAAAAATGACCTTGAACTTCTGACTCTCACTCGCTAATCCCAAATGCTGATATTACAATCATTGCCACTATGCTTCAGGTTGGAGATCAAACCCAGGGCCTCCTATATGTTAGGCAAGCAGGCTACCAATATATACAACCCCAGATATATAAAAAAGTTATTTTAAGTGTAGGTTGAGGCCTTTTATTATTGTCAAGGCACATACATAGTTAAATCTGTTCTCTAACTCTAAGGTAAAAGTTAAATGGATTACAGATTATTTTAAACACCTATCTATAAAACACAACTGGGAAACAGAAGATTGAATGGTTTGGCTATCTCCAGAATGGCATATCACTTTAGTGATTCAAAAACAATGAAATAGCATTTCCCTACTGCCTCTTCCCCTATCTCCAGCAGACCTGAGACTCCTGAACCATACAAGGTAGCTTCCCTTCCCCTATCCATCTTCCCTGCTTCCCTTTGGGCAAAGCCAAGCTGCCCTGTGCAGCCTTCTATCCCACTGCTGTCTCTCTGCCCACCTTCACTGGACCAGAGGCTCCTATAAGAAATGAGGTCCAGAGCCATACAGCCCAAGAATACTCATCAGAGGCCTGCTACTCCAGGACCATCTATGCCCAATTGAGGAAGTTTGAATCTCACTTAGAAGAAGGAATAAGTCATATGAAGCAGATAAAGAAGGAGAACCGGAAGGGAGGGAGAGTAATTGGGAGGGGAATGGGGGATTAGAGTCAGGATCAGGACAGGAGAGATGGCTGGATGGCCATGAAAATTAATAGGAATCTGCAACTGGTAGGAGAGAGGGAGTCGGGGCATCTTCAGGATGAGGTAGAGTCCTGGGATAAGGGAGGTGCCCAAGAATCAATGGCTATAATTCATTATATTGGGGTTATTGAACCTGAAGAGGTCACCTCCTGTAGCCAGGCAGGAACCCCATTGGAGCAATAGAAACACCAACCCATCTACAAAATTTTCAATCCAAAATATATCCTGTCTACAAGAAATGAAGGCACACAGATGGAGCAGAGACTGAGGGAATGGTCAACCAATAGCCTATCCAACTTGAGACCCATCCCATTGACAAGCACTAACCCCTAATACTATTAATGAGACTGTTATGCTTGCAGACAGGGTGAGAAACTCTACCTAGCTGCTGACTCCAGAAGATGGAGACATCCACATCAAACAGAGGGCAGAGCTTGGGAACTCTTATGGAAAAATAGGAAGAAGGATTGTGAGTCCTGAAGGGGTTAGGAACTCCACAGGAAGATCAACAGAGTCAACTAACCTGGATCCTTGGGGCTCTCAGAATCTGAACCACCAACCAAAGAACATACACTGCATGGACCTAGGCCTCCCCACTCATATGTAGCAGATGTGCAGCTTGGATTTCATCTGGGTCCCAAACAACTGGAGTGGGGGCCATCCCAAAAGCTGTTGCCTGTATGTGGGATATGTTCTTCCAGCTGGGCTGCCTTGTCTGGCTTCAGTTGGAGAGGTTGCACCTAGCTTTACAGAGACTTGAAATGCCAGGGTGGAGGGATACCCAGGAGGGGCCCCACCTGCTCAGAAGAGAAGGGGAGTAGGAATGGGGGGGGGTTGTGGGAAGGGATGATGGTGAGCTGGATAGGGAGCAGGATGTAAAGTGAATAAGCAAAAAAAAAAAAATGAAATTGAATAAAACCCAATGAATTATTACTATAACCAATTTTCAAGTGAATAATATACAATTTACATTCAACTATATCCAAGTATCACATTAAAAGTCACTACTGAAATTGCATAGCATTTCATGATTGAGTCACAATAAACAAGATTTGGAAAAGTTACATAAAACAATATTTAAAATTAGTACATATTGACTATGTGCAGAGCTAACAGTGGAGAACATTGGGCACACAATGAGGAATAAGATACCTTTGAGATATTTGTGAGCCAAGAAAAGAAGAAAGATAATTCTATGCCTATTGTTACCTAACGTAACAGAAATACTATGAAAACATAGGAAGGACCCGTAAATCCTAGTTAATAAAATCATGGACAGATTTATTGATACGGATATGGTCACTAAAATATGACTAAATCAAGCCTTCTTTGTTGACAAGGCCCTTCTCAACCTCTCTGAGCCAGTCCCATTACACCTTGTGTTCATCATTAATTCTCAGCTGAGTTCCTTGTCCTTGGCATGTCACAGGCTGTATATTGTATTGCTTAGGGCTGTAAGTGCCCTGCTCACTGCCTGGCCTTCTCTACTCACTCCCCAGATAGCTTTGGAGTGTGTTCCTAATTCAGTGTTCTCCTTCTCAGCGTCTCTAGCTTACCATTAACGATACTGGAATTCCATACCTCCCAGCTCGAACCCTTCTGTGATGTTCATTTCTTCTGCTTATCATGTGTTACACTCTAAACTTATTTTTCCAGATAGGCACCAGCTCACTATGTGGTCCAGTATGATCTTAAATTTCTGATCATCCTGCTAACACTTCCACAGTAATGGAATTACAGCTACACACAAGCATACCTGGTTTATGAGTTCATGGGGACTGAATCCCAGGGCTTTACACATACCACATACTAGTTAAGTTCGGACCTATATCCCCAGTCCCAATAGCTTAAGACAACATGGACTTTCTACCCTATTCTATGAGATCAGAATAGAATCTGCTTATATAAACAGTCCACTGTAATTTTTGTTCGAACAAAAATACCAAATTTAAAGAGTGAAAAAAATGTGTGTGGGGGGATATTGAAATGTTGACCATTTAATCTGTTTACACTAAATGTGAGTCAGCTTGTTTTGAGAAAGGCTCTTGTGGTGTAGCCCATGACTAGTCTCAACCTGATAATCCTGTTTCACTTTCCAGCATGAATGCTGGGCTTATCTATGTGTACAACACCTGGCTCAACTAACATTTTAACAAATGTATGTAGAGCCCTTAACTTCTGCTAGGCACTGTACATGTTCAGAAATGAAAAGTTAGAAATCATTTTCTTTTGTTCTCACACTCCTCCATGATCTGGCTTGTCTAGTTATCAAATCACTGCATAGTTATTCCTCACTCGGTGTATTGGAGTGCGGTTGTACACACCTTAGCCAGTATGATGCCTTCCCACTGCTTTTAGTTCCTACCACTGCCCCTGTCCTTCTCCCTGGCAGCTCCCTTTCTCTTCTCTTGCTCAGGTCTGCATCTCCTGTGGAAATCCCACCTCATTCAGCTTGCTGTCCTTGCTGTCCCTATCATGGTTGTGACTGTATGTTGAGCCTTCACAAAATGTCTCACCTGTCACCCTGCTCCTCTCCCCTGTGGATTGCTTTCACAACGCAGTCACCTGAAATGGTTGAAACTAAGAGGAAGTTAATACAAATGGCAGGAAGTCACTTGTTTAGACCCAAAGCTGAAAATGAATGTTCTCCATCAGATCAGCCGCAGAGTGATTGACTGCAGTTTAACACAGGTGTTGGCACTGAGTTGTGCTACAAAGCTATGGAGTCAGGCTTAAGTTTCAGCAGATTGGCAGTCTTTCACCTTAGGTGTGTGTTACATATTGTTACACATGTCTATCTTCCCACTCAACTGGCATCTTTGGAAGTTTATCTGTTGCCACTTGTAAAAGGTTATCACAGATGCACTTGCTGAGAGTTTATATACCCTCAAGATGGTCATAGGACCCTCACCTGAGCTGCTACCCCATACGACAAGTTATATGCAACTCAGCCCTAAGTGCACATGGCCTTGTGGAAGGGCAATAGTGAACAGACCAGGGAACTCTAGAAGGTAAGAGGGCTCCATGAATGAGGCTATGGAGAAGCCATCATACCTGCTGGGCAAATACTTTCCAGTTCAACCTTTAATGGAAAGTACCCTAAATCCTGTAAGCAAACCCTCACCTGTACTTTGTCAGTAAACTTGGAAACTAGTTGGTTTAACAAAGTGAACTTTGTGGAGTTTGTCTGGGTTTGTGGTTGGGACCTTAGGAGAAAAAGTAGATGTCATTTAATTCTCCCTCTAGAGTGGGATTTTAGTAACCACCATCAATGGAGGAAATTGTTCTGCAATTCATATAAGCTATGTCTTGTGACTGCCAGGTGTTCTTGTTCTCTGTAATTTTAAACCAACAACTCCATAGGCCATCTATAGCCTAACTTTAAGGACTGTAACCTATAAATTGAATGCATAATCTTAATAATTTCTGGACTTTAAATTCCTTTTAAATAAAATTCATGTCATCTGTAGAGGGTTTGGAGGTATAAATTATCCCCTTTCCTTCAGCAGGGCAGACTTTAATGGGAATTATGATTGTGAGAAATTTAGGAAATACCAATCTTGATTAGAGTTTCTGGCTGACTTGTTTTCCCTTTATTATTGTTTTTAGGAAAAATGGAAGATTGATCTTAAGGTAACCACTGACTGGGTGGCTTGCTTTGCGATGCTAGTTCATTGCTTCATTATATTGCCTAGGCTATCTTTGAGCTCCTGGGAATGAATCACTCTCCTACTGCATTAGCAGATGAGACTGACTCCAGGTGTGTATCACTGCACCTAACCACACTAAAATATGTGTATATATTGTTTGAACAAAGGAAATTTTAAATAGGTATACTTTCATAAACCTTTATATAGATTCATAAACCTTTATGTAATTGAAGATGAGGGAAGAAGAAAAGTCAAGAAGATTGGCAGCTTCAGAGAGAACATCATTTCCTGAAAGCAGGTTGAGAAATTCTGGATGATCAAAGCAGACCCGTGTCATGTAGTAACATTGTGAAGGCCTGGAGAATTCATCAGACTTTGGTGACTGTCGGAGAGATGCTCTAGCCAGTTTGCTCCTTTATCACTTCCCATATCCTCTATGCCTTTCTCTCACAATCTTTTCATTTACATTTTTCCATATGAGAAGTGTAATTGCTATCTAGAAACATTTTCTATATATTACTATATTTTAAATGTACTAGTCATTCAGAAACATCTTCAAATGGTAAATTAATGAAGACTGATTTTGACAGGAACCCTTACCAATTTTCCAAAGTAACATGAAATAAAGAAAAGATTGTTATCTAATTTTGGCACAGAGGGTGGGAGAAGCAATGTGTTCACATGCGTGTTTATGGTGTAGTTTCTGTATGCTCCAGGGCTAGACTGAGTGCACATGTGCTCCCAAAGTGATGATTTTCCTTCTTCCAGTTCCCAATATGAGATGAACACTATGAATGATGTGTTCTAAACCCATGACTGCAGGTGGCTAGCTAAGACTGTCTCCCATGGATTGCTTCCTGCAGCAACAGAAAAACCACAAAGCATTCATCTTAGAAAAAACATGTTCAATTTATTCCTGATGTGCAGGATAGTAATGTCTGACATTTTTTCGTGTTGAGAAAGACTATAAAGAGGTAAGGTCGTAGCTGGGCGTTAGAGCATCTATCTATCACATGGAAAGCTCTGGCTGGCTTCCATCCATACCATGGAAAGGAAAAATTAGAAGGCAATGCAGAACTTAGACCTAGGATAGAAAAGAGAGGGGAAAGAGGGAAAGGAAGGGGAAGACAGCAAAAGGAAGTCAGGAGGGAGGGAAGAAAGTATGGAGAGGAGAGAGGGAGGGAGGGAGGGAGGGAAGAGGGAGTGAGGGAAGGAGGAAAGGAGAGGAGAAGGAAGGAGGAAAGTAAGGGGTAGGGAGAAAATGTAAGTTTAATGTTGCCGTAAAGGGCACACAAGGTTGTTCTGCTTGAACTAAAACTAAACGTATTAATATAACCTCTCCTTGAAAAGCAGTTGGCAAGGGCTGGAGATGTGGCCCAGTGGTTAAGAGCAATTCTTGCGCTTTAAGCAGGAGCCTGAGAGGCGCCTTGATTGAGAGTACACCCCAATCTTTCCAAGGATTCAAGCTCAGTTCCTAGCACACACACTGGGTGGCTCACAACCTCCTATAACTCTGGTGAGTTGGTTTGTGTCTTTCTCAGAAAATCAAATAATTTATCAGCTCATACAGGGATAAAGAAAGTTTAGTTTTCAAAACACCACAAAATTGTCCCAATGCTTAGTGGACAGCAGCAGAAATGCAGCTGTCTAGAAACAGCAAAAGCAATGTGCTCTCCCCGGTATGATTATCGGACCTCACATCCCTCAGCTGGAGACAGTCCTAGTCAGACACATCGACTTCCCACAGAGCGGGTGTTTGGAGGAGACTCAGAGTTACACATTGACTGAATGACTCCATACTGGTTTAAATGGGGACAATCGCATTGCATGAGGAAAGTAATAATTGCTGCCTTAGCCCAGAGAAAAGAAAGTTGTGGATGTGTGTAGAGGCAGTAGTAGGTCTTGTGCATGTGGGTATCATTGGACAGGTTGCAAGTTGAATACTGGAGCCAAATGAAGCTTTAAGTCATCCCTCCAGTAACTAGTGCTTTCCATGAAGAGGAACTCAAACACATGCATATACAGATGTCTCAAAACCTATCTCTATCTTCTCCTGTATATGTAATAATATGAACATTTGCTTTCCTTCTGTTTAGTATTTATACGTAGCTGAAATGAATTCTAAAAAGTATATTAGCATGTGAAATCTACCAGGTTTTCCTGAGGTGTGTGTGTGTAAACTCTGTGGGGGTGCTGTGCTTGCCTATGAAGGACAGTTGTCAACTATATGTGTCTTCCTTAATTACTCTCTACCTTATGTTTTAGCCGGGGTCTCTTACCAGAACCTGAAGTTTCCCAGTTGAGCTAGCCCAGCTGGCCAGGGAGCCCCCACTGTCTCTGCACCATGCTGCTAGGATGGCAGATGTACACCACTGTGCCTAGCTTTTGCAGGGTTCTTGGGAAATCTCAACCTAAGTCCTTGTGTCTGAGCAGCAAGCAGTTTAATCTCTAAGCCATCTCCCCATCCTCCATTGTACAATTCTTATTATCAGTTCTCCAAGTCACCACTCCTATCTTTCCATTCCTTGTTTGTGACCTCTTGCCACCCACTGGCTCTCAGCATCACACAGTCCCCACTCAGTCAGCCACTGCTGAAACCCCAGTGTAACAGACAGCAGTGACTGTCTGGACTCTAAGGCTCCCCACAGCCTCTGTCAAATCTCTCTGCAGGATCCCACACCCACAGCAACACATCCTTTGAATTTCTTTCCTTTCCTTGCTCATCTTTAGGGTTTTATTTTCTTCCCTGATTCCTAGAATTACTTTCTCTTTCATTGTACCCTGCCTTCCCAGCCTCTTGGTGTTTCATGTCTCCCTATCATCCCCTTTCCCCGACCTATGTCTTCTTGGACAATGTATTTACTTTCATCACATCAATTATGATCTCTAGACTGAGGACTTCCCAACATCTCTCTAGAAACCCGTCAGTCTACTACTTTTCTTTTTGCTGTTGTAAAGTCCCTGCAGCATTAGCATAAAGAGGAAATACAGATTTATTTTGGCTTGCACTTTGAGAGTTTGCTCCATCATGGCAGGAAATTTATGGTATTGAGAACATGAGACAAGGACACCCAGAGTGATGAGTGCTAGCACCAAGGGTTTGTGTGTGTGTGTGTGTGTTTGTTTGTTTGTTTGTTTTATCTCTGATTTATTCCATGGTGATTCTAAACACAATCTTGACAAAGAAGGTTCATCTTCTTAAGCTTCATCCCAAATATTTAATTACATTCTAGATCAACTTGTGCAGCTTGTAGCTTGTATATAGGTGTGTTGTCAGCAGCCTTTAGGTATGCTAAGGCAACTGTACTGCCACTAGAATTGAATCAGAGCAGAACGACCATATTCCAGTTCTGAGATCTAACAGAGAAGGCAATTGACAAAAAGTGAAAGGAAAAGAAAGCAGAGGAAAAAAGAGATGTCGAGGTTGGTCTTTTGCTATTCTATTCTGTTCAGTCTTATCCTATCCTATTGCTAATACTGGCCTCCGACACTCCAACATCTGGTTGCCTCAAGGATGAGACAATCCTCACATACACCAAGTGATGCTATGTGGCCTTGTTCCTTTATTTAAAATTATTGGTTGGACAAAGATGCCGACAGCTTGTAACTGGGCAGAAAATAGGTAGGCAGAGCTTCAGTTCCCAGGCTTGGAATCTGAGGTAGGAGACCAGGAGAGAGAAGAAGATGGACAGAGGAAAAGATACCATGGGTTAGGAATCTTGAAAACAACCATGAGTACTGGCCAGTTGGAGTTAAGAGCAGCCCAGATGGAACATGGAAAATTATAACTCAGGATTATTGGTGGGGAAGTAGATTCTAATAGCTTAGAGGGAAGATATCTGCGCAGCTCTGATGCAGTCTTATTTTAAACATAAAAGCTATGTCTTTTATCTGGGAATACTTTATGGCTGGGTAGAAACCCCCAATTGAAATGAAATATTTACTACAACAGGGGAAGGAAGAGTTGGGAAGAAGCTATCATGTCTGCTCAATTCACAGAGAGTAGCACCTGTTTTGGACTTGAGTGTCTCCCACAGGCCCATTCGCTGAAGTCTTGTTCCCCAGCCCTTTGTCCTACTAGAAAATGATGGAGCTTTAAGTAGGTTGGGCCAAATGGAAGGAAGTTAGGCTACTGGTATGTGTCCTTGGATGGAATATTGGTATTGGCATCTTCCTGTTGGTCAATTTTACTTCTCAACAAGCTTTGTTCAACTATGTATTCTCTAGCATGATGAGCTATTCTCATAGTCTCAACACAATGGAGCCTAATAACCACATTCTGAAACATATGAAGCCTGGATTCAAAAGGAATGGGGATATAGCCTGATGGTTCAGCATTTGCTGACCAGGAACAAGGCCTAGTGTTGACTCCAGCATACGCATCTCAAAACCCTAGGCTACAAATATATATTCTCCCTTTTAAATTGATTATCTGTTTTGTTTGTTTGTTTGGTTGGTTGGTTTGTTTGTTTGTTTTTTGAGACAGGGTTTTTCTGTATAGCCCTGGCTGTCTTAGAACTCACTTTGTAGACCAGGCTAGCCTTGAACTCAGGAATCTGCCTGCCTCTGCCTCCCAAGTGCTAGAATTAAAGGCGTGGGCCACCACGCCCGGCAAAATTGATTATCTTGAGAAATTTTAAATTGATTTTAATGTTTATTTATATTTGATGTAGAAGGTTATACTAAAAGAAACTAAGAAAAATGAAACAAAGGAAGGGAAGGAAGGAAAGGAAGGAAGGAAGGAAGGAAGGAAGGAAGGAAGGAAGGAAGGAAGGAAGGAAGGGAGGGAAAAGAAAGGGGGAGGGAGGGAGGGAGGAAGGAAGGAAGGAAGAAAATCCTATAGTATAGTTTTAAAACTGATTTCAAATATATAATCATACCCAGTCTTCCTACAATGCTGTTAGACAGGGAGCTCAAAAATATTCTGTGTTTTAACAGAAAAGAAAATCAAAAGATGTTAAAACTTTACCAAAATCATATGAATGAATTTTGGCAACAATAGTATACAAATTTTATGATTCTCAACCATACTATGCTTTTTTAAACATGGTCCCTTTTACCTCTACCATAAAAATGTATTAAATCATCCTCATTTGCAAAGGAAAATCCATAAAACAAACCAAAAGGACTTTCAAACATGTTTCAAAAAATTGTATTTATTATTTAAGAAAGAAAGGTAATTTAAATACTTTCCTTCAAATGTAGCAAATCTATGTCTTCTTTATGCACATGCTTCATGCTTTCTTTTTAGAAAAAGAGCCTCAAAAAATAGCAGCAATATTTTCCCACCCTGTGAAGTCTAAAAAAACCTTTCAAACATACCCCACGAGTCAACTAGAATTTAGAATAAGAATGACAGAGTAAATCAAGTTTCTCTGCTTGCAACTATCAGGCCAAATGCTTGTTGAAGCTTCTTTCATGACCTTGATTGTCAAGCTGATGACTATTATGTTGTGATGTTAGCCTTACTCTCCCTGCCTGTAAACCACTGCCAAGAATGGACAGGCACCCTCTCTGCATGGATCTTAGACACACTCCGTATATATCTGTAACTCAAATCTGGCAATCAGCAGAGTCCTGCTCCAGTTTTCCACAGCTCTCATCTATAGTTAGAGTTATACTATAAATCAGAAACACCTTTTGACTTTAAAGTTTGTGGAGGATCAAAGCCTGATAAGTCGTTTGTGGAATTTTTTTCCTCCAATAACTGAGGAGATTTCCCGATTGAAGTAAACACCAGGGTTGAGTTTCTTGCTTGCTGCATGTAACACCTTTTGAGTGAAGGTCTTTGTGTGTGCTGCAGACACAGGATCATTAACTTACTGATCTTACTGCCCTGAGAGACATGTAACTGCTATCAGATATGAAGAGGGAAGTGTACAGAGATGGATGCTCTGAATGAGGTCCATATTGCATTCAAATCAGAACAGCATCCTTCCTAGAATGTACATTTTTATTCTTCAGGGCTTTATGATTACATATTTTAGACTGCTCAAAATAGTTTGAAGTGGCTCAAATGTGGAAACATTCATCCCATCTTTGTGGACATAATTTAATTTATTTGGAAAGCTTTTTCTGTCTAATTGATTCCATATATTTTCACCCAGAAAATTGCATCTCATCTATAAAAGTTATTCCACATCCTCCACTCATAAGAACTTGGGTTTTTTTTTTAGTTTATTTTCTTTAGTTTAATAATATCTGTATTAAATTACACGTATATGAGTGTGTATCTGTGTGTGAATATGAGCTTAGTATCTGCAGGGGCCTGAGGAGAGCATCAGATTCCCCTGGAGCTGGAGTTAAAGGCAGTTGTGAGCCACCTGACTTACACTCAGACCCTCAATACTGCTCTTAACAGCTGAGACATTTTTCTATCCCTTAGTTTAATAACTTTTGAAACATATATTCATTTAGGTTTTTTTCAACCAGTATCAGAGAATACCTACTATATGCTCATTTCTATATAACGTCCACACAGACATAAGTGAGACAGTTTTTAGACCTGTCTTACTCTTGCAAAGAGAACTGATGTCTTTTATTAGCTGAGATAGTTTATTAGTAACAGTCTCAGGCAAATGAATAATAGTGACTTTAAGGAAATGATATAAATGATTAAAGAGTCTTTCAGGCTCCTGATCTCAAATTACAGCCATTCTGTGCTGGCTAGTTTTATGTCAACTTGACACAAGCTACAGTGGTCTGAAAGGAGGCAATGCCAATTGAGAAAAATGCCTCCATGAGATTACCAAACTGTAAGGCACGTTTATGGATCATTTTCCTAATTAGTTGTTAATGTGGCAGGGCACATTCCATTATGGATGGGGCCACTGCTAGGCAGGTGGTCCCAAGTTCCCTAAGAAATGATGAGTAATACATAAGGAACAAGACAGTAATTCTCCATGACCTCTGCATTGGGTCCTGCCTCCAGGCTTCTTTAAGTTCCTTCTTTTCCTTCTTTTCTGGAGTCAGTACTAGCAGTGGAAGTCTCTTTCCTTCTGAGGAATGTCCTCTCTGTTAGCATTAATGACTCCCTGATAGTTAGAAACAGCACAAGTCCAGTATGTGGCTTCATCTCAGCAAAACGGTCAATGCTAGGACCTTCAGGATAGCCCTTAACTTAAGGCTATGGAAAAGAACTCTAAAACCATGAGTTTAAAAATATATCATTTCTCACCTTTGCAAAAATAGAAGGATGCAATATAAACTATGAGGGACTTCATGAATCTAAAGAAACAAAGGGAGCTATAATATTAGCCAGCTTGTCAGAAAGATGCAAAGGCAGGCAGATTCCTGAGTTCAAGTTCAGCCTGAGACAGAGAGGTCTATGCTCTGGTGTGATGGAAATGGTAATTTCTAGTCAGGGTTCCACCCAACTAGTTTATTATCTGTGCTTAACAAAAGTAGGCAGATCTCTGTATTCTTTTGTATTGTTAAAAGAAATGTATGCTTGCTGTCTCCTAGGAATCAAAGGGCTGGGGTCACAGGATGCTGATTCATAGGATAATCAAAGGGAAACGTAAAGTAAATAACTGAATTGATATGTAAATTAAAAACCTGTGCTTCTGGTCTGCAGGAGTTGAACTAGCAGAAAGTAATAGCAGTTCTTTAGAATTTTCTCTAGAGAGAGCTGAGCTGTCTAGAGATCTCAGGAGAGTGAAAGCAGCTCTTCAATAATCTTTTCCTACCAGGATTTTTGACTTGGTCAGAAGATACAATAATTTTTTTATAACAGTTTTTCTGAATTTGATCAGAAAACCCATGAGCTATCCAGATAGCTTTTACAATTTTTACTAGCAGAGAGAGCTTTCTCAACTAGAGAGTTTACAGAATAGCAAGAAAAAGCTGTCTAGAGCAGAGCAGAACACACACAGCTTGAACCTATGATTTCTCTTGAGTCATTTTTTTCACCTTTTCCAGATACCACTTCTCTCAGAATCCCTGTCTAAGCAGAGGCTGGCCCTTGGCACTCACCTTTCCAAGGATGCTTATGATCTTTAAAATTCTTCATTCTGCCTATTCTCAATGAGTTCATATTGGAATTGAGAGGTCTTCAACCTCTGCATTAGGAGACTTTTTCTGTTAGTAACAACACTTAATCAGGACACTGGATTGAGTTTTAAACACCAAGCTTCATCAAAGTTAAAGGATAAAGCACTGGCAAAATTATCTAGTTTGATGATAGTGATGGATTTGTGGAGGGCCAGTCATATATAGACCAACTACAGTTTTCAATTTTAGCTTCTTACACCTAAGTCCTAGACACTGATACTAGCCCTTTAACAAATTCAAACTTAATTATACAGGCTGTAAGTGGATCAGAGCCCCTTGCCTCATTCTGGCCTCTAAGTACAGACACAGAAAGCGTGCAAACACTAAATTACTGAGATGATTCATCCAGCTGTGTGTCAAGGGACTTTGGGTCCTATATCATATCAGTTTGGCTACCATCTCACTGGATCTTAAAATAAAACAAGATCCATTGTGTCAGCTCCTGGATGGCAGACTCAAAAACTCTTCAGGAAACACTAGATTCTTAATTCTTTAATTCTTAACAAGCCCTCATTCCCCACTAGCATTTCCTTCTAGATGGTTCCTAGAAATGACTTCTGTCCTCCCTTAAGATGAATATCTTATTTCTCTTCCAGTTAAAATATAACTTTCTCCTATCATTTACTACTTTAAGAAATTACTTGGTCACACCATCTTCTTACTGTGGCTACAAGCATGATGTTCTGTTCATTTCTGTGAAGAGAGGGTAGAGTTTCAAGTGCAGAAACTATTATACTCCAATACAAGAAACAGAATGCTTTGATTATTGCATTTGATATGGCAACAAGAATGTAAGTAATGCCCCATACCCTTTATTCCATGTTTGATAGGACTTTCTCTTGCCTTTTCCCAGATCAAGTTCATACTGGAGCTGTACAAATGCCCCCTTTGCTGCGCTGCTGTTTTCCATCACAAACGCAGTATTCTAATTTAGATTAGGTAAATTCATCATATTTTAGTTTTCATTTTTAATGATAAAACAGCCATAACTACTTCTACCTTTAATTGTGAGGGCTGATTACTATATATCACTGCATATTTAATGTGTCTTTATTGCTATTTCTCATATTACCAGGTTCCAATTTCTAACCCCTGCATACTGAAAACACTTTGTCAAACTTCCCTTTCACATTTTTTTCCTCACTCCTGAAAAATCTGTTAGTGGCACTTCCAACATTGGCACAGAAGAGTGAAAAAAAACTTATACAAAAGGAGAAGCAGAATTTGAATGTCATAGTTTCAGAAAAGAACTACAGATAGAACACCCTTAGAGGAGGGTTGTGTTGCAGCCCACAAGTATGTAGGCTGTTTCACCAAGAATTGTTGAATTGCTGTACAAAGGTTAAAGGTGTTATACATTAAAATGAAGGAGAGGAATTGGAGAGTTATTTAAATAGATACTCCTCCAGTATCTTGAAGCTAAGTTTGTGTGTAATTAATTATGAAAGAAGAAAAACTCCAAGGGAATAAAAGTGTGAAAACTACTGCCAATTGAAATTCAATAAAACTGAACACAACATAATTCTTGAAGTGTCAATGATGCCCAACTGATATTATTTTAACTTTAAACAATCCTTTTGAGGCCATATCTATTGTATAAGGTACATATTTACCTTATGTATAGATGGCAGTTAAGTCTATAGTTAAATTTGGGTGCTGCAGAACATATATGTAGCATATTGAGTTGGGAAGGGCACCAAGAGTCTTGGAGAGAGGATTTTCATGTGAATTTATCAAGTACCTTCTGGAATAAAAATTAATTCTGAAGATGGGAATAAGTGGGGGAAAATCTACTTTTAATGTTAATAAAAATTTAAACATGGTCAGCAGACTTGGGAAAGGAAAGAAATCTGTATCCTTCTTGTAGAATGGATGAATAAATTGTAACTCTTTCTGAAGATACCAAAATAATAACACTTATGTAACTTTCAGATGTCACTAGCTTTTTTTTTTTTTTTTTTTTTTTATTTTTTATTTTTTTTTTTTTATTTTTTTACTAGCTTTTAACTCAATTTCACAAATATTGGTTGAAATCAACCATGTTTCGGGCAGCACACTTGGTGCTTTGGATACCAAAGGAAGACATGAGAAAACTTGAATGTCTGAAGAGCTCATGGTCTTGCTTTTTAAAAACAGATGTCATAATTAATGTGATGTTTGTTACCTATACAATAGTAGCTACAAAGGGGTGTTGTAAGGAGAGACTTCAAAATTCTAAGGATGAAGAAGAGGATACATGTGGATCAGAGTAGCCATCACAATATAATAATAATAATTAATAATAATAATAAACAATAACAGTAAAATCATGAAATGTCAGAAAATTGTTAAGATGTCTGAAAACTGACCTATCAAAGCAGGAATTCATGAACATTATGAAGGTGAATTATTAGGAGCTGTACATAGAATATTAAGTCTATGACATTATCAAATCTTGTCCTGGGAAAATACAAATCAAACCACAGCTTCCATTTTTAACATGGTTTATATTGAGGGAATGTCTTTGTTCGTTGGAGAAGATAGGACATGTTGAAGATGTCCATGAGTTCTACTCTCTAGCAGGGAGTTTGTTGAGGCAATTCTAATGGCACCTTCATTTTTAATCTTTGTAATGAGTTTGTAGTTCACAAGCATCATACTCAAAGAATACAGATGAAAGTCCTCACATTTATAGGGCAACTCTCCTACTCTGAAGCATGCTATTCAATCTATATCCATTAGCTGCCGTGCCTGAAACAAGTGAAACAGTAAAAAGCCTATTTAGACTTTTGCATTGTCAACCAAGGGGAATAGCCTTACAGTTGATTTGTGAGGTTCTGGAAGTCACATTTAGTCATCTAAACTTGGCCTGTTTTGACCCAAAGTTTGTCATTTTGAGGAAACAGAGTTCTTTTGATCTACTGAAGACACTTTCAATCACACCCACACATAAACACATACATGCACACACACAAACACACACACAAATCTCTGAGGACTGTCTTGTCACAGAGCCGTGTCTAGCCACCTCCACAGAATGACAAAGATTCTTGTTTATTGAGAGCCTTTCTTCTGTCTAACTTATACTCGCTCTGTGTACAAAGACTCCTGCACACAAATGGGCAGTTTTCCAATTCTTTTCTCCTAGGCCCCAAATGAGTATATACAGATGCATTTTTTAGCATAAATTATACATAATGTTAATAAGTTGCCTTTGATTCCAGACAGAAAAATACACAATTGGGTGGAGAGAATAAAACTACAGTTCTTCCTCTGCTGGTGTTGGGAACCAGAAAGAAAGCTCAACTTTACTTTGTGAAGTTGCCCACCACTCTGATTTTTTTTAATTAAATAACATTATCATCAGCCTCTGCTGCTATACTTATTTGCCTTGAGACACTCTAGAGTCTATATCTTTTTTTAAAAAGCCAGAATAACCAGGGACTGTTTGCAGCCAAGTTAGACTTCTGAGAGTGAATCACGGGGATGGGGGTGCTGGAAAGAGAGATAGTTAGCTGCTCAGTTGTAGCAATTCTGTCTATTGGAGCTGAAGGAAGAACATAAATTGGGAAACGTGTGTATATTTCATAGGTAAAAATTAGGAAGAAACCAGAAGTTAAAGAGAGGGATTCAAAAACCAGAAGTTAAAGAGAAGGATTAAAAAACCAGAAGTTAAAGAGAGGGACTCAAGTGATACCTTGAGTCTTGGTGAGAAGAATGAACTGACACCAAATCAACAAAGTCCAGAGAGAGAAAAATGGAAGACTAAGAGGGTGGATGATGGGATCACATGTGCAGGATGAGTTCTGAGCTACTTGTCAGATACTGTGTGTGTTAGCCTTATATGACAAAATACATGAGGCCAAACTGCCCCATACACACACACTCTCTCTCTCTCTCTCTCTCTCTCTCTCTGCCCCTCCCTCCCTCCCTCTCTCCCTCCCTCCTTCCCTCTCTCTCTCTCTCTCTGCCCCTCCCTCCCCCTCTCTCTCTCTGCTCCTCCCTCCCTCTCTCCCTCCCTCCCCCCCTCCCTCTCTCTCTCTCTCTCTCTCTCTCTCTCTCTCTCTCTCTCTCTCCCTCTTTGCCCCCCCTTAGCCTATGGTTTCATGCCTTTCATTAGGTTTGCAGAATTCACTGTCACTCTCCTTTCAAATGCTTCTTCCTTCTATTTCTTGTCATTCTTATCAAAGTGATTGTTCCTGTCTTGCTGCCTTCTGATCGAATGTTCTCATTCTGTCTTCTGACTCCTTGCTTCTTGAAGTGCAGTGTGACATCTTAGAGCTTAGTTGAAATGTCAGTTTTGAGGCTTCATCCCAGAACTATAGAAATGAAACTTACTTTTTACAACTCCCTAGTGCACTTTCAAGTTGGGAAAGATTACCTCTAATCCCTAATTTTTTTTTTCTTCAGAAGTATCCAGAATACTGCTAAACTCATCAGTATTAACATTGTGGGTATCATATGTCTTTTTAAATTTCTATTTTTTCAAATTTTATTCATCCTGCTTATAAACACTTTAACTTTTGTCAGTCTTATACCACAATTATACTTTTTTCAGCATCTCACAGAGCAAAATCTGACTTTGAACTTGCTTTGTAGCCTAGGATACTCATAACATTCTTGTCTTCCCAGCTCCTCAGTACAATACTACTCTATGTGCCACCATGTCTGTGGTGTGTGTGTGTGTGTGTGTGTGTGTGTGTGTGTGTGTGTACAGTATTGTAGACTAAATCAAAGTCTTCCTGTATGCTAGGCAAGCGCACTGCCAACCAAGCTACATCTTCAGCTTCTATTTCTACACTGTATGTGATTTAAAACTTGTATATACTTTATGTAATGATTCTAGTATCTAATGCTTTGAAAGCATAATGGTTCATTTCCTCATGTCTACCATGACTTGGATTATTGTGTGAAACTGTGTGGGATGTCAAGTCACAAGCTTGTTTCTTCATGGTGGATGTTAGATCTGCTAAGTATCTCCCCAAACCAATCAAGACAGCTGAGATGAGTTTGTCTTGAGCTATCAATAGCACCTTCATACTTGTGAGGGATCTCACACTGAGGATAAATATTTTGAGACAGAAGACTATCTCTTTGACAATAGGCAAACATTTTTTCCCTCAGCCCCTCACCCTGAAAGTGCTACAGTGCACAGATATCTCATTTATAAGTTCCTATCTTGCAATGACTCTAAAACTTCTGGGCTTAAACATGTGCTGATACATAAAATAACTCTTCTTTATCCAAAGGAGACATCTTCCAAAATACCCTTGGAAGCTTGAACCATAGATACTTGCTGGACCATCTCACACCTTAATGTTCTCCACATCTGTTTTACCTTAGCCATTCAAAATGAAGGACCAAGTCAACAGTGATTTCAAATATGTTTCATTAGCTCACCTAAGGATATTGTTATCAAGAGATGAATGAGCCATCAGCTGGCCAGTGATAAAGAGCACATGGCCTTGCTGAGGTCTCTAGAGAAGTTCTATTTACCCACATAAGTATCATAGGCAAGACACACAGACAAAAGCAAACAGTCAGCCTCCTTCTCTTGACTTTTTTCTTTATACTTCATCCATAAATCTGTCATCATTGCATCTCTGGCTTTGGGAAAATAAAGGTGTAGCCTAGAAAGCATGGGTCCTCATGAAGGGTGGACACTAAGCACAGAAGACCTTTCCTTCCCTTCCATCAAGGCATCTCCATGTACCACTTAAACAAGTGAAGCATAAACAGTATGTTTTCAAGCAGGGCATTGTGTCCACCTGACCTAAGAGGCTCATTTAGGTCTTAACTGAAACATCATCATCCTTCAAAGTACCTTTCTCAAGGGAGCTTGTTTTCATTCAATTGTGGCATCCTTCATCCTTTACATATTTGGGTGGTAACTACCTTGCCTACTAAGTGGACAAATGTCATGAGTGTCTTAATATTTACTACAAATCATAACTGCCAAGTATATTTGTTGAAATAATAGAAACAATAAAACACACTATTTTGTAACAATACCCCAAGTTTTATAATTAATTTCCTCTGAGAGTCCAAACCAAGATGATGGACTAACAGACATTTGTATTCAGGGGTCTTACAATGCCCCAAGGAGCAAGTTCTTTCTACAGTGGAATACTAATATATGATGAGGTGTGCTGGCTAGTTTTGTGTCAGCTTGACACAGCTGGAGTTATCACAGAAAAGGGAGCTTCAGTTGAGGAAATGCCTCCATGAGATCCAACTGTAAGGCATTTTCTCAATTAGTGATCAAGGGGGAAAGGCCCCTTGTGGGTAGGACCATCTCTGAGCTGGTAGTCTTGGGTGCTATAAGAGAGCAGGCTGAGCAAGCCAGGGTAGGCAAGCCAATAAAGAACATCCCTCCATGGCCTCTGCATCAGCTCCTGCTTCCTGACTTGCTTGAGTTCCAGTCCTGACTTTCTTGATGATGAACAGCAGTATGGAAGTGAGAGCTGAATAAATCCTTTCCTCCCCAACTTGCTTCTTGGTCATGATGTTTGTGCTGGAATAGAAACCCTGACTAAGACATGAGGTGATCTGGTATAGCAAGCTCAGAAACCATGATCTAATGGAGACATATGTACCACCAGCAAGACATGAAGCCATCTCTCTGAGAATGTAGGCATAGTGCCAAGGACCTTCTAGGATACCATTCGCACAGCATCTATCACAAATAGCAAAAATTTATTGACTGAATGAAAGTTATATGCTTGGATGTGGTTAGGTCAGTGTGGCAAACCAAAGAAAATTTGTTTTGTCCAAAGAAAGCATTCAGATTTCTTCTTGCTTTCTAATTATGCCCAGCTAGGAAAAAGTGGCCATCAGATCTAAATACAGATTTAAATCTTAATTATGGATTTACTGAGCCCCACAAGCAACACGGGTATTTCTTGCTTTTTATTGGGATATAAGCAATACAATCTCCATTAAACAATTAAAGATACAACCACTACAGTGAAACTGCTTCTAAGGCAAATAAATACCTAGAGACAACCCATCAATTTGGAGAGCTGTATTTAACTGTGAATGTTGCCTTCTATTACTGGAAACCACTTAAGCGGTCTCTAAAGTGGTTACCTAAGAAGAGAGTACTTCCTCTCAGAGATAGTCTTCAATCCTAACTCCTCAGAGTTGTGATAAGCTTGGACCAGATATCTTGTATTTTGCTGGTTATAGCTTATAGGTGTAGAAACTACTGAGAACATGTTTATGCCCTGACCACAGAAGTAGAGACATCAGACTCCATTACGATCACAGACAGAAGTCTAACATGGCCATCCTCTGAGAGGATCCACCCAGCAGCTGACTCAGATACAGAGGCCAACAGCCAAACAGTGAATAGAGCTTGGGGACTGTTATGAAAGAGTTGAGGGAAAGATTGAGGGCCCCAAAAGGGATAGGAACTCCACAGGAAGACAAAAAAGTCAACTACCCTGGACCTTTGGGGGTTCTCAAAGACTGAACCACCAACCAAAGAGCATGGGCTGGACCTAGGCCTCCCAGCACATATGTGGCAGACGTGCAGCTTGTTCTTCATGTAGGTCCTGAACAACTGGAGTAGGGGCTATCTCAGTAGATGCTGCCTCTCTGTGCTTTATGTTGTAGCTGGGCTGCCTTGTCTGGCCTCACTCAGAGAGAATTTGCCTAGCTCTGAAGAGACTTGATGTGCCAGGGTGGGGGGATACCCTGGGGATATTCACTGTCTCAGATGAAAAGGAAAGGGGGAGTAGGGGGAAGGATTGTGAGAGGGGGGTCACTGGGAGTGGGAGTAGTGATCAGGATGTAAAGTGAATATAAATGAATGATTGAATGAATCTATCAATCAATAAATAGAAGTAGGAACATCGGGAACAATACAAAGCATTTACTCAGAATCTAATGTATCCTAGTTTTCATTCTATCAAGATTCTATGGAATTATTTGAATCATTTGGGTGTCCAAGTTGTTTCAAACACTGAATCTAGAGAGTCTTTTTTAAGGACATGATTATATTACGCCTTAGTAAGAAAATAAAAGCATCTCGATAAATAACAGTATATAGAAGATACACTTAGATATACACTGAAGAATCTAATAGTGCTACTGAAATTATTAAACTGGAATCCTGGGTCCTGGTAGCTCAAAGAAGTGGAGCTCAGCCACCTATCATCCATACACCAATTGTAAAAGACATGGAAGAGTTAAAAGGAAAAAAGAGAAGATACTTCCAGTGTGACCATGTTGGAAGGAGGAAGAAATAAAGAAGCCCTGTTCACTCTGTAGGTTCATGTTATGTAGAGAAAGCATGTCCTGTATAACTAAGCAACACTGGTCAGGTGACCCTGCCCAACATTGTGATGGTTCTGGTCTATCATGAAAGAGGATTTTCTAAGTTGTTAGGACTGTAAGAAATCTCTTCATCAGAGGTAAAAGTACCTCCTCTGGCTGGCACCAGAGTTGGAGCTCTTCCTTCCCCCCAGCATGGAATTTGGGTAGTTTTTTTAGTTCTTTGAGGTGCATTTTTTCAGTATTCTAATAACCAAAGAGGGGCTCAAAGGATCTCTCTTCTGGATGTCTTCTCTCCTGCCAGAATGGTTATAAAAACCCAGAAAGGATAGGAAACTAACATACCAGCATATAAAAGTTATGTAGAGAAAGCATTCTATATACTGTTATTTTTTCCTCTGCTTTCAATTTTTTCCCCAACAATAATTCCATACTAAATTATGACTCAGTGGTGAGTAAGAGCCATTTTCAGGCTCACTCAGTACAGAGGCTAAGGTTGTAACTGGGTACATGTATGACACTGAAGAGGCCATTCTCAGCATGGCCATATTATGACCTGTATGGAAGCTGAGTCCCAATTAAATTCATCTACATCTCAGTGAAGTTCATCTCATTCTCTCCTTGAGAAGTCCAAGCCATCCTATTAAGTCAGATCTCAACCCTAATACTTCATTTTAAGTAAGTTCACCCCATTCTGCTTCTGCATCCTTTGTCTTCTCACTACTCCTGGCTTTACAGAGCACCATAAAATGTCTGTGGCAGGCAGGTGGATAGACACCTGTGTCAGACCAACATCAATGCTTGCTATTCATTCCTGGTATGATACCAATGACAAACAAACAAACAAACAAACAAAAAACCAAACAAAGACTCCATTAAAGTCCAGCTTACTGAATCGGTGAATTTACTGGGGCTACATATTCAAGTGAAATGGAGACATTACATAAATGGGCATAGATAATTTAAAGATAGCTGCATCATCAAAGAGCCCACCACAGAATGCTTGAAAACTCATAAAATCTGCATTCTGAAGAAGTAGTAGGCTTCTTGGCCAACTGAAGGGTTATCTGTCACTAGCAAAGATCAGTGCTCATACATCCTTGGAGAGAGACCTTGTGGATCTTAAAACTTTCAAGAGCTTCCTGAGCCTTGTAGGTTTCATGTACTTCCTGCGCCTTAGGTTTCTTTGATTTCCTGAAGAAAGCCTTCCTTTTCTTTCTAGGAGGGAATGTTCTAGTTCAGAGTAAACAGTTAATAGCTGTATTTTATCAAGACTTGGAAAACTTGCCTTCAGTGCATGACTATTCAAGTGCCCCCCACCTTTTTTTTTTTTCAAGAAACAACTGTCATCATTTGGAGTCACTTTCACATGGAAAACCCAGAGTACATTAACAATGATTCTAGTCATTTTTCTTCTGTAGAGGAAACTGTAATGACTGAAAATTTCAATACCTCTTTAGCAATGCTTTGAGAATATACCCACTGTCCAATTTCTTTGATCTGTTGCTTTAGCTGCTCTTGGCAGAGCCCGACACTATGCTAAGGAACTCATTGTCAGGCCAGACCTTTCTAGGTTATGAAGGCCTTCAGGCTGGAACGGGACCATCTGTGGCTCTCCAGCTGCCCACAGTCCTGCAGAAGATATGCTGCATTGGACCTTCATGACACAGTGCTGCTCTGCTCACCCTGATGAGCTGTGTCACTAAGAAGTGACCCACAGCAGCCACTTACCCTCTAGTTGTTGCTTTCTATTCCTCCCAGAGTGAATTAAACTAGCCCACATAGCTATGTGAATTTTGTCTTATAAGCACCTTCCTGGAATATATGATTTCTCCCTTCCAAGTGGCCTCCCCAGACTTGGTAAAATCCTATAAACAACAACAAAAAGAACAACAACTCTCAACTTTATTAATCCCCTAACACACCATAAAAGATCAGAAAGGGATGGTCTTTGTTACCTGAAGGAAGAATAATTTTAATGGCTTATGTGGCTCTCTCATCCTGATCTTGGTTAGATCCTGAAGGATTTGAAATTTGCCATCCCTATAAACAGATGAGAAAATGGAGATGAGAAAATGGAGAATAATACCCTTTGTCAACTGAGTTTCCAGAGCCTTTCTTCTGTGGTTTCAGGATGCTTCTGCTTGTAAGGGCCTGCCTGAGAGAGCAAAACTATTTGAAAAACTATCCCTTTAAGGTACAATTGATTTAGTCATAAATAAATCCTACAGAGAACATTCTGCTCTTTGCCAGAATGGCCGGCATGCACAATGTGCGTGTTCTTTCACACAGCGATATTTGATAGTGCCCAGCATTGGGTGGAAAATGTAATTTGCTCAGTGAAGCATTCCCAACCCTTCTCCCTGATGACTCTAGACTCCCTGGCAAAGGCAGCAGCCCCTTGCCACTGAGTGCCTATCAGGGCTAATCTTGTGCCTATAGCAACTGTTTATCAGATTGGTCATTGTTTTTATTCTGAGAAAAATGCCCAGATCAAATGGCCATGTTAGTTCAATTATAGAAATTATGCCTTCTCCCAGGTGAATCCTAATTGAGTAATTATAAGGGTTACAAGGCTCATTGAGACTTCTCTGGGTACCAGTGATGGATTGCTCCTTCATCCGGGGAACCTTTCCCCTAATCTATCCCCTGTGAGAGGAGTTTCATCCCTATCAGTGAGTTTTCAGTGGCAAAGACACTTGTGTTCAACAGCCTTATCACCTCCTCTGAGTCTGCTTTTCATCAAGAACTGCAAAATGAACAGCCTCTGGGGTTTTCTATAAACACCAAATCCACTAACGAGAAATGTCTCTTGGCCTGGCTGCAGGGTGAGCCAGGGACAGAAGTATACAGCACTCTCTGCCAGGCTGATACCCTGCTTTCAATTACTGCTTCTCCTTAGGTTGGAGTCTTCAGGGTATGTTCCCTGGGGACTAGCCAGGGGCATGCATTGATTCTTACCTGCTTAGGAGTGGAATGTAGTTCCTTCAAGTAAATCATGGGAATGTTTGCTTATGGTAACGCTATCTCATTACTTTTCTAGTTTCAATCCAATGTTGTCTATACATCTAAGTATATGAGGACCATAACTCAAGCCTCCACCAAAAAAAAAAAAAAAGGAGAGCGAGAGAGAGAGCAGAAGGATGGAAGGAAGGAAGGAAGGAAGGAAGGGAGGGAGGGAGGGAGGGAGGGAGGGAGGGAGGGAGGGAGGGAAGAAGACAATGGTGGGAAAGTTGCTTGACAGAGCTCTGGTGCTCTGGTGCAATGTAAAGAATAATAAACTGTCATGAGAAGGATCTAAAGAGAAACTAGAAGGATAAACAGTATGACATGATTTGACCCCAAACAACCGTGGGAAAGTGCTTACGAGAAGACTGTGTCCAACAGTCTCTTCTGCTGGGGATGTCTGTCCCATAGGAATTTGGAAAGTGTGAGGTGAAGGGCCTGATTTGGAGAGCAGAGCACAGACTCTGCTGCTAGCTCTGCCTTCCACTGGGAAATTTCCTCTACTTCTGTAATGGTTCTCTTAAACAAGAAAAAGGTGTGGATAGGAAGAAAAAAGGAAAGAGGATTAGGGGGAAGGGATAGAGGGAAGGAGGAGGGGAGAGAGGGAAGAAGGAAGAGAAGAAAGTAGAGTGGAAGGGAGGGAGGGAGAAAGATGGAGGGAGAAAGATGAGAGACATTCTGAGGTTCTGAGAGTGTAAACTTCAGCATATGAATTTTGGGAGAACATAATCTAACTCATAGCATTTGAATAGGTAGAAATCTGTACATTTCCCAAGTTCACACTTGATCTTAGCCAAAAGGCTGAGAAGTGATCCCAAGTTCAAAGAACAAACAAAGAAACCATTTTAAAGCCCAAATCGAGATATAGATTGGAACAAATTCTGTTACTTTGTCATAACCATAAGGTTATTAAAGACAACATAGGTTTGTGTGAGATACATGACTGATCCCTGGCCTTCCTCTGTCAGGGTAAACCACCAATCACTTTCCCTAGTGTACGCATGTTTTCTTTTTGTTGTTTTGGTTTTTTTTCTAGAGTCCAAAATTTCTAAAACAAACCCCATAAAGCATGTGGTGTGTAGTGCAACATATGGCAATGGCATGGATTCGTTTTAACAGACTGCATGCATCAAGGCTTGAGTGCAATCAACACTCACATAATATTTCCACAAAGTACCTTGAAGCAAGAGGGAAGTGTTGTACATCTAACAGCCATAACTAAAGACAGGTGTCCTCTGGCTGCTGATGTGGTGGTTGGGGAACATGGCTTGCTGCAGAGACATGGGTTAGAAGAAGACTGTCTTAGTCACATTGCTCATTGCTGCAACAAAATATGTGACAAGAAGCAGCTCAAGGGAAGAAGGGCTTGCTTTGGTTTACAGTTTGATGAGACACAGTCCATTTCAGGAGAGATAGCCTAGTGTGAAGAGCTTGGGCAGCTGGTTGCCTAGCATCTGCAGAGAGGGTTGGGAGCTGGTATCCAGCTCACTGTTTTCTTTGTATATACAGCTCAGGACTCCAGCCCATGGAAGGGTCTTTTAAGTTACACTGTATTTTTTCACCTTCAATGTAACCCTGTCTAGGAACTCCCCAACACTTGTCCACAGATTTATTTCCATAGTGGCTTTGAGTCTCTTCATGGTGATCAAGATTAACCACCATAGGGCTAGAATTAACTTGGGATTGAACTTTAGTCCATCTCATTTGACACCCAACACGAAATGATCCTAGAAACATTTAGATGAACTGTTTCTCCCTCTCTCTCTCTCTCTCTCCCTCTCTCTCTCTCTCTCTCCTTTGATTTGTTTATGAGTCTGGGTTTCTCTAGGTAGTCCAAGGTGGCATTGAACTTCTGGTATTGAACTTCTGGTTCTCTTGTCTTAGAAGCCAGTTTCCTGGGATTACAGGCATGTATCACCATGTTGAGCTCTAATCCTTTTTATTTTTGTTTGTTATTAAATGTTAAATTTATTTTTATTTTCTTCTGTATGTGTATGGGTGTGTACACGCATGCACATTCTGACTCTGGAGCCAACCCAGCAATCCTCCTGTCTCTGTCCCCCAGTTCTAGGATTACAGGCACATGGCTATGCCTAGCTTTTTTCTTTATTTTTTTTTTCTTTTCTTTTTTTTTTTTAATGTAAGTGTTGGAGATTTTTAACTTAAATAATCATGCTTGTATATCAAGTACTCAAAACCACTGAGCCATCTCTGCAGCCTAAATTATTTTTTCACTTAACCCTTGCAGCTCCAGAGCCAAAGTTAGAAAGATGGTTCAACAATTAAGAGCACTTGTTCTTCTGGAGGCTTAGAGTTCGGGTTCTAGGACACATCCTAGGGGGCTTACAATAGCTTGTAACTTTAGCTGCAGGGGCTATGACATTCCTGGTCTTTGTGGGCATTGTTCTCAAGTTCACAAATTTACACATAAACCCATATATACATAATTTAAAAATATACTTAATGCTCCAGAAAAACGAAAACACCAGAGCAAATAAAAACCTTATGAAATAATTCCACAGCTTTATAATTTAATAACCACAAATAGGAACTTTACAATTTGTAATTTAAATAATAATACATATAAGTGGTTAACATGTCTTTAAATAGAGATTAATTATAACCAAATATTTATTAAATAACTTATTTTTAAAGTAAAGAAAGAGAAGTAGAAAGGATTTTTTATTTTATGTTTAGTTTTGAGACTAGCTCTCACCATGGAGTGCTGCATGGCCTAGATCAGACAGACTTTAAATTCGCAGAGATCTGCCTGACTCTGTCTGCCAAACATTGGGATTAAAAGTACTTGCCACCAACCCCAGAGATAATCATTATTTTAACAAAAAGAGAATAATGGCAAAGGAATTCCAGTGATGTTATTATTACAGATTATCTTTGAATCTTTTAAGATGTTAAACAAATTGAATGATACATATATTTGCTCCAGTTTCTTCCATTCAAAACATCTTCATAATGTGTTTCTATTGTTGTACCTAATAATACTGTAATCTGACTTTAGGTAGTATTTTCTTTTGCAGCATTTCTTCTTCTTTACTTATTAGTTTATCTGTTCTACGCTGTCTAGACCAGAAAGTGTTTTTTTTTTTCCTTTGTGATTATTCAAAAAGAATTTTAAAAACATGAATCACTCTGCATGAAATTTTACACAAATGTATATATTTCTGAGGTGTCTTTATCTAGATTGGAAGCCATATCTTGTTCAGACTACATCAGCACAACTTTGGTAGAGAAGGCCAGTCTTCCACAATTAATATATTAGAGATCTGCTTACTCTAGTGAAGTGGTTTGGCCTAATGCTCCTTGTCTTCTAATGTTAATTTGGGTCTCCTAAATTGTTTGCATGAGAGAGTCCGCATGTCAGCATTGAGGGGCCTTGCCCCCAGTTGGTTCTGATCGATCAATAAAGATGCTGGCAGCCAATGGCTGGTCAGGGCAGACAGAGGTGGGACTTTTAGGATTCCCCGGGCTTGGGACCAAGAGGAGAAGGAAGGAGAGGGAGATCCATCATGCCAGGAGAGTGTGGAGGAGAGGAGAGACACCATGCCTGAGAAGAAGGCAGGAGAGAGAGGTATAGCCACCATGTGAAGGAGCTGGGAGAGTGTGGCCCAGTTAAGCAGTCCTCTGGGTCTAGACCAACCAAGATAGAATACAGTGTATTCAGGCACTGGCAGAGCCGCTCAGGACAGAACTATATCAGGCTCCTGTGGCATCCACAATAGTGTCTGGGTTTGGTGATTGTAAATGAGATAGATCCCCAGGTGAGTCAGTTTCTAGATGGTCATTCCTTCAGTCTCTACTCCACACTTTATCTCTGTAACTCCTTCCATGGGTGTTTTGTTCCCTCCTTCTAAGATGAATAGAAATATTCACACTATGGTCCTCCTTCTTCTTGAGTTTCATGTCCTTTGTGAATTGTATCTTGGGTATTCTGAGCTTCTGGACTTCTGGGCTAACATCCACTTATCAGTAAGTGCATATCATGTGTGTTCTTTTGTGATTGTGTTACCTCACTCAGGATGATATCCTCCAGATCCATCCATTTGCCTACGTATTCCATGAATTCATTGTTTTTAATAGCTGAGTAGTACTACATTGTGTAAATGTACCACATTTTCTGTATCCATTCCTCTGTTGAGGGACATCTGGGTTCTTTCCTGCTTCTGGCTATTATAAACAAGGCTGCTATGAACATAGTGGAGCATATGTCCTTATTACATGTTTGAACATCTTCTGGGTATATGCCCAGGAATGGTATTGCTGGGTTCTCAGGTAGTACTATGTCCAATTTTCTGAGGAACCACCAAACTGATTTCCAGAGTGGTTGTACCAGCCTTCAATCCCACCAGCAATGGAGGAGTGTTTCTCTTTCTCCACATTCTCACCAGCATCTGTTGTCACCTGAGTTTTTGATCTTAGCCATTCTGACTGGTGTAAGGTGGAATTTCAATGTTTTGATTTGCATTTCCCTGATGATTAAGGATGTTGAACTTTTTCTAGTTGCTTCTCAGTCATTTGGTATTCCTCAGTTGAGAATTCTTTGTTTAGCTCTGTACCTCATTTTTAAATAGGGTTATTTGTGTCTCTGGAGTCCAGCTTCTTGAGTTCTTTGTATAAGTGGATGCTCACAGCCATCCATTGGACTGAGCATAGTGTCCCCAATAAAGGATTTAAAGAAAGTGCCCAAGGAGCTGAAGGGGTTTGCAGCCCCATAGAAGGAACAACAATATGAACTAGCCAGTACCCCCAGACCCCCCCAGGGACTAAACCACTAACCAAAGAGCACACATGGTGGGATTCATGGCTCCAGCTGCGTATGCAGCAGAGGAGGGCCTAGTTGGACATCAATGGGAGGAGAGGCCCTTTGTTCTATGAAGGCTCTATGCTCCAGTGTGGGGGAATGCCAGGGCCAGGAAGCAGGAGTGGGTGGATTGGTGAGCAGGGATGAGAGGGGAGGTGGTAGGGGAAGGGTGTTTTTCAGAGGGGAAACCAGGAAAGGGGATAACATTTGAAATGTAAATTTAAAAATTCAATAAAAAATGAAAAAACTAAAGAATAGAGTTTAGTAAGTAATATCTTGGGATTATTGGCAGGAGGTAAATTAACTATATGAAGATTGGGCAGTGGCCCAGCAACTGTGCTGATTAAGGCATATCAAAATATAAAGGCTGTGTGTGTGTGTGTGTGTGTGTGTGTGTGTGTATGTGTGTCTTTCACTCGGTAGTATAAACCACTGGAGAGGGTAGTGAACCCGCCCCAGGCTTATTTTATTAAATAATAATTATACACTCTAGCTTTCTAATAGACTTATTGAATACAGATAGAACTGTGTCTAGAGGTAAACATAAAGTCTTTTATTCATTAATTAGAGTAAAAGATCAGTTAAAGATTAATTAGCATGCTAAATATTAAAAAAAATAAGCTATGTTTTCATTAATCCCTCCAAAACTGAATGAAAATAAAAAGTAATGGGAGAAAGTTATTAAGGTAAAAAATAAAATGCATTGGAAATAACGAACAAAGTAAGAAGTTCACAAAACTAATCAAGAAAGAAAGGGGATGGCGCTAAAAACAGGAAGGAAAATGGAGCTTTTGCTACAGACCTCCATTAGGTATAGGACACTCTGCATTGCTTTATTCCAGTGTGGTCAAGTAGTCAATATGGTTAAAAGTGCTTTTAATAAGTACAACTTACCAAACAAGATGCAAGGAAAATAAATTAAATAAATCTACCGAATCTTACTACCAGTGCTAGGAACTTCAAAACAACATGTGAACAAAAACTGCGTTCAGGATACCTTCACCACCTGGTGAAAAGATAAATGTGTGTGTCTTACTTTTTCTTTTCTCCTTTCTTTTCTCTTTTTTTTCATTTGTTCTCAGTAACTAGCACAAGACCTGAGTGAAAAGTCCCCCAATACAATTATTTAAACCAACTTGAGTTAAATAAAAATATATTCAATGACATTCAGACACAATTATTAATAACAGTTGCTAACATCAAAGAAAGTACATTTTATAAATCAAGAACTTTCCAAAACTGTTATTAATAAATACTAAATTTTGTCCAAAGATATAATGTAATAAAGAAAAATCTCTGTATAAGCCCCACACATACTGTTCACATGGAAGAGAATATTATTTTTATAACTTCTTTTATCTAAAATTTTATATTTTTCCAGAAAAAATGAATTTACAGGCTCACATTTTAAAAAAGTATCGGTCTTTTTATGCTATTTCACTGAGATTTATAGAGACATATATCTCTAAGAGCATTAGACAAGTATTTGATCCCATATGCCTAAATCTAGAATCTTCTACCTACTGTGGTGTGGGCAATCTAAGGATCAAATGCTGGTACCCAGTGCAACTGTGTTACATTTTTCAACTTTGTGTGTGTGTGTTGGGAGTGACTTATTTCTATGAATAACTGTATCATATCTGCATTAATCAATGTGTAGTAAGAGAGATGATTAATGGAGAAAGATAAGAAAATTGCATTTAAAAGCTTAGGCCATGTATAGGTAAAATACTCCTGTACTGACCCTTGAAAACTATATCTTCAGATAAGGTAGTTTTGCAGTATTCATGACACACATATAATTTCAATGTCTGTGGCCATCACTGGGAACTGTTGAAATAATCAAAAGGTTATAATTTTAGAGAGAGATTTAAAAGACAAATACAGCCTTTGATCTTTAACGAACAAATTATTTTACTACAGCAAGAACCTCTAAAATTTAGAAGCTTTTAAATCCACATATAATTACAATGCAGACTTGCACACATTAGCTTACTAATCCTTACCATGATGTATCAAAATCGCAGTGACAAAATAATATGTATGTATATTTACTTTAGAAAGTGGCCTTTTTTGATATTTTTAAAGGCAATAGTCAGTGCCACTCTCTGTGGCCCCGTACAAAACTTCAACATTCGTGGTAAAGTGGTCACTTTTATTTTTCTCTGTCATGAGAACGCTTTATGAATTACAATAGTACAGAGGTTTTAATATGCATGGTGAGTGTCTACAACTTATCTTCCAGATACTCATAATTTTTCTCATGATGCCCTCAGCATTATCTTGGCAGTCAAAAAGTCTTGCAGGTGCACCTGCAGAGTGCAGATGGCGTTCAGTTCCTCTGCGGAGAGCAGGGCTCAGTTCTCAGCGTGCTCCCACTCTTCCTAGGGAGCAGAGTGCCAGGTGTTTCACAAGCTCTGTGGTCCACAACCCCTTTACTCCTTGCTCATTTTTTATGACAACATTGGATTTCTTTTTCAGATTGATTATGTGGCCCAGAGAAAGAAAAGTGGATGTGGAAGACTTAAAGGATATTGTTCAAAAGGACTCCTAGTGGCAGTTCCGATAAAGACAGGTACAGCACTTTACCCGTACATGAGAGGTTTACAGAAATGTTGCGAAGTAAATATATAACAAAGGAAAGGAGTGATTTCCCATTCCCTGTTCTTCTCAGAGTTCTTCTTATGAGGTAAGTTCTTCCCAAGTAATAACGTTACTGCTAACAAAACTGAAGACAAGTACACAGTGTTCAATCTATAAAGTGAAGATACAGATTATAAGCAATTGAGGAAAGTGATTTCATCCTAACCATGATAAGAAATTTAACATTGTTTATTAATATTTATGCGCTATGTCACTGTCCTACTTTGACTGTCAATTTAGGGAATCTCAGTTGAGGAACTGTTCAGATTGCATTGCCCTTTGGGCATATCTTGGGCAGGATTGTCTTGATTGCCTTAATTAATGTATAAAACCTGGCCTACAATAGGTGGCACCATTCCCTAAGCAGATGTGGTCCTTGGCTATATGAGATTGCTAGCTAATTATGACCCTGTGTGTAGGCCATCAAGCAGCATTCTTCCATGATGTCTCCTTCAAGTTCCTGCTTGAGTACCTGCTCTGACTTTGCTAAGTGATGGCTTCTGAAATAAACTATTTCCTCCTCCAAGTTGTTTTTGTCACAGTGGGTTTCTTTTTCAGATAAAAACACAATGTCAGAGTGTTTTTATCACAACAGAGAGGTAATTGGTACTGATCACTAAACTACCACAACCAACATTTTCACATCCTTGTATGATGGTAGTAGTTATAAATAAACAAAATTACTCTAGATAGTTTACACCACCTGTGATTCTAATTCCAGAAGATCTTATACCCTTTCTGACCTTCTATGGACACTGGCACACACATGTACATCTATGTACCCATGCACGCATGGGTTTTGTTTCATCTGGATATGTTTTGCTTTGTGCCACTTCTCTTCTGGCAAAGCCATTTGAGTTCTTCCAGTCTATATATGGAAGATCTTACTGTAGCAAATCTGACTGAGAGCTCTTTAAGTAGTCTGCACATTTAGGCATTTTATTCACATGGATGTAGTCAATGACCAAAGAATCTAGGTCCTGCCCCTTCAGTTCAGCATTCCTCTCTGTATGTTTACTCTTATGAGACGAGGCTTTCCTGTGTGTTTAGGAACACAAACGCTGTGACTAACCCCACACTTTGGGCAGGAAACACATTCCATCTCCACTGTTGTGGCACAGAGAGAACACATGCTGACTTTGTATAGTGATATTTCATGTACTCGGTGGCTTTTTGTATATGCATAATCTTGTTTCACAGGTGTTCTTAAAGTGATCTCGAAGATCTGGACATTTGATTTGTATAACCTTATGAGGTTTTCTGGATCAAGAAAATAGCAAACCATTTTCACAGGCTTCCCTGGTGTTCCTTACAGAAAGAGATAAGAAGAACTTTTAATGTAAATTTAAGCATGGACATGGGAGGCAGGCTTAGAGGTACAGGATTCCATACTCTAGAGTGGATGTGTGCTTCTCAAGAAAGGAGAGGGGCTTTTAGCGGTCTTAAAAACAGATACCTATCTACAATATTGTTAGCTTTTGCACTTAACACTGTTTACAGGGTTTAAAAGATTACATGAAAATATTTGGTATATTTATCCAATAAGCCTTCCTTTTTTGTAAGGGAGATTGTAGGCTAGTGTGTAGTGCATATACAGGTATATAACTGTGGGGAGCCGCACTCACATTTGCCATTATAAGATGGCGCTGACAGCTGTGTTCTAAGTAGTAAATAATCTGCACATGTGCAGGGGCAGTTTTCCCGCCATGTGCTCTGCCTTTCTCGTGATGACAACTGGGCTGATGGGCTGCAGCCAATCAGGGAGTGATACGTCCTAGGCGGAGGATAATTCTCCTTAAAAGGGATGGGGTTCTGGCACTTCCTCTCTTTGTCTCTCTCTTCTTTGTTTCTTCGTCTCTTTCTCTTCGTCTTTTCCTCTGCTCTCTTCCTCTGCGTCTCTCTCTCTCTCTCTTCCTCTCTGCCTCTCTCTGCCGCGCTCTTCCGCGCTCTTCCTCTCTTGCTCCTGAGTAAGCAATAAAGCTTTGCCGCAGAAGATTCTGGCTTGTTGCGTCTTTCCTGGCCAGTCGCGAATGCGCGTAAGATATAACCTGACAATAGCATGGTTCAAAGATCTGAGGGTGTGCTTATTTCCACAGTACAGGGTGCTTCCCATGCATGCAGTAAGGCCTAGGCCCAACCCCCAATACTGAGTAAACTACTTATGGTGTTACACATCTGTAATCCTATCACTTTGAAGGAAAAAAGAAAGAAAAGCAGAAATTCAAAGTCATCTTTTGTTACATAGTGAGTTCACAGCTAGCCTGGGCTACATGAGACCCTTTCTCAAAAGAGAAGAAGGAGAACAAGAAAAATATGCTCAGTAATAGTCAAAGAAATATTGTCCATAGTTACAAGGGAATCACAGCATGTTATGACTGTGAGAGCTCCTTGGTCTTGCTTGTCAAAGTCTTGTAGTCTACAGACAAGGGTAAGACCCTCCTTCATCTTTTCAAGTCCCCATAATTCTCCTTCTCTGTCCTGTCTCAGTTTCTCCTCGGAGACTTCCATCCTTTAATCTTAAGGTACCTCATTAAAATGGAGATTGGTCTTGAGTCTACATGACCACAGGCCATGTCCTCCAGTTTGGAGCATTGCCCTTACGTGACTGATGGTCACAAATCTATGGAGGGCTGTGGCTAGTGATAAGAGCCTGGTGCCCCAGAACCAGGTGAAATGCCTACTGTCCCTTCAAGGTCACCCGGGTTTCTAGCCTTAGCTCAACCAGGAACCAGGCTGCCTTTCACAATCCTACATCTGACTTAGCAGTTAAGAACATTTGTTTCTCTTCCAGAGTACCAGGATTCAATTACTAACACCTACCTGGTGACGCAAAGCACACTGTCAATTCAGTTCCAATGATTTCTGGCCTCTGCAGGTGCCAGGCATAAATGTAATACACTAAGATAAAAACACTTATGCACATAAAAAAAGTAAATAAATATATCTTAAATTTTTCAAAAAGTAGGTTCAGTGTGCCCAATAGATTGGGGGGGGGGTTTCTATCAGCCAGGTTATTTTGCATATTCATTTTGAAAGAAGTTCTTGATGAACAATTAAAGAAGAAAACCAAGCTCCTAAAGAAAATCAGTGTTTTACCCTCACATCAGTACTCACCCAAGAAACCTCAAAGGTGATCCTGGGGTGCTTTGGAGAAATGTGTAGCAGCATCTGACAATGCAGCCATCATTGTAGCTGACCGCCCATTCCTCCTTCAAATGGCGAGGCATCCATGCTTCTGTGGTGAGGTGTCCTTTGGCAAGGCACCTTTCTAGGGTGCTTCTCTTTATTTGTGGAGGAGGCAAACCTCTTCTTTCTTAGAGTTCCGGGGGCAGCTGGTTCCCTGCCCCTTGTTTTCTAACTGCTATGGCAATCATGGACCACTTTAGAGTCATCCTCCTACCTACCCTTTCTCTGAGGATATAAGTATTCATTTCTCTGGTGAAGTACACTCCGAGGCTTGAGACTATCATTTGGGCTTACTCTTTTGCCTTTAATCATCACCATGAGCCCTTTGTATTATCTCTGTTATATCCCTGTTTGTTTTGTTTTGTTTTAAAAACCAAATTTAAAAGTTGATTTAAGACTTGTGGGAAGGTCAGACCTGTTCTCTGTAGTTTCTCCTAGTGACTGGAGAAAGTGGACAGTCTGATTAAAACAAATACAAAGCAAAACTTGATCTTAATAATTAAAACAAAAATTGTTTTAATTATACTCAAACTAATTACATCCATGCTTTAAAAGAAAAACAAGGTTTCACCTCCTGCAAACCTTTTGTAGCATGCTTTAGCCTTATACTTTTATCTGAAACTGTTAGTCACTATTTGAGAACAAAACTAACCTACCATGTAAAATCCTTTCTCACCTCAACATATCTCTTTTCCTTGTCATCTTTTCCCTGAACATGTGTTTCCATACCTACAGTATTTCCCATCTCAATTTCCTACGTTGTGTTCTTTTCTGACTCATGTTTTTCCATAAAGAAATTCTTGAAAGTAGGAAAGCATAACATTTTCTTAGGCTAATAAACTAAGTCTTGCCAGGAATGGTGGTACAGCCTTGTAAACCGCAGCACAGGAGGTGGCAGCAAGGTGATTGGAAGTTGAGGGTGAGCCTCAGGTACACAGAGTGTTCAGACTAGACTGGCATAAATAAGATCACACCTCAAAAAACTAATAATAGTGATAATAATAATATCACTGAAGAACTCAAATTTAATGGAAAATCAAGAAGCTATTTTTGAAATATTTTTAGCTTTGGTTTCTAACAGTTCTAAATAAAACCACAGGCAGAGCATAAGAATAATTTCCAAAAAAATGTGTTAATTCTCTTAACAATACATTTAAATTAAAACCTATTTCGAAGGACTTCACAAACATGGGCATGTCTATAATGTCTATAATCTATAATCAAAAAACACATACATAAACATGAATGTAAACAGCTATCCACAAATATAGGCCCAGACCCGAAAGATTATGGCTTTCATTTAGATTTGTCATCTATCAGTTCTTAAAAAGTTGTGCTCCTGTTATGCCACTTAATAGCAAATATTTACTTCCAAAATGCGACTCTTAACAGAAGCATGTTAGAAAATTTGCATCTCAAACAGGTAAGTTAGCCTGTCACTGAGAAGGGAGCAATAGGAGCAAGAGTAAGCCAAAGCTGAGTCCTGTTCACACACTAACGATAACATTTTCCATAATTTTAAAGGACTAATCACCAAGGAGGGAGATGCCCTTACCACTAGGAATAATATATCACTGAGATTGCTAATTTAGATGCATTCCTATTAATAATGAGGCTAAGTTAAATGGATGAATTTGTCTGTGACAGATAGATAGATAGATAGATAGATAGATAGATAGATAGATGATAGATAGATGATAGATAGATAGATAGATAGATAGATAGATGATAGATAGATAGATAGATAGATAGATAGATAGATAGATAGATGATAGATAGATGATAGATAGATAGATAGATAGATGATAGATAGATGATAGATAGATGATAGATAGATGATAGATAGATAGATGATAGATAGATAGATAGATAGATGATAGATGATAGATGATAGATATATAGATAGATAGGTAGATAGATAGATAGATGATCAATAGATAGATGATAGATAGATAGATAGATAGATAGATAGATGATAGATATATAGATAGATAGATAGATAGATAGATAGATAGATAGATAGATGATAGATAGATGATAGATAGATAGAACGAACCTCATAATACTCATGCTGAATAGAGAGCATTTCTAGACTAGACATAGGTACCATATCCTACATCTGAACCTGGAAAACTCACATTGTATTCCTTACATAGAATAAATACCCATAACCTGTCCTATATTGATCGGCTGCATACATTTCTGGGTAGCCTCTGAAGATGTCATCGGGATCCTGTTCCAGACTTCTCTGGACTTCCTGATTCACTGAAAAAAAATACAACTGAGAGCTTAGGCAGAAGATAGAAGTTTATTATCAAGTGAAGTGGTACACTGTTGAGGGGTTGGAGTAGACAGCTCCAACGCTCCATAACCAAATAGTGCTGGGATTGAGTTAGCCTCCCAGGAGTGCAGACAAGCCTGTAAGTGCAGGTAGGACCACCATTGCTTCTCAGAGGAACCCACCCAGAATTCTCAGGACACTGGAACCAAGGGGCAGCCTGAACTGGACCTTCCAGTTTCCCTCTGCACCTGGAACCAATCCTCTACCACAGGGCTCCATACACAAATAGTGCCAGAGGGGAGATGATCTCGAAGAAATGCCTACAAACATGTGAGCACAGACAAGACTACCACTTCTCTTCAAATTCCTAACCCAAGAAGGACTCTCCCATAGTCATAAGGACACAGGAATCAAGGAACAGTCAGGGATAGGATCCTTCCAGTTTCCTCCTGCATCCATGAGCTGACCATGTGCCACAGCCTTCCATACCTAAATTCCTCCAGGAGAGAACTGGTGTTGCAGGAGTACTGACACACAAGCTTTCAGAACATAAAAAACACAGTCAGGGACAGCAAGGCCAGCTAACACCAGAGATAATCAGATGACAAAAGGCAAGCACAAGAGCATAAGCAACAGAAACCAAGGTTACTTGGTGTATTGGCTAGTTTTTTGTCAACTTGACACAGCTGGAGTTATCACAGAGAAAGGAGCTTCAGTTGAGGAAATGCCTCCATGAGATACAACTGTCAGGCATTTTCTCAATTAGTGATCAAGGGGGAAAGGCCCCTGGTGGGTGGGACCATCTCTGGGCTGGTAGTCTTGGTTCTATAAGAGAGCAGGCTGAGCAAGCCAGTGGAAGCAAGCCAGTAAAGAGCATCCCTCCATGGCCTCTGCATCAGCTCCTTCTTCCTGACCTGCTTGAGTTCCAGTCCTGACTTCCTTTGGTGATGAACAGCAGTATGGAAGTGTAAGCCAAATAAACCCTTTCCTCCCCAACTTGCTTCTTGGTCATGATGTTTGTGCAGGAATAGAAACCCTGACTAAGACACTTGGCATCATCAGAACCCGGTTCTCCCACCACAGCAAGTCCTGGCTACCCCAACACACCAGAAATGCAAGGCTCTGATTTAAAATCATATTTGATGATCATAGAGGACTTTATAGGACAAAAATAACTCCCTTAAAGAAATACAAGAGAACACAGGCAAACAGGTAGAAGACCTTAAAGAGGGAACACAAAAATCCCTTAAAGAATTACAGGAAAACACAACCAAACAGGAGAAGGAACTGAACAAAACCATCAAGGATTTAAAAATGAAAATAGAAGCAATAAAAAAAGAACAAAGGGAGACAACACTGGAGATAGAAAACCTAGGAAAGAGATCAGAAACCATGGATGGAAGCATCACCAAAAGAATTTAAGAGATAGAAGAGAGAATCTCAGGTGCAGAATATACCATAGAAAACATTGACACAACAGTCAAAGAAAATGCAATATGCAAAAAGCTCCTAACCCAAAACATCCAGGAAATATAGGACACAATGAGAAGACCAAACCTATGGATAATAGGTATAGAAGAGAGTGGAGATTCCCAACTTAAAGGGCCAGTAAATATCTTTAACAAAATTATAGAAGAAAACTTCCCTAACCTAAAGAAAGTGATTCACATGAACATACAAGAAGCCTACACAACTCCAAATAGATGGACCAGAAAAAAAAATTCCTCCTGTCACAGAATAATCAAACACCAAATGCACTAAACAAAGAAAGAATATTAAAAGCAGTAAGGGAAAATAGGTCAAGTAACATATAAAGGTAGACCTATTAGAATTACCCCAGACTTCTAACCAGAGACTATGAAAGCCAGAAGATCCTGAGCAGATATTATACAGATCCTAAGAGAACACAAATGCCAGCCCAGATTACTATACCCAGAAAAACTCTCAATTACCATAGATGGAGAAACCAAGATATTCCATGACAAATCCATATTTACACAATATTTTTCCATATAATAGATGGAAAATACCAACACAAGGAGGAAAACTACACACTAGAAAAATCAAGAACATAATCTTTCAACAAACCCAAAAGATAACCACATAAACATAAAAATAAAATAAAAAATAACAAGAAGCAGTAATCACTATTCCTTAATATCTCTTCACATCAATGGACTCAATACCCCAATAAAGAGATATAGGCTAACAGACTGGATACATAAACAAGACCTAGCATTTTGCTGCATACAGGAAACATGCATCAGTGTCAAAGACAAACACTACCTCAGAGTAAACAATTTTCCAAGCAAATGGTGCCAAGAAACAAGCTGGAGTATCCATTCTAATATTGGATAAAATAGACTTTCAACCAAAAGTCATTTAAAAAAAAGGTAAAGAAGGACACTTTATATGCATCAAAGGAAAAAAAATCTACCAAGGAGAACTCTCAATTCTGAACATCTATGCTCCAAATGAAAGGACACCCACATTCACAAAAGAAAATATACTAAAACTCAAAGCACACACTGCACCTTATACAATAATTGTGGGAGACTTCAACATCAGACTCTCATCAATAGGCAAATCAGGGAAACACAAACAAAACAGATACACAGTGAAACTAACAAAAATTATGGTCCAAATTGATTTTACATATATCTATAGAACATTTCATCATAAACCAAAAGAATATACCTTCTTCTCAGCACCTCCTGGTACCTTCTCCAAAACTGACCATATATCCAGTCACAAAACAGACCTCAAGAGATATAAAAAGATTGAAATAATTTCATGCCTTCTATAAGAACACTATAGATTAAGGCTGTTTTTAATAGCAACAAAAACAATAGAAAGCCCACTTACACATGGAAGCTGAACAACACTCCAGTCAATGATATCTTGGTCAAGGAAGAAATAAAGAAAGAAATTAAAGACTTTTTAGAATTTAATGAAAGTGAAGGCACAGCATACCCAAACTTATGGGGCACAATAAAAGTAGTTCTGAGAGGAAAACTCATAGCTCTGAGTGCCTCCAAAAAGAAACCTGAGAGAGCATACACTAGCAGTTTAACAGCACACCTGAAAAGCTCTAGAACAAAAAGAAGCAAATATACCAAAGAGGAATAGATAGCAGGAAATAATCAAACTCAGGGCTGAAATCAAATAAGTAGAAACAAAAAGAACTATACAAAGAATCAACCAAACCAGGAACTGGTTCTTTGAGAAAATCAACAGGATAGATAAACCCTTAGCAACTCTAACTGGAGGTCACAGAAACAGTATCCTAATTACAAAATCAGAAATGAAAAGTGAGATATAACAACAGAAATTGAGGAAATTTAAAAACTCATCAGATCCTACTAAAAAAGACTATACTCAACACAACTGAAAAATCTAGACGAAATGGAAAATTTTCTAGACAGATATCGAATACCAAAGTTAAATAATGATCAGATAAACCATCTAAACAGTCCCATAACCCCTAAAGAAATAGAAGCAGTCATTTATAGTCTCCCAACCAAAAATAGCCCAGGACCAGATGGTTTTAGTGCAGAATTTTATCAGGTGTTCAAAGAAGACCTGATACAAATATTATTCAAAGTATTTCACAAAATAGAATCAGAAGGAATGGATCCCTGGGTGGGGCAGTCTAACCAGCAAACCCAGATACTATTGCATATGCCAGCAAGAGTTTGCTGACAGGACCCTGATCTAGCTATCTCTTGTGAGGCTATGCCAGTGCCTGGCAAATACAGAAGTGGATGCTTACAGTCATCTATTGGATGGAACACAGGGTCCCCAATGAAGGAGCTAGAAAGTACCCAAGGAGCTAAAGGGGTCTGCAACCGTATAGGTGGAACAACAATATGAACTAACCAATACCCTCCAAAGTTTGTGTCTCTACTTGCATATGTAGCAGAGGATGGCCTAGTTGGCCATCAATGTGAGGAGAGGCCCTTGGTCTTGTGAAGATTATATGCCCCAGTACATGGGGAATGCCAGGGCCAGGAAACAGGGTCCTGTCAGCAAAATCTTGCTGGCATATGCAATAGTGTCTGGATTTGGTGGTTGTTTATGGGATAGATCCCTGGGTGGGGCAGTCTCTGGATGGTCCTTCCTTCTGTCTCTGCTCCAAACTTTGTCTCTGTAACTCCTTCCATGGGTATTTTGTTCCCCATTCTAAGAAGGAATGAACTATCCACACTTTGGTCTTCCTTCTTGTGTTTCATGTTTTGCAAATTGTATCTTGGGTATTCTAAGTTTCTGGGCTAATATCTGCTTATCAGTGAGTGCATATCACGTGTGTTCTTTTGTGATTGGGTTGCCTTACTCAGGATGATACCCTCCAGATACATCCATTTGCCTAAGAATTTCATAAACTCATTGTTTTTAATTGCTGAGTATTACTCCATTGTGTAAATGTATCACATTTTCTGTATCCATTCCTCTGTTGAGGGACAACTGGGTTCTTTCCAGCTTCTTTTGTAAGCACTAACCACAGACTAATGGTAAATTCCTTTCTGTAAAAGTGGAAAGCTCTTTGTGTCTCAGGGGACTAAACTGTCATTAGACTCTTGACTGTTTGTCATGTTCATAAATCTCTTACCAAAAAAGCCAATCCAAGTCACGGTCCATCTTGAACCAGACCTTACAAAGAGTTAAGAAGATATGCAGAAATCCAGGACACCTCACAAACAATCCCCATGCAGTCCACCTAGGAATACTACTGAAGCAGAGGGAATGACACCAGTGCTGTGGGTTGGGGCAGCATAGGAATTCTGTTCAAGGACCAGGATTCTTGACTTGCTGCTACAGAAGAGAATTTCAGAGGACATCAGTGTGAGGCAAAGTTGTAGCCCACTATAAAAGGTTGTAAAATATAAACATGAAGAGAAGAGAGCTGCAGAGAGTGTGATGGGCATGGGTTTCTCTTCTAGAAAATGTCTCTCCTTCACTAGTTTTACTGTAAATGTTTTAGTGTCTTCAAATTTATGATATTGCTATTCCTTTTCTTGTTTTATAAACCTACTACCATGGTTTAGTTCAGTCCAAACCCTTCAGGAGATAGGCTACATTCATCAATACAGAGGTGAGAAATGACCAACTTGTAACCATAACAGCAGATATAATAACCCGTGATGCTCTTTAAGGAAAACTAGCTCTCCTCCAGTGCCCCTGACTTCAGTAATAATCTCCTGCTTGGATGTTGTTCACAGTAATTAAACTAAAATAAAATAGTACAGGCAATATGCACAATTTAAAATTCAGTTTGACTTACTGTCTTGGGAAGCTTCATTCTGGCCTTTCTTACTCACTTTGGCAACTCTTCAGCTTTCAATGTATCATTAAAAACTCAAGTGGTGAAAAAAACAGCTATGCATGTCAGGTATATCTTTGCCAAAATTAAGCTGAAAGCCCATCTGGCTCCACTGTCTTATTGAATTTGTCACATTTTATAGGTAGTTGAGTTTCTTTCCTAATAATCAATCTCTCTAAAGGATGGCAGGAATTACTTCATCACATACGTAAACCACTTTCTGTTATTTTTATACATGTAATTCTCTTTCCTGAAACATCACTTCATATACAGAGTTTTGAATTTTTATTTTAAGTTTAATGTATACACCCTAAAGACACTCAGATACATCTATCTTATCACCATGCACTCTGTGTGTGTGTGTGTGTGTGTGTGTGTGTGTAGTATGCATCTATGCATACGAATGCATGTGGGTGAGCACATGTGTTTGAAAGTATGTGGAAGCCCAATGCTGAACTCAGGCCTTTTCCTTGATCATACTGCACAGTATATATTAAAGCAGGGTCTGTCACTGAGCCCTTAGCTCATCAATTCTGATGACTTGATCAGGTAATCTTGTCCAGGGGATCCCCTCATTTTGGTTTCTGAGTGCTGGGATTATAAGTAGCTACCACTTCTACCCAGCTGCTTTTTTTTTTAACTTTTAATTGATTCTTTGTGATTCTTCATGTACCCCAGTTCTGTTCATTTCCCTATCCCCTCATATCTGCCCTTCACCCTTGCAACCTCTCCTCTCCAAAATAACACACACACACACACACACACACACACACACCTCATTGTGGAAGCTGTAGTATGTCACAATGTGTTCCACAGTATACCCTTCTATTCACCCATCTTCACTTACAAATGTTCATTGCAATGAGTCATTGGTCTGGTTTGATTTCTCTGCCTTCTGAGACATCAATACTGGATACTCACCTGAACTCCTCCTACTTATCCTGCTGTTGCCCTGTGTCGTGGAGATCCTGCAGCTTTGGAACAGCAGAACTGGCTCTTCCACAAGTACCAAAAATTCATGGATGATATAGATTTTGGCTGGGCTACCTCGGAGTCCCAGATCTGGGCCTAGGTGATAGCTGAGCTGATCAGCACACTGGCTTTCCTTTATCGCCACAACCAGAACAATCTCTCCATACTGCTCCAGCTAGGCCACAGGACAGCCCTCCTTCTCTCACCCATGGGATGGCTCACCTACACCCTCATCACCAGGGTGAGCTGTACTGTGCTGTCCGGGGAAGGTACAGTGCTATAGATGATGAGGGGCTGGACTCACTCTTCAATGATGATGAATTCATGGGCAGATTTCCCTACTGCTGCCATGGCAAAGGAGGGGGCATCACCTTTGTGCTGTGCCACCCTATGGAAGATGAGTGGCAAATTCAGTTCTCCTACACCAATGCCCTCAGGCCAGCTCTTTTATACCCCAGATACTAGGGCTATCTCCATGGTGCTGCCTGCCTGCCAAGCTTTTTATATGGGTTCTGGGATTCCAAACTCCTGTCCTGAACATTGCACAGTGTCTGAGTCAGTATAATATTGCTGTGATAAAACACCACAACCAAGACCACTTATAAAAGAAAGTGTTTAATTTGAGCTTATGGTTTCAGAGGGTGAGAGTCCATGATGATAGAGCAAAAGCATGTCAGGAGGGAGCATCTATGAGCTCACATTTTGATCCCCTAGTAGGAGGCAGGGAAAGTACAGACACTGGGAATAGCCTAAATCTCTGAAATCTCAAAGCTTACCCCCAGAGACACACCACCTTCAACAAGGCCACACCTCTTAATCATTCTCAAACCATTCCACTAACTGACGACCAAATATTCAAACATGAACATCTGGGGGCTCTCCTCATTCAAATCACCACATATGACAAGTGCTTCAATTGCTATGCCGTCTCCCCATTCCCATTTAGTTCCAACACGCCTTGAATATAAAACGGATGTTAAATTCATCACCCACAAAGATCACTGCCCATTTCATCCCTTGTTACATGGGGATCAGAATATTTTTAAAATACCATTGATTTAGATTCCTATCACTATTCTTTCTCTCTTCACTCTTTCCCTTAAAAACACCCACCTCTTATCAAATCTCCTTCACTTTGCTGCTCCTGCTGCTGCTGCCTCTGCTGGTGTGCCTCTGCTAGTGTGCCTCTGCTGGTGTGCCTCTACTGGTGTGCCTCTACTGATGTGCCTCTGCTTGGTGTGCCTCTGCTGGTGTGTCTCTGCTGGTGTGCCTCTGCTGGTGTGCCTCTACTGGTGTGCCTCTGCTTGGTGTGCCTCTGCTGGTGTGTCTCTGCTGGTGTGCCTCTGCTGGTGTGCCTCTACTGGTGTGCCTCTGCTTGGTGTGCCTCTTCTGGTGTGTCTCTGCTGGTGTGCCTCTGCTGGTGTGCCTCTGCTGCTGCTGCCTCTGCTGGTGCCTCTGCCATTGTTCTTAGCACTTACTTACTGTCCCTTTACTAATACAGTGCATGATGTCTCCCTGCCTAGATTCCTCTGTCCAACTTACCCAGAATCACAGGAGCCATTCAGATTCTAGTGGACATTTCCTCTTCCTCTTCCCCTTTGCCCTTCTTCCTCCCCCTCCCTTCCCTCCCTACCTCCCTTTTCTCCTCCTCCTCCTCCCCCCCTCTTCTTCCTCCTTCTTCTTCTCCTTCTTTTCCTCCTTCTCCTCATTGTAATGTTCTCTCATACTCTGGGTCCCCCCAAAACATACCAGGTCCACCAGTATGCATTTTTATCTTCATGATTTTCACTAGTTCATATTTGTGAAGTCATCTGATTAGTAGCCCCAATTGATCTGCCTTAAAGACAGATTGCATTGCATTTTCTTATTGTGGTATCCTCAGTACTGTGCAGACAGTTCTACTGTTAAAGTAAGCTTTCAATAAGTGAACAATTGAGTGAATGAATGAATGCTTTAAAATGATTTTTTTCTTGTTCTTTTTCCTTTTGCTTACAAGTAATAATGATAATCTTGTTATTTACTTAACACTAATTTTAACTATCACCTTGGTCACATTTAAAATAAAACTGTTCTGTGATGTTTATACATGCACTTTGCGCATGTTAGTAACACAGATATGAAAGAGAACTTTTATAATAGAAACTGTATGTACTTATATGGGGAAAGCCATGTAGAAGATCAGAAACAGACATTTTGAATCTTAGATTCAAAGCATTCTTTGGAGGCCAATTTGTCCCAGATAACATGATTAGGACACAAGGAAAGAAAACACAGTCCCTTTTCTCCAGGAGTCTGCTCTCCTACACAAATGCATACCAGCCCCATGACATGACACTGGCAAATTCTTCCCAGTGAGTTGTCCCATACTACAACATGTCAGAAAACAAAATGCTTTTACTTCAAATATATTCTATCATACCCATATTCATGTTTTGAAAAGTGCCTGATGATGTTAGTTTTATCATTGGAAGAGTGTATTGTTTCCAAAGTAGCCACCATAATCGCTGATTACATGCATGTTGAATAGATTTGGGCTATTTGGGTTTGTTTGTTTGTTTGTTTGTGACCTTCATATAAAACTTAACTCTCACTTTATTTCATCTCATTAGGTCCCTAGGTAGCACTCGATGTGTCTGAAGGACAACTGCTATCTCTCAGTCATGCTGGGTTACTAGAAAAATGTGGCCCCCATAACTTAGTTCAGAAGTCCTGTCCCATCACTGCACAAGCCCAAAAGATCTTAAGATACTAGGAAATCAAAAACTCCACTTTGGAATGAGATAGTAGCAAGAACCTCAGTCAGCGGTGCAGGTATGAAACAGATGAAGAACCTTGGAAGTCTGAGAAAGAAAAACCCCACGGAGAGATCTATTTTCAGCTTTGAGATGTGGAAATAACTCAGGCTTTATTCAAAGGTTTTCATTAACATTGAGAAGTGTTGATATTAAAAAGACGAAGGTGTTATGTGGTGCGTTTGTGAGGATGGGTAGCATTTTGCTTGTTTTCCACAAGCATTCAGTCATAGCTTTTCAGGAAAGTGGCAATTTAGAGGGATATTATTTTTAAAGCATGTGAAAGGTGAGAAAAGGCTTGCATAATTATGTATATATATATATATATATATATATATATATATACATATATATACATATACATATATATAATTTCTTGAGCTAGTTATCAAGTTGTAGAATTCAAAAACCATGATAACAGCTTGTGCTGGTAGAATTAGTCTACTTAATTAAAAATTAGATGTAGTGACTGGCAGTTTTGGCTTCACAGTGAACTTGTACTATTGACTGAGGCTATTTCAGTTGTTCTTAGTCTAATCAACAGAAGGCTGCCACAAGCAGGTACTCTGTGTAAGTGTTGTGGTGGGGATGGTGAGAGCAATCTCAGGCATCCAAAAAAATGAACCAAGAATTGTAATGGTTTGTATGACAATTGCTCTTTAATTATTTAAATTGTGTTGATTTAGAAATGTGTGCTCCTCTTGACTCTAGCTGCATATGTATCAAAAGATGGCCTAATCGGCCATCACAGGAAAGAGAGGCCCATTGGACACGCAAACTTTGTATGCCCCAGTACAGGGGAACGCCAGGGCCAAAAAGGGGGAGTGGGTGGGTAGGGGAGTGGGGGTGGGTGGGTATGGGGGACTTTTGGTATAGCATTGGAAATGTAAATGAGCTAAATACCTAATAAAAAATGGAAAAAAAAAGAAATGTGTGCTCCTTTTTAAATAGAGCATTATAGAAAACAGAGGAAGTATATGAAAATTACCCATCAAGCTAAAACCATGTAACAAGTCACTTTTACATGCAAGGGCTGGGGAGATGGCTCCATTAGGGAAATGCTTGCCATTCAAGCATGAGCAACTAAGTTTGGATCCTCAGCATGATATAAAAAGCCGGGCACCATGGGGTATACCTAGAGCTGGGAGGAAACAAGAGACTCACCTGGCCTTGTTACCTTGCTGTACTTGCCAAATCTGTGAGCTCCAGATTTGGTGAGAGAACGTGTCTCCAAAAATAAGTTGGAGAGTGATAGAGGAACACACCTGACTTTGACCTCTTGTTTCCATTTGCAATTTGTACACCCAAGCTTATATTCTTGTACATACATATCCAGTACATGCACATGGACATGTAAGCATGTATATACATATAATCTCATAAACTGGTGTTGTACTTCTTCTTCTTCTTATGTATGCATATATGTTCAGCTAAATTCCTTTTGAAAACTTGTAGTTCTGTTATATATTAAGTTTCAGAAGTAATAATTATATTTAGAACTGAAACAGTTGGAGTCATTGTCAAAGTCTTATTTAAAAACAATGTTACTAAATATTTTAGATGTTGCAAAAAGCTGTGTGTAATATTTAAGAATATAGTTATGATATTTTCAACTACTCACTCTGTTCAAGTGTGAAGATACTTTTAAATTGAGGGTTATTTGTTTAATAATTTATTTTAGGTATGTGGGTATTTTGTCTGTATGTCTGTGTACCACGCACATGCTTGGTGACCTTGGAGGCCAGAAAATGGAAACAGATTTTCTGGGACTAGAGTTACAGGTGTTGGTGAGTTGACATGTGAGTACTAAACTTGGGTTATCTGGAAGAGCAACCAAAGCTCTTAGTTCCTGAGTGATTTCTCTAGGCCCAGGCTTGAGATTTTATTCTTTTATATATTGCTGGGTCTTTCTAATGATTTAGTCTCTAAACGTAGACTTTTGATCAAAATGCTTGAATTATCATAAGGCTTTTAATATATATTTTCTTACATATACAGTATACTCTTCAATAGAGATAAAAGTAATTGTATGAATTGCTTTATAATACTAAAAATATTAGCAGATAACTTAAAATATTTTCTCTTCTTTGATTTTTATTTTGTTTTCCCCAGTCTAGTTCCTGGCATTTATTCATAAAATAGTTACTGAACAGTTATTGTGGGCTCCACACTATTATAAGCCCCAGCAAATGTACCTACCAAGTCATAAGAAGTATTCTGCAAAGGCACCCGTCCTTCCTCCTTCAGCTATTAGACTATTGAAACAATGAATTAGAGATAGAATTTCCACAGAACCCAATGGTGCCATCCAGATTGATTCCAAGACAGACATTTCATACACTATTAGTCCACCTTGATGGACAGGTTAGTGCTAAGAAAATGATGGACCAATGAGGTCAGAATCACAGGACTGCCAAGTTCTTCATACCTCTTGCTATTTGTTTAAACATGAAACTCTTATTAATACCCTCAGAAGACAGACTTGATAGTCCCTGAACCCCTTCATATGTTCTTTTTCCCGATGTGGCCACACTGACTAAATCTCCATTTTCTTCTTTTCCCTATTGCTTGTCATTTTAATTTTTATATTGGCACAGGTGTGCAAACACCTACTTTGTTGGAAAAGATGAAGTTCAAGATTTTTTCCCTTGAGAAAAAAGGAAGAGACCTGTGGCAACATAAAGAAAATATTAAGAAAAAAATCTAACTTTTGTGAAAGTTGAATGGAAATATCCCTTGTGAATCTTGAATATTGTGAGGAGAAAAACAAAGAGGTTGTAAAAATGATATTATGTTAGTAAGGTTTAAATAATTATTAGAGAGAGGATACTCATGATAGAAGATACATCTGCTTGGAGGGTAGTCAAGAGGAATAGTATTTGAACAACAATTTGGAGAGGATGAGAGCACAAAGCAGGCAAGTGGAACTCAAAAGATTATGAGTGAGCCATGCCAGTCATGATCAGTGAACAAAAAAAGAGTATGTCTGGCTGTCTGGAATAAAGTATAGCTGGTATCCCATCAGAAAGCTGGCACGTCTGGATCAGAAAAGGCCTTGTGCACCATTGTCAGACTCTGGCATTCACTTTGAGAATGAAATGGGACCCTTGACATTCTTGCATAGATAAGTGCTATGAGTTGATTTAAAGTCTCATTCTGGGTGCCATACTATGAACAGAATAGTAGCTATCATAGTCATTCATGTAAAATATAAAGCAGGGCTCCAGTAATATAGAATGATGAAAGTCCCTGTCCACACTAACAAAGAACTAGAAAGATCTATTTAATGCTAGATTTGGAAGATAAAATAGAGTTAATGATGACACATTTCCAACTTGAAACCAGAAGGATAAAGTCATCGTTAATTTCAATGGAAATGAGTTTTGATAGGAGCAGCTTTGGGGTGGGTGCTTATGAAGCCCATACTTTATGTACGCAGACTTCTTGTTCTGCTACACACCAAAAAGCTAGCCAGGAGCCATTTCTGGTAAAATGACTTTAAGAAAGAAGTATAAGCCAGAGACATTCAGACAGGACTACGTAAACTGTGTAATGAATATGTATGAAAAAATAAAAGCAAAGACCACAATCTGAACAACTCTATCCAACAGCAGAGTTGGGGAAATAGCTATATGGGTTGAAGAAAGAGATGAAATAAATACATCCCAAACATGAGAATAATTAATATGGTAATATGTTAGAGCAAGAATAGGAAGGAGAAAGATTGAGGTTTAGACAGGACATGAGTATAACAGTATGGAAACCTCAAAGACTTAGAGAAGAAATGATGCAGTTCCGCAAATACTTACAGGACTAAGTGGTGTCTTTTGCATGCTAAGGTAACTGCCTGTGGGTTTCTAGTTAGTCAATGTTTGGGGATGATAGCCAGGGAAATGCATATGTGAGCAAAGAAACTTGCAGTGTCACCCCTGACTCTCTGGAAAGGGGGAAAGTCCTGACATGTCATTAATGACACCTCCATTGTTGTCATAACTTCCATGAAAGTCCAGGGGAACTTGGTTAGGAAAATCCCATACCTGAGCCACTTGGAGGTGCCTAGAAGGCTGCATTCAAGATCCTATTGTTCTCCATCCTCAACCTAGGTACTCCTTCTGCCAGCTGTTATTCTGTCTCCCTTGTAATATCTCTTCTAATGGAGCAGTAAACATGGGATAGGTTCTGGCAACTTTAATGAACCTGGGCTGACGGTTGTGAGAAGACCATACTTCTATGCAGGTGTTAGTGTCTCACAGGGGGCATTAGGAGAAGTTCTTGAAGGTCCAAGCCCTCAACCTGTGGGATTTGAAGTTGCCTCAAAGTTGATAGTGCCGTGATTCAGTTAATTAGAGGACATCCAATTGATTTTGAAGACTTATCTGCAGATCACAGAAGGATGTCTGTGAGGCAAGATCCTGTACACCTGAGTCATGGAAGTGTTCTATCTTGTGAAAAGAGACACTAAGTCAATTCTTTCTGTGTCCACAGAGCTGCTTAGAGAAAGTTTGATTAAAAATAGGAGAAAAACTTTGGAAAAAATGAGCAAGATGAAGCATAGAAAGAAAGGTTTTACTGTAGAGAAATAGTGGTCAGGGGAGATCAAACTGGAGGAACAAGAATTGATTGTATATAGGAGTAATACAACACAATCAACACTGGCAAGAAAACTCTAAGGGGCAGAAGCAGAGTCCTATGCACTGAGTTGGATAGACACCATGAGATCTACTCCATGTATATGATGTTGACTTTGAAGAACTTGAATATTCCATACATATATGATATATATATATATATATATATATATATATCATATATATATGAATTCTTCTGATTTTTTTAACTTCTGTTTCCTTAGTGTACTGGAAGAAGGGTTCATCAGCTGAGTATAGCTGAGTATAACACTTATGTTAGTTTTCAACAGAATGACTCCATTACCATTAGCTGGTTGTTTTATAATTTCTTCCATTACTTTTCATCTTCAGAATACTCTTCCAAATTGAAGACAGCCTAAAATCCTCATCTTCGAGCTTTTTTAATGTATAACTTTCATGTTGTGATTAGCTCTTTTAAGTTCTAAAGCAATGACTATTAGCTAAGTTTAAATACATAGCCAACTCAGAATCTACAAATCAACAATTAATCAAGACCAACTTAATGTTGAAATATTTATGCATGCCAGAGATTTATAATGAGATTAAAAGACCAACCCCTATTAAAACTGGATTAGCTAGGCTTCGTGTTTTTTATCTGACACAGTTGGACAGCAGAACAGTTCCCACCCTATGACTCAAGTCCTTGTGTGCACCTATGCTGCCTCATGTATCCATGTGAGTCAAACAAAGGTAGAGTCTAGATGAAAGAAGAAATGAAGGAGAACACAGATGCCATAACCAGGGCTCTAGGCACAAAAGGCGTGCCCATTTCCCCACAGAGTCACACTGGACCACCATCATTGAAGTTAGCCCAGGAGTGATGGGGAAAGTCACTTAGCTGAATCCAGTCTAATTAAAAAACTTTGGATCATAAGGGGGAAAAATGATTACTGCTATTTTAAATAACCAGTGTGTACCTGATGGACATAAACGTATGTTCTGAACATTTCTATATGTAGAAGAGAAAGGATTAATAAATACCCTCATCAGCTTCTAGGAAGAGCTAACTGAAGTGCAAACTTAAGGGTTCTTTGGGGAGTCAGTTGTGTTAGATGGTGTTTTGCTGGGACAAACACTCGAAGGAGCACTTTCCTGAAGTAGACACAGGTGAAAGATTAAGGCAGACTCAGGAAGGAACATTTCACTAAAGCAGACGGAGGAGAGATGATGTTCTGCTGGAGCAAACGTGAAAGGATAGATGATGAAGGATTTGCGCTAACAACACTTATGGTTTTCCTTAAGTTTTGTAGTTGAGTTCCATTTGTTGGGACTCCTCAGACTCAGGTCGATTGGATGCATGTGCTGAGGCAAGCCCGGGCTGAGGACACGTGATGTTTGGAGGGTTTTGGAGGGTATAAATAGGACTCAATGTTGTGACAGAGAGAGAGCTTGCCTTGCTGGTACAGCTAGTTGTGCAATACTTGTGGGTCTCCAGTCTTTGCTGATCTTTGCTTCCCTGAGAGAGGCACAGCTGAGAACTTCTCCTGATGTTCCTGTTGGTTCCTAGCCCATTCAAACATAAAGGTCCTGCCTTAGTCTACACAGTCCAGCCATTAGCCGTTGGCTCTTTATTGGTTAATCAAAAGCCAACTGGGGACAAGGGCCTTCAGTGTTTGGACACACAGATTCCAGAGTTTGGGTGCTGGATTAATTCAAAACATTAGAACCAATCCTCAACACCAAAGAATCTTTCAATACAAGGTTTCCCCCAGTACCCTTTCTTTTCTACTACCCTTAATGGGTGGTGGGCTACAAGAGAGGTTAAAGTGTTTAAGAACCTTCATTAAACATAGGATTTAAAAAGCTAAAGTTACAGCTAACTCCATAGTACAAACAACCCAGCAGTGAATTTAATTATAAGTGATGTTAATTATAAGTGGGAAATTGATGCTTCAAACACAATTTTTAAAATTTTTCTGTACCCAGTACTACTAGGTGTTCACAAAAGAGTTTCTACGGAAAAATAATGTAAAGAAAGCAGAGTTCATGCTACTGTTGAAACTATACCCTGTATGTAGAGCCCCTGAGAAGCTTTTAGTGTATGGCTTGAAACCCAATGAATACTCAGTGAATGGTCAAGAACCTATCATCATCATCATTGTAACCATCCCTGTTATTTTGCACCTGTATATTAAGTAATAAATTCAGAATTCTGATGTTTTCTAAAGCCAATGAGATAATTCAGGCAGCAATTCTTTGCCGTGCAAGGTTTCAGAGTGGAGTTCTACCCCTAGAACCCATGTGAAGAAGATAGAATGCAATGGTGCACAGCTGCAATCCCATGTAGAGGATACGAAGACAGGAGGATCCCTTAGACTCTATGTTGAGGCAGCCTAGCCTCATTAGTGAGAGATGCTGCCTCAAAAAGCAAGATGAACAGCATCTGAATAATGACACCTGAGGCTGATTGCTAGTCTCCTTCACACATGGGCATCCACATGTGCATGTGCACTCACACAAATATACACATAAATATACACATGTTTATCGAACGCAAAGAGACATGTACACAAAGGAAAGAAGCTTAAAGCTTTAAGGTGATGGCTTTGCTTCGCAGATCCTTCCATTCAGATGACTTTAGCTCTCAGCATTTTTGACTCCCTTACAATAATTTTATAAAAAGTACTTGATTTTGAAAATTTTTTATACCTATGGCACACACACACACACACACACACACACACACACGTACACACAGACACACACACACACACACACACACACACACACACACACACACACATCAAGCTTAGCAGTTAAGAGCACTTCCTTGTCTTGCAAAGTTGCAAAGGACCTGAGTTCAGTTCTTTGCACCTTCCTGACAATTTAACAACCATCCAGTTGTATTTCAGTTCAAGTCAATCCTACTTCCTTTTTCAGCCTCCATGAGCACCAAGTACACACATGGTGCACTAATATACATGCACGCAGAACAGAACATTTATATATATGCAAAGATATAAAACTTCAAACATTGAAAACAAAACCTTTATAGTCTGTAATGGGTTTGCTGTCGTTGAACATGAATTTCTCAAAAGTCATTGTAGTGGGCAAAGCTGCATAAGCATGTGGATGCCATCTCCACAGATAGCCTTAGAACTAGTATTTTGTGGCACATTATGGGATTCGCTACTTGAGGTGATGATGGCTAAATGGAAATGTCACAGGTGAAATACTCTCTGTTCCTTTAAAGACTGAACTAGTAAAAGGCAGGTAAAAGTTAATTATCTTCTCACCAAAGAAATAAAGAAGCAAGTTTTAAAGTAACTCTGCAAAGTCCCCTTGAAAATCAAGTTGTGATGGATGCTAGGGCCCTTTCACTGCAGTAATGAACCCACACAGGGCTGAGGGAGGGTAGAGGACGTTCTCAGAGTTCAATTTAATCTATAATAAACAGTGCTGATCTTTCTTGAAAGAAATAACAAACCAAGCTTTCTTCTCATGTCTTCTCATTAAGCTTTCTCATTCATTAGATTCTTCCTTTTTTAGCATTTTATTCTCATTGATTGTTCTACATCTGTGTTTTATTTTCTCTGTATTTGCACCTGCTGATCAATAGCTACAAATCCATTAGTTTTGACCTTCTAGCCATTTTCTTATTTGATCTAAGCACTAAAACACTTGGTAGTTGTTACAGGTTAATAGTAAACAGAGGAGCCCCAGATTTTTGCTGTTTATATTTCTGTCCTTGCTAAAGTTGTGATAACTTGGAGACTAAAAGTTTTAAGATACTTGGAAAATGATGGCTCAGTTTGTTTACACTCAATCTCCTATCATTGCCAGGGATAAAGATAGCAGAAGACAGCAGATTCAGTCCATGTGTTCTATATCTACTACTACTACTACTACTACTACTACTACTACTACTATCACTATTATTGTTGTTGATATATTGTATAAATAATATGGTAACATATTATACCATTAAATATTTTTAAAGTTGCTAGTGTTGGTAGATGAAACATCATGGACAGAATCCTTAGATAGGAAATTTTATTTCCTGACAGTTCCAAAGTCTGAGAGAAGTTCTCAGCAGAGATGGTTTTCTCTGGGGCCTGTCACATTGGCATATAAATGACTAACTTCACCTAGCATCTTCTTGTCATCTTCCTTCTATACATGTCTGTGTTCAAATTCCATTTCATAAACACACTCATCAGGCTGGTTTGGGGCCAGCATAACTGATATTATTTTAACTTATGTCCCTCTTTAAATGCAGTCACAGCCTGAGGTATTTGGGTCAGATGCAGGACATTGCACAAGCCTCTCTCTTAAATTTATTATATACCTTGTCATTCTTTGTGCATAAAATAGGAATAATAAGTATTTGGAACAATGGTATTTCCTATGAAAGTCCTAGCTGATATTATCATAGATGCTAGTGTTGTACCTTGGAGCTTTGGGGTAAAGAATAATATGTTTATTAAAGATTATTACAGAGAAGTGAAGCAAAGACCACCAAATAAAAGCTACTCATCTACAGTAGAGTAATTAGAATAAAATATAGGGCACATGAACACAACTATATAGCTTCTCCAACTATGTTATATTTTATTACTTCAATTTTCAGTGCTAAGAACGGAACCCAGTGCCTTGAGTATATTGGGCAAGCCCTCTATCACTGAGCTAAAACCTCAGTTCAGATTGTTTTATATTCTTTTGTTTTAAATATTTGATTTTTGTGTGTGAGAAAGTATTTCTTTGTGTGCATGTATGGGTATAAGTGTAGATGGAGACCAACAGGGGTATCACTTCTCTTGGAGCTGAAGTAACAGGTGTTTGTGAACTGCCTATCACTTACACTAAGATCTGAAGTTGAGTCCTCATGATACAATAGCAAGCCCTCTTAACCACAGAGCCATCTCTCAAGCTCTCAATTTTGTATCACTTATAAGTCCACAATCCTTACAAAATTGTAACAAGGAATAAAATAACTAACTTAAGGAGAGAGAGCACCACGGAGCCCTGGAACGTGGGGCTCCAGAAACTGTCCTCATTATCCATCCCCTTCAGGGTGTTACAGAGCCTGCTGTACATTCAGCTCTCACATACCCAGTTTTCTATCCAAAGAAATAAATTTATTAAGCCAAATATTATTTTATTTCTATTAAATATAATTAACAAAAGGGATGTATCCATTTAGAGGCAGTAAATAGCTGTACAAGTCTATAGTTTTAAGTGGTTCTTCAGTCTACAACCCAACTCCTGAGTTGTGTGATCTGCTTATTAGGTACTCACAAGATTTTAGAGAATCCGGTAAAACACTCCATAAGCAGGTCATTTGGCCCAAGGTTGATTCATAAAACAAACTTGGTTGATAGAAAGAAGACCCACCAGCTTGCTGTGGTGACGTCACCTATAATATCTTCTCATCACATCTGAATGAGGGGCAAATTGAGACATACCTGTGAAGCTCAGAACTCAGGACCATATACTCCTAGAGACCAAGGCAAAATCACAGACTACAATTCCTCCCCACCTAATCACTACAATATTTGAAATCTATTTACTGAGTTCCTTCAACACTCTGTCGCATGCCCTACTTTCAATAACAATAAAGGAAATAAATTATAAAACGTTATAAGGCATAGTAAAAGGCAAGGGATGGTTTGAAAATAAAAGGAAATTAGTAGAAGTAGATTCAGTCAGATGTACAAGTAATGTTGCCATTATCAGACAGGAAATTAAGAAGACATGATCAACAGGCAAATATCAAAACTAGCAACATACAATAAAAGCACAGAAGATGAGAATTCTATGAAAAAAGAAATGCTAGAAATAAAAAATATTTATTCATATAATGGACCAAAGAACACCTTTGATGTGCTTACTAATAGATTATATCAACAGAAATCCCCAATTTTCAAAAACAGGAGAGAAAAAGACATGCATAGTTACTAGACTCATGTTTCATCGCTTCTTGTCCTTTTGGATAAGATCAAGTGTAGACTCATGTTTCATGTTGATACTGATGTTTCTAATAGGAAACTGCAAGTTTAAAGGGTCTTGTTAACATTACACACTTATAACAGTAACCAAAATCCAGAAAGCACTGACAACAGCTACTGGCAAGGATGTAAGCTATCTTTCTTTGTTTACTGGAAAAGCTAGTGATGGATCCAATTTGAGATTTGCTCAGATAGTCAAAAATTAGGCTCCATCTACCAGGTGACTCAGATAGATGCAGACACACACAGCCAAACAGTGGATGGAGCGTGGGGACTCTTATGGAAGAATAGGAGGAGGGATTGTGACCTCTAAGGAAATGAGAACGCCACAGGAAGACCAACAGAGTCAACTAACCTGGATCCTTAGAGCCATCAGAATCTGAACCACCAACCAAAGAACATTCATGGCTGGAGCTAGGCCTTCCTGCTCTTATGTAGCAGTTTTGCAGCTTGATTTCATGAGGGTCCTGAACAACTGGAGCACGAGCTATCACAAAAGTTGTCTGTATCTGTGATATGTTCTTTTAGCTGGGCTGCCTTGTTTGGCCTCAATGGGAGAGGATGTGCCTAAACTCTAAGAGTCTTGATGTGCAAGGGTAGAGGGATACCAGGGGGCCCCACCCACTTAGAGGAGAGGGGAGGAAGCATGAGAGAAGGACTGTGCAAAGGAGTGACTGGGAGGGAGGCAGTGAGCAGGATGTAAAGTCAATAGGTTACATAAATAAATAAGTAAGTAAATACTTAAAAACACATCAAATACTCCATATGAATGTCTGTTGTAATTTTAGTGGTAATTGTAACCAAGATACCCTTCAAAGATAATAGACAAGCAGTGGTATTTTCAAACTCTGCATTATTATTTATCCTTATAAAATAAAGACATGGAAAGATAACAAGAAAATGTAAGTGAAAAAGCCATCTGATAATGCAGCATGAGTAATAATTTCAACATTGTGACATGCTGGAAAAGACAAAGCCATGGATATAGACAGAGGCCCAGTGCTTGAAAGGGCTGGGAAGAGCATGCTAGCTGGTCAAGTGTTAGCTTCCGTAGAGTTGGGGGATGCCAGGAGGTAAGTGTGAGTGTGTCCACCATGGCATTTCAAATAAATGTCAAAGCCTCTGACCTAATGAGGTCATTGTTTGCTTGACAGATTCTAAATGTAACAACATTGTTGGGATGTGGTGAAAGTTAGGAGCCAGGGCCTAGTTGAACAAAGTAGGATACTGAAGTAAGGGGGTTTTGGTCCGACCTCTTCCTATATTTTTTCTCAGTTTCTAGGCCATGAGCCATGAACTGTTTCAACATGCCCATTCTATCATAATGGATTGACCTTTGATACCATGAGCTGAAATAAATGATCCTTTCCTTTAAGTTGTTTGTTAGACATTAGGTCACAATTAGGTCACAATGGCAAGAAAGTTGATGGACACAGGACAAAGGGAAGAATGGGATAATTTTGTCCAGTAGAACTGTCCTCTACTAATGTCACTGTTTGTTTGTTAATGTCCACTGGATGAACTTCAGTGGAGACTATGAAGTCTGTAGATAGCAACATTTGCATCCAATCCATACTGTGGTATTAATGGAGTAATTTATTTAAAAGAACCCAGAAAAGTGTGAATAGAATTATATTTTAAATACAGAGTAGTAAAAAGGAAATTATTTCAGGATATGAAATTCCCAGAGCAAACCATTAGGATGCAGTCAATCCCACTGGGAGTGAGCATTGCCAGCCCAGAGTTCATGAGAAAGAGTAAGCAAATTCTGACAATGGATAACAATTTACATGTTCAAAAAGCTCTACAGCATGTTTTCTTGAAAATGACTAAAGGTGGCACTTCTGTTTCTATAGCAAAAGTTATTTTTCTAATGGAATAAAAGAATAGAATAACCATGCTGAAGCACATACACATAAATATACCTGAACAATAGAACTCTTTAAATATAGTTTTCCGTAGAACTCCCAGCAGTAGGACAAGTGTAACCTTTTTAATTCTGCAAAATTCTAAGTGAAACCTTGTTTTTGTAGTGAAGGAGAGCAGTGTTACTGTGTTCAGTTGAGACAAGGTGGTTTTCTCATAACCATAATCAGGACATGGTGGGTCAAAAGTCAAGGAAAATTGGGCCCTGGAAAGCCAGTGCCAGGGCATCTCTGGATAGCAACAGGAAACAGAACACCCTTTAGATTTGGGATCCGAGTATGTTGAGCTTCACTCTCTTTATCGCCTTTTGCATTTGCCTTGTTCACTGTTCATGTTGCAGGAGCAGTCTCATTAGCTGATGTTAGGATGTAAACACAGATGCTCTGAGATGGAAACAGCAAGAGGGTAGAGCAGGGTGGCATTACCTGCTTTAGGTTAATGCAGAATGGTCTTTTAAAGCTGCATTCCTCTGTTTCTTGGTGTGTAAGGTCTTCCCTGTAGTCTCTGAGAAAGAATCTACCAGTTTTATCACTGATTGCTAAGAAAGAATAGACTGGGCATGGTGGCACATGCCTTTAATCCCAGCACTTGGGAGGCAGAGGCAGGTGGATTTCTGAGTTCAAGGCCAACCTGGTCTACAGAGTGAGTTCCAGGACAGCCAAGGCTAAACAGAGAATCCCTGTTTCGAAAAACCAGGAAAAAAAAAAAAAGAATAGATTGTTACATTCTCCAGTGTGCAAAGGCAAGGTTAAGAAGCCATGGGTTTAGACACTCTAAAAAGTCCCATCAAGTTAGCAAGTAAGAGTGAGCTGTTCACAGCTTTCCATTTCTAAAGATAACATGAGAATTCCTCTCAGTTCAAGCAAACACCGTGTATCAAGAATAGTAAATTGTCCTACCATAAAATTTAGAGAGGGGTGAATTATAAATTGCACTGAGCTGAAATTATATCTCTCTCAGCCCTTAATTGCTCTTCATACTGCTTTGAATTTTTCTTTTTTTCTCTTTTGTGTTGTGGGTAGACTGCATGCTCTTGAAGCTTTTGAGTAGCAGGGTGAATGCATGGGAAAATCCAGAAAACTAAACACAAACTATACTTCCCAGGTTTCCTCCAAGGTAAGAGGAGAAGGAACTGCTGCATTGCTCCCTGGGGATTACCTGACTTGACTCTGAAGACGATGCACCTGTCTATCTATGTGCATGTTTCGCATCTACTCCCTGAGAACAGAAGGAACATAGCAACAGCTGAAGTGGAGGCATGGTCATGCTTTGAGTTCTTAAGACTATTTAAGAGGCACAACATTAAAAGGAGGATACTAGGCAGTCCTGACTTTAACTGCTTGAATCAAGTTCAAAGTAGAGATTTTTAAATCATAAGTCATTGAAGAATAATATTGAAATTTCTGGCAATATTCAGGTGTTACCTTTCTCTGCTTTTCTTGTTTTAAAGAAAGAACAGTCACCACAATATGATGGATAAAGGAACTTATGATGGTTTTGTTTCTGGAGGACATATAAAGTTGCTACCAAATCTTCCATTAAAAAAGCATATTTAACAATAACTAATCATTCATTGTTTGCTGCTTGCTCAAGTTTTCATTCATTACTGGTTTAGGATTATAGGAGGCAATTATGTTTGCAATTAAGGTGCTATCTGCAAAAGACTGGTATAGAGAACAAAGCATGTTGATTATGACCAACATCTGTTTATCTGAAAAATTACTATTTAGGAAATCATTGTCTATTAAAGATTTCCCCAAAAAACATTTCAGGTAAAAACAAACAAACAAACAAACAAACAAACTTAAATTAAAACAGTGTTCATGGAGCACCATCTATGAGCAAAATATGAGACTCAAGATATGTTGATTTTATATTAAAATTTAAAATACAGCAAAAGAAACTGAGTTAAAACATATCATAATATTGCATTTATTATGATAGCAATATGAATAGGTGCATGTATCTACACACACACACACACACACACACACACACACACATGGCTGAAGAATATATTCATTATATTAGTATATGAATCATTCTAATTGATCTATCCTAAAAGTAAAACACAGTATTTGCTGTGAAAGTCACACCCTTTGAATGGCTGAAGAGGCCCATTTCATCTTAGCCTGTACATACATTTTCACGTACACATCATTTCTAAAGATAGGACAGTTTTCCTTGCCTTCCTTTATGACCATTGGTTCATTTACTTAACTATGTATTTCCAGACAATAGAGCCCAATGGGACGTTCTGTTGACCATCTGAGCTCCTAAGTGAACTCAAACCCTGACATCCACTTGGCATCTATAAATATTTGTAGAGTAACCTAATGATTAGTTTTCCGTAAGACTTTGCAAGCAGAGCCCAGCACTCCCCATCAGTACTCTCCCAGCAGTTTCTTTCCACTAAATCATTACCAGATCGTTATCATTGTTTTCTTCTTTAAATCATAGAACTGTGACAAATAAGGCCAGAGTTCTCTTTCTTGTTTTCTCTTTTTACTGTCTCCTTGCCCAGTGCCCAACAGATCCTGATGTCTTGTATCAACTTAGCTAACTTTGAATAGTAGCTTAATTATCTATAAGTAATATTGTGGAACAAATTTCATTGACTTTTCTTAATATTTTTAGTTCTTCCAAGATTTCAGACACTATTTCCAATACAGTGATGTCAAGGGCTAAGGATTTTCAGAGACAATCTAGTAAAACTACTGATACTATTGATCAAATATTTAAATCAAATAACAAAAGAAAAATATATAAGTGGTCAAAGAACACATGTAACACATGTGTGACTTTTTTCACAGATGACACCACTGAGATTCTAAGGAATCATGATGATTCTGGGTGATCCTCTCTTCAGTCCGACACCTGTCACTATGCCCTAGTCCTCTCTGTTCCCTGTGATCACAACAGCTATAGGCTAGATCACAGCATTGTCTTCACAAATGTTTGTCTACTAGCAATGACAGAAGGCTGACAGCTCCGTGCTGTGGAAATCTGTCCTCAGGACTTGACAGAGCCATTATCATCTTGAAATGAGAGCAGCTGTGAGTACCTTCTTGGAATTCTCACAGGTTGAGGTTCACTGGTGTGCCTTGTGGAGAGATATGTGGCTCAGGAAGTAAGGCAGCAGTACACAGTGAGAAGCCAAAGAACTCACCCTCCCCTTCCCAGAGGGTGTATAAACAGCTGAAAATTGCTGATGTAAGGGTACTCATCTTAGGTGGTATAGCTCTCTATAAGTCTGTCATGCTCTTGCAAGTAACCACCCTCACTTCTGTAATTAACCCTTTTAAAACCCATTTGTTCACCAAGCTAGACTTGAGTGAGATAATTTCTTTAGTCTCTTGTTGCTATCTGATCTACAGAAAACACACATCCAGTTTGTTGGTTGAATGTAAGTTTGTAGAGCCCCGTGGAAATAAGCATGCAGATTCTATAAAAACATTACAGCTAGAACCACCATTTGGTCTAGCAAGTCCTGTGTTGGGTATATCCAAGAAACAGAAGCTAGTGCACTACATACAGAACCCAATATAGACATCTGCAATGTCAGATTAGCAGCCAAAATAAATAACCAGGTGTTTGTTAGTGAGTTATAAAAGAACTTATATTAACATCTGAAGCACACGCACATATCCTTCAAAAGAGGGAGGTCTTGGTGTTTGAAATTTATGACCCTCAGGATGGTTTAGGAGAAAATTCTCAGTGAAATAAACCAGATCCATAAAAACAATTTTTGTGGATCTCATTCATATGTGGAAGGTTAGCAAAGGAAGATCAGTCCTAAACACGTGTACAGCAGCAACACTAAAGGGACCCTGTAAGTTATATACATATCAGGAATCTGAGAGGGGTTCATGAGGGAAGGGGTAGTTGGGGGGGCATTAGAAATGATGTAAGTGTTGTGTATAAAATTATTTTAAAAGTATGTTTTAAAGTTAAACACATAGAACCTAAAAATAGCATATATCAGGGATGGGGTGTAGGGAGGAAATAGTGACTAGTAAATTAAAGGGCACAACGTTGTAGATTATAGGGTGAATAAGTACGGGGAGCTGGTGTGCAAGACAAAGGCTATAGTTAGATTTGACTGTGTACCAGAAATTACTATAAAAGGTTTTAAGTTGCTGTGTGATACAATGGACATATGCAGTTGTAGGGACATAAGTAAAATTTCACAAACATTTCAAAACATGCATATATATGTATATATATGTAAATATGCATATACATATATATGGTAAAGGTTACATTATGGTAAATGTAAAAGACTGTAATATAGTGGGTTTGGCCTAGGACTTTAAGGTTTTTTTCTGTTTTTTGTTTTTGTTTTGTTTTTTGGGGGGATAGTGTAGTGCATTGCTACAAATAGTCACTTTTTTGAGATTTAAATGATACTTGAAACAATACTTATAAACTAACAGTTATACATTATAATTAATTAATTTTCATCTACCACTTAAATGATAATTAATACTAGAAATTTTGCTGATAGGTGCATGCTTGGGCATGCTTGTATCTTTCCAAGTTCTAAACTAGCTTTTTAAAAAATATTACTTTAAAATTATATTTATTTTTGTATCTCCTTAGTGTGTTTTTATTATAGTGTGTGCATGCGTGCCAGCCACAGGTCAAGGAACAACTTGTGTTAGTCAATCTTTTCTCTCAATTGTGTAAGTCTTGGAGGTCAAAGTTCGGTCGTTAGACTTTGTGGCAAGCAGCTCTACTCAGTGAGGCATCTGAGTGGTCCCTAGCTTGACTCTCTATTTTTTTTTATAGAACAAAGAGTTTATTTAGGCTTATAGAAATCAAAAACACCTAGAAGTAGAATGATGTTATAAGCTCTCAATGGCTTCCATGACTTACTTCTTTCAACAAGTCTCTACCTGCTAAAAGATCCATGACCTCCCAACTCACTGCAATAACACTAACAACACTAACCCAGTACCACTAACTGCAGACTGAATATCCAAACACGTGAGGTATAGGTTCTGTTCACTGTTCACACCTCACACATGACAATGCTTAGATGTTTAACTAAAACCACAGGAAATAGCAAGAGATGGCAGATGAGACTTCATTGTGCTGATCCTTTCCTAATTCTTGTTTTCCACCAGTCTGTTTGACAATGATGAGAAATTGGCTGACGGATAACACCACCTAGATGGCTGTTGAAGCTCGCTTGACTTTATTCCCGTGATTCTCAGCTCTTTTCAGTGGAATCAAACAAGTGCACAGAATCATCAGAGTTTTCTTTTGGAATCGGAATTGATAGCGGGGATGGAAAGATGGATCTGATTCGGTTGTTGTTTGTTCCTATGTGTGGGTTTTTAAAATTATCTAACAGTGTATCAGGAACTTCAGAATCAGACTTACATATTCTTTCTTACTAATTCACAAGCTATCCAACACAGTAGCCCAAATTATGATTCTATGACAGTGTTCTTCTAAGTCTTCTTCCCTATTAGGAAGCATTCAGGCTCAACTCCTGGACTGACAATAATCACACTGTCCTCTTTAACTCAGTACTTGGAGCCTCTGTGCTGAACATATTGTGATTAAGGGAAGGAGAAAACACCCACTATTCATCTATTTCTTGATGTGGAGGGGGTCATTAGGTCATTTTCATATCATGCTTGAGAAGCAATGCAGTAGCCCAGAAAGGTTGTTACAATTTCATTAGTCATTCATCATTGTCCACATTTGAAGGGCTTCCTAAACCAGACATCCTAAACACAACTTGATGTCTACAGCATCCTGGCAGCACTAATCAAGTCACATGCATTTAGTAGTGTGTCCCAAACAAAACTCACTGCTGCATTCTTATGCAAAGGACAGTATACTGACCACAGCTGTGGAATTTAAAACAGCCAGAATTTCACTGTGGTCTTTCTCTCTCTCATTCACTTTTGTGCCCAAATTACAGAAGATGAATTATACAGCTAGAGGTATTTTTCTGCAAAAATTATGAGAGGTTGAAAAATGAGGTTAGCCTCTCCCTTGGCCTCAGCTACGACTCTGTTGCTGTCCCTTAAATCAGACGTTAACACACTGCGTACTGCGGAAGTATGAGGAGCACAGGCACCAATCAGCTCAGCTTGGCTTTGTGTGAGCTTCTGTTCTGAATTTATTAGGCTAGAGTGTGGACCACAAATGATAGCAAACTTGCTATCAGCTCAATATCTATAACATATCCTGTGTTACTTAGAAGTCAATAACATATCTCAGTCAGCTGTTGAGGTGTTAGGAATCAGGTCATAGAGAAACCACCTAAAGAGGTAATAAAACATGTGAGCCTTATAACCGTCATTTCCACCACACACCAATTCTTTGTATCCTTACATGTATGATTTAAGTGGGGAAAAAGGTGGAAGACCTCACTCTTTCTGTGAGGTAGCATTCTCTGATATGATGAGTTTTTGGATTGTTCAATTGCACTTGTGCTGCTAAGCTTGGAGCTGAACTACTGAGAAGTCTTTTTCTCTATCAAAAATTAATGAAATTTGCAAACAAGAATGGGGGTCCTTTGGATCTAGACTATTGAAGAGAAAATCAGAAGGATATTAGAGAACAGGAGTCCAAGAGTGTTTATGTCCTAGAAATGCTGTTTGTTCTTTGTAGCAAAATATATACTCTAAGAGTGGTCAGGAGATGACACACTTCACAGTTTAATAAAAGTTAAATAAACAAAGAAAAGATTAGTTAATCTAATGGACATTTCCCACCCTCTTGTCTGTATTTATTTTATACTCCCTTTAACACAACATTTTTCTTTGTTTTTGTGAAATGAAATTGCATTCTAGGTTAGTTTAGAAGAACATGTAATTGATTTCTCCCTGACCTCCGCTGAACTCACCAGGTCTTTAGGTTACTGACCACTGCGAGTTGTGAGACTCATTTACCAAGCAAGCTTTTCTAATTAGTACTGCCTCTCGCAGGCCTGAGTCACAGCAAAGTTTACAAGAATCTTGGCTTCTCTCACTAGAGATCAAGGGATACAACAAATAACTTTTGAAGACTTAATCATCACAGGGTAGATGGATGACTTTAATAGTTATGGAGCAGGTAATGAGGTAGCCAGAGAAAGGATGGGCATATTTGCAAAGATCAGGTTCATCAGCAACTTCATGATAAAAACAAAAGCTAAAGTCCATGCTTACAAGACAGAAACATAACTGTACAAATAACCCACCAATTATTTCCCACGAAACACAAACTGGAGGTAGTAATGTCTGTAATGAAGATTTATTTTCCTAGTTTATGATATGTGTATTATAGCAGCATCCTTCTGTGAATACTAAATAGTATTTGATTGCCTGGAACGTCCTTGATTAATGAAAGAACAAAAATGCCTGAGAATTGCTTTTCTTGGAGTTCAAGGAAAGCACACGATTCTCTTAGAGCAGTGGCTCTCAAGCTTCCTAATGCTGTGACCCTTTATTACAGCTCCTCAGGCTTTGCTGACCTCCAAACCATAAAGTCATTTTGTTGCCACTTCATACCTGTAATTGTGCTACTGATATGAATTCTAATGTAAATATCTGATATGTAGGATATTTGATATGCAAGCCCCAGTTTGAGAACCACTGTCCTAGAGGAACAAATGGGCACAAACGAATGATCTGAGATACTTTGGGCATTGGGAACAAGAGTTTAAGGTGAGAAACTCAGGTAGGATTAGCTAGGGCCATGCCTGGGAAAAGAGCAGGGAGTCTTGGGGGTACAGTATGGTTGGATCGGGCAGGTCATTGTTATTGGGAATATAGCACTAGGAAAAAGGGGTGGGCCACAGAGCTGACATATCTGTATTCTGTTTACTACGTCTCTGTATCTCTTGGGAATGGAGTAATCCACTCACACGCACACTAACTTCATGATGAAAAGGAACAGTGCTCAAGGTCATAGGCCTATTCTCTCTCATTACTCCTCAAGACTCTATAACCAGTTTGAACACTCATTCTCAACATGATCCTTGTCTCATTAGCCTGAGAGTAATGTAAGGGGGCACCCCTATATGGCTTACAAACATAATCACCCCAGATAGGGATTCTTACCTCTTTTGTGAAAGATGTGGCTCTTTATGTAGACCATAGATGCTAAGGATCATGCACACACATCTACCTTCACACAAAAACCATAAATGAAAATATAATGAAACTCACATACTTTCAAGTTTAAAATACCAGTTACTCTGACAAAACACCATTTTGTGATCAAATTAAACCAGGATTATAAGATATAATCATCTTGAATAGTTAGAGCTGGCCACTGCAGTAGAATCAAACAGGATAACTAGAAACCATAGTGCTACTATTTTGTAGGGATTTTTGGCCCACTGATCAGGGAAATACACTAGCCAATATTTCCTGATTTAATGAGCCATAATCATGTGCTCTCCTCATGCTCAGATACCACTAACCTCACTGACATGCAAGTGGTCTGCTGATACATACTATATCTTGAACTGATTCCCTCCATACCATCTCACTATTCACCACGCCTCTATCGCCCAATAATTTTAAAGCATTTAGCAAAAGCATATCTCAGTAAATTGAAATACAAATCACAGGTGGAGATTGTAATTTCTACACCTGGCACCTTTCTTCATGTTTAATATCTCTATCAACAAAATAAGCTAGAAATTATTAAGAGCACATGAAAGACAGAGAAACTGTCTCCAAAGAAGCTAGGTAATTTGCTCCAAAGTCACACAGTTAGAAAGTACACTTAGAAATTTTTTAACATTGGTATTCCAATGAGATTGGTCTGTGCAGTTGTCTTTGCACTGTAACCAGGACTATGTTTTCTGTTCTCATTGGTGTGTTGATGGTTATGATTTTGTGAGGCTTCAATTTCATTCTAGGATATTTATGTATATGCTACATTTTAACAATGCTCCCCCTGAGGTGTCTGACTACCAAATGCTGTGTGAACAATCCAAGGATTCTATCAAGAATCAGTTTTGCCGGGGCCTAGCAAACACAGAAGTGGATGATCACAGTCAGCTATTGGATGGGTCACACGGCCCCCAATGGAGGAGCTAGAGAAATTACCCAGGGAGCTAAAGGGAACTGCAACCCTATAGGTGGAACAACAATATGAACTAACCAGTACCCGGGAGCTCTTGTCTTTAGCTGCATATGTATCAAAAGATGGCCTAGTCAGCCATCACTGCAAAGAGAGGCCCATTGGACTTGCAAACTTTATATGCCCCAGTACAGGGGAATGCCAGGGCCAAAAAGGGGGAGTGGGTGGGTAGGGGAGTGGGGGGGTGGGTATGGGGGACCTTTGGGATAGCATTGAAAATGTAAACGAGGAAAATACCTAATAATAATAAAAAAAGAATAAAAAAAAAAAGAATCAGTTTGCTCTTTGACAAAGCAGTAAAGTTAGGACATTCTGGTGAAAGTGTAATGCTTTGGTCTCATAAATGCAGGTACAGGGACATTTCTAGAATCTATAGCCTTAAGTCCTCATTGGAAATGAACATGAAACATCTCTAGGGATACAAAAGAGAAACCAAGTTACTCCCAGCCTGGGACCACAGTTGCTTTCCACCTGTGGGCACTATTAAGTCCTTGAGTGTACTTCCAGCTCTTTTATTCTGAGTAGAAACTTTTGTATTGAAAAGTATAATCCACTGATGGAACCCAGTCCTCCACCCATTCCTCTTCTTCTCTCTTAAGAGAAGAAAACCTCCCCTTTTACATACCTAGTGAATTGGGGTTACTCTGCACAGAGCCTCAAACACAGGGCTAGCTTGACTATGAATTGGTCATATTGAGAGTAGCTGCCAAGAGGAATTCACTGACTGACTTCTTTCAAATATCTCAGCCCTTTGCTTATGTCTGATTTGGGTAAGTCAACTTGTGTGAAGTCATCTCTGTTTGTCCTCCCTGCATAATGCTTCATAGCAAACTGCAGATGGTTTTTCTCCTTCTCCAGGGTACATATAGTTGGCATTCAAATCTGGAGTGGATTGTTTTTATTCCTAAAGCAATATTCTATTCCTTCATACTGCTGCTTTTCTTTTATCAATAAAATTATAGCCAATTATTGACTGTGAGAACATGAAGCCTCCCTAATGGCTGCAGAGGTTAAAGCCAAAAGAGGTAGGAAGCATTTTGTGTGCAGATTACCATTGGAGGACAAAAGTCTATTGGAAAGCCAAGTTCGTTCCAAGCAATATGCCCTTATAACAGATCCCCATCCTTGGAGATTAAAAAGCTCCAGGGCTGTACAAATAACAATAATCAGATCAGAAACTGTTAAAAGCGTAAGGCAGATAAACCCAACGAGAAACCTTTGGAGGGAGGCAGATAAGCAACGTGGCTAAGTTAAAATGTCAGGGAAGCTATTTCACTCTGGAAGCGATGGACTTTTTTCCCCCCTCTTGGAGGGAAGCAAAAGCAGTGACGAGAAAGAAAATATGTGTGCAGATGTTAAGCTGAATCATCAGCCTCTTCCCAGGGCCGTCTGCCTGGGCGGGGAGGGTTTCCTTGGTATGTAACCCTGCACCATCAGAAGACAGCTTATCCTTCTTTAAATTAGCCACCCCCCCCCACCCCATATGTCTGTCAGGTACAGCCGTAAATGTTAAACACATGAGCAAATTTAAAATGAGAGGGAAACAAAGGTTGGAATGCACCGGATTTCAAAGTTGAGCTCTCAGACAGCAACAGATAAAACACTGATTTATTATACATTGCCTTCTCCAGGTCAAAGAGGGTAGGGTGTCTGACACAAATGCAAAGCACTGCCAAGCATTCTGCCTGATCAGGATGCTTCCTATTGCTGAGCCCCACCAGAGCTCATGCTATGTTCTGCGTTCACCTCTTCAGAGTCTTGGTCGCTTAGGAAAAATATGAAATGATTCCCTGATGTAGAAAAAGGTTGATTTCCTACTTTGACACCAACACTTGCTTTTAATAATTCTTCGAGTCACTGAGTCATTTTTTAAAACAGCTTTACTGAGGTATAATTTACATATTAAACTCACCCAATTCAATTGGACAATTCGAAGATAATAGAGCCATACAACAGTCATCATATTTCCTTTCATCCTTGACTCTCTATGGTTCGAATATACATGTGTCTCCATGTGGTTTATTTGTTATTAATCCTGCTTGATGTTCTCTGCCTGTAATTGTGGTTGGCTGGCTGTCGTTAATTTTGGAAATCTGTCTTCCATTTTTACTCTATTTATTTTCTTCCTCTGGCACTCCAGTTGTTTGCATATTAGCAGCACTCCTTTTAAAATTGTTCTACAGTTTAGAGCTTTCTGTTCTGGAATTTTTTTTTCTTTTATTTTTCTTCAAGGGTTTGGAGAGTTTTCACTGATATGTAAGACTTCATACATACTTTCATTGGCTTGAACTGTTGAGCCGATTAAAATATTCTCCGTTCTGTCACCTTTTAAATTCCTCCACTTGGTTCCAGTCTGCACCACTCCTGTGCCACCTTGGGCGCAGACAGTCCCACAGTCCCCAGAGGACTCTCCAGCAGCAGGCACCCTAGCACATCCATGATCTTGGGATCACTGGTGAGTGGAATGCAACATCTGTTCCAAAACAACCCAGAGGGATTTGTGCCAGCAGGAACAGGGATATAGGAGACCCGCCCGACCAATGTCTGGGGTTCTTTCTGGTCGGAACTAGCCCTGCACCACTTTGGGAGTGAACTCAGAGGATGGTCCCATGATCCCCAAAGGACTCTCCACGCTGGAGGCACCCTAGCACACCCAGGATCTTAGGATCACTGAGGAGAGTCAGTCTCCAGAGAGGGCTCTGACCCTGGGACTCAGCTGAGAGCTCCATCTTGTATCCCGGGTCTCTCAGAGACCAGTCCATGCAGGAGAGCGTGCGAGCCTCAGAAACAACAGAGCTTCTTGGACAGGGTCCCTTTGGGCCTTCAACATCAGCCAGGAGGCAGATTTGACACCTAAAAATCTGGGCACTTTCCCCGATACAGGAGAGTCAGCCTCTAGGGAGAGGTCTGACCCCTGGACTAAGGTGAGAGCTCCATGGTCTCTCAGAGACCACTCAGCACAGGAGAGTGCATGGGCCCCAGAAGCAACAGATCTTCTTGGACAGGATCCCTTCAGGCCTTCATCTTCAGCCAAGAGGTAGATCTGAGCTCCGGACCTCAGTGCATCTTCCCTGCAAGAGGAGAGCTTGCCTGCAGAGAGTGCTCTGACCGCCAGGACTCAGGAGAGAATTGGACTCCCAGGAGTGCTGACAGAGGCTAACAGAATCATAGGAGGAACAAGCTCCAGACAGAGAGAGCTAGAACATCTAACACCAGAGATTACCAGATGTCAAAAGGCAAACATAAGAATCTTACTAACAGAAACCAAGACCACTGGGCATCATCAGAACCCAGTACACCTACCACAGCTAGTCCTGGATACCCCAACACACAGAAAAAGCAAGATTTGGATTTAAAATCATATCTCATGATGCTGGTAGAGGATTTTAAGAAGGGTATTAATAACTTACTTAAAGAAATAGTACCACTGGAGGATCCAGCAATACCTCTCCTGGGCATATACCCAGAAGATGTTCCAACTTGTAAAAGGACACATGCTCCACTATGTTCATAGCAGCCTTATTTATGATAGCCAGAAGCTGGAAAGAACCCAGATGTCCCTCAACAGAGGGATGGATACAGAAAATGTGGTACACTTATACAATGGAGTACTACTCAGCTATTAAAAAACAATGAATTTATGAAATTCTTAGGCAAATGGCTGTATCTGGAGGATATCATCCTGAATGAGGTAACCCAATCACAAAAGAACTCACATGATATGCACTCACTGATAAATGGATATTAGCCCAGAAACTTAGAATTCCCTAGATACAAGTTTCGAAACACATGAAACTCAAGAAGAAGAAAACCAAAGTGTGGATACTTAGTTCCTACTTGGAATGGGGAATAAAATACCCATGGAGGGAGTTACAGAGACAAAGTTTGGAGCTGAGAAGGAGGGAAGGACCATCCAGAAACTGTCCTACCCAGGGATCCATCCCATAAACAGCCATCAAACCCAGACACTATTGCATATGCCAGCAAGATTTTGCTGAAACGATCCTGATATAGGTGTCTCGTGTGAGGTTATGCCAGTGCCTGGCAAATACAGAAGTGGAAGCTCACAGTCCTTTATTGGATGGAACACATTGCCCTCAATGGAGGAGCTAGAGAAATTATCCATGGAGCTAAAGGAGTCTGCAATCCTATAGGAGGAACAACAATATGAACTAACCAGTACCCCCCAGAGCTTGTGTCTCTAGTTGCATATGTAGTAGAAGATGGCCTAGTCAGTCATCAATGGGAGGAGAGGCCCTTGGTCTTGTGAAGATTATATACCCCAGTACAGGGGAATGCCAGGGCCTGGAAGTGGAGTGATTGGTGGGGGAGGGTATAGGGGACTTTCGGGATAGCCTTTGAAATGTAAATTAAGAAAATATCTGATAAAAAATAAATTCCTCCTCTTCCCCTTTCTCTTCCTCTTCCCCCTGTCCTATTCCCTTTTCCCACTTTCCTCCTCTCTTCCCTCCTTCACTCTTCTCCTCCCCCTTCTTCCTTTCCTGTCCCTCTTTCTCTGTCTTTGTTTTCTCCTTTCTCTCTGTCTGTTCATCTGTCTGAATATATGTAGAGACAGTGCTTATATGTTCTCAAATTCTCTGCATTGCCAAAGATGACCTTGAACCAGATATTCCTGCCTCTACTTCCCAAGGACTAGGATTAAAGATACACTATAATTGGGACCAAATCCAGAGTCTTGAAAATGTGAAGTGGACGTTTTCCTACTGAGCTACACACTCAGTTCTGCTTTTGACATCTGAAATGCTGTTTTAGTTTTTTTCCTAGACATTTATGTCTCACATTATCAGATTTTCTTTCAGTAATTTCCTTCTTTATCCATTAATGACTTTGACATGTTCGTCAGAGTTATTTTAAATCCCTTCGGGATTCTATTAGCTCTGCCCTGTCCAATGTGATTCTGGATCCTCATTACTTCTTTCGGTTTTCATTTTTCACCTGTGCTAAGCTTTGTAATTTTTCTTTAAAAGCGCTCAATTTATAGTGCGTACCAGGAATTTAGGTGAATAGCTCATCGCGTGAAGATTCCTGCGAATCTGGCTCTGATGAAGGCTGTGTTTAATAATTTCTGTATTTGTACATGTCGGAGACATTGAATTCTCTTCATACTTTCATTTCTGTCTCACCTCCTGACTTTGGGTGTCCCTGAAGTACTTCTCCTTAAAACAGTATGTCTAGATGCTCCGTCAGCTGTCACCCACAGCTACTGGAGCAGATCGGTGCCATGAGGACAACGTGTGGAGAAGTGTGTTCTGAGACCTTGTGATTACAGGCCAGCTTTTAGCAGGTCTGTGTCTTGAGGCTGTGCCCTCCCTGAGTGCTTCTTCTTCGGTGGGGTAGATTTCCTTCCTCACTCTCTCCTTCCTTCTTTGGCTGGATTATCCGCAACATAATTTTAAAAAAAACCTAATCCCTGTTGCCTCTCTGTTTTGCCCCAAGAGATGACAAGGCTGCAGGAAGGAGTTGAAAGGGGAGCTTAACTCAACATAGATAAAACCCTTCTCCTCTGGGCCATACTGGGCCTGTGCTACATGTATACCGTATATGTTCCATTTCTGTGGCGAACACCAGATAACGTAACCTCCAGTGGCTCTTCAAAATTATCACAACAATGTCTTTTAGCTGGAGATTTTGAAGTATTTACATGTTATATAATTATGTGTGTGTTTGATTTAGGTTTACCACTTATTATTTATTAACTTTTACTTTTAAACTTATGTTTTTTTTAAGGGTTCACCTTTTCCTGACCTATTTTAAGTTTTTGAATTTTATTTTATTCTAATTTAACTTGCTTTTGAGTTTGAATATGTCTCTGCGTAATATTTTGTAATTGTTCTCTTTATTATAAAAATACACTTTCACTCTATTTAGAATCCACACACTTAACTTAAACTACAGGATTTTTTACTTTCCTCCTTTTATAAGTGTCATGGTGATATACATTTATTTGTACATATTTTCAGCATTTGAGACAAAGGTTTATTTTCATTGTTAATTTGAAGTTTATGAACATCATTGTGTTTTCAAGGAAAACCTACTTTCAATTAAATTTGTTTTAACTCATACAAAAACCATAAAATTCTGCATATTAATGACATATTGTGTGTACACTTCGTGTTGTGCTTAAGTTGAGTAAGATGTCTATCTCCTTAACATTTATCATTTTGTTTTGGGTGGCAAACATATTCAAGTTTCATTTCTCAAACATTCTGAAGTCTGCCCTCCATAATTGAGGACCGCAGTCATCCTGCTATGCAAAAGCACTCTGGCATGTCCTGGCCCTGTCCATCACTTAGCAATGCTAAGCATTGGTCGGCGACATTGTCAGCCTTTCCATCACCTCTCTGGTGCCCTATATTCTGGTAAATTCTATTCTACTCCAAATTTCAATGAAATCAACTACATGCCTCCAAAAGAAATCTACCACTCATTGTACATTCTGATTTCCAACACTGCATGAAATTGGAAGAACCCAAAAGACAAGCCTGCTGAATCTACTCAGCTACCTATTATATTTAAAGTTCTTTGTTTCTGATGTTCCACTTTCTGCATGAAAAAAATCTTTCAGACAGGCAAAATAATAATTATCTTAATTTTTCATTGTCTAAAGATGTCTTTATTTAGCAACAATTTCCAAGGGATATTTGGACTGGAAAAAAATTCTAAGTTGAATATTCCATTTTCTTCAGAACTTATAAATCTCTATGCTACCTTTTCTGGGTTATGTGGACCTTGTGCAAAATGATTAGAAATTCCAGTTGTTGTTCCCAACACCTGGATACATTCTTCTGTGGATAGCCTCTTGAGGTTTGAAACTTTGCCAAGTTTCAGAAAAGGACTAATAGTACTTCAAATAGTTTCTTTTGACTCCACATTCATTCTTCCCATGTTCTGTACTTCTGGTATTAAATCCATTACGTTTCTTGTTAGTCCTTTAAACCCCATCTTATTTTCTCTACCTTACCAGTCAGATAATTTCTACTGCTCAATCCTCAAGATGGCCAAGTCTTTCCCATATCACTTCTATTTTTAAAAATCTGGAAATTTTGTATTTTCCATACCAGACCTGAAGCATTTCTTTGAAATTTTCTATTTGTTCTTTTATTACATTTTTAATTTTGTTAAAGACATTTGTTTCAAGGATGTTCAGCATTAGTCCTGGGATAGCTTTAAGTGGCTGCTTTAACATCTTGCCAGATGATGGCAACACTTGTACTAACTCATAATTTGTATTCCCATTATGGTCTTTTCTTATAAAAGTCAAAATGTTATAATTCTTGGTTCTTAGACAATCTCAATATGATGTTATAAGATACAGGTCTACTTTAAACTACAGAGTGTTGGAATTTTGTTTTAATTGGAACCTTGTCTCTTTGGGTTCAGTCTGCAGGTTGCAACCTACTCTTAAATGATGTGATTGGTTTTTCAGACATTGGCAGTGTTATTCAGATCCATCCACCAAAATGCCACTTTAGATCAGAGTTGGCAGGCTTCTCTCTCTTCTCTAGATTATTCTCAAAGTCACAAGATGCCATTAGCATGAAATTTAAGCATGTGGATGTTAAAATGAGTCCAGATCTTCATAAACATACTTCCTTTCTCTGACTTCCCAATTTCAAACATGATGTTGATACCACATGACCCTCTGTAGTTTCTGGCCCTCTAACTAGAAACCTGAAATTCCATTACTTCACTGTTACCATGGGAAGCCAGAGAGGGAAGAAAGCCTTTGAGTCTGCAGGTCCAGCAGGAGGAAGCTATGTTCATTCGGTATGGGCCCTTCTGATCTCCACTTACTGTCCTTTTCACTGCTGTCTTTGGAGGACTATTGGGGTCTGAGTACTAAAGCAAAAGGAGAACAAATCTGACAGGATTTTAGCCACTTTGCCAGCCTTAGTCCACCTTCTGTTCCTTAGATCAGAATTAGAAAGACTTTTGCCCACTGTCTCTGAAGCTGTGTTAATGTCCTACTTGAGAGAATGAGGGGGGGGGAGGAAAGGAAAGGAGAGGAGAGGAGAGGAGAGAAAGCGATAAAGAAAACCACTACAAAAATTCAATTTTAAGTAACTAGAAAGAAACTTACAAATGTAAAGAAACATGACATGTATGTATGCATATATATTAAAATCACATAACTGCTCATAGAAATTTACAAAGCACCAGTAAATAATTTCAGAAAGAATTTATCTGTGTATTTATTTTTTACAAAACTGTAGTATAGTGCATATTCATCTCTAAGACCTCATTCGTGTAATAGATATTAAAAGTGATATAGCAATGAATGCCAGAGCTTTTAAGAAATATAGAATCAAGGGTCACCATGATGTCATACACAAAACCTTGCTTTTTGCCAAATGTATTAATGCTACCTGTGGCCATGAACCCCTTCCCTGTGGCCTCATTTCTAGTTTCTTATGTGCCTCTTTTGTTTCTGCTTGGAAGGGTCCTTGACTATCCCCTTTGACTGCTTCTTAGAGTGCTTCAGGGGCTGCCTCTTGCTACCTTCACAGCCCCTTACCCAGACTCTCAGTATAGTTTTCTTCTTTTTTCTAATTCCAAGGAGCAGTAAACTAGCCAAATGTCAGCAAGTGTATAGATGTTTTGGAAAGTACAGCTTGAAAGCAATCATATGTTTTATACACAGCACTGCACCCAACCAGAGAAAAACATGTGCCCCTTTAAAGATCTTGTCAAATGTTTGGGAAATTAAATACATGGTAGATCATAAATCAACTATGAGTTAATTTCAAAGTATGAATAGTCTGACTATAGATAAGATAACACTTACCAACTGCTTATAGATTTGTCCTCAATGAGCAAAATAACACACATGAAATACTTTTCAAACTATAGTGGATATAATGATTAGAAAAGTCTGTGTAGCTAAATAATAATACACACTTTTTTTTAAAAAAATAGAAGCTATAAGCTACAATGGCTCCTTTGGAAAGGAAATTGTCATAGTCTAGTGAAATTGAACTTTGCTTAGATCATCAGTTCCATGGGCCCACGTATACACAGATATTCTACAGTAAATATTGCATTTGTATAATTAAAAATACAGTCAAGATGGAAGAAACTATTTTTTTAAAATACGAGTCCAAATAGTTATCAACAGTGAAAAATGTGGTGAGTAATACATGTTATAATGTACATAAGAGTTAAACAGAAGTCAGTTCTGTTTATGCAAATAAACCAAACAATAAAACATAATATTATACTAAGGTCATATACACAAAGATACCAGCGGGAACAGCCATCAGCCATTAAGAGAAAGTCTAGAATACACAACATGTCAACCAAACACTGAAAACACATTTTAAAGGCTCTGTCAATAAACCAGTGAAGTTCTGGTGTGTGCCTAGGCAGCTAGACCTGTTGAACAAAACATGAAGTCACAGGAAAGATTCAAGTACATGCAACACATATCTGCATGTCAAATATTTGATAAAATGACATTATTGACTTTGTAATGAATAGAACCGAGATAAATCCTTTGACACAATAAAAATCAGCATTAGGACTTATGCAGAGTGCTTGCTGCACACTTATGAGGGTCTGAATTCACATTCCCAGAACCTGTATAACCGCCACCTGTGTTATAGCACACATCTGTCCCCCAGTACTCCTCAGGTGAGGTGAGAGGCAGAGACAGGAACACTGGAAGCTCTCAATCTGGCTAACCTGGCATATATGACAAATGGCCAGACACCTTATCTCAAGCAAGGTGAAAGGTGTTCACTGACAGCCAAGGTTGTCCTCTGATTGCCACACCTGTGCCCCGTCAAAAACATGTCCATACGTTCCTTATCATGCACATACACAAAGAGGTTTATAAAAACAGAAAAAATGGTGTATTCCCAAATAAATTCAAATAATTTAGGAAACACCATGTAAAATAAATCATGTAAATTGTGGATAAGTTTATCATTTAGTGTAGCTATGTAACTATTCAAAACCCATAGACAGTAAAAGAAAAAAAAAAAACTAGTAAGTTTGTGCACAAGCAAACTGAAATGTTATACAACAAAACAGGAGTTAAAGCCATGAAACCCAGGTGGCAAGCTGGGGCAAACAATGCTTCTCTCTCTCTCTGATGTCCTCTCTGGCAGGGTAGGTGACTGAACCCAGAGCCTCACACTCAGTCATTGTGATAGACATGTGATAGACAACCAGAAGAATGAAGTGAACTATCTGCATAAACAAAAGGCAACATAGTAATGATTAAGTAAATTTAAAGTCAAGGAACATGGAGGTCAAAGGTCTTATAGCACTCTGCAAAAGACAGGAATAATTCACGCATGGAACACCATTAAAAGGTTCTGAAGCAAGTGGAAAATGTTCAAATCCAATGATAATGAGACTCATGAATTAGTTGGGTATTTTATTTACCAAACTGACTACAACAATAAGTGCCATGACACATTATGCTCCCTGGCTGTGGGTAGCAAGTATTGTCCTCCATTACTGGTGAAAATATGTACTGCCACAGACCTTCTGAAGTATTGGTAATTTGCATATCTACTTGTCTTTTGACTCAATCATAGCCTGGAAAGCTAAAGTGAAGATAAACTTCCAGCTAGCCACCACATATTGTCTAGTCAGGGTTTCTATTTCTGCACAAACATCATGACCACGAAGCAAATTAGGGAGGAAAGGGTTTATTCAGATTACACTTTCCACATTGCTGTTGGCCACCATAAGATGTCAGGACTGGAATTCAAGCAGGTCAGGAAGCAGGAGCTGATGCAGAGGTCATGGAGGGATGTTACTTACTGGCTTGTTTCCACAGGCTTGCTCAGCTTGCTTTCTTATAGAACCCAAGACTACCAGCCCATAGATGATAGCACCCACAAGGGGCCCTCCCCCTTGATCACTAATTGAGAAAATGCCTTACAGCTGAATCTTAAGGAGGCATTTACCCAAATGAAGTTCCTTTCTCTGTGTTAACTTCAGCCTGTGTCAAGTTGACACCCAAAACCAGCCAATACACATATACCTAAGGCTATTAACTACACTCTTTGAAACAACCAAATTTTACACATTTGTCAGTGTAATTGAATATACTACATCCTCTCAAAAGAAAAATATATAGTTGTTAACAGAGAAGAGAATGCACAAAACTGATGGGGAATGATTTCTAAGATATATTTCTGAGAAAAATGTCCAAGTATGAAAGAGTTCCAATAGCATACTCTCATTCACATTTAAGAGAAGAAAATATAAGAAAATGTATACTTTCTCATTCTTGTAAGGAAAAATTGCCCAAGGGAAATGAATATGAAAGTTGCTATTACATTTATTTACTTACTTGTGCCTGTGTGTATTGCTATGTGTGTGTGTGGGGGGGGGGGTGGATGCATGATATTGTACAAGTATGAGGTCAGGGGAAAACTGTTGATTTGTTCCTTGCAAGTACCAGGGCCCAAATTGAGGTCTTTGAGCTTGTTAGCTAGTCCCTTTAATCATGGAGCCATTTTGCAAATTCATGAATGTGATTCTTTAAGCTATGCTTTTGTGAAGCTTTAGCTTCACAAAGGTAAAGAAATATGCATGTTTCTTATGCTACAATAATAAACAACAGAAATCATACAAGATGTATGAAACTTGAATAGCATGGGACAAAACTTTAAATACACACACACACACACACACACATACACACACACACACATGTACATGCACACATACACACATGCATGTATACATAGCCCCACTTTGAAGTGGGCACAGAAGAAGAAAGTCTATTTCAAGCAAACCATAAACTATCAGCCTAAAACCAAACAGAATTGTACACAAATATTTATCTCTTGATAATATTTTCTCACAGAGTTGGAGATTAGCAATCTGTAAATTACCTTAAATGCAGATGAGAGCTGAACAAATAGGCAAACCCACTGTAAATAAACAAGAGACAGGGTATTCATTTATTAGAGAATTGAACTATGAATAAGGACAGCGAACAAGCAAGATGAATCCTGAATCCTGTGATGTTAAATTAAATAAGATGAACTGGTATGAGTGTGTGTGTGTGTGTGTGTGTGCGCGCATATGATTTTTTTTTTGCTTTTTTATTTTGTAGAGTAGCCGTGAAGAAATTCAGTCTAAGTATTGAAAATAAACACTATCTAAATTTAAACTTCTAAATATAATTTTTTAATAACATGGAACCAACAGTAGGTTGAGGAAAATCTAGTTTTTCCCCCAGAAGTTGGTAGAAACAGGTAAAAATGAAAAAAAGATGCTGGAATGGTTTTCAGTGCCAGAATGTAAAGTATTGCTTAGAATGTTCTGAAGGTATATTAAACAACACAGAACCCATCCTGATGAAGGTTGTTAAGAACAATGTGATGGAACGAGGTGAACCAGATTGGAAGACATTCAATGTGATAAGTGCCTAAACTCAATGCTCAGGCTACTTCCCATATAGAGACAAAGTAGGCAAAAATCCGAGTATTGTTCACAAAGATCAACATGAAACCCCAAGGAACCAGCATGGACTGTACGGCTGATGGGGAAACAAAACTACTGTTTATAATAGATTCATGTCTCTATAGGGGAAAACAAGGAAGTCACTAGCATAAAAATGGTGGTAAAATCTGAATTGTTTCATACTTCATCTACTGAATGTTTCCAGTGTTAGCTTCCTGGCCTTGATAATTGAATTATGTACAATGCTGACGTTTGCAGAAGTTGGGTTAAGAATACACTGTACAGAAGCACTCTGACGTCATTCTATAGCATTTCAGTACGTGCAAAATCATTTCTTAATAAAAAAATGTTTGAATAAAGATTCCTTTCAGGTTGCGGCATTTTCAGTTACACTATTAAAAAATCCCAAGAGAATGATAAGTAGAAAGGTCTTCTAGAGGTGACATTTGAGGGTGACAGAATGAGAAATGGAATGGGGAGGGGGGGACACTGGGATTGTGTAAAGGTAACTTTAATGTTTTTAAAACGAGTGTGAAAACATGAACATTCATTATAATGTGATTGCCTTTAACTTCAATATGAGAAAATGATTGAATCCTGCAGTATGCTGATAAATCTAAATGTGTAGATTCTAGAGCAGGCACACTGAAGGAGAACAAGGCTTTGGATGTTACTTCGTGAAGCACTTGGTTGGTTTTTTTTTTTTTTTTTTTGTCTCTTATATGAATGGCTTGTCTTTGAAGATAGAACAGTCCTGGCAGTAGTGCAGCCTAGTCCCTGGTGAGGACTCCATGGAGAGAGGAGAGGAAGAGGAGTGTTTGCCTGTGTCTACAATTTGAAGAAGAGCAAATGGAAGAGTCTTTATTGGAGAATACCAGGAGGGGAATTGAAAATCCTGCACTGACTCTCAAGATACACAATCAAGAGAAAACTAAATCATGCAAATTTGTCAGGTATAAATTTCATTACCAAAGTATTTTGGTATCTAATAGAAAAGAATTTCAGAGAAGACAAATACTAGTGCTTTTAAGTCAGAAGAACGTTAATAAATAAGAAAGAATACTTTGTTTCACACTTATTGTTTACATTCGTTATTAGTTTACAATTTTGATTGTTATGATTTATGATGCTAAAGTATCAGACTCCTTCCCAGGTGTCTAATACTGTCACAGCTAAAGTTTCACCCTCAGTGAGCTTATAGTTTGCTTAAATAGGTTGCACATAGTTTTAGTTTTCACAGAAGTCTATGTACAAATCAGGCCACAGAACACCATGAGCACCTCGATATCATGTGGCCACTGCCACTCCTTTCCGATTGACTATGATTTTTCTAGGTCTGAGCTGACACTCGTCGTTGATGGAAAGTTCAGAAGGTAATGGTATCCCGAATGATGTTTAATCTTAACGGAACATGAAATTGCAACTTTTTAGTAAAACTCTTTCCCTTGTAGGGAGAGAGTTTTAAGAGGTAAACTTCTTTATGAGAAGATTTACATTAAAACAGTGACAAAAGCTGGGCGTGGTGGCGCACACCTTTAATCCCAGCACTTGAGAGGCAGAGGCAAGTGGATTTCTGAGTTCCAGGCCAGCCTGGTCTACAGAGTGAGTTCCAGGATAGCCAGGGATACACAGAGAAACCCTGTCTCGAAAAACAAAAAACAAACAAACAAAAAAAAGTGACAAAATTTTTGTCCACAGGAAAGGTACAATTAGTCAAGAACTTGCTTGATACTATCTTCATTGCTTAGGTCTCTATCTCAAGGAGGTAGCCATAAGCAAAGCAGTGTCCCTGATAAAGAGGTTGAGCTCTGTCAAGTCTACCAAATCCTGCATGTGGGTGGGTACAGACCATATCAAAGCAACTGCTGGTGAAGCTGCCCCTTGATGGGAAAAATAATAAATGTTGAAGTTTCTCTTCTGCAGCTGCTATTGCTGCTATCCACACATTCAGGAACATAATTCTCAGTGGAGATTCTTAATCCATTCACATTATATTTGATTTCTAAACAGACAATTTTGCCAGTGCCATTCAATGAGCGAAGTGGGCTATGAGTCTGGTTAATACAGTTCTGAGCCACAATGAGTCATGATTTCAAATTGACTGCGGTGGCTAGACAGAGCTTTTCCAATGGACTTAACTCAGCTGGTACCTTTGTTAAAAACAGGCATTTCAGCATCCAGTGGACTTGTTCTAAAGTACTGTACTCATTTGTTGATCTTGCAGTATTGACACTTAAGCAACAGCACTTTCCACTCCATACATCTGCTGTCCTGCAGGTCTTAGGTGAGTCTGGCCCACTCTGTTCTCTACCAGTCAGGATTCTTTCCAAGTATTCAGCATTTCCACAGGACCGCCCTGTGCTGGGTGACCTTCTTTTGCTTTTCTCCCCGCCCCCATCCTTCCCTCTGCAGATTAGCTGGACATAACTGAGATGCTATGTGGTGAGGTGGTGAATAGCTCTTGATTGGCAGTGCCTCATCTAATGTTCTGCCTCTCTGTCTGCCCATTCCGATTCCAAGAACACACAAATGACCAGTTTATCTCCTCTAGCTGCACATTCCTTCGAAATGGCCCTTTAGCCATTACAGTAAGGTTAGGGTTCAAATTGGAACCCCAGCCTGACTTCTTAATAGCCCATTGATCTCTTTCCCAGAAGTGTGATGAACACTGAATGCATGTGTGCACATAAAGTATCGAGCTGGATACTTGTCTTAGAATAGGCCCCCAGTGAACTCTACTGCTGTTATTAATCCTTGCAGTCACTCCACGATCAGCAAACACACCCTCTCTGTGTTACCCTTGCACAGCTGTGCACGTTACATATTTCCAGGCTTTCTCCTTCATGTCTTCTCTTAGTTGGGGTGAGGAGAATTGCAGGGGGATGCTGCCACCTTGCAGGACTCCCACTTCGATCTGGAACAGGCTTTATCTTTTTCATTGTGGGGATTTTCCCCAGGCTTTTTTGTTCCCTATTGCATAGCTTATTTTGCTTTTCTTTTGTGTTGCTTTTGCTTCTATAGGGGGATAGAGTTGCCCTATTTACAAGAGTAGCTGTCACCATGGCAACTTGGTATTTTGATACAGGCACGGAACAATTCTCAGAGAAAAATAGGTCCTTTATTTTTCAACTTTGGCATGTAGATGTATGGGAATCAAAATACTTGCCTGACATTATATAACTGGTTCAAATGTCAAAGCAAAAAAAGCAAGTTTTGTTGATATTTTAAATAAGTATTGAGCAACCACAGCATGCTATCAATTGAGCATAACATTCTCACAATTAATTTCTGCTTCCAAGATGTTCATGCCTGAAGGCAGTGTGGCACACACTTCAGTGAACTTGTTCTATGAATGAAAAAAACGGCTGTTCATGGTCGCACAAAAAATTGTATTCACTTACACTGCTAAAAGCACTGTGAACAATGTTTTTAGAGATTCCGTGAATTCTTGAGAGAGAACAAAATGAAAAATTGGGTAATGATCCTGTCAATAATCAGAGCGATGCAGTTAGTGTACACATCCATTACACTCTGTGTGTAGCAGAGAGCCAGCTGGTTTTTAATACTGTATGCCTACTATGTGTCACATCCCTTACTATGAGCTGGTAGGACAAATGAATGGGCCTTCACTCCCATCTTTGGTGTAATATCGCCTTAGACTCTAAGCGAGTTTTCAACCTTCCTAATGCTGTGACCCTTTGATACCATTCCTCATGTTATAATGACCCCAACCATAAAATTATTTTTGTTGCTACTTCATAACTATAATATTCTATGGTTATAAAACGTGATGTAAATGTCCAACATGCAAGATATGTGACACACAGCTCCTGTGAAAGGGTCATCCGCACCCCTCCCTCCCCATTGGTGTCATGACCCATAGGTTGAGAACCACTGCCTTTCAGAAAAGCTGCAGAAAAGAACTCTGAGGGGAAGGATGAGGTGTGCCAGGATGCAGGGCTGCTTCCTTAGACCATGGTGAGACAACTTCAGGCACTTCTCCAGAGCAAGTGTTCCTGTGCCTCCTGCTAAGCAAGGCCAAACCCCATGTTTGCTTTGGATTGCCTGCCAGCCTGCCAAGTACTGGAACTGGAGGGTCTATGTGGCACAGCTGTCCCTTCAATAGAGATACCAGCTTTCTAATGCTCTCTGGTCTTGTTCCTTCCTCCTCTTACTCAAAGCCAAAGTTCCTGCTCCCTTGCATACAGGCTTCCATTTGATAACATGTATGTCCTTTAGGCCTCATTCTTGATGCTTTTCATTGGGGTAGCCTTTGATGACCCCCGAAAGTAATTCAATGTATCTTTTATTTATTCTTGACCTGTCTTCTTCATTGCCAATTTTCTGTTCTTACTCATTCAGTCACTTCTTTCCCTAGGAAGCAATGAGTACTATTTGGTTTTGTGTCCCCAAGGCTTCCCTTGACACCTATTAAATAGATATTTCAGTGAACCAAAGTAGACATGGTGTATTTTGCTTGTCCAACAATGAAAAAAAAATTACTTTGCCTCAGACACTCTCATGGTTTTACTATAAAGTGTTTTCATATAAGCCATAGATGGCTAAGCTAGATAAGAGATAAAGATTCCAATTTTCTCACTTTGAGAGGTGTTTTTTAATCTTTATTTTCATCAATATTTGATTCATATAAAGAAGGAAGGGTAGGTATTTACGTTTATATTCTCTTGATGAGTTAATCATTTATCACAATGAAATTCTCCTTTTTTTCAGGTGAACCTTCTTGTTTTAAACATGATTATTCATTTATTTATTTGTTTATTATATTTGAGACATTGTTCTAGCTTACCTGAAAGTAGCTATATAGACCAAGATCACCTTGAATTCATAGATGTTGTTCTGTTTTTGTTTCTCAAGTGCTGGGATTAAATGTGTATGCCAGCATACCTTGCCCTTGAACCTGATGTTTGCTAATATTAAATTGCCCTGACTGGCTTTTCCACTCCATTTCTGTGATGAATGGCTTCTCTCAGACACTTTTGACATGCCTTTGCTTTTAAAGCATATCAACAAAATGGCAAAAGTTAGGCCTTGCAGTTTTATTCTTTGGATACTCTCTGCCTTATGAACCAAGTGTTCTAACACGTGACATGGTTGCATCTGCCCCTTTTGGAGAAATCTGTCTACTCTTCATTTGTTTTCTCTTTCAAGTCAATCAAGTAATTTTCAGTGTATAAGTTTAATTCTTCTTTGCCACTTTTAGTGGGGACTGTTGGAATCAGAGTATAAATCTTGAACTTATCACAGTATACCTTGATTCAACATTCACATTCATTCAAAATATAAACCATTTCTGCAACCTAGCTTTGTGCATCAACTTTGTATTTTGTCCTGGTGCTATAAGTCTGCATAGATTATAAGTCCTGTTAGATCATTTTAATTATTTTAGTTAGCCTACAGTCATAGGTTGTTTTGTTTTTGTTGTTTTTTTTTTTTTTGAGACAGGCAGTCATAGGTTTTATTCCAGTATTTTATGTATCTTTCATTATCTATAGACTTATAGTAGTTTCAATAATTATATATATTTTAAGAGTTAATTATATCTATTTGCATTTGTGCCTATATGAGTTTTCCACTTGTATGTGGGTGCCTATGGAGGCCAGAAAGGACTTTGGACTCTTTGGATATAGAATTCCAGGTGCCTATGAGCCACCCAATGCTGATGACAGAAGCTAGACACTGGTCTTGAGCTGTGTCAAGACCATGGAGCTGTGTCTCAAGTTCTAAATTATTTTTTTGAAAACACAAATAAAAGAAAACTACAATTTTTGTCTTGTTTGGCCTAAATGCCTCATTCCCAGTTTCTATTGGCCATTGGGTCTGAGTTTCCCTGTACCACATTCAGCATGAACAACTCCCTTGAGATTATTCTGATGATGAAGGTTATTTTTATTTTTAGTAGTCTTAAGTGGAAGCTTCCATTTTTTGAAGAACACTTTAGCTAGACATTGAATTCTGAATTGTTACCAGGGAAGCAATGGAGGGAGTATTTACTTTAGCAGTATGGCCCTTGGTTAGATGTTCATGCTCTTGGAAACTGTTCTTCATCCATGTTCATACAAGCATGCCATAGTCAGAAGAATGCTGAAAAATCTCTGTAATTATTAATATTGTTTTAAGTTCCTCAGTTGAGGAAATTAAGATTAGGCTGATAGCATTTTATGATCTCTCAATTTTGTGCTTTTGTTACCATGAACTTACCTATAGGGTTAGAATGTAATATCTCCCCTTGTATTTAGTTTGGGTCATTTTCTTCTGCTGATTCCTTGCATCATTAACACTCTTGTGTTTGCATTTCATGGAACACTACTTAACTACTGATAATACACCCAAAATTTCTGTTGTTCTCTTTGCTTAAAGCGCTTTCAACCCTGGAAAACCAACAGAGTTTAACCTGTACCCTTAGGGTCTCTCAGAAACTGAACCATTAACCAAAGAGCATTCGTGGGCTGGACCTATCCCCCAACCCTGCACATATATAGCAGATGTGCAGCTTGGTCTTCATGTGGGTTCCTCAACAACTGGAACAGGGGCTATCACTAAAGTTGTTGTTTGTCTGTGGAATATGTTTCTCAAACTGAGCTGCTTTGTCTGGCCTCAATAGGAGAGGATGCCTAGCCTTGAAGATACTTGATGTGGCAGCATCAGGGGATACCTGGGGTGGAGGGTTCCATTCTCTCAGAAGAGAAGGGAAGAGGAGATGGGGAAAAAGACTGTGTGAATGGGGGACCTAGAGTGGATCCCTGGGGCAAGTGGTTGTATGGAAGAATTTGGAGGAAGGAAGGAAAGGAAAGGGAAAACTGTCATAATTATATTAAAATCCCCCAAATAAAAAAAAATAGAAAAATAAAGTTGTCAACCCTGGAAGCATATACATACAAACAAGAAAATCGGTTCACCAGGTTTTATATTTATGTATTTATGCATCCACATACATTTGTATGTATGTAGCAATAACAATTAAAATAAGAAAGCAATCAATTTGAGAGTTGGGAAACATGGGAGGGCTTGGAGGGACCACCTGTGGGAGCGAGCTGAGAAGGAGAATAAGGAGGGTGGAAGGTGCTATAATTAGATTTTAATTTTATGAAACACATAAAATTAAAAAGTGTGTGTAAGAGGTAAAAGGCAAAGGACTGTTTTCCTCCCATGGCCAATGCTGCTCTATCCCTCCCATTGCAGGACTCTTCCATTAGTTCTCTGACTAATCACTCACTAATCCAAATTCTGATTTAATAATCTTGTTACAGAAGCCCAGGAAATCTTTTATGTCCAAAATTTACAACTTACCTTTGGTTGGCCACCCTATATTGGATTTTCTGTGGTAGTGGTTTGATGAATTTGGTATCCAGGAGAACTGATTAAACACCACCGATCTCAAGTCTTAGAGGCCTTGAGAACAAGACTTTACAAGGGAGGATGCTATGTCCCTTCTTCTCCGGCTTACATGTCCCCAGGTAGCAAAATCTGAAGTTAGCCTTTTATGATAACCTAACAACTTTTTAGCTTTACAGAATATTCTTTACCATTGTCAAGATTGTGTAAAGAACTAAATCTCAGTAAGTTCACAAATATTTCACCAATGGCATCTTCTTGTTCTAGTATAATTAATAATAGCTAATCTTAAGGGGGGGGTCATACTACTTTGTGTGAATATACATGAAAATTAATAGCATCACAGTTATATTTAATCCAATACACGGATTTCCATCTGTAAGAGCTTCTGCTCACTCAGAGTCACCTTTCTGTGAAATTCCTGTATGAGAGACAACTATGGACCATAACGGTAGTCAGTTGTTCACACTGAGAAGGTACCATGCCCATAGGTGCTCTCGAAGGAACATGTTCAACTTGCCTGTCTTTGAAGTTCTTGTTTATGTGTAACTTGCTCACCCTGTAATGATGTCAGTCCTTTTGCTTCAGTCTATGGTTATCCTAATGTTCACCATTACATTTTATTTATTAAAAAAAAAAGGAAGAAAGAAAGAAAGAAAGAAAGAAAGAAAGAAAGAAAGAAAGAAAGAAAAGAATTAGGTTTAGAAATATAGGTTCATGAAGCAAACATTCTGACACCTAAGAATAATATCTCAAGTCTCTATCTATGATTGTCAAAAACAAGTGCAGAGCGTCAAGATTTGGCTGTGGAATAGGACAATGTATTTCTTTTAATCTTTTTGCTAAAAAGCATTTGATTCATTTATGTTCCCTCAGCACATCTTTAGGAGTCGCTCTGTTTTACAGACATCATTAATCAGTCTCTCATCAGTATATCAGAAACCACTGTATCCCTTGCATGGACAATACTCTATGAAAGTTTCACATAGAAAAAAAAATAAAAAAATTCTACCAAATCATGTAGGTGTAAGAGAGGAAAAGAGTTGCTTTTGCTGCTTTGAATATAATGTTTGATTCAAAATTTGATGTAGAAAAGTTTTGGGAAACAACTAGATAAGTAAGAATTTATGTAACCTTCTTTAAGGAGTTAATGATAAAAATGCAAATGTGGAATTGCCTCTAGCCTCTCTTAGCTAACAGAATAAATCTTAGCTAAATCATTTATCCTCGCTTATACATATTCATATTCTTACTGTAGCCTGAAAACTCGGAGGTAAAAGGAAAGACCTTTCGAGCTAGCTGGGATGTTATTGGTAAACAGATTAAAACTCAGAATATTTGGCGAGATGCCTTGTCTGAACTCCTCTTACAGCCTATGATTGTCTACATATGGTGCCTCTGTCTCAGGCTAGACACTATTTTGTCTTCTTCAAATGAACGAGAATCAAATTCATATTTCATTTTAATCTCTTTATCCTAAGAAATTAAAGCCACCTGCCCTACAGAGAGAATGGTGTGCTTTTGTGTAGGCATATTTGTTAACATGATGTCTGGCTTTTTCCTCTTCAAATGACATATATTCTATTTGGCCTCATTGTCTAAGAGAAAGCAAGTGTGTGGAAAATTTTACTCACCTTTTTATGATAATTAATTAATGTTATACACATAAATAAAATATTTCAAAGAAATTTATTTTTCATTTAGTAAGAAACCTTTGTTTTGTTTTGCTTTTGTTTTCAAATGTCTTTTAGGGCAACAAAATGGCTCAGCAGGTGAAGACACTTGCCACTAAACCTGATGACTTGAGCTTAATCCTGCAGTCTCACATGACAGCTGGTGAGAACCATCTCTTTGACATCCAGATGATCACAGCCACATGCACCTAAAATAAAGGTTTAAAAATAAATACATACATATATACATGGAAATAGAGTTTTACCACTTTCTCCCTTGACTATTCCTCCAGCCTCTCCAGCTACTCTTCCTTGAATCCTCACTCTCAAGTTGATAACCTCTTTTTAAAATTATATTTGCTACATACATATGTATGTATATATAAAAATACATATAAGTAGTATATACTGAGTCCATTTTTGTTGTTTGCTTGTATATGGTTTTAGTACTGACAATTCTACACTTGACAATCAATAAGGATTTCATCTTCAAGAGAAGCTAACTCTCCTCCTAACAGTCAGCAGTTACCTGTGGTTCTTTGCCCAGGAACTGAGACCTCAAGAAGTTTTCCCCTTTCCTGATTCTCCTGTGCTTGATATTGTCATTGTCCCAATCTTGTTTATTCAGTCATTTCTAGGAGAGACTGTTTCATAGCAGACTCCCTGGAACTCTGGCTCTTACAATCTTTCAACCTTATTTCTGTCCACATTTCCTGAGCCATAGATGCAGGAGCTGTGTTGCTGATTGGGCAAGTGAGCATCATTATGTCATGCATCTTAGGAAAACGAATGCACTGTAGCCACTTTGCCATGCCACATTCCTAATATTATCATCATTTCCACAGATAAGTGTAGCTACTACCCTAATCAAAGGAGATCATGAGTGGGCACAGGCAGAGACCTGAAGATCCTGAAGAGCTAAGCCCCATCCCAGCCTCTGCAGGAAATCCTTAATGGACTCTGGAATGATGATGGAGTTAGCTTCTTTCTTTGAGACTCCCTGGTTCTCAGTTTTAGTTCTTAGGATTGCTTTTGTATTAAGTAAATTTAAGTCTAATCTGAATTACTTTATGTGTCACGCTTCGTGCCCATGTCCTGCGGTGCCTTTTGTAACCCGCATGAAGTGGCAGAGTTGGCATTGGAGAATTGAGGAAGAAGCTCTGGATTGTTTGCTTCTACCATCCTGCTATCTGCTCTTGTTTCTATGTTATAAATGAGCTGGCCTCTACTAGCTGAATAGTTCTCTGTGTTCAACCCATAAACAGCTGCTTAATAATTCTATATCTACCTCATTGAGAAGTTAGCAAGATAAGTCTCCAGTCTGTTTCTGCAATAACTGGTTTTCAGAGAAAAAAAAAAAAGAGTAGCCAGATCTCTTTGTGCTTGTGGGTTAAATCTAAGCATATAACATAGCTGCTCATATTATAATATGTGTAATGTGAGTTACCCCAGTGGGACCTGGGGCCTTCTATATGCTTGGCAAGAGCCCTACCATGTAAAATGTGTACATGGAGAAAGGAAACAATGAAATATCACAGACAACTTCATTTAACTCTTAAATTACTCACATGAAGCTTTAATTTGCAAGAAGATGTACTAGGGGAAGATGAAAAAGGTTGATCCATTCCAGGAACCTATTGTGAGTAGTTGTCAATAACCAATCAAGAATTACTACAAATTTCTAAGGAAAATTATAATAGGCTCTAGTATGTAAGGAGACCTGTGGAATCTTTCTTTTAAATGTAGAGCTGCAAGCAAGTTTCACCCATTTGGAATAATATTTGGCAGAAAACTTCACAATACATTTGCTTCTTTTCATATTTTAGAAATAAATAATATAATTCTGTAATATTACAGAAGGCATAAGTACATAGATCCATATGTCATTATAATCCTAGATTATTAATTTCTGACCCTGGCCCTTTTCTCTGATGTAATGTGGCTCCTACTCATTAGGTCAAAAGACAGGGATGATAGATGTATTGCTGAGATCATGATACCAAGGAAGGCAAAGTCATGAGGAAGCTCTGTGTAGCCCAGGAATCTAGAGAAAAAATGAGAATCCAGACTTTTATAGTAACTGGTTACTCAGTGAGAGGCTGTCTGGAAAATAAATACATGACTCAAATAATATAGGGAGGACAGAGAATTCAGGAAGTCCACTCACTTTAGTTTTAATAGAGGTAGATTCTCTCCACTCTCTTATTTTCTTTTATAAAATAAACAGCTATGTGCTAAATTGTTTCTGAAATAAAGCACAATGTATGTCATCCCTGGACTTCTGGTATCTTGTTTGCATCATGATGTTTGCTACAATGAGATAATTGTGTTGTGAGGATTTGGAACCTTTAGCTGATGGGACCTTGCTAGAGTCAATGCCACCTTGAGGGGTAAGTTCTAGGGATTAGGACCCTGCTTCCAGTCTGAATGCAAATTTACTCCCCACCACCTCTCCTACCTACTCATAGAGATGTAAGATGTCCCAGTCATATGATCTTACCACCACTAACTCCATTATCTCTTATTCTCATTGTCACAAAAATGGCAAAAAGGCAACTCAGACACATCTCAACACAGTGTCTTTTACTTTGAGATGCTAAACACCTTTTAACTGGCTGCATATAGAATTTCATGCTTGTGATGGTACTTCCTCGGAAGCTGGTGTGGGAGGGCTCCTTCAGCCCAGGAAACATGGGGAGACTTTGTTTCAATTAATAGCACAGCACTCCATCCATTTCACACAGCAGAAGTCACAAAATTTTATACTAACAGCTGAGCCAATGAAAGCTTTAAGAAGAGCAAGCCAAGCCAACACAAGGGCATGATGGCTAAGGTGAAGCTTCTGGAAGTTTGGAACCTATTGTTACCTAAGATCTGTCAGCTTCCTGCTATTGCAACAAATACCCAAGATAAGTTGCAAAAAGAAAAGCTTTCCTTCCGCTGGCCCACATTTTTGAGTTTTTAATGCACCATTCATCAGTTCCTTTGATTTGTTTCCCTGATAGCACATCATGGCAGGATGCATGGAGGAGAAAACCCACACATCGCATAGTTAGAGAATGAAAAAGCCTCTTTGGAAGGGGCTTGGATGCCATTATCCTCTGCTAGGCCAGAACCCCACTGACCTGTAGACTTCTCACTAGGCCCTACATTTTAAATCTACTGCCTTCTACAGTGCAAACTAGGGGCAAAGGTTTAAACTCATTCCCACCCTATAGCATGAGGCTTTCCAAACCCAGTAAACACTGAACATAATTACTGAGTTTGGTGTAATGATACAGTGAGTATAATTTGGGGATGATTTGTTTGATATCCTTAACCTTTCTGGGATCCACAAAAAAGTCTCCTTGAGATAATGTAAACTGTAAAAACAAAGGGTATTAATGACTTTGCACTTTAATTTTCATACAACTGTGAAAAGATGACACTGCTGACCTGCCTATGAATAAATGAATAAAACAGTGTACAGCCAAGAAGAGTATACCAATGGTGCTGGGGATACACACATACACACACTTACGTACTTACACTCACATATAGACTCACACACATACCTGCACACATACACACAAACATGCACACACACATATACATGCACACATACTTGTAGAGGAATTTTAATCCAGCAACATGGCTACTCAGGCAAGGGATCACATCCAAAGACCTTCTAGGTCTGTGTGATCTGGCTGTGATACAGACAAGCCATACACCTTTAGTCCCTCTGGCTGGAATACAGACCCATCTTTCATATACCTTTAATCACAAATACATGTCTAATTGAGAGGCAGACAAAGTGACAAATCAGAGAAGGAGACAGACTGAGTCAAAGATGGAATATGCCCAACTCTAATGTAAACAGACAGGAAAGAGAGGCAACTTAAGAGATCAGTACAGAGACAGAGGGAGGGTGCAGCTTTACAAAGACAGGTTACAGGTAAAGAGGGAAGGAGTCAGGGAATGAGAAGGAGCCATAAAATTAGAAAAGATTGCCAGACTTAAAGGCCAAGCAAAGAAATTCAGTGAGAAGCAAAGATAAGCCAGTTTGAATCAGTCAGCTTGGAGAGGAGTTTTGTGCCAGAACAACTGATATAAACTAGTCAGCATGAGTTCAAAAAGAACTAGAAAGTATAAGCTTATTCAGCAGTAAGCCTCCAAGACCATTACATCTGACACATAAAAGATACATTTACATATACTTACACAGATACATGCTCCCACTCACACACACATACACAAACACACATAAACACCACTCACACATATATGCACAAGCATATACACACACAGGGGACTGAAGGGAGAGAGAGAGAGAGAGAGAGAGAGAGAGAGAGAGAGAGAGAGAGAGAGAGAGAGAAGAAGAAGAAGAAGAAGAAGAAGAAGAGGAGGAGGAGGAGGAGGAGGAGGAGGAGGAGGAGGAAGAGGAAGAGGAAGAGGAAGAGGAAGAGGAAGAGGAAGAGGAAAAGGCTGGGGATTGATTCTCAAACCACATGCACTTTCCTTCCCAGTTCTATCTACTTCCATTTAGGTCTGTTTTGTGCTGGTTTCTGCACAGATGTCTATCAGCCAAGCCAGGAGGGTTTCAGTTAACTCCACATTGCCTCCTGACATGATTCTGAGAGCAGGCTGAGTGCCATTTGTGCTTTGATGTGCAGGTTTCCTTTTAAGCCAGTGAAGGTCTGTTCCATTACTGCAACTAGAAAAAAGAGATTTCTTTTTCTACAGGAATCAGAGTGGCCTATTGTCCCTTTGATAGTGCTACAGTTTTCTTTCAGGGACCTTTCTGATTTTAGCACCATGTTTCTTTCTTGCCCCAAAGATTGGCTATTTTCTAAGCCAGTACTGTCCTTAAAAAGACACACTACAAATCTAATACATTAATGAAACACAATCACATTAAGTGTTGAGCCATCTTATTACCATCAGAACACAATGGTCAGACATATAGCTGTGTTTTGTTTGGCAACTCACACTTTGCAGCTTATTTAAACCATGTGTTAATCTGGTGCAAGACTCTGGAATCCAACAGGAAGTAGGCTCTTATTTAAGCATTTCGTTCTCATCCTGGGAACTCCTTCTGATCTGTGATTGACTTGATGGCTACCCTCCAATTGCCATTCATTATAGAAATGATATAGCCTTTAGGATTTTGTTCTCTAATTAGCAATAAAGATCCTAACATTCTTTTTCTTATCTTTTGTCAGTGTGTGTGGTCTCCCCACCCCAGACCCTCTCTGTCTCTCTGTCTCTGTCTCTCTGTGTCTCTGTCTCTCTCTCTCCCTCTGTGTGTGTGTGTGTGTGTGTGTGTGTGTGTGTGTGTGTGTGTCTCCTGAAGCAAGAAGAGAGTAACCACTGTTGAATGAAAACATTTTTCCTCGGGAGATGTAACACACTTATCTACTCATCCCAGATAGGAGATCTACAAAGACAAAAGTATGCATACCATCAAAATCCAAGTTGGTGAACTAGTGAGTTTTGTTGGGTTTGTTACAGGAGGAAAGGTGAGGACTACTTACAAGAGCAAAAATGACTCAATGCTAGATGCATCACCAAAGTTCATCCCAGCTTGGGTGATAGCTCACAGATGCTAGGAAACCCAGACCACACTGCATAGCCTATAAGAAGCTCAATAGCTGGGAGAGTGTCCCTTCCAAGTGACTCAGTTGGTCTAAACCTCTTCCAGGAAACTTGGCTGCTTCCTGCTTCTTTCAGGCAGCTGGTCTGAGCTGAAGAGTTTTCCTTACAATTCTTAGCTTGTTTCCTTCTGGGAAGAAGAGGCCTAGGGAAGCTAATCAGTTGCAGGGACTTCCTGGGGTCATTTTAATATGTGTACCACCTGCCCATTTAAGGAGCTTCTTTGTAGAATGGGATGTTTCAAACACCTAAGACATTTTTACATAACAACCACCTGTTCCTACTAGATTTTCAGTCTAGTCTCTTGACCTTATGCTACTCTGAAATATTCATACGTGTTTTGGCTCTATTACTTAACTCCATAGCAACCACCATTCTTTCAATTGACAATATGAAAACCTGGCAAATCTGATAAACTATGGGGTTAACTGATGTCTCTCAATCATCACTAACCCTCATTTTAAAATGATTTTCCTGGTTCCATTTATCCTAATTTACTCATGGACTCTGTTAGGCTGGAATCCCTGCTATCCCTGCACTAGCTTGAAAACCCCATCTCCTCCCCTCACCCCCGCCCCCCCACACACAGACAACTGCCCTGCCTGATCAGAAAAAACTCTGTGTTAACATGTCATCACTCCTTTTAATATTCTAAATTATATGCAGATGTGTATACGAATCCAGTTAGCTATAGAGTTCAGGAAAGAACATTGGATCCCTTGAAACTAGAGTCATAGGTGATTGTAAGTTACCATGTAGATGCATTCAGAGTCTTGTACCAGATTAACACAAAGTTTAAATAACCTGCAGGGTGTGACTTGACAAAGAAAATACACTGCTAACCTGTGTTCCTGCATCCCACCCAATAGTGCCCACTCACAGACTCAGTTTTTGACCATGTGCGGACATTCCAGCTCTTAGCTGACATGTCATCACTCGCTACCTAAGTTCTATAGACCCCCTTGCTTTAGCCTAGATGCTGGACTCCACTGACTTCCTCCTTTGAGATAAGTGAACCTGCATGAGAGCAGCTTCCTTATACTCCCAACTTTATCTGCTTTTAATCTGGTCTAACATGATCTATTTGCATCACTAAGGAAAGAAAAACAACCTATCAGATTTGTATATTCAAAATAAATGAGAATTTCAGAACATCTCTTTTGACTTCAAGATATAACTCAGGGGTCAATGATAGTATTATCTTTTTTTTTTCAGGGTTAATAAAGAACTTTATTTGGCTTGTACATTCATGACTTTCATACATTCTCAATTAATTTGCCATTAAAGTGCCAGACAATTCCTTAATCATGATGACATCTGTTAAAAGAAATCGGAACTTTTCTCAGGACATTCTTCCTCCTTCAGTGGACTCTTTACCCCTGTTATCAGCTCAACTCACTGCTACTCATTCTTTCTCAACTACTCAGCCATTAGTACATTTGTAGATAGGGATACTGATTGATTTCCTAAGCAATGTTTCACAAGATTGTAGAAATAGCCAGTATGCCAGGTGTGGTGGTGCGCGCCTTTAATCCCAGCACTTGGGAGGCAGAGACAGGAGAATTTCTGAGTTCGAGGTCAGCCTGGTCTACAGAGTGAGTTCCAGGACAGCCAGGGCTACACAGAGAAACCCTGTCTTAAAAGAAAAAAAAAAGAAAAAAAGAAAAAAAAAGAAAAGAAAGAAAGAAAGAAAGAAAGAAAGAAAGAAAGAAAGAAAGAAAGAAAGAAAGAAAGAAAGAAAGAAATAGCCAGTATGAAGAACATTAGAACATGGTGCTGCACAGAACAATTTCTTCAGTGTCATGAAGTTCTGAAGATTTTAGTTAAGCATTGTGGATGCTTTAAAGTTAAGGGTGACTGGTGAAGAAAATTACTCTGATATCATTACTACATATTTCCTCTGCTCTCTGTAACAAAATGCATGACTGGACCTTTTCATATGCTGGAATAACCGTCATTTCTTTGCCTTAGAGTCCTTGCTAATAGCTTGACCATTTCTAAAATGTGTCTGGGTCAGTGGGTAAAGGCAGGTACTGCTCTTGAAGTTGATTGCCATTCAGTTCCCAGCACCCAGATGGCAGCTTACAATTACCTATGACTCTAGTTCCAGGGGGTCCATTGATCTTTCCTGAACTCTATAGGCACTTGCATTCATGTGCACACATAAATATACACATCTGCATATAATTGATATTAAAAATAAAACAAATAAACTGTGCTTGGAAATTACATTTTGGTTGTTTTTGTTTTAAATATTAGAACAGCCCTTTTCTGTCCCATAAATTGGGAAAATGTACCCTTTCACATTCATATAATCTTATGAAGTATTGCTGTGAGAAGGACAAAGATCAAAAAGAAATCACATATTCTTGTTCTAAAAGTGTCAAAGGAACTGGGCCCATTTATGTCAGGGCACTTAGCCTTTCATGTACTAGCTGGTCATGTGACTCATCTGCATTTTGGGCCAGAAAGTCCCTGAAGACAGACCACAAATCTTATTTATCTTCATGGAGTCAAGGTTCAGTCAGTGTCTATTGTCAATGACTACCTGTCTTTCCAGGGTGACATAAAAAGTGAAAAGCATTTCTTTTATTTAAAAAAAAAATCTCTTAAGGAGTGAAAGTTTTTTTCCCTAATTCACATTTAAAATACTAAAAATCAAAAGGCCTTTTAAGAAGGCTTACTGAAACCTGAACTAAGTTTATGTGAATGACTCTATTAATCTGAAGTACTATAAACATACCAACAGTATTTGGCAGATAATTAGTCATTCAGAGCAACCTAGATATTTTCAATTGTATAATTTTATTTTTATTTCTTCTTGACTATGAAAAACTGAATTGGAGCTATATAAATTTACTTTGTCAGTGTGTACATAATGAACAACTGTTGTGATAATCACCAGCAAAGGTTAGAAAATCAAGATTAATATTTATATATTACATTCATATATGTTATACTTTATGAAGGTATTTCACATGCTTCACTACTTTTTAAACTGATCGTGCAGCAGGCACTTCAGATCACGGTGAAGGTGACAGTGAATGTTGACATGCACACATGTTGTCACTTCATTACCAAACAGCATTACGAGGATATGAGCATAGGGCTCCTGGTTCCAACAGGCATGGCTTTTCAGTCCCCTATACTCATTCTGGCTAACTAGATTGTCCTTTAAATAAGCAGGATGTGTTTCTCATTCATCTGGTCTCGTTTCCTTCGGTTGCTGTGATAAAATACTCTGACCAAGACAAGCATAGGATAAGAGAGTTTATTTTCTTTCACACTCCAGGTTGAAGAAAGATGTGCTGGTTTCTACTACTGTGATAAAGTACCATGACCAAAAACAACTGATAGAAGAGGGTTGATTTTGGGTTTTAGTTCTAGGCAAAGAGTCCTTAACTGTGGAGAACCATGGCAGCAGAGGTAGAAAGCTCACTGATCACATCTCACCAGTACAAAGGAAGCAGATGATGTGCTAGATGTGAGGCAAAGCTGGAAACTTTTCAAAGCTCACTCCAGTGTCATACTGCCTCCAGCAAGGCTACATCTTCCAAAGATTCCATAAGATTCCCTACAAAGCTGCCGTCTGTGGACCATGCACTCAAGTATATGGGCCTATGGGAACATTTCTCATTCAAAGCACTACAGAAGGCATGGTAGCAACTCAAGGCAGGGAGCTAGAGGCAGGGGCCACAGGTGAACCTTTCAGTCAGGGCCCTTTCATTCAAACCATGCTAGTTTTATATTTGTATACAACCCAGGGTCATCCACTATGGATGACATCTCTGCATGGATGAAGATCTGTGGATGTGTCTCTCTTCATCAATTAGTAATCACTGACATTCTAAAAAAAATATGTACAAAATAAAAGTTAGTTATCACTATTATGATATTCAGCTGATTTATCTGGTTTCTCTCTGTCTTTTCTCATGCTGTTTCCCTTTCATTAATAGGATCTCTCTATGAAATTGAAGATGGCTTCAAACATATGAGCCTCCTGCCTCAGCCTCACAAATGCTAAGACTATAGGCCTGGACCACCATACTTAATGTTATTTTTTAATATATTGCCTAAGCATCTTAATCATCACTGACTTGCATCTTTAATAACATGAAGAAGATATATATGTGCCAAACAATCTTAGCTAAGTTGCTCTCCAAATTTTCTTTTCTCCTTATTGCCCTGACCTATTAGGTACACAATCCAGTGGTAGGATTGGAAGGCAGCTCAAGAGGCAGAAATACAAATTTTAAGTTTCTTGACATGAATTGAACTAGAGATCATTACTTCAGTAAATGAAGAAAAAAATTATTCGCTCCAGGAAGATTTTATGTATACCCAGTCAGGAAATCAGAGGCTGTAAATGGTGAGCAGAAGCTTGCATTTAATTTTGAAGACATCAATAAATATTTAATTTTCTCTAAACACCAAGATGTGAAATTTATGCACAAATCAGATGAGTTTCCCTTCTTAAATTGTGTATTTTTCACTTCTTTTATTTATTAGATTCATTCACTTCCCAATGATTCTGTATGTGAAAGCCTAGTGAGTTTTCCTGTTAGCTTTCTATCAACCAGTAGAGCAAGCACAGAGTCCTCCTGTGAATTCACTGCTGTTTGTGTGGACATAGCAATAATTACTGCTGTGAACACCTTATAGATACTCTTCAGAAAGGTCTTCCTCCTATGTCTGTCTGCAGTCTCATCACAACATTTATCTCAATTCCATGCTTGATTTCTACAAAGTACCAACAATACATGAATGACAAAAAAGAAAGTGGATATCTGCTCCTTTCCCAGGCTCCTTCATGTTGCCTTTCTGATGGAAATGGGCGGGCAGTTTATTTGCAGCACTACAGAATGGTAGAGTTGAGTGTGACATATTTCCCATGCTATTTAAGCATGGATCTTCTCTCACTTATACCTCATTCTTTTTCTTTAACATCTCACATGTTGCCCAAGGATGCCATATCTGTCTACAAGGTTCCTAAAAGAATCACTTCCTCTCCAAAAGCAAGATGTTTAGTTGTGGTTTAAAATTATGTTACCGATCCTCATGTTAAAATGCCTAAGTTACTAAGATTAAAAACAAACTCATTATGTAAAGTCTCTCAAAACCTTCTAGTGAATTGAGCAAAAAAGTTATTTCTCTATTTTTGAGACTATTGCGGAAAGATAGCACTCAGTTGTCAACTCTCTTCCAGGCTCGCCTTCAAAAGTCAAAAACAATCCAAGAAACTCTATCTGTCCAGTGGTTGGTGAGCACCAAGCTGTCAGACATGCCCCCTTTGACCTCCATTTGGCATAACTGTAGCTTTATAGCTATCTGATAGGTCAATTAGGTAGGATTTGATAATATTTGATGGCAAGATTTCATCTAATCCTGGCCAATCCAGTTCCTTTCTTCTTTGATGAACTTTTTGCAAGCTGTTTACATCTCTACCTGTTTTCTTTGGAAATCACCCTGGGTAGGTTCTTAATCAGTATTCATCAGTGACCAGATGAATCAGACAAGACCCTCTCAACACTTTTAGGCAAATTCCAATTACTCTTCTCTTGAGAAATTCTTCACTGCAGGATCAGTTGCTCAGACAGTGGCCTTAGGATGGAAGTCAGTTATCAATATTTTCAATATATCTGTGGAAGCTCTAATGTACCATAACTTTGGGAAAAGAGTGGTCAACTAACTTGACGATTCTTCACTATGTCCTCCTACCTTCTTAGGTGTCATTATCTACACAAAGTATCTTTGCTACTTCTTTGGATTCTTTCTTATACTTGGCTCTTACAATGCTCATCTTCAGAACCACATTTTTCCATGTTAAGCCTTATTAACTGTCTTCAGGTTTTCTGAGTGTGGTCACCATTCACCTGTCATTGAGACGGCTGTAATTTTGATTTTTTAAAAGTAGAATGTTTCTTGAAGGACTGGAAGAATCAATTTAAAAAGATGAAAGAGCTAATATGGTATGCCGCTAAGGGTAAGAAATCAGTAGCCAAACCGTTGAATCATTCTATCCCTTGATTGTTAAATCACCATTGCAACAAATCATTCATTTATTTTTTATCTTATTTATTTTTAATATTGTATGTATGGAGGGTGTGGGTAGCCTACACATTCCAGGGCACATCTCTCAGTCAGAACACAACCTTGGCAGTGGACTCTCTCTTTCCACTATTGGTGCTCAGAGCAGTAGAACTGTATACTGGGTAGTTTACTCATTGGACCAACTTGACACAGTAAAATTATTTGAGGAAATAAAGTGAGCATGTAAAGATAAATGGGCAGAAAGACACTTTCATCCCTGTCCTGCCTCTGGGTTGTGGCAATTCTATACTCTGAGATAGCTACATAGGAGCTTTCAGAACATGAAACAAATGTAGTTGAGCTTTCAATCTATAGGGCACCTTTTTCATGAAATACATACTACATTTTTGGAGTTATTAATGTTTAAATTCTAGTATTTTTATAGTACTTATGAGTATATAAAATATCTTTATATCAGTTATTTCATCTCATTGTCTTTACTTGTGAGGAGGTACTGGTATTAAGTTCTTATTAAAAATAGGATCATGATTAATAAAGGCACAATATGATACATTTGTTCTATGGTCAGTATATCAAGTTATTAAAGTTTAATGCTGCATGATGACCTAATTTTTAAAAGATTACTATATACACAGTCAAGGGGTTTAAGAGGAATGGAGCTATTAAAAATGGAAATATTAGAGAATGGATATAGAATCAGGTAATCCTGCCTAAAATGGATGATACTTTGAACATAGCAGAGTTATTAAATCTGCATTTTGAACATGCAAAGCCCATATGGAAAATCTTCAAAGTAATAAAAATCAATTTCTTAGGATCTATCATTTCCAGGCAATTTAATCAATTTTTAGCATTTTTATGCTTGCAGGTTTCCTGGATATACTTGGATTTTCTTCCAGAACTGGCAATTAAGGAAGTGAAGATGATAAGTATGGAAGCTTTCTGGCCACTGGTGCCTGGAATCATGCATAGCTGTACTCTAATTAACATCACTATGAGGGCTAAATTCTTTAGGACATAGTAATGCTGTTTTTGATAATGGCATATGTCTGAAACATGATGTAGGCAACATTTTTTTTTTCTTGCAATTTTTGTGTTAAAGCCATTTCTTTGTATGTATGTATGTGGGTGTGTATCACATTAGTGTGCACATCTGTGTCTCTGTCTCTCCCTCTCTCCCCCTCTCTCTCCCCGCTCCTCCTTTCCCTCCCACTCTCTCTTTCTGCCCAGAGTCATCCTCTATAACACTATGCCTTTTCCTTTGAGGCATGGTCTCATTCTGAACCTGGGTACACATTTTCTCCACTAGGCCGCAAGCTAGCAAGACTCAATGATACTTCTGCCTCCATCTCCCTCAGAGATTTACAGGTATGCCTGGAACTCCTAGCTTGTTATATGGTTTTTAGGGTCTCAATAGCAGTCCAAATGACTGTGCAACAAAGCACTCTTACCCATTGGGTCATTTCTCTATCTGTTTGTTCATGTTGAGACATGTGCCACTGTAGCCTGGGCTGGTCTGAAACTTGCTCTGTAGCTTAGGGTGCTTTGTTCCTGATTCTCTTTTGTCTGCTTCTTAATGTTGGGGTCATTAAGGATGTGCCACCATACCTAGCTTAGGGAATTTGTTATGGAATTCAGTGGCTGCCCATCCGAACAATAAAAGCACTACTTTGCTGACTTAAAAAATAATTTTAAGAAAAGGAATAAGAAGTAGTCAGCTGTGGAACTGTGCCTTTGCTTTCAACACTTAAGAGGCTCTGAATTCCATGAGAAGCTGAAGAGAGAAGGTCTTATGAGTCCAAGAAACCAGAGCTATATAATGATATACTGTCTCAAAAGTAAATTTAAAGAAAAGAGAGAAAGCAAGAGGGCGAGAGAGGGAGAGAGAGAGAGGATGTATGTGGTAGCCCACACCTTTAATTCCAGCACTCAGGAGGCAGAAGCAAGTGGATCTCTGAGTTTGAGGGCAGCCTGGTCTACAGGTTGAGTTGCAGGACAGTCAGGGTTACAGAGAAACCTTGTCTAAAGAAAACAAATTAAGTAAGTAAGTAAGTAAGTAAGTAAGTAAATAAATAAAAGACTTATTTATCCAACAAGAAAATACTATCAGTTTCAACTACTGCTAAACACTTGGAGATAGTTTCCTCTCTGACCATAGATATCAGTTATCATTATAAATTCCTTGACCATACAGAATCAAAACTCCATGCGGAAGTGTCTAAACTTTAGTTTGCTTTATACAAACTGTTCCCCCAATGTTGATTCCGAAAGAATGATGGCTCACTGATGACTTTTGCAACTCAGAAGATAAAGTCTGTCACTTTTAGACTTAAAATTTTATGTGCAAAACAATTAGGTGTGAAAATCAAAATCAAAACAGATTGTTGATGTTGACATCCTTTAGTAATTCAGTTTAACATGCATTTCCTAACTCATACTCAAGTATTTATCTTGAGGTCATCAGGCACAGGCTTCTAACACAGAAGCAAAGAAACACACTCCAATAAAAATATATTGGTATAGAATAATAGAATTACTTAGACATGTGTCCATTACTCTTCTGATTGATACCAGTTTCCAAGCCAGAGAATCCAATACCAATCTTGTCCCATCATCAGAGATTAGGTATATGATTGCAATTCTCAAGTGGACCTATTTTTATTAAAATGAGTTATAGAAAGCAAATATATTCTTAAACTCATGTTGTACACAAACTCATCACAGGCATTTGTTGCAACAGAAATTAAAATAACTAGAATTATTTTTAATCTATGCATAATGTTTGTCAAAAACATTTTAGATGTCTATTCATGTTTTTCTCTACTCACTGGATTTAAAAAATATTAATTAATATTTTAATTTTCTCTCTTTGTGTGTGTGTCTGTGCATGTATGTGCGCATGTGCATATGTGGGTTCACACACACACACACACACACACACACACACACACACACACACACCTGCACAAGAGTGCAATTATCCCTGGAGGCCAGAAGAGGGCATCATATCTCCAGGAGATGTAGCTACAAGAAGTTATGAACCAAACTCAGGTCCCCTCTGAGCAGTATGCATTCTTGACTTCTGAGCTATCTCTCTAGTCCCCGGATTCTTCCTTTAATTTTATTTTTAAAACTTCATTTTTTTTCATTGTCTTACAAGGATTGTTACTTCTTATTTCAAACACATGGCATTTTCTCCTCTCTCCTTTCTTTCCCATCTTCCCTGTTTCCCATGTGCCTTCCCATATCCTGTAGCCTCCTTTCAAGTTACATATGACCTTTGGCTTTTCAGCACTTTGTGTATTCCATGCTTGTGGTACCCTGTCTGACACAACACTGTACACTCACAACTTGGTATCCAATCACAGAAGACACCATCTCTGAATGTGCAAAAACATAAGTTTATCTTTACTAGAGTAGACTTCCTCTGTATTTTGTAATTTCTTAATGCAGTTTGTTGGCAGAAGAGAAGTGGAGGATGGTGCATTCACTTTTACTGGTAATCTTGTAGAATGCTGGAGGCCAATGGAAGACAATTTGGGAGGACACTGAATTTGTTGTTTCACTGAAAGGCAGACCTGAGGGTGCAGGTCTGTATTCCCAGCTACTGAGAAGTCTGAGATAGGAGAATCCCAAGTTTAAGACCTCTTGGGGTGAAGGGGACAGAGATATGGAATTAATTTAAAGTCAGCAGAGACAATTTAATGAGACTTTCAAAATAAAAAGTGAAATAAGAGAAGGTGTGTGAGCAGATGGGGGAATGTATCTCAGTGGTATCTTGCTGGCATGTACATGGCCTATCACTATAGTAGTAGAGAAGAAGAAGAAGAAGAAGAAGAAGAAGAAGAAGAAGAAGGAGGAGGAGGAGGAGGAGGAGGAGGAGGAGGAGGAGGAGGAGGAGGAGGAGGAGGAGGAGGAGGAGGAGGAGGAAGAGGAGGAGGAGGAGGAGGAGGAGGAGGAGGAGGAGGAGGAGGAGGAAAAGGAGAGAGTTCTAGGATAGCTAGGGCTACACAGAGAAACCCTGTCTTGAAAAACCAACCAACCAACCAACCAACCAACCAACCAACCAATCTAAAAACAAACAAACAAAACAAACATAAAGAAAAAAAAAAAAGGAATAGTCTTACCACTTCCCCTCTGATTCCAATTCTAGTCTTCCCTTCTTCCTTCCTCCCTCCTTCCCTCTCTCCCTTCCATTTTAGTTTTTGATAGAGTCTTTCTCACAGTGTAACAGGTTGGCTTCAAACTACTGGTACTACTGCCTTGGACTCTTGAAAGTTAGTCTCACTGTGTAGCTCTCACTGTTCTGGAACTCACTGTGAAGACCACCCTAGCCTTGAACTTACATCAGAGATCCCCAGGCCTTTGCTTCCCAAGTGCTGGGATTAAAGGTTGTAAAGAATTGCTATTTCTAAGAAGAAGGATTTGTTGACCCATGTGTTGCTAAGATTGTATTAGAAACCTACTCTCTAGTATTCTGCATTTTCATTTTATCAAACCTATCTCCTGTCAGTCAAAAAGGGATAGATCAGGACACAGCATCTCTTAGGACTTTCAGTTTCCCTTACAATGTTTCCTTTAAATATGAAAATGACATTTTGGTCTCAATGCAGAGAGACAGGAGCAAATTCCACATGAGGCTTCAGAGACCCAGAGAGGATGGATGCCTGGCACCTGTACATGCCTCTGAGCTTTGCAGTTCTGAGGTCAGCTCACATGCTGATGCCCTGGAGACTCCTGAGGCAAGGTGAGGTCACATTCTAAACACAGGATTAGAGGCCCCTGATTTCCAAGACTGTCAAGGCTGATGTTGCCAATCAGCTATCATATTGCCTATTGGAAAATGGCATTTAATAGTTTTGTTTTGTTTACTAAACTGGAAAAAAAAAGTTATCAGAGCTTTATTTTTACTGTGGATTTTTGTTGTTGCTGATCCAGAGTCTTACTATCATTCTGTAGATAGCAGTGACTTTAACTGTTTTACCACATCCCACCAGCAGTTCTCACCACAGAAGAGATGAGCTGAGTTACGCCTTTGTTAAAAACAAACCAACAATAAACAGAACACTCAGAGAAAGAAAACAGGCATGCTTACATTGATATCAACCGAAGTGAAATTCATAAAAACCCTGAATGTCACTCAGAAAGGCACCTTCCATTGGTAAAATGATAATGCTATGGTTTTAGGTATATTTCCCTCTGCCCTGGAAATACTCCAATCTAAAGCAGAGAGGGAACACTTATAAAGCCATAGGAATAAACAAAATCAATTAAAATACTAGTCATAAAACAAATTAATAGGCTGAGACAGGTCATACACAAATACTCAAATGAACAAACCTCCATACTGTTCAATTAAAACAACAACAACAACAAGAACAACACCACACACACACACACACACACACACACACACACACACAAAACGGCCCACCACAATAAGTTGTTAATGGAGGCAGTTGTTTTTGAGACAGGGTCTCTTTCCGTATTTCACACATTTATGTCGACATATTTATGACAATCCCCCTGATGTAGCCTCCCAAGTGCTAGGATTATAGGCAGGAGCAACCACCAGCTCAGTAAAATCAACCATGGGCTATTAAAGTGAATAGAAAAGCAAAGGAGTGTGAGAAGAGAAATGAGAACAAAACAAAACAAAACAAAACAAAACAAAACAAAACAAAACAACAGACCTTAAGGAATGGGGCAGACAGGTAAAAGATAATACAGGCTGCAATTTTATGTCAGTTTTTTTTTTCCTTTTTTAAGTTAAGCAAATCAGGTATGGCAGTAAAAGAATGTAAATTGTTGAAATTGGTCAAAAAGTAGCCTAACACCCGAACTACTGAGAAATATCATCACTGAGAAAACCTGACCCAATAAAGGTAAAATTAGAGATTAGCGATTTTTTAATGAAAAGATAAAAAATATTTATATAAAACATTCTGGGGCATATGGAAAATTTTTTACCAAACTATTTATTTTAGACTAGTATAAATCTGTGACTAAAACTTAGCAAGAATCATGAGAATCAGAGAGGCATAGAACAGTGTGTATTGAGGCTCTTAAGTAAAATAATGGCAAACACAGTAGTCCGTTAAAAGAAAGACATGACAGGCTGAGCTCATGCCAGGAAGAGTTAGAGTCAAGACTATAGCATCTAAGAGTAATAACATAATTCAGCAAATTAATGCATTACTAGTCATCTATGTAACAAAAGAAACCGTTTATAAAATTCAGAAGCTCAGTTACGATCTATAATAAACGTTATGTATAATGTGAAATATGGTGTTCCAACTATAGAAAAGAACAATCAGTATGATTATTACCACAACAGTGTAGGGGAAGGTCCAACTATTAGTCTTAAGAATGGAATAAGTCTTGCCATTTTTCTCTGTTAGGAATAAAGAAGAGAGTTTTCAGAGTATATTAAAACCCTTGTAGAAAGGTAACCTAAGGCAGAAATCAGCGAGATCAAAGTCAGCCAACCTGAGAGAGACCCGTAAGAGAAGCAGGGGAGTAGAGATTGCAGTGTGAAGGAAAGTCCTTTCCTAATAATAAAAAGCACAAAATAAAGCACACAATTTAGATGTTTAGTAAGTCCCTATAGTATGAAAATATGGAGAACTGGACGGGAAGCGACATTATTAATTTTCTACAACTCAGTAAAAGATGAAATACAATTTGTTGTCGTACTTGACAAAATATTTCTGAAACTCATGAACAAGGAAAATGCAGAAAAATAAATAATAGAAAATCTTTATTGATGAGACCATCATGGGAAATGGCTTATCTAAATGACAGGATAGCACCAAACAGAAAAATCAATGACCCAACTAAACAGAATAAAAGACCAAGAAGTCATTATATACACGAGAAATGTATAGGTAAAGATTCCGTGTCACATGACTGGGTCAAGGTTGAAATGTTTAACAAATAATGACTGGAAATCAGACCTTACATTCGACATTCTGTTCAGAGGCTGACTTTCAACATTATGGATCAAGATGGAGGAAAGTGCTAAATTGGGAGAGAAAAAAATCACAGAAATCTACTTTTGAAATATAGCGGATCCTAAAAAAAATATGAAAAACTGCTGTGCTACAAAAACACTGCAGTGAATTCAGAAGACTAGCAAACTACCAGGAAAAAAAAAAAAAGCTTGTGACAAACTCTTTCTTATTAGTCGGGGCAAAAATGATAAAGTCCATAGGGGAAAGAAAACAGACTTGAGGCAACATAGATACTTTACACATAAAGAGAGAGATCTTCAGGAGGAACCTCATGGTGCCCATCTGAATGGCAAACTTCTATTATTATTATTATTATTATTATTATTATTATTATTATTATTATTGGTGGTAGTGGTAGTAGTACTATGTGCACACGTACTGTATGTGTTGAAGTGAGAGAATGATTGTTGAGTGAATATTCTTCCACATAAGGGTTCAGGGTGCCTTGGAAGCAAAGGCCAATTCACAAGTCCCCTCCCGGCAAACCTTTAATGTGCATTACATCCAAACTGCTGCGAGTAAGGGGGAGTAGATTCGTGGGCTTTATTAATTACATATGTAAGCCATTTTGCAGAACACCTGAAGCTATTCCAGGGCTTGACTTTATGGGTATTTTGCACAGAAAAGAGAATAAGGTCTTGCTTAGACCAGCTTGCATTCTGTAGCTGGTTTTACAAAGCTGCTTCTTTTAGCTAAAAGGCTCGTTGAAGCAATACCAAACATTTATAATTTTAGCTATGTTTAATTAACTTCACTCTGGTTTCTTGAATCATGTAATTCCATCTCCAAGCTTCTAATTTGGAAAAATACTCCCACATGCAGAGGCTTGCACGAGAGTGTTTACTGTGGAATCATTTTTAATCATGAAAAAGGAAACAAATTAAGAAATGATTCAATAAAAAACCCTATTAAGTCCATATTATGGAATTCTATGTAGCAGTTAAAAAGGATGAAGTAGAAGTATATATATATATATATATATATATACATATATATATATATATATATAAAATATGGAAATATATATAGTAATATGGAAAAGCATCCAAGATATAGTCTTGTGACACAGGAAAGTCACAGAAAAATATATAATATGTAACCTTATTTTTATGAATATAAATTGATATAAAATCTATATGCAAATGTGTATAAAATTATTTGGATAAAAAGAACCATGAATTATGACCAGTTGAATAGAAAATCCATTTGTGGCCAAATGAGACCATCTACTCTTTACTGGTTTTCTGAAATCTGTTTTAGAAATGTTTTTATAAAGGAACAATAGCAGTGGATAGTATCTGTAAAAATTAAAGTTTTGAAAATGTGTGTGTGTGTGTGTGTGTGTGTGTGTGAGGCATGCTCTTGCTATATAGCCTTGCCTGGCTTGGAACTTGCTTTTCAGAGCAAGGTGGTCTCTAACGCGTGATGACCCTCTTGCCTTTGCCTCCAAATGCTGGAATTGTAGATGTGTACCACTATACTCAGATCACTTAAAAATATCTACTTGATAGAAATTTCATGTTTGAACTTGAAAGTCAGTTCAGTTTTCATTTTAAATGTACAAACAGCATGGGGGCATAATCTATGAATCCATTTTAAGCAAATCTGTTCCAATTTAGTAGGTTTTTGTTTCGGAAATCCAGAGTCCTAGCATCTATAGGTCAGAGCAGTAACAACAAAGAACTGCCCACTGAGTTAGTCAACAGAAAAACAAATTTTACTAAGTATATACAACAACCTTTATGTTGGGAAGAAAATAATGGAATTATTGAAGGGTATGTTGTATGTTTTCTAAAGTCTAAAGTATATGAATATATGGTGTGATGCCTATGAATGCAAATAGAAAAATAGTGAGTATTCTCTCAATTCTCATAAAAATTCAATTATGAATCACAGTAAGAGACATAAACAGTTTTATAAAACTTAGCCTGTTTTTCTCTCTTTGTTCTTCATTGTGGCACATACTACACACATCTCTAAAACAAAAATTGAACTAGAGTCAGGAGATAAGCCTGAGCATGCTTTACTGAGGACATAGAAAGACTCCCCTGAAGTACAGGAGAACCAGCCGGCGTCCATTGCTGCTCCCAAAGCCACACCCAGCCCCCACCTCAGCAAAGCCACAAGCTTGGGTGGAAACAAAAGGAGAGCTAGCAATTTCATGGTGTTCAGTGCAGTTTATGACATCCTTTTTATACTGTTGCTACTAAGTTCCTTTTCAAGACAACTGGTGTCTTTCTTCTGTGCCGATGGTGATCTGTCACGTGGCAGTGGTTTGGAATACGTGGTTGCCATACTAGGCGTTTCCGTAGGAAGGGGCTGAGGGCAAGCTGAGGACAAACACACACACTGAGGCTGCTGCTCCCAAGGGCTGACTAGCTCTTGGGGTTTCTGCAACAAGCAGTGCAGCTCCAGAAGAGAAAGGAAAAAGTTCAAACCAGTCACCAGATCCAAAATTAGCTTTTTATTCAGAACGCTGGGGTCAGAGGTGTATTGTTTGTATTCTGGTACACAACACAGACGCAAAGCTGTTTCAGAAGTCTCTCCAGTTTAAAAGCTTTTTTTTTTTTCTTTTTCCTCTTTTTATTTATTTTTTTGTTTGTTTGTTTTGTTTTTTAAAAACACACACTTGCTAGTGCTGCCAGTACCAGGCCACCCCTTTCACTTTTCTTTTCTTTTCTTTTTTTTTTTTTGTGTGTAATTTTTTTGGTACAAATTATGTAAAACACTTGTGCTAAGAACTTTTACCCCTCCCCAAAACGAAACAAACAAAAAGAAAATAAAAAAATTTAAAAAAAATTAAAAAATTAAAAATTGAGTATTCTAACTACAGCTCAACAGTTGAATCAAATGTCACTTTGTTTTGTAAATACTTTACCCATAACGAAAGATATTAACATGCAAAAAACCTGAATCCAAAGTCCAAATAATACATACACATGTTCCGAGTTCTCTGCACTCCTCCATAGTCTATGCTGATAAAACATTATGTACACACACCATTTTTACAGCGAGGTGGAAAAAATACAGAAAATAAAAAAGTGTACATGGATTAAGACCAAAATGTGTCTAACATTCTAGTTTATGAAAAAATTCAATTTTGCTACAAATTGGTGATATGAAAACTCCCTTTATCTGCAACCAGCTGCGTAAGTTTTAAGATTTTAGTGAAAAAAAAAAATCTAAAGTCTAAAACTAGAAGTAATGTACATTTTCCTATCTTGTGGTCTCATCCCCCCCACCCCAAAGGTAACAAAATCACTCCATGAGTTAATTTTTTTTAATCTGGTTGTTTCGTTCTGTATCTTAACAAAAGCAAATGCATTGTAACAAAAGTGGGTTGAAGCGTATCACATTTAACTTTCTGCTCCCGCCACAAAATATTTTGTCTTTTCCTTATCATTTCAGAAATCAGTACCATTAAAGCCTTAAACAGAAAACTAATTCCAATCTGAAAAAGGTACAAAAAGGCACATAAATCCCAGTGCTTCTTTACTGTAAAATTCAAGTGTAGCTGAGCTCGGTGTTTTCCAGACAGTATTGGATCACTGATATTCCCTGGGAGCCCAAACTGGTTCGCAGCCTACGCCAAAGCCTCCAGCAAGCACGGTGCTAGTGGACTACAGAGTTAAAGCCTAGCTTCTGTATGCTTTTTTTTGGGAATATCAGGTGAAACTGTTCATACTTGTCCAAAAGCCAAGTCCGTCCTGCCGTTCAGTCGTCACCACCGCCGTACATGTCCGCCAGTTTCTTGAAGCGGGGTCCCCAGTCATTCAGGTAGTCATAGTCCTGGTCCCCACCGCTACTGGAGGAGTTGAGGGAGCTCAAGGAGCCAGCCGTGGAGCCGCTGCCCTCGTAGTCAAAGACTAAGAGGGAGTCATACGGTGGCGCCGTGGGGTCGTTGTCAGCAGCTTTAAGGCCCTGGGTTAGGAGAGACATGAATGAGTTACAAGAGGGTTCCAGAGACTGAGACCACAACTTGCTCATAGATTACCACTGGCAAGTTCACAGCAAATGTCAGCACAGAGGAAAATAAAGGTGTGGTGGTGAGTGGGGCTTTGAAGTCATACAATTATCTTTTCCAAGGAAACAATCCTAAGGATGGCCATGGCATAGAATGAGGTTGGCGACTAGTTGGGGTACATGTATGACAAACAGAAGAAAGGGTCATTTGTTTGTAGCTGATAAAAGAGCATCTTAACTGACATGCTATATGGAGCCCGATGGCTAGGATAAGAGAATGTACTCATGGAAATGCAAGCTAAATTTTAACATGGTAATTACGATGAAAACAGCAAAATCATTCAATCCGTGAAGATGAACAATACTTTCCTTGGTAGAACACAGAATAAACATGACTAAAAGTCTGTGGGATAAGAGCAGTTTTGAAAGGGTGATTTAATGAATTTAATTTACCAGTAGATCAGAGCATATGAAACAAACACAAAGGTCTATGTGAGGCACGGACCCTGATAGGAATTTTAGCAATTAAGAACTTAAATGCAGAGCTGGGCGTGGTGGTACATGCCTTCATTCCAGCACTGGGGAAGCAGAGGCCAGCCTGGTCAACAAAGTAAATGCCAGGACAGCCAGGGCTATATAGAGAAACCCTGTCTCAGGGGGGAGAAAAAAAGAACTTAAATACAAACTACATGTGTAGCAAAGAGTAGGACATATATATCAGGACCAAGTGGTTCATGGTCATCTGCCCATTAAGAATGTAGTTTACCAGCCAGGCAGTGGTGGCACACGCCTTTAATCCCAGCACTTGGGAGGCAGAGGCAGGCTGATTTCTGAGTTCAAGGCCAGCCTTGTCTACAGAGTGAGTTCCAGGACAGCCAGGGCTACACAGAGAAACCCTGTCTTGAAAAACCAAAAACCAAAAACAAAAGAATATAGTTTACCCGGAAGGCAATGAGAAGTACCAGAACTACGAAAACTAGGTGAGTGTCAGGGAACTGAAAAACAAAATCTTCTATGAGCAGGAAGACTCTGAATCCACGCAGGAAGTGACAGTGACCTAATTTTGGAAGACTATCAAAGGACAAGTGATGACAGGTCAGGCGTGATACTACATAGACAGTCACATTAAATTACCTACCTTTTTAATGGAACCTAGAATATGGAGTTAATTTATATGGTGTGAAAAGTTCCTATTTGAAAAGATAGGATAAAGTATGCTGTTTATAGCACAGTAGATCCAAATTAAGCCTCAGAAAGACAAATGCGTGCTTGGTTGGTTAGAGTTCTTACACTTCATGCTTTTATACAAAAATGGATGTGTGTTGTAAATGCATTTACGGTATGATAGGAAAGGAGAGATGGGAAAAGTTGCGGGTAAGGGGGCATGGAACGAATATTCCCAATGCATAATATATATTTGTATATAAAACACTACCTTGCATACCGATCATATATAATGAAAAATTTAAGATATTTTTGTCAATAAAAAGTGGCTTCTAACTTTCAAAGGCCAAAGAAAAGTCATGACCCCATCCTTGTATGTGATATAAATACTGGGGATGGGATGAATTTTGTCGCTCTAAAATGAAATTATATGTATATGAGCCTTAAAAATAAAGAACACAAAAATAAGTAGGCAATTAGCATCTACATTCCTAATTTCTGGAAACAGGTGCTTTTAAATATGTAATTGAATATCTACAGCTAATGATTAATTATGTACCATAAAGTATTCCAAAAGCAGCCTTAGGCCCTTTGGGAATTTTCTCAATTCCATTCTAGAGCTCCTCTCCACAACATAGCAATAACACTTCTCAAACAATCACTGTCCTCTTACACCTTTGGATCAGTAGAGGCTGACGGGCCTATTGCTGTCTCCTTTTATCTAAGATGTGGAAATGTGTCATAGATTGTCTTCCTTGAGAGATCAATTTATTCAATCCATATGCTTATTTTTGAGTACATATTAACTTGTATATGTGTGATGGCTAGAGTTCATTGTCAACTTGACAGAACCTAGAATCAGCTGGAAGATGATACGCTAGGCATGTCTGTGTGGAAATTACATTGATTACATTAACTGAGGTAGGAAGGCACGTCTACCATGGGTGGCATCATTCCCTAAAAGAGACCTGGGATTGTATAGAGTAGCATGCACATGTTCCTCTCTCAGCTGATTGAATGTGGTAGACCAACTACTTGAAGCCCATGCTCCCTTGTCTTCCATACAGCTATTAGCTACACCTGCAAACTTTGAGCCTGAATAAGCCCACTCTTCCTTGAACTGCTTCTCTCAGGGTATTTTGGCACAGCATCCAGAAAAGAAAAAATAATCTCAGATGAAATTTGTTTTTTAATGGGCATGGTCTCTAGTTTATAGATGAGGAATAAAGAAGACTCATGAAAGTTAAGATCCGCATCAGTACGCTGTAATGTTTCTCAGACTGGATCTGAATCAACATCTCAGCATTCACAGAATTCACCTTGAGCCCCTAGTATTTACTTATGTGAGACTGTAACAAGCCCAAAGAGATACTGGGTACAAGTGTTCAACCGTGTTAGCCACAGAAAAACTCAGTGAGCACCAGTTAATATTTTAATAGTTAGTTTTAAAGAAAAAATTTCCTTCAATGACATTTGAAATAAAAGTTAAGCCATGTTATTTTAAGAAATAAAATAGCAGCTGCTAGACTCCCATCAAAAAACAGAGCCAAAGCCTACCAACCCTCCCCCTGCCAAGAATTTCTTACCAACAATCCTAACCATGTATAATTAAGCATAACTTTCCCTCATATCATGTTATACTATTTCCACCCCAGAAAGGGCTGTTAAGTAAAAATTTAAAAAGAGTTCAGTAAACCACTTCAATATGTAAAACAAAAATAATTCTGGACGAGACTTTCCTTACCTTATTTTTAGAATAAGCTGCAGTGCTGCTCTGCAGACTGAGAACCACAACCTACATGTTCCCAGGATCCCTGTCTCCTTTATGTGGCAGATTCAGTTGCTGTCCTTAGTAATTCCCAGGGGAGCACACACCCATGATGCCACAGAGCCTCTCTAGAGACCCATTCTACTTGCTCCGCCCTGCTGTCAGACCTGGTTGTGGCCAGTGCAGTGTGAGGAACAGGAAACTTGGACACTGTAAGGGTTCTGCAGGGATGCAGACAATCCTTTTTCTGATCAGCTAGGAGGATGCTCTGTGGCATATGTGGGTTTTACTTTTACGTAGACCTTACAATAAAAACCACATGCGGGTAAGAAACAAGAGCCACTGATGGATTTGGAACTTGAGGAAGGAGTTTAGCCATTGCTGGTGTAAGCCAGCAATAGGTATTAGTTACTGCAGCCCCCGTGGTTGAGAAGCCAAAGAATTCTCCCTCATCCTTTTTACTTATTCAATGCAAGGCACATTGCTTGAGGCTCTGGGACTCAAATGCATTGGAGACCTGGGTATGAACAAACTAGATTCACTGACTGCCCTTTTGGGGTTTTTAGTCACTTTTGGGGTTTTTAGCATCACCTCCCTCCTCCCCACTTTTCCTATAAAATTTAGCAACTACAAATATAGTTACTAAATGATTCAGCACCATCTAGCTTTGATCTATCTATGAAACAGACCTCAGAAGAAGAATAAAAAAAGCTTCATATACATTCCTAGTTTGAAGGAGTTCTTGAAAACAAGTATTAAGTTTGGGTTGCAGATGTTATGCAGATGTTATACAGTTGGTAAAGAGTTTGTCCAGCATGTAAAAAGCCCTGTGTTTGATTCCCCAGTACTGCTTTAACTAGTTTGCTTGTGACTACCTGTAACCATAGCACCCACTAGGCAGAAGTGGTAGGAGGGGATGTTGAAGGTTTTCCTCAGAATGGTTGCCTAGCCAGCCCAAGGGGCTCTAGGCCAATCTGTGACATATAAAACCCTATCTTAAAAGAGTCAGTGGCAGGATGGCAGGGCTTCAAGTACATCTGGATTCTGGGACTGAAAAGTGATGACATATGTTTCTGTGCTCAAGTGATGCATTCTGCAAATCCTCACTGGCATGTTAGAAGACTCCAAGACTCTTCAGCAAATGTCTAAATGATTTAATTCAGCAACTCCTTAAGATCATTACAATGCTGGAGGTAATCTATTCCCGCACCCGGTGTTGAGAATCTTAAAAAAATAGTCTTTTCTTTTTGAAAAATATACATTTCAGCTTCTGAGTTAGTTTCTGAGCCCCATGGTAGTTTTAAATCTGTATTCATTGCTTTTCAAAAGGATTTAAAGCCATAAGATGATTAGTGAGAGATAACTGTGCAATGTAGGGCATGGTATGCTGTCTCTGGGTTTGTAATTATAAAGAGGTGAAATCACTGTCCTAGAAGAATTCTGGGTGAGCTATCTTTCCAGGCAGAGATCGAGATCTTTAAGCCCCTTCCACATGTATGGTATTGGTTTGCACTGCAGAATAAAAGGGGGCAGAACAGAGCGAGAGCCTTCTGAATGAGGTACTTACTAAAAAGGTCACAGTCAAGCTCTGAAAAACTCAATTCTAGCCATTTGGTCAGAGACTGCAGAGTAAACACAGGACACCAGAATCTTTTACTCTTTTCCTGCCTATGGATACTATGTCTCTTGATGTATAAAGTACTGTTGCGAAATCTACAAACTAACTGTGTATTTCTCTAGGTTTGACTCAATTTAGAAATGGTTTCTTGGTTCACCTTTCACAGAGAAGATCTTGAACCCTAGATAAATTTATCTGGGTGCTTTCATCAGTTTTCTGCAGTCTCAGGTCCTCTGCAGAGTGAAAGCTCTTGCTGCGCTTGTATTTATAGACCTTGTACCCTATGCTTTTGGGGTGGAGACTTGCTTTGATGGAACTATAAAGACACTCTGCAGAGAGGAACAGAAGAGGGATGGAAGGAGAAAGAGAGCCACTGATTTCCTGTCTGTCTTCTGTAGCCTTTGTGCCATAGCTTCGCCTCAGCTACTCATGTCCTGCCTGCAGCAGAGCAAAAGGGACGCCTCACTGTTCCTCTCATCTTAGAACTCCAGCTCCTTCCCTTGGATGACTGTTGGTCTCTCACTGATGACATTAGCAGTCCCTGTAGGCAAAACCTTCACCATGCTTTTTAAGGCCTACATACATAAGGGAGGTTCACTAGGGGTATGAAAGATGGCTTTCAGTAGGTGTACAGACACCTACTGAAAATAAAATCAATTGTCTTTATTTAAGAAAGCTAAAATTGATTAAAAGTCTAAGTAAACAGTAGAAGAGAGAAGCAGAGATAGAAGAATGAGGTAGTGGTTTTTCAAGGTCTGTCTGATGTCTAGGTAGTCTATAAGACAAAAATCAAAACTCTTTAGAGAAAGCTCCAGTGGCTCTAGACCATACACCCTGCCTGCCTGCCCTGTCCTCAACCTGAGGAGCTACTGAAGTACCAGTTCTCCAAACTCAAAAGTTGTGCTCTGGACACAGCTACTATTTGCATATTCATTCCTTCTAACCTGAATGTGATTGTAATGCTCCTCTGCATATTTTTATATGGTTAATACAACTTATCTACCCATTTGGCCAATCATTTGAGTACTCAATCACCCCCTGATTCATCCACTGATCCACCCGTTCAGCATCCGCACATCCACTTATTCATACACTGCTCACTGAAAATGCTGTGCTTGGGTTTTTCTTCTCCAGTTGTGGGAGTCATAGCTGTCATTGCTCCTGATCACCTTGTCTGGACCACCTCAGGCTATGAGGCCCCTTTCTGCTGAGGCTCTTCTGAACCCTACTTTTTAGGACAGTATCTGAGTTCTGCCTTCTCTTCTACAAAGTAACTTTCCCCTAATGCTTGGGACTTGGGTTTGTTGTTGTTTTGTTTATTTTTGCTCCATCTGTCATGCTAAATACTCTGTTTAGAGGATCTAAATTTAGGATCTAAGGTTAAAATATAGTTGGGACCAGATGTAGTAGTGCACGCCTCTAATCCCAGTACTCAGGAGGGAGAAGCAGGTGGCTCTCTGTGAGTTTGAGGATAGCCTGGGCTACACAGTTCCAGTACATAGAGAGCCCCTGCCTCCAAAACCAACCAAATAACAACAAATAAACAAATGAATAAATAAATAAATAAAATGAAAACTATAAATGGTCATAATTGGAACATCTAATTCTTCTATCTCTGCTTCTCTCTTCTATTACACAATTTACATCACATATTTAAACTAACATTACTAACCTCTCTATGAGAAATTTGTGTTGTTTAAGATGTGATTATTTTTATAAGGAGAGGATTTCATTATTTTTTAAAGGACCATTGAAAATATTTTATTCCTAAAAAAATAATTTGTCTTCAATAATCATGACTGCATTTGTAACAATTAAGAGACTAATATCCTGGGCCAATTATTTTATACACACCATCTATTTGTTGCTGTTTTTTGGTTCGTGAGTCAGGGTTTCTCTGTGTAGCTCTGGCTGTCCTGGAACTCACTCTGTAGACCTGGCTGGTCTCAAAGTCAGAAATCCACCTGCCTCTGCCTCCTGACAACCATCATCACTCTATACAAGCCATTTTATTAAGTTCTCATTACAATCTTAAGAGAAGGTTCTATTTAATCTCTTCTTACAAATAAGATAACTGGGAACCAAAAGACTACATTCAGGATCGTGACATTGTACAAAGTTTCAGTGCTGTGAGGTGAGTTGAAATTGAACTCAAACAAGCCCCTCAGTCCTCTAGGAACAAAATGAGTCATCTCAAAGTAGACAGTCAAAGGACAATGAACAAGAGAAAGGGGCAGTTTAAGCTTCAGTAGTTACAAGAAGTTATTCTACAAGACCATTCCAGATGCTTTAAGCAGCGTAAATCAGAAGTCAGATTCTTAACAGGAGGGCACATGTGGTTTTGATTCCTCGAAGATAGGGGCATGTGAGACTATTGCAGTTACTGGAGGTATGCTAACATCTACTAAGGAGCTGAGATGAAATGAATTTATTTCAATTTTCTCACCCTCTAAAGGTCACATTTGAAAATGCAAACAGAATTAAATTCTTAATAAGATCCAAAACAGGTGTCTTGCTCTACTCTACCTGCCTGACTAGAAATAAGTTTGCTTATGAGAGTCAAGGCAACGTTCATTCACTTCTTTTTTTTTTTTTTTTTTTTTTCTTTTTTTTTTTTTGTTCATTCACTTCTTAAATAAACAAGCCAGAGAATGTTCTCATGAGCTTCCCTATTCCTTAGATCTATAAAAGTGCTCCAATTATAATCACCGCTGTATTATTCTTCCTTCGGAACATTTGGTCCTCTGCTAAATCAAATCAGATCTGGAGATAAATAAATTTGTTTGTATTTGCAATGTTTTTTTTGCAAAGGGTGCTGGAGTTCTTTCCAGGTGCCTTCAAATGTTTCAAAATACATTTATTTTTGTTTGCCAAGTTAATGAAAGATATTGAACAAGTCTTAATGGTTACCTGGGATGGAAAAATCTGCATGGTGCTTCTGAGAATTTTGTAACTTCCAGGGAGTCCTAATCTTCCTTCCTTTGCCCACATAACCAACCATCATATCCCTGGTACTCCATTCTTGTTGTTGTTTTAAGCCACTTTAACCTGCTTTGAGTTGGCTCCTGCCTCAAATTGTAGGAACATTTTGCTGTTATTATTTTGGCTTTTTGAGACAAGGTGACCAGTATCCAAGGCTGACCTGAAAATCACTATGTAGCCAAGAATGACCTCAAGCTGATTGGTCTCCTGCCACTGCTGAGTGCTGAGATGTAGGTGTGTGCCACTACAGACAGATTATGTGATGCTGGGGTTCTAACCAAGGGCTTTGCACAAGCTACAGTTGTTCCCTGGTCCTCAAAGGTACATTTCTAGGCGCATTTGTGGTTCCCTTTCATCTTATTTCTGTATCTTGACATGATACTCAGTTTCATGCATTTGCTGCTATTTTGAAAATGACTAGCAGCGGGACCCTTTCATTCACTCATTCATTCATTAACTAAGGTATCTAGCACACCTCTCTCCAGGAATAATGAGCCATTTCCCTGCCACAGAAGAACTCAGAGGGAGGCTGAATGGAATTATGGTCTGTTTTATGAAGGGAGGTAAGCCCCAGGTAGGATTGGGTGACACTGGACAGCACCTCTTCTGTGCTGTGGCCTTGACCCTTTCTGGCTTGGCAAGGCTTCAGAAAGGAAAAGTGAGTTTGAGGCTAGAAGAAGAGAATCCAATCAAGGCAAGGGTAAAAAGTACAATAGAAGCCACTTCCATTCTCTGCAATATTCAGGCTGGCAAGGGACTGAAAAACCTGCAACACTAAGTACCAACCTGGCATGAGAGGCTTTCACTGTAGGTCAAGCATAACTTCAGTAGTGAACATTCTCGAGAGAGGATGGAGAGACTGATGTCCCCACCAACACACTGACAAGATTTTAAGGTAAAACACACCTACTGCATACAAAGCACTGAACATCATGGCTCAGCCATACAGAATAAGAAATAGCCCTTGCTCTAGAGAACCCATACACTCAAGAGAGAGACAAGAATATTGTCAGCTGAACCCTTAAATGGAAGAGAGACTATCGACAGTCACACTCTCCAATGGCACATAGACTATTTCCAGTCACACCCAGGCAGCTGGGAACACTGGGTCAGGAGAAGCATCATTGGGTCTTTCCAGACATATCCAGGACAGTTTTGTAGACAGGATGTTTGTATTTGATCCTTATGGTTAAGGAAGCCTTGCAGATGGGCAAGAACGTATGAAATTTCCCTGCTCAAAAAGATCATATTTTGGGGAGATTTCAAACATTTCCTGAGGTCTGCAGTTTAAGAAAAGGACATGGGGAAGGGAAGAAGTGGCAAAAGTCAGGTTATGATTAGCCTTATAATGGTGCTTGATTTTGCTTCCCAAGAGAAGAATATCAGAGCTGGGCTTGACTCCCACAGTGAACTGACACCACAGGACCATGCAGAAACACCTAATGTTTTGAATTCTACTCATCAAAGCTCTTGATTGCAAGAAAATCCAGTTCTTACACCTGCAGTTCTAAAATTCATTATATCTTAAAACCCAATAATATGGGGGATAACTCAACAACATCTTATTAGAACAATACACAACAAATCAGATACAAGCTAGGTCCTCTTTCATAAAGGAAAAGATCTAATGCTGTCCTAAGTTCCTGGAACTGTCTCTAAGCAGGTCTGTGTATTAAAAAAAAAAATGTAAGGCAGCCCATAGGTAATAGAAAGGGGGAGATACTAACAGTTTCTTTAACTCCCTATAAGGTCTTAATCTACATCTGCTACAAATGAACCTGCTACCTACTTAACAGAAGTAAACATGTCTGGAAAGCAGCCTTTTTCATTTAGGAACAGACAGCAATGAGAAGTTACAGATGCTGAGAAATCAATCCTGTTTGACAACTTAGTTAAGTAAGTTATTATTGTTACACTTTCTTTATTGTATGTGGATGTGTGTGTGTGTGTGTGTGTGTGTGTATGTGTATGTACACGCTACTGTGTGCATGTGGAGGAGAGAGAGCACCTTGTGAAGGCCAGTTCTCGCCTTCTACCATGTGGATTGCAGGAATCAAATTCAGATCATCAGACTTGGTGGCAAATGCTTTAACCCACTAAGCCATCTTGCAGCCCCTATTGCAAAGCTTACTATGTACACATGAAACTCTAGAGTAGACTGGTGACATTTATATATTGTTTAATATATAAAACAATATTGTATCAAAACAAAAGGCTTTCAAAACAAGAGGCCACCCAGCACATGATCAAGGCCACATGCAATGGCCACCTCAAACATTAGGATTCATAGAGACCAATGTGTTGATCTTGGAATGCACAGCATTTGGGCAAAGAACACAATTCCTGCTATATATTCAGCCAGTATCAATACCTACTACTGTCTCATATGAACAATAAAAATCCTGAAAGAGAATTTGAGTAAAAGTCTGGCCTGGATTTACACAGAAGAAGCACAAATCATCCTCTGTCAAAACTTTAGCATTGGTTGCAGCTAGACTCTTGGAATCAATGAAATAAAAGAATTACAGAGAATTCTGACAGTGAGATTATGCTGGCTGCATCCAACAGAGAATTAATTCTCACACAAAGGCTTTTCAACCTCCTCAACAAGGCCAGTGTTCGAGTCACATGATATTTAACTTAGTAACTCTTCCAGCTAACCACCTTTGACAGAGCTGATAGGTAGTAGATTCTCACCAGGTGTGGGAAGAGGTAGCGAGAGCTTGCATTGGCTTATTAAGTCTAAGAAATGAAGTAAGAATGCATGGCAGTAGTAGTCTATTTGTTACTTGCAGTCCAGAAAAAAAAAATCCTTTTCAGAGAGATGGTGGGCACTGCTAATGTCTGCTGAATTCTTGCAGGATATGGGCAGATAGCTGGCTTTCATGTTAATCAGAACAACTCATGTTATGGCCTCTGCCCATAACATGCCTCTCTGCTTGAGGACCTCAGTTTGATCCTCAGGATCCACGTGAATACACCTAGTCAGGATGGTGTATGTTAGTCATCCTTCCCTGGGGAGGTGGAGACACGTGGATGGTCCTAGAAGCCTCATGGCCAGCCAGGCTAGTCTACATGGTGAGTTCCATGTTCCGTGAGAAATCCTGTCTCAAAAAATATCAAGTTAATATTGCATGAGGAACATCACTCTAGGTTGTCCTCTGGCCTCCAAACACACGAGTGTAGGTTCGCACATGCACACACATGTATACCTACACATACATTAACATTTTTTAAAGGTAACACTTTGTTCTGTCACTGAAGTCATATCTGTTATCATATAATGATAAACTAAAAAATAATGATATTTTAATGAATTGTATTTAATAGCTGTGTTTAAATGTGTAGCTCACAGAAACTTAACTAACTCTAAGCATATGATAAAATGCTCTACAAGAAAGCAAGTCATTTTCTTCAATGGTGTAGCCACTGGTTACTTGCCACTGCTCTTATAACTAGCCCTTCACCCACACTCATGCAAGTCACCCTAACTAAACACAAAGAAATTCATAGAAGCAGAAGGGGGACAATGGTAGAAGAGAAAGGGAATCAGCAGGAATGGGGTGGACAAGAAATGCAATGGGAGTGAATAAAGAAAACACATTATACATAAACTAACAGTGAAACTCATTGTGTATAGTCAACATGTACTAAGAAAATGCAAAACTGAAAAAGAAAGTGAGTCTTTCTGTACCTCATTAATGAAGTCCCCAATATCCCCAGGGTGTGGGGCTGCGGATCGGACTGGGTACTGTGGCTCAGCATGGATAGGCCTCTCGTCTAGCCGTCTGATTCCCACGGGCTTGATGGCATCAGGCTCCACAGTATCTGGTTGCTGGAGCTGGCTCAAGTCATAGTCCTGCAAGGAGGGGAATCAGAAATCCATGGGGATGAGCACGAGGAAGGGAGATTACAACCTTTGTTTTTAAACACACGCTCGAAATGCATGGAAATGAGTGCGATTTAACATAATGGAAAAGTTGCCACTGGGAGTTCTTCATGTTATGATTAAATATTTCTTTCACACAGCTCTTTCTTCTGTGTTTTCCATTTCTACAGTCTGTGCTCCATCTGTTTTAAAGTACTCCTCATCAGCTCCCAATGGGAAACGGCAGTGTGACGAGGTCTCGCTACAAGATGACTTAAGAATCCAACTACAGCATGCCCTGTACCACCAAAGCAAAACAACCAAATTAATGTCTCCAGCATCCAAAAGAGGTAATGGGGTGTTTTTTCCTGCTCTCTAAGGACGGCGTCAAGGTTGAAACCCAACCTTCTGTCCCTCCCTTCCTTCCAGGGTCTTGAGTTTCTTATCCACAAATTATGGTCTGTGGGATAGTCTGACTTGTGCCCTAGTTTTTCTTAAGAATGGCCTTCATATTTTCAAAGGGTTACTTAAAATATCAAACAAGAATAAGCCGCAGGGACCCTGTGGCCCACAGAACCAAAACACTTTCCCATCTTCCCTGTGGAAAAACAGTTTGATCTGGGCATGCTGGGCCAGAATGGTCTGGATTCCTCTCCATGTAGCCCTGTAGAATGATCTGGTAAAACAGCCTGTGCATTTGCAGAAAGGCAGGGGGAAGCCGTGAAAATGGTACTCTAGGCATAGGTTGGGCTCTTGCAGCTGTTCTCAGTTAGTGTAGCAGCCACTGGACAGGAGTGCACAAGGAAACCAACTCTATTGGGAGGGAATCTGATTCTAATCTGGGCAAACACTGTACTTTTCAAACCTCTACATCAATGGTTCTCAACTTGTGGGTCGTAACCCATTTACTGTCACAATTCTGGTGCTGAGTTTAACCAAAATGCTTAACCATTCAACAGTGACATTCACAGAAAATACCAACTTTCTAGCATTCATCTTGTTTCAGCATGCATTGCTCTGTCTAAACTCAGCTTAAATCCATTCTAAGCATTTCCACAGCGAGTCTGATTTATTCAGAACTCAGTTACTACGTCTGGCAGTGTGCTAGGTGTTGTACATATGTCTGCTCATTTAATCTTTTTAACACATTTTATCATCCCCGTTTAAAATATGAAGATGTAGAGTTACAATTAACCCAAGTCACCCACCCATGGTCCTGGAGCCATTAAGACACAAAACAGACTTGGACTTTGTATGTGTTAGACTCCACAGCCTGGCTCCTTTCACAGCCTACACTGTCAGAGTTGACAGTGAGTCAACTCAGAGTTACAAGAATGGATTTAAAGAGAGAAGGGCTGCAGAGATGGTCTGAGCAAAGATAAGAAAGCCGAGAACAACTCAAGAATCCACAATGTGCCTGTCACTCTGCCAGTTTCTTCATGAGGAATTTCTCCTGTCACTAATTCCTAACCAGTTTCATTGTTGTCCTTCTGGATCACAGTTGACAGAGCCCGAGGGGCTTGCTCAATTCACAGTAGGAGTAAAGAATGGAAATTAAAACTACGGGCACCTGTTTTCGATGTGTCTGATTTTAACTGTTAACACTAGGCTGGTGGAGAAGTTCTTATCCCAACATTACTCCCTCTGAGCAATGATGTACCTACAGTTTGATGTACTTACAGCTGGGTAAGTAAAGGCCCTGGGTTAGGTGGATGGAAAAGTCACCTCTACCTGGAATGTGCCATGTGGTGTATGATGAAGGGCAAGCCAGAGAGGGACACAGACTTTGCATACCACCAATTTGTAAAAGACTTAGTTGGACAACTGGCTTTAAGTTTGAGCCTTGAACCTCATGTAGGCTAGAGAGACACCCTCTATATGTGGAGAGAGAATCAACAACATGAACAGAGGCATGGGAAGGTCTGTTTCAACTCAATCATAACAAGACAGGGAGAGTAGATTTATCTAGTACTAATGTGTTCCAGTTGCAAACTTAGAGAATGTATGTATGAGCTATATGTTGTCTTAGAAGCCTTCAGTGATGCAACTTGACAAACCCTACAAACAGTATAAAGAGAGTTTTATTTAGAAAACTTTGTGCTTCCACAGGAAGAAATGAGGTTTTCTAGGCCATGTTTAATTATACAACTAGTGAATACAGGAGCGATAAGTGAAGGTAGGGTAAGGTTATCTCTTAGCAAAGCTTGTCCTAGAAAAGGGAAAATGAGGGCTAATTATATTAGGAGTTAACAAATGCTTCCACCTTCTGTGTGAACTTGCTTTATTAGGAAGTCTTGTGTACAGAAAAAACAAGTTAATCTAATGTTTAAAGACTGTCTCTTATCAGATGACATAGTCCATGATACTCTTGAATGTATTTTGTGATATTTTATTGTGATGGTAAAGAGAATATAGAGGGTATGTTGGTTTGAATGAGAATGTCCATCGTAGGCTCCAAGATTGTGAATGTTAGATCACTATTAGTGAGGGAGGGTACCTGACACAAATGAGCAGGTGTGGCCTTCATGGAGGAAGTGTGTCACTGGGGTGGGTTTTGGGATTTCAAATGCTCAAGCTAGGCCCAAGATCTCTTGCTTTTTCTGCTGTGTGGAGATATTGCCTCTTTCTCCAGCAACATGTCTGCCTGCATTACCATGCATCCCACCATGCTGATAATGGACTATACCTCTAAATCTGTAAGCCAGCCCCAATTAAATGCATAAGAGTTGCCATAGTCACAGTGTCTCTTCACAGCAACAGGACACTGACTAGGAGAGAAGGGCTTGCTTTCTATATCAAATGAAATAAGCCTGAAGGACTGGCTCATAATATTCAACCCTTGGACAGAGACCTCTACCCCAACCTCTTGGCCATGTCCACTGAATCTTCAGGTTGCAAATAAAAGCAAATTTCAACTAGCTAGCACCAATTAAAAAATATTCTTGTTAGCTGGGCAGTGGTGGCACACACCTTGTGAGTTTGAGGCCAGCTTGGTCTACTGAGAAAGTTCCAGGACATCCAGGGTTACAAAGAGAAACCCTGTCTCAAAGCTCAATATATAATTATATAATAAATTTTATATCTCTCTCTATGTATCTATGTATCTATCTATCTATTTATGCAGATAATTTGCCAACATTTAGATACATTTCTGATCAGAAAAGTGAAAGCTCTATAAAAGAGGGGGAACACTTCCATCCTTACAGGGTGACATATTGCAGGTGACAACAGCTACTCTATCAACAGCACCACTTCCTGGCCACCATCACCGACCAAAGCATAGATAACAGTCATACAGCAGCTTATTAATCTGCAGGTGTTTTCTTTCCAAAGCTCTGACTTACTTCCTTAAGAACCATAGAGTAGGCTTGAGGAGATGGCACAGTGGGTGAGAACATTTGTGTTCAAGAATGTCGTCAGATACCCAGCACCCATATAAACATTCAAAGGTGGCAGTATGAAGCTGCCACCTAAGCGCTGGTGTGGGTGCAGACAGAGACAAGAGGATTGCTGAGACTTGCTGTATAGCTTCAAGTTCAGTGAGAAAATGTCTCAAAGGGAACAAAAAGAGTGACAGAGCAGGACACCCAATGTCAGCCATTTACCTCAGCAACATATGAACATATACACACACATGTGCACACACCACATGATGCTCATGCATACAACAGACACCTAGACACAAAGACACAGACAGACAGACAGACATATATACACACACACACACATACACCTTTTGCCAGGCCTATAGAAAGTGTTTGTTGGAAATAAGTGTCAAATATAATTGCAGGGATAATGTTCATGCCAGCCATCAAAAGAACAGCTGATTCAAGGGACGTGACTTGGATCATGTTACTGTCCTTGGCAGTCATTCACAATGGGGAAAAAGAGAAAGGACCCTAGTCCCATCACTGAGAACAGCGACAGAGTGATTTATCTTCCTATGATGGCAGGATCCTGGAAAGTTACTCAGTTATAATGGGATAAAAAACAACCAGAAAGCCATTGATTTGCAGCAAGTTAGAAGCTAGGTTAAAGGGATGACTTAAGAGTTTCTTTGTGATGGCTTCCTCTGCTATGGCAAATGCAGCTGGTGGCAGGGAGCATGTGGCAAGGTCTTAGGGTCAAGGCACAGGGTTTGCTTTTGATGTCATTGTGTGTTATATGGCAAAAGTCCTGCCCTGAGGGTTCAATTTTAGACATTTTGATAAAACCTCATTCTATATGAATACCCTAAATTATATCTTTACAATCACATCTTGCTTTACTTAAACACAAAAATTACAACATGTAGGTTAAGAAATAAAATGAGAATTACAGAGGCCCGAAATCCTCTGCAGGTCTTTTGGGTTCGCGGCCTTATGCATGAAGACTGTAAACAACAAGGGATCTTTATTTAGACCTTGAACTCCAGGGGCTGAATGTCTCTGACACTTGTCTTATGACTGTCAACTTTTACAATGTGAACTTCTCAAAGAAATTTTATTTCCAGATTAAAGTCAAGCAAAATCATATATCAGCTCATTTTTGAGATTCATGTTAATTGGCAAAAATCATTAAAAGTAGGTGTGGGTCAGGGCTTTTATACTATTTATGCAATATTAGTACTTGCATTAAAGATCTAAACCTTTCTTTCCTTCTTTTCTTTCTTTCTTTCTTTCTTTCTTTCTTTCTTTCTTTCTTTCTTTCTTTCTTTCTTTCTTTCTGATTTGAATGCTGTACGGATGATTTAATTTGGGCTAGCCAGTGGGAGGTTAATAGCAGCTGAAGCTCTTGTTCTGGCTTTTGTTGTTAAAATTCCACCAACTTGCGATGATTTATAGTTGATTCATATGATAATAGCACAAATCTACCTTAAGGCATTTAGTTGTGTTAATAAAATAATAAAATAAAATGAAGCAAAACATCAGAATACATAAAATTCTAGGCTCCAGGCAAATATTTTACGGAAGTAAATCCCATGTTAGAATAACGGGAAAATTCATCCGGCATATTCCAAAGAGTCAGTGAGCACCTACTGGTTGCCAAATACCATTTTTGGATCTAAGGAGATAAAAGAAGGATGTCACCGTTCATCCCATGGCCTGTGAAAAAGGTGATACTGCTTGCATTTCACTGATGTCTGAAGCTCAGCAAGGGCCATGCTTCACTATGGTCGCAGGCCAATGTGACTAATGGTAAGAACAATGCTCTGAGGAAAGGGAAACTCCAAGTAGGTAATGTGTTACTGTGTGAGCAAGAGGACCCCAGTTCTTATCCCCAGCACTTGCATAAAACATTGGGCATAGCAATGTTGCCTGTAGTCCCAGTGCTGAGAGGTGGAGGTAGGAAGATGTGTAAGACGTGTAAGACATGCTGGGCAATCAGTCTAGCTGAATTAGTGAACTCTTAATTCACTGAGAGTCCTCATCTCAAAATCCACAGAGATGTAGAAAACCATAGAATGTTTATCTCTGGCTTCCACATGCATATTTACATGTACAATGTTTACATTATGATTCATAAAATTAGCAAAATAACAATTATGAAGTAACAACAAAAATTATTTTATTATTGGGGTCACCAAAATATGAGGAACTGTATTAAAGGGTTGTACCATTAGGAAGGTTGGGAACCACTGCTCTAAGTCCATGAAATGATCAGACCACTTGATCAGCGAGGAATTTTGCACTACCATAGGCCAGGCCTGTTACCAGTGGAAAGGTGTCTTCAGGATGGCTGGACAGATAGACAAAGTGACTTCAAAATGGCCGGACAGACCCAATGACTTCAGGATGGCCAGAGAAACAAAGTAACTTCATGTTGGCCAGATGGACAGACAAACTGAACAGTTTGTTTTAGGACTAAGTGGTCATGAGACATAAAGTAAATGTCAAAGTGAAAAACAGAGATTGTCAAATTGAAAAGAAGCTGACCATCGCATGGGTAAAGAAATCTTCAGACCAACGTGGGACGGAAAGGGAGAATGAATAAATCAATATGCATTCTTCCATCCTCTCAGCTCCCAGCATTAAAACAATCAAAACTGCCTTGACAAGGTGTTACCACATTGCCAAGCAACCGCTGACCTGCCAGTCAAATACCCAGGCAATCTTCATGTGTATTACACCACAGCTGCTCTTCCCTAGCAAAACAAGATGGTTGCCAGCTACAGAGGCAAACCAGTGCCAACATCGAACGAGCTGACACTTCCGTGTTTAAAGTCCTGATCGTGGTTTTGTTACGGAACCTGGCTTCAGTGAAATTTTATCACAAATTGTCCCCTTGAGTAAAATTTTGTATATTTTGGGGGGAAAGTAAAGCAAATGTGCAACTTATTTCAACTCAATCAATACTTTCTCTTGAGTCACAGTCATACTCAATGACGTCATAGAGCATCATGTATGTATGCGCACGCAATAGGCTCTCATCTAGCCCCACACTGCTCTTAGTTTATTTCTGACACTGGCCTTGAAATCATGATCTTTCTCACTCTATCTCTAAAGTTCTAGCATGACAGGCTGGCTATCTGTCCCTTATCTGTCTTCTAGTCTAACTCCTTTTATAAAGATATTTCTGAACTTTGAAAAATGAATTTTTTTACAAATGCATGGTGTGGTGGTTTGAGTATGCTTGGTCCATGGGAGGTGAAACTATTAGGAGGTGTAGCCTTATTGGGGTGGGTGTGGCCTTGGTAGAGGAAGTCTTTCACTGAGGGAAGTGGAGTTTAAAGTCCAATGTTTAAGCTCCACCCATTGTAGAAGAATCAGTCTCCTTCTGGCTTCATGTAAATCAAGATGTGGAACTCTCAGCTCCTTCTCTACCACCACGTCTGCCAGGGTATTTCCATGCTTCCTGCCATGATGATAATGGACTAAACCTCTAAAACTGTAAGCAATCTCAAATGTTTCCCTTTATAAGAGTTGTCTTGGTCATGGTGTCTCCCCATAGAAATGGAACCCTAAACTAAGACACATGGAATTTCTCAGTCTTCCTCTGTAATTTGATCATAAGCATAGAGACATAAATCACTTCTTCCCCTGTAAGTCTTGTCTTGAGAGGTAAGTGTTGCCACTAAAACTGTCTTCTCTTCCATATTTTCACCCCAACCTGAAACTTCTTATAAAAAAATAAATAAATAAAAAGTGTCACCCCTCAGATTAAGATCAAAGTAACCTACTGTTAGACTGCGGAGAAAGATAAACAGTTGAAGAAAGAGTGGCATCTGCTGAGGATATGGTGAGACAGAATGGAAACCTTCCCTTCTTTATGTCTTCTTGGACTATCTCAAGGAAGACTATTTTAGTTTCAAAATGAATTTACACGTGCAGACATTTCAACAAGGGAACTAAGTATTTGACTTTACAACACCGGATTCTAACATCAAGTGCTTTAGTTTAGATGTTGTCACCATTATAGTATAAATATGTGACTTAAATTGACTATACACATATATTTCTGGATAGACCTTAATATTCAGAATTCTAACTTTCTAAAAAGAAGAAAAGAAAGGAAGAAAGGAAGAAAGAAAGGAAGGAAGGAAGGAAGGAAGAAAGAAAGGAAGGAAGAGGAAAGAAAGAGAGGAAGGAAGAAAGAAAGAAAGAAAGAAAGAAAGAAAGAAAGAAAGAGAAAGAGGAAAGAAAGAGAGGAAGGAAGGAAGGAAGGAAGGAAGGAAGGAAGAAAGAAAAATAAAGGAAGGAAGAAAAATAAAGAAAGGAAGAAAGAAAAAGGAAAGGAAGGAAGGAAGGAAAGGAAGGAAGGAAGGAAGGAAGGAAGGAAGAAAGAAAGAAAGAAAGAAAGAAAGAAAGAAAGAAAGAAAGAAAGAAAGGGAGGAAGAAAGGAAGGGAGAGAGAGAGAGAGAGAGAGAGAGAGAGAGAGAGACAGGGGCAGACAGGCAGAAAAAAATTGACCACAAATCAAGCCTTAAACGGCTAGGTCATAAGAATTTCAGGATGGCTGGGCAAACAATCTCCTACAACACCTCCACTCTGATGTTGTTGTAGTGGGTACAAGATGTAAATAGGGGTGAGGTGGAGAGGACTTGGCTCTCGGTTGGGCTCCCAAAGGGCACAGGGTGGAGCTGGCCATTTTAACATTTTAGCATCATATAGCATCATCCGTCCTTTTCCTCTTTCCTTCTTCCACTTCGTTCTTTTCAGAACAGTGCTGACACTTATCTTACATTCAAATTCTTATTATTTTTTATTACTGAGATAGCAATATATTTCCTTTCAATAAAATCTAAATATGCAGCCGGGCGTGGTGGCTCACGCCTTTAATCCCAGCACTTGGGAGGCAGAGGCAGGTGGATTTCTGAGTTCCAGGCCAGCCTGGTCTACAGAGTGAGTTCCAGGACAGCCAGGGCTACACAGAGAAACCCTGTCTCGAAAAACAAAAAAACAAACAAACAAACAAAAATCTAAATATGCACACTTATGCTTATCCAGGAAAAAAAGAATACTAAAACTCATTACATAAAATTTTGTGTTCATCCAGATGAAATGACAAGATCAGAACAAGAGGAAACACATGTAAATTACACATACATTAAAGGCAGTCAACAAGCAGGAGTGGACATATGGGGATCATCCTGTATCTCACACTTTCCCTAGCTCAGCAATGTATACCTGGCCACCAGTGTGCTGAGAACAGCATGATAAAAGGGACTAACAATGTGTTGATCCCATCTCTGACAAAACTCTCCTCCTGTGAATTCAGTTTTGCTCTTAAAATAACTAACATGTGCTAGCATTTGCAGGTGGGTGTGCATGGATGGATGACTTGGAGGCTCATTAAGAGAGTGAACTTTGCCAGCAATAAAGATGCAGAAAGTGGTCTTCACAGTCGTGTCCAGACTCTGCCATCTGCTAGTTTGCTTATGAAGCAGAAAGATTTTGTAAAAGAATGGTTTCAAGGGATCAAATACAGAATGGTTAAATAATACTCTAGTTCAGTCAGATGGTTGGGCCTGGTTGCCCACAGAGACCCCCTGGCACAAGCAGATAGAGGGCCTGGATGGGCTTCAAGGGTTTTCTTGTATCTGTGCCTCATTCTTCTGTCTAGGCAACATGCCTAGATGCCAGATTTTAATTCTTGTCCAAATTGTATATTTAGACTTTGTGTTTTTTAGTAATTTGGCTGGATGGATTGAGTCCCTGGTTTTTACCTTTGTATATGTGCTCAATTTTGCAAATCATACTTAACCATTTAATTGGATCTTATTCTTGGCCTGCTCTAGAGAGTAACTACCAGTATTTCTGGAGTATATTACAGCTAAGTCGCGAGCCTTGCTGATCATAGACAGGCACACTAAAGAAAACACTACCATGTCTGATATCCAGCACAGTGAAGAAGAACAGAAACTTGCAGGACTCATAGGTCTGAAACTGAAACCGTACTGTCCACTTCACAGGTAGGCAAGCAGTGCACAGTGAATGACTGAGATCAGGTGTGCAGTAATGACTACCATTTATACAACTAAAGATAAGAATTTCCTGTGATGAAAGAAAAGTTATTAGCTGTGTTTCACATGTTCTATTGGTACAATTTCAAACTAGGTGCTGAATCATCTTGGTTCTTGAGACATGAACGAGTAAAGGAAGCTCATCACAACTTTGGGTCATGTTCAGAAAAGTCTGGCCTGGCAAAGAGGACCAACATTTTCCCCCATAAGGAAAACTGGCTTCTAGGTTCACGGTGCTCCTTGTATATAATGCTCTTCTCATCTGTATGAGCACTGTATCTTCTTTGTCTCATATATGTCCAGGGATGCAAGTCCCCACACCATGTATAATAATAGGTCAGATGTGTGCAGACTGAGGCGTCAAAACTGTTCATGAATTCTTATCACATATCATTCATATCACAACGATTTTCCACCCAAGAATCTACCCAGGGACTTGGGAACATATGTGATGAGTTCCCATTTGTAGGGCTTAAGTCACATATAAATCATGTTTCAATGTTAATGGCATCAGTGACTGCAAGTGTGTGTGGTTAGGCTGGCCTTGGAAGGCACATGTAGAAAATGATCATTCTGTGAGCACACTGGGCTCATGAGGAGTGAAACAAACTCCTTAATCCTCTTCACATATGCTCACAGCCTGACACGAAGGTACTGTTGAGGAAGATTTCTCTGAGGGTTCAGTGAAGTCATCATGTCTATAAAAGAAGCTAACTTATTTTCAGTAATAAATCTTGTTAAATATATTGATGGACTTTCTGTCTTCTAAAATTGGCACTATTGAAAGCTGTCCTTTGCACTCAGAACATAATAGAGCCTTCTCATAGAAATCTGGTTTTTGTTCACCCGAAGCTCAGTAATTAGCATATAATGTAATCAGGGTCCTCAGAAACAATTATCCACAAAGTACAGGCCAGATAATATGAGCTAATAAAGCTAGTTTGGTACAAAAGATAGCAAGGAAAACTTACTAGAACATGATCATCTTGCTTAGAGAAAGTATCTAGTTTCCTGTGATTGTAACTGGTAGAAAGTGATCATTTCTAAATTGTCCCATTTTCACAAAAGGTCAGGAAACAAGAATTTTATGTGCTTCTCTCCTCCCATGTTTCTGAATTCTTCAAAGTCAGTAAACACAGCCACAAGCTCAGGGAATAAATAGATTCTTTACTTGGTAAAGAATCCAGTTTGCAGATGTGTCCCTCAAACCATGGATGTTGGTTTGTATTAGATGTTATCTAAGAACAATTTCACTATGCTCAGTCACAAATACAAATGGGACATCTATAACTTTACACACACACACACACACACACACACACACAAAATCAGATATGTACTCACATATGCACACACACATGCACATACAGAAACAGATATGTACTAATACATCCCTCCCACAATCATAGACACATATATACACATGCACACCAACATGCACACACACACACACACACACATACACACACACACACACACACACACACACACACACACACACACACCCCTAGGAAACACTGAAGAGGAAGTGGAACGATTGTTAGGAGCCAGAGGTGAGAAAGAAAGAGAGCAGCACTGAGTCTTCTGGACATGAAAGGACAATGGCACTCATGGACACACAGAAGCTTTGGTCAAGATCAACCCAGTCAATGTGCAAGTATAGAACTGGAAGGGAATCCTCCACCCATAAGTAATGAGCTATGAATGCTTGTGGGTTATTGGGGAGGGATGAATCATTTTGTTTTCAAGGATGTGGACTCTGAGAGGGTGACCATCTCCAGTGGGTGGTCTTATGTCCAAATGTATGTAGGCAGGAAAAACTGGAACTTCTTGGGGCATTTGAAGTAAACAGATATACAAACAAACAAATCCATGGAGGGCTTAAAGTTGGGAGAGTATAAGGAGAAAGAGGGGTAGATCTGGGAGGAGTTGGGAGAAGAATGGGAGCAAATATGATCAAAATATATGAGAAGAAATTTTCAGAGGTTAATAAGATTATCACATTAAAACAAACAAACAAAAAAGGCCCATCTAACTGATGCCAACAAAGCAAACAAAACCTAGCTAGCTCCCAAGTTGTCTCTAAAATCTAAGAACTCACACAGAGTTCTCAATCATGGAAAGTGAAGACTCAAATGTTTGCTAATCCCAAGCACTACTGATGCTTATCATGTAAGACACAGAGGAACAGAGCAATAGGTGAGAGTATACAGTAGACCTGGAACACAAAGAGCAGGGAGAGCCAGGAACCCATTTTTGAGAGACCACTGGGTAGGGTGAGCCAGGAACTCAGTCATTATGAGAGCATTGCGAAATCCTCAGTTCTTACCAGGCCCCCTGCCCTGCCCTGTGTCAGTTAACTCTGCCTTGCTCACTGAGGTTACTCCTCAGGGTCTTCTGTTGGTTCTGATGACCAGTAGTCATTTAGTGATCTCCACTATCACCATCATGTCTTCTTGAAGACTAAGAACACCTGCCAGAGCTGTGGCTATGAGTGAGAATGTCAACTTTTTAAAATTGAGAGCAGAGGGGGTTGTAGATTTCTGTATTCCAAGACAGGGGTGGGACAGCCCAGAGATGAAAGCCACTGCATGGTGCAGGGCAGGGCAATGTATCAGTGACCTGAATGAATAAGAGCTTTGTGGAGGATGGTATAAGATATCTAAACATTTCGTCTTCATGTCCTCAAATGGACATTTAATCCTGCTTTGCTCCTTTCCAACAGTGAATGTCTACTCTGCCCGACTGTTCCGAGAGTCTAATGAGATCATAGTAGCAAAGCATCAACTGTTCCGAGAGTCTAATGAGATCACAGTAGCAAAGCATCCAGTTCATGCCTAACACCCATCATAACAGCAGCTTATACACTCCATTGATACACACATGGCCTAGTAACAGTGATTGGGTAAGAGTATGTTTAAGAAAGCATCAAGGACGCTATAAACATAATTTATGCTCAATAAATGCTGGCTTTAATGGAAGAATTATCATAAAAGTCTAAGCATTAAAGAGCTGCAAGCTTCTGTTTCCTACACAGGGTTTCAAAGGGGAAGTTTCCTTGGAAAGTGAGAAATGCCCTGTATTGTACATTCTCCCTGATTTTGTTAGAGATGTTGATACAGAAGGACTAGACACAGAGATCATTGAAAGTGATACAAGATTTGCAACCAGTTTTGATGGCCAAAAGGGTATTGAAGGACATTTACTAATGAGGGTAATTAAACATGCCTTGATAACCAGCAAAACCTGGCTGGTTATAGCAACGAGCCAGATAAAGAAGGAGACTCACAATAGGAAAAAGGACGAGACAGTATACTGAAAGGGTCTATCTACCAGCCAATAGTCCTAGGCAGAAAGAGATAACAGGTCTGTCAAAACACTGGGAAGGTTTCTTGAAAATAGTTTCAAATAAGGTCGCTCTGGCCTTGACCATGGCAGTCCATGAAGAGGCAGAGTGTCTATAAGCTCCCATCAATGTCTACTCTTTTACAGATAAGGATAAAAGGCACAGGATTCTACCATCCTACCCCCTTCCTTGGCTCCTATTATTTGTTAAAGAAATCAGGAACCCAGGCAGAGAAATTCAACTGATAGAGATGCTAATCTGGGGAGATAAGACCTGCCTTTGTGAAGGGCTACTTTGCTTTGATTTCTTCCTAATCAGCTGGCTGCCAGGAAGAAGGTTGCTTTGTTTTGGCTGGAGGAGCTAGACCCTGGGTAATCCAGCTACAGGCTAAATTTAAGACACACCTACTCTGTAGAAGAAAGCTGTCTTGCTTCCACTTATCAGGTTAATGGGTCTCTCAGTTTACTAAAGGTGGGCAGGTATAAACTGTGGTCATTTCTTGCTGAAGCAACAGAACAGCAATAGGAGTCTTTGAGACTACCTGCCTGTGACATCAAGCATGACAGACCTATACCTAAGTATCACAAGCTGTGTCCACTTACAGAGGAACAGTCCCCATTCACACCACTAGCAATATGCTCCTTAAAATGCTACTTATTGTGTTAAACAGTTGTCCAGATGTATCAAGGCCCCAGCTCCTGACTCCTACTCCACTGACTTTCTAAGCTCTATAGAAAAGAATTCTTAACAAGGACCATGGTAGAGTTGTAGAAAAAAGAAAATGCCAGGCTTCTCGAGAACTGACGAGAACGGCTTTCAGATTTAAAGAAAGAGTAGGTAGTTAGAAAAGGAAGGATATGAATTAAATACAAGGTGAATAAAAATACATGGTCATAAAGTATTCCTCTTTTCCTTAAGGACAGAGACAACAATTACACGAATCCATCAAAAAGATTTTTAAAGAGGGCGAGCAAGATGGTTTAGTAGGTGAAGGTGCTGGCCAGTGAACCTGATGGCATGGATTTGATCCCAGAGTCCCACATGGAGGAGAGAACTGACTCCTGCTTGTTGTCCTAAGACTTTCATGTGACATGTAGGCTGTGGCATATGCAGGAGTTCCTTCTCCCTAATAAACACATGTTGGATTTTATCATATAGCAAGACATTAGACAGCAACAGTAATTTAAGCCACATGGTAATGTAATGATGACAAACAGAATAAACAGTAGAAAAAGCAGAATAAGTAGTGGGCTCCAAACCACAGAACTACACAGACACAATCATTTACTACGAACCATGATTCTTTTCCATTTAGGTTAACAGAGGATGAAGATAGAAGGTCCTAATCCACCATAGAAAATCAAGCATAGATGGGTGTTGCGGTAAATCTCTCCAACCCAATTATGCCCCAGCAATGAAAATATAACAGAGTTAATATGTATCTATGCTGTGCACCTAGATTGGGCAGATCTACCACTACTCTACCTTCTTCCGCATCTATGAGACTCCTTAGAAGTTTCGGTTTCTCCAGGCCATGTGCTTCTGCTTCTGCTCTGCTTTTCTTCCTCCTCCTCTTCCTCTCCCTCCTCCTCCTCCCCATCTCTCAAACCTCCCTCTTTTCTTGTCTTTTTGCTCCACCTTCCCTCTCTCTGCCCAGTCATCAGCTCTCCTTCATTTTGCAAATTAAGGTGGGAAGCAGGTTTACAAGAAATCACCTGAGTGCTGACTCATTCCTTGTTCACAACCCCTCATGGGAGAACGGAATTGACATCAAATATAATTAGCTCCAGGGCTATCCACAACAGATGGGTCGTAAGTGTGATTGTCAAAATCTTTTGTATTGCTCACCAGTATGACAGGTCAAATGAGAAAGATCTATAACATCATACAAGCTGTTTGTGGGTGTAGGGTTCATTATCATAACAGATATGGTCTTCTAAATGGATATAAAAGCTTAACTAGAACAGGAGCAATGACAGACTGGCTACTGTTAAAGTAAAACGTCTGCTCATCATAAGACTTCATTTGGAGAATCTGGAGAGCAGGCTATGAGATGAGATCTTCAATGTACTAATCTGACAGAAAGCTCCTGTCTATCACCTGTAACAGTTCTGTCAGCTCAATAAGGAGAAGATAGCATTATAGAAAGAAGAAAGGCAAGTTGAATCAAAGCTTTATAAATGAAGATACAACTGGTTGGTAAGCCAGCAGGGATATCCCAACTAAATCATAACAAGACCCATAGTACCAGCGGGGCTGAGGTTTAAGCCTATACAAATCAGGGGACTAAAGAGATGGAGGATGTTGGGCAACTAGCATCCATACTGTGGGATGTGAGACATAAACAGCACAGCCATGCACAGCCACATCAGGAAAGTGAATGACTGCTCAAGCCACACATGTACACAGAAGACACACGCCTAACACATACCTAAGAATGTTCACTGACAGTTAGCTCAGAATACTCAAATGTTGGCTAGGTATGGTGGTATATAACTTTAATCCCAGCACTCAGAACTGTGAATTTGAGGCCAGCCTGGTCTACATAGAGAATTTCAGGTCAGCCCATGCTACATATGAGACCTCTTGTCAAACAAGTGAAGAAACCTGGAAACATTTATACTTTCCAGTGAAGCCCAATGGAGAAATAACACTCAGGTGTTTCTTAGCACTGAACACTGTTCATCAATGGTAAAATGTACCACGTTTACACTACATGGGTGGGTCTTACAGGTCTATCAGTGAGTAGCAGATGATATCCACAGTATGTATTGATGCTTTGTTTACATTAAAGGTAAAAATAAGTATTGTTAATTTATCATAACAGTAATTTGTAAAAATCTGTTTTTTTTGTGATCATCTTGGTGGAGGCAGAAAGGGGGTTTCTAGGATGCTGGAGGGATCAGTATGGGGGGCGCAGGTACATTCTTAAGTCTGTAGGGAGCCTCCTCTTCTCAGGATACTCAAAAGTTTGAGACTAATATTCACATTCTAACATCAAGAATAAGTCAGTTACATGAACAGGTCACAGCCTTAGAAGCCATATGCTGAGAACAAAGTGAAGCCTATGACAGGCCACCCATAGCCACTTTTATCTCCCACTCCCCAAGGAAGAGGATGAGAAAATGAAACCAACATGAAATCAGCACAAATTACCTGACCTTGGAGGGGGACATCAGTGGCCATGAGAGGATCTGTAGGCTTACAGGGCTTGGTTCTACCACCAAGGCCTTCCTACAGGCCTCTACTTAGAATGCAAAAGGGTTCATCAAACAAAGCATGCAGTACTGCTGAACTGGGAGCAAAGAAGGAATAGAGATGTAACAACTGCTGAAACATGGGTGAAGGTGTTAAAGCAGAGACAAGATGCCTATTAGAAAGCTCTCGCAGGGCAAACATAGCATCCCTGGAGATCCAGAAAACTTCTCAGGATAGTAGGGTAGTAGATAGAAAAAGAAGACATTCACAGCCATAAGTTAGTGTGAGCCAGGGAACTCCAGAGTTCACAAAAGGAGGAAACTAAAGATTTATGGTGATATTTTCAAGGTTTTGTAGAATGCCTTATGAGCCCCAAAGGCACATATGAGCACCAAGTTAAATGTCTTATTTAGGTTTTATTTGGATTTGTCAGACATCACTCTACTCCCAAGTCCACGGAGAATGACACTTCTCCTTGTGGACTACTGCTTGCCTAAATGACTCTGGCAGTAAGTTGGACCTTGCTCCGTAGGGACTTGGATCTTAGCGTTTTTGGCTTCACAGAGGCTAGGGCACTCTGCTGTGTCTTCGTCACTCCTCTTCACCAGCAGGCAGGTTTCCCTATTGGATCTGAATCTCAACCTAAACAAAGGAAGCCAACAAAAAAAGAGATCTTTCCTAAATGAACTGCTAGAGAGACTGAAGCAACTTCCTGGAGGAATTTATATAAATGGGGGAAGGGATTCAGACAGCTGACTCTGAGCTCCGGATTCAGAGAGCTGATTCTGAGCTCCGGGTTTATGTGCTACAATGCTGGGAATAGTGGATCCTGCCCCTGAGCCTCCAGTTTTATGAAACAACTGTCAGTTACTATTATGATTTTCCTACTGAAGCTTTGTGAGGGGGTTTTAGGTTGACACTTCCAAAGTGATAAGCAGAGGCTGGTGACATGGCTCAGTTAGTTGTTAAGAGCACTTGCTATGTTAAGTATGAGCACCCAAGTTCAAATCTCTGGCACTCAACATAAAAAGCCAGGCATAGAACTTCAGCACTGGGGGGCCAGGGACAAGTAACTCTAGGTGGCCCACTGGCTAGGTGGCCCTTCTAAAACAGGGCTTTGGTCCAATGTGAGACCCTGTCTCAAAGCAATATGGTAGAGAAGAAGAGAGGAACATACTTCTTTGAAACCCTCCTCGCTGGTGTCTTTCGTGTGTGCATAAGGGTATGTACAACTGCACTCACACACATGCATCATATACACACAAAACCCCAGAACACACACAATGAGATGAAAAGCACAACAATGAAAGCCGGCTATGATCAGTAAGTGAAAAGGTAGATTAATTAAGAATTAAGACACATGTGAATTTTAAAACTTAAACACATTTACACAAGTGAGAAACCCTGGGGTATATTTACAGAGCCTCTTTAATTAGTCAGTATTCAAAACAGCTTTACACACTTGAGTCAAGTTTTTAAGACATTTAAAAATGCCTCTCTCCTAAATGAGAGTTCAGACTGTGTAAATCAAGAACACAACCTGCAGTTATGGGCTGACAGCAATTCGCACGACTTTGCAAATGTGAATGAGAAATGTCAAATATAGAGACCAGGTATGACTGTGCTCTGCTTAACAAAAACAAAAACAAAAACAAAAAAAACATAAAAAATAACCATAAGAGGTGCTGGGAAATGTGTGTGTGTGTGTTTGTATATGATTATACCGATTAGTGAACTAACAAATGCACTCAAGACAGAAAATAATGTATTGATGATACGAACCCCAAGAATGGCAGGTTCTTTCTTTTCAGATTACTCTTTCTGACATTTGTTTCAGAAGCAGGAATGGTGTAGCTATAGCATCGCATGTATTGATGATACACTTGTTGTGACTTGAGAATACTTCCTTATTCCTCATCATCTCAAGGTGAAATATATGAATGAATGGCTGAATGTAGGCTGTGACACCAGACAGGCCCAGATTCAAATCCTGTGACCTAGGTCGACAATTACCTGGAATCTAAGTGGAGCTAATTTTGCAGTTAACAAAAGTGGAGTGTTCTCATAGGAATGGAAGGTTTCAAAGATTTTAGAGAGATATTTGATGTATGTGGCCAATGCCTGGCATGCAATATGGAATTCTTAAATTCTTCTGAGGACATCTTGGAGGCTGATTCTGAGGAAAACCACCTATGTTTTTCATGTATTGCTTATTCTCACTCTCCATACATATAGCCTTCTATGTACATGGCACACAGAAGCAAGTATTTTTTTTTAATTAGGTATTTTCCTCGTTTACATTTCCAATGCTATCCCAAAAGTCCCCCATACCCACCCCACCAATCCCCTACCCACCCACTCCCCCTTTTTGGCCCTGGCGTTCCCCTGTACTGGGGCATATAAAGTTTGCAAGTCCAAAGGGCCTCTCTTTCCAGTGATGGCCGACTAGGCCATCTTTTGATACATATGCAGCTAGAGACAAGAGCTCCGGGGTACTGGTTATTTAATATTGTTGTTCCACATATAGGGTTGCAGGTCCCTTTAGCTCCATGGGTGCTTTCTCTAGCTCCTCCATTGGGGGCCGTGTGACCCATCCAATAGCTGACTGTGAGCATCCACTTCTGTGTTTGCTAGGCCCCGGCATAGTCTCACAAGAGACAGCTATATCTGGGTCCTTACAGCAAAATCTTGCTAGTGTATGCAATGGTGTCATCGTTTGGAAGCTGATTATGGGATGGATCCCTGGATATGGCAATCATTAGATGGTCCATCCTTTTGTCACAGCTCCAAATTTTGCTCCAGAAAATCGAATAATCCCATTAAAAATGGGGCTCAGAGCTGAACAAAGAATTCTCACGTGAGGAATACTGAATGGCAGAGAAGCACCTGAAAAAATGTTCAACATCCTTAATCATCAGGGAAATGCAAATCAAAACAACACTGAGATTCCACTTCACTCCAGTCAGAATGGCTAAGATCAAAAATTCAGGTGACAGCAGATGCTGGCGAGGATGTGGAGAAAGAGGAACACTCCTCCATTGTTGGTGGGATTGCAGGCTTGTACAACCACTCTGGAAATCAGTCTGGCGGTTCCTCCAAAAATTGGACATAGTATTACCAGAGGATCCTGCAATACCTCTCCTGGGCATATATCCAGAAGATGTTCCTACCGGTAAGAAGGACACATGCTCCACAATGTTCATAGCAGCCTTATTTATAATAGCCAGAAGCTGGAAAGAACCCAGATGCCCCTCAACAGAGGAATGGATACAGAAAATGTGGTACATTTACACAATGGAGTACTACTCAGCTATTAAAAAGAATAAATTTATGAAATTCCTAGGCAAATGGATGGACCTGGAGGGCATCATCCTGAGTGAGGTAACCCAATCACAAAAGAACTCGCACAATATGTACTCACTGATAAGTGGATATTAGCCCAGAAACTTAGGATACACAAGATATAAGATACAATTTGCTAAACGCATGAAACTCAAGAAGAACGAAGACCAAAGTGTGGACACTTTGCCCCTTCCTAGAAATGGGAACAAAACACCCATGGAAGGAGTTGCAAGTATTATTTTAAAACAAGAAGAGAATTCTGCCACCTATTGAGCAACTACTGTAAGCCAGGCACCAACATAGACACCACAGAGAAATAAATGGACTAGATGTGACCTCTAAATGCAAGTTTTTCTCGATGAAGACTCTTAGAGGAAATATTTGCTGGCTCTACCCCGTTTTATGTCATGAGAGATTTAAATCATGCCTGGAATATTAAATTTGCCCAGGAAGTATCTGCCAAATAAGCAGACTTAGTGCTTTTTATACCAACCTTGTATATCTAGAGCCCAATATAAAAATTAATTGTACTTATATTTTTATTATCTAGTAGGGGAAGTAAGTAAACAATACAAGTTTAAGTGAAATAGGTTTAAGCTGTATGTTTCCTGAATCAATGATGTTAATATAAAATAAATACAACTATTAATGGTATTTTGGGAACAATAAAAATGTGTGACTTTATGGGAAGAATATACCAACTGGTTGATAATATGATATGATAAATGGCAGAAAATGCGATGGTTTCATAACACATAATCTTTTTTTTCCATTTTTCATTAGGTATTTAGCTCAATTACATTTCCAATGCTATACCAAGAGTCCCCCATACCCAACCCCCCACACTCCCCTACTCACCCACTCCCCCTTTTTGGCCCTGGCATTCCCCTGTACTGGGGCATATAAAGTTTACAAGTCCAATGGGCCTCTCTTTGCAGTGATGGCCGACTAGGCCATCTTTTGATACATAACACATAATCTTAAAGATTTAAAACACCACTCACCTGGTCTTCTTCTCCTCCACCTTCTTCATCATATTTCAATATATTATCTCTTACATCATCTTCTGGGTCAATTAAAAGCTGCTTGGCTTGGCGCTCTTTATCCCGCCGTTTCATCCATACCACAAACATGAGAACAAGGACTGGATAGGGGAGGAGGAGAAATGCACACTGCTGTTCATTCTGAAAGGCAGACTTTGAGAACCTCAAACTTCTGCATTCTCTATGTAAGCACATGGAAGGACCATGATACACTATTCACTCTGGTACTGAGCGTGGGCCGCGGCAATCCCCTGCCAGGGCACAGAGGGAAAGGCTTTAGTCTCCAGAGTCCCATGGACGTGCTGAGTAAACCGCTTGGCCCCGTGAGGCCTCATCTACAGAAGTGACTATATCTTCATCTTGACTTGTTAGAGGATTGATAGACACCCGGACAGAATGCTTCATAAACTCCAAAGACACAAAAGCAGCACTGAGTTGAACTGTGGCACTGGTCAGTCATCATTATACTCACAAATTCTCAGAGAAAGGCACTTCCCCTGGGGAGCAAGTGTTTGCTTAGAGGGTTAGGGCAGGAAATGAGGGCTTGGTGTGTAATTGGATTCCTGGTTGCTTTTTGACTCCCAGAGGCTGGTGTTTCTCTGTCATGCTATTCTGCATTTTCTTCCCTACCTCGCTGCAGCGATGAAGGCATGGGGATTAGTTTGCGCACTGAAATAATATTAGGCTTTCATCCTTCATACTCAGTGCCAGGTCTGCAACCATAAATTCTCCCAAGTTGATGTTAAAAATCAGTGCCAATTCATTTTCCTTCACAATGCCTGTGTCACTTTGTCATGGCTGAATCTATCATCCCTAAGTCTGTCTTGATAAGGCTGGCGTATATGGCACATTCTGGTTGAAAGTGAACTGCATGCCTGAGCACACATCTAGGAATAAATTCTGCCTAAAATCTGAGGGTATCAGTTTACATCCTGAAACAAAAAGATTTAATGACTCCTATTTGAGCACATTTTTATTATTGGCCATAAAAGTAAATATCTTCCTTTAAAAGCCAGATACATGATCTCATTTGCCATTGTTCAGGGCTAAATCTAGCAAGTGGATTATTAGTATAGCATGCAGGTTTCAAATTATAGTCAAAGCAGTCTCCACACAGGAAGTAAAAAATGCTCAGGCTTCTATAGTAATTGCTTGGAATAAAGGGACAGAATTCTAAATTACCAGAACACTTGTAAATGGAGAAAACATAAAAGAAATGGCCAACATTTTCAAGAAAGTGATTGGTGCATAGCGTGATCACACAATAAACTGGTCCTGCTGCTATTCCACAATAAAAGACTTGGCCCGGGCAATTCATTCTTTTAACCTGCATGCTTAGAAGTGGTTCCTAAAGTACTTTCTGGTGGTTAATTCTTCGCATTCCACTGAACCAAAGATTGCAAAGTATCTTAAAAAGAAGAAATTCCTTAATCTGCACTTATGCTAAAGACAGACAATTTATTGAGCTGTACAATCATTTCCATTATCAAATGTGCTCTATGTGGAGTATAACCTCTCACTATTTTGTGCAGTCCCTCAGAAACAAATACCTTGATCCTTGCATGACTGGAGCAGGCTGCTAACTGCACTTTATATGCAGGGAAGCGAAGGAAAGCAATATACTTATTTTCCTAAATCATCAGCTATGTGCCATAAATTCATACTCAAGTCATAAGGTGAGTGCTCGACTTAGGACTGCTTAACACTTTTTTTGTGGAATGTGCTGTGTGTGACCCCCAGCAATCAGCAGAGAAAATGGTTGAGAAAGCACGGGAACACAACTGGGGGCTTGCTGCAAATGTGTCCGTGCACTCTCTGATGTTCACTGTGGCTCTTATGCTAAGGGGACCCTGGCTGCCCCTGTATGATTATTGACAAGATGGTGCTCAGCCATCCAAAGGACTTGCTCAGTTATTTTGAGAGTGTTCCTTGCTGAGCATCCTAGAAGTAGAAAGAACCACACCCTGGGAGACAAAACACTCACTCAGCAGGATGATGATACACAGAAGGATAGCGATGATGGCGCCCGTGCCAAGCCCTGCACCCACGATCCTGTCCACGTCCGTGCAGTCTCCATTGGAGTCACACTGACAAACTTTCACACGCAGGATGGAAATGTTGGACTTGGGGGGATTCCCTGAATCTGTGATAATGATGGGAACTTCATAGATACCAGCTTCCAAAAATTTTATCTTTAAATTGAGCTGAGCAAAATCACCTACACAGAAAAGAGAAAAAGTCTGACAGTCAACACCTTATAAGATTTAGGAAAATTAAAAACAAAACAAAACAAAACAAAAAAAAAAAAAAACCTCTACTATTTTCCAGAATGTATTTTCTAGCTGTAACCCATTAAACACATTACAATTGTGCTGTACAGTGAGAAGCTGTTTTAGGTTTCAAGTGCTTTTAATATCTCACTTACACCTTATATAGTATTTAAAATAACATATTTTAAATGAGAAGATTATAAAGCATATAAAATTAATTTGCCATACCATGGTTCAAAAATACTGCACTACACATGCATTCAAATAATTAACCTGCTCTTACCATTAAGCCGGTTGATGGTCCAGTTTCTTTTAATAGTCACTGGAGATAAGGGAAGATCAAACGCGAACGGCCCGGCGTTTGGGTCTATGTCATAATCAAGTGCTGTGATGTTAATTGAGTTGGGTTCTGGAGTTTCACAGGTCTCCGCCTCTTGAGGTAACACCTGAGGGGCGTTGTCATTGATATCAAGTAAATAGATTTGCAGTGTTCCTGTCCCACTCATAGGCGGGATTCCTAAAAGGAGACAAAAGTCATAGTTGAGGGCAACAGTTTCTTAGCTGATCCTCAAATGTGGTGATTTTTTTTTTTGGAAGCCTCTTGTCGCTATCACTGTATCTCATGGGAAAATCTCACTGTCACAGTAGCTGAGTGGATGGTTTTCAGAGCAAGCTCACAGCTTCCTTCTCTCCTGGGATGGCTTTGAGCTGTTGGCCCCACCCTGTGGGAGCTCGCATGGATCTCATGCCTCTCCAGGGTCATGAATAGCCCTCCTCCTCTAGCAACTGTGGAGAATATCACAGAAGCACAGGAGCTCATGAGAATATGAAACATGCCTCTGGATGGAGTAACAGGGCATACGAATGTATGGAGGAGAGTTCTGAAAGTTCAAATCCAGCAGTAACCATTGCAACTATTTACAAGCAAGAAATAGAAGGCCATAGGTGTCTTGGGCACACCTACCCTGGGGGTAAAAACATGTTTCACTCATCAGCCAACTATACTTATAAGAAAGGATGGGAAGGTTCTTTGTACACTAATTCACTCAATTCCTCTGAAGAAGGTTTAAATAGATGAGGGGCCCAGTCTCTGCAAGCTGTTCATGGCTGTGGGCTTTTTTGCATATTGTAGAATATACAAAACTGTCCTACATAAGTGTTCTGACTGACCTTAAACCTGCTCTCATCAGTCCTGAAAATCTTATCTCTCCCAGCTCATGTGACCCTTTAGTTTGTCTGTATTATAATATCCACACACACCTAAAAAGTTTTATGTATGTGCATTTATATGCATATCATTTACTTATATGGATTTTATAAGCAGTTATATGTGCTGAATCCCAGATAATTAAGTGACATAGCTGGAGGTGATGAAATTAGGCACGTGTACATGTCCACAGTCCTAAGAAGGAGGTGGGAAAAAATATGGGGACGGCAATGGACCAGAGGGCAGGAGCACTGGCGGGAAGAGTTCTCATTCTCCTCTCGCAGAGATCCACTCTTCCTGTTTCCCTCCAAATCAACACTGTGATGGTGGAGGAACCTCTACATCTACTATCACTTTAAGACTACTTGCCTCGCTCAGCATCACTTTACAAAGCAAGCATCAGTGAAGCTATTTGTCAACAAGAAAACTAGGGCACAGAGACCAAGAGCTCGCCCGTCCTAGGAAGCTCCCCCTTCAACCCTGAAATTAGTCAAGTCCACCCATGGAGGTTTCTGCTCCAAAGGCCTCACTCCTTGCATCTCAAATACTCCTTCAATTAGAAGCAATCCATCTTGGTACTCGAAAAGCCGGGTGGTACCTCAAAGTCAACACGGAGCCATGTCACTTTATGACTCTTTGAGTCTCTACACAATGGAACTTTTAAGTTCCAGCAGAGGGAAGAAAGGGGAGTTTGCATAAAGCCAGGGACTCTCCAGCAGGCAAGGCGAGACACTTTACTACCCCTGCAGCAGTGGCTGATCCTGCAGATGCCCAACGCTAAGAGGCTGAGTAGAGGTCTTAAACTAGAAAGGACACAAAATACTGCACTCGTCTGGGGCCAAACACATTTTTTTTTTCATAGTTGCTCATGCAAGTGGATCTCATCACCACAATTGCATATCTTGATCACCAATTTGAAGCTTGTATTTTTTTTCAACAAGCAAATACATTCATAGTCTAACACTAAAAACACTTAAAAATGTGGTTCTGATTTCATTTTGAAACTATTCACAATGATAGAAATATTCCTGTGAATATTAGCTTGTGCCAAGTACTGCTTTAAAAAGCTCTATTTGGACAATGCTATCTAACTCAAGGCAGTGGAAATTAGCTATTAATACCATTATATATTTGTTTCACAAAAATAACATAAAGAAAATAGAGTTGAAACTATATTATGAACCCCACAGAAAGAACAGGACTGCCTGGTGGTGGCACATGCCTTCAATCCTGGCATTTGGGAGGCACAGGCAGGTAGATAGGTCTCTTGAGTTTGAGGCCAGCCTGTTCCACAGAAGAGCCGGAGGCTGGACATGTGTGAGAAGTAGCAAAGCTCTCATTTGCATTTATGTATGTTCTCCTTATTTTAGATATTTAAGAAAACACACGTATTTTAACCAACTCACATTGGAAAAGAAAAAGTATCAAAATATATGTTTCAAAAGCAACTGTTTGACAAAGCTCTTATATTCACTTTCTGTATATGTACAAAAATAAGTTTTCTAGCACATTACAGAAATTCGTCAGAGAAAAAGCACAGAGAACGAAACATAAAAAAAAAAAATCACATTCTGGGAACACAGAAGATAGACTATACCTATAGCTCACACAGCATTTGTATCTTTACGTCAGGGCAGGAGAGCAAGGACACCCATGATCTCAATGGCAGCCCACTATAGAAGTCATTTGTACACACAGAACACTTCTTGGAGATGGCAGAGAAATGCTTTATAGAAAGCCAGTGGGAAATGGGAAGAAAAATTTGGGACTTAAAGACAAAACAAAACTTTAGAGCCTTAAAAGAGTAAAGGTCTGCTTTCTGTATAATTTAGCACTGCAGAAAGTCTTAATTCCTACATGAGTACAAAAGGCACTGCTCTCTTTAACACACAGGACAATCCAGCAAATCTATTTGATTACATACCATTGTCAGAAGCAAGGAAGGTAGCATTATAGATGTTGTTTTTTACATTTGGCGATTCTCTGTCCAAAACGGCAATAGTAGTGATCTGCCCATTCACGGGGTCTATTTTCAGCCAGTTGGCAGGATCAGACAATTTTGTGTATCTGCAAAATGAAAGGCCAGAGACTCAAATATTTTTTGATAAGAAAGTTAACAAATGTAAATTTTACAGGTTTAATTACAAAGCTGCAAAGCCCTCATTGAGTTGCATGGCTGTAGGTGATGGGCGGATACAGAATTTTAAGGTAGAAAGGTATGTCTGTGGCAGTGATCCCGGGAGGTATGCAAAGGCCATGGAGCATCAAAGGCACAGGAAGGGCTGCAAAGCTTTCGGGGTCAGACACAATATACAGTCTCACTGTGGTGAGCTGAGGGAGAGTTATCCCATCTCAGTTCAGACTCCCGCCTACTTCAATTCATAACAAAGGTACTGACAATAGGGCTCATATACAGTCTCTATGTCGGAGCCCTGTCATACAGAACCTGGCAGAATCAGAAGCTAAAGTGCACAGCACAACCCACTCCTTTGCTCCATCACCTTACAGGAGAGACAAAGCCTCACTAGAGAGATCCCGTAAAATCCCATTCCTACCAGGGTCCCCCAAATGGGACCAACCTCACACTTGTGTCCTTCAAAGAGCCCCACAGGCTTTCATCTGTAATAACAGATTCACTTCTTTTCATTCCTTTTAAAAATGTGAGCTGAAGTTTTAAAACTCAGATAAATAACACATAGATTGGACAGGCCATGGTATATTTTGAGAGGTGAAGTCTACAGGACTTTAATGCACCTGTCAATTAGCCATTTAACTATCCTGGTTTCCATGTATGGAGAACTGGGGACTCTGTAGTCATCTGTTAGCAGCATCCTGAAAGCACTTAAACCAAATTATGAATTAAATTTTAAATTTATCTTCAGCGACTACAGAGAACAGTTGGATGCAGTGGGCCCTGCAAGCCACTCAGTCCCACCTCAGGATAAATTAGGTTTTTCTGAGGCTGGAAGTCCATACATACACATCTTATAGGTTTGTTGCAAAGATATGGGGTGAGCATCATTCGCCGACCCATTTTGGCCCGGCATATGTTTTCATTTTGCTGGGCGTGTGGAGAAGAGAGAGTTTGTAATTTCCTCAAGCTTCCCTGCTAATTTACTGTGTTGCTTTTTTATGTGTTTGATACAAAAGTACAGGCTAAGTAATTAATATTTTTAGTGAAAAAGACAGTTTTTTCTTCTAACAACATATGAACAAATGCAGTCTTATATTTTTTAACCTAATAAAGTCATGGATGTTCTAAGAAGGAAATACACCAGAGAATTTAAAATGATTTCAGAATACACAAGTATGTCTCCATTTGGTCTTTCTATGGGTGCTGAAGACTGAAGAAGCCTATTTTTGTACAACAATATTTTTTAATCTGAGAAAATATTAAATATTTTCGGTAAGACATGGGAATGTTAGAGCTCAAAGATGAATTTCCTTGAGGAATGCAGCTCAAGGTAGGTTACTCATGCTCCAGTGGATGACCCTACAGCCATGCACAGTCAGACAGAGCAAACTGGACCCAGTGGCTATGAGACAGAGCACATGAAGGTGGGAAGGTGGGAAGGAAATTCAGTACGGGGAAACTGGTAGGAGTGAGGGGGAGGGACCAGGGGGGAATCTGAATCTATGCACGAAATTCCTAGAGTAAATTAACATTATATTCAAAAGTAAGAAGCACTGAGATAATTTTATCTTCTAATAATTACACTTGGCTGTAATGGATGTTTCTTATAGGGTACACTTAATAATTTCCACACAGGGCATAGAACAGAATCTAATTAGGACACCTCAATAGTGCTTCATACCTGATATTCTGTTGCATATATCGATCGGGGTCCTGAGCAGTGAGCGTGGTCAGCATGGTACCTGCGTGGAGGCCTTCCTCTTGGCGAATGATTTTAGGATTTGGGGCAAAATAAGGATTTTCATTGACATCAATAACTGTCACAGACACAGTGGCTGTCGACTGAGGTGGGTGCTGAATGCCTTTAGCTAATGGCACTTGGTTTTCTGCAGCAACAGTAAGGACAAACATCCTATTCGTTTCAAAGTCAATTGGCTGAAAAAGAAGAATGGAAACCATTTGTTTTTTTTGGGAGAAGTAAGAATATTTCGTTCTGCTGTTCATCTGTCTCTGAGTCTCGTTTCCAAAACATTAACTTTTACCCTTCAGTTGGCAAAAATTTCTCCCGTAATTTCTGGAAAGCATGCAGGATGGTCTCATTGAAACTCACCCTGACAGGGAGATTTATGTTCCTCCAAAACTGCATGTGATTGTTGCATGGAGCCATTTATTTAGATGTCTGTAGAAACTAGATTTTTTTTTTAAATCAACACTGAAAACCAAAACTAGTAAATAATCCGAGGTCAGTGAGAACACAAGGATTTATAATCTCAAACATTGGGGAAAGACTGCCTTTCATCATGTAAGAAAACTCTCACTAGTCAGCAATGAATTGGAAAAATACTATCTAGTTAAAAATAATATATAATTGAAAAATGCTATACAATTTTTTTTAATGAGGTTAAACCCTAGTCCAGTTTAAGCGTCTCTCTGGGCTGGTGAGATGGCTCTGCCGACACGCATGCTTGCCACAAAGCCGGGCTGGCCTGAATTCCATACCCCGGAACCATGATAGAAACAGCTGATTCTCACAAGTGGTCCTCCGACATCCCACACATGTGTCTCGGCATTCACATCTCTCCACCTCCAAAACAACCAACCAACCATTCAATGTAAATAAAAAGTATCTTTCATAAATTAAAATCCACATTGTGGAATGAAATGTGTTTACACATACTCCTCTTGGAACAAATGTTTTATAGGTAGATTTTTTTTTCTCCTTGCTTAGCAAACTAAAAATCTGGCTGTCTTCCACAATAACTGTGAATATTTTGCAGGATTTTAAACTCCCACATGAGAACACTCCAAATGATTAATGCAATGCACATATTAACTGCTAGAGTCTCACTGAATCCTCTGTCACTAGAACTCTGTAGGAATTTCACTCTGGGTTTCTCTTAGTCAGTGAGTAATAGATTGCCAGTGTGGTAGTAACAGGGAAGGTCAGAGGGTGTTGTCCCTTGCTGCTGTTGATAACCTAAGAATGACCAAGAGCTGAAGCTCATGAGAAAGCTATGTAATTAGCACAAAACCCAGCAGCATCCTACCCCAGATATCTCCAAATCATCAAATCCTGTGCAGTTTTCTCTTACTCTAGAGCTCTGAATTCTGCATGCCCACTGCAAATGCTTTAAACAAGACAGGAAAGAAGCTGGTAAGGCTGTAATATGTTCAATGACTGAAATGCCCCTTATGTACATTTACTTATGTTAGTGATGCCCGTGCAGTCTGAGACCTACATCGTGTGTAACAACCTCATTTGTCCTTCACAAACGCACAAACACTTGGAGGCTGTACTCAAGGCTTCTTCCATCAAGGCTGTGCAAGTGGGGATGGCCACACAGCTTTGCAGGACAGAGCTGAGATGCAAACACAGAAAATGTAGTTCTGGGCTGGCACCATGGTTTCTTATTTGTCATGTGTCCAGGAGATTTCCAGCCCTCGTGTAGACACAGATCATAACTCCTGGAAAGTAGAAGTTTCTGTGATGATTTCTCTCCAGGGCTGACAGGTGGGTTCATGTGATCAAGTGTTTTAGGTGGAATGGATGGTAACCTGAATGGCTTTTTACAACGATGTGTTTGTTACTATTGAAGAGCTTTCTCTTTGGGCATGCCACCATATAGTTCTGTTTCTTTCTTTTTGCAATCAAATAATAGAAAGCTACTCTTGTATTTTTGTTTGTTTCTGCTTTTTGAGTTGAGGTTTCTCTTTGTAGCCCTGGCTGTCCTGCAACTCTGTAGACCAGGCTGGCCTGGAACTTCCAGAGATCCACCTGTTTCTGCCTCCTGAGTTCTGGGATTAAAGATGTATGCCACCATGCCTGGCTAGACTAGAAAACTAGTTTCTTAAAGTCACAAAAATAGCATTTAAAAATAGTCATGTAAATGCAAAATATTTATAAAATGTAGGCTCCCCAATCTACTTGTTCCATTTTACTTTTGTGATTTGTCTTCTGTCTTTTCATTCATTTACTCTCTGCCCAAACTCCCTGAGAATAAGCACTGTATTCCTCCTCTCCCCTTTTCTTCCTCCCACTACCCTGATGGGGACTGAAGTGAGAACCTGGTGTATGCTAGACAAGCACTCCAGTTATCAACGGATGGCCAACTCTTTGGGCTGTGAAAGGCCACTAATGGATCAGCTATATTCACTTAACTTGCCTGAAGATACCATGTCTTCAGAATGGTAAATCTGTACAAATTGGTTTTAATTGTGGTGAGAATGGGAGAGAATTTATGTTGTCCTCAGTGTCAACATAAATTAAACATTAACACATAATGCACTAAGTAGTCAGGGATTCCAGACTTGGTGGCATTTAAAAGAAAAAAAAGGTCCCAAGATTTCACAGCAAAGCAATGGGAGAGGGCACAGGCTGGTGCCTGCTAGGTAGCTGTCTGCGGTCTGTGATCCAAAGGACACTTACTTTTACCACTGTGACTAGCCCATCATTGCTGTTGGGGTCTGTCAGGATGGCAAACCTTCCTGTAGGGTCTCCACCACTGATTCTGTATGCCGCATTCCAGGCCGGCGTGTGGGGCTGATCTTTGTCCGTGACAGTTAGGTTGGCTACAATGACGTCCACCCTGTTCTCAGGGACTTCTCCGTAGAACTGCGAGAAAGACAAGCCTCAGTCTGAGATGTGGCTCTCTGAAGGCCACGCTGCTGATGACACTGCCTGATTTTACTGCCCCATTAAAGGTTTAAGATCTGCACTAAACAAGGAGATAGGTAATGCTGGTGATCACCCAGTTTATGCCTGACTAAAAGGAAAAGATGCCACCCAGTATTTTTTTTTCCTTTTATGCTGCAGTTTCATTAGTATTAAAATTAGCATCCATTTGTGAATATCAGTGTGATTAATGTGAGGTCCAGAGAAAAGACTTATACATAGGAAATAACTTGACTCGGGATCTAGGTAATTACTTGCTGGAAAAGTAGAACAAATCAGGCATGGATTTCAGGCATCTGAAATATTGGAAGAATTCTGTTACCACTACACCAAGGTATTTGTTACACACAGAGTATTTTAACTTCTGTAACAATAACTGGGGGTGATGAGGATCTACAGTTTTCAGATGCCCATTCTATATAAACTTCTGAGTCAATGGCCATTCTTCTATCAGGGCAAGCAAGTTCCATTTCTGTTTAATGTATTTATTATTCATAACAAAACCTCTTCCAAGTAGACCACACTGCTGAAGCTCTTTGAGTGACAGGTTGTACTCACAGTCATGGCAGTAAACTCTGGAGGATTGTCATTGACATCTGTCACCGTGATGACGGCTGTGGCTGTGTTTGAAAGGCCATAAGTGGGATTGCCTTCCATGTCTGTGGCTTGAATTATTAACGTATACTGTTGCACTTTCTAAAAAGACAAAAAGATAACAAGTTAAATGATGCTAATTCCTCAAGAAGACATAACAGTTGTTCTGCAAAGGGCTCTTTATTACCCACAGAGAGCACAGCATCCTTCATTCTGATCAACATGACTTGCAATTTCCCACGTGGAGTTTACTTTAACTCAGCAAGCACAGGTCTGGTCCTTGTCTGGGGAGATTTAACTGTGTGTATTCACTTTGACTCTTGAGAAGGAATGCATTGAACACTGCAGATGTGTGAAATTCATGCCTGAGTTGAAGCCTCCATCTGGTTTCAACCTTTCTCTTTTGCTACAAGGTTGCCAATAAGTTTTCAAGTCTTTTGGCATCTCATATATTAATTTCCAGACAGGTTAGGAGAGTAAAGGTAATGAGGAAGCCAAGAAAGGAGGAAATATATGCGATTCACAAATTGACAAAGTATGTTTGCCTTCCCTTAATATTTTATATATGTATGCATATATTATGTCTTTACATATATTCTGTCTTTTATAATTAGCTGATAACAATATTTCTCCCATTCCTCATTAGAACCAACTGTTCAAAAATTACATAAGAGCTATTTACAGTTTTTAAAAACATCACATTTTCAGGCTGGAGAAGGTTGCTTAGTGGTTAAGAATACTTGTTGCCCTTGCAGAGAACTGGGGTTAGAGCCCACAGGCTGGTCCACAAGTGTCTCTAAGTCCAGGTGTTTGGATATCCTCTTTTGCCTTTTGTGGGTTCCAGGCATGTATGCAGAGAACATAATATCATATAGACAAAAAAATCCATACACATAAAGTAAAGAAATAAAACATTTTAAATACAAGTTCAACTGAAAGTTATATATTTAAATTATTAGTCCTAGACCACAACAGGTGTTAATTGAATAGGTACATAACGAATGGATCAGCACTGAGATATAATACAGTCTCTGTTGTTTGAGCACCACCTTATCACAGAGAGAGACAGAAAATATTTACACGAAGGTGATTTTTATCAAGCAAGCACACATTACTTGAAAAATATAGATTGGCAATTTTAACAAGGATGCAAATGAAGCTATAATGAATGTTTAATGAAAGTTGAGATTATCTTAAAAATCTATACTGTCGGCCTACAGCATTTTATTTGCAGAAAACCTAACCAAAAGCACTACCTAACGACATTTGAAATCTCCATGAGAATTGGCATAGAATAAAAAGGATCATATTCTTAAATGCTAAACCATTCTCAACAACAAAACTCTCTTCTTCACACTAAGCAAAACAAGTGTCCCTGCAAAGTGCAGCTCTGGTTCTAAATATAGCCGACATTATAAATGGCCACTCTTACGGGAGACCTGCAGCTTGGAGGAAAGGGGTGCAAATTGTGGCGTTTGATGTTGTCATTAGAGGGAAGGGCAAGGACCAGAAAGAAATGGTATGGAAAGCCAACCTCACACACAAGAGTTTAAACTGCCGGTGGATTGAATGCCAATCTCTGGCAGATATTTATGTTAGATTCCTCATTTCTTCTTAAAAGAAAATATATCATACATTTTAATTGGAAAAAACCTGCAGATATGTAGTACAGGATGAACCATTTTAAGATTTTTATAACCTGCAACATTTCACTACAGCCCAGAGTGGACTCAATGGCTTTCCTTCTCAAGCCTATTGGTTTGGAGAAACTCTGGGGTTGGGGTCTGACCCCGTTAACTACAGGCAACACATAGCTCTGCTAGGGAGAGAGAATTAGTCACTCCCAGGGATAAGCCCTTTAATTGGTTATCCAGTTCAAAGTGGTCAACCCTGAAACCATATACACACAAGTAACAGCATGGTGTGTGTGTGAGTGTGTGTGTGTATGTGTGTGTGTGTGTTTGTGTGTGTGTGTGTGTGTTTGTGTGTGTGTGTTTGTGTGTGTGTGTTTGTGTGTGTGTGTATGTGTGTGTGTGTGTTTGTGTGTGTGTGTGTGTTTGTGTGTGTGTGTGTGTGTGTGTGTGTGTGTGTGTGTGTGTGTGAGGCCATCTATTTGAGTAGTGAGGTAGGAAGCAAGGGCTTACAGGGAGGAAAGGGAAGGGGAAATGATATACATTTTAATTAAAAGATAAATCTTATAGTTGCTCATTCACTTTCATCCTTTCATGGTTACTGGGAGACCTCAGGGGGACATTTGATCAGCTTCCCAACTGAAAACTACAGAAATAAAAATGTACTGTGATGGGGTCTGACAGACAGTTCAGCAGGCAAGCAGTACTGGCTGCTCTTCAGGAGGACCTGGGTTCAAATCCCCACACCCACATGGTGGCTCAAAACTGAAACTCTAGTCCCCAGGTATATGACTCCCTCTTCTGGTCTCTGAAGATACCAGGAATGTATGTGGTGTGCAGACATGCATGCAGGAAAACACTCATGCACAGAAAATTAAGTGACATTTAAAAAATGTATGACTTATGAAATGCCATTTGTGTAGCTACTACAGTTCTATTAACAATGAAAATCCAAGTTTTTTTCCAATTTTTTATTAGATATTTTCTTCATTTACATTTCAAATGCTAACCCGAAAGTCCCTTATACCCTCCCCCTGCCCTGCTCCCCTACCCTCCCAATCCCACTTCTTGGCCCTGGTGTTCCCCCTGTACTGGGGCATATAAAGTTTGCAAGACCAAGAGGCCTCTCTTCCCATTGATGGCCGACTAGGCCATCTTCTGCTACATATGCAGCTAGAGGCTCAAGCTCTAGGGATACTGGTTAGTTCATATTGTTGTTCCACCTATAGGGTTGCAGACCCCTTCAGCTCAGGGATGGATCCCCGGGGTGGGGTAGTCTCTGGATGGTCCATCCTTTCGCCAAGTTTTATTTTTAATAATGCTATAAAACATATGGACATGCTGTGTTTTCTAATGTCTAGTCTATAAAAAATACTTAAAGTTATATAAGCACAGTAGATACAATTTTGGATTGAGTTGAGATGTTGGGTTCCATTGATAATCGTTGAAATTTCCTATTACTTCAAGCAGGTATTAAAAATCTTTAAGCTTCACAAGAACATTTTGTTGGTTGTAGTGGTATATCCCTGCCATCCCCGGCCTTGGAAGCTTGAGACAGGAGGACTGTTATTAGTTCCAGACCAATCTGAGCTATAAAATGAGGCCAATCTGGGCTGGAGAGTGAGACCCTGTCTCAACTACAAAAAGTCAAAACTTGGGACACTGTTATTTCTTAAATATAATGTTTGTGAAAATCAAAGTAACCACCCACTTGATAAATAACTTAGTCGCCACGTCCAAACAGTACGCTGGAAAATGCTCTTGCTTTTGGTAGGGCAGATGTGCTAGCTTATGATTTCAGCATCTGAACCATCCAGAAGGCCTTGCTTATTTAAGCATGCTTGCCTGGTACTGATGTGTGACAGTTCCAAACTCTGGAAGCAGGATCCCATGTAGCTCCAAGGTCTTCTGTCCCTCACTTCCTGCTCCAGATGATATAAACCCTTTTTAACTTTGCTTATTTCTAACACCACCTCTCACTGACTAGCATTTTAGCAAGTCTACCTATGATAATTTCTTTTCCCCACACTTTCTGTATTTATATTTAGTGTTATCATGGCTTGATCCACCTCCATGTCAATCCCTCTGTCTACACCAGAAATTCTCCACCAGTGTGTTTGTGCCCAGTGAAAGTACCGCTTTCAGTGTAATGACTTAGGAATATCACTGGCATATAACGGGCTCTGGCTAGGGATTCTGTGGAACATGCACAGGACAGACCCTGCATCAAGAACCAGTTCAAACTGTCTGTAGTGTCTGGTTGAGAAAGCTTGGCCTTGAACAATTGCCTTTCTTCTGTTCTGGACCAAACAGGTGAAAGTCAAGTGTTCAAGGACTTCTGAAATTCCTTGAGGTAAAACTGTTTTGGGTCTTCGGGAACATGCCCTACAACACATTTCTCTCACCATGTCTAACTTTTATGTCTATTTATACTTCAATTTGTGTTTGCACCCTGACCCTCAACACATATACACACACCAGAAAAGCACATATAACTACTTTTCCAAGGAATTGAAAGTGGCTGCATGAGTGATGATGTCATCATTCCAAATTGGGAAGTAAGAAGTTATGGAGGATTTAAATGAAGGGATGAAGGAGACATTGAGGTCGATGCCGTAAAGGGTCCAAGATGCCAAAGTAAAGACCTCTGCCTTCATTTCAGAAGGTGTGATGAGCCATTTACCATTGAGGAGACTCGGCATGTTTGCTGATTATGAAGGGGGCTGCAGAGAAGTGAGAACTGAACTCCGTAAAAGTAGGAGATCACATGTCAGGACCAACAAGGAAGCCAGGGCACAAGTATAAGAAGTATTTGGCCTAGGAAGCAGCAAACACTGGACTTTTCCTGCTTTTTCCCAGAAAAAAAATAAACACTGTAGAACAAAAATAATGGACAATACTAAATCAGAAACAGGGACTGTCAATTATGCCAGTGAAAAAATGGCTGCAAGGATTTATTGAGCAACATGTTCACTGAATGCTGAATGCACCGTGCTACAGTATCCTGCCAACTCTCTCACGAGATCCATGTTATACTTGTGGAGACCAAGGGTTATAGGTTAAAGAAGGTCCAACAGATCACACCAAGCAGAACCCCAGATTCAAACCTGGCAGGGAAGCTGTGGGAGGTAGTGCTGTTTTAATGTGTGGTTTAATAGTCTCATGTGTTTCTTCTCCATGATGGGTTGTAGCATCCTTTGAACTACGAGCCAAAATGAACCCTCTCTTAACTAACTGCTTCTTTCAGGTATTTTTGCCATAGAAGTGAGAAACTAACTTTAGAAGGCAAAGATTAGGCATGAAGAGAAAAAAACAGAGGAGTTAAAGTCAGGAACAGCCACTAACAGGCAATGTAACAAAGAGTCAGGAGTACATTTTTTAAAAAAGCCAAAAAATGATAGGGTTGGGAGGAGTTGATGGCCTTAGATTTCAAAACCTTAAAGAACAGACATTTAAAAAAAAACTGCAGATTAAAGAAAAATTAAAAGGTGACTCTTGTAAGCGTTTCAACTGTTAGAGGCTCCATCACTGAAAGGTGTCATAGGTCCTGAGAGAATGATAGTGAAAATTACTTTCCACAAAAAGGAAACTGTGAATTTTAATAGAAATAAAGGAATTCGGGCCTGTATAAAAAGTCAAAGTAATTTAAGCCCAGCCTCAGGCAGAATTACCATAAACCATCCAAGAGAGATGTATTTTTTTTTCTTGGCGAAATGACTTTCAGAAAATGGAAGGCTTTCCATAATTTCCTCCGGTAACTCATTGTTGATTTTTAATAATTCCACTGTCAAGAAGTGATTCCTCATATCGTATCTAACCCATGCTCCCATAGCTTCCCATCTATTTCTGCATTAGTGTTATCAAGGGTGGCGGATGGTTTCCCTGTGAACTGCAGGATATACTTAACTACAATTATACCCCACTTCAAGCTTTTATCCTGCAGGCTAAATATAGCCTCTCTGATTTTTAAACATGGTTGGTCTGCATAAGGAAAACTGTCTTTAATTCTTTATGCCTCTTTCTTGCCATGAAACAGTCAGGCTAAACACAAGAGGAATCTCAGGGAGGAACTCTGTGAAGCCCTGAATTCCACATCTCACAGGAACTCTTGTGTGGAACGAGAAATATTATGGTTGCAACCTGCACTAAATCTTCTTGATATAGTCAATCTTACCCCAGGGAGAGACTACCGAAAAAATACTGTCATCTTATCCAAAGTATGATACTCATACTGAGTTTATGGGTGTGTCAGAATAGTGTTTCACATTATATCAGACAAGGCGAGAAGACTATGCTGAACTGTCATTTTCTTTTTTCCTTTGTCCAGTAAGTGTGGTGTATCCTTGTGTGACTATGCAGATGTGCATCCCTGTCTAGATCAGAGGAGGATGCCTATATAGTATACTGTTGAAACAAGGTCTCTTTCACAGAACGTGGAGCTAGGCTGAACGCCAGTCAGCCCCAGTGACTCTCTGGTCTCTGCCCCCCCAGAGTGCTGAGTTTATAGACACTTTGCAATGACCAGCTTTTTATGTAGATTTGGAGATTCCAAATCAGGTTCTCCTGCTAGCACAGTGAACACATTTATCCACTGGGCTGTTTCTCCACCCCCTTGAACTTTGAGCGCATTGCAAAAATTAAATTCCTCTTTGGATGTCTGAACATTTTTCCTGACTGGTTCTGTTACTTGGTTATGATGGTTCCAGAACAATTTTGTGTATATAACTAATTACAATAGCAATGCTGTCTTTAATTCAGTTCACATGCACATTGTTGAAGTAGAGAGAACATAAAACCATTAACTTCTCAATACCTTGTCAATAATCTATGTCATGGTGTATATAATGTTCCTACTTGACACAATCTGAGGCTCTGTTACAGCAAAAGCTGGCTCAGCCTGGAAATTGCAACCCACAATTTCTAGGTGTTGACCCTTTAAAAGAATTCCCTCAAACAATGATTATCGATGGCCAATGGCCCTAAGAAGCTGAAAGACAACTGCCAGGACACAGAATAGAAAAAGGATGTCAAAGTTTCCTGACCAGTGCCTGGAGAAAGCACAAGATGGCTGGAGAATTGGAAGGTTCAATGTCTAGAGAACCAGGCTCGAAAGCCCTTTCAGATAGGCCATGACAAGCATTGTGATGGTACTCAGCTCTACATATCTATCTAGCACGTTACCAAAATATGCACATTCTTGTACACTGTTAGACAGCGTGGTGGTGTTTAATGTCATCAATGTTGCAATTTCAATAGAATAGTGTTCCAGAAGTATGAGTCTCAATATCACCAGCTTTAAATGCTCAACAGTAGAAGTACCAGCCTTCAAACTTGGAAAGTAACTTCTCCTAGAGTTCAGGAACAACTTCTAACGAAGATGAAAATTTCCTTGTCTAATACCCACCATGAAATTCACAGACGTCCCAAAGACCCAATTACATATGCATTATTTGTAGTCTCTTTAAAATGAATTTGGATACATATTACTTGACTATGATGTCTAACTTGGTTCCCCACAAAAAAACATTGACTATGAAGAAACACAGAACTCTTAAAAAACTTTAAAAAGTTGAAACAGGAGAGTATTGGCTTAACTTAGTCAAATATCGCCGAGGCTAACATAAATTAATACCAAACACACATATCATTTATAACATTAAGTTCTCCATTCTGACCAGAATGGAAATTAGCATCAATGCTTGCCCTAAGACCACACGCTCCTTCAAGAGAGTTTTGGGTCTGCTCACCTCTCGATCCAGACCAGCTGCCACAGTGATGATGTCCCCAGTCTCATTGTTGATTGTAAACATGTTGGGTGAAGGTGTGCTGGGCGCCTGGGACAGGATCCTGTACCGCAGCATTCCATTCAGGGCATTTGGATCATCCGCATCAATGGCAGTGACCGTCATCACATACGTCCCTAGGGAGTGAAGAGAAGTCCGATGATTGTCATTTCAGGGCCCCTAAACTCAGGTATCCTTAGTATGTTAGTATGCCCATTTTCACTTTTTCATAACACAAACATTTTAAGTCCTTCAATATAAAAAAAAACTTTTAAAATGATCAATCATGGCAGTGTAGAGGTCAGTCAGTGAAATGTTTGCCGTGCAAGCCCTAAGGGCCAGAGTCAACGCCCAGAGCCATGTGAAAGAAAACAACAACAACAACAATAGTTATAGAAGGTGCATGCTTGTAATCCCAGTGCAGTGGAGATGAACACAGATAGATTCCTGGGGCTTACTGCCCAGCCAAGCCAGCCTAACCTATCCAGTGTCAATTAAAGACCCTGACCAAAAAAATAATATGGGCTGTTCTTAAAAAGGGATACATACTGGCATTCACACACATGTGCACACCCCCAAGTCCAGACATGTCATCATAATAAATATCATCGAAGTGTAAAAAGAAATTTAAAAAATACATGTATTTATAGACTCCACTGTTTCCATACTTAGGAAACAAATCTACTCTAGGATCCCCAAAGGGCTCAATGGCCAACTTTGAATGCAAAAGACAAGAAACTCAGATGCCACTGCAAACATATTTTATGACTACCCAGTCCTCTGGTTCCATAGTAGCATTTCATGGGGCTTTCTATGAGTGGTTCTCCCCAGTGCCCAAGTCAGTTTCTGACAGTGAGCTGTGTAAAGGGCAAAGCCCATTCCATTGCCCCGGGTCAGAAGGAAGCATGCTAGGCAGAACTGCTCTGCTACATTGGGCAGAGACTTGGCACTGTGCATCGTTACTGCTGCAAAGATGAAAAGGATACTGTCCTTGACCTGGAGATTCCAACCCAGAGTATTTTAGAAACTAAATCTGGAAAGCAGTCAGCCCATCAAGATGCTAAGAAGTATTCACTATTTAGACTAGTTTGTTTTGTAAGATCTATTTAGAATTGAATCAGAAAATGTTCTGTCTCTGTCTTCTAAGAAACCTAGAGCCTGAGTTTACTTTAGAAATGGAGGAAGACCCCACTTAACGCTGCACCCTAGAATTGGCTATGTCTTTGTTGTGCCATTCAAATATCTTCTCAGAACTTGTCCCTTTCAGCAGGATATTTCAGCTGATCATGCAGCGTCTCCACCATTACTCATTTTGGAAACTTTATATCATAGATGATAGCTCATTGGCTTTTCCGTTCCGTCTCTCCCCTATTGCATCCGATGTTCCCGCAGGGCAGGAACTCTCCTATTACCACTGTGGCCAGTGCCAGGGCAGAGTGCAGCATTCAACTCCTGCTAAGCTGACATTGCAGCATGAACCGGTTGTTCATACACAATGTCTGATTTAAGAACTTGGAGTCAAAATGCTTATGGCACAGTTTAAGTCAAGAGGCTTGTCATATTCAAGCCCTGCCCACGAGACTGCTTCCAAAGCACAGAAAGGACAGCCCAGAGACAGCTTTCCCCACAGCGGCCACTCAGAGGCTTTCATTCATGAGATGCCTAACTGGAAATTCATGGTCAGATATACGGTAAATACAGCCTGAAAAGCTTATGCCTAACAAGTTCTGTGAAGCAGTGCAGTATGTAAAGTTTGAAACAACCAAACACATAGGAAAATGATACTTAGTAGCAGAACTCTGTAGTCAAATGCCCACAGTTTCTTCATGTGTAGGGTATTTGTATGAGATGCATTCTTTTATTACTATGTATGTATGTATGTATCACAGTATGCATGTGAAGATCAGAGGACAGCTTGTAGGGGTCAGCTTTCTCTTCCTATCAAATGATTCCTGAGGTTTAAACTCAGGACCTTTAGGTTTGGTAGCAAGTGCCTAAAACTGCTGAGCCATCTTGCAAGCCCACAAGGTCCATTTTAATAAAGATCTACTTTGTTTTACTGTATTTTAAAATGTGTAAGACTGGAGGTCATCTTGTCTGACAATGTGTCTGGAGGAGCCATAGAGGACAGAGCCCCCACACGCCTCTTTTTCCATGAATATATAAGGGGGCCTAGAGTTTAAGGCAGAATTGCTTGTGCCCACAGATTAGCAATACATTAGCGAGCTACAGGTATTGGTGAAGAGGCTCAGCATCCTTCAGAGTGCAGTTTTAAACACGGATATTTTGTGAAACAAAATAATATCTCAAAACATTAAATCTGACCAGCTGGCCAAACATTTCCTTTTTCATGCCCTTACTGACTGAGTGCCTGGTCTGCTAGGTTTTCAGATTAAATAGGCCTCCCTGGCCAGGCTATTCTGTGACTGGAATGTTTTTAGTACAAGAATCTGAACAGCCAGTCAAACACCACTTCACAAAGGCAAGAGGCTTTCTGCAAGTGCTACCTCAAGGCCAGTCCACTTTCCTTATGGAGCTGAAAGAGGGTTGTGGAGGAAGTGGCGGGGGCACTCTGGAAGTAAATACCCAGTGTATCACAGCTGTCACCAGCCCTGCCATGCTTGGGGCCTCACTGCCTGGTAACAGGAACACCAAGTAGCTCCTATAAAGGACTCTGTACTCTGTTCATTAAAAGCCTCCCCTCCCTTCTCCTCCTCTTCTTCTTCTTCTTCTTCTTCTTCTTCTTCTTCTTCTTCTTCTTCTTCTTCTTCTTCTTCTTCTTCTTCTTCTTCTTCTTCTTCCTTCTCTCTCTCTCTCTCTCTCTTTCTCTCTCTCGTTTTTTTCGAGACAAGGTTTCTCTGTATAGCCCTGGCTGTCCTGGAACTCTGTAGACCAGGCTGGCCTCGAACTCATAAATCCGCCTGCCTCTCAAGCAACTCTCACTATGTCAGCTACAAACCAAGGGAAGGCTACTATAGATTCCATAGTCTCTTGATTTTCAAACAACGTAAAACTCATGTGGATGTAGAGATATTTTGTTGTTTTCAGTCTCCGTTTTTTTCCTAAGTTGCTTCCTTTTGTTCCAAAAGCATAGCCAGGAACTTTAAAAGGCATTCACAGGAATTTTCCTTATTGCTATATCATACAGGATTTTCCCTTTTCTTACTGCTATGACAGTGTCAATTAAAAACATTTTTTTTTAATTTTTGAGGAAGTATATCTGCTAGCCCAGGTTGGCTTGAACTCAATATGTAGCTGAGAATCACCTTGAATTTCTGATCCTACTGCTTCCCCCTCCAGACCACAGGGATTGTAGGTGTGGATCACCATGTCCAGTCCCACTTCTCATGCAGTGTTACAGATCAAACCAGCACTGTGTGTGTGCTAGGCAAGCATTCTACCAAAAAGGTTACTTCAATGGCTCTCATACAACATTTCTTCAAGTCATGATCACAGTAATATTCTAACTTACCAGGCTTTGATCCCTCTGGAACAGACCCATTCCAAACCTGGTGCAGAAACTCAGGTCTGTTATCATTCATGTCAATAACATTGATGACAATGTCAATGGGGTTCTCCACTTGATTGCCATTGATGTCCACTGCATGTGCTCTCAACTGCAAAAGCAACCAGAGGGCAGAGGCACTTGAAGATCTGTCACCTGTGGTTACCACGCGTCCACAGTAGCCAGAGCATCCTGAGGACAGTCATGCCAAAGCTGCTACCCTTCCCTGCCCTAGACGGAGGTAGCCCAGCTCTGAGGAGAGATGTCGTACAGGAAGCCACCTTCCCTCTAGGCCAGGCCTAGGGCTCACTGCACAGCTTTGAACTGCTGTGACTCACATCCAGAGCACCAGAGCACCAGAGCACCAAGAACCTGAGCTTTATGATTCCCACATTGCTCTTGGTGGACAGAGCCCTGGTCCAGAGCCAGCTGTGTCCAGATCTAAAATACTGTTTTGTTAAATACGGGAAGGAAATGATCTGGAAAATTACAGGTACACAGGGAATTTACACAGAAACTTTTAAATTTTAAGGCTTTTCAGAGACATGAAGACATGCATGCCTGTATAAGACATTCTTCACTATACCCTTAGCAGATGTTATCAGCGGTCACCTTTGAGAAATTGTATGTTGTTTTTCTCCACAGACATATAAGTCACTAATCTACTTGGGCCTGAATGTCTTTCTAATGTTTTCTCACAGCAAACATCTACTGCATCCCTTTCAAAGACTATGCAAGTTTCTGTTGTACTGTTTCTTTTTAACTGGAATACTTCCACAGTATTTTAAAGTTTCTTTGTAATCTCTGATGCTGTTAGCTACTTACAAGTATGTTCTTATCCAGTTAGAGTAGAATCAACATATCCTTTTGATTTCTAGGTTACTAAACACATAACACAATGCAATTTTATTACTGCTTTTCAATCCTTTTTAGAGATATTTTCCTCCTGATTTATTTAACAAAATATATTCCATTAACAAATTCTTAATACTGAAATTTAATTATAGTTATGTAAAATAATGAAGCTTAATGACTCTAAGTACTTGCAATTCTGTAATTAATTCCATTTTCCTGGTGTTGCTTTGAATGCATACATAGCAAGCATTTATAGAACAATTCACTCCAGTCTTAGATGAATATGTTTATTTTCTGAATTTCAACCACAGAATCTTAGATGGAGAGAAGTCAAAGAAAAACGCACTGGTGTGTTTCTGATCATCAATAGAAACTGCTCTAACTAGAGTGTTACGTGCTACCTCATTCCACTTTCTCTCAGGAATTTCAAAATGATGGGCTTGTAAATTAATCAAGGTAATGAGTCAGTTCTGAGTTACACAACTGAAAACATATTCAACTTTTCCTACACTTGTCTGTTTAGTTCTAGGGGATCTACAATAGTTATAAGACACCAGGATTTCTAAAGGTTTCTGCAGGTACAGGACTTTAAAAGTTGTTGCTGAATATGTAGCAGAGGTTGTCCTAATTGGCCATCAATGGGAGGAGAGGCCCTTCGTCTTGTGAAGATCATATGCCTCAGTAAGGGGAAATGCCAGGGCCAGGAAGTGGGAGTGGGTGGGTTGGGGAGCAGGGCTGGGGGAGGTGATAGGGGGCTTTGGGAATAGCATTTGAAATGTAAATGAAGAAAATATCTAATAAAAAACGAGAAAACAAAAGTTGTTGCTGAGCCAAGTAAGAGTCTGGAGACATCATGCCTCGGGAACGTTTAATGGCAGTGATGCTGCTCTGCAGGAGGAGCCATGGTCCATGGTGCTGGGCTCACAGGCTCACAGGCTGAATCTAGATCCTTCCTCCTGTGATTGAAATCCCTCCATGGAGGTTAAGCATTGACATATGAAACACAATCATGATAGAACCTGAGAGCATGAGTTCTTAGGTTAGGGAAAGCCTTGATCAATATCCCTGCAAAGCTGTAATTTATGTCATACATGTTCTAAAAAGGAATCATAGAATGCACAAATGAAGTACCTGATGTCCCTGAACAAACAATAAAACAAGAAAAGGGAGGAAATATGGAAAGACTAGGCTGGGGCACCTATACTGAAACAAATCTTTATAACAGAAAGAAAAAAAAAAGAGGCAATCTAATACGAGTAAAATACAAATGAGCTTGTGATTATAATACTACTCCCTCCCCGAACAACTGTGATATGGATATGTACACATTGCTGCTCTGATCCTGCCCATACAGAGCAGGTCCCATGGGTCCTCTTAGCCATGCATCTGACAGCAAGTAATGGCATGTCAACAGTGATCAGTGATGATGTTGAAGGCCGTTTCCCTTTCTTTCTTGTTATTTTGGCATTGCTTGTTTTATAGTATGCACCAATTCTATAAACACATGCTTATTAAAGAAAGCAAAAGGCCTACAGATACATTGCTGGTGCTATACCTCAGAGTTAGAGCCATCAGAGTGACTCGAGGCAGTGGCAGACTACACAAACGCACATGACAAGGAGTATGAACACAGACTCAGCAGATGGAAGCTTACGTGAAACCGGGCTATCAGCTCTCGATCCAGAGGCTTTGTGACTGACAGCTGTCCTGAGATGGGGTTGATAATGAAGATGCCCGTTGGAGGCTGGTCAGCTCCTGGCCCAGTGACGCTGTATCTCAGGGAAAGGTTTTTATCTCTATCAGACCTGATCTGAGGATGAAGAAAAAATTATATAAGCAGAAAACATGGGCAGAGTTGTTTGGGGACACACCACACTTCCAAACCTTGCTTCATCCCTCCCCAAACATGAAGGATGTCTTTCAGAGCATCCCTTCCTCTTCTTTCTTCTTTCCTTCCACCTATCTCTCCTCCTCCTCTTCTCTGGTGTGTGTGTATCTGTGTGTGTGTTGTATGCAAGTCATGTCTGTGTGTACATGTATGTGCATGTGGGTGCAAGGTGGGTGCAGTTGCTTTCTAACTTGTTTTTTGAGACTGGGTCTCTCAGTGCAGCTGGAGTTCCCTGATTCATGTAGCTGGGCTAGTCAGCAAGCTGCAGAGTTTATTGTTTCTGAGTTCCCTGCACTGAGGTCTCTGATGGAATCTGAACTCAGGTCTGCATGCTGTGTGGAAAACACTCTATGACTGAGCCATCTTCCAAGCCCATTCTTTGACTCTTGAGGATGGACTTAAAAAGAGACATTACCTACCCCCCAGAAAGACTTGGGGTAACCTTTTCATCTAAAGGAACACTAGCTGTGCATCATGCAATATGTCAAAATTTAGCATTGTCTACTTAGACAAAATTGCCATGGTAAAATATTTATAATACAGTAACAAGTGTCTAATTTAATACAAAACATGGTGCCGTCACATATCAGAAATGGTAAGAAGTAATAATTATCTAGCCACAGCTTGAAATAACCTTATGTGGGACTCTGGTTGGAGACAGGCCTGCACATTAGATTTCCTTGCTTCCATTGTACTGACACAGTGCAACTAAAGCTTCCTACATGGTTTTCAGGTGGTAATGAAGGCTACAGTTCTCCTTCCTAACAAAGCATCAAAGAGAGGTTCTTTCGGTGTATTTTATACTTCAAACAAAAGTCAAGCACGTCAGAGCAGAGCAGGTTACAGAGATGGAAAATGGAAAAAAGGCAGAGACAGAAAAAGGGTAGGTTGGGCAGTAATAAATACAGATCCTTAAGCACCAGGTAAATTAAATTAATCCATCCATTTGATCTACAGAGATTTCTTAACATAGGGCAAAATTCTATTTTTTAGTTGTATTTCATGAGGGTTGATAAAAAACACCTCTATCTGGTGTTATGTGCATTGTTAAATTGAGTTATAATGCACATAAGGATTAATACACAACACAAATAAGTGACTTATTTAAAAGGCCCAAATGTATGCCTTTAGTACTTTGGAGTACTAAAATAATCATAGGAACATTTGCATTTTAATAAATGAGAATATGATGATTCCATAATGTTATACTTTTAAATAAATACTACTCTGTAGACTTTGCTTATTTTTTTCCCCATATCGGATGGTCAGATGGTATGCAGTGTAAGTAACTGCAAAATTCTCTCTTCTCAGATTTGAAAGGCTCCAGTTTTGCACTGCCCCAGGGACTCTGTTAATGGTATCAGAGGTCATTTTTCCTCTTAAAAAGAGACTCTCAAGTGCACTTGGTGCTGGCAGGTTTAGCAATGATTGCCCTTTATTCTTTTCCTTCTGTCCCAAACTATCTTTAGAGGGCAGAGATCACCATGGAAAGTCCTGGTTATGACTAGCATTTGAATAGTGAGAGGCGGAAGGGGAGGGACGGGATGGTGTTATGGCTCATGAATTCACAAAAGTCCTATCATTGAATGCCCTGGACCCAGCTATGTGTATAAATCATCCAAGAGACGACACAGGAAAGGCTTCTTACTACATAGGAGAAATTCCACTCACACAAATTCAACTGTATGTACACATGTCATAAACTCTACTTAAAAAAAATTAGGCAAAATAATTTCTAATGTTGCCTTGCCATGAAAATAATTATAATGACAGTCTCTTACTCTGACAAGCTCTTGAGGAAAGGGTCCTCTGGAGTTTTCTGGCAAGTTGATTGGCGGGATGACCCAGTCTCTCTTCTGCCTTTGTAGAGCTCCACTGTGCTTGGCAAGTTGTCTAGGGAATACTATTTCTTCAATTTCATGTGGTTCCTTTGCATTAAAATACAAGAAGACATTCCTGAGGACTAGGAAGTGCACTCTCTAAGATCACATCAATATTAATGGATACCTATGTGTGTAGGAACCACAGTGTATTATGAACAAAAAGAATAACTCAGGAGGCCCTTTCCCTGTCCCCTAATTCAATAACAGAAAAGTACCATGAAGTATTTGGGTTGCACTATTCACTGGAAATTGAATTAGAAACAATTTATTATATAGTCCAGTTGAGTAAACTACTTGCAGTTTCTATAAACCATCCTAGAGAGTAGTTAATATTAAACCAAGTTTAATCGCACCCTTTTATATATTTCTCATTAGTTTAGACCACAGTTCAGGTAATGTGCCTACTGTACATTAAATTCAGATCTTGATGTGCTGAGATATAATTTGAATTTCAAGAGAAGTTTAATACATACCGCTAAAGAATGTCTCAAATATTTATGACCCTATTAAATCCCACAGAATTAATGCTGTAATTATTCTAAACCTATGTCAGCAGTGATGGATGCAGTAAATGACCCACTTTGCACACTAGGCATTAATCTCTGCTATGTGTCAACATTTTCTTCCATTTCTCTCGACGTCTGTGGACATTTTAGCCATTAGGCCATGCTGTCTCTGTGCAAACATCCTGGACGGTTTGCTAGAACACGGAGAGCCAACAACAACAGACACATCTTTTCACCCCATTAGGTACCAGCCGCCCACTCTGGATAGCACTCACGTGGCTTGAGGCCTTTCAACAGTTAATGGCTTAATATATTGTATTTTACATGATTTGAAACCTCAACACTAGTATTAAAAAAAAGCAATGCATTTTTTAGTATATTCATTGATATTTGAATATGTATATTCACATCACATTTACAATTAAATACCATGATGGCCTGTGTTGCTATCTGTGACTGTAGTATTCAAAACATAGTGGTTAGAGTTTAAAGTCATGGCCTTCAACGTATATATGGGTGTGACCCACAAAGAACCTGGTATTTATAAACAACATAGGATATGTGAAGCCATGTCTCTATTTCATTTAAAATTCTTATATAGGTATTTTCACAGAGTAAGTGCTCAATAAACATTTGCTGAGATGAATAGGTCTCTGTTGGAAACACACGTTATTTATTTCACTGTGGCTCACAACAGTTTTCATGAGAGGGAGCATATCACTCCTGAAAATCTGTGGCAGGATGAATATTTCATGGTACCCAATTTGCTTTTGAAAAAATAGGACAAACCTCAACCCTTGTTGCCAGAAACACTTTCCTGTCCCCACCGTAGATCTGCACCTCCCACCTAATAAATTTGACTGATGACATCTTCCCAAGATGTGTTTATTTTGTGGTTACACTTAACAGCTTGTAAAGCATCTCAGAAATGTAACAGAAACTAATTCTAATTCAAATTAAATTATAAATCACAAAATATAAACAAACCTCTCCAAGGCAATTCTGGTTGCTTGAAATATACTTAGCCTATTATGTTAGCGATACAACCAAGTACTGCTAAAGAGACTGAAGTTGATAACAATGGAAACACTGGCCCTCCATTTATAGGGTAATAATTAAACCCATATTCAGTTAGAATCATAAATCAAGTCTCCAAAGCCAGATCTGGGTACCATACCTTCATAGGCTCCTCAGTCAGGGTTGGCTCCCGGCTCAGGTTTACAGCTACCTGCCACTTTTCCTGGGTTTCTTTGTCTTGGGCATATATCAGGAACTTTGCCTGCTCTGCAGTGAGAGGGAAGCTTCTCACAGCATACACCGTGCCGTCCTCGTCCACCTTGAAATCTGCTGGCTCGCTGCTTTCATACTGAACTTTCCTTTTTCTATTGCAGTTGCTGAATTTCACTGGAAAGGAGTACAAGTGCCTGGTTACTCACCAAGGTGAGCATAGTTCACGCCATAACATGTTAAATTATACAACACAGCATCATGGACTCACAGAAACTGTTTTCATACCGTGTGTGCACAAGTTCCTGAGCATGTCTGTGACTGGCCCAAGTGCCCACAGATATGAAGACTCGAGCTCAAGCTTGTGTACCACTCTTCGGGAGCCAGCCAGCTCTAGGGATCTGCCTGCCTCTACCTCCATGGTCCTAATATGAGAAGCATCCACTCTAATTCCTGGGATTCCTACACGGGAGATCACACTTGGGTCCTCCTGCTTTCACAGGAAGCATTTCACTAGCTGAGCCATCTCTAAGACATTACGATGTTTATCTCCATACTACAGTCCAAGGTGAGTTCTCTCTAACTTCAGGCTATGCATACGGAGAAGTCTATACCAACCTTACCCAACAGCAGGGTGGTTGAAGAAAAAAAGAGTTACATTTTCACTGAAGTACTGAATAGGTACAGGCCTTTTTACCCATTGTCTTTCATAAACTCGAATGTGCAACTTATGGCCAGAGGATGCACATTTTGCTGAGGATTTCATAATCTAGAGATAGAGTGTACAGGAGGGTTTGCCTAGGCCTCGTACGAGGAAATAGTAGGCCACTTACATGGCAGAGACTTAAGCATTCTTAGACTTGAGGGTCTTGGACCAAACTCCCCTCAGAGAAGAAGGTATGATTGAACCAAGGTATCGTTAAGTTGTTGCCCCACATCTCCTTGTTTAAGCCTCTCCTTCCATCACCATCTCTTAGACACGAGGCCATCAGGTGCTCCTGATTTCAGTGTTGCACCCTTGTGCAGGTATTGCTTCCTGTCCCCCTCTAAGCTTCCATCTTCCCTCAGTCCGTGCTGTTGCTGGTCTTCCTCACACACCAACTGGAGTTCTACCAACAGTTTCACAGCTGAGCCTCACAGTCAACTGGAGAGGCATTAAAGCCTGGGTTTCTCAGTTGTAATAACCCTGCACCCTTTCTGCCATAGGACCTTAGATAAACACTTGAAGGAAGGAAATTCTGGGCATCTTCATCAACACCCATAATATGTCCTAGAATCCTAGAAACTCAGAGTGGAAAGCAAAAACAACACAAAACAAACAAAACAAAACAAAACAAAGTTGTTCATTCCTGTTCCTCAGGGTGCTTATGAACTTTTGGATTCTTAATGTAAATTCTCACCAAATGAAATAAACATGCATCTTAAATGATTTAAATGAGAAATGAGCCAATGCTTAAGGAGAAGGATCTTATCGATTTCAGTGGGTTATTCATACCACCAACAATTGGGTTGACTTGAAAATGGGGGTGGGGGAGTCAGCATTGCGTAATGCAGTGCCAATCAGCCTGTGTGTCAGACACTGAGAGTTAGATTCCACATTTACAATGGGGCATGCTCAGGACAGCCTCTGAGGAAGATCATTTCCTTTACAGTCCACCTTCCATCTTTCTGAAGAAACGTTGTATGGGAATGGCAAGGGAAGTCATCGCACAGAAGGTGGTGGTTTTTATTTTCCAGAGAACTAGTGCTGCAGTTTGGTCATGACTATATGGGACACAACTGGCAAGTGATAGATATGCCTGTAGTACAATGTATATTCACAGGTAATTTTCCTGTTTCCCAAGGACGGGAGGAAAAACTTCCCTCCCTTATTCATATTTGGGCTTTAGACAGAGTCTCCTATAACTCAGGCTACTTGAAACTGAACCATGTAGCAGACAATGACCCTGAACTCTCGATTTTCTGGCCATACATCTGAAGCACTGCAACCCAGTTTAAGAAGTCCTCTGTCTCACACACCAAGTGAAAATGGTCCTTCCAGTTCCACTCACATCAATTCACTGTGACAAGTACAGGCTATAGCCAAGGTCCACATTCACTCATTTACCTTCCCAGATGTAATAAAATATTTTAACTATTGAATATATAATTTTTCACATACTGTCATATATATATATATACATATATACATATATATATACATACACACACACATATATATATATATACATGTGTATATATATATATATATATGTATATTCCTTCAATTTCCAGTCATTAAACATAAAAATAAAAGTTGTATCTGCAACTAAGTCATGTTAACATGTAACATTGATTTTTGAACTGTAAATATCCTTGAGTAGACTTAGTACTGCAATCTTACGTTTGACTAAAGTATTTTCTGGAGAATGATGGCATTTTCTTCATTTCTTTTTTGTAAATTAAAGACAACAAAGGGAAAACTAAAATTGTTTTTGGAATGTCGCTGAGAAGTCAAGATGTTAGAATTATGCCATATTTTTATTAACAGAAGTAACTTTTTTGATATCACAAAAAAGAAATTCATGACATTTCAGTTTGCTCAGGAATGTCTAGTCTCTTCTGCATTTCCTACTGCATTTCGTCACAGTACCATGCATCCTCTCCCCAGGACACATCTGGATCACTGCACCTGTGTCCTGGGTAGTCGTTTCCAGTTGCAGGTTTCCCAGCATTAACCCTGTATGATTTTATCCCTTGATATGTCACCTGTGACACAAGCCATATATGCATCATGCCAGCTTATAATGCTCTCCACCCTGAATCTGGAATGCAAATTTTATATAAAAGATTCATTAACACTGTGCCCATTATAACGATCATTTTAATAAATTTCTTAGTAGTCTCCTATGACTATGCCTTCTCTCCTTAAAAAGAGAGGAAATTTTTAGTTTATTGATAGTTTTTTATTTTCTATGACAACTAACTGTGATGAGAATAATAAAAGTAAGTATTTATAAATATCTATGAAAACATTACCACATTTTTAAAAAAGGAAGACAGAAAGAAAGAAAATGGACTGGCATCATAGAGAATCTCTATACAAAACTTGCTATATCAAAACCCAACAACAAAAGCCAACAACCAATGCACAAATCCAAGGCCTTCAAAGAACCTGTCGTAAGTATTCATATTTAAGTTGGTGGCAGTAGTAGTTAGAACTAATTATTTGTAGACAGTGAAGCATTGTGAAGTAGAGTTAAAATTAGGTTAAAGGGGGCTGGAGAACTTATTATGCAAGCACAATTGTCTGGGTTTGGATCTTGGGTGCTAATATAAAATGCTGGATGCAGAGGTTCAGGTCTGCCATCCTAGGACCATGGAGGCAATGAGAGAAGAACCTCTGGAACTCACTGAAACTCAGTGGAGAGAGACCCTGCCTCAAAAGGATGAGGTGAGAAGTGACTGAAGGAGAATCTGATACCCAGCTCTGGTGTCCACATGAGTGAGTATGAAACCCAACCACATGAAGGTGGACCCGCATCCACATGAAGGAGGACCCACATCCACATGAAGGAGGAGCCACATGCATTACATACATTTAGACCTTAACAGTGAACTTGTGACATGAGACTCATTATTCCTGCTCTATAGATGTGTAAGACAGCTCCATCCTTGCCATGTGTTTATGACTCCAGTCATTTCTCAAAAGAGGTCTAACAGAATCTCTTGAGTTAAGCCACCCAAACCTAAACAATTTAATAAACAATACAATTAGATGATGAAGAAGCCCAGTAAAACTAGTGAAGAAAATAATGGCAGATTTAGAGCTCTCAGAGTCCCATGGCAAACAAGATTTTAAAAAGTAACTCTTTTTCCTTATTCTTTTCTCATATATTAGATTACCCCACTCTTCCCTCTTCCATTCCTCTCAGTCTCCCGCAGATCCACTGAGGTAGGATTGTAGGAATCAAAGTGGTCAAGGATGCCAAGCGAACTCTGCCCACAGAACAAGTAAGCAGGGCTCATAGGGACTCATAGAGATTAAGATGTAAGTAACTCAGGATAGTGCCCCAAGGTCCTACAGAGACAGGCGCTGGAGGGGAAAGGGTGTGGGAAGATAGGCATGGGGAACTCACAGTCTTGACTGTGGGAGCCCACTTGGGTAATCTGGCATTCCATTCCTTAGTTGGATTTTGATGCCAACATGTTTGCAATTGGAAAGAACACCTTTGAAATAGAATATATTTGTAAGGAAGAAAATTGTGTCTATCCCCTGAGTGACAAGATGTTGGCCTCCGAAAACTGATCCTGGAACAAATGATTTTACATGGATTGGGTGAGAAAGGTCAGTAATTGAAGGTAAGCCAGTTGTTCTAGTCCCTGCCTCTAATGTGTAGCTTTTGTGAATCAGTTTAATAGATGTTATTATTAGAAACATGCCAATTTTCATTTAGTCGACTATTACGTAAAGACAACTTCTGACTATCATTTATGTTTGTTGATCTCTTTATTTGTGGTGGGGACTGAACCCAGGGTCTCAGGCACTGTTAAGCATCTCTAGCCCCATTCAGAAGTAATAATTATATACATATACATATACATATACATATACATATATATACATATGTGTGTGTGTGTGTGTGTGTGTGTGTGTGTATAATGGGATGATCAGATGATTTGGTGTGAGTCATGTAAGCATTAGACCCTGAGCATGATGCCCAACTAGTGCCCTTGTGATTAAAGGATGGAGACAGATAGATCCCTGACTCATTAGCTAGCCAGCTGGTCTAGCCACATTGTCAACATGCAGATCAGTGAAGAAACCCTGTCTCAAAAAAAGGAAAAGTGGAAAGAGAAGAAGAAGAATGAGAGAGAGAGAGAGGGAGAGAGAGAGAGAGAGAGAGAGAGAGGGAGAGAGAGACATTTGACACTGAATTCGGGTATACTTTCACACATGGGTTTGCCGAGTACATACACACAAAATCATGAATACACCCATAATGACACGTCTAAATATCATATATACAATGTTTCATGCACAATTATGTCATATAATTTTGTGTATTCAATCAGTACAAAAATTAATACTTCACTGAAAAATAATGAACATAAATTTCAATGGAAAAAGTCCTCTCCATTAGACACCAGTTCAGGCTCTGGCTCACCCTGCTCATCAGTTTTAGCCACCTTGTGTTATTTTAAGTAGTACAAATTAAAATCTGCCTCAATTCTAGGAGACATGTGTGAATTTCATTTGTTGCCACCTAGTCAATGTTCACTGCCTGTTGTCATCTTTGCCTAAGGGCTGGATGCAGCTAGGGAGATTTTCTCCCACTTGACAATGTGCTAGGACCAAGACGGGAAATTTACACAAGATGGCTATATTTGTTCAGAAAGTCTATCATTAATAGTAGAAAAGTGCCAGGCTTTGTGGCATATGCCTTTAATCTTAGCACTTAGAGTGCAGAGTCAGGCAGATCTCTGGTCTCTGTGAGTGACCAGGCTAGCCTGGTCATAAGTTCTCAAAAAGTCAGATCTACACAGAGACACTTTGCCCACTATAATATTTATATTTGTAATTATAAATACTACTGTGCTTACTTATAGTCATGCTTCTCAATTGAAGCAGCAAAAAACATTTCAAAGAAACAAATAAATAGTCTAGAGATATATTTAATTAATAAAATTAGTATTAAAGTTTACCTTTGAGGATGAAGGGCTCTCTCTCAATCTCTCTCTCCATATATTTATATATATATATATATATATATATGTATACACACACACACACATATATGATAAATGCCTATCTATCCGTTGTCTATCTATCCATCCCCATGGAGCTATCTTGCTTTTGTTGTAAGACAGTTTCCTTATGACTTATAGGTAGATAAAATAATGAAAGAGAATTTTTACTTCTGTTTTCAAAACATGAAGGATTTTTACCACATTTCACTATACAACTTTCAGAAAATGTGATGCAAAATTTATCTTAAATTTTAGGAGTGAAACATTCTTACATATTTGGGGTGGATGAAAAACATCATGTTTTTGTCAAAATCCACGGAAGTTCAGAACTTAAAATGAATCTTACTGTAATTTATGCACTCCAGTTAATACCATCATGCCATTATTCATTACTGATGATAAAGTGTCACAGGGATGCAGGGTGTTACTAGGAGGGGACATTGAGGAGAAGACTGGATATGTATGTACATCTGTAATTCCTTTTTTTTGTGAGCATGAAACTGATACAAAGGGTTGGTTTCACTTTTAGGAGCTTTTTTTTTTATTGTTTTAATTCCATGTGTACATTTCTGTTGGAGAGGGGAGATACGTGCACTGGAGTAGATGCACCCAAGGAGGTCAGAGGCATCAGAGCCCCTAGAGGTCAATTCCCAAGTGTTTGTTAGCCTCCCAGTGTGTGTGTATGCTAGGAACTGAATAGTCTTTGGCAAGACCAGGTAGCTCTCTTCACTGCTAAACCATCTTGCCAGCCTCTGGTTTAATTTATTTTTCACAAAAGCTTTCTTATAGACAATGGTCTAACTTTTCACATTATAGAAACATCCCAGGCAAGGATAGTTGTGAAAGTCCCCAAAACTTTCCTAGCATTCCAGTGAAGTGTGTTAATTTGGCATCACTAAGAGCTGGATAATATAACCTTTTGACTATTTATATAATACCAAGTGGTCTTTGATGAAAGTCATAACATTTTATTAGACAAATCGGAAAAAATTAAAATTCTATTATTTTATAATCAAGGGATTTGATTTGAAAACTTTGGACAGGTCCACTACCCATATATTAAAATATTAATTTTACTTAAGTGCTCAGACAACACTAGAAACGGTGGTTGAAGTATGAGAGGAAAATAAATAAACGTACTTATTTAGGAAAGTAAGTAAATGAAAGTACAGGTTTGGCACTTGGGATTAATCACACTTATTAGTCTGCACATAGTTAGGGGTGTGTTGCCACACACATCAGAACACTAAGCAAGAAAATGTAACTAGACTGCTGTATAGTTTCATACATAACACGGAAACTACACAGAAATCTGCTAACCTGATTTATATAAAAGCAAACACTAGGGAAATAATTATTTTAAAGTATTTTTTTCCCTTCAAGCAGCATCTCATGTTAATGTTACCCAGAAAGCCATAAAATCCATATAAAACTTTAACAGGAAAACACAGATTATACCTATTAAATGTATTAGCACTTAACTATCTTCCATAAATGCAAACACAAATGTGCTATTATTCACATGTGGCTTACAGTTCTCATTCACGAAAAACCATTACACTATATGTAAAGCAATTATAGGAAAATATCCCTAAATATTTTCATGCTTAAATATGTTTTTTTAAATTTTCGTTAGATTTTTTTTCTACTTTAATTGCCATTTTTGAAGGTCTATTAGGAAAGCAAGACACTGATTCTCAGTGAAGGCTATAATATTTCATCAGACAAATGAAATAAACTTGAAATTCTATTATTTTAGGAATAGTCAAATTATTTGATTTGAAAACATTTTTTGACAGCTCCTGCATCCATTAATTTAAAGTGTTAATTTCACAGAAGTTCTCAGACAAAACCAGGAGTGCAGTGAGCTCCCCAGCACAGGCAGAGAGCACTGTGTATTAATGAACTATGCATCTGTGACTAGACATGTGAGGAAGGAAGTGGGTGGAGCCGTCACCTCTCAGTCTTGCAGTGCTTGAATACATACCTTGCAAAGCAAGGCAGAATGCTTTCCAAGACACAGGTCTCCTCATAAGGATGAAGTCCATTCCATCTTGTTCTTGTCACCCTTGGACACCCCAAAAGGTTAACTTGAGAATTTTTTTTATTATTACAGCACAGTAGCCTTTGCAGAATCTATCAGTTGTCTGCATAGATGGATTCACAATAGGGTAAGTTAGGAGACGCTTTAGGAAAGACCATGGATCGTTTGCTGAAAAAGCTCAGTATATTTTCTTTAAATGTAAATTTATGCAAAGAAAAACAAAACATGGAGCTTATGCAATACATTAAATAATATTTAATACACTCAATACACGCCAATCTTCCAAAAGAAATATTAAAAAAAAAAAAACAAAAAAACAAACCTCAAATGGTACTTGGAGCCTGCGTTCATGAGATACCCTTTTTGTAACAAGTTCTATGACTGCAATGTCAAGTTATTCATTGACACCAAGGAGAACGTCATCAATAAAAGTGTTGTGTTGGCAAAGGACAGTGCAGTGTCTATCTTTTTCTTCAAATACCAGGAAGCCCTGTCCTGTCCTAGGCCACAGGGATGAGTTTATTCCATTTCACAATCCTTCTTTTTCCTGACCAAACTTAATGCCAGGGTTCCTTATGGATTTCAAAGGCTTTCCCTGAGGGCTTCAGAGCATCGAGGAAAGCACTCATCACTATACTTCTACTGGGCTTAATAATTTCTCCCTGGGATTTAAAACATAACACCACCTAAGTATCACAAGTCAACGCGATCCTTTCCTGAAAGCTGGATTTGTGATTTAAAACTCTATGCTCTCTGTGTGTAATGTTAGTTTTACAGGCCTTAGCAGTTTTCAATTAAGTTCATTCAGGTGCTCCAAATGCCAGGCATCTAGTTACATTTTCAATAGAAAAACTCTCCGTCATAAATCTCCAGTGAATACCATCTAAAAACACTATTAAGAGAGGGGAGTCTTCCAGGGTAACTTGGGTACTCCAATGTATATCAGTAACAAGGAATCTCAAGTCCCTATCTTTGTACAACGTGCAACCAGTTAGTTTCCTATTTTCATATAAATCTATATGGAATTAAAAAGAGTAAACTTTTATGCACAAGAGAGTTTAATGGGACTAATTGTTAATCATAAAATACAATAGAAAGAAATGAAGAGAGGGAAGATGCAAGGGATAAGGAATCAAAATGAGCCAAATTAATTATTCCAAAAGCTAAAACAATCAGATGATGAAACTCATACACATCTTGCTTCAGAACTAAAAAATGGGTTATATGTGCTCATATAAAACATTGGAGTGCAATTAAACTCAAAGTAATTTAAGTTGAAATATTAACAGGAACACATTGATGCTAAAAAGTGATCAGGTTTCTTTGAAGGAGTTGGTGGGGAGAATGAGACACTTGGTTCCACCTTCGCCAGCAAGTTCTGTAGCGGGAGATGCTATATGAAGGATGTGCCTTGCAATTGGCACATACAGGTCTTCCTTAAAACACAGTCGAGTGGGCTGGATAGCAGGCTCAGTCTGTAAAGTGACTATTTTGCAAACATCACAGCATGAATTTGAATCCTTAAAACTCATGTAAAGGTCAGCTGTCACAGCAAGAGCCCATAACCCCAGTGCTAGGAAGACAGCAGCAAAATCCTGGAGCTCAGTGGCCACTGTGTCCAGTCAGTGGTCAACGGCAGGCTCAGTGAGAGAACCTGGCTTTAAAAACAGGGTGGAGAGAAACGGGAAGAGACTGGACCTACAAATATGTACCTCTGCATCCATGTGTGTGGACATAAAAGGTAGAAAATAAAACTCAATTGCAAGAAGGTTTAGGAGACGGCCATAAAGGAGCATTAAAATATAAATTCAGCTATTTTACAATAAAATGGTTAATGTTTCTAGACTGTCTAAGGGCAGCTGAAAACCAATTTGAGATCATTATTCTATTGCCTTGCCAGTGTCTTATTCTCTGGGGACAGGATTCTAATGAGTAAAGCCATTAAACTTCACTTATCAAGTAATACTGCTGCACAATAAACAGCTTTATCAAAAAGCTAGGAACCTGGCTTGAGTGAAGCTTAAAATTGTAGAGAGTCGGTGATATGCTGATAACCCATCCTAGGGTTCGCACATGCTGTGTTTGAGTCACGCTGCACATTCAACAATGTCAGTCCACGATCTAATTTGTCAACCTCCCACGGGAAGCCAAGAAAGAAATCCAAGGCTCTAGTTTGCTCAGAAAGCAAGACTAGTGAAGTATATCTTTGTCCGGCACTGTTCATTTACCTCCCTCTAGACCACGAGAGCGTAGAGGTGATTTGATCAAAAGGCAACTGTGGTCTGAACCAACTAAGAAATTGTAGTACCACCTTTGGAAATTGTACGTGGCTGCTATTGCAGAGAGCTTTCTAAGAGCCATAAAGAGGTGGCAGAGTTGATAGGGCAAGAATACATTGTTCTCCTTAGGACATTCACAGCCTGGGATACGGTCCTTCTCTACCACCTAGAGATCATGTGGGACTTGTGCATGCATGATACAGGCTCTTGCTACCAGGCCTGGCCATCTGAGTTTAAGTCCAAAAGCCTATATGGGAAGGAGAAAAGCAAGCTCTGACCTCCACACACCTGTCTCACATACACACCATATGCATGTGCATATACACGCATACATACACACAATAATCAACATAAAAAGTTAAATTAAAAGTTTAAAAATGAGCAACTTAAAGAGTTGCTCTCTCAGCATAAAGTGCTCCTTGCTGAGTACAGTGGTGGAGAAGCAGTGCTGTTTAGTAGAGATACAACAGAAGCCATTTCTGCTGCCTGCCTCCAACAATAGACCTGCTATAGGTATACAACAAGGACCTGGAGATACAGCTCAAGTGCTCAAGAACATGTTGCACTCGCCTTGGGTTGCTCAGGATAGCTGTTTACCTCCAGCTCCAGGAGACAAAATGCCTCCTCTGGCCTCTGCAAGCACTGCACTCATGTGCACACAGCCACACTGATATACACAATTAACAGCAAGACAGTCAATTCCGGTTCTGGTGCCCACAGATGGCATTCCAGGTAGGGTGGGTGACATGTTCCTCCGCACTGCTGCAACAATGCTCAGTGATTTCCATGGCATCCCACCCTTGTGGACATCCAGAATGATAACACATGCCTCTCTTGAATTCGCATGACACACATCTCTTTCCAGCAGGGTTATTAAGAAGTTGCTGCCCTATTCCCCTCTTAATTTACAATTATGAAAGAACACATCAGATAGGGATACAACAGAGTCAAACCAGGAATGAGAGAGTCAGCATCCATTCTGTGACAAGTGGCCAGAATCACAGCACACATATGTAACTGCGCAAGGATGAGAAATCTGTATAGGTGACGGAGCTCAGGAAACATATAGGACTATTGTTGTAATCCATGCTAGCCCACCACATCGTAAGAAATAAATAAACCAGAACCATGCTTATGGTAGGTAGAACACAAAAATTTAAATATCTAACAATTTCTAAACATTCTGATAGTTCTCCTCCAGAAGAAAATATTAGAAAATTATTGTGATGTCCTAAAATATTATAAAATCTGTTAGAAAAAAAGCTTAATTTTTCTTTTTCTCAGCTAAGGCAAGTTGTAGTATTAAATTATGTCTATATACAAGTAAAAAAGTGTTTAAGAAGAGAGTGGAGACACATTGTGTTCTGAAGAAGGAAGCTGAAAAAATCAAAACAGAATTTAATCCCAGCACAGACACTATAGAAATAATTATGAGGTTGAAATATGAAATGTAGATTTCTGATAGTCTAATGATGTTATGCATAAACTTTTATGTCTTAAAGCCCAGAAATATATCAGAATTACTGCTCTCTCCTTTCTATGCTTCTTAATGACTCAAAAGATGCTCAGTACAACCCTTGGCTTCACTGATGCTCTTCTCCAGGCTTCCTATTGTCCTGAAATCAGGTGAAGCTCTTTTGGGGACAGAATCGAGTCACACATATGTAGATCTTTTTGTCTCAACACGGTAACTGTCTTGAAATGCACTGCATGAAGAAAATACACACTGGGCAGTGGTGGCGCACGCCTTTAATCCAGCACTCGGGAGGCAGAGGCAGGCAGATTTCTGAGTTCCAGGCCAGCCTGGTCTACAGAGTGAGTTCCAGAACATTCAGAGTTATGCACAGAAACTCTGTCTCAAATAACCAAAACCGTGATAGAGAGAGAGATAGAGAGAGAGAGAGAGAGAGAGAGAGAGAGAGAGAGAGAGAGAAGAAGAAGAAGAAGAAGAAGAAGAAGAAGAAGAAGAAGAAGAAAGAAAATAAACAAAAGAAACCAAACCAAACCAAACCAACCCGAACCAAAGCAAGCCAAGCCTAGCTCTCAAACAGTTTCAACAGTGTGGCTTCAACACGTGACAAGGACACAGTTAAGAGTAAATATGTGCCCGGAGTACTGCATTCACAGGTACAACAAGGAACAAGAAATTATGTATTTCATGGACTGTGGATAAAACAATGAGACACAAAGAACAAACTGCTTATTAGGAAACTGTAAAAGGACATCTTATTAGCCAGAAACAAAAGCCGCTGGGGGGAAAAAAAATCATTGCATCCCAGACAGTGAAGTTAGAAAACAATGTGTATTTCTTTACTTGCTTGTAAGAGAAAAAAGTATGATTATATATGAAGAACTACCAATTCTACAATAAAGTCCTTGAAATTTGTCATGATATAAAACTCATTTTAGAAGCCAAATTCCCAATATCTACTATTACTCTACCAAAAAAATACACATGATCACTAGGTACTAGAAGGACTTTGGTAAGTTGGATTTTTCAGAGCCAATTATTAATGTTTAACAAAAGTAACTGCAGGGTTGTTACATTTAAAGTTGCCTCTGCTTTCTGAATATTATCAAAATTATATATATATATGTACATATATATATATATATTCTTTAATAAATAAATTCCACAACAAAAACAGATATAATACTCATTACTTCATCAAGACAGTGAGGTTATTCAAAGCAATTATATAAAACTCCTAGACTGTTAACAGAACTTAAGTAGTAAAAAAAAAAGTGCAATCTTAAATAAAACATCAAAATCTGAATATAAATTTGTTAATGCATTGATAATTATTACCTAAGAAACATCAACTAACCTAGAAAAGTACAGCCTCATATTATATTTTTGTGATCATCTGTGTTTCCCTCCTTCTAGGTCTCTAAAGAATTGTTGCATAAGTTCTTGGAAGTGTCTGTGATACCAGAATGTACTGTTCCAACATATAATAGCCAGTTCAAGTTATTCCAGTGTAACTCAGATACAAGGAAACTAACAGCGTGTGATCTGCAGTACACTGTAAGAGCTGGAATCAAATGTTTACCTCATTACTATCATCGTCATAAAAGCTTATTCAAATGATATGATTTAATATACATATATAAATGCTTAAGTTGAGTCATGTTCTTTGCAAAGCAGGTCATATTAATTATATTTAGAAACTATAAAAAGTTTATTAAATTTAATACAGAATCCTGTAACAGCATTTATGTCATTGCTTGGAGGAGGGGAGAGGGGGAGAGAGAGAGAAAGAGAGAAAGAGAGAGAGAGAAAGAGAGAGAGAACACAGAAGAATCAGCATGTTGTCATTTGTGATTTCAAAAGCTAACACTTCAAAATTCTAGTGTTTCTACTGGCGATTGTAAGTCCTCTCCTCATTGCTGGGGTGACACGTTCTCTTGGAAATACGACTGTACCATGCTTATTAGTTACATTAGTGTGAATGGGATTATAGTTTCATAACCTATAGAAATGGTTTTCAATCTCCCTAATGCTGTGACCCTTTAATACAGTTCCTCATGTGGTGGTGACCCCAACCATAAAATTATTTCATTGTTATTTCATAATGTAAATGTCTGACATGTAACCCCCAAAAGGGTTGTGAAATTCAGGTTGAAAACTACTGCCCGGTAGCACTATGGCCATCTCGACACCCTCCCACTCTGCACCATGTGATGAATCTGGGTGGTTTAGAGGTTCTCTGCTGCTAGAGTAGTCCTAAACTACTCTGCATGCTGTCCTAGCAGTAAGCGTATGAATCGGGTATATGAATCAACAACTCAAGCGTCTTTAAGTTTTACAGTGATAAGGATATTCCATATTTAACACATCATACTTAAACATACATGCATGTATTGCATTAACTATGATGATGTCAAGGCAAGCATCCCACACACAAGTAATCTGCTTCCAATGTAATATTGCCCAATCGTTATGTATTAGCTACAGTAAATCAAGTTAGCTAGAATAATGTCCTTATTCAGTCCCTATGACTGGATGCAATAAGCCAACTCATTTGAATTGTACTCTTTTGCCTGAAAGCCTCTGCAATGTTAACATTATAGAACAACACATTAAAATCTTTATAAAGTTTAAAGTAAATTATAGTGTGTGTATTTCTGTGTGCATGCATGAATATGTGTGCCATCACACTTACGCAGGTCAAAAGACCATATTCAGAAGGTAGTTCTCTCTTGCCACTCTGGGATGGGGTTCAGGAGGTCTTACTCAGATTGTCTGGTCCAAAGAGCTTTTACCTGCTAAGCCCCCTCATTGGCTCTAAATCTTTTTCCAAACCAACATCCAATTATTAACTTCTAGAGGCGTGTAATAAAGGGAGTGATGGTTGTGAATAAATGAGTCCAAAAACACAATGAAGAAACAAAAGAGCACAGAGAATTTTTTTTTGTAAGTAGAAATGAAATAAGCGAGGAGGAGGAGGAGGAGGAGGGGGCAGCTGCAGTGGCTACTCAAACTGGAAAAAAAAAGATTATTTGTGAACCAGAAATAATGGAGCAGTATGAATTGTCAACTATATAGAAAGCCAGCAGGGACAACTGAAAGTTCAGCCTCCACAGGCTTGGTGAAGGAGCATGTGAGGTGACAGGAGACAGGGTAGAGAAGCTATCATGAAATCAGAAAGCAAATAATGGAGAGGAGGGTAAGTGTGGGTTGCTACAAGGCCAGAGTGAATGATGAGAGCAAAACTCTCAGACAAAACTATGCAACTCAAATTCCCCATCCCAGAGCACCAGAGCCCAGAGGACAGCCCCCAAATAAGCATGGTGTCTGAAGCTTTCCAGGTAAGCCTGACTTCTGAGTACTTCGGTGGTCTGTCTATCTCCTTCTGGCCCTTGGAATTTAAGGACCCCCCTGCTACACACCCTCAGCCTTGATGATTTTAACCAGCTCTCGGGTTTGAAAAGCCACCCTTTCAAGTAACAGGATAAATCCTAAAATTTTATGGCCAGACTTTAGCCATTACAGTAAGATCTGGACTACTACACATCCAACTGCCCAGTGGAGAGAAAAGAACAGGACAGAGGGCAAGACTCTGGGGAAACCAAGCAGGGGGTGAAATTAGCTATGTAAGAGGGCCCTTGGCTAGGTTTCATCTTCCATGGCTGCACAGTAAAGATCATTGTTTCCCATCTTCCATTTCCTTCCTTTCTTCCCTTTAGTGACATGGCTATATAACAAATGATTAGAAGAGAGTCTCTAGACCAACCAGAGGATAAAGACAAAGACTTCTTAGCTAGTTTCAGCAGAAAGGAGTGATGATAGTAGCATTTACCTATGAAAGTGCAGTTGACTCAGGTTTTGACTGGATTCTGAGCACCCTGCATGGCAGCAGCCCTTCCCGGTACCTTACAAAGCCAGTAACAATGGTCTGCTGCTGGGCTGCTGCTCACTGATGCAAGTATCAAGTTGCTTTAGATGCACAGGTAAGTCCAGTGACTCATCTGTCGTTTGTCACCCTGCCTCCACGGAATGTATATAATACGCAATATAAGGAAACAGATGACAAAAGTAGATACCACCCTTTCTGTCCCAGATTTGTATATGCATCTTCACTTATCTATCTTTGTGCAAAGTGAGGAATTTAACAAATGACGTCCTCCAAGACCACTCCCATCAGTCCTTCTGGTGCCAGGAGCTGGAATTAGAATGTTCGTGATATGGCTTCTCATCAGGATATGACCTATATGTTCCCGTTCTTTCAGGTGTATGTGTACTTGTGTAGCCACACAAGTTTCCTATGTTTTCACATGGGTAAATGTGTTACACATTCATATTGAAAGTGGCATGTGCTCTGAGAAGCACCTGCTGTGCCTAGCTACCAAAGTAAACTTGATGAACTTTCCACACAGTGAAAAATAACCAAATAAATACTTATCTGTTAAGGTTTCCAGTGATCAAGAGTTTTATTTTAGGGTTCAAAGATCTTTAATTAAGTAAAGTTTAACAAAAGTGTTTGAAAGTATTTAAGGAGAGAGATTACTGAAGACGGAAAGACATATTGGGTGGCTTTAGATGTGATCTCAGCAGGGGACAAGTTAAGGGGCTACTTTGGCAAGATGGGCATGACAATGAGGCACAGCCTGATAAAAAGCGCAGTACTGGACCCTTTCCCTTGTTCCTCACTCAGTGCTTTCAGCAAGGATGGGAACTGGGAAAGTATTCCCCCTTGGGAAATTTTGTTTAGAAAAGTGTTTTAAAGACACATTATCTTTATGGGGATAAGATTTTATGGACTAAAGCCTCTTAGAAAAGCAAACTTCAGGTAGGCTGAAATTCATTAGACTAAAAGGAAAAATGTCAACAGAGGTGAGAATTACATAGCTCTGATTGGTTGTGTGTGTGTGTGTTTCCATGTACCTGTGCATGTCAGTGTACATCACACTTGTCTGACAGGACAGAGAGAGTTCCAGTGCAACTGTAGTTAACAGCTTAGCATTGTTCCTCTCCATGTCCTGGGTGTTTGAACTATTAATACAAGGAACAAAATTAGCATCACTTTTTAAACCCAGGAATTATTCAAAAATACACAATACAATATGCAAGATGTGATTATGAAGACATGAGATTGATTTCACAAGTCACAAAGAAAAATAATATTCATTATATAACAATCATGCCTTGTATAAATTATAGGCCAGCCAACAGGGACACTAAATATGCACTTTAATTTGGATTACAGTACAAAAGTAACTTCACTATCTAATGAGATGAATTATTAATCAATGCTAAAAGATACTTTTAAAAAGCTCTGCTTGAATAAAGGCCAACTCTAATCTCATGCATTTTACAAGTAATCTTCAGTAAGCCATTATCATTTTATTCTCAAATAAACCACACCCTCCAGTAAGATACTTTATGTAAGCTAGAAGTTGTAACATGGCTGACGGCACAGGCTTGAAACTCAGTTGTTTGAAAGACTGAGACACACACATTACAAGCTCAAGGTCTCCCTGGGGTAAACAGAGAGTTGATGGCTGGCCTGGACAACGTAGTGAAAAGGTACAGAGAGAGCTGGGGTTATAACTTGGCAGTACTTGTCTATACCCAGGAGTCAGTCCCTGGACTCAAACCCTGGTACCACAGGAGAAACCAAAGGAAAAACATGCATCAGTAATGTTTGCCATTTTATACCTGTTGGGAAAAAACTTCAAAAAGTAGTATGCTTTAAGAAAGGCTACAAGATCTTTAGCAGAAAGGGTGCTTGCCATTAAGCTAGAGCACCTAAGCTTGATCTGTAGAACCCATAGAGTGGGAGGAGAGAATTAAGTTATCTTCTGGCCTCTACATAAGAAAAGAGAGAGAGAGAGAGAGAGAGAGAGAGAGAGAGAGAGAGAGAGAGAGAGAGAGAGAGAGAGAGAGTTTGATTAGAAAGTAAGTCATACTTTTGGATATTCGTTGCTTTATATGTAATCAGAGGGGATCTCAGTGATCGTGATTTGCTCACACACACACACACACACACACACACACACACACACACACACACACACAAACACACTGTCTGGGCATCTATATTTTAACAAGTTCCTAAGCCAAGAGTACCACTGAAAGTTGAGCTCAAATTATGCTTGTTGTTAAGGTCCTATAAGGAACACAGTGGCTTCTCTGCGACAAAAAGCAATAAGGCTGAAGAGAGATGTCAGTCAGTAGAGTGCTCTCTATACATGCCTCCATCACTTACACCCATGTGAAATACTGGGGAGTGTGTCTATTATCTACCACAATGCCAGTGCTTGTGGGATGTAGAGACAGGAGGATTTCCAGGAACTCCTGAGCTAGCCAGCCTAGAGTTTTTGGTGAGCCTGTGTCCCAATGAGAGAGGCTGTCTCAAAAGCAAGGAAGATGGCTTCTGGAACATGAAACAGGTTAAACTCTTGCTTCCACACAAATGCCTACACTACAGTATGTGCATACCTGCCCCCCCCCCCGAAACATACCACCTCACACATATACATTCTCTGACAAGCATTTAAGAAAACTTACAGGAGTAAAATTATTTCAGATATTTCTTGATTTTGAAAAGACAAATCCCCATAGTTAAATTCAAATATAAAATTCCTGGAAATTATAAACAAAAGGACCACAATAGCTGCAGAGATAAAGATGGCAGTTATTCGATTGTTGGTCTTACATTCAATTGCTTTTTAAAATATGTACATGCTAATGGTTTGTCATTTACAATGTGGGTGCTTTTGTTTTGCTATATTTCATATATCATCACGTAAGCAATAGAAATTTGAGTTGTGCCTGAAACTCAAATGTTCTTGGAATAGATCAGATTGGTGGTCACCTTTTTTGAGTAAATACATTTCTGTCATTTCAACATGGGAATGTCACGATAAGTTTATTTCCTTGAAGATTATATGATGCCACACCTACTTCACATTCCAAATTCTGTCTTACATCTTTTAAAAGCAAGGGATGTTAAAGTAGAAGGGGAATTTTAAACCTTCTAGAATATGTTCCTCTAAAAGGATGCCTCAGATCTACTTAGGAAGGAATACAAAGCAGGTGGGAAATGCAACCATGCCTGGAGACACTTCCAGATGCAACTCATAGTGTCTGAGAAGTTCACAGGATGGACACATGCTGTTCAGGAATGATGAATTATAGGCCCTGGAAGTTTTCAAAGACATGGGGGGGTGGGAATGAGAGAAAACACCATTTAGACAGATAATAGGTATTAGCATTCTGTCTAAACTACACCCCACACTTACCTGGCAACGCTAAGTTGATATGAACTAAGTATAATATGAACCAGAACACAGCAAGATCCTTGGCTGCCTCTTCTTTTTATGGATTTTTCTTTCCTATACCCATGCACCAGGAAATCTTACTGTTTTCATGTCTGACACAGTAACATGAATGTGACTTGCATTTAACCATCTTGGTTTTCTATGTGAATTTCTTCAGTAAATGGCACAAATCAGAGAGAAGATCTACTTCATGGCAATTAGAGGCTTAAAGGCTTTACTATACACATCACTACAATTAGTTCTAGAAACGTAAAAGCTAAAATTGACATTTTGCAGCATAAAAGTATTGCCCCCAAAGTATGAAATTTTCTACAAAAATAGTTAGTTTCTGAAATGTTAATGGGACTGCAGTTTGCAGGAAAACATCTCTTATAGAGAAAGCAGCAAATATAATTAGCTTGTCAGAAAGTATTACCAGCTAGGTTGAAAAGGAGGTTGTACCTTGATTTGAAATACAAATGGGCGACTTAGTCTAAACCTACAGCTTTGCAGAAAGCTAAAGAGAAATACAGTCTGTGAACATTCCTTCCCTAATCCCCTCCTACCCCCAGCCAGTGCCTTCAGAGAAGACATTTCCAGAGGGGTGTGTGTGTGTGTGTGTGTGTGTGTGTGTGTGTGGTTATACTTTAGTTTGGTTTTCGAGTAGCAGAAATTGCTTGGCCCACTGGATTTCATATTTAAAATATAAACCATACTTTTTACATAAGCCTTCTCATTTTATGCTACTTTGTTTTCTAAGATACCCAAATCATTCCATTAAAGGGAGTGAGCAAGACATAAAAAAAAAAAATGATACTTGAAAGGAAAGCACAGCTCTGCTTGGCTCTTTAATGTCTCTGTGAGGATCTGCTCTACTCTTTAATGAAAACATGCCATCCAATTTCCATGTCTCATACTTCCTCCTGCTTGTGGAACAAAGTCACAATAGGTATGCCACAATGAAAACAGGGATCAAGTTCTTTGGAGCTGACGGAAATGCCTGTGCAGCTCTTTCTAATTGGAATACTGACCATCAGCAAATCAGAGATTTGGTGGCTCAAACAGCCCATATTACATCTGACTCACTGATCCCTTTCAAAGTCTTGCCCCCAACCTTGGGCACAATACAAAACCTTACAGAGCCCAGCCTGTCTTTTGTCTATTTGCAAAACAAAACACAACTAAAGAATAAACTAGTAGGGGGAGAAATAACATTTGCATCAGAACAGATCTCTTCTGTTTGTTTTAGGTACACATTCTTTATACTTTTTTTCACAAGGAACAGTCACTTGTCATGTAGCAATCTCAGCAAAAGTATCTGCAGTGAAAGTCGATAAAAAATAAACACGGTGTACTTTGTGTATCCATCACTTTTAGAAGTACTCTTGAAATAATTTCAATTGGTATAGCCTTTTGTTTCAGTCCCTAAATCACATATGAATTCATGAGTAACATCAAAAGAATGAACCTGAGTTTGCATATTAAAACGCAAAAGTTCATATCAAGGATGTGCACCAAACATTCAAAGGATGCAAGCTATGTTGAAGAAATGACTGTGCTAATGGACAGATGCAAAGTTCTTTGAAACAAAGATTTAGTAGTTTGTACGTGTGTGTGTGTGTGTGTGAGCACATGCACATCTCTGTGTGCATGCAGACATGCATGCAGGTGACTGTGCAGGATGATGGGTCCCTGCAAGATGAAAATAACAGACAATGGTGAGGCGCCTCCTCTGGGTGCTGAGAACCAAATTCCAGCCCTCTGAAGAGCCACATGTGCTCATAGCCACAACATTCATAAAAAAAAAATGGTTTTTTTGTTGTTCTTCTTCTAAGCAATTACAGATGTTAAACAAAGTGAAACTCTGTGAGGTTTTATTTAGTTGCCTGCCTAAAGGTAGAACATTTTATTAGATTTCTTGTTTTTAATCATTCCCTTCTTCCAAACAGCCTGCTTTCTAGTTCATACCATCCACCAAAATGTTTCACATAATGCAAGGATACTGTGGGCAGCAGCGTGACAGCTTAGAGAAGAGTGCTGGGAAGTGCTGAACCTTATGGTGTGAGATTCTGAAGGCAGTTCCTCTCCCTCTCAGAAACCATAGAGCATAAGCAATGGTACATGATGCATCCAAGGAAATGCAAAGCCAGCCATTGCCTATTGTACACAGCTCACACCACCAAACAGCAAACGATACACACACAAATGGGAAGTTTGCAAAAATGTGGGAGGTGTACTTGCGGCAAATGGAAGCAGTGTTTTAGGACAAATGACAGCTTAAACATGCAGGCTGGACTTATGAATGAAAACCCCAAGACTTGCAGAGCACTAAGAAGGTTACTGTTTGAAGATGAATGAAGGATCTGAGCCAGAATGATGGGAACAAGAATTCCTAAAGAAGAAACCTATACAAAGGCCTGGTACAGGGAGAGTCTGTGGGAATTGGTAAGTAATGGATAACTGAGGAGATGGGCAGATGGGAGGAAAGCGAAGGGTCTAAACGGATTCCAGTCGAGTGGCGGAGAGACTGCAATTAGGTAGAGTTTGAAGGATGGGGCAGTTTCATGAGGAATTGCTTTTTGGAAGAGTTGATTTAATTAATATATATATGAAATGTGTATTCTCTGAGTTTGGTATCAGGCTAGGTACAGAGCCCTCATAAATTACCCAAGAGGCTTTGCGCTGCAGGAGCTCCTAGCAACCCAAATGGAGGAATGGACAAAAATTATTTGTTGATCCGAAGTCCCAGAAATGAGGCAAAATCTCTCAGGGAGGAAGCCATGTTTAATCGAACATTTTTCTGCAGAGATTATCTGGTTATTCATCTTATGACCAGAAAACAACCTATAGCCACCTCATATGCAGGTTTCTCTTCAAAATATATTAAAAATGTACTGATGTTAGCCTTCATATTTATCTCTACCTTTACTGAATTTATTTATCTTTCCTCCTGAGTTTCTCTCTTGTTTATTCCAACAGTATATTACTTTGTCCTTTGGGAGGATTGCTGTTGATAAAGCTTAATGCAGTCAACAATTGAGCCCCTGCTGAATGCAAAATAGTTTCAACCTTCATAACTCCTGTGGAGGCCTGGCAATTTCTTGCAAGAATTTAAGTATGGAAGTAGTTAACAATAACAGTGAAATCCACACCAGTTCTGGGGATGTGAGTGATTTAGATTCCGGTCCCTTGCTCTTTGCTCTCACAGACAGGCTGTCACATACAGACCATACAGACCGGCACAGGCTCTTTCTTTCTTTCTTTCCTTTCCCACAGCCATTCAGAGTCATTTCTCAACAAGCCCCACATCTTATGTTTCTTTGAATCTTGTGGGAGTCCACATGACATACAGCTAGCGTGTATGATGCATAGGATGTTGGATGTCTGGGCTCAGGGTGCTGTGGCACATGTATTCTTTGCTTAGCTTGGCGGCAGCCTGCGGGAAGCTGCGTGGATAAAGCAATGGTTTCACAAGACCATTTCTGATCCTCGCAATTCCAGCCAGAAAAGGCAGCAACTCTTATTACCACTTTATAAAGGAATTAATTATGGCTTGGGGAGATAGAGTAATTTTCCCTAGGTCTCACAGCAGCCAAACAGACTAAATCATCACCATGAGGAACCAAACGAACTTATGATCGCTTTTTGTTTTTCTCGAAATTAGTTATTGGCTTGTTGTAATGACCCATTTGCTGCCCTTCCCCGAAATCAGGATCTCAAGGTCTGCATCATGTGTTTTACTGTCAAGTGTCCCTCATCACTAACTTGTAAGGAAAGTTGTTTTCCACTTTCATCTGTTGTAGGATATTATGGTTTGGGCATGAATTGTGCCCCTGTCTCAAAGTCTCCTGTATTACAAGGTTGGTTGTCAATGACATTATTTGCGTGACTCAGTAATGTTGGGAGGTCTACTTGGATGGAACACTTCACTCAGGGAGAAGTCCTGCCATTGTGATCCCTGCATTCTGTTCACTGTGTGACGTAGCCAGTTTCTACCACATGTCGCCACTGTCCCGATGTTCTGTGTCGTGTCAGACCCAGAAACACTGAGCCAAGTGACCTCAGACTGAACTCTCAGAATCTGTCAACCGAGTTAAATCTTTCCTCCTTCAAGTTGATTCTGTCAGGAGTTTTGTGACAGCGATGCAAAGAATAATCAATAGGTAGGGTTAGGGAATTCCACAAGGACAGCAAGGCTGGGGCTGTGTGACAAATTCTTGTTTTTCCATGGGGCAACATAAATACAAATGCCAAATGAGGCTCTAACAAGAACACTGGACAGTCCATGGTTAGTGTATTCTAAACCTCAGACTGACAAAAGGCGAAAGCTGATAATATTGGCAACAACTGACCAGCAATGCCCAAACTGGAGGCAAATGTTTTCCTGGTTAACAAAACACAAATACAATCAGAAGCAGTCGTTATTATGGCATTATCATATAATCATGTTTTATCTAAACCTAATGTGTGTGGTGAAAACAGACAGGATAACTGTTCAAAGGGCCTTGGATTAAACATCCAACAACTGTGACTCAGGCTCAAATCCTTTCCACTCTACTCTGAAGTAAAGGAAGCTATGCCAGCTTTCCTTTCTAGTCAAGAGGGGAAGAGTATCCATATCTTCAGCTACGGAGCACTTTAACAGTTAAAACGTGTCTTCACCTATGCAGAGGGGGAATTAGGATTGGATTCTTGCCATGGCAATAAGCCAAAAACTGAAAGTCACTGGAGCCAGGCCGGCCGTACCAGAAAAATAATTAACTCACTTGCAGACAGAGAATGTTCCACTATCACAGACAGTATTAATTTTCTCAGGTCAGTGTCCTGACAAATATCATGTCCTCATGATAGGTATTCAACACAAAAATCCCTTAGTGCTACCTCCTGCTAACAAAAGGGCAGAGAAAACCATCTTCATTGGTACAAGTGGCAAGTATCTGAGAAGTACCAAGCGCAAAGAGCAGAGAAAATAACATAAAGTAGAAGTTAAACCAAGAGAGTCCAGCCAAAATTTGATGTAGAAGTCTGCAAAGTACTATCTCCTAGCAGGTATCGGTTTAGTGCCTGTAATATGTAATAAATATAGAAGATCAAGATGGGAGCTCCAGGATTAGCTCTCTAGAGAGTCTCAATGTGCCTTCAAGGATTTGAGCTCATTATTCTCACAAGAAAGATCACTGGTCCCTGGCTCAGTGATTATGTGAGATATAATCTGTACTCCTTCATATAAGCCTAGTACCACAAAGGCAGATTTCAACAGAGGTGAAATATACTTAAGTCACATGGAGATGACTGTCTAGCCTAAGGTCACACCACAGTAGATCTGATATTTACATATTGTTGAGTGAGTCCCCAAAACCTATGTTGCCTTTTAGTTACTCATAGTTGAGCAAAGAAAGGAGACAAGAGCTGTTAACTAGTAACAAAAGTGTTTCCTGGTGCTTGAGGTGGCTAAGTGGGTAAAGTGCCTGCCATCCAAGCAGGAGGAACTGAGTTCAGACCCCTAGCACCCATGTAAAGGCAGGGCGAAGTCATGTATCTCTGGGAAGCAGAGGCAGGCGGTTTCTGGAGCTCTCTAGCCTGACAGTCCAGCCAACGGTGAAATCTAAGATCAGTAAAGGACCTAATCTTAGAAGATAAGTTTTCGAGTGATTGAGAAAGACTTTGAACTTACAGCTCTAATATCCATAGTGTGGGCACGCATAAGCACCCACACAAATATATATATATATGTATATATATATATTCTACACAGGAATACAGTCTATACACCAAATATTTTCCTTAGAATATCACTAATTACTAATTTACAATGACATTATAATTGATATAATCTCTAAAGAATTTCTTGTAATTAATAGGCTTATAAAAAGTGATTTTCCACAGTAAAAGCCTGTCTGATTTTTTTTTAAAAAATCAATAGGTACCGAAGCTACATAAACATATTCCGTTTTTCTAAAAATAAACAAACAAACAAACAAACAAACAAACACACGTCATTTGGTTCCTTACTGGAATCACACACCACGTTCTAAATGAGATAAGGAAAATGGATTTCTCATGACTACTTTGTAGTTTAATCAGAGTGAGATCAGACTCAAGTCCCACCAGGCAGGCAGCCTGCGAGGATGGATCTTCAGGAAGCATCTGTGTGCGCTCAATGGATGAGTGTCCATGACAACAGCAGAAAATGCCACAGCAGTGTGAGCAACACTCTTAGCAGACTCAAAGAGATTAGGGAGAGAATTAGCCTAGCCATCAATCTACCGCTTCTCCTTTCTTCCTCCAGACCAGCCACCATGGGCGGAAGGGAGAGCCATTCCAGGATCCATGAGTCTGCCCTGATGAGGTATTTCAGCCCCGCTCCTGAGCTGATGGAGGACTTGTCGCTAAGTGCTACCAGATGGAACAATCCGACCCTTAATCTACCATCCTTAATGTGAGAAGTAGCTTCTCGAGTTCCCAATAATAGTTACAAGTACATGGATACATGAATAGATACACATTTATTTTCCAAAAATGAACATGCAGAAGGTGCCAGTCCAGGGGCATGTTTCCAATTACCTGGAGAATTTTACTTTGATATCACTTAAATATAATTTCCTTATACAAGAAATAAATTAACACCAGGGAATAATTTTCTCTCTAAATAGCTATCCTAATTGCTATTATGTCATCTGTAGTTACAATTGAATAGCTGACAAAATCTAGGAGGACAGTCACCACTGTAAAAACAGCAAATAGTGCAGATGTAACTGGAATATTTGAAATACCAAACTGCTAATAAGCACTTTTCATTAACTGTATGTATTTTTGCATTGAATTACATTGCATTTTTAAAGTTCTTTGAAAATATGAATGGACAAAGCAAAGCCATATTTTAGTCTGCTTAGAACAGTTTATTGTTTTCTGTTTATTCGTAGATAAGCTTTTCTGATGTTGTGGTGCCTGATAACACCATTCTTGAATTACTGGCATAATGTTCCATTATTTTACTTCAAAAGCATTCTAGGTTAGAAGTTCCTTGGTCACTCTATGATTAATCTGCTTCAGATAACATTTTAAGATGATCTTTGATACTCGCATCTACTTTTGGTGGATGCTATTTAAACTGGTCCATCTGTATGGGTGGTCTGACATTCTGCTCTAAGAACACGTGCAGATCTTAAATGTTGATAAATCTTGTTTCATTTTTCTCACATTCAAAATAAGGACAAGACATATCACATTATCATATCGTACAAGAATCACTGATTCACTCCACAATTTCACACTGTAGAGTTTTTCCTGGCATTATGAACGACAAGGATAAAGCACTGCACAACAGCAACAAAATACAAACAAACATGTTAGATGCTAAAGAAAATTTAAGGCATTATTTGGCAGTGACAGGATAAGTTATGGAGGATCAAGGATTTAAAGGCACAGTATCAGCTTTCTTCACTTTGAAGTCTAGGACATGAAAGTGTTTTTCTGTGTCATTAAGGAAATCCTAAAATGCTCTGCTTGAGATAAGTAGCTTGGCTTGAAAGTGAGCGGTTGCTATCCACACACCGACAAGGCCCTATTGCTGCAAACAACACTTACACATCTTATCACACACAGAGAAGTCAATTGGTGCCAAACTAGAGGCTTCATCCCTACTGACTAGTGCATGGTACTGGAGGGAACGCTGTATGGTACCACAGGAGAAAAGTAGTCATCAATCCAGCTACAAACCTACCAGTGACCTACCTATCTGCATAATACACCAGTGTAATAATGGCATAAGTGTTGTAGGAGTGGCCAACCATTCTCTGCTTGGATTTAAGGCTCACTCCATGAAATGGAATCTATGTCTAATACTGCTATGGTGGCCAACAGACTGGAGAGGAGGCCACAGGCCTAGGGAAAACCCAGACACTGTTGTTTCTGCTAAAGGACAGTGGAAAGCTGTAAGGGGTGGGGATAGACCACTAAGCTCTGCTTTCTTTTTCAGCCTCTTGGACTTCTAAATAGAAACAGACAGACGGAAAACTATAGTCAGCCCTTCTCTGGAGGTGAAATTTCATACACTTCTCCAAATATTCACTAATAAACATTCCGTTTTATTTAGTTGCTTTGGGTTTCTTGCAACGAAAACATACTAAAATTGTATCTCTTCCCCAATCATATTGTGTATGTCTCATTCAAATTCCTAAAACATTCACTTCCAATAAGATCCAATAAGATAAATCCAAACTTATCAATATACCAGTACAGATTTTGTTTCTCTAAGTTTCAAACCCAGTCTTAGCTACTTATTCATTGTAGCATGTATACACAGTTATATTCTGCACCTATATAAAGACATTACACTCAGGCAGGAGGATGTTTATGAGTTCAAGGCCAGCATAGACTTCATAGTAATTATAGTGATTTCACAACCAGGCCTATTTAGTGAAACCTGCCTCAAAAAAGAAAAATAAGAGAAAATATTAAAAATAGTAATAGTAAAGATGGTGACTGTTACTTCAACAATTCCATGGATCAAATGTTAGACATGAATACTATTAGATATAGACGCTTGCATGGGTGTTTGAGTTTCTATGAATCTTAATCGGTAGGAAGGTGTCTTAGTTTTAAAGGTTAGCTTATTTGAGCCAGCAAGAGTGCTTAGTGGGTAAGCAAGCCTGCTGCCAGGCTTGCTGACCTGACTTTGATCCCCAGGACCACTATGGTAGAGGGAGAGCACTGACTTCTGCAGGTTATACTCTGACCTCCAGCTTTCCCTGGTCATACACATACCCAATCACCTGCATGCACCAATGAAGAGATACAAAATGCTGACTTCAAATAAACAAAGGAGGTGTAACACTATTTTGCTCTTAATGACATGGATTTTATGCACAGAGCCAGAGAGCACCCTTCCTCGTCCATCCCTTCTCCAGGTCTGGATGGCCTTGTTACCATCTCTTGGCTGTATGCCCTCCACTTCTCCCTCAAACATGGACCCTCTGAGCTCTCTCCAGGCTCTGACACAGCTTAACTCTGGGATAGTCCCTGATTTCACCCTCTCAATAACTGCTGCATAAGCCTTTGCTATGGCTCCAGAGCTGATCAAGTTTGATTCTAAGAATAGCACTCTATTGATCAGAGAGTGAAATCTGTTCTGCTGACGGTTACACATGCCCTTCAGCACCATGGCCTTGGTCTAGGTGAGGCCTCTCATCATGCCTTGTTAGTAAGCTACATCCTGATCACACGCTATCGCTTTAACATCAGACTGTGTCAGACATCTGGGCTCCTGTGCGTGCAGAACAATCTGAGTTGAACACCTGAACCTAAACACCCCTGTGAGTGGCTACTCATCATTCCAAGACTGCCTCCTTCATGAAGCCAGGACAAACACAGCTTTCTTGTATTTCTGCTCCCACTGCATGCCGTCAAGACGTCCATCGCAGCACGGAAACCTGGGTTTCACATGCTTGCTCATCACCCCTTTCCAGTCGAAGGACAGTGCTGTGCTGTATTGCTTTAGAGGCTCTGCGACTTTGCACGAGGATGACACAAAATGGCCCTGAATAAATGCTGAGTCTGAAGCTAGGCAGAAAGGCGGGGATAGTGTATGGATGTGGCAAGGCACAGGATCTCCTCACACTGGAGTCTTGCTGGAAGTCTTTTCCCAAGGACAAGTCAGAATTCCAGCCTAATTAACTGTTCGTGGTCTTTCTCCTTCCTGGCTGAAGACCAGCAGTTCTCTAGGAAATCTCACCCTGTGCAGCTCCTGTGGCTCCAGGTGTTTACCTTATCAAATTGTGATTCTACCTAAGGCACCTCAGCCACTACCCTACAATTTCACTTATCAAGAGAGAAAAAGTAAAAACATTTTTTTTTCTTAGTAACCTTTTGAGAGGTAACTTGGGGGCCACCAAAATGTTGCATAAATGAGGCTAAGATAGTTAATTTTGCTTCTCCCCTGAGGAATCCCATATCCATACCCAGAGATGCCTTACTGTTTCCTGTGGTTATAATCTACGTTAAAATGTCTTTCAATAAACTGGGATGCATCTTTGGAAAGCATACACACTCTGAGAGGTGCTTGTCTTGTCTTGAGTACGTTTCTAGTGTTAATAAAACACCAACTCTGTCTCATCATGGGTAGCATTGGATCGCTTGTCTGCATCAAATCAACTAATCCTAGGTTTGCCTGAGTCAAGGTCCCTAAAACACTAAGGGGGCTCTCTTCAGGCTGCTGAGTGTGACTGTGTGGAGGCTGTGCCTCGGTTCCTTCACCACTAAAAACTACATGGAGCTAGGTAATCAAGAGAATTCCATACTTAGAAGCAAAGATGAAAGTCTGTTTTACAGTGTCTTGTTTATCACAGAGCCTACAATAATACCAAATTTAATTAGTTCATCATTATGATTTCCAGCTTTCAAAAGAACACCATGATTCTATGGAATGTCTTATTTCTGGTAAGTAAAGTTTTGATGGCAGTGATACAGTGCTCCCAAGGGGACTGAGTCAAGTCTTCCTTTTTATAAAGTAGTTATTGCATCTTCAATGGCAATCATAGAGATGGTGTAAAAGGAGACTGTGCTAATGAAGTGTCCTGCACATTTACAGGACACATGTCAAGTGATAAGTCTATGAAATTCTGTAACTGGCCTGAGGAAAGCAGGTGCAGCCTTACTGGGGCTCAGTCCATCCAGTAGGGGAGAGAACTAAGGACAGGAAATGGACATTCTGACACTTACCGATGTGTCCTTTAAGTTATGTTCTCTCTCTAAAGAGTTGGCGACATTCCTGCTAACTTCACTCTGTAAAACCTGTAACTTTGCATTTGAAATCTCTGCACCGTTGAACTGGAGGATCGTTAGAAGTGATGGGAATCGTGAATGATTACACGCGCACACATTACCTTGGTAGAATCTAGTGGAGAGTACACTATGAATTTCAAGTACCAAGCATTTCAAGAATCAAGCATTTCCGGAAGGCGCTGGAAGCCAAATGATTGCATTTTCCGAGGGTCCCAGAGGGCCACTTTTATACCTCACATCATCTGTGGCCTTGTGCTCCGCCAGGCTCCAGGCAGTTCATAAACAAATTACCATCACTTCCACAGGAAGTGAATTCTTAGCTGTGGGAGAAGCTACTCCATTGCCAAAGAGGGCAAAGAGATTTAAATACCCTCCAGCTTGCTGGAAGCCAAGACGAAATGAGATAGTGATAAAAGTCAGATATCTATCATAGAAAGCCCTGGTCTTCTACCTTCATATCTGAGCAAGACAACTTATCAAAAACCTCTTCATTTTCTATCTTAAGATGTTTTAGGACCAGAGGGTAATATTGGCCTACAAAGATTTCAAATCTCCTTAGATAAAATATGGCTGTGTTTAAATTTTTACTGCCTTAAAATAATGGAAACAATTTGTCTCCTAAAGATGTCCTAGAGTTTACTTAATTCATGAGATATCAGAACACACTATTTTAGATGATTACTATTTTTTTAAAATACTTAGAAAAGTTTTGATGATTCCTTTTTATTTTCATGTGCATTGGTGTTTTGCCTGCATGGATGTCTGTTGAGGGTGTCAGCTCACCTGGAATTGGAGTTACTGTCAGTTGTGAGCCATCATTGCTCCAGCATTTTGGGTTTGTTTGTTTGTTTGTTTTAACTGCTGAATGTATGTTTTTGAGTTCACATGTGTACCCAGGTTTGCATGTCACAAAACACATGTAAAGGACACAGAGTAATATCAGCTGGTTGACTTCGCCTTCTGCCGTGTTGAGAAGGGTTTCCTAAGTTCCTACTTTCTGTGTCTCCATGTGCCACACGAGCTGCCATTCTCCAACACCTTACTATTGAGACATCTTCCTGGCCCTTCTTCGGATTTTATAAGAATTAAGAGTGACGTGCATGGATCGCTTTCCTGTGGAGAATCTAGACTTTCAAAGTTTGTGGCACATTAAAAACAAAACAAAAACAAAAACAAAAAACCCCCAAAACTTGTATTTGGTGTTTTATAGTAGAAAAGTCTAAAATTATAACTAACTGGGAGAGAGACCAAGGCAACTTTTCCAGGACATTTTTCTTTGGCAACTACCTGCTTTTCACTGAAAAATATAGCAGAGATTTTATGGCATTAAGAGCTTTCCTAGTAGCTTGGGATTTAGCTCAGTTAATCAAATGCTACTCCAGAATAAGGACCTGATTTGGATCATGAAGAACCCGCATGAAAAACCAGGCATGGTTTGTGCAGTAACAATCCTGGTCCTGAGGAAGTGGAAACAGTGGGTGCTTGGGGCTCCCTAGCCAGCCTACCAGCCTACTCATAAGTCCTAAGCCAACAAGAGATACTGTCTCACAAAACATTACTCATGGCACCTGAGGAGAGCTGTCTTCTGGCACACACACATAGCCTGAAACTATACCTTACAGAAGTGGTAATTACAATGTGATTTTTATACAGAATCACTGCATTTAGTATGCAATATGGATCAAATGCTACCAAAGCAAGGAACACAGGTATGTGGATAGCAGCGTTCAAGTTTGCTGGCATTTTTTTTTTCACAACCTCAATGCTATTCATGGTGTTGCTTCTCAGGCTATGTGAAGGTGTTTCCGTTTACAGAATTGGAAGCATCCTAACTGCGAGATGAACGTGAATGGGAGGGAAGACTGCTGAGCCCTTAACTACATGCAGCCGCCTCTCCACTGTGCAGCAGGCAAACTCTGCCAGCAAAAACAAGCAACTAAATTTCTGTTGAAACAAAAACGGCAGAGTGTGAAATAGCAGCCTGCCATCAGACATTGGGAGTTTGATTTTCATCAATGGCAGCTGAAACAGCTCTTGCCTCCCACTTCATTGTGGGAAAAAAAAAATGTAACATGAAGCAGACAATGCCATATGCAAGTACGTAGGAGGACGGACGAAGCTTGCTGGCCTGCCTGCTATCCTCCAGCACGAACTCTACAGCACCCCCATGCCTATGTGGGCTCTCTTTCATTCTGGGAACTTACCTTATGCTCCTAGCAACTGTACATTCAGGGAAATACACGGGGAGCTTTTAAAAAATGATTCTGCAGTGTGACATCATGTTGGAAAACTTTTCAATCTGAAGATTTCTGACTGATTTGTTTGGGTTCATGTAGAGGTAAGGGAATTTTTGAAAAAAATATTAAAATATAAAACCCTTTAACAAATGCAGCCAGCCTGCAAGGTATATTGGTGTAAAAATGGACTGTGTTGGTAGAGTGTGCCCACCCTGGCAGCCATCACAGAGTGCTACTCAGCTACTCTGAGCTCACCTTTTGGAGTGAGCACCTCGGCATGAGCATGTGCCTATAGCTATCTACCTTGTGTGAGCTGTGAAGCTCTCACACAGAGATGGAATCAGCAGCATAGATATATACTGAGAGTACTGAGGAGAAACAGATCTGTGCAAGCGCATGGATAAGACAGAGGGAAAGCAGCATGAGCTGACTGGATCGTTAATAACTCCAGAGATCCACCTCATGCACTCGGTAGCTTTTGTGGGAGCCCACAGACGGTTGGAGTATATGGCTGAGGAAATGTTGCCATGTTTTCCACCGTGGACTTTGTCCAGAGAAGTTGGTCTAGACAACCTGCCGACTGCACAGGGGTCCAGCTGGAGTCAGCTGAGCACCACCCCACCAGCACTGTGAGAGCAAGGGCAGGGACTACTGCTTACAGTTTGGGCGTGATCTGATAGGCAACATCACCATGGTAACAGCTGAGATAATAACTAACAAAAAATGATGATTCGAGTCCTTTATCTTCACATCTCATGCCTATGTTTCAAACAAATCGTGCAGAGTAAAACTGAAATAGACTTGAGTACTGACAGCATATATTTTATACCTTTTAAATATCCTTCACTACAACTGGACCTTCTATATTTTATTCTGTTGGATATGTGTACAAGCATATAGTCCGTTGCTGCCATTTATTAAATACTGTCTCAGGCATGAAAGCAGTCTCTATTCACTTGACTCTTAAAACAGTTCTCAGACTGTAACTGCCAGTCCCATTTCCAGTTGAGAAATGAAGAGTCAGCATCTCACCTAAGATTGCAGAGCTCAGGGAGCAGCCCCCACTTCCAGGAGGGGGCGTCCTTAATACTTTCCATATTTCATGACTTTTTTTTCTATTTAAAAATGTCTAAAGAGGGAACAAGCAGGTTCCACAGAGGCGATATCATGTCTGCTTCACTTTTGTTGTTCTTAAGGGACTCATCCAACACCGAAATAGCTCTCCCATTCCCAGCCCCAGATGGTCCACTTGACAAGGAGAGGCCTCTGGGGAAGCCTGAATGCTCTCTCTTTTCAGGGGAGGAGTACCATCTAGACAATTCCTAGGACGGCTGTAAGTTTAGCTCAAGAGATTCTTTTCTTGGTGTTGTTTTAAAGTTTATAGCTTTCCATGCATGATCACCACGCTGATTCAGTCCCGATAAGGAAAACACAGGGGGAAAGTTCCCCTGTATTTCCAACGTCTCCAGACTAAAAACAGACAGGTTTGATTTTCTAAAATAAGTTCCTATGCCAGTTCTAATCCATACACACATTAAAATAGGGAACTCTGAACTCTGACTACTTCGTATCTGAAGTCAAGGAGCTTATGGAAGGCAGTGATGCAGACATCCCCCACAAACACTCCATTAAACAATCATTAATACTTCTGTAGCTCACACAAGCTGGCAGAAGAAGCCTTTCTTAATATTCTAGTGTAGATAAGGTAGTAGAGTTCTCTTTTTTTTTTAAACTTGAATATAAAATATAGCTTCAATTACACTAGGCCAAAATGAAGACTTGAGATGTGGCAGGATCACAAACTAGACATGATGATTAGAAGTAACAATGACCTTGGGAAAATAACAAAGGCACTCATGAAGAACTGCTGCATAATTAATAAGATGAAATTATCATTGCAGTCAGGACTGTGAGACATGTACCGCCAACAACAAAATGCCTATTCACCCTGAGTATACAGTATACAGAATAAGAAGTTTGCATCAAACATGGTGGGCTACATGTCACTCAAAATCATTTCACTTTTGAAAATAAGATCAATTTAAACCAAACTACAACTGAATCATTTCCACAAACCGAACCATACTAAAATAAATAAATAAACAGTCTCTTGCCAAGTATGCATTTGCCTGGCCCTGAATATAAGAGTTACTCATGATTTCCCCAGCATCTCTCCTATAGAAGATGGTTAGACAATGGTTAGAGACACCTCAATTGGAAAACTAGACTTTAAAGGAGTCAGTATCCTGAAGTCAGTAAATATTTCTTATTACATTGTACCCCATAAATATTCCTATGCAGAACTAACACTTTTGTCTATGTACTAATGCTGCTTACAGTGATTAGGAGGTGCCTAATACCAGTCATCCACTGGACGATTAGGAAAATGGTGTCATTTATTTTTTTACTCAAATCCTTTGCTTTAGTTGCTTAAGTATTTTTGAGTATTACATGCTATTTATTAATTATGTGTACATACCTGTGCATCTGTTCATGTGCCACCATGTGTATGCAGAGGCCAAATACCAATTTTCAAAGTCCTCTTGCTCTTCCTTTCCCCAGGTCAGATCTGAGAGCTGGATTCAGATAGTTAGGCTAAGAGGCAAATGCCTTTCAGGCTGAGCCACGACCCTACATCATGCCTAAGTTGTTTAAGGCCAATGTATTCTTCCATTTGTATGCATCTCTGACCATATGCACACTTTCTGAGAGTCTCTGCTCTTAGAGACCAAACGCACATGCTGAGGATGACCTGGTGCCACGGATAACTGGTCTGTGAAAGGGCAGTAAGTTTCTTTCATCATAATAGATTGAACAAAGAAAAGTATTTACAATTTCCAGCTCTGCAATACTTTTCCAAAAGGAAAAAATAAAGAAATGAAAAATAATTGGAAAAGTGTAATTTTCATTTTCATTTTATTGCACATGAGAAGTAATTTGTTTAAGGGGGTGTTGCTGAATGAAGACTTGGGAGCAGTACTACATCAAATTTATAATTAAGCAGATGGAGGTGGAAAAAATCATTAGTTGAATTTTAGTTTGGAAACTCCAGTAAGAGCAAATGAGAACTAAATTTGAAGTTTTCCTCTGTTTAGTCTTTTAAAGTCTGCAGACTAGGACAGAAGACCATCCCATCCTGTTTGACCAAAGGTACTGGTGTGGTTGCCTTTTTCCAGGGACCTCTTATGTGAAAAGGTAGAGAGGTTTTAAAGACTATAGAAGTGCTTCAAGGTCACCGGAAGACGCTAGCTTCATACAGCACACTCATCAAAACTATCAATACTTGGAGAAAGTGATGAAAAGCATCCTGTGGGGGTAGAGAATCAGAAACTGCCAAAGGACAGGGAAGGAAAATGCAGGTCCCAGTAAAGTGGTCCCTGATGGATGCTGGGTGGTTCCCGATGGATTCTAGATGGCCTCTGGGTGCTAATGGATATCACTCAGCAATAGGAAAGAACTTTCTGGACACTCACTAACTTTTCTTTAATGATTGAAAGGTAAAGAAATCTGTCCTTTTTGACTTACAAATTATAGTCCATGTATTATGGAGTGACCATCCTAAAATGTATACATTGAAGTTCTAACTCCCAGTACATCAGATTGCAGCTGTTAGGTAGAGCTAATGGCTTCAAGGAGATCATTAAGGTCATGGGAGAAATGAAGTAGGATGCACTCATGTCCTTAATGTGGTAAGGAAATGTGGACACAGGCATGCATGGTCACAGTAGGAAGGCCACCTGATGCCACACTAGGAAGGAGACCACAGGAGGAGTCCTAACAAGAATCTAACCAAGCTGAGCCTGGACCTGACTTCTCACCTTTATAACTGTGATAAATTTCTGTGATACAAGCACCCAGCCTGAGTCATGGTTAAGACAACCCAAGCCCACCAGGAAAAATGAGATGCTGAAACCTTTCCAAGTCTAATAAAGCCATTAGTGAATTCACTTATAATAACCAGGCAAGTTAGCACAGCTGGAATAATTTTAATTATCAAATATTTTTAAAGTGATGAGTATTCTCATGAAAAAGTAACTTATAATCCATTAAAAAATCAGCTGGTAATTTCTGTATCATTCACATACACACACTCATGTATGCACATATGTATGTGTGTAAATATGTATGTATATATATGTGAACATGGACATGTTAATGTTGCATATAAAGATTTTCTTTCTGTATATATGCTCAAATTCTTAAACTATATGGAAATACTTGATCAGAATGCAGAGAGGTTGTCTGACTTGTCTCTGTCATGATTTCCATTTTGATCTTAAAAGTGTTCCCAAAAGGCATTGGTGTTAAATGCCTTGTGCCATAGGTAATTTTGGGAGGCAGTGTAGATTTTTTTTTTTTTAATTAGAGACAGGGGTTTCACTCTGTAGCTCTGGTTGACCTAAAGAGGCTAGCCTTGGAATCACTGAGATCCTGTAACCTCTGCCTCTCAGCTGCAGTGACTCAGGGTCAATGGCATCAGGCCCAATCACAGGCATGGAAATTTTTAGTGGGGATGCCTAGTGGGAGGATCTTGGCATGTAGGGGTCACCCTGTGAAGGAGTTCTAGAGTCTCTTCCCTCTTCCTTTAGTTTGCCTCCTGACCATGAAATGAGCAGTTCCTCTCTGCAGGCTGCTTTCACTATGACAAGCTGTCCACGAGTCCCAGAAATGACCAGTGACCATAAGAGAGTGGGAAGGTCCCTGACCGTGAGCTAAGATGTTCCTCTTTATAAATCATCATTGCGGGCCTCTGTTACACGGGTCAGAACCACCGAGCACTTTCCCTAGCCTGTGGGTTTTCCATGGCCTTCTCGTTATGTCTGTTAAACTGGATCACTTGTGCTACAGCATTTGCTCGCATCTGGGTTTTGCTGATTGTAACTCCGTGGTGCCACACAGCATGATTTACATATTTCTTATGCACTGAGAAACCTAAATGCTTGTTCGTAGTCTTTCATTTCTGAAAGCTTTATCTTATTTAAAGTGTGCATGTGCATGTGTGTAGGTTACGCCCATGGAGGCAAAAGAGGATGATGGCTGTCCTGGAGCTGAACTTACAGAGGTTAGAAACACACTGATGTGAGTGCTAGGAATTGAACAGGGGTCCTCTGAAAGAGCTGGATGTGCTCCTAACAGTGCTGGTCACCTCTCCAGCTCCAGGTTCTTTTCCTATCTGGGGACAGACGAGGTCACAGTGACACTGTTTAATTTCATCACAATGGTTTAGTAAACTGATTTTCTTTTTTCAGTCATTTGTCTCACAGCCTCGATCCACTACCGCAACAAGAGATATAAAATGGTAATTTCTGTAACTCCTCCACTCATCTGCTATACATTTTTAAAAAGAACTTGCCTAGTTTTAACTGCGCATTACAGAAATATTACCATTATTATAAAAAAAAACAAATCAAGCACTTAAATCAGTCCCTTCTTCTGTCAGGACAAGATGACCTCATGAAAGTCGGGTCCTGTTCACAATGTCAGCCATTTCTTGGAGACCTGGCACATTCTGGGAAGTTCAGAACAGACTGTGGGGTACTTCTACCATATATGTGGTCATTGTTTTCAGCCATTTTCCTAAAGATAAATAGACCTATGTAATCAGTACTTTGAACATAAATTCATCTTGACATTTTTGCATTCAAATTAAAAACTTCAATAATTTTACTTGAGCACTTGGATCTGACACTTCTTTCTTCTATCTAACCCACTGATAGGATTTATACAATAGAATGTACCCGTGTGCCTGAATGCTGAGAGTGCACAGCGAATGTACAACCTCGCACCACCTCCAGTTTGCTCTTTCTGCATCCTGTTCAGAGTTAAAGGTGTGATCATTCAGCTGTCTGTGCTTGCCTGCCATACTATCCCTGCCATTATGGGATGTAACCCTCTGGAATTGTAAGTCAAACTATAGTTTTCCCTTGTTCCCTTCTCTGAACATGGTGTTCTATTATAGCAACAGAAAACTGACAACTCACCCATTGATAAAGCTGTAGCAGTTTATTAAATGAATATTCCTCTGCTACACTAGTTTTCATTTAGTGTTTTACCTTAGCATAGCAATAAATAGCTATCTCCCATCCTTTTTGACAGCTGCATAGTATCTCCTTAGATGACTGTAGTTCATTCAACCCCAGCCTCTGGTGCAGTCATGTGGTTTGTCTCAGTCATGACATTTACTAACGACCACAAAGAATAGCCTGGTGTTTTTTGGAATAATTTTGTTACCTATTTAACACATTCTCATCCATTCATATCTTATGAAAAATTAAAAGTGGCTAAAACTATTTCATAGGAAAAGATACAATTCAATAATATTCAGCTATTTGTCCAATAAATGAGAAGCTTTTTCATCAGAAAATGTGATTTATTTATCTAATTAATCATTATTAGTAATCTAATACATTCAACATTGAGTCAACAAACAGAAGATCATTTTTGCTTATCTCCATTATTTTTATAGCACACTACAGAAGAAAACTTACTCCTGGGCCTTATGTTTTTTAAATAGCAGCCCATAATGCTATCAGTCATACGATCAATATTGTGTGACTGTGCTTCTGATAGGAATATTTACCACATTCGTTAACCACATTAACCACACTCACTCCTGAAGCAAGAGCTACAGGTGTGAAAAGTAGCCAGTTCTTAAAGTCATGACATTAAGAGACAAAGCAGAACAAAAACAAAGCAAAAACCCAGGGCCACAAAAAGGGAAAACCACACTTCATAAAAGCTTAACAGGTCCCTAACTCTTTTTTAAAGCATATTACTTATAAAAAAAAAAAAAACCTAAAAAAAAAAACAAAAAACAAACAAAAAACTTAACACAGTTTTGAAAGAGTGCTCATGTCATTCCTATGTTGAATTATTTTTTGAAAAATGCATATAGCCTTGTAAAATTCCATTTAAAACTTTTGAAAGGCAAATTCACATACTTAAAGTTATTTCACAGGTACAGCAAAGTTTGCAGTACTTTTGGGGAGATCCTCATGAGTGTCAATCACTGTATGGCGTATATCCTTAGGACCAAAATACTTTCATTCAACAGTTGTTGCTTTAAAGGAAATAGTGAGGAGGGAGCGCGACAACCAATAACCTAGGGACTGTGTAGACCAGAGGCAGGACGACAGCAGCCGGAGGAGAAGCATCCTTCAGGACTACTCCAAGAAGAAAATGTGGCCAGCGTTCCTCTCTGGAGTGAAGAAGAATGGGAGACTCTAGTGATGGTGATATTTATGCTCCAATGAGCTCACACTTCATCAACTCTCTCCCATCCATTACATAGAACACCCAAGGGGGTATTAACAGGTCCTAATAAAAAATCTTCACTGGGACTACTTTCTAACCTATATGCAAAATTAAGTATCAGCAGGAGTCCTGAAGCTTCAGGAACTCATAAGATTCTGATCTAGGAATGAACAGCAGCAACAGGGTGTCTGCAGAGAGAAAGCCCCTGGGCAGGGACAGATCTTGAAGGCACAATTGAGTGTGCCAAACTTCACATGTGTAGTAACATGCAGAAACTACACAGCCTGAGGTGTACACAAAAGCACCTTTGGTCATGCTTCAGTAAGTATGAATGGAGTTTGTCTATAGCTCCTCCCTAAATTACTATGGCATAAGGATTCCTTAGCCATCTGCAGTGCTACAGCTTTCAAAGCCACCAGCAGTGCAGAGCATTGTACATCACCAGCCCTGTTTGCTCTGCCAATGAGATGGACTCAGACATAGGAAAAGGTAATACAGTATTTATGACGTGCCTGAAAGGCGTTAACAACCAAAACATGTTAAAATATATGCTCTCTCACATTTATTTCTCCAGACACGTCTGATGAGAAACATCTGGAAATCTCTTGAAACTATGAATTCTTTAAAGGAGACTGTGTTGGGGCTTGCACGTTTGTTTGTTTGTTTGTTTGTTTGTTTTTATCTCAAAAAGGAATCCCATCTCTGAATACAGCTTTTGGATAGAAAGGTTTCTGCTAATTAAGCTATCCTCTTGTCCCTTCTCCTTGTTCAGGACCTGAAAGTTATATTTTTCTATACCAGCCTGAGAGCGTGTAGAGATGTACAAACTGTGATGACAAAGAAAAAAGGATGGGAAAATAAGGAGGAAGGCAGGAAGGGTGGAAGGGAAAGAGGAGAAAGAAGGAAATAGTCAGAGAAGGAGGAGGGAGAGGGAGGAAGGGAGGGAAGAAGGAAGGAGGAGGGAGGAAGAGGAGTGTGTGTTTTGGGGTGGCTTAAGAAAAGGTTGTGGGGGAAATAAAGTATTCAGAAATATAAAGTACATTTCAAAAAAGTGCAAAATATAAAATAAACTAAACATTCTCTTAAAATTAGCAGACATCATAGCTACTTGGGATTTGAGATATTTAAGTCCCCTTGTTTTAGGTATCACCTGGTTTCTGCTCCCTCTGCCCCTGAGAACTCACTTAAACAACTCCAGCAAATTCTTTATTCTTTCTTGAAAGTACGGGACCCTCAACCTGGATCCCCAGTTTCATGAGAAACCTACTGTCTCCTATCTTATCATGTGCTGTTCTCTGCAAGAACTAAGAGATTCCCGATACCTTCCAGGACCCACGTGCCATGATAAACTTTCTCACAGCGAATTCAGGTGTCATGCTCAGAAGACTATAAATTCCTAGTGCCTCCAACCCAGCTTGCTGCTCACTGTAGCACTCTAGTGTCCTAGTTATAAAGAACAACTCTTAGGAGCTCTGCCAGAGCGTCAATCAGCAAGGCTCTTCATTCCTGTTGACACTTCATTGTTCTGCAAGCTGACAAGATCTAAGGCAGGGTCCCAATTCTATCAGGCTTCTCAACTGATAGCAGCCAACTATCAAGGGTCAGGGGTAGGCGGAGTAAGAAGAATGTGTGCTCAAACGGAATTTTAATTAAAAGAAAAGGACCTGAACTACCTCATGTTAAAATACTGTAGGGCAATGTAATAAATAAAACAGCTTTCCAACAGAAACACTCTTTTGAACTATATATAAATGTATATCCCAACATACCTCCTACTATGGAATAGAAATTGACTTTTTAAATGTTCTAGACACTATCTCAGAGACCAAGAATTCAGGCCACACGGACGTACCAGTCATTGCCAACCTCTAAGGACACCCAGGGTCACCAGCTCTAGAATGGGTTTCCTGTCTGTCCATTTGTACAGACACTAGCAGCAATTCCACAGTGCCATCTCCTCATTGCCCAACCCCCAACACTGCATTCTACAGAAGACCATGGTGAAGGTTGGCTCGGAGCCTTAGAAACCCCAGAAGCCTCCAGTTGCCAGGTGAGCAGTGGGGGATGGAGGAGGCACAAGACAGCAGCATTCATTATTTAAAAGCAAATCAGACTTAATTACTGGGGTTCAGAGGAGATCGTCATTATCCCCAACAATAAGCATCAGTTTTAGGGAAGAAAACATCCTGGGGCTTTCTGATTATGACAGCCTTTTTACTGTTTGGGCAGCATCTAGAGCATGCTTGTTTTTATGACTTGCATGTATATTTACATGACATGGCCTTTCATAGCCATCATTTGAAAAGCACTGAGTTTAAAAAAACTGTTCACCTTTAAAAAATTATATAGAATCACATAAGGTTATTTTTTGTACGGATTTAAAATGATTTTCACATGTTTGCCCCATTTCTCACCTGCACTGCTCTTCTCTCCTCCACTCGCATCAGCCCCTTCCTCTCCTGGACAGTCGTACTTGTACTACCCTGTCACCTGGTCCTACATGATTATAGGAGTGAGTGAGTGAGTGTGTGTGTGTGTGTGTGTGTGTGTGTGTGTGTGTGTGTAGGCATGCATATGCATCACAAAGTCATGTTTCTCATTATAAGACTGATTTAAATTAGCATAATATAATTATGTATAGTTCAACATACAAAAAGTTGCTTTTAATATTTTTAACATTTTTTCTGAACAACTATTATTCAACTGATCTGAGCTGAAGTGTGCAATCCCTGTACACAAAGGACAAAGAAAAGCTAAGCACAGTACTGTACTCAGTATAAAACGGTATCAATTAAACATATGAATCAACATACATGCATTTCATGAAGAGAAAACTGACCTAATCTTATTAAAGTACTACAAATCAGTCTCTAATCAGAGCACTTCAGGTTGGTTTTTTTTTGTTTGTTTGTTTGTTTGTTTTGTTTTGTTTTTTTGTTTTTAAGTTGACAACCTTCAATGCAATAGTTGTATGTAACAAAGGCTTTCCTGTTTCATGCATCAGGAATTTGCAAATAACTCTCAATAGGGATGCATGGAATTGTATTGACAGTCCCCTCCTCCAAACAGACCCTCTTTCACTTTTCAAAGGCAGAACTCCCCTTTCCTTACTGCCTGTCAAACAGACAAGCATGTAATTAAAGCCATTTTCCTAATTCTCTTCTGGGTTTAGATGCCACGGGAGTACTTCACCGTTGGAATAATGATTTCTCCTCTAGTCAAGCTGAATCCAAATCACAGAAGGGTAAGTTTCACCAGTGAACTGGGAGAAAATTATGAAAAATGCTTTGTTTTCAGAATTTCAAATGTACAGCCTGAGCACAGCCAGCGCACAGCCAGCTTGCCCCTGTGGCCTTTAAGTAGATGGCTCTTCCTCTAGACACATGGAGAAAGCAGGCACAATTCATATAACATACAAACCCAGCTCAATTGTAAGTAAAACTCAAAAGCCTGAAAATAAGCCCATGGTAAAATTTAGTTTTCTTCTTGGATAATTCCTCTCATAAACACTGAGGCTATGAAAATCAAACTTGTAGAACGGAGGGAAACAAACTGTGGAAATGTACTAACAGGCAGCTGGGCTTCATCTACTCCCAGACAGTCCTGATAATCAGTAAGTCATAGATTCAAAGCAAGTGTCTGCACACCCTTGATCAGTAGAGAAGTTTTGAGGTTCCAGGGTTTTGTTAGCTTTCTAGTAACATTGCATAATTTCTAATAGTTTTATTGACACATAATCCACACATCATAAAATTCATTTATATTGTACAACCTAGTGATTTTTAGCAAGTTCACATCTACTGCCCCACACAATTTGAGAATCTCTCCTTTACCCAAAGAGAACTTCACAACTGTTTGCCTTGCTCTCTCCCTACGGCCATCCATCCAATCTCCCCCACCCTATGCCATCTAGCCCTAGGTCAGCATTGCTAAAGTTTCTAGAGGCTTTCCTATTACATATCCTGCACATTTCACATAAATGATCAAAGTCTACAATCATAACATGTTGGTCAATGAATTTACCCAAGTACAATCCTTGAAAATCTTCAGGTGACCTTACATGAGAAGCATAAAAGCCTACTACAACACTTCCTAGTTCACTTTACAACATAAAATAGGCATAAATGAATGAATGTCAGGCATTGTGACAAGCATAAACTGAGCATGCTAATGGCATATGGGAGTAGACATCAAAAAGGAAATACATTCATAAAGAATTATGATAAAGCTAAATGTATGTATGTGCACCACTGTGGGTGGTAATTATTTCCATTCAGAGTTATAACTGTCAGTCATCATATCAAATGCCATGATTGACCAGCTCAGCCTTTTAATGAAAATAATCAGAGCCAAGATAGGTATCACTCCACATCTAAAGCACAGGAATTGTTCTCTGACACAAATCCAGCAGTCTAAAAAGGACACTGATTTCTTAATGAACATTACTTTGCACATATGTACGATGTTTGCACACTGCTGTGGAAGTACATATTTGGAATCTAAAAGTTGTGTCTGAAAAATTGCATAAAATAAATGAGGAGTCTGGGAGTCTTCATACAGTTTGCATGTCCAGTTCTATACATGGTACCAAATGCAATAAATGATGCAGCAAAGTGTAAAAAAAACGTTGATATTTTTAAATATTTTAAAATAAGAAAAAAAAAGACTAAAAGGAAAATTTCACATATGATGAGCACGTTACTAGATAGATCGTAGGCAACTGTGCATAAGTGATTATACCAACATTTCAGAATACTGAACTATGTATTGAAGTCTTATATTGAGACGAATAGTTGATTTTGTTTACATTTATTGTTTATATTGCTTTTGAAATCCTTCTGTCTTGATGTATATCTACCTGAAAACTCCTTATTAGATTCCCTGTCTTCTGTGCTAAACTTTTGTGTGGTATTGGGTGTGGGAAACCCATTCTGCACACACCTACATCTAAAGCATAAACATGGATGGAACAGTGCGGATTAACCACACTGCTGTGTATCCCCTTCCCCCCTGGGGCACACCCCACTGACATCTTCAGGCAAATGAGACTCATTTCTTTTTCTTTTTCTTTTTTTTTTAATGTATTTTCCTCGTTTACATTTTCAATGCTATCCCAAAGGTCCCCAATACCCACCCCCCCCAGTCCTCTACCCACCCACTCCCCCTTTTTGGCCCTGGCGTTCCCCTGTACTGGGGCATATAAAGTTTGCAAGTCCAATGGGCCTCTCTTTGCAGTGATAGCCCACTAGGTCATCTTTTGATACATATGCAGCTAAAGACAAGAGCTCCCGGGTACTGGTTAGTTCATATTGTTGTTCCACCTATAGGGTTGCAGTTCCCTTTAGCTCCTTGGGTAATTTCTCTAGCTCCTCCATTGGGGGCCGTGTGACCCATCCAATAGCTGACTGTGATCATCCACTTCTGTGTTTGCTAGGCCCCGGCATAGTCTCACAAGAGAGAGCTATATCTGGGAGACTCATTTCTTGAAGCTTCTGAACTCCACCGGGAATAGAAGGAATGCCAAGTAGACATGTGACACAAATTGACTTTCAGATTTTCTTTCTTTTGCTATTTGTCTATCCTTTATATACAGCCCTTTCCCACCTCCCTCATCCCCTTAGAATTTCTCACTTTCAACACTGAGCTTGCAACATCTGTGAATTCAATCTTTAGGATTACAAATTTTTAGAGTTTAGATGTTAGGAGTTAGATGGAGGATTTGAGACTTAAATCTCAAATCCTGTTTGTTTATTTTTATTATGTTATTGGCAGTCAAGTAATGAACTGCATTTTATGGATACACAATATTCTGTTGAATGGATATACCAATCTTGACATAACCACTCAGAATATTACGGCCATTAGGATTATTGCCAACTGATCATTTTTTAAGAAGCATGATTTCTTATGTATTTTTGACATTCTTTGATATCCAAAAACATTTAAAACTCTATCAACCTCTATAAAAGACTCAACCTCCAAGGTAAAACAATTCATTTTCTGCTCCATGATTGTGGGCACAGTTCTGGAAGTTCAATTTCAACATTTATAAATAACATCTGTTGTCTTACGTGGCATTCAGCTTTTCTCCTTTACAAAATGAGAGATTGTCTATTTAAGATGATATATAAGATGATCTGAGTTTATAGTTTTAAAAATGTAGAAATTAATGCTCAAAATTAAGAGGAAAGGATTATCTAAATAGGCTTAGTAAAGTCCCAGACGTAGCATGGTGACATTAACGTTATCCCACAAAACAGGGGAACATTACAGAAGGGCCTCATCCCTCTGCCCCGACTTGAAACTCTGCCAAAAATTTCCATCCAGAAATAGATGATAGAGGATGAAAGAGATGGTTCTGTACAGATCATTCTTCTGGGAAAAATCTGCGACCCTCAAGTCCCGAACTTAGAAAGCCAAGGGTCAAAGAGAACACAGAAACCCTCAGAGCTTCATGCTACACATCTCAATGTTAATGGTTAATTACAAATACAAAGCAATGTTCCAGGAAGCCTGAACATTAAGCAGCATGCATTTCTGAAGCTCAATTAAGACTTAATCAGCAAACACAGACACACAGATAAATGTGCAAATATATACCTGTATTTACACACCCACACATATACATATTCACAATATACTGTCAAACCAACTTTGAATATTGAGATGAAAACACAGCTAAATCTTACGAAGTAGCCCACAGCTTAACAACAGGGTAAAATAAAATATAGTCCCCTCACACAGTAGGGATGCATCCATTCCAGTTTAAGAGCAAACTTATAAACAGATGAGCAAAACAGCTTCATTGATCCTTGTGGTATGATCTTGACACCGTGGTTCATTCAGAAAGATAATAAAAGCTGCTTTATCCATCAGTACCACAGATTTGGGAGGAAGCTTGTCCTTCAGAAGGCTTATGAGGGATGCTCTCTAGGAAAGAGCTGTAGACCCAGTGACTGACTCATCTAGGGGAACAAGCGTCAGTGTTATTTTCATTAACTCATGAGTAATTTGACACAACTTGATAGGCACCTGGCTGGGAAAGACCAAAGTGTGTGTCATTGCAGATCTACTTAGTGACCATGAGAGCCTTGTATTAAGTACTGAAGGATGAGCAATTTTCTACCATATAATCAAACACCTGTTTTCTTTTATTTTTTGTAGAGAATAGGGAGGCATATTCCAGAGTTCTACCTTAATTCAGCATCCTGACATGAGATTAAATATATTTCTCTTTAGCATTTAAAGTAAAACCATTGCTAGAATTAACTCGTGTCAACTAGTTAAGTATAGTAATCCTGATCCAGTATTTTTATATGGGGAGATTCATTGTTTTCCAACTTCTGTACAGAGATTTGTACATGCTTTCAAATAACAGTGTCTTCACTTTTGGAACTCTACTGGACTGGAATGCCTCTTTCTATGCCTTGTCTTTATAGACTCTGGTATGCATCTTCAAAATATCTCTGAGCCCCCCCCCCTGAAAATCCCAGTATTATTCTTTAAGGAGAAAAATTGTTTTTAAGTGCACTATCATCACTACTCAAAGAAACCAGATTTCACTTTTTCCAAAGGAACTACTTTTTTAGCTTTGATAATTTTAAAACACTAGCTACATTTTAAAATATCTTTTAAAGATTTATTTATTTATTTTATATATGTGACTACACAGTTGCTCTCTTCAGACACACCAGAAATGGGCACAGGGTCTCATTACAGATGGCTGAGAGCCACATTGTGGTTGCTGGGAATTGAACTTAGGACTTCTGGGGAAGAGCATTCAGTGCTCTTTATTGCTGAGTCACATGTCCAGCCCCACCCCCACCCCCTGGCTTTTAAACATTTCATTTCACATATCCTGAAGTAACAGATTTTGTGAAAACCAACTCAACTCTACTCTGTTTTCTGGGATATCTCACCACTGACATTTCTGCTCCGGAATCCTGAAAAACTGAAGACAGCATTTCATACATCATTCATAGGTTTCCTAGACATGGCCCCCCGTTATCTCAAGAGTACATACTTAAATGTTTAGCATACACAATAATCATTAGCTGACGCACCTGGATGTCAGGAAGACTTCAGATATATTACATATGGCAGATGTAACCATAATACATGACTGCGAGCTGGATTTCCTGGGGCAGGCACTTCAGCTTGTCTGCATTTATCTTACAAACTGGTTGCCTAACTCCCCTGTTCCCCTGAACTGCTGTCAAGGGCACTGTCCCTCTGAGAACTCTAGATACAATATGACACAAGATGCTCTCTAAAAGTGTAGAAGTCTGCTTTAAGGTATCTAACCTGTCAGTGTCCACCAGGTGACTAGCAGACAGAAAAAATATACAAAAATAGGAAACTAGGTAACAAACTAAAGCAGAAGGTAAAAGCTGACTTAGTAGAATCATGTAGGGTGGAAATTGAGATATGGTTTGTTACTGTACTTGGAGACTGTCAAAACTCTGCAGGCCAAGATGACTTAAACTAAATTAACTGATATTTCACCCTCTTGACACAAATACCCTTGCTAAGAATAGAAGTTACAGAGAAGGTGTATTCCACCATTGTTCTGCCTCTTTACCAGCCCAACTACTGCGGTTGCAATTTATAAAATGGTTCTTTGCAGTTATCTCATCTTACTCATATGAAGTAGGTTTGTTTAATAACTCCTATTTTAACTGCTAGGGCTTGAAGAAGCCAATGGAATTTACTAAGTAGTCAAGGAAGGATTTGTGCACTATCATTGCAAGCTCGATATTCACTCTATGATAACATACTGTCTTGTGTTGCATAGGCCAAAAATCAGCAAGCATAGATGGAAGTTAGAGGGAAGACAGCGAACCTAGCTAGACCACCTGAGAAAGAGCACTGCAAGCCTGCACACCATCCTACATACTGGCCTCCCTGTCTAATCACACAACCTGTGCAGGCAATCTACTTGAGCATCCAACTGCAGGTGGAAACCCCTGGAAAAGTTGGGCACTGTGAAGCCTAGTGGCTTAGACCAAGCCCTCACAGAGTTAATATCCTTGCTGGAAACAGCAAACCTCAAGAAAGCTGGGTAGCTCGGTTGGAATGCTCACCTGGCATTTGTGAATCCCCTTGCATAAAGGAATCTGGTGACACACACCTGTAATCCAGCACTTGGGAGCTGGAGACCAGACAACAAGAAGTTCAAGATCCCTCCACACAGAGTAAGTCAGAGGTTACCCTGGGCTGTATGAGACTTTATCTCAAATCACAAAGAGAAGCAAGTGTATAGGGACATAAGATAGGAAAATGTACCAAGGAACAGAAGAAAGCACACTGACCGCCTCCCCATTCCCCCTTGAGCTGGCAGTGAGCGGATTCAGATCAAATTACGATGCTACTTTCTTGATTTATCATTATTCAGGAGCCATTCTGTTTTTCAATTATGTTATTTTTTTTTTTTTTTGCCTTCACATTAGCCCACTCATTTTTAAAGCCTCAAGCATTAATTTGATTTCCCGCCAATAATTTGGAGATAATGATTTGTGTTTCGGTTCTTCCTGCATGAATCTTCCTCTGACAATTTGCAGAGAAAATGATGTGTAGCTCCCCCATTTTCCCACAGTGGCCTTGGGGACTCTATGCATCTTAGGGGGCAGGGCCTTGGCTTGTCTGACTGATTTAGGAAACTGGAGGACAGGAAGCTGGAACTGAAGAAATCTGTGGAACTCATTCTCTCCTAGGGTTTCTGCCAAATTGTGTTTCTCCTCCACTTGCTCCCCTCAGCCCTGCCTTTCCTCTGAGAGTGTGGAAGGAATGAAAGTATGTGTGTACTTGTTCCTAAAGAGACAGGCAAAAAAAAAAGTGCCACTAAGCAAAACTGCAGGTGCGCACACATCCGAAGGTCACTGTGCTTCTAGGAGACATAGCAGGAATTCAAGAAGGAAACCTGTGAGGGAGTGAACAGAGGAGGAGAACAGAGAAGGCAGGTGGGAGGGACAATCTGTCTGTCCCTGTCACCATCCTAACAGCTAAGGACAGGAAGCAGACATCCTTCTTCCCGGGGCTGCATGACTCTGGCCTCCCCTGACCATGTCTTGCTTTCCCATTAGCCAGAATGCAAGGAAAGATCAACACCAATTTTATTGTGAATAATCAACAAACCACTGGCATTCTGACAAGCCGGTACGCATTCTTAATTGGCAGCCCAGATGATTTTGTTTTTCAAGCCACTGAAGACAAACCTTTTCACTTAGATTTTGTAGACTACCTCATGCCCACTGTCCCACTTCCTTGACATTTCTTGAGCAACATGTTGTGCTCCTTTGTTCTTCCCTTTAATCTAATGCAGTTTCTTTTCACACCAGGGGATGACACTATTAATGTGGAGGTGGAGAGGACACATTCCTCATCTGTCTTTGCAATTCCCCTCACTGCAGTAGCTCTACTTTCTGGGTACACGTGTGTTCCAAGGCTGAGTCTTGTCCATTTAATGTAAGGAGCTGTTTCCCATCCGGGGAAGCCATGCATCTGTCCTCGAGTCAGCCCCATATAAGAGCTGTAAGACTGGCCTTCCTGTGTTCCAGAGTCTGGTGGAATTTCTTAATCTTGAAATTGCAACTGACATCTTCCTCTCTAACCTCTCCTTGACTTATCTGTGTTAGTGGTTCACTGTCTCAGAGTTCCATCAAGTCAGAGACTCTGTCCTCTTTGTTTATTCCTGTTTTACACTAGAACTTGTCGAGCAAACAATAATGAGTCCAAATAACAAAACAGCCTAGAGCATTACACCTAAATTATAGAAACAAAAAACAAAGCAGTACCTATATTCCATGAAATTGTCACAACGGTCAAACAGGAAGATTGTCCAAGCTCCATGACCTATTTACAAGTAAAATCTATAGTTCCAAGAAAAATAATTAATAAAATAATTTAAATAGTTGCCTATATAAAAGAAAATGATTTCTGCTTCCTGCCATGTAATATTTAAAGATAAGTGGTACAACCATGCGCACAAAATAATACCTATCAATGTCTATCCAAAAGTACAAGAACCCTAGTTGGCATTGCAAAGACAGTTGTGACCCTGTATGTATGTAGAGGTTGGATATTCCTAATACAAAAATCCAAACTCTGGTGTGATACAATACAAAACTTTTGAACACTGATATAATAGATCTTTAGTGGATTTTCTTCTTATTTTGGAACATTTTAGACAATAATCTTCAAATTAGAGCTGCTGCTCAACCAGCCAGGCACATGTAATCACCAGAAAAACTCCATACTTTGAACTACTTCTGTTCCCATGCCATCTGCATATAGGACGCTCAACTATAAACCTATAGCACACAGAAATACACGCAGATGAACTCTTCCTCATTGGTTGTTTCTTGCCAGGAAGTAGCTCTTCCTTGCTGATGTTCTGGTTCTCTGAATAACCTGTCAATACTGTCACATAAATTATTTAGATGGTGACATAGAGTAATGTTTTTTCAAAAAAAAAAAAAAACCTATCATTTTAGAGAGGCACATGAGTCAAGGGCACTGTAAGAATATCAACAAGCTTCATTATGCCTCTAATTTGGATTACATTTCCTTCAGCTCTCTAGTGTAAACAAGGCTTCCCCCAAATAGCCCTATTAGTAAATGAAATATTTACTACATCAATAAAATTGCCACAAAATTTGCTGACCAAAAATGTTTTAATGTAGAAATGCTCATTTTGTGGGCATTAACTCCAGAGTCTTTGTCAAGGTTCACAGAACATGGAGGTCTTTAAAGAGGCCCTTTTTTCTAATGACATGCTTTAAAGTTTCTATTTATAAAAGGCATCAATGTAAATACAAGATCTCTTAGTAGTATGCTTTTCTTTGAACATTAGAAATCAAGCTATAGGAAAACGAAGATACTATTTTAATTTCCACTTTTAAAACTGTTCCTAACATTGAATTTTTTACACTTCTTTCTTAACATATGGAGGAGATTGTGCCTGTAAGGGTGACCTTGATCTTTGTGTCTTGTCTGGGACAGTGAAAGCATCTCTTGCTGGAATTGTTGTAAAAGTCATTAGATGCAAGAAGCACTGTGTCTGATACAAGCACGTGGCTCATAGGAGGGCATAGTATGCAAGGAAATGAGAACTATTTGGGGAGTCAGGGGCTATCACAATCCTGGAGTAAGAGAACTGAGAATCAAAATCAGCTTGGCTTTCCACCAGCCAGGTGTCCTGGAGAGCCATTTATATAATATGTCCAAGGCTCAGTGCCCTTATCTGCACTAGAAGGATAACAAACAGGGTTGCTCAGCTCCTAGAGTTGCTGCTAGATTCAATAGGATAATGCAAAGTGAGCTTTGCACCTTGGCTAGTCACTCATTATCTGCTGGTTTCCACTGGGTCAACTTCATTAGCATGTAAGGCTGTGCACTGGAGGCAGGAAGGGATGTGCAGGAGGGTGTGGGAGACTTTAAATTCTCTACTGGAATTTGTAAAATTGCTTTTGGCAGTTTGTTCACATGATGATTTTTCAACTCAGTAAGAGTCTCTAATGGGCACTAATATTCATGGGGACAAAGTAGACACATGTGGGAATGTTCTAGCACTGGCTCACCTTTCAGCACGAGGCTCAGCAAACCACTCATTGCATTGCATTCACTCTCTAGTTCCAGATATCCTGTCTGCTTTGTTTTTATATGTGTGATTAATATTACTTTGCTTTTACAATTATATAAGGAAAATATTAAAATCAAGGTTTTACTAGCTTTTTATTTTTCTTGTATTGATATATTGTCATGTCAATATGCTATAACTTACATCCTAACTGAAAAAGGTTCTTTCACACCTCAACTTTAAGAAACATTTCTTTTAGGAAATGTGCTGATGTACTGATCAGAACTCTTTCATCAAACTACACCCAAATGACTTCCCCAATCTCTCTCTGGCTTAGGAGAAAATTTCAAAACAAAGCATGTATTGTCTGTCATGTCCCTTCACCATCAGCCTTCCTCTGAGCAGTCACCATTGACATTAGGGAAGAATAAGATGCACAGGTGCCATAAACTGCAGGAAATCCAACAGTAGTAGTAAAGGGTTGTTACTTCATCTTTCTGGCTTGCTTTGTATGCCAGCTGTTCTTTAAGCCTAATATGCTGATGAGAACTAAGCAGTGACTGACAGAACACACTAGTTACAATCTTTGGAGTAACCAACAAGTGCATCACATCAGAGATTTATAGACACCCCGAAAAGAAAATGCTGAAAATAACATGGGAAGATACGACCATATCAGAAACTAAAACGATACATAAAGAAGCCCTTTAATAGTAGAAACTACCACCAGCAGAACAACCCAGCATTCTTGCTTGCATCAGATGTACCAAGGCTGGATGAAAGATCTGGAAATATCATTACTTTTAAACTCTAGACATACTCCAAAACTCAACAGGAGAATTTATACTCATTCGAATGAAAGAGAATAGTGTGTACCAATAACATTTATTTTGTGCCTAAAATGTGGGAATGTCGCAAAATTCTAGACACCAAAACAAATCTGTGGCTACTGCAAGGAAGGTGGTGTTGAGTCATATTCAGGCCTGATTACCCTCTGCTATGGTGCTCCAGCTCAGAGGTTCTCAACCGTCACCACCCTTGAATACAGTTCTTCATGCTGTGCTGACCTAAACCATAAGTTACTTCATTGCTACCTCATATCTGTAATTTTGCTAGTTATGAACCATAATGTAACTGATACTTGATCTCCAAAGGGGCAAAAACCCACAGGTTGGGAACCAGTGTTGTAGCAGGAGACCAGCATCCACTACTGACTCCATGCAAATTCTCTCCCCCAACATTCCTTTTGCTTTTCCAGAACACAAAAAGAGTTCAAAGATAAAATAATACAGTGTACTTGTTTAAGACTATTCTATGCTCCAGAATTTTCTAGAAGAAGTGAAAAGATTCTTTAAAGTCAAGAGAACTTTCCAGATCAGCTGTTTAAGCAGCCCATCTTAAGCACTACACAAACATTAGATTCAGTGTGGAAAGTCATAAGTATGGGAATGGAGTCCTTTCAGTCTCCATGGTGTGAACTGAAAAGGAGAACTAAACTTCAGCATGAAACTTTAGCATGCTGGGGAAGAGCCTAAAATGGGGTTAGAGGTAGAGATGCAGAAGTAGAGCTGCAGTGACTAGGTAGGGGTCTGAGGTGAGGAATGAAAGACTCTGGCTTCAGGAAAGGGTCAGCTCAGTAGCACAGCAGAGAGTCCCTTCCTCCTCCCACCTGCCTGCCTGACTCCTCCCTGGGCTCTTTGATGGATAGGCTGTCCACCCTAAATTTTTCCAACAATTGCATGGTTCTTTCAAGCATCTGGGCACTGACCCATTCAATTCTTGTATCTGAAAAGCCCTTTTCTAGTTGAAAAAGACTTACTTTAGCTGTCAAGATCCTAGAAAAACATGTGCACAGATGGAAAACTTTCTGTACCCTTCTCTCAAAGCATTTCAATCCCAGGCTATTCTGCATTCAAGTCACGCCAGTCACTCTCCACTGTGAGCGACTTCTTTCATAAAGAGTTAACCATTGCATTCCTGATCAATGAGAAAGGGCTTTTTCTCTGGGTGTTAATGACATCATTCTAATCAGGACATCCTACCATGAACTGTGGTTCCAAGATTACCTCGTTACATGTAAGCATTCAGGAATTTTTAAAAAATTTATCTCTGCAGCTAGCAAATTAGTAACTTCAACAGAGATTTCCAAAATAAAACAGTAACATAGCATGGTACTTAAGTGTCTAAATCATCTACAATTCCTCTTATGCCTCCCTTGGCTTTTCAGAATGGAGCTACAGGTCTCTATCAATAGGCTGGATGGCCAGAACTTTCCACCTTCCTCCAGGTTACCCAAACCTCTTCTGCTTGGCCATTTCTTCTACTCCTTTCCTTTAATCTCTTCACTACGCCTTTAAGAATGGCACCCTCTGGGAAAAGGGTCATGAATAAAATAAGTTCATGACAAACCCTGGAGAGGACATCTTATATTTCATCTTGGATCCTGTCTGTCTTCAGTGACAATGCACATAAGAATGCATGTGAGTGTCTCCAATTATATTTTTTCTGCAGTTGTCCATTTTTTCTTGATGAATAAAAATTATTCAGTTTTTAAAGAGATTTTAGCTAAATCCCATAATCACATTGAATAATTTTTCCATTAAAATTTTCCTTTAAAATAAAACAACAACAACACCAAAAAAAAAAAAATCAAATAAAAGGGAACAAAGGGCATTATGTGGTCAAGAGTCAAAGATGGTAAACACACCCAACCCCGTGTTACTGTTCCGGGTTCTGAAATAGAACAGCTACTGTCAAATTGAAAGGAAGGGGGCACATCCTTGGGAAGGAGCAGGCATGTGAAGCAAAATTGTTCTGAAACCATAGAACTGCACTGTCCCTGTCTTAGAGTGGCCCATGAGGAGAAAAGCACTTTATTGTAGTACGGTGTATTAGTCAGCCTACCTCTCATTGCCATTTCAAACACTGGAGAGTCCAACTTAATGTGAAGAATGTTTCAGTATGGCTCATGGGTTTCGGGTTTCAGTCCACAGTTGGCTGCTTCACTACTGTATGCCTGAGAGTAGGATGAACATCATGATGAACAGGGCTCAGTGAAGCTCATCTACTCACCTCAGTACTACTTAGAGGAAGAGAGAAGAGAAAGGCGAGAAGAAGGGGCAAGGCACACTGAGAGGCACATGTCTAGTGAGCTACTTCCTCCAACTGATGCCTAATCCCTAGGATCTACCAAGACCCAAAATACTACTACCATCTGGAGACTAAGCAAGCAAAATGGAGCTATGGGGGTGGGGGGACTTTCTCTTTAAGCCTAACACATATAGAGTGGGAAGCCTTTTATGACATTGGAATTATTTTTTTAACTAAAAAACAAAGAAAACAAAACAAAAAACCGTATCATGAGGCCATAGGAACTTAATTGATTCTTTTAAAAATGTTCTCATGATAAACCAGGAGTTTGATAATTCTGTCAATTCTGATAAGCAGCTAGCTTCAGGGCTGCCTTCTGCTTGCTGGGCTTACAGGTGGGACCACACTTGCCTTGGTTTCATTTGAAGAATGGAGATCTTAACTTCAAATCTCATACTTGTAGGGCAAATAGTTAATTCTCTGAACCTTCCCACCAAGCCTAGGAGCTTTTAAATAATCTAAGTATTGATTTGCATTTCCCCGATGATTAAAGATGCTGAACATTTTTTTCAGGTGCTTCTCAGCCATTCGGTATTCCTCAGGTGAGAATTCTTTGTTTAGCTCTGAGCCCCATTTTTTAATGGGGTTATTTGATTTTCTGGAGTCCACCTTCTTGAGTTCTTTATATATATTGGATATTAGTCCCCTATCTGATTTAGGAAAGGTAAAGATCCTTTCCCAATTGTTGGTGGCCTTTTGTCTTATTGACGGTGTCTTTTGCCTTACAGAAGCTTTGCAATTTTATGAGGTCCTATTTGTCATTTCTTGATCTTACAGCACAAGCCATTGCTGTTCTATTCAGGAATTTTCCCCCTGTGCTCATATCTTCAAGGCTTTTCCCCAATTTCTCCTCTATAAGTTTCACTGTCTCTGGTTTTATGTGAAGTTCCTTGATCCACTTAGATTTGACCTTAGTACAAGGAGATAGGAATGGGTCAATTCGCATTCTTCTACATGATAACCGCCAGTTGTGCCAGCACCATTTGTTGAAAATGCTTTCTTCCACTGGATGGTTTTAGCTCCCATGTCAAAGATCAAGTGACCATAGATGTGTGGGTTCATTTCTGGGTCTCAATTCTATTCCATTGGTCTACTTGTCTGTCGCTATACCAGTACCATGCAGTTTTTATCACAATTGCTCTGTAGTAAAGCTTTAGGTCAGGCATGGTGATTCTCCCAGAGGTTCTTTTATCCTTGAGAAGAGTTTTTCCCATCATCCTGAGTGAGGTAACCCAATCACAAAGAACTCACATGATATGTACTCACTGATAAGTGGATATTAGCCCAGAAACTTAGAATACCCAAGATTCCAGATACAATTTGTAAAACACATGAAACTGAAGAACGAAGACGAAAGTGTGGATACTTTGCCCCTTCTTAGAATTGGGAACAAAACACCCATGGAAGAAGTTACAGAGACAAAGTTTGGAACTGAGATGAAAGGATGGACCATCTACAGACTGTCATATCCGGGGATCCATCCCATAATCAGCCTCCAAAAGCTGACACCATTGCATACACTAGCAAGATTTTGCTGAAAGGACCCTGATATAGCTGTCTCTTGTGAGGCTATTCTTGTGCCTAGCAAACACAGAAGTGGATGCTCACAGTCAGCTATTGGATGGATCACAAGGCCCCCAATGGAGGAGCTAGAGAAAGTACCCATGGAGCTAAAGGGATCTGCAACCCTATAGGTGGAACAACATTATGAAATAATCAGTACCCCCAGGAGCTCTTGTCTCTAGCTGCATATGTATCAGAAGATGGCCTAGGCGGCCATCAGTGGAAAGAGAGGCCCATTGGTCTTGCAAACTTTATATGCCTCAGTACAGGGGAACGCCAGGGCCAAAAAGTGGGAGGGGGGAGGAGAGTGGGGGGAGAGCATGGGGGACTTTTGGGATAGCATTGGAAATGTAAATGAAGAAAATACCTAATTAAAAAAAAAGGAAAAAAATAATCTGAGTATCAAGAACAACTTTCAAAAAGATGTTTTATAATGATAAGGATTCCTCTACCAACAGGTCATTTCGACTGTTTTCACAGACAAGTTCGTGCTTAGCTATTATAAGGCTGTGAGTTTGTAGATCACCCTACAGAAGTAGTTGCCATCCATTTCATGAATAAAGCACCATATTACGTGCATTATATTTCCTATGATGCATACTAATGCTTCATGGAGAAAAATGTCTTGGCCCTACAGAGCTCTTAAGAGTGCTGAGCAAGGATTCCACCACATTCATAACATTTATCTTTTGCTATGCTACAAAGATTATCATTGGTTGATAAGGTCCATGTGGCTTCTAAACTATATATATAACTTGGAATAAAGGTAATGAACTAAGACTAAATAATGCTTGCCAAAAGGTGTAATATTTTCTAGAGGGTACTTGGATTAAAACACATAGCACAAGGGCTGGGGAGATGATTCAGTGCAGAAAAAACACTTGGTTTTGAAGTATGATCACATGAATTAAAATCACCAAGACTCATGTGCACAGTACATAAAGACAAAAGCTGGGCATGGCTGATTGCACATGGACTCTCTGCGTGGAAGGGGGTGGGGGTCAGAATCTGAAGAGCTTGCTGGCCAGTGAACCTAACTGACAAGGCAAGCTGACTGTTCAGCAAGTGAGCAAGTGAGCGTGCGCAAAGCTTTTATTACATGGAGTGCAATAGAGGAGAGATACCTGATGGACTGTCCTGGCCTCCACATTGCATAGGTGTACACACTCACATATCTGTATACCCATGCACACAAGTGTGCCCACGTGCATGTACACACACACACACACACACACACACAACATACCCTTCCCACCACACACACACACCACATACACCCCCAGTACACATTACATACCCCACCCCATGTGTAATATCACACGGACAAACACCACATACTCCCCACCCTACATACCACACACACACACACATCACACACCCCTCACTCTGCCCCACATAGCACACGCAGATAAGGAAACTAGCCTGTCCTTCCCTCCCTGTCTTCTCCTCAACACTATCATTTATCAGAGTCAGCTCATCAAGTCATGAAGTTCATAGTCACTTTCTGCAGTTAATACCAGGCCAGTGCAAACATTCTCTACTTAGCGAGAGGATCAAAGCCAAAGAGGGGTTTGTAGGACCTAAGATGGCAATGATAATCCCTATAATATTAGAGACTCTGCTATTATTTTTCGTTTGAGACACCTGAAACAATTATGGCATGGACTGACAGGGTCAAGTTGTTAAGTATAAGAGATTTAAATAAGCACCTCCACTAAAAATTAACTTAGATTTTTTTTTTGGTGCAAATTACTCAGATTCACAGACCCTTTCTCATCATCCCATTAATCCTCTTTTATAACAGCTGGTAAAATGGTGCATCTTGCATGCTGCTTTATGACCACACAGCTGTTCTGTAAATGGTAGTTGCTGGAAGTGTACTCAAAACCTCAGTTTCTTGAATATACTGAAAAACAGCATGTTATCTTTTTGTTTAAAAAAATATTTTATTTAGGGAATAGAAGTTTCTATAGCTCAGTGTAGAGTAAGTGCTTAGGCAAAACCCAGGGCCCAATTCCCAGTACTAAACAAAGGATTATTTAAGCTACAAAATAGAGAGGCAGTAAATTATGATTAATATCCAGTTCTATGAATTCATCTCACCTCTTATGGGATGTACTTCAGAAATATTGTAAGTCTGCACTGCACCAACTAAAAGGGTTTCGCCCCCTCTCCAGTTTATGACCACAGGGTTAGGATTAGTTGAGCCTCACAGTAAACTAATCTAATAGCATCTAAAAATAGCAGTGTGCAGTCTAGAAGCAAAAACGGAATGTGTGCCGATATAGCAGAAAAGAATGCTGATATTAAATTTTCTGCCTGTGGACTTCCTAGGGGAGAAGAGCCAGTGAAACACGTGTGTTGTTGCTGTTGATCTGTTTGCACAGCCCGTCCTTCAATTAGCTACTGGAGACTTGGCTAGTATAATTAAGTAACTAAAGATAACACCCCCAAGAAACTCATTTCCAGCACCAGGGCCTAGGTGGCTGTAGTGTCATACCTCAACTGCAGGTTTTATTGTCCCAGCCTACCCCATGCTGGAGGTACTAATGAAAAGACAAAGTCACTGGGTAAATAAAAGACCAGGCAGCAAAGAAGCCCTTTGATATAAAGGAGCACAGTGATCTACAGCTGCTAACGGGAAGAGATGGAGGCTGCTCAGCTGGATCGAGAACAGCAAGAAAGACTAGGGTTACTCCACACACAAGCTGAAAATGCACAGCTTAGTAATTGCTAGAAAGGGGTGCCATGACCATTTTACAGCTTGAGGAAACTAAGAACTTAAAAGACATTTGCTCAAAGTCACAAATGTTGAACAAAGACAAGCACTCAGCTATTCCCCATCGGAAGGTGATACCAAGTCCACACCCTTTGCTGATCTGATTTGAATATGGTGTGTCACTCCAGAAAGAATGATAACTATTAAAGTTGTCTAAAATATAAAGACACACACTGCAATCCAATGAACTAAAGCAGGCTTGATGAAGAGTTTGGAAACTGGTAATATCCTGCAGTCAGGGTTAGCGGCAGCACTAAGTTCAGTACTGGGAGACCATTTTCAATCCTGAGACTCTGAGCAGCCCCATACACTGACATGGTTCCCAGCGACTGTTGGGATGAGTTCTGCCTCTGCCTTGCTGAGCTCAGCAGAGAGCAGTTTTGCTGAGAGCAGAAAGCCATGCTCAACTTCACTCACACTCTGCCGCCTGCCCGGGTCACCAGGGACTAAATCAGCCATGATGACTTTTGTCTGACAAATCTGAACAACCAAATACCAATAAAACAGGACTCAGGATCAGTAACTAAATCCACAAATCCTATGTAATTAACTCTCTATGTGCCTGTTAGCTTCTGAACTTGGGCAAACATCACTCAAAGGTAGTACCTACCAAATTTATGTTGTGTAAGAATGAGCAGGCAACACTGGAGATAAAAATGAGAATGGCTGAGCCTATAGAAGTCAAGGTCTAACACAATGAGGGGGCAACACAGGAAGCGGTGGGATGCAATGCGTTCGGCTCTTTTGCTATTTGGTTCCTACGAAAACTCTGGGTTGGAAGATGATAGAAGTAGGCAGCACTGTCAACATTTCAAGAGCTGCATGCTTTGTCAGCATCTGAGATGCAGAAATGGAATGCATCTTTACACATTCTTCAGGCCCTATCAGGACAAAGTCCCTGAAAGCTACACACGTACACACACACACACACACACACACACACACACACTCACACCACACTGGAGAGAGCCCATGCTATTTATCTATTAACCAGTCCACTTTTATTGGCACACTGACCAGCTAAAGCACTGTTTTCATTCTGTCCTGTGCTTTAACCCTGTTCACTCAGATGAACTCCCAAGCTAAGATCAGCATAGCTAGGAACCACTTGTCACTGAGATGCAGAAAGCTGATGCTCTGGGGGAAACCTTGGGGCTCTGCACTTCCTCCTGAGAGCCTTCAGCTCTACCTGAGCAAGCAGAACCCAAGAAATTGTTAGTCCTTGTCACTTTCCTCAATGGAACTACTGACTCTGGCCTAATACACAAGTGACTTCATTTCTTATTCTCCTGGGAGGACAAAGGCTAGCAGCCAAGGTCAAAATTCCGTCCTTCTCATTTCTTGTAGGGTTATCCATATCCAGTAACCTCCAACTCTAGCACTGTGCTGGAGGAAGCTTTTCTTACTGTCATGGGGGAAACAGTCTCTCCAGGATGCCCTTCGCTCCAGCTGCATTTAGAAACAAAGTCTGCCCCCTGCTTCTTCCTCCTCTTATTCTTCATAGCTCCCCACCACAGAACTCAGTGTTAATCAACCAAGAACCCCCACATTCCAGAATCAGACGCTTCCCACCTTTCCTTCAATCATCGTCATCACTAAAGGCCAGTGTGGCATGTTCCCCCTCACCTTGTGTACGAGCTCCATACTCCCCTACAAAGCCTGCACCACCACAGCCTGTGCCTGGCCCCGCCCCAGGCAGTCTTTCACACACCCTGCCACACAGTAAATCTCCCGTGCGAGGTCTGCTTGTGCTGTGAGTTTTGAGGCATTTCTTGGGCTGGATATCCTTACAGTCAACTCCTCTGGACAATTTGGTAGTTGGCCTCTCTTATCTGGGTTTCTGTTTATACTTTCCTTTTTATCTCTACTGGCATCCCTTTTCTCCTCTTCATTGTGAAATCTGGTGTTCTGAACTGTCTACCTGCTTTTTTATGTTTTTTAATGATTACAAGTACACTTTTTCCTGTTTCCCTTTTCTCCTTCCAAACCTTCCCACATACTCATCGTTTCTCTGCTTCATAAGTGCGTGGACTCTATTTTGAGTCAATTGTTGTTACTATAATATAATGTTACTAGTATAATGTTACTAGTATATATGTTTCAGAGCTAATCATTTGGATTGGATAACCAATTCGTGTGCATGTCCCTGGGGAGACTATTTATTATTATTATTATTATTATTATTATTATTATTATTATTATAGCATTCCTAAGTTGCTTGTAGTTCACTGTGTAAGGCTGAGACCTTGTGGGCTTTCCTCTGTCCACTTTAGCATGTCTACTGCTGTTATCCTTGTCCAGTGTACATTTAGGCAGGAATTATGGTAAAATTTTATGGGTATATCTTCTGACATCACTAAGAGACACAGTCTCACACAAAACTCCCTGATTCTCTGGCTCTTACAATCTTTCTGTTCCCTCTTCAGGAGTGTTCCCTAAGCCTTAGGTGGGGAAATGTTTTGTAAATGTATTCATCCATTATGCCTGGGATCCATAACTTTGCTTTTTGACAAACTGCATTTGGTTGTGATTCTTTGTTTCTAATGGAAGTCTCCTCGATCAGGATGAGGACAACTTATCCATTGTTCCTCAAGTCTTAAATCTTGGACATTATTCCTACATCAGGATTCTTGCTACTTATTTTGTATGATCTCATTCAGAACTACACAGTATGCTCAAATAGTTTCTTGATGACTTCTAGGCCAGAGCCTTCTAGCCTAGAAAATTATGTTCATATATCTACTGATAAATGAACAAGTCAGGTTGCTGACTGATGCTCTCTGACTTGTGGACATCTCACAGTTAAACTTCTGATGGAAACCTTCAAAGTTCTTCTTGGTCTTGCCCCATACTATCCAGTCCACTCTTCTGGTAGAGAACACAACTAGCATGCATGCATCCTTAGATGCAATTACTAGCACCATATACCATGGACATGGTGGCACTCTTTGGAAATCTCATTATTCTTGGGAGGTAGATGCAGGACGATCAGAAGTGCAAGGCCATCCTCAGCTACCTAGTGTGTTTGAGGCTAGCCTGGGATGCATGAGACCTTGTATCTAAAACTAACATCAATCCTTTTCCTACCACAGAAGTCATAGGATCTTTGCATTCCTTTGTTTAAGAGTTTATAAGTACCTCACATGATGAACGAATATGCTGATTTATTACCTGTTACACCATAACTGTAACATCTCAGGAAATAAACTCTTAGATCCTATAGAGACATCGTATAATGTTGAATATGTTCAGATTTAACACACACCCAGCTTCTTAAAAAAAAAAAAGAATGAAAATATCACCTGTTAAGACTCATACTAACCAATGAATTGTAAGCATGCTTTAAAAACCAATGACATTTTATGACCAGAATATAGCAGCTGTGAGACCACATTAACATTTGCCTATATAAAGGAGAACTCCAGTTTTAGCAGGAACAAAGGGTGTTGCATGTGTACTTATGAAAGAACTTAGTTTGTGACTGAGAAGTTGACACCATTAGGAAAATGTGTTTATATAATTCCAGAGGAGACATTAACAGGGTTAACATTTCCTTGTCCTTGTGAGGCAGTCTCAGTTCCAAAGACACTGTATACTCTCCCGGCCCCAGTATTGGAATTCTATGCAACCCTCACACTGAAGCGGTTCCACTATATCTGTTTCGCTCTCTACATTACAAACTTGCCTGAATTCCTTTCATTGTAAACATGTGAAAAAAAAAAAGTTCACTTGCTCATCCTTCAGTCATGTCAGAGGCTTTGCCGATGTCATTGAGAAAGATTGTATATACAACAAAATAATCAGTAACAAATGAGATGTTTGCCTCAGATAGCCTCACACCCTGTCAAAATCCGGTCCCTCTAATATCTGGGAGACACTGGCCATGGCTCTAAATAGCAGACAAAGCTAGACAACTCCAAATGTATGGTTTTGCCTTTTGCTCATGGCCAGGCCAGACCAGGGAGGCCTCCCTCCTTGAATGGCTTCTTGTGTTCACCCCGTTCCCAGCCTATGTTCTCATCTCATTAGAATTTCTGGTTCCTCTGGTCTCACAGAGTTCCCTGCACCTTCTTTTGTATTGGACAAAAGATGGTAATTTACTTCTAATTAACGGAACTGAGTCATAATGAGTTCTTTTCTCTTAGACAGCATTTGAATGTCCAAAATAACCAGAGAGATTGGGCTTTTGAGTCTTGCTCCAGCCTAAGGTTTTAGAACACAATGCTCTCATTCAGGCCCCCTGCTTTGCATACAGTCAGAGGGCTGGAGGTTATCCACATTGTGAAATTCTTTAGCCAGCTATGCTGAGGAGTGATTTAACCGCAAGCAGACAGTTTAATATTTTCAGCTAAGAACAAGCTAAGAACAGTCACGCTGGCCAGTGCGTCTTTTCTATGCCGCTACCACAGACTTGAAGTGTTGATGAATTGGATCACATTTTTTCTGAGATCGATTTTCTTAGAAAAGACAGAAAAGGAAAAAAAAGAGTTTGATCACACAGAGGGCTGTGTATCTGTGAAGAAAAAGGTAAAGATGAGATCAGAGATTTCCCCATCTCGGGACCATGGAGCTATAAGGACTTCACATCCACAGGTTGATAGAACAAAAGCTAAGGCACATGTTCACATTTACTGGGGGACTAAAGGCATCTTCTGGCTCTCTCACATACCACAGTCTTTTAAAACGAGCTCTATACATGAGACATGCCAACACTAACAGTCCACTGTGTCTGGGCTCCCTGGAATTGTGCCCTCCTGCAAACACTGAAGAGCCACACCGGGTTTCCTCTTGGGATGATTTTTATCCGAGCTTTTCATTACATTAGGTTAGAAGGAAAAAACAAACCATCTTTACATGCCAAATGCCCCTGAAAACCAAATGTGTTCTTTTGATAAGGCACTTCTATTTAAAATAATAATAACCATAAAGAAAAAGTGTGATACGACCATGCAGTTAACATCATGTCTTACAAAATGATACAGTCACCCTAATCTAATGTCTATAGCCTTAGTTACTCAAAACAAAAACAAACAAAAAACAATACCAAAAGAAGAAGAAGAGGAAGAGGAAGAGGAAGAGGAAGAGGAAGAAGAAGAAGAAGAAGAAGAAGAAGAAGAAGAAGAAGAAGAAGAAGAAGAAGAGAAAAGAAAAAGAAAAAGAAAGAAAAAGAAAAGAAAAAGAAAAAGAAAAAAGAAAAAGAAAAAGAAAAAGAAAAAGAAAAAGAAAAAGAAAATCCAACGCTGACCAAGCTTTTACCAGGTTAGACCCAGAACAGGAAAATGGCTGCTATGCTTTGAAGGATGAACAGATATGAGCAGACACACGCAGGGACTGAATTTGTCTTGTTGTCTGTGCTTCGAACTTCCTTTTTCAAGAGCATAAAAACTGGAGAGTATAGCTTCCTCTAAAAACTGAAGAGTACAGCTTCCTCCACAGAAGTACTTTATTTTTCAAATGGAAAGATGACCCGTTACTAACTAGGCTACTTGATGGACATATTAAACCAGACAGCAAGCCAGGGAAAGTTAACTATTATCTTGATTAATTAGACTACATGGATGAGAAGCAACTCATTCATTACATCAAATCGACAAAACCAGGTTAAAGTAACAGGTGATTACTGCATGTTTCACATCACAGTGAAGTGTAACTTCCTCTTTGGCTGGAAGGAAGGGGAAGAAGAATATATTAATATGCATAATCAACCAACTGTATTGTGAGTACATTAACTAAAGCTATTATGAGCAATTTGAAACTACTGTTTTCGCTCTTAGAGACTGAAAATCTTTATGAAAGAAAAATAGATGTAAGAAAGAAAATAGACATAAAAATCCCTGAGCAGGCAAATTCATTTTATTCAAATGCAACTGTTTACATGCAAGCTGACCTAGAAGTCCTGTGGACTTGTACAGGATACTAATAGCTGTTCAAATCTGGAGCACAGAGGCTGCACAGCTCCAGGTCCTCACAGTGCAGCCTTACATCCTCATGCACCCGAAGCCAGGCAGATTCTCAGCGGAATGGGGGAAGGTGACCTGGGTATAAGAAAACCTATAGCTTACCAAGAAGTGGATAGGGAATACGGCTGTCTAACTTCCACAGCTCCTACAGGGTGTGGAAAGACTCCTACAGGCCTGGGACACTTTCTGTGGCAGCTATATTCAGAGCATGTCAAGTGTTTCTAACTGGGGCCAGTCTGCACAGAGCAGAAGATAGCCATGAGAGGAAAGAGCACAAGTGTAAAGTGAGGGGAAGCAGATCCTGTCAAGTGGAAACTACACTGCCATTCAAATGCAGTCAGAGGTCAGAAAAGATTAACATCTAGGTTCATACTCAAGGATAATTACAAAATAATCCCTGTAAAATAGCTACGAAAATAAATCACAGTAAAGAGGGGACAGTTAGTTTCACTCATCTGTTCCTCCTCACAACTGAATATTAAGAATAGAAAAGACCGTGGGATAGGCTTAGAGTTAGAGATAGAGATTGGGTTATCCCAATACTCAATGAACTAAGCCAAGAGGATTATCACAAGTCCTAGAATATCCTGGGCTGAATATTGAGTGCCGGGCCAGTTAGGGCTACAGAAGAAGACCCTGTCTCAACTGTACCCGACCCTCACAAATAAGAAAAGAGAAAGGCAGAGATCACAGTAGAAGTGAAGCAGCCCCCTTTCCTGGAACTTCAAACTCCCCATGTTTCAAAAGGGGGCTTGATCATAAAGCTCACCTGATCTGCTCTGAGCTGAGGCAGGTTAGGGCACCATCAGTTGACATTGTTAAGACTTTAAGATGCCTAAATAAAGGAGGCAGAGACACAAAGGTCTTTCCAGATAATATCCATGGAGAACACGGTAATATTGTCACCACTTAAAAAAAAAAAGATGAGTGGGTGCATGCATGTATAGTTGTGTAATTTACATCCTCCAAGGCTCGGGAAGCGTGCATGGCACAGGAGAGAGGAGGAGTGTCAACAGCTGGAGGATGGTGAAGAGCAGAGGAGAGAGGAGGAGTGTCAACAGCTGGAGGATGGTGAAGAGCCTCTGCTCGCTTCTCTGCTTCCAGATTCTGGGCACTGTCCCTCGGAGCCCTGTCCTGGCATCAACCAAGTGCAGCTTGACCCACTCAGAAGCAGAAGCTGCCCATCACTGGCCATATGCCCATGCCGCTCTTGCTACAGATATGCAGAACTCAAGGGCTGTGCAGACTCAGTTTCTCCCTCTACCTAGAGTTCCTGGGATGTTGTAGGCATTCCAGGAGCCCAGGTAAGGGTGTGTCACCGAAGCAGAGCCACTCCAGAGAACCTGAACTAAGAAGGTGCCTACTACAGCTGTCAATATAGAGAACTCCCAAGAGCCAAGAGCTCACAGCAGGAGACACATAGACAACGCGGAAGAGCTGTAGGCACATGATCTGAACACAAGAGAATTTAAATGCACGGTTTCAGTCCTTCATGACAGGCAAGGCCTGGCCAATCAGTGTATCTTTCAGAGATGCAAAAAGGGACTAGGGCACAAAACAATCTAGTAAGGACACTGTGCTCTCAGTGACCACTCCCCCAACAACTTTTGGTTAATATCAAGCTGTTGCTTAACAACAAAAAAATTAACTTTTGCTAAATTCATAGTTAATGCCCTTGCCATTGCTTCTGCCAAGGCGTACACTGAGCATGTATAGTAGGCATTCAGCACCTTTAACAATCACAGGAGTCAGTCCAGAGGCAGTCAGGACTGGGTGAGATGCGGCCAGATTCCTGATGAAGCTGCAACTCTACGTTTCAGATCCAAGACAGCTCCAGATAACCTTCAGCATCTGTCACAAACTGGACTTTTATTAAAGCTTTGTTTCTGTCCTCTTAACCAAACTTTGAGGTAACAATGTGAGAAGTCATGGCATAGTGAGGACAGCTCAGCACACCGTTGAGTACCTGGTTTGTTAGGCTCTTGTAGATCAACAAGTCAGGCTGGACCTTCCACTGAATTCAAGCACTGATTTTGTATAAACAAAACAAAAATTCACAGAAGTATAAAAGTCCCCCACATTTGTTAATATTTATTATGTACTTATTAGTACTATGTACTAGGACAGTACAAACAGAAATAATTGCTTAGAATTTAATATGCTTTTGGATGCATGTGGATTACATCAGCCTCAATAACAACTACGTTAATTAAAAATATAAACAGCAAGACACATGGGGGCAGTGATAAGCAGGCAGTTCTGTGCACTGAGTGGTGATTCTAAGACCTCTTAAAGGAAAACAACCTTCCATCCATCTCCAGGATGTCATCCGTGACATATATACAAAGGCTGAATACGGCCAAGTAGTATTCTCTGAGTCAGTGGCTCTCAACCCTCCTAATACTGTGACCCTTTTATACAGTTCTTCATGTTCTGGCAACCTCCAACCATAAAATTATTTCCCTTGCTACTTCATAACTGTATTTCTGCTGCTGTTATATAAATATCTGAGTCTTCTGATGGTCTTAGGTGACCCATGTAAAAGTGTGGGTTGATCCCCCAAAGGGGTGACGACGCACAGATTGAGAACCACTGGTCTAGGAGGACAATAAAGGACCAGAGTTTCCCTGAGGTGGTGTCCACATACATCTGCACTGGTGCCTCCCCATAACCTTCTTCCCACAGAGCATGACTTCTCAGCTTCAAAATCACAGACAATATCTATGTTCTTCTCCCAGGTTGCCTTATGCTGCATTCCAGGCTGTGTATGCACATTCCCTGCTAATTCCATAATAAGAATTCAGTAGAAGCTAAGACACAACTTCAGAACAAGAGACAAATTTTCTCTTTGTTATTGTACAGTACAGCACTGATTATAAGCCTCCATAATATATCAAAGCTATAACATGTATCTTTTTGGTTTGGGAATGTTTTTTTTTTCCCTCTCAGTCTAGTAATAGAGATGAAACCTTTAATTACTTTGTCCAATTTTCAGTGTATCACAAGAGGATTGAAAATATATTTACAACCCAATATCCAGTATGCTACCCTTCTGGAGAGTTTGTGTTGAGTTTACATTTAATTGCATAGGGTAAAGGTCACATAGCTTCTAGGAAAAAGGGGTCAAGATGGAAAAAAAAAGTCTAGATATACTCTGATACAAAGCCAACAGCAGTATGCTTCAGAGCTCTGGTTTCCATACCTACATGACTGCAAATTGTTTTTATTTTCTGTTTTGTTTTGTCTTTCTAGTAGACACCAACACTAGAAACAGGAAAGCAACCTGAGAGCAGTGGTTTCCCCTAACTCTCTAAGTTATCCCCAGCCTCTCAACCCATCCTCAAAGGAAAAAAAAGGTAACAGCCCCTTCCTTGATCCACTCCCCCTTCACACCTCCTCTCTGGAACATAAGTACTTCTCACAAGCTGTGTGACTAACTCAGCTTGATTCCTTTTAGTTCAGCTCCTATCAGACTTGGTCCTTTGTTCTGTCTGGAAAACATTTCTCAATTCTTTCCATTTGATTATACTCGCACGCACACACACACACACACACACACACACACACACACACACACATACATACATACATACATACAATGGCAAAACAGCCTGTATGCCTTTCACTTGCCATTTATGATAAAGACAACTTTGAAAGGATGACCCGGTTTGGCTTAATGATTAGCTAAAGCCATATTTCAACATACCAATTTCCATGAATGCTTCATGGGGTAAAGAAAGGAAAGACAACCCACTGATCTAGAAAAAACATGGAAATACTAATGGCTTTAGGATACCTTCATATTTATAAAATGTCAGTGTCCAAACATAAATTGACAGGTTTCCATTTAATTTATCCATTCAATGACTCTAACAAGCTCCTGTGTCTCACCTCCTGTCTATGCTAGCCTGTCCATGTTGCCATAACAAAGTTCCTTAGCAACAGAAATGGATTCTCTGACATCCACAGAGGCCAGAAGTCTGAGGTGAGTGTATGAATCAGGAGGGTCGGTGGTCTCTTTCGATACTGCTCTGCTTAGTTTGAAGATGGTCACCCTCTCTACCTGTAGTTTTATATGGCTTTACTTAGAGGGATTCTGTTTCCTCCTACTTTTCTATGAAGGTTTCAATCAGTGGCTTAGGGCCCAAACTGATGATGCCCCTAAAGCCCAGTGAAGACCCTATCTCCAAATCCAGTCTACTTCTGTGCTTGTGCAGGTTGGTATCTCAGCATCCTTACCCCCCTCACCACTGAAGAGCTGTGGGTTCAATTTCTGCACACTAACATTAAACTTTAGCCTGTTTCCTCATCTTTGAGGCCAAGTAAGAAAGACTACATTAGGTCAGAGAAAACACTGAACTGGGTACTAAACTAACAAGCCTCTGACAGTACTGGTCTAACCTGAGCTATGGTCACTGAAAGAGTGATTGCTGTCACCAAAAACTCTAAATTTCTTCCTTACAAAATGAAACAAGTCAGAGAAACAGAATATCCCATAAACTCAAGTCATCACCCCAGAGAAAATATTAAAGTGTATTCAAGCTTTAAAATTCCCTCAACAAACTTTTCTCCACAAATCAGAAAGTAGAAATATCGATCAGAAAAGAAACAAAAAAACTAAAAAATGCATGAGAAGTATCCAAAATTTAAAAGACTCACAAAAGTGTAGATAGTAAAAAACGAAACAAAACAAAACAAAACAAACAAACAAAAACCTAAAACCACAGTATTATTTTATGAAACACAAAAATCTCAAAGAAATCATAGCAAAAAAGGAAATATGCAATTAAGGGGCAATATATTTTTGTTATGGTTCAGGGAACAAATGAAGTTAAAATGGAATAATAGAAATCTCTGCTCCCAACCTTTACTTGCAATATGGATGAGCAAGGTTCACTAAGAAGAAGTTATGTTCTTACCAAATCAGACAGAATGAGCCACTGTTCAACCCTAAGCCATCGATGGTAAAGGTTATTCCCGAAAGACAACCAATGGACTGGAACGGTTTTTCACACTCCTTGAGAAATCACAGGAAATGGTAACACTGAACTATTATTTCTGTAACTCTGAAAGACCTGTTAAAAGGGATCGTGACCCAAAAGAATTATCTTTCTTCAAATTACTGACGCCTAATATATTAGTATTCTAACACCATTGTTTTATGTATATGTATATATATGTGTAATTATTATTATTACAGTCCTACTTTTTTGCAGACAAAAAAATAATTGCACCTTCCCAAAGTTATTCACCAAGTTTAAGCAGTGTTTCTTTTAGTGTTTTTGTCCAACTATGTTTGGAAATACAAGTAATGATACCATATATCTTCCCTGTATTTGAATGTGTGAGTGTTCATATACACAGACATCCAGAAGGTTGGCATTTCAGGAAGTTGGGAAAAGGCCCTATGAGGTACTGCAAAATTAAAACTTCTGATTCTTTTTTTTTCTCCTTTTAAATCAGTCAGAAGATGCTAAGTGGTCTTTGGCTTCCCAGCCTTCCTTAACAAAAAGTGTTCTCAGCTAATAAAAAGTTGGGTCATCAATGGAATAGAATTGAAGACCCAGAAATGAACCCACACACCTATGGTCACTTGATCTTCGACAAGGGAGCCAAAACCATCCAGTGGAAGAAAGACAGCATTTTCAACAATTGGTGCTGGCACAACTGGTTGTTATCATGTAGAAGAATGCGAATCGATCCATACTTATCTCCTTGTACTAAGGTCAAATCTAAGTGGATCAAGGAACTTCACATAAAACCAGAGACACTGAAACTTATAGAGGAGAAAGTGGGGAAAAGCCTTGAAGATATGGGCACAGGGGAAAAATTCCTGAACAGAACAGCAATGGCTTGTGCTGTAAGATCGAGAATTGACAAATGGGACCTAATGAAACTCCAAAGTTTCTGCAAGGCAAAAGACACTGTCTATAAGACAAAAAGACCACCAACAGACTGGGAAAGGATCTTTACCTATCCTAAATCAGATAGGGGACTAATATCCAACATATATAAAGAACTCAAGAAGGTGGACCTCAGAAAATCAAATAACCCCCTTAAAAAATGGGGCTCAGAACTGAACAAAGAATTCTCACCTGAGGAATACCGAATGGCAGAGAAGCATCTGAAAAAATGTTCAACATCCTTAATCATCAGGGAAATGCAAATCAAAACAACCCTGAGATTCCACCTCACACCAGTGAGAATGGCTAAGATCAAAAATTCAGGTGACAGCAGATGCTGGCGAGGATGTGGAGAAAGAGGAACACTCCTCCATTGTTGGTGGGATTGCAGGCTTGTACAACCACTCTGGAGATCAGTCTGGCGGTTCCTCAGAAAATTGGACATAGTACTACCGGAGGATCCAGCAATACCTCTCCTGGGCATATATCCAGAAGAAGCCCCAACTGGTAAGAAGGACACATGCTCCACTATGTTCATAGCAGCCTTATTTATAATAGCCAGAAACTGGAAAGAACCCAGATGCCCCTCAGCAGAGGAATGGATACAGAAAATGTGGTACATCTACACAATGGAGTACTACTCAGCTATTAAAAAGAATGAATTTATGAAATTCCTAGCCAAATGGATGGACCTGGAGAGCATCATCCTGAGTGAGGTAACACAATCACAAAGGAACTCACACAATATGTACTCACTGATAAGTGGATACTAGCCCAAAACCTAGGATACCCACGATATAAGATACAATTTCCTAAACACATGAAACTCAAGAAAAATGAAGACTGAAGTGTGGACACTATGCCCCTCCTTAGAAGTGGGAACAAAACACCCATGGAAGGAGTTACAGAAACAAAGTTTGGAGCTGAGATGAAAGGATGGACCATGTAGAGACTGCCATATCCAGGGATCCACCCCATAATCAGCATCCAAACGCTGACACCATTGCATATACTAGCAAGATTTTATCGAAAGGACCCAGATGTAGCTGTCTCTTGTGAGACTATGCCGGGGCCTAGCAAACACAGAAGTGGATGCTCACAGTCAGCTAATGGATGGATCACAGGGCTCCCAATGGAGGAGCTAGAGAAAGTACCCAAGGAGCTAAAGGGATCTTCAACCCTATAGGTGGAACAACATTATGAACTAACCAGTACCCCTGAGCTCTTGACTCTAGCTGCATATGTATCAAAAGATGGCCTAGTCGGCCATCACTGGAAAGAGAGGCCCATTGGACACGCAGACTTTGTGTGCCCCGGTACAGGGGAACGCCAGGGCCAAAGGGGGGGAGTGGGTGGGTAGGGGAGTGGGGGTGGGTGGGTAAGGGGGACTTTTGGTATAGCATTGGAAATGTAAATGAGCTAAATACCTAATAAAAAATGGAAAAAAAAAAAAAAAAAAAAAGTTGGGTCATAGTCCTGACCCATGATTTTCAAATTCAGGGATCTTGGGACAGAGAGTTCAAAAGTCCCTCCTGTGCTTTCTACCACTCTAATTCCATATCATGGCTCTAATTCCATATCGCAGCTACAGTGCCAGCTCTGTCTGAGGAGACTGAGGCAAATATGTCTTTATCTTTTCAAGTATAAGCAAAGTAAAAAGAAGCCTAAACACTCGAATTGTTTCCAAGAACAATAATCAAAATAACTTGGATATAAGATTCAGATGCAACTGAAAATGTGTGCCGCTGCCTGCCAGGTTCCCCTCGGGCTCTCAGCTCCCTGGGCCTCATGCTCAAGCACAGACTAAACCACAGAGCTTAATACAAATATGTGCGTGCTGCTTTCACAAATGCAAGCACAACAAATCCCAAAAGTCAGCTTTAATATCACTTTCTACAAAAAGCAAAATATAGACATCTAGAAAGTCTCATCACTGAGTTCCTGGTTGGGGGGGGGGGGCATTTTAGAAGTTTTACAGAAAGAAGGAGAAGTGAGATGCAGTTAGCAGCAGAGTCAACTAGAGATGGCCCCCATATGCAGGAGTCCAAATGGCTCCTGGATCTGATTAAAAACTCATTCACCAAAGGGTGATGTAGCACACAGAATATTCTCTATGCTTATAAGGCAGTATAGCCTTCCGTGATTGTGAAACTCTCAACAACTCCTATGGGGTGAGGGAAGCTATAACTCTTTTGGAGCTCATTTCCTTAACTGTAAAAGGGAAAGCCCTCACTTTTCTTCTACAGGACCAAGGTTCAGTTCCCAGCACCCACTTAAGGCGTCTTAAAACCAACTGGAACTCCTGCTATGGGTAATTGATGCCCTCTTCAGGCATCTTCGGGCACAAGCACACATGTTCTCATTCATAAATACTAGTAGATACATATACATGTAAAATAAATAAATAAATAAATAATAAATACTTTAAGAGTAGGTTTGAACAAGTTGCTTGCTAAGGTTTCTTCCCACTCTAGATAATAAATTTCCATGACTTAACATTTGAAGTAAGTGAGGGGAGGGGATGAGAGCTGCCCAGGTTGTTTTAGTTACAAATCTATAAAGTTTGGGAAAATAAACCTTAGAGAGTTTTATAACATGTTATGTTGTACTTTCCAGTAATTTCTTATCGTTTCTGCCTTAGTACAGAGTCTCACCTCATAATCTGTGGTGCTTAAAGTCCATTCTACACTCTGAAATAAGATTTCACACTTTGTCAATTATATAGTGACTCAAGCTTTTCCTCCCTGGCCAAACCTTAGAAACCAGGGCCTTTTCAACTTTAAAATACTCCCTGCCAAGGAAGCTATAGGAAAGTCAGACATCTGTTAAATGTCCTCTTTATTGCCTGTGTAGACAAGGAAGGCCACAGTATATCTCTGTACATTAAGTATGATGAATGAAGAAACAAAGGCTTTGACTCTAAGTGTCTGCTCATCAGGAGGAGTTTAGAAGACGAACAATGCATACAAGAGAATCAGTGACAAGGTACTGGGACAGAGTTTCACAATGGACAGTATGTGGGGGAGTGTGTACTACCAACACCAAGACCCAAGAAGGAATCCACATAGGCATAGGGTTGTTACTGGGAGAGACCCTGGCTGTGTTCCAGAATCACAAAATGAACTATGTGGGAATTGTATATTTTATGCTACCCCACTTCTTTTCTAGGTTATTGTGAGGGTGGTTCCTACATTTTTTTTTCTTCCATGAAATGTGTGGTGCCAAGTGAGACCCGAGTAACATGAACTGAATTCCCTCCACAGCACTGGACATATAAAGGCGCATATCACCGACTTTAACTTGTACTTGCACAAAAATATTTAAATTGGAGTGACTCCATAAAGAGTGGAATGTCCTAAAGTCAGGGAAAAGATGCCTAAGGGCAAGAATTTTGGTAAAAATGTACAGAAAAATTTTATAAAATTCTTGTAATAAATATTAGCAGAAAAATGATTCTTGTTAACAAACAAAAAGTTTTAAGATATTAAGGTGAAATTTTATGTCTGCTCAAAAGGTAGGGCTTTAATACTATGTATAACATAAAATGATATTGTAATACTGTTAATTAGCAAAACTTATTTGAAAAGGAATATCCAAATATGCAGCAAACGCTATGAAGAAGTTTTATGTGATTTTCCTCTTGAGGGATGTTCTCCCCAAATGAAACAGAAATAATAAAAAAAGAACCACAGGAAATAAAAATGATATGAGCACTAAATTATTCATTTGGTGTTAGTAATTAAGACACATAGAAGCTGGGGAGATGGCTTGGTTGGCGCACGGCACAAGCACAAACCCTGTGTTCAAATCTCCAGTGTGAATGTGAAGGCTGGGTGTGAGGGTACCTGCAGTAGCCCAGTAAAGTGGCGGGGTGGGGGTTGGGGGGCAGTAGCAGACCCAGCAGAATCCCAGAACTCACTGGCTGGTCACCTAAGACAATTAGTAAGCTCCGAGTGCAGATGGAGAGCAAAAGAAGACACCCAACATTACACACAGACACTGTGATACACAAATACATCTCACACTCAGCCAAAAAATTTAGAGCAAATGTAAAAATGATCACATTACAGAAAAAAATGACTAATCAGAACGTATCAGCATGATCAAACATTATATACTCCATGTTTGATGACCACAAAGGAGCTGCAAAGCAAACTGAAACACTGTTATGGGAATATGTAAAAGCTATGAACTATCACACACACTTCATAAATAAGAATTACATAGCAAAGATCAACATTTACTTTTTGCAGCAGTCTTAAAATAATGGCATGCTAGAAATGCTCCCTTCTTGAGAAAGAAAACTCATGACAAATGACAAACCTGCCAACGTACAAGTATGCAAATCTGCAAGCATTAGATAACTTTCCCAGGGATAATTTTCAAGTCATCTTTCAATGTCTAATGCTGAACACATTATTCAGTCATTTCCTGTCAGTGGTGACTACTATCTTCTCCATCCTCTACACTTCCAGGGCATTCTGCTTAGAGTGCCCCTGGGACATTTGCAGGAGACCCCACATCAATGGCTGCAGGTCTGCCTGGTCTGACTATTGGATGGAAAGAAAGATACAGTAAGTTCTTCAGTTCTGCTGCTGTGTCTATAAAGATTCATGCCTATTTTTATTTCTTGAGTTTAGTCATCTTAAACAGAACTTGAAAGGACTGAAGGAGTTAAAGGGGTTTGCATCCCCATAGGAAGAACAAAGGTATCAACCAACCAGACCTTCCCTCCTCCCCAGATCCCCCAGGGACTAAGCCATTAACCAAGAAGTACACATGGCTCCAGCCTTATATGTAGCAGAGGATGGCCTTGTCATCAATGGGAGGAAAGGTCCTTGGTCCTATGAAGGCTCAATAGATGCCCCAATGTAGGGTACTCGAGAGTGGGGGGTGGGAGTGGGTGGGAGGGTGGAGGAACACTCTCATAGAAGCAGGGGGAGGGATGATGGGATAGGGGGTTCCTGGGAGTGGGACTGGGAAAAAGGATAACATTTTAAGTGTAAATAAAGAAAATATCCAATTAAAAAAAAAAAAGATCACAGTGAGTGGATGGAGTGACCATGAGCAGTCTGACTTCTATACATTGATGGCCGACATGCTCCAAACAGATTTAGGCTACATAGGCTTTTTTCTTTTGTGAGGAGTGGGGCAGGGTGTGATGCAGCTAAGGCAGGACATGGACTTTCTATGTAACCAAGGTGACACTGGTCACCTGATCATGCAACTAAACAGTCAAAGCAGTCCAAAACCTTAGTTTTCAAAAAGAGGGAGCTGGACAAACATCCCCAGCAGTGTCTCCAGGTCCCATATCTCATCTCCAATTTTCTCCACATTTACAAGATTTAAATACATTAGAACAAATTCATCATGGAGACCAGTGAAATAGGAGTTAAAAATAACTTTTTATAGTATTTCATATTCCTATAAAAAGTTGCTAAAATGGAGTCATTTGATAATTTCTTTGTCCTTAACAGAAAAGTCAGAAAAATTTAGAAACAGCCAAAGATTGGTCTTGGAAACACTATGCTCCAAAGAAATTTCACTGGCAAGATTTATGTCCCAAAGAAATAAATCATCATGAATGTGACAAAGATTCAGCCACAGGATGTTTATTGAGAACTGCCAATGCCAGGGAAGAAGGATTAGTGAATGATCTATGAAAAGACTTTTATTAGATAAACTAATAGCACATTTGTAGGCTGTATTGTTACGTTAGCCATTCAAATGAGATTAAAGATTTAACAACACAGGAAATATTAAAAATATACCATTAAGGAAAGAGTGTAAAAACTACACAGTGGAACTTAGCTTTGGAAGGAAATCAAAACTGAAGTGTTTTTTTGATATTCTGGCTTGCCATCATTTAAAGATTCAAGGACTCGATTTACAAACACTAGAGAGTAAAGTCCCTGGGACCCTCCAGTCACTGTAACTGTTGTCAGTTTTTAATAAGTGTTTCCCATGTATTTCTGTTTAAAACACGGAGTTTAATGTTTATTGTTGACTCATAACGTTGAACACATGCCAAACCAGCTCCACAGTTACTGCAGACACAAAATTTACCTACAATGTATCTTTTCTCTAGAAGGTACATTGCTGTCTTCCTGCACTTAGAAATACTGCTTACCAGTACATCTGAAGGCGATTTTAAACAGCAAAGTTAAAACAAAACTAACCAAAAACAAAAGACCTCCAACAAAAGTGTGATATGATATATACCTCAACAAGGATAATTGTTTACAACCCAAGAAATAAAGTGAGATAGGAGACTGGCACGTATTGGCCACAGCTGGGAAAGCATGTCAAACAACACAACTGTGCCCATAATTAACCAGCATCTACCACCAAAAGATCACGCGTGTTACTCTAGGCTTACAAATCCTACAGAGTAAATGCATTCACAAAACCAGTCTACACAGATATGAAATGTTCACAGTGGAAGCTAAGAACTCCAAGGATAACAAACGCCTGTTACAAACATTATCTACTCATCTCTTCACTCATCTTCTGTTTGGAGATAAAGCTATCAAGCTTCTTTTTTAAAAAGTATACAATAATTTTAATTGTCTACAGAAAGTGTCTGGTAACTTCTTAATTGAGAAAGAAAACTGTTACTTATAAAAAAAATCTTTAAAAATAGAGACAATGAGATGGCTACCAGGTAAAGTGCTTGCTATGCAAAACTGACAACCTCATTTTTCATTATGAAAATCTTTAAAAGGGGCTAAAATAATAGTAACAACAATAATAAAACACTATATTATGGTTTATAGTAAATTTATTGTAAATCATAAAGTATAGAATACCCACGTCTTTAGAATTATCTTACAATGTTTTTATGCTATTTGAATTAACTTTGTCTACTAAATATTTATAGTATCTATTTTTTACAAGAAGAGATGTACACAGGTCAAGAATTTATGATGATGATAAAGGAAAATAGGCTCACATTATATGATTCATAATTCATTTTCAAATCATAAAAGATATTCTTCAGTTTTAAAATATAGTCAGCTTCCTTAATACAGTTTTGCCCATTATAGTACATCATTAAAGATAATGCAAAACCAACCAAAGCATAATTATTAGTGAAAAGAGAAATACTAAATATGAAATAAAATAAACATGAAATTTAATAAATAATTATGTCTCAATATGAAAAAATGGCATGGAAGTTTAAGACAATGAGTCATGTGATGCCAACTCAAAAAAATAGAATGTAAAAATGTATAATTTCAGAAAAAAATGTTTACATCTCTCTTAATATCTTTGAGTACATTCAAAATTAGATGCAACCTTTAGCGTGGTCCACATGTATAAAAGCATCAAATGACACCATATGGTAAACTGACATTTGTGAAAGTGATAGTGTTTAAATAGCTAAGGCAGAATTATTTCTGGATATACAACATGGAAACTCCTGATTCCTTAACTTCTGTGGTAAGCATATATTTCATTTATTCATCTGTTCATCTGTCTACCCATCCATCAATTCCTTCATCCATTCATCCCTCTCTCCTTTCCTGCATCCCACCCTGCATATTCATCCACCCATCCTTAAGTTCACGGCCATCCTGTCAATTTGGATATTTATTCCACATTGATATGTGTAAAGCATTGTTCTGGGTATCAGTCAGACAGCACATGTGGTATATAATATGTCAACTTAGCCAGGCCAGGCCTTGTCCACATATTAGTAAAGGTGAAAGATTTTTATGGTCTGAGGAGAGACCAGAATTGTACAAACACTAAGTGTGACTACAAGCACATCATGTACATTCAGTCGCGGAGACTGGGGAGTGTTGAAGCCTTCTCTGATGTGTGTGAATGCCCTATATTTAGCTAAAGCATTCTTTAACAATATACAGGCTGGTCTTCCCCTGAGGAGAGAGAATTCTCTCTGCTTTTTCATGCCTTCAGACTTATCTTCCTAGGGTTTGAAGTTGCAAGTCCTGAGCCCAGAATTACTTACAGTACATCAACTTTATCATGTCTAGCTTGCTGACCCATCTTGTGAGTCTTGAAACCTGTCAGATTCCATGAGCCATTTCCTCTCAAAATCTCTCTTCATTGTGGGCAGACTGACATACGAACAAACAGATAAATTGATAATTTTGTTTTTCTGTAGATACTGGACTTATTGCCATGCTAGATGTTTGGAACAAACATGAAGAATTCAGAGGTTTCTGAATGTCTCACAGCTGATATATGCAACCACACCTGCAGCCTTCAATCCAGCTTGCTGAGCTTTTAAAACAAGAGATGACACATTAGTTCATCACTCCAAAAGTTTTGAGAAACTTAAAATAAAACATTTATTATTATTATTATTTTTTTTTACTGGAGGAGGTTAGTGACATGGCTCAGTGGGTAATGGCGCTCAAACTGATGACCATGGAAGGAAAGAATGACTTCCAAACTTTGTCCTCTTACACCCTCGCTCATACTGACACATCAAACACACCCAGTAATGAATACAAATTAAATGATAGTTCTCAGACCCCTCACAGATCCTGCTACAGGGTTGGAGATCTAGAACACAGCATTGTGGACGGCAATATGGAGTCTACATGTGCAGTAGTCATTTTCTCTTGCTCTAACCAAACTCACAAGGATGTAAGTTTTATTTTTAAAAGGAGTTATTTATCTTATAGCTTTAAAAGCTGGAAGTTCAAGGTTGGGGAGTTGCATCTTACCAGCCTCTGGTAAGAGTTTCTTTTGCAGGGTCACATAACAGACCAGCAGCAAAGAGAGCCATCTGCATGCAGAAGAAGCCAAATACATGGGTGGTATCATTTCATAGAAATCTGCTCTTGAGAGATCCTAGCCTTTCGGTGAGAGCAGCATTAATCCCTTCCAGAGTCATTGCCAGCAATTACCTTACCAGGATTACACCATGATTCACCTCTCAAATAGCCTGTCGCCTCTCAGATTGCCACACCAAAGATTGTGTCTCTGGCACATGTGTCCTTGAGGGATGCACTCAAGCCACACACAAACACTTCCAACTTGGTGACTGAACCCTAAAGCTTTTCATTCCCACGGAGTAGGAAGACCTGACTGGACTGCAGGGGTGACAAAGGCTGTGAACCAAGATTAACAATAATCCACTCAAACATCCTTCTTTATAATCAAGTTTTGAAAGCCAAACAGCAGTAACACATCATTGGGACAATTCATAGTTGCTCTCATACATTCTAGAACCTTCCAGTAGGGAGTGGGCCATCAAGGGTAGGGACATAAAATTTAGGCATAAAATTCAACCTCTAACACAGCTAACTGTGAATTGCCAAAATTAATGTTAATGGTATAAATTACTGTGTGGATGCTTTGCATTTAAAATGCTTATACTATTTCCTTCCACTTAATATTTTACATCTCCAATCTATTGTTCAAGGATATTTAAATGCTTCCATGTTATTTATTTGGAGGCGTGTGCAAGGTCTTAGGCTCATATAATAACTTCTGACCCTCCAGATTGCAGGTATGAGCACTCTCATCAGACTCCCCAATTTTGAATTACACATAGAAGCCTATCTCTCTTTTTGCACCAAACAACCCTTGTAGCTATTTATGTGACTCTCCTGACTGAACACAGCTCAGTTTTCATGAGCCATAATGAAGTCAGTGGTAAATTTCCCTGTCTTTCAAAGCCATCCACACCTGTATGCATTTCTTTAACAGCACCCTATTTTCTTTAAAAACCACCTGGGGACTTGACTCTAACCACACCTGTGATTTATAAACAAATACACCCTAACACACTTGGGAATTTAATCTCACCAAGCTTATTTAATACCCATTTGCAATTTATTCTGAGCAAAATACTGTTTGCCTGAAATAACAGTTCTTAGGAATCCTGAGATTTTTTTTTTATAAGGGACAACTTGATTGAAATGCAAAAACAAACTTTGCCACATAGTCCAGTAACTAAAGCTTGGAGAACAGTGGCTTACAGAAGTGTGTCCTGGCTAAGGAAGGGGTTCTCACTTAGAAGACTACTTACAGATTTAAACATAGAAAGGAAAATCACTGGCCAGCTCCCATGCACCTGCTCCAGTTTCTTCTGCCCCTCCATCGCCTCCTTAGTCTTCCATTTCGCACTGCTCATGAAAGAACTAAGAGTGCTCCTCCTGGTCCAGTGTCTGCCTATAATGAAATGGCCACATTCTTCTTTGCTGCTACTATTCTTCGGTGTGGAGTGGGAAAACGGGTACACTGTAAAGCAAGCTTGAGTCCTGGCTGTGTCTTCCAACTGGGAGAGCATGGCTACTTTATTCCTATCATTGGTGCAATCTCCTGTTTCCAGTGAACCATGAAGTCAGAGGTTAATTTCAATAGGAAAAAGAAATTTCATAATTATTCTTAAAAGAAGAAATGAAAGGCCAAATGCTCAGAAGTGTCTGATGGACAGATGTTTAAAAAAATAAAAAAATGAAAATTTAAATGGAGTTGGGGAGTCTGACCTATCTTGGCAGAATTATTTCTTGATATGCTTCCTTTTTAACTGAAGAACTGGTTGTATAGACACAGCCCTGCAGCCAGGGCTGTGTAAATGGCGCATGTGGGAGCTGAGGACCCCATTGAGGTCCCCATTGAGTGACAGCAGTCAACACTATGACTGCAATGCAGGTTATTTATTTTGTGACGAATATGCAAATGATTCCCTTGCCTTTTGAAGTCAAGTGATTTGTCATTTATTGAGAATTAAATAGAGAACCCAAAAAAGATTTTCTTCCAGTTTAGAGAGCTAGTGTCATCAATAGATCTTATTTATCTATCTTATTTGTGAGCTAAGATCAAAGAGTGTTGGGAGGCAGACTAAAATTACTCAGCAGAACAAAATGAAATGGAAATTTAAAACTTCTAAAATATAAAAGATAGGCTATGGGCCAGGGAGATGGCACCATAAGCAAAAAGTATTTGCAGCTTGAGCCAGGTAACTTAAGTTTGAACCTCAAACCCTGTAAGAAGGTGTTAAAAGAACTCCACAAACATTCCCGGCCTCTACACATGCACACAGCTTACCCATACACACCTTCATGAGCACACAACAATATAGTTTCTAAGACTCCAAATAGGTGATATTATAGAGTGAGCAATGCTTCATTCCTGGGAATCCTTAACATTGCAATTGCCACCTGCTTTCACATTTCTATAAATTTAGGATATACACTTGAAAATAAGGTAAAATACATTTTACATGCACATATACATCAGAGCTGATTATACTCATCAAAGCATAGGCCTTCCTGATGAAAGCGCCGTGTTTGCATTAGTTACTTAATAGAAGCTACTCATAGTAGGCAGGCACCCAGATGAAAGCCAGGGGAGAAATAAAATGAAGTTAAGACTCTTAAGCCCAAACAATCAATTCTTATTTATCTTGCATTTCTATGTGCAAAACAAAGTCAACAGGGTATTAAAATGCTGCTTAGAAATCTGAGGGTAGATCATGTGCAAAGAGGCTCACACTGCGATCACTAATGACACAGGAGAAGTTGGATGCACTTCTGGAAAACTCTAAGGCTGTGGCCAGTGGCAACAACCCACACACCCCTGCTTCATACCCACTGGCCCTGTCTGTCTCCTGTTTGCCTCTCTAAGACAATAGTCAGCATTAATTCCAGGTGGTATCATTACTGGTTTTGGTACCTAAAACACTACGAGCAACACATGTCCAAAGAAACTATTGTTTCTACAAAATAGGATAATCATAGGAACAACAACCATATCTCTATTCATGAAAAGGTTACTGATGCTTTTGCTGAAAAATTAAATCAAAATAGGTTATTTAGGGTTAGAATTGGGGTTAAAATGCACAGGAGTTTGCCCTCTATTAGAAAATATAAACACCCCAAAATTGAGATATATTCTGCATTCTTGAAACTAAAGGTTATAAACATACCGTATTTAATTTTCACCTTTCTTAAAGCGTTTTATGGAATAGTGGCTGGTAAGTCAGCTTGTTGAGGAAAGGCTCTTGGTTCCAATCTCAATAACTTGCATGCAATCCCTCAAACCCACATAGTAGGAGAGGACAGACTTTTGAAAGCTGTGCTCCAACTTCCACATGTGTGATGTGGTTTAGGATCCTGTTTACAGACACACACACACACACACACACACACACACACACACACACACTACATAATACAACAAATCAATAAATCTAGTAATAATAATTCTCTATAATACATGAAATAAATAATGTAAATTTATAATCTTACATAGGTTTCTGATTCCTGTTCATTATCTGACAGAAGTGTTACTAAAAAGCAACATTTCTAAAGCTGGATCGTAAAAACAAGAAAAATCATTCCTACGCAAACTATAACGTCTTCGGCCCCTCCCTTAATTCACAAACAGAATCAAACACACTAAAACAGGCAAGTATATAAAAGCATTTGATTATTGAGACACAGGTATGAAAAGGTGTGTATGCATACATGTGTTCATGCAGTGCACACATGCATACACATATATCATAATTAATAACTATGTGTATGCACTCCCTTCTAGCCTTCACAGTATGATTTCCTAAAAGTACTGTGTCCATTGGAGCGCACTGCCCAGGAACAAGCCACCTGTGGCAGTTTTACCTGCCTGGTGACAGTTCCTCCTGAATTTAGCTTGTGTCTTTGGATGTGTCATTTGATCTTTCTGGAACTCATTTCCTTCAACTGCAAATTGAGAAGTCTGTGGTTGTAAAGCTCTAAAGTTCCATCCTGTTCTAATAACCTATGAGTCTGAGAAAAAGTTCATAAATATTCCATAATCCCCCTTTTACCAAAATGTTACTTCCAAATATAGATAACCTTTCATGACACAAAGCAAATGTTATGACAAGGTACCTTTCAATTAATGCAAATTTTAAAGTTACTATTTAAAACAATTCAAAAATAGAGCCGACTCTATCAAGATGTTGTGATTTCAGGGATTTCAGAACACAACATAGGGATGGCATGCCAATCAAAATAAGTCTGAATGAAGCAAATTACTAAAAACGAATGTTAGCAAGTTCTGGAACATTTCCAAGTTCCTGCTGTCATTTCAAAATAATATTACAGTGGGAAATAAAATTTCAATTAAATAGAATCTACTACTAGTATATACATTCGTAGTTCTTTTTTTTTTTTTTTACTCCAGTCTTCAAAGACAAGTTCAACATGGTGACAGAACAGATTTTTACACTCACTCAATAAACTCTGTTCACTCTCTTCTAACTTCTAGGTCATGTCCTGCATCATAAAACTGCAAAATAAAATTTTAAATTTAGAAAAATATTCACCAATGTCCATGAATGGTCCTTAATTAAAAACCAGTTCCATTCACTGAGTGCCATAATAGATGTGCTGTTCCAATATGTGGTATAATACACTCTGAAAAAAGCCTGGAGCTAAAACGTGTTTCTGGTTAACCCTAACGTGACTCAAGCAGCCCAACAGAAACCCCACCCCCTCGAGGACTGGTTAATTGAGGATTCACTGTAAAGTAATTGACAGGAAATGAGCAGAATGCCTTCCTTTCCATAACACCCTCAACGCAGATGATTCACAGTCCCTCTGCTCTGCAACTGTTACTGTGAGATTCTTGGAAATTTTTAATTTACTGCCAGCAGTCAGTCCCCATTAGCAAGTATAGGACCGGAAAGTGTTACATCCATGGGCATCAACTTACCAGGTGTTTTTCTCTTCCTCCCAGATGAATGGTGTGAGTTTACTTCATCAGAGAATAAAAACAATTACCAGACTACCAATGGCAGTTCTGAAATCCTAGATATGACTTAAATATCTCACACAGCATGTAACTGCACAACATGAGGGAACCCACACGATAAGTTGACTTTTTTGCTTCTGAACGTAAGATCATCTGTCTTCTTTAATAGACCTTTATTTCTTGCTTAAAATCTATGCTTGAAATCTCTTACCACATAATGGCAGATACACGCCAACTTTTAAAACCTTAAAAATTGTCTTTAAGATAACTTATAAGCTTGGTTTATTAACTTTAATTATATATATATATATATATATACACACTATATAATATATATATATATATATATATATATATATATATATATATATATATATATATAGTTGATTTGGTTATACAAATATTTAGTTATCATTACCCAGGCTATAGAAATGGAGAAATGGCTCAGTGGTTATGAACACTGACTGCTTTCCAAAGGACCTGGGCTTGATTCCTGCACTAATATAGCAGCTCATAACTGCCTCATAGCTTCAATTCTAGGAAATCCAATGTCTTCTTCTGGACTCCTCAGGCACCAGGTATATATATGGTGTACTACATATAATATGTGTACATGTGTAGGCAAAACAATTACTTGGGATGCAAACAGAAATGAAAATTATGTAAGAATCTCAACTGAATCTGGAATTGGTTAAACACAAGAACAAATCCAGGTACTTATCACCAACTCCATAAGGGATACTTCACGAGAGAATAAAGAACTTGAAAAGAGTAAACCTAAAACCCCTAGGAGATAGACAACTCAGTTCACAACGGGCTGATTGTGTAACGACAGTATCCTGTGGAGTAATGTTTAGAAAGATCTAGCACTCATTTAAAACAACAAATCAAAGTCCATTATTTCCTGTACCTTCCTTTACATAAGTCATGAATTAAGACACAGGTTTGGATTAACAGTAATTCCTACACAATGCCTACCAACAGTGTCTGAGCCAGCATATCATAGAGTGAGTGGATTCTTGCCACAGTAATTAATATAATATGGGGCAAAAGAGGGTCTGCGTATTAAGATGGAAACTGCCCAATTTGAGACACATTATACAAGACTCAAGAGGCACCCTTACCTAAAGAAGGTAACCTAACAATGACACAAGCCTAAAATAGGCAGACCAATAATGAAAGCACAAGAGCTGAACTTGCTAGGTGTCAAATGTGCATGTTACAAGAGTGCTCAATCTTCCTGTGCATCTTGCCTTTGCAACTAAAACTTGTTTCTGTAATGTTTGAAGAGTCACAAATACGTTTCATTCAGCTATGTAAAGAAGCTGTTAATAATTTTTTAAAAAAGCTATCTGGGAAGGATGGAAGGTTCTAATAAGTCATATGTCAAAAAAAAAAAGCCCATTTCCATTTAAGGAGGAAAAAAGCAGAAGGTTTTTGGCATCTTAATTAGCCAACAGGGAGGAAAAGAATCAGGTGAAGCCAGTGAAGAGGACTAATTATCACCTTCTAGCCCCCACTAATAATTTGCATCAGAGCAAAAGAGGATGAAATAATTAAAAAGGTAAGGAAGAAAGACAGACACCCACCAACTTCAGGGCATTAGAAACAAATAATAATAGTTTAAGCCTTCCTCCACCATCTTTCCAACAGCTATTGACAAGATTTATCTTCAAAGAACTTTCTTATTTACAGTGTAAACCTTTCCCTCTGTTACAAATTAAACCCAATTATCTGGCCAAACAGCTTCCATAATAAAACCTGGTAGACAAGAGGAAGCAGTTACCTTTCTGTCCCCCGCTCCCATTTGATAGCCTGCAGGTTTCAAGAAGTGAAAACCACTCTTATTTATCCCATTAACAGATAGATGTTGAGAGGTCAGGAAGACCCCTGGAAAGATAAATGGCCTCATTTTCTTTGGATAGGGCTTTGGAGACAACTTCCAAAGATCTGAAAAAGTGCAGAAAACACTAGGTTGCTTATTTGACCCATAAATTTAAAACCTATGACAAGAGATAGAAAATTCTACAGAAAAGCATCGTTCAATGGATTCAACAGTCATTGGCAGATTTCATCATTGCTGTAGGACAGAATACAAACCCTCAGAGAAACAGATCTATCTCTTAAAATAGCAAGTAGGCTTAGTGGAACTCACCCTAGCAGACTAGAGCTCAACATGGTCTCTCCGATGGTCAAACAAGCACCCATCCAGTAAGGGATCAAACACAGCACCCATACGTAAAGACAGGTCAAATAGCTCCCTACCAGTGAAGCATCACAATACCCACTCAACAAGAAACTTCAGAAAGCAAAGATTATTCAAGTCTTTAACATATATGTGCACATGTCCCATATACAGACATCTAAAATACAGATGTACAACTGTCATTTTAACTAGACAGATTCTATTCATGTGAAACCTGCTTTAGAGAGAGAGTCAGAGAGAAAGGGAGAGAGAGAGGGAGAGAGAGAGAGAGAGAGAGAGAGAACTTCTTTTAAAAGAGAGGTTCTTATATTAGAACACAATTGCATTTTCTAAATCTTCTTAACCTGACCTAGAACGAGCAGAAGTAATGTCTAAACAAACAAAAATGTTTTCTTTTCTCTCTGTGCTTTAGAATTATATTTAACTGGCCAGTCAACAATGGCAGAAGAATGAAACCATCTCTAGTTTTACCTCAATGAGCACAGTTTATGCTGAAGATTTAATATCTCTTTGATAACGGTACTTTCTGCCGCACTAAACGAAGTATGATTATTCTCATTAAGGCAGAATGTGAGGCATGGCCACTATGCCATGGGAGACCATTCAGACTTCTAATAATACAACTACTGCTTCTACAGAGTCCTCTGCCAGGTGCCAATAAGGAACAAAATAGAAAACTCATTCCTTAGATGTCTAATACAAATCACTAACACAATACCTTAGTGCTGCCCTTTCAAAAAAGCACAGGTTTTGGTAAACAAGCCAATGCTCCTAAATACCATTTTTTTTCTATGTAATAAGCTTAGCACTGTGGTGGCAGAAATTTTTTACTGATTATAAAGTTTAAAAAACCTTAACAAAAATGAATGCCGTCCAATTGTAGGTTGGTGGGTCACTAAATATTGGTTTCCTCTTGAACCAACATAATGAAAACTGAAAACACAAAGCTGAATTATTTGGCCACACTTTGTTTCTGTATTTCACCCTTCCTCCACTGTCTCACATATGTGTAGGTGTGTGTGGGGAGGGGGTAGGCCTATGTGCATACATGCACTTATGGTAATCACAAGACAATTTGTGGGAGTCAATTCTCTCTATCACATGGGTCCTCAGGCCTGGTGCCTGCTGAGTCATCTTCTGGTCCCGCATTTCCTTTTACCGGTGATAATAAGTCTAAGCCGACAATATAAGGAACCAGATATGGAAAAGCAATCTACATAAGACAGTTGGGACTGTTATTATCAAGAAGTGGGAAATTATTCTTATTGCAAGTGTCAGTATCAACCAAGAAAGCTTCAAGATGATTTCACAAATAATGGATGTCAAAAATCTCTTTGATGTTTCTCCCTTGTACTTAAGAATGTGAAAGGCTAAAAATACATAGCTTTTATGTTGAGATAATCTGAAGATCAAGAAGAAATCTTTTACAACTATGTCTCCTTATTAAAATGAAAGGCACATCAACACATACAGGGGTCGTTACCTCCTGTTTCCTATGACCAAATTGTGTTTTTAAAAAGCATATTGGTCAATAAATGCTAGCCCCTTCATTTTTGGAACGAATGACCAAAAATTTACATAGCCTACTTCTGGGAAAATCACTCATGACAGGAGGAATTGTCATGGCAAGAGCATACAAACACAGCACCATATGGTGTCCTTTTGTGAGAAAGCAGTCAATACCCTGACACACTCAAACATCTATTCCCTTTCTGAATTAAGAACTTGGTGTTATCCATGTTAACACAGGAAATGGAAACATGCTTTTACTCTTCTAATTACACAGGAGGGGCTTTGTTGTTATCTCTGATGCTAGGCATTGTCCTGTCCTTAATTCTGGTCTGTTTTATTTGTAGCCAGAGAGACAACACAACAAAGCACTGTTTCCCTATGTGAGATCTTCTGTTATCCACATTCTTTCACTGCAAATTACTTTTTGACAATGAACCTGGACCCAGTGTGAATGTAGACTCAGGTCCAGAAGAGCTAGAGGCCTGTGCAGCCACCTCAGGGGGAAGCCAATCAGAAGCAAATGTAGGGAAAGGAGGAGCAATGAGAACAGAAGCAAGAAGAGGAGGCTGGCTGACCTCAGCCAAAGGCTCACAGCCAAGAAGGTCTCAGGGTATGCTTACAATCCAAAAACCTTGCCCTTTGTCCCTGGAGCCCAAAATAACCAATTTGTACTGGAAGTTAGAGGGACTGTTCACCTTCAAACAGTTGTGACATGGATTGTGAATGTGGACATACTTCTGGCATGCAGAGAAGGCAGGTTAGTAAGCACAAAACCGAGGTGTGATGTAAATGCTGAAGTGGCTTTATTATCCACCACAAAAAATAACTGCAAGAGCAGTAGGGTTCATGCTTACATGCTACAGTTGAAGCCAGACGAGGAGGCAAGTCTTGTCCAGCAGTATCAGCCTGGTCACAGCAAAGCTGGCTCTAGAGCACAGGGTAGTTCAGGGTCACCAGAGTCTGTACATCATAGGTCAGTCTCAAGCCAGATTCCTTCTGCTGTATACTTCACAGACCCAGCACAAGGTAGGGTAAGTCAAACCGATTGAGGTTAATAAACAAGAGAAATGAATGAAGATGAAAAAGAAAGCACAGATCCATCCAGAAACTGGAGCACGCAGAGTCCCAGAATGTGGCCCTCTCCGCCTGTGCCACGAGGGGACAACGGCTCTTACCAACTCCCAAGGCTGCCTGCAGAGGCTCCCTGGCCTACTTACAGACAGGACAAGGACAGAGCAGGACTTTCATTATCAAATCCAGAACCTTGGCAACTAGGACCCAGCCTCACCTCTCTCCTGGGGCCCTCCTGCTGGCCTCCATGGATACAATGCAGAGCCTGTGGGCAGTAGCACACAGGGGTGAGTGTGCCTACCCCAATGCCCAAACGCAAGGGCAGGATTTTATCTGGATTCTAAACATAACATAACCTAGAAATAGGTTTTTAGAAACAAATGAAAACATGTGTATATTAAGTAATAATACTGTTCACATTTAAAATTCAAAGGTACCTGTTGTGTGCTATGTGTGTTGCAGTTTGTGTGAGCAGAAAAAGAGTATGAGATTTCAATGAAGACTCGTCTCATAAATGAAATACAGGGTCAGTGAGGCAGGTGATGTTCGCTTTTCCGAAATTACAAACAGAAGTTTCAGGAATCTTGAAACATTTTGAATGTTAAATGCTGACAGAAATAGCACTGTTAAGTTAGAGAGTTAATCACCGGGATGACCCATGATTTCAGGTAGCTGGCTCAGGATCTGTAAGGAACAAAACCTGGAAGATGCAGGACTTGTGATCCTTTCTAAGTGATTCTTTCTCTTCTCGCTTGTCAGACTCTGTTCCAGACTGAGCAGAAGAACAATGCACACATGCACAGGAGCCCTTAGTGTTTCCCGGCCTTCAGAAGCACATGCTTAGGTTCCAATAGGCTTCTCCCTCGCTTCCATCTGTTGTTTTCCTACCTTCAACACCAGAAGGGCAATTTGACCTTAGCCTTTAAGGGCAGCAGACAATGAGCCTAACAGACAATTAGCTGTGAAAGGCTAGATAGGTTTCACTATCAGTACACTGAAGTATTTGGAAAGTTTAGGCACCAGCAGATAGAGAATGAATCACAGCGCTGTCACCAGCAGGACGCTTATCTAATCACTCCCAGTATAAATGTGAGGACTCTCTGACTCCAGCTCTGGCTTGTTTCATGTTTCAGCTCTATGGTCACAGACAATTTAACTGAACCAAAATAAAACCTCCTGACTTTCCACATTCACTATCCCGGGAATAGTTTGCTGATGTCTCAGCCTGAGGAATTCCACCCAGTAATCTTAATAAGCAGAAAGGGATCCCAGGCAGTTCCAGCAGAGAGCACACCAAATGGCTGGTCAGGAGGCCAGACTCAAATTCCTTTGAAGGAGGCAATGAGGTGGTGAATTCTGCAGAAGACTGTGAAACCTAAGAGAAATTTCACTTAAGAGTTCAAACAACAACAAAGAAAGAGAGAGAGAGAGAGAGAGAGAGAGAGAGAGAGAGAGAGAGAGGAAGGAAGGAAGGAAGGAAGGAAGGAAGGAAGGAAGAAGGGAAGGAAGGAAGAGGAAAGGAATATCTTTAAATTACCTTGATGTGCCTACTGATTATTTTATACTAATCATCTCTACTCCTCAAGTAAAGTATAGAGACTTGTATAGATAACTCAGAATTGGCAATCTTATTTTAAATGAAAACAATCACTAGGATATGGGCCCACAAAGATTGGCATACACATGTCCATGAATCAAAGCACAGGCTCAAAGGCCCTTACTCCACAGGCTGGGGAACACAGGAAACCCCAGACCTTGCCACGAGCTTATGCTTATTCTCGCACAGTAGAAAAATCACCCAGAGACAAGTAGGGACTCCAAGAGATCCAATTTGTGAACTGAACATAATAATAATGACAATATTAAAAAAAAACCATAGAAATCTTTTTTTGCTAAACCTTAAATATTCAAGAAAGTCAGCAAACAAACAAACAACCAGAAAGACTTGACATGAGTATTCTCTGCAGCTTGAGAAGGTTAGGTGAGAGCCATTAGCCACGAGGAAGGAAGGAGAAATTTAGGGAGACTCTTATAATGGATAAGACCAAAACTTTTCTACGAATACAGAATCCTCAGGAATACTATATACACACAATCTTACAAAATTACACAGAATCACACATCAAAAAAAAAAGGACAAAGAAAATACAAAATGACTGTTAGATGCTCTCATAAAGTTTTAATGACAATCCCCAGTGTACATAATGCTAGCCTACAAAGAAGACTAAGGGACTTTTTACATAATCATAATGAAGAGAGACACTTTACACTTAAAATTCAGTCGGGAATTATGAAAGGAAAAAGAAAAGATAATCCAAGAGAAACAGTAATTTGGAAAGAAACCAATATCATAGCACTAGTATCTTACAAGTGAAATGTAGTGAGGCAGGAAAATAGCATTCTGATGTGTTCTGTTTTATTTCAAGCTCATATGCACAGTACAAGTTAGTTGTCAATCAGTCTTTATACCACTGGGAAAGAAACAAATATTCAACATTTAAAAATGTGTAATTAAATATATTCTATGCATGGGTACTTTGGCTGTGATTTGAATCTATTCTTAAATTTACTTTTTATTTGATGAACAATAATAAAATTATGGACTTATCCCTTAAAGTATATGCCACATGGCTGCCAAAGACAGAGATTTTTTTTTGTTTTATCTTGTTTTGTTTTGTTTTAATAATGTCTCACCTATCGAGAAATAGCAGCATTCTAGTATCCTGTAGATCTGCTGTCCATAAAATACTAAGGTTACTATGTTATGAGAGATTTCAGTTGTCATGATTACAGATCTTGAAGAGCCATCTAGGACAAGCTAAAACTAGTAGGTGATCTTCCTGAGATGGCTCCATCATGAGCTAAAAATCTATGAAGTATTTGCCTTTCTAGGCAAGGCCCAGGAGATAATATCTGAGGAAAGATTCATGCTATTAATATGCTTTCTCTGTTATTATTAAATATATAACAATGACCCATCCTTTTGAGCAGATTTCTGGAGACTTTTGGAGGGGTGCTATCTTGTACTGATGCCATATAGACAAATAGGTAATGATTCTATACAGTTCCTTATTTGATTCAAATACATTTAGGAAGAAGGCTTATAGAGATGATCTTGGTTGGTAGAGTGATATACTAAGGTTAGAACCAAGATAGTATGTGCCCACTCATCATAAGAGTAAGTAAAGTCAGCAGGATGTGGTGGCACACGCCTTTAATCCCAGCACTTGAGAGGTGGAGGCAGGCGGATTTCTGAGTTCAAGGCTGGCCTGGTTTACAAAGTGAGTTCCAGGACAGCCAGGGCTCCAGAGAAACCCTGTCTCGAAAAACCAAAAAACAAAACAAAACAAAAAAAAGTAAGTAAAGTCTACACAATAAGAAATACAATGAGCTTTCATAATCACACTAAAAAGAGAAATAGACTTGGGACAATTTCTTGTTCAAGGAAAAACATTTAGGACCAAGCATATAGTCATAGATGAGCAGTATGATAAGGCAAGACCATGTAAAAACTGTTGCTTTGAACTTCTAATGACTATATCATAATAAAACTCTGCTCTGAACTTAATAGCAACATCCTTCCATAACTCCTATTCTATGTAACGTTTTATCTCTGAGGTAGTTTACTAAAGAGCTTTATGTCTAAGAAGGTATTAAAATACCAAAGAAAAGAAATAGTTATTGGTTGAATGGTTTGTCTTGGGGAGTGCTGTCCCATCCATCCATCCATCCATCCAACTATCCAAATGTGTATTCTGATTGTCTGTATGTTTGTGTATAGGCATATGTATATTTGTGTAAGCATGCATGAGTACTTGTGAATTGATTGTAACAGATATTTGGGCCCGGCCAGAGTGTGGGTATGTGAATGTCTGAATGTGTATGTGTCTGTGCATACTTGCCAGAGACCTGAGTCTTTTCCTTCCCTTCCTCTCTGGTTCACAAAGAGTTAACCAGAGTAGCCAGAGAGGCTTCTCCCAACTCACCAGAGAAAGGAGCACCAGTAATAAATCCTTTCACTTAATCCCCTGCTGTTTTTCTTTGAGGTGCTAACTGCCTGGAGACTTGAAGTTTCTGGCCTCAGAGGAACTCAGGCAGGTCAGCTACCACTGCAAAGTAACTTAGACTTAAGACAGGTAAATGTTTTATTCTAGAAAAGGCAACCCTAAGTATCTCACAAGACCAAGTCTTGCCCCACCAACACTCATCCCCTTCTGCTTACTTCAAGAGAGAACCAAGAAAGAAGAACCGCTGGGGCCAGCCCCAGCAAACATACATACTGAAACCCTGGGTTCAACCTGCCCATCACCTCAAAAGTAATAGTAACAAAAATAAGGGCTGGCTGGATGGCTTAGCAATAAGGAGCACACAGGCTGCTCTTCAGGAGGACTCAATTCCCAGCAAATGTATGTCCTTCCTCAGGGATCTGATGTCCTTGTTCTGGACTCCGCAGGGACTAGGCATTCAGTGTGGTGATGCACACACATATATGCAGGTAAAACACCCACATACAAAGAGTTAAAAGGAAGAACGATGTGTCACTATATCTCATAATGAGGAAAGTAAAATTAAACAAAAAGTATCCCTCTTCATGTTAATGGTTGGTTGCCTACAGAATGGAAAAACTTGTATGAGAAAATTATCAGAAACAGTGGTATAGATTATTTCCCATCTTTCCAAAATGTGTGGGCATTGAGTAATGTTAATCAAACCTTTCCCTGGCAAATCTACCAAGGAAGAAAAACAAATTCGTAAGAATAATGAGGATGTAAATATGAGTTCCAGTGTCCTCTATGGGGGATAAGGGCATAGCTTGGTGTGCTGAAATTCATAGAGAAAGGAACCTTGGAGAAGGTCTGGATAGCTCGATAAGAGAATCTATACAGTGCACAAATAAAACTCAGTTCCATTTCTAATGAGAGGGAAAGATTCAGCAGCAATGAAGGTGCTTCGTTTGAGTCCAGGGAACCAAAGTGCCACTCTGTGAAGACCAAGCCTTGCTACGAACCTGTCTCCTGGAGTGGACCTTATGATGGCTAAGGAATGCTAGGACACAGATTAATCATAAAGACTCTTTCCCACAGGGTGGCCTAGCAAGGACTTGCAAAATGAAATGCCACGTGGGTGGAGACCTGAGTCATTTCCTTTTAATCCCTGACACGCTCTTGAGACCCACCAAACAGAGAAATAGGAATGTTCCCAGCACGGAGCAACAAGCTCTTCAGGGGCTTACTGTTTCAACCCCCACCAGTACCTTAGAAGAAGAAATAAATCCATCTTGTCAACCCAGAATGGCTTTCAGATACAGGCACGGCAGCTGTTTTCTCCTGGCTGATGACAGAATCTTCATTGATCCCTGGCATCTTTGTCAGAGAAATTCCTGATACCAGCCCAGAGCTGAGGCTAACCAGGAATGCCTGCAGCCTGTGTGGGACCCACAGGAGAATCAACACAGACAATTAATCATAGGCCTGCTTTCAGATGTGTCCAGAACATTCTTATGCCCATGAACTGCTCTTAAAATGACTATCCCCACTTAAACAGAGATAGTCATGTAAATGAGAAATTTTATAAGTCTTTAAAGGGCCAGAACAAGTGAGACTCCTGAATTGAACTTCGCCTTCATTATCTGATATAGATCTGTCAACAGGAATCAAGGAAACAAGTAGAGTCAATAAATCTCATAAAATTTTAATAATGCATTTTATTAGGTCAGTCTAAGTTTGCATCATTATGACACCTATCACACTCGTTTTAAATAGTGATCAAAATGTTTCTGTATATACTTCAGGGTTCTCAATCAGGGATGACTCTGAACTCCAGGCAACAGTGGGTAGGCTCTGCTGTTAGCTGTGGCTGTCACAACTATACCATCTGAAGGCCCTAGGTCAGGGAAGTGTTTAAATACCCTACCATATAAGGTACAGCTCCATGAGGTAAGTAAGTAATTGCGTGGTTAAAAATGTCAATAGTGCCAAAGCTGAGAAACTCCGGGCAAATGATTTAATTAGCCGTGTGTGTGTGTGTGTGTGTGTGTGTGTGTGCGTGTGCGTGTGCGTGTGCGTGTGCGTGTGCGTGTATGTGTGTGTGTGTGTGTGCCTGTGCCTGTGCCTGTTTGCAGGGGGTGGGGGCTGTGCTTGGAGTTGATTGTGAAACTAAAAGGATAGTTTATAGGGGAAAGCAATCACAGGTGTTAAGTGTAATTATTAAGAAATGTTGAAAGAGGAAACAATGCTAAGCATCTATAATCATAAAACAGTAACATCTGAATCATTTTTTGAACTTTTCTAAAAAACCAAAACAAAACCAACTTAGTTCATCTTCTCAGTCTGTGTTAATCTGAAGGACTTTTGACAAGCCATGCTGGGTTGAGCTATGTGCAATTTAGCTTAGCGCAAAGCACCCTTTCTCAATGAAACAACTCTATAGAGAGTCCATTGTTCTTCACTGTGAGATTTTTAAATGCAGAAAGAATAGCTAGCTATGTTTCTATTTTTGAAACAAATCCCAAATGGCAAGAGCAAACCAGACAACACCAAAGGTCATTGACATTCAAGGTTTTTACATGAACCCAATCAATACCTGCCATTTCCTGGCTTGTTTTTGATCCTGCACGCATGGAGTCAGTGTTTGGACGTGCCCTAGTACCTCTAAATAAGAAATAAATCCACAGGACCAAGTCTACTAAAAGTAATGAATCACCTGAAACAGTTAACCCACTAACTATTCTAAGGCCAAAGCTGTTTGTTTGCTTAATAAGTTCTTGTCTGGAAATGAATAGTAAATACTATTTCTTCGTTTCAAAGCCTAGAGTGCTCAAACTTCGTAGGCAGGCTAGGGTTCATGAGGGAGCCTCATTTCTCACAAATGTGTCTGCAATCTGGTTTTGTCCTCTCCCTCTCTCACAAATTGAAATGCATTTGAAAGAGCTCTTTGAACTTTTGAAGGTTAAGAACTCGCTGGTTTGTCATTCTCAATTTTTGTGCTGATACTCACTATGCCCTTCGAGGGAAAAATGATGGGAACTACCAAGAAACCATTGAATGGCATGCGGGGCAAGGTCCTTTTGCCTGTTTGCAAACATCACAATCTTCTAAATAATATTCATTGAGACTGGAGTCACCAGCCTCAAACTGAACACAGTGATCCACAGGGATCGACCTAGGATCCAAGGGGAAAAACAAATCACAGGGCTGAGACAAGTGCTCCTGTACATGCAGCAAGCCACTGTGTGAGGTTGGCCACCTGGCCCTGCACCCCTAATAGGCACTCCGCCATCAGAAGAGCTGCTCATCCACAACTCTGCTTGCACGCTGCTTCCAAGATTTTATTTAGGTGTCCCTGGTATCCAAAAGAAAAAGGCTCCAGGCTGTAATTAAGGTCCCAAGCCAAACACAGCTAGGTTACAGAATTGATTCTCCGAGTTTTAACTACCCAGGAAAGTATGTAGCCTTCAGGTAACATGGATTACACAGATGTGTATACAAATCCTCCCGTGGAGAAAGTGGAGAACATGGGTTTAAGAACTGCTGATCTTTTTTGTTTGATCTTACATTGCTTTTAAGATGAAAGTAGCCAGAAAATGACCACAGCAGACCTGAAAGGAATCTTGGAAACCATATAGTGCAAAGTGTGCACTTTAGAGTGGAGGAAAGGGCATCCAGAGATGCTACACACCATGCTAAAGTTACACTGACGTTAGAAGCTGAGCCCAACCCAAAACCCAAGGAAGGGGTTGGAGCCTTAGCTCAGTCTCTAGAGTGTCTGCGGAACACGCTCAAGCCTGATTTGTTCCCCAGTGCATATAAACCAGTAGTGGTGGTGCACACCTGGGATTCTAGAACTCTAAGACAGATAGAGGAGGCTCAGAAGTTCAAGGTCATGCTTAGTGACAGATAGCTTAAGGGCCTGGGTTCTGCATAAAACGAAACAACAAAGAAACAGAAGCTTTGGAACTCTAGACCGTTACTTATTAGTACATTAGGTAACCTATTCTCTAAATATGATATTCACAATCACGAGAGAAACAAAACAGATTTCTATTTATCAACAAACAGAATCTCATCAAATTTTATTTATTTACAAGAAAACAGTTCCAAGCAGTAATAAGATGGCTGAGTGTATTTAAGTACTGTCCACCCTACTCCAAGCTCCCCTACTCACTGTCTCCCCCAGTGACCTAAGTTTATCTACACTGTAAGAGAGCATCTTTCAGAAGTAGTATATGGTAATTAATTTCCACATTCAGTCAAGGAGAGAAAGTACTTTTCAAGCCAAAGATTGAGAGAAAGAAATGAAGAGGCAGGCAATAGGAAATACTGAATTAAGAAAAAAGGTTGTTTTTGCTGCAAACTTACCCTATATAGAGCTAGGAAAGGTGTGTATAAAACTTATTGGCATCAACATTGATCCTCATTGTTCTAATACAACAGGGAAATCAAAAAAAATAATCAACTGTTCAGGAACCTGTTTAATTCCAAGATTCATAAGAGAACACACTTGAAAGTCAAGCTGAGAGAGCCAAGAGTTCCTGGCTAGTGTTCTTGTATAATGTACCCACTTATACCTAAGGGTTCATTAGTTTGTGGTGTTTCGTTTGTTTGTTTTTAGCAGAGAGAGGGGTAACACATGGGAACTGAGTGACCCCACAAGCATGCACTTACATGAGGAACCCTCTCTTAGTCATACCAGGTTTTATTGTGTTTGGGATGTTAAGAATAAAAACCCAGCAACGCACCAAGGAAGGCTGAGTCAGCATACCTTAATGATTATAGATGTACTATATTAAGTTTTTATATATATATAAAAAAAGTCTTTTAGATCTTAAGATTGCCCATTCTATGAAGACCAGATGTTGTAGTCTGATTCAATGGAAGAGACACTTTGAACTGCTTAAGGAAGGAGGAAATATATATAATAACCAACTATTTTATTTATTATGCTACAAGTCCTTGGAAATCATGAAAATCACCTAAATGAAGTTATTTTCTCTTCTATTAGAAAATTAAAAACCAGAAAGCAATTCAGAGAACATAAAAAAAAAACACATGAATTTCCAAAAACATTCTACAAAATAGCCATGAGGACCACTTATATCCAGGTAATGCGAACCAGATCCTAGGAGGATCTGTCCAAAGGAGGGTGGGCGGGGACTGAGCTATGCTTCTTGGGAGGCCTGCCCTATGAGCCTTGATGCTAGACTCTGCTTCTCCTTTATGCTCCATCCAATGCTGAGCTCAGGAGGGTTGAGATCAATGCGTGGCTACAACATCTCATTACTCAGCTGAGAACAATCCCAATCTGCTAAGGCACAAATGAATCGCCGACAGTAATTAAGTGTCGTCTGCTACAGAGATCCCTTGGATAGTAAGTTCTAGAATTTGAAAGTAGATGTTCAAAATAAAGACATCTTGGGAATGCTTTGTAAAACAGTGTCTTGATATTTAGTCATATTAAGGCCATTGCCTACCTGACCAATAATAATGTGGGTAATGAGACGCTTGCTCTTCCTTGGCACCAAATCTCTTGTAACTAGACCAGCAATCATCCAATATCCATGCTCATCTTATTCCACAGTCAAAGGTGGAAAGTATATTTCCCTGACTCTATAAGGTTAGGTTATCGATTCTTGTATAAACCTTTGGCCAATGGGATGCAAATATAAGTTACTAATTCCCAGATACTGGTTTTGAAAAGAAGGGACAGTTTCTGTCTGTCTGTTGGCCTTCTTAGACTGTACAAATGAGAATGAGGCTATTCTAGGAAGAGATGGATGAATGGATAGACAACAAATTCAGACAGACAGACAGACAGACCGACTAATCAATATTAACTATTGTTCCTAGATTATAATAATGCCTAAAAAATAAATGCCTATCTATGGTACAAACAGATATTTTACCCAACAGTACATATGTAGAAAACCATTGTATAATTAGAAGCAATAACATAAACACAATATAGAAGATCTGGGTATAAATAAAAAACAAAACAAAACAATTTATGCCTGACAGACAAGAAATATATAACACTCCATTGATCTCTTTATCCAATAATAAATTGTCAATCTAAGAGTGAAAGAATGCTATTAAAGAAATAAGTAATCTCTCTGTCTGTCTCTGCCTCTCTCTGCCTCTCTCTCTGTCTCTCTGTCTCTCTCTGTCTCTCTCTGTCTCTCTCTGTCTCTCTGTCTCTCTCTGTCTCTCTCTCTCTGTCTCTCTCTCTCTGTGTCTCTCTGTCTCTGTCTCTCTCTCTCTCTCTCTCTCTCTCTCTCTCTCTCTCCTCTCTGACACAGCTATATGTATACTTTCAAGAGCTTGGTTTCTCAATTGTAAACTGAGCTTAGTGACAGTTTTACTCCTTCTGCTGCTGGAGCCCCTTGAGTTGTAGGTGTCATATTTTCCGTATGGAACCTGATTTTACTCACAGGAACTGTTGATAGCTTGTAGCTCACAAGCTTATCCCAGGTCAAGGACAGCCAGGAAAATTCATGGGAACCACAGGGAAACACTAATGTTTAATCTGTGCAGTTTCATATAATTACCCAACACTTAGAATATGTTTTTACTTAACTAGCTTTCAATCAACTAACGTGACCACAAGAAACCCTCAGCCTTCCCGTTACCCGGGGGTGAAGGGTCAGTGGAGAACACCTAAATAAACCACAACGTCAAACATATCATTACAAATGACATGTGAAAACATGTGAATGTTTTCATAAAGAAGCCCCGATCTCCATCGTAACCACTCTCCTTAAACTATCCTCGTGGGGCCTCAAAATCCTCCCACCCACCACTGGTAAGCTTGTTATTATGCCTCATTTTTCTTGGCCTCCTCCCAGTTTCCCAAGTCCTTGGCAATTGCTTAATGTTTGAAAATTTCTTTGTACCCAATTTATGATGACTGACTTTCCCATTTGCTTCCTTCAGCCCTGCTCTGGTCCCACACTGTAGTCGTCAACATTCTTCTCTATTCCCGATAGTTTGCCTGCACAAAACTGACTTCAGGGTCTAATCCCCAAATTCCTCCCCCAGTTCTATATGCAAACTCCAGTTGTTGGATGGCCCTTCCCTATTTGGCTCTCCAACAGATGCTAATCTCTATCCTCATTCACTCAACAAAACTCTGAGTATTGACTGAGTACCAGAGAGAGAGAGTTACCAAGAAGATCAAGCCACACTGGTTTTCTAAAATAAAATCAAACTCATACTAACCATGCTATTAAACAAAAGAAGTATCTACTGTGAAGAGGCGGACTATGCCAGTAGCTACTGTGTATAAACACTACAGCACAAATATGAATAGAAATAAGTTTTCTTAACTTGAGAGTGCTGTCAAGTAGCAGAGCTATTTGATACAAATGCAGAAAGTCTGACTTACTAGGAGGTCCTCATTGTGACTACTGAGGTGGAGTGGTAGGGGGGAGAAGATGTTCAGAGACAGTAGTTTTTGAGCAAAGTCCTCAAATCCAGTTATAAATTAGATAAAAACCCACCAGAATTTTCTTCATGGTGCTTCCTGGGTCTTGGTACCAGCAAGAGACAGAAGCCTAAGAAGTCAAAGTTTGAAGTACAATTGGTGAGAAAAGAACTACACTGCCAGGTGTAACTAGCAAGCCCCAAACAAGGCATTGGGTGCTCAAGGCTGTGCTTCACCTCCAGCGCCAGAAGGAAGGATCTGAAGTTCTTAAGGGCTCAGTACAGACCTCTCTCCTTATCTCATTCTTTCTCACTTTCTGTCTCTGGCTCTCATTAAGGATGATGTTTAAACAACCTCATTTTTACATAATTAGCAAACTCAACCTAAGTTAGCCAACTTTTAGTTGCTAAGTTTAGACTGTGCGATGAGCCTCTTCATCCAGCTCCTCCCCCAGTAGCTCCCATATCCACTTTGCCACATCCCTTGTCTCTCTATCCACCAACTTCTTCCCTTCTTTTTCCAGATAGCCCATCCACTCCAGTCGAGCTCCACTGGAACCATCCATCTAACTGAGAGATCATAAGAGCAGAGGTCCTGTAACATTAACTTATTAATTTTTTATTAACTACTGCATTCCATGGCAGTAGAGATACGTTATCTGAAAAAATTCCTTCTAAATATAGAATTCCACTAGCTTTCAGTGCCATCAAACACATTAGTTAAAGAAAAAGTTAGTACCAAGAGCTCTAATTATAAAACAAAAGTAAACTCTTAGATCAATACCTTATAAGACAATTTCTCCAAATGTTCCTAAACACAACATTTTTAAGCAGGCTAGATGCATTTTCATTCTTAATGTCAAATAGTATAAACATTTAATTCATAGAAATATAAACATCTTCCCTCAACATAAACAGAAAGTAGGGAAACTAAAATTCTTCAAGGGGTCTTCCAATGAACTATTCAATAATTTCATATGTAAACCAATTTTTAATAACTAGAACCATTTCCAAAATAAAGTTTTTCCCAGGGAAAAATCTGGGACTTCTTTTAGGTAAAAATGAAAATTTTTAAAAGAATCTATTACATTAGAGACTAGCAAGATGACATCCTATTTTTAATACTTTTTATATAAAGGATCAATCTCTGGACCCCTTTCAGCCTGCCTAGATGTAAGAATTGAAAATTTTACATTCCAAATATTCTCTTACCATTCAAATACATAAATATTTTAAAGTATATTAAAACTTTTTAAAAGTCACTTGAGAGCAAATCCTGATCAGAACATAGGAACCAGAAGCAAAGGGTAACATACTGTAATTTGTTTTATTCATTCTGCATATGACTGTATCTATATTAAAATTATATTTGACAGATGAACACACTGACATCACAGTCATGCAAGGCTTTCCCTAAGTGTTCTGCGAACCTGGGCGTGTTTACTAAAAACCACTTAGCACCAACCATCTCACAGAGTAAATACATGGATGTTATGGCCACAGTTTTTGCTAACATTTCTGTTTCCTTTCTTGAGTTATATATCTGTCTGCTTCTCTTCATTACAGAGGACTTGTCTTTGGATGTCCTGGGAGGGACATTTTTTGAGCTTGTTTGGAGGGAGCTCAAAAGTGTTGCTCTGTCTTAAGAAATCAGAGGGAAAGAAAAAAAGCAAACCAGCCACAGGCATAATTTTGATATGGTCATACAACAGAAAATAAGACAACTTCCTACCCTGACAGTGACGCTTGAAGGGGGACTGGAGCACAGACCTCATTATACTTTATTGATTTCACTAAATCAAAGGTTTTGCATGTATTGATCAGCTTAGAGTAAACCCTGAACTGTTTGCAAGACCGTGCTTGGTGTGCAGCTCAGATCACTGAGGAAGAACAGAAAGCTCTTGTTCTCAGACAGCCACAGATACAGCAAGCAGTACATTAACATGATTAAAATAGTAGACAGCATTCAGTCAGAGTGCAGGGAGGGAAATAAAGCCCGTACAAGACTCAAAGCTCTCCCACTTTAAAAAATGATACAGTAATAAGTTCAAGGTAAAGTGACTTTTAAAAGAAGAATATTTTCTGTGCATATTTCAAAACAAAGTGATAATTTATCTCCTTGAAGTTGCTCCTTTGAACCCCAAAATATATCTGCAGAGACATTTAAAACCATTCCCTTCAGCAGCTTCTTCCCACTCTCGAGTCACCTGATGCGGGCAGGAAGGTGAACAGATTAACTTGAAGCTTCATTTTCTACATCTGCTCATTTTCATTTCCATTGGAAATGGCATGATTTACTTCAGTCAAACTCAATTCTCATTCAAAAGAAACCTGATGATGCTGTGAATGGATTAGCACACACACACTTACACGTGCACACACACACTGCTGCCAAAACTTATCGAGTTGTTAATCTAAAACAAACTAGAAAGACTCCATGTCTCTTTAAACACCAGCCAAGGGGATATTTTTCAAAAGCCACCCTTGTCCTCTTCTACACTCAAGGGTTAAGTGCTTTGGTCTGCTACTGCTCTGCCTTTGCAATATTTGGGCATTTAAAGGTGAAGGCAATTATTTCATAATAAATCACCACTTTAATCTTTCTAATATTTCTTAATTCCTTTCAATCTAAAAAATAAATAAATAAAGGCTTTGTTTCCAATTCAGAGGACAAAATCTAAAGCCTAGGGAATTGTCCTCAAATTTGAATATAATCCACAAACTGGCTGGGCCACTCACTATCCAGCATCCTCAGCAAGCAGTGGTGTGTTTCAGCTACAGAACGAACGGGACACGATCCTCCCGCTGGATCAGTCCATTTGAGCAATGCCAGTGTGACGTAAAGTGCACATCGAGGAAAATGGGGTATGAGGAGAGGGTAACTAGTTGGGACCTTCAATCCTCAAAGAAAAGCCAAGGGTTAGGGGGCATGGATGCTCTCTTCTAATCCCAGTCTCTACAGGGGCGTTCTCCGGAGCAAACTGGCCAGTAAGAAGGGCTGAAGGGAGGGCGAAGATCAAAAGACCCCGCCTCTGCCTCCATTAACAAAGGAAAGGAACCAACAACCTCTAGCAGCCATATACAAGTGTTTGCCCACACATGTACACACACACACACACACACACACACAAATGAACCATTAATAAAATTTTCTCGGATTTAATATTTTCACATGTGTTTTATCACATGAACATATTCGTATGCTAAGGACTTTTCAGCTAATCTGGGCGAGAGAAGATTACCCTTCCCCCTTCCCAGTTTTCCTTGCGGCCTATGAGATCTGGGAGAATTCTTGGAGTGTCTTTCCTACAGATCCCAGAGTTGGAAGCCCCCTATGTTGTCAGTGCACTGTCATTGATTCAGTTAGGTGATATTTACAGTGTGACCAGGATAAACAGGGCGACTCAATGGGGCACTGACTGTAATAACTAGTGTCTGTCTACTGTGATGGCAAAGGAGATGAGAGAAGGAAGTGAGGAAACTCCCCAAAAGAGATCTTTAAAATTTGACTTTCTTCTTAAAATAGGGATCAGGATTAAAATGAAATATATTAAGAGGAGCAGAGACAAACTAAATCTGACATTTCATTTTACAAGCATGGGTTCATCTACCTTGTCTTCCATGTAAATATGCAAGAAATCTATATAAATTTTAAGCTGTCACAGGCCCAACAATTATGGAAGGGTAACATAGAAGTCATCATAAGACATTTATTTAGCATTTAGTATGTGTTAAATTGTTTTCTGAGTGCTTCCTACATGTTAATTCAAGTGCCAACTCGGACACATAAGATCTATCACAAGTATTCAAACCAGAGGAAAGGATTAGCTCTCAACTAGTATTCATGACATCACAGCTCCTGACTTAATAAAAAAAAAAAAGTATGCTATGTTAACTTTTACCTTTAAAGAATAACTTGGGGACTAGAAAATATGAAAAATTTTTCATTTTAAAAAAATTTTGTACTGAAGATAGTTAAAAAAAAAACTTTCCTGAAGGATACTATTTACAGGAAAAAAGAAAGAAAGAAAGAAAGAAAGAAAGAAAGAAAGAAAGAAAGAAAGAAAGAAAGAAAGGAAGGAAGGAAGGAAGGAAGGAAGGAAGGAAGGAAGGAAGGAAGAAAGAAAGAAAGAAAGAAAGAAAGAAAGAAAGAAAGAAAGAAAGAAAAAAGAAAGTCAATGATAAAGGACATTATCCATTATTTTGAACTCAGTTTGACAGGACAGTGGTTCACAATTTAAAGAAAAAAGATAAATATTTAATAAAAATGTCGCCTCTTAAAAGGTCACATACTGTTTATTCCGTAGCTAAGCATGTGCTGACATATATGTGCTTTGAAACTTTTCAAGGATATTTTCCTCAAAGACTGCTCCCCTCTGTGAAAAATGTGAATATGAAATGATATTTAAGTAGATTAATAGGAAGTGTTAATATATCTGAAAAAAGGTTTGTTTTAACCATAGCACATTATACCTTAGATTAAGGAAGATGGCACCAAACCTATGGAGAGCATGGACACTCCCATTTACTAGCTGGGCATCTGCACATTCCTTGGGCTTTCCTGCTCTGCATAGTGAATTCCTTTAAAATATACACATACATTTACCTGCTATTATAGACTAATTGTATTCATATATAATGGGTGTTTGTTATAAGTAACCTGACTCATGTAAAGACCCTAAACTGGTATGTGTCTAGGTACTTGACTCACCTATACAGTCAACAGACCTCTAATCCCTTATTAACAACTTTTCTAAATTTCATAACTTGGGGTATATTACTCCCATTTTCTAGTGTCATAAGCATGAAAAAGGAATGGGTACTATACATTATTTATTACAAATATGTGTTGAGAGAGCCATGTTTGGCACAGAAGTCAGAGATGAAACTCAGGCCACCCTAGCAAGACTTCTAGAATGATGAGAAAGTGACTTCTGAGACCTGACAGGGGAAGAGCTAGCAAATGGGCTCTAGAGAGACAGCATAAGAGATTTAGTGGAATGTCAAGCCTAATGTGTGTATGAGTCCTTCCAGGCAATGCGGTCACACAGGACCCATCAGTGAGGATCCCAAGTGACAGAGCATGAGCACAGGCTGCTCCTACAGCAATGCCCAAGTGTGTGTGGTCTGGCCCTGGTGGCTGCACTTTCACCGTGGCCTCATGGCTGGGTTCCTTAAGCAAGAGGGAAGGCACTGAATCAGCTTTGTGCGAAGAATGTAAGCTTAGGATGGAAGGTAGCTTAAAGAACTAAAAAAAAAAAAAAAGATAAGCATTGTAGCCGTAATGAAATCATCCTTTTTAGAAGAAAAAATAACAATTGTGATAACATACTCGCTAATTTGATGTAAATAAAGAAAGGAAAGGAAAAGAAAAGAAAAGAAAAGAAAAGAAAAGAAAAGAAAAGAAAAGAAAGGAGACAAACAAACCATAAGATCTAAGGAGGTCTGCTCCTGAGCTTCCAAAAGAAGTGGTGTGGGTTTTGCCAAAGGAACTTCACTTGAAGTGACTTAGAAATTTATAAGCCTTTATAACCCTTCCCTTAATAATAGCTAACTCCAAATCAAGATGACTCCCACTAATAACAGTGGGCTCCATCTCTGGTAGCCATATTAACAGGATGTTTTTGATGCCCTGTGGCAAAGGGAAAAAACTTTCTTCATAGTAAACAATGGTCAAATCCACTTACCTACTCAAAGCTAACCAGAAGAGTTTGTTTAACAGTATTAAAATAACAAAGAGATGATTCTCTAATAACAAAACAAAAAAAGCTGACATCTAACTGAGCCATGCCAAAACACTAAAACTCACACACAGAAAAGCAACTAAATATGATATGAGCTAGATCTGGAAACAGATTCATTGTGCTAAAAAGTAGACACACCTTCACATATGCAGAAGTCCTTCAAGAGTACTTCAGAATATTGGGATTTAAAAGTTCCTTTATCAAAGAACAGAAATGTGTGACATTTCTCCTTCCATTGGTCATAGACAACTACAGTCTACAGATTGCATGATTAGCCCATCATGAGGCCATTTCCACAGGGATCAAGTGATTAGCTGTTAGAAGCCAAGGACAATGCTTCACAAAGACTTTGTCAAACTAAGCTATCAAATATCAACTTACAATCATCAAAGAACACTGAGGGACAAAGGTTTGAGGTAACAGAAAAAGGGATAAAAGAATACTGGACAGATTGGCTGCCATCCTGGGATATCACCAATTTGCTTAGGCCAGAGGCCCAGAAGACTAAGCACAGTGACCACAATGCAAGGTCAGCACAGCATGACACTTTAACGATACTTTTATATGTCATTGATGGCAGTTCACCTGATTTATTTTTAAATTCACCTGATATATTGTTTAGTTCTTTAAAGGATTTTATGCTATTCTATAAAAGTCTTATTGTGACAGTTCCATATATTTTTAAATTGCCATATTCTGATAATCTTTAAACATTTAACCACTAGTTTGATGTTGTAGATCTACAGTTATTCATTTGACTTTCCTACAGGTAAATGTGGAAGAAAATGAAGCAAATACAGACTGCACCAAGATATGTCATTAGAGTCTGAAAACTCATCACCAAGTCTTATAATCTTATCTCTTATATAAAGTATCAATATGCATCAAGAACTATGTGGGTTATAGAATGTGTCAAATATAACCTAAAGCCCCCCAGTGTTTATTTCTGAGTGTGCATTTTATGCCTACCCTCCAAAGAAGTTTTGCTGTTTGGCTACAATAGTGAAAGTTTTACTCTAATGCAAAGAATTACAAAGCTCAACGAAGGCCCTATTAAGACTCAGCCACAAAATCAGTCCCACAGGAGGCCAGGAAACAGCACAATCTGATGAACTTAGCTGTACCTTCAACAAGCATGTGATGTATTCCACTCTGACCATGGCATAATCCAGAAGCCAATTTGAATTTCTGTTTTGCTTAGATTCAAAATTCAATTTGGAAGATAATTTGAGATGCAATAGCAGGCTCCCCCACCACAATATCTAATTACAACAGACCTTCACATACAGTTGTGTGTGTATCCTGGTCTACTCACGAAGAAGCAATCACCTTTTATTAGGCAACCTCTGTCCTTGTAATATGCAAACAGATCCTAGAATGGCCTCTGTGTCGATTCTGGTTAATAGCTGCCTAGATGAAAAATTATTATTTGCATTTCAAAATAACATCAAAACCAAGCTGAAGTTCTGCTAAAGCTGAGTAATACTGTTCTCTATAGCAGTTTAACACCACCAGTTTTACATTCTTAAGTCATAGATGCAAGATTTTCAAGTCTGCAAATAAAACACAACCACTATATATAAAAATCTGCCTACAGCTTAAAGAAATATATTTTAATTGTGATAACTGTCAAAAAACATTTTAAGTAAGTCTTGTGTACAGTTAGTATACAGAACAAAACTAACATATTAAACTTGTGTTTTACTTAAGGAGAGTCTAGCTTAAGTTATATTTTATTCCATGAGTTGAAAAATCAAAATTAATGCTATAAACTTAAGTGCCATGCATCTTAGCCATTAGAAATGAGTCATTACAGGGGACCCAGAGTTACCCAAAATGGTGTGCTAAACAACAAAGCAGATTTGGTCAAATAGCAGGATATTGAGCTCCACCACTTCCCAGACAGTCACAGTGTGTACACCTCTCAGGTGATTATAAGGCAGACAAGAGCCAATCCACACAAAGCATACCAGTATCCAGGTGCAGATCATGCGACCTGCTCAGGGATGCAAAAATCTACAACTCTGTCAAGCCTTCAAAAGGAGAGAGGGACTGTGGGAGCGGTTATTCTTCCTGTAACAGGGTCTGGAAGAGAAACACCTAAGCCATGAGTCACAGCAATCCCATGTTCCGATGAGCTAACTACCTTAGAAAGATTGCCTTAACCACGTACATCAGACACAGAGAGGTCGCACAAGCTCCTCCACTCACCTGAATCTTCATCTTTAGAAATTGCTGTTCACACTATTTCCTCAGCTAGCCAGACATCTACAGAATGCTCTGAGAAAGCAGATGCTATTTAAGACCAAAACTGCCTTCTAATTTGTTGACGGATAGCCTATATCTAAAAGCTCAAAGGAGTATCCTACATTAAAGCCTGTAACAGTAGCAAGTAGAAAATACTAGAACGATAACTTCTGCCAGGAAAAGAGATATTTTTCTTGTGTTTCTGTGTGTTTTCTATCAGGTTTTCAGTCTCTGGCACCATGAAGACTTCACAGTGACTTGTGAAAACCTGGGCCTGGGAGTGAAGTCCCTCATCAGCACACAGCTGCTGCTGAAAGGCAGTGCCTCCTGTCCACCTAAACAAAGGCTATAAGGACCCTTGATAGCATCTTCAACATGGCACTTCCCTCTCTGCCATGCAAAGTTTATATTAAGATATGACCTAGAAAAAACTCTGGATCTTTATCGTTTACACTCAGTGTTATATTTTACAACAAAACCAAAATATTTTGGAGGACATTTGGGGGAAAAGTGCATTTAGAGAGGATGAAGATACACAGGCCATGGCAGGAAAGAAGCCATTCCCAAGGCCTTTTATGACCCAAGAAAGAGTCTCTAGGGCTCCATTAAAATCTCCTTTGACCCGAAAATCTTCTACCACTTCCAAACTAGCATCATGTTTCTGTCTTTCATCTTTCTAAATTTCTAAGTTCTTCACATTAAAAAGCAATCAATATTAGTGTCTGGAAAAACTAATACTCTTCTATATAATTTTTCTGCTTCACAGTGAATCTCCCCGACACACTTTCATACTTGTTTATTTCTTGTGTGCAATAATAGCAAGAAGACAAGGGGTTTTGCTCTTACAATACATAGTAGTGGCAGTAGTGGACAGAGCCTGCCATAGTCCCTGCTTTAGACAGCTGACCCTGAGCAGAGCAGCACAACAATCCAGTCTCCTGACACACAGCAACAGTCTGTATTCCTACCTTAATACTTGCCCTCTCTTCCCTTTCCAACCACATCCCATGAACTGGCCTCTAATTCCCCAGAAGGCTCAAAGCCTGTGCTCACAACCTCATTGAGATCTTCCGTGGGACCTAGTATCAGTTAGGATGCAACTCACTGCATGTAACAGAAAACTCATCTCACGCTGCCTTACACAATCGATGGAGCTTATCAGCTAACACGACTAGAGGCCCAGGGGTAGAAAGAGCTCCTGGATCATATTAATTCAGCACTTCAGTAATTTCACTTAGGGACAGATTTCTCTCCACTCCACTAGGAAGTGTGCAGCTAACACGGACTCCTGAGAGTGCTTCCTTTTATTCAACCAAAGAAGAAGAGAAGGAAAGGCAAAGCGCTGGAAGCAGAGATGGACTCATTTTCTCCCGAAGCTGAACCAAGTAACTAGCAGAACATAGCTTCTCAAATACCTGCTGAGGGAATAGCTCTCCATGGAGACTATCGTGATGTCCACAACACATGTGATTTCCAGAATGGCAGCCATTTTGTTCACAGCTTTAGATAAGAACATCACTCAAACTGCCCTCTCCACAAATTCACAGAGTACTCTAGTGACCATCCAAGGCAACTCAGTCCCCACTCAGTTGTTCAGGTAACTTGGTCTATATTTCTGATAAGTCTTCTTTAACAAGAACAATGAAATGAAACTTGTGGAGGAGAGCAGGTAGTGATGGGTCTGCCTTGCTGTTCTAGAGAATAACCCAAGTTCAGTGTCCAGCACGGACACAGGGTAACTCTCAACCACCTATGACTGCGGCCCTATAGGGCCTGGCACGACTTTCTGACATTTGTGGACACCTTCTTACAGATGGCATGCACATGCATAAACATACATTTCAAAAGTAATAATACAAAATATACAATCTGGACTCATAGATACACTTCTTATATTTGGAAAATTCTCTTCTTGAGAGGGTACTTCTAAACTCTTATCTGAAACATTCATCTTATCTCATGGGATCCCCACTTATGCAAGGAGTCTTCAGGCATGTCTTGTGGTTGCTTCACTGTAAATCAGTGCAGGCACAAAGACACCAGAGACATGAGTTCAAATCCTGACACCTTGATTTGCAACTGCTTCACCTTTAAACACATAAATCTCTCTGTATCTCAATATACTTATCTACATCAGCATTTTTACATTTTTACATTTATAGATAAAAATTACATATATATTAATAAATAAGTTATTATATTTATTAATAATAATTAAAGAGCAACCATGGGATTTAGAAGATATAAAACACTGATGAAAAAGATATTATCATTAGTAATCTAGAAAATCTCTTGCTTGAAAAGCATGCTTTTTTTTTTGTTGTTTTATACTGCTTGCATAGACTGTAACTTCAGTATTTTATGGTAAACAAATGATTTTTTTTTTCTGTAGCTAGCTGTGACCAGCTGCTTACTGCCCCCAGTGAACCACACAGCAAGGCATTGGTCCACGGGGGTTGTGTGTGTCTTCTCTTATGCTCCACAGAAACAAATTTATGCTTCTTAAATAAAAACCAAAAACGCTTGCCATGCAAGCTACTTGGCCCTTTCCATGACCCTTTCCCTAAGAAGAAGCAGAACATTAAAACATATAATAAAACTAAAGCCCTCACAGGTCCAAAAGGCGGGCGCACCGCAATGAGAACCCCGCATAACCTTGAGGACCCTCAGCAGTTCCTCTAGGAAACCGAGAAAGTTTCTGTGGTCACCAGGCAAAGGCATGGAAAAGTGACTTTGTACCCTGCCCGGCATGAAGATTAAAAACCTGAACATGAGTGTACTGGATGCGAGTCACAAGCAAGGTCTAGGTCCCCAAAATGTTCTATCAAAAGCAACTCCTGGAGAAGCCCTGATGTCACTGGACTGTGTAGGAAGGAAGAAGTTGGAACACAATTCCTGATCCCAACCAGCCGCTTATTCACTGGTGCAGTCGTTTTCCCTCTGAGGACTTAGCACTGTGTGGAAACACCTGCATCCTAAACAGCCTGACTTGCAGAGCTCAGAAAGTAATATAGCATAAATGAAATTGTTCAAGATGTATGAGGCGCTATGAGAATGAAACACACATGAATAGTTCTGAATGTCAAAGGCAAGGTGTTCCTTACAAACTTTTACACAGGATTGCTGATATGCCACGAGACCACAGAAGACATTACCAACTATTTACAAAAGCACCCCCTTTTACGTTGTTTCCTTAAATGATTGCTTGGAAAACACTGCTATAATATTACTCAGGATGAGATAAGTATTTAGGATGTTTAAATGTAAAACTACTAAGACTGAGAGAACAGGAGAGCACAATGGGCCAAGAAATCATGGGCCGAGTCTATAATTAGTAACTGCCCAGAACCCCACGCTGGGCCTTTTACAGTAGAGTAGCACTTAGCTCACAAAGGACCATTTCCTTACAGTATAAATGCATGAAGCTGCTTCAGTGCCTATGTTACACTGAGTGAATGACAAGCCAGCAAAGGATGCCAGGGCAGACCCAAGTGACTGAACTGATGGAATAATTACATACATGCATAATTTGAAATTCTGGAGGATTTGATTTTACAAAAGAATTAAGATGACAAATACTAAATTCTGTGGAGACTCTTCTCTGATAGTTCATTAAGGTACCCCATTATTTGTTTGCCCTTTTAAAATTGCATAGGAAAGCACTTAATGTAAATGGACATCACAAATTATTAGTGTTTTCCATACCCTCACAATTGGCAATAACATTTTCCAAGCAATTTTCTTCATGCAGAGAAACTTGCTGAATGAATCTACATAACACGAATATTTCCTAGGTCCCAAGAATTCCCCCTATTTCCATACCTTTCTTAAATATACAATTCATGCTAAATTTGATAAGACTTTGTTTTGAGGTTCCTTTTGAAATTCAAAGTTACATGATAATCAGTGGGTGCTGTTGTGTAAGTTCTGAGAATATAATATGGCAGAGTGCTTGCTAACTGAGGCCAAGTATAGAGGAGAAAAGAACCTCAGGAAGGCCAGCTGATTCCCAGTTACATATCAAAGGCAGAAAGGTCAGCCAAGTGCTGCTTCCCCACCCACAGTGCCCTTGCTTAGACTATACACACAGGGAAGTGCGGGGAAGCAGAACAAGCCAGGTCTGAGGGAGGTTCAGCACCAAGAATTGGCTGAGATCGATCAGGGACAGAGAGATGGCTCAGTGGTAAGAGCACTTGCCCTTTCAGAGGACCTAAGTTGGTTCCCAGCACCTACATTAGGAGAGTTATAATTTCCAGTAACTCTAGCTCCAGGTGATCCCCATACACCCTCCCCGGCCTCTGTGGGCACTCACACCCTTGTACTATACATCCATGCAGACACAGACACATAAATAAAAAGAAAATATTCTTTTTAAAAAGACTGAGAAATAAAACGTATGGGCTATTTTCATTAGTTTCCTTCTTTTATCCTAATTGTCATAGAGTAAGAAAAGAACCTGTCTTCATTAACTTAACACTTTCATTAGAACTGCCTATTCTTTTTATTTGAAAGAAATAGATGCTCAGATGCTTAAAATAAGACTAATTAAGAGTGTATACAAGATATCATTTGAACCAGATGTTAGAAGAAGCCACTTATCTAAGGATGAGAGTAGATTCTACCTAAAAGGCAGGGAGGAGGTAAATCTCCAACGTCCACTATTTCCACATGTGGACTAATGTGGTTTGACATCTAAACATGGACCACAGATGGGTGGAAAGCACCTGATTCCTGTTGCTGAAACGCATACGCAGGCCAACTGTGTTAGTGTCGCTGCTGTTCGTGCTGCTATCTTTACCATCCTCACCATTAGAATGATGCTAGTAGACATCATACGAGTACCCAAAAGTCTATCATGAAACCATGGCCGCTGGCCCATCATATGTTCCTGAGGTAACTAACATATTCTAAAATTTGAACATTAATGGTCCTGGAGTTTAAGAAGATAAAATAATGGAACTTTGGGAGGGTTACTTGCTGTGTTTTATTTTGTTGTTTTTTTTTATATATATATAAAACTTAGAAACAAAAATTGCACTAGAGAAAATGAGCATGAGTCAAGCGAAGTTATAGAGCAAGCAAAGGAAAGATATCACAACCAAGTGCATTAGTTAAAGGTGTCTTCCTTGCTTTAATGGAAACCTTCCATCCATGTGGAATACATCTTGGCACAGGGAACTCCTCCTAGCAAGGGCATGAGGTGGGGCCATCCAAGTACTATTAACACAAGTTTTAAAAAGTGATTCAACTTTCAACTTCACTCTCAATTCATCACAAAGAATGGACAGCGCATTAATGTTAATCCCATTTGGTAGGGCACCTAAAAAGACCACCCTCTCACAAAAATAATGCAGTTCAGCATCCACAAACATCCACAAACGGAATCCTATGACCCAAAGAAGGAAGCATTCCAGAGGATGCTATGAATGGCTTCCCTTCCACAAGAGGAAGTGTGACCAGAGTTATCTGTAAAGGCTCAACAACCAGAAGTTTAAAATAAAGCTTCAGGGCTGGAGATACGGCTTATCATGGAAACCCTAGGCCAAAAAAAAAAAAAAAAAAAAAAAAAAAAGACAGAGATACATAAAATACATGAAATTGGGGGAGAACCTGGAAGGACTTGGGAAAGGCATAGATTATAAAAATATTAGAGGCTGGAGAGATAGCTCAGGGATTAAATGCACTGGACACTCTTCAATAAGTCCAGGATTCAATTCCCAGAACCCATACGGAGCAATAATATCTGAACTCCAGACACAGGGTATCTGATGCCTTCTTCTGCTACACAGGATCCTGCATGCATATAGGGCACATAAGCTCCTACAGCCACATACAAGTACACATAAATAATAAAAGTGCTACAAACCTTCAAAAACCCAAACCACTGGCTGTCTCTCGAAGACAAAGCCCAAAAGACCCTGGGTTCAGGGGGCAGGATCGGAGAAGACAAATGAAAATGCAGACTCCTGTAAATAGGAGGGTCCTTGTGGTTACAAAGCACTGTGTTTATATCAATAAATACAGTTAGGCATGAATCTTTGTTTTATATCCTGATATTCTAGGGACAGTCATCTATTGGTATGAATGCACACTAAGCGTATGCTTTTTAAAAAGAGCTGCACTGTGAATATTCTTGGGTAAAGTTCATACTGCGCTGAGCATATTCTCTTCCCTCCTTTCCCATTTCTCATCTCATGACCCTTTGGTCCCCTGGGCCCTATAGTTTGGCTTCGATTCTAATTCTATGCCATATGTACACATATAATTTATGTGTCTCCATAAAATGTAAAAGCCACATTTTTGATAGCACATGTGATTCTTAAAAGCAGGTCATTTTCTATGTGTAAAAAGAAAGATTTTTCAGAAAGAGATCTGAAGTGGCAGAAACTGAGATGCTCTGACTCTTGTTTCTGCCTTTGTGCTTCAGCTGTAGGCACACACTGTCTCCAATGCCTGGCATTAAAAAATTCTACTCCATAGAAAGCATGGGCCAAGGATTGGAGTGTAGTCTTAGCAAATGTGTGAAGTTGCTGTAAGCTGAAATCCATCATTTCTTAATAACTTCATAATTTAGAGAGGGAGAGAGAAGGTGAAGAGAGAACAGGCAAGGGTGACTTCTTTCAATTTGATTAATGTTACCTGAAACTTCTTTATTTCTTTTGTTTGCTCCTCTATTCAATTGGTTCCTTATAAAATAAATTCAGGTATATTTTCCTAGGGCTACATTGTATCTGGCATGTCACCAGGTCTCTATATATTGTGGAGCTAGGCTCTTTATTAGAAAAGACTCAGGTTATATGTCTAGCACTTGCATAAAAAAATAAATCTTACCAGTCAAGATGGAAATAAGTTTGTCTGAGAGTCAGGGAGGGGCTTGAGTTAATTTCAACTCTAGCTAGAGCTAAAATAATGTCGCCATAAATAATGCCAGTCCTACCTAGAAGAGTTGAACCTGCATCAAAGCCAGGAGGAGTACCATGGTCACACACATCAGGGCACAAAGTATTAAGTTCTACTGGGGAAAAAAAAAAAAAAAAAACCTCAGTTTCCTCTCTTTTAAAGACAAGAGTGACCTAAAGTGCTCAAGCACCACTGGAAAAAAACTGTTTGATGTTCAGCCAAGGGACCTGGAGGAATGAAGGAGCCAGGCAATCATGCCCATGTGTGTTAAGAATATGGAATTCAAGTCACTCCCACGAGGATTTTGCATCTCTGTTAATCACCATTCCGTGGTTTCTTGAAAAGGGCCTACTGTGTGTTAAATGTTCAAAACACTTTTCAGAATAATAGTAATAATAATGATCAAAAGCAATGACCGCAGAGGATAAGGTACTATACTAGTAAACTGTGCTATCAATGGTATACAAGGTAAAATTTTTAGAAACATGATTCTGTTACAGTTTTTGGGAAGTCGGTTTTTTTTAACAAAATGCTCCAAAAATGGAACGGATACTATGCTGGAATGAGGAGAGAGCGGTAGCAATATATCCAGAAACTGGGTAACCATCTGTTAAAGATACCTTACCTATGAAATTACTGTTTGCATCATGGAATGCCTCAAAGGTTTAATTTTTATGCTCTTTGCCATTTCTTTAGAGGAAGTCTGCTGAGCTAAACCAGAAGGCTGGAATGAGGACCTGTAGCCACCTGAGAAGCCATAGCCAACGCCTTGGAGGGGTCCGAATGCAGGTGTGTAACTCACAGGCAGCGCTGGCGAGCAGTCCAGGTCCCGGAGTTCCACCTCATTTCATTTCTCAAGCCACTGACTCCCGTCTACTAGACTGTGGCATTTTCCTTCCACTGGACTCATTTCCTTACCATAAAAACATTTAGTATCTATTTAAAAATGATCCCCCATGTGTAGCCACTTTCCCCTCTAATGTCTACTCAGTGCCTCCTTCTCCCCATGGAAAATGTAAACTTTTTGCAATGTCTCTCCTCTACTTGACTGTATAATATACACACCAGCAGGATTCTCAGTGAGCCATCAGTGAGAATGCTTCGTGTCTATCAACAGATAGATCATAACAGAAAGGATGAATACACTACAGTGTGTGTGCGTATATAACCACATATTCCACCATATGTGTGAATTGGTTCATAGCATGCATACCATTCACCTGAAGAAGGAATGAGCTGCAGATGGCTTATCCAGAGCTTCCAAGAATTCCCTGAGTTTTATATTGTGTGAAATAAGCAACCATGAAAGTTTGTGTGATGGAAGTCAGACAAAAGAAGAGGGACAGTGCTTTTTGGAGAAAACCTCTTTTGTTTTGCTGTAGTAGATCGGTCTGGAAGTGCGAGGAACTAGTGCTTGTAGCACTCCATGAATAGACTAGGCACTACCATCCATACCATCCAGTCACTTGAAAATGGTGGATTTCATGTTATGTGACTTTTACTTCATATATAATTCTTATTAAATCTAAATCCAAGCCCTGCTCCCACCTCCTTTGTCTCCATTACCCTCACACTAGCCACCCTCAGGCCTCTCCTCCTCCTGTCTTTTCTCAGTGCCATAGCCAGTCTGATCCTGTTCTGAAGTCAGATCATGTCCTCCCTCTGCTGAAAGCCCTCCAAACCTCTTTACCTCTTCTTAGTCAAAGCCAAAGTCCTTATGACGGTCCACAAAGCCTCACACAAAGGGGCTGTTACTACAGTGACCTCATTTCACCTCAGCCCCTTCCTGTCTTCACTCTGGACAGCCAGGAACTCTCCGTCAGGCCCTAATAAGAACTGTTTGCTGTTTTTAACGGTCTTCCTCACAAGGATCTATAGCTGTTGGACAATACAATAGCACAATTCTAACTTAGTTTTCTTATACCCTGACCCTGCTACTTAAACTGCCAAAGCACACATTCTCCATGTCCTGGTCCTGCTACATCTGTCTCATGGCACTGATTTCTGCCAAGCATACACAGATACTGAGAGATGCTGGCTATGAGGACAGACAGATAGCATAGATACTGAGAGATGCTGGCTATGAGGACAAACAGATAGCATAGATACTGAGAGATGCTGGCTATGAGGACAGACAGATAGAAAGGTTTTCCTGACCTTATGAGGATAGCTCTGTAAAATATTTAGGAGCCTTCTTGTTAGACTCTCCTGATTTAATAGCTCTTCCAAATTGCTCAAGGCTGGGAATACCTGAGAAAGTAACTAAAATAGGAAGCACAGTCATGGACAGGCTTGTCACCATTTTTATTGATAAAACGGGGTCTAAAATACACTTAAAATATTGGAAAATTTTCCAAACGGGAAATAATGTCTAAATGACCATAAAAAGGACAAAGGTCTCCAATTTCTTTTATTTGTTATATAATTAATTATATTGTTCTAAGAAAAGAAACTTACCAGGGCTTGTAAGCTGGCATGGCAGGTGAAAGCTCCAGGGATGCTAGGCTGAGGACCCAGAGACAGGAGAATCAGCCAGAGGCTCAAGGCCTAGCTAACCTGGAGAATACAGTATGACAGAGACAAGACAGGCCCTGCCTCAACAGGGTAGAAAGAGAGACAACTCCAGCAAGTTGTCCTCTGAGCTCCAAGCATAGTCCATGCCCTCCCTCCCCCCCTCTCTCCCTCTCTCCCTCTGTCTCTCTCTCTCTCTCTCTCTCTCTCTCTCTCTCTCTCTCTCTCTCACACACACACACACACACACAGAGTACTGGAGAGAATGGGGGCAGAATGTAAACATATGAAAAAAATAAATGAATCATTTTAAAACTATGTTTTAAAAAAGGCCCTGAACTGGGCGTGATGGTGCACCTCTTTAATCCCAGCACTAGGGAGGCAGAGGTAGGCGGATTTCTGAGTTCGAGGCCAGCCTAGTCTACAAAGTGAGTTCCAGGTCAGCCAGGACTACACAGAGAAACCCTGTATCAAAAAACCAAAAAAAAAAAAAAAAAAAAAGCCCTGACTTTAAAAGACAAAAATGCTACTGTCATGAGAAATGATCACCAAGGATGCACCCAGCTGCTTATCAAGAACAGAGGGAACAATTCCCACGCTTTGTGCCATTTCCCACAATTCATCACACGCCAGTGGACTGTAAAGGCCTGCTTGGCTTTATCAACAAGAGCTTTACAAAGCTATAGAGTTCAAATATTTTAAAATATTTTACATATGAAATAAGAACAGAATTTACCAAAATAATCATAACAGTGTGTCATGAACAAGTTTCTGTTAAAATCTGGTGAGACATGCCATTCCAAGGCACTAACATTATTTTTAAATATAGTACAGCACGTGCTGGGGGGAGGGTGGTTTAGTCAGTAATAGGGCTTGCCACCTAAGAGAACCCAAGTTTCAATCCTCAGGCATGGTTAAAAGCTTGACTGAAGAGCAAGCAATTGTACCAATGGCAGGTAGAGACAGGCAGCTCCCCAGTCCGCACTAGCTAACCTGAGAGCCTTGGTTCATCATGGCATGGCGACCAAGGTGGAAAGCAAGTGAGGCAAATATCCAAAGATAACCTTTGTCCTCTACACACATATGCATTCCCCCCACACACAGCCCCTTTACACAATAACATGTGAGCGCGTGTACACACACACACACACATACACACACACAGTGTTCCAGCCCTATCCTCCTACTACACAAATTAAAACTATTTCTGTCATGTTGTCTGCAGCTAACATCCTCCAGCCCCATGTTAATGCAGAACAGGCCTGATCAGCAAGCCAACTAATCTGAATGAAATCCTATTGAGTTGAACACGGTCATCACGAGCTTCCCAGAGGCTGTGCAACAGTATGGACTACCGAACATAGTCATGGTAACTTCCAGTTGCTGTCTCTGTTAACCAGCTCTGGAGGAGCTGACTTGGTGAAACCCATGCAAGACACACAAGGAGACCCCTCTTGCCTGGCACACTGAAAACCCTATCATCCTCTCCAATGTCAAGCTGGTTGTTGTTGCTGTGTCAGACACTGTGGACATAAGGAAGATAGTAATTCCTTTCTTTTCAAGCAATGCACTCACACAAAGCTTTCTTTCTAGTTTAGTGGAGTTTAAATTAAATATTATCTTCCAGAGTTCAATAATTTTCCTATTAAGTAGGCATGTATAAATGACTGAGAGAAAAATTATTAAGAGACATATATCTAGACAGACAGACAGACAATAAAGAGAAAGACAGAAGGAGAAAGAGGCAGGTATTGTTTATGTGATGGTCTCCAAATCTACCCAGCAACATGTAAATCATTATGTCAGGAGAGAAAGTGAATCTCCTATAAGCTTGGCACAAGACACCTGGATACGTGGACTAGTTCCCTAGAACCTTCCCCATCTCTGTGGTGGGCCTTTTTTTTTTCTTTTTAATTATCATCATCATCAGAACTAGGTTAGGGGAAAAAACCTGAGTTTTAATTCCAGGTCTGCAGCTATCAGACTAAGGAGCTATGTAATCATGGGCAAGCCTATAATCTCTCAGAGCTCTAATTTGCTTGTCTGGAAAATGAGAGAGTTGGTAATAAGTGCTTTGAAACTGGAATAGGAAAATGTAAAGTAAAAATGACTCCCTAAACACGATAGATCTGATCCTAATTCATGAAGGCAAACATATATCTCATAGGATTGAAAACTGCTTTGCACCAGAAAGGATAAAACAAAGCTAGAAAACATTACAAAATTACATGGTGATGAAGATTTTAAAATGAAGTAACATACTTTTAATTTAAAAAAAAAATATCCTACAAAGGACATTTTCCCAGGGCTGGAGAGCAGAGGTCAATGGGCAGAGACTTTCACTGAGGACCGGAGTTTGGATCCCCAGAAATGAAACAGAGTAGTGAGCACCTGGAATCCCAGTACAGGGAGATGGCGGAGGAGAAGCAGAAGCCTTGGACACTCGCAGTACAGCTAACCTGAGACAGCCAGTAGGAGTAGGAAATACAGTCTCCAGCAAGATGGAAGGCAAGGACCAACACATGAAGCTCTAACACTGCAAGGCGGGCACATGCACGCATGCACACACACACATGAAGCTCTAACACGGCAAGGTGGGCACATGCATGCATGCACACACACACATGAAGCTCTAACACGGCAAGGCAGGCACATGCGCACATGCACACACACACTTAGAAAGAACATTAATCTCCATCTCCCAAATTCTATTTTTCCTTTGACCTGGAAATTCTACTTTGATCAAGTTCCGGAAGACGATGTCCCTAAAGAAACATTAACTTTCTCTGGGATCTTCCCAGCAGCACTATGCATCAGAGAAGACAATTGGAAACAACCTGTATGTTTAAAAATAGACACACAGCTAAGAAAAATCTGGTTTTGCTAGCAACACAGAACACAAGCCTACATAAAATGGCTATATAGCTATTTAAAAAAATTGTGGACTCTCTTTAATGAGCTAAAGTATTCAAATACTATGAAAGGGGAGGCGAAGGCTGAGCATAAGTCACATCATTCTCTTCGTGGTTTTACAAAAGTACAAACTTACGGGATCTGGAAGAGACACTGGAGTGCCTAACTGGTTCTTGAAATGTGTTGTCTGATGAATGAACGGGAGGATGGGGACAAGTTGTTCTTTAGTGACTGTCCATGCCACATCTTCTGTGGCTTCTCTAACGTCATCTCAAGTCTGTAAGGAGAGCTTAATCCTTGCCTAGCACCTTTGTGAAGATTACTACTCAACTGTTGAAAAATGATCAGCAGCCCTACACTAAACACCAAGACTCTTAAGGCTTTCCTGAACCTTTATATGTCATTCGTGTCCTGTGACATCACAGCATGCAATGGGTGAACCACTGTCCTCTTTGAAAATATCATCAGTAAGAAACCAAAGGAAATACCAAGAATGATGTTATCGAATGTTGAAAATACAGAATTAAAATGACTGGCTAGAATAACAAAACTGATTCTAACTTTAAAGGACACATATAAGCTACAGGATTTAGAAAGGAATGTTCTGCAACTCAGGCAAGACAGCACAATGACAATAAGATGAAGTTCAATGGTGGTAATTCATTAATTATGGTGGAACACCCCAGTCTGCCAACGGCTTGGGGAAGGGTCATGGACTTTCACGGACAATTGTTTCTTTAAACCTTACAGATCACTAGCACACAGCAGAAGCAATCACCCTTCCTGGCTTAGCAATGCCATGTGTATAAAGTAAATTGAATTACTGCAGTATCCAAACTAATGCATTTAATTATGGCATGGCATTTGGCTTCCGTGAATGGCACAGCTTTGGATTATCAGCCTACTAAAGACTCCAAAAATATATAGAAGATAAAACCTTGCAAGCATTTATGGTCAGATCTCTGACAGGAAAATAATTGGCGACTCTTGGAAAGACAAGTGTACTGCTCCTCAGATGTTTGAGTGAATTCCTTTCTTTCCCAAAGTTACTCTTTTCACTAGTGGGCATCTTAAAACAGAATTCCTTGAGCTTTCGGGTGGTGGTATGTTCTTTAACATCTTCTAAGAAGGATAAAGAAACTAGTGATGGTATAGCCTGAGGAAAACAACACACTATCATATATTCTTTTCTCATGACGGATGGCTGGCATTAAAAGCCAAAAATATTTTGAATCTTTCATAATTGCAATATCAGCAGAAATCACAAGTGTCTAGGTTATAGTAAAAAGACATGAGCAAAAAGCTAAGTCTTATTTCTTCTGTTACTAGCATTATTGAATAACCAAAAAATGAGCTCTCATTTTAAAAACTATTCAAAATGCCCAACTAATTAATTTTAAGTCTATGGTTTCACATGACAGACTATGTGCCTATTTGTAATAAACAAATTAAAGGCTCATTGAAAAGGGCATTACTCACTAAAAATCACAAGAATACAATGAAAAATTGCAACCTAATTCCCTAAAATTTCTTTTTGCTTAGCAGAACTATTTCTCAATCATGTCAATATAGTTTGTGCACTTATAGATTATTTTCTCACAAAACAGATTCTAGGATACTCCTTAGTAATTTACAGATTCAAAGAACATAGAAAGTATGCAGGGCTTGAAGATTCTCGTTGAGATAATGTTGACACACTATGATTTGAATTAAGCCACCATCAAGTCACTCATTGCCCACTAGATAAGAGCGATCCAGTGTTGTGACAGTTTTACACTCGATCACTCAAAGAACATGTAATGAGGCAGGGACAGGAGGATGCTTTTGAGAAAATTAAAAATCAACTTCAGAAAGACCACATAGATGGGAACAAATCATAATTTAAATAGAAACTAAAATAAAATGTAAGTTGCAGGAACAAACTTCCTTAGCTAAGGGGCCATTTACATTTCAAAGTCCTCTGCCTCCAGGATTCTTAGGTATTAGAGCACCAGGTTTGTCACTGCCATGGAGACACTTCAATTAAGGCTATGTGGTAGAGCTCTGTGCAAATTAATTAGCTGAGGTTAACAAATTTTCTAAATGCAGTTCTCTCAGACACCCTTAGAGATGGGCAAGATTTGAAGGGAAGGAAAATTTAAACGGGACTCACTGGTCAATTCTTGCTTTCCTATTTCAATAGCAGGTGTGCAGTGATAAATGTGCTCATGGCAATACTGCTACTCTCCCCGCCTTGATTTCTTTCCCACTGGAACTAAAGGAAGGGGCTTTAAAGTTTGTTTTTGGTAGGTTTTATTTCTGATTTTGATCTAGTCTTGTTGGCAAGAGTTCTCACACAGTAACCATCATGAACTTGATCATCTTTAAGTGAAAAATGAGTGAGTCTGTATCTGAGATTCACGTACGCTCTATATAGATGAGCTTTCTAGTACTTTCTATAAACAATGCCGTAACAAAACCACAGATTCCATGTTTCCATCTGAGACTCTACTTGTTGAACTTGTTTACTATAATGTAGCTGAAATATTAGAATTGAGCATTTTTAATCCAAGTTAATATTTATTTGTGAGACCCTTTCTGAAATTCAAAGAAATCATTTTTTATCCTTAGAATCAGATTTCTAATAAATATCGTTCTTCAGACTACATGAAATGTCTGCAGAAAAAGCAGAGCGAGCGTCTGTCTAAAGTTTCTCGGTATAAACTGAACAAGGAAGAAACATGAAAACCTCCACAAGGCCAGGAGCCCTCCAACAATATACACAGGAAATACATAAGCTTGTCTTTAGTGACCAACTCCCGGGGTCTCATTAGGGAGACGGTGAAAATCTCACACTCCCTCTGCCACAGAGATGCCTCAGAAGCATTCTGAAGAACTCCGAACACACTGTAGAGACAAGCATGTCTTTTAAGGTACTACCATTGAGAAGGGGCTGTCCTTCGTGCACATCCTTCGGTAAGACTGCGCTGTAAACATCTTCAGGAAATCCAGTCTTGCATAATGCAATTTCACCAGAAGCCTCCACAGACGCCTGCAACACAAGAGAAAAATGTGGGCAATGATTGCTGCCTCCTTCTACTAAGAAACAGTCCTCTTGGCATCCAGCCCCATTTTTTTTCAGCTATCTTGTACAAATAACCTCTGTTTCTGAAGGGTTACAATTAGAATGTAGAGGGCAAAGGGTTAATCTTTTTGATAATTGGAGTTGAAGGAACAAATCCCACTTGTCTATTCCTATAAAATCGACATAATACACATTCCAGGTTTTTCTAAGGACTGACCATTTCCATTAAAATGGCCATTGTGAATGAAGAGGGCCAAGAGGGTGTGGAGCTAGGAGTCAGCCAAATAGTCCATGGGGCCCACACATCGCCCATAGTAACTAGAAGGCTCATCAGGGGAAAAAACATACATTCAAGCATACACATTCGCATCCAGTTCTTCATGAAGTCTGCTTCAACACTCTTTGTTAATGGAAAAACTTTATAGTAAACTCATTGCAGGATAAATAATACATGCTAAGTCAAACCAAACAATATCAAATATATAATCTTTATTTCAAAGGATAGGGCTATATTAAAACTATAAAAATCAATTCAATTAAGATTCTTTTTTTATACTTAAGAAAGTAGTTATACGTATTTTTTCATCTTTGTCTGTATCAATATACAGTTACTCATAGGGTGCTTAAAACTCAGTTACTCAAAGGGGTGCTGAATTTATCATCAACATCCGCACTACTACCCCTGGCTTCATCGGTCCAATCTCAGGATGTTTAGTCTTTTCCTATTCTTATTAACTACAGGATGAATGGTCAAGCACAGAAGTAGGAAGAATCCACAAAGCTCATCAACTGTCCAGTAGACAGAGTGTTAAGAATAGTCCTTAATAACACAACAAATCAGAAAGAAACCATCACTGCTTCCCAGCCCCAATCCCAAAGATACATAACTCCAAACAGGTGATGGATGAAGCAATACAATTTATTTTCTTAATTAAAAGAATCCATGAATTACGCATATGAAGTTTGAAAATAGTGATGTTGCAAAAAGCCACTCATCTAATAGCTAATCTGCTTTTTTCACGTCTAAGGAAATAAAAAAGTAAACATATACTCAACAATGCACAGTATTTAATCTGCAAATATTATTCGAAGCAACTAGAGAGATTGCAGTTTAGCTTTTTGGTGGTAGATTTTGATTGTCATCCAGACAAAATACAGAGTCAACTAGAGAACCATTGCGGTACACTTTTGAATGAATCTGTAAGGACATTCACAAAGGGGATCAACTGAGGGGGAAGAAGCAGGCTGAATGTAGGTGGCCCCATTCCATGAGCTAAAGGAAACAGACAGCCAAGTATACCCCTCCTTTCTCTTTGCTTCCTTTCTACTGTGAAGACCAGCCTCTGCCACAGATGACACCTGCATGCCACTCTGTCCAAGTGTAAGCTGATCAATTGCCATGGAGAGACACTTAGAAAACCAGGAGCCCACATAATGGTTCCTCCACCCAGTCGCTTCCGTCAGGTATTTTAGTCAAACAGACAAAGGAGAAGCAGTACAAAATGCATCACATTCATGGCAGGTTCAAGTGAAGTATATGTGAAAAGAGAACGTATAAAATCAGGGATAGAGAACCCTAGCACTTTACCTAAGAGTGGGTGTAGAAACTGGAGGTACAATTCGGCAAAGTCTGTAGAGAATGACTATGGCTGTCCTCAATACTGCACTATGTTCCCAGAGAAGCCCTCACCTGGGTGCCCTAATATATATATATTCACTGAAGCATGGCTGTTTCCGCACTTATAGAGCATCCATCAATAGGAAATGGACCAATACCTTTTCTCACACTCAAAAAGAGAAATATCCAACAATGTTAAAAGAGAAGAACTGGACAACATGTATCCACATAGGAAACTTGTGGAAAGGACAACAACATAACATGCAACAAGAATCAGTGCCTTATAGTCATACACAATGTGGGGGGAGAAATTTAATCATACATCAAGCTCAGCACTAGCATTATTTCGAGTAAGTAAAAAACACATTTGTGTGGCATTCAGGGTTAAACCTGAAGGCTAAGCACATGGCAGTAGGAGTCTCTCTTAGAAATAAATAATTAATAAAAATGAGATTGGTGATTCCATTTATACGAAATTTCATCACAAAGGTAGTCAATACTATGGACCCATACAAATAGAAGGAGAATTTTAAGAGAGACAAGGAAATAATGGCAGCCTACCCCAGGAAGGGAAGGCTAGGACATGCAACAGGAAAAAATGCATACAGATGGCTTCAAATTTATCCATAGTAACTCATGTCTTCTGTAAAGCAGGTGAAGCAGCAAGGTAAGATGGAAAGGCTCGTAAGGACATGTGGGTGGGTACAGCCTGCATTGTTTCCAATATGTCCCCATGCTATCAATTTCATGATACAAGAGACACAACTCAGTCCCAAGTGAGAAGTAAGAAGGGAGGTCTCCCACACTTGAGTCTGTGATACAAGAAGGTATTATAGTACTATACTCCTGTAGATCGCAGTTACATATATCCTGCGACAGAGAAGATATTTGGTAAAAGGAAAGCTTAGCTCACCAAAACAAATGAAGAGATCTCTCCAGTCTGAAATATTAAGGGGAGAGATGTGCCATAAGCCTGCATCCCATTGCAATGTTAGGGATTAGCCTCTTCTCCCCCAGCACAAACTTAAAACCATGAGGGAGCTGTGGCAGGTTCTTGTCAAGGGACATGGCAGAACTGGAGGGGTGACCAGACAAAAGCAACCTGTGAAAGACAAGGCAAGGACATTCCCATTTGAGCCTTTATCCTGTGTGTGTGTGTGTGTGTGTGTGTGTGTGTGTGTGTGTGTGTGTGTGTGTACACAGTAGAAGAGAGAAGCTCTTCATGACTGGTAAAGTCTAAAGACTGTGGACAAATGAGTGTTTTGCTTCAACTCTAAAATTCATATGTTTACCTATGTAGAAGAACTGGCACCAATAATACTCTCGTCCAATCTCACAGGCTCCTTCAAGGTCATCAGGATAAGGGGGATGTTATCTTCTAATTGTTTAGTCTCCTTTACATCAAAGAAAAGCATTTCGCTCTGCTGCCCTTTTCCTGGTCTTCTGCTATGCCAGGATGTCTGCTTGCCTCATCTGCCCATGAGAATGACAACACAGCAGTAATAAAGAGCATCCCTCACAGCCCTTACTGCTCATGACAGACACTAGGGGAGCCCTGTGTTAACGGAAGGATTTTATGTCCACTTCCAACAACTACTTAATTATTCTTCCCTAAGACAAAAAGGATCCGCAAAAGGCATGCTGTTACTAAACCATGTAGATATTTCTATCACTGTATCTATTTCAAATTGGACATGGTAGTGTGTGACCATAATCTCTGGACTTGGGAGGCAGACACAGGAAGGTCAGGAGTCACTCTCAACTACATAGCAAATTTGAGGCTAGCCTGGGCTATATAATATATACTTATAAATACTCGTATGTATGTATACATGAATGTATATATGTATATATCTGTGACATACATCTTTTTTTCCTTTTCAAACTAACAAAATCAATATGTTAAATAAACACTGAGCACTCAAGTAAATATAATCTTCTAGAGAGATTTTTGTCTTTACTTTATTTCAAGTACTAGGGTAGTAAATTCCCCGTTCAACTACATTCTCCCAGACTCATGCTGGGCTGGTATCAGGTCTGAGATTTGCAGAGACTAGCTTGTTGGCAAGGGGATCTACCCAGGCAAGGTAATTCTACTTCTGAAGACTCTTGCACTAACAAAAACAGCTCTTGGATATGGAAGGTTCTCTAGTGCAACCCACACTCAATGTTGGACTGTTCTACATTAATGTTTCCTAACCACAAGTGTTTTTGTCCCTTGAACACACAACAATGCCTCATAGTTTAGCTTGTCACAGTTTGGAGGGGCAATGCTAGCCTCTAGAAATAGAGACATCAGAGATGCTAACAAACAGTGTCACACCCACAACAGGATTCACCATGATGTATTTAACTCAAATGCTCCCAAAGCCAGAGTTGTATGTTATATGACAACACACAACAAAGGGGTGTACTCCTTTCCTTCATACTCCCATGTATGAAGCCCATGGTCTCAATTAGCCCATTAAAGTTTTGTTGTGACACCTCCCTTATTCCATACCTGGATGAAATTCTGGAAATTAGATGCAGAGAAAGGAAGTTTGCCATGTACCTGAAATGAGCTGGGAACTTCCCATAATCTGTATGTACATGCTCATGGGTAAGCAAGCTTTTTTTCTATATAGGTCAACCAGTAAGTTTTTGAGGTCTGCTGATCTCTTGCATGTTCTCAACTCTGCTGCTGAAACTCAGAAGCAGCCAAACCCTTGGCAAACAAATAAACAACACTACACTAATCCCAGTGAACCTTGATTTTCAACATAAGCACACTGAAAGATGTAGGAATTGTTTCTGACCACACAAAAGCACAGAACTATCTGTTGCAGATCCTTGGAATAACTTAAGTTTTAGCCAACACTGGTTACTCAGTTGATTATCCTTAAGACTCTGGGGTGGGAAGAATACCAGGAATTTACAGAAGAGCAAATTGGTTCTCACAGGAAGTGAAATACCCAAGACCACACTTCCACCAGAGTTCTAATGCCACTGCATTTCCAATTAAAAAAACAAAACAAAACAAAACAACTAACCATCAGTTGGAAAAGCTGGTTCTGAGTGTTCATTTGTCACTGGAAAATGAATGAGGCTCAAGAGCACAAAAAAAAAGTGTAGATGTGTTTGGCCCCAGGGTATCGATATGAAACTCCGAGGAAGGGGTCCTGAGGTCTCCCAAAAAAGAGGCTTGTAGTAGCAAAGCAGAGGGGCCTGCTGAGGAACTGTGGCAGGAGCTCACTCACTGTCTGAGCTAAAATGAGACAGCAAGAAACAGCACATGCCTGCAGAAGGACAATGAGCTCCCTGTCGTGTGACCCAAGATGCAGCAGGAAATCAAAAGTTGAAGCTGGGGAGTAACACATGGTCAAATCATAGATGTCTGGGAGCCTGGGGTTATCCTACCAATTAGAGCAAGGGGGATGTTTTGTGACCAGGAACACACCAGCAAACTGTATTTGATAGGGCATTCTCCAGACTGCTTCATGGGAAATGGGGTTGGGTGAGGAGTGACAGCTGGAGAGACCCTGTTAGCATGCAGACTTAAATCAGGGCTGGGAATGAAGAATGGATAAATGTTATCAACATGCAGTCAATTAAAATCAACAGCCCTTAGTGAGAACAGGGGCTCACAGACGGAAGGGTGAAGTGACTTTCTTCTGTCTGAGCCAAGTGACTTTGAACATGGGTGCCACAAACTGGAAAGATTATCTTATAATTATAATGCCAGGGAGAAAGTGCTAAAGAAGCAGAAAGAATGGGGTGATTAATCTAGCCATAGAAGTCAATGAGGATTCCATAGCTAAAGTGACATTTAGGCCTGGCCTGTAAAGATGATTACAAATTTTCCAGGAGGAAGGAAAAAAAAAAAAAAACAGTCCAGGCAAAAGATTCCAGAAGAACAAAGTCTTCAGTGATTTGTGCCCAGCTTGTGGCTCACCACCCCAGCACTGATACATCATAGCTTCCTGCCCTACTAGTAGTTTTCCTGTGAGGTTGATCTGGGCCTGCAGGAGCAGTCTGTTTTTACATTTAGGCCTCCAAAATTTAATCTCAAGGAATTATTATTCCAGCTGGCTTTTGCACACCTCAGATTTATACATCAAGAAATTATCAGGAGACTTCCCCATGTCTTTATAAAGTTACTACTTAGATGCTAGAGACAGACCATGACCAGATGTCCAGGTATAGCTCTTCGTAGCTGATACAGGCTTATGATACAGGCGCATTCCTGAGAATGGTACCCACATTTGAATTTTGAATGCTGAATATTTACTGTATGTAAATTCAATATACAAGACTGCCTGGCTATGTGTCCCCACCAGTTGCTACTGCTCTGAGACACCCCCCCCCCCGCAAAAAAAAAAAATCCTAACTCCTCATGTAAAAAATGAGAATAGTAAAGATAGCACCCACTCTCAGGACAGGTGTGAGGATGAGCTGTTAGAGGGGAATTAGCACTGCTAAGACATCATGCCTCTGACTCATGGGTTATCTGCCCTACAGCCCAGCAGGTCCCAAGCTGGTTCAGCTAGGCACACCATCTGGCACCTTTGTTTAAATACAGATTCTTGTAACCCAAGACTCACTACCACAGAATCTCAAAGAATGCGAGTAGGTATTTAACAAGCAGCTGTTTTCACAATCATCTCTTAAGTTAGTTATCTTTTGGTACTGGTCTTCAAGATTAACAGGTTAGCAACAAGAAAAAGGAATAAAGAAATGATTACTTCTATGTTCTTATTTATATTGCTTTTAAAACTGTGTATGTGCGCATGCACACTCCCATGCCTGCAGTGCGTGAATGCTTTGAACATGACAGAGAGGTGAGAGGTGGTTTCTTCTGTCGTTCTCCTTATTTCTGGAACATGGTCTCTCAGGAATCTGGCTGGTAGTCAGCAAGCCCCATTCATCCATCCCCTCTGGCCCCGACAGGTTCAGGGTTCTAGTCGGGAACACAAGCACACCAGGTTTCCATACAAGCATACCATGTTATGAAAACATGGGAATCTGAACTCAGGTCCTCATGTTCTTGAAGCAAATAATTTTATCCACTGAACTATCCCTCTAGACCCTAGTCTTCGCACAGCACTGTCCTACTGCTGTTAAAAGGTTGCCAGGACAAAAAGAGAGAGACACAAGGCTTGGCATGGGCTCTTGAAACTACAAAAGCCCAACCTTTGTGACAGACTTTCTCCAACAAGGCCACACCTCCGCATCCTTGTGATCCTTTCATATAGTTCTACTCTCTGGGGACCAAATATTGAAATATATTATTAGCATATGAGGGCTAATATAATTAAAACCATTACATTTAACATCATTTAAGCCATCACAACTCCTATCTCTATTCTTTAGAATATAAATGTGAAAAGCATTCTTTGTTTTGTGTTTGTGACAGTGTCTCACTACGTAGCCACAGCTGGCCTCAAACTCACTATGTAGGAAAGGCTGATATTGAAGTCAGAAATCCGCCTGTTTCTGCCTCCTTATTGCTGGTATTAAAGAGACAGAGCACCATGCCTGGGCAGTGTCCATAGGTTCTACAGACTATGATGGCCTCACCTGACTCTACTCATGTGTTCTCTGAGAGGGGGCAAAAACACCAGCATCTCTACTATTTGGTTTAAAGTTGACACCTTCTTCGTTCTGTCGTTCTGTTGATAGAGATGTCACCTCATCCCCCGCCCTGCTATCACTCTCTTCTGCACCACTGCTCAAAAATGACAAGCCGTTGGCCAGTCCTCAGACAACTAGGACACAACTCACGCTGGTCAGATGATCTGAACTCATTTACTGCCGCTCTGCACTCTCACACAATCAGATCACCTATCGTGAGTTTCAATTTCCTCTTACAAGTCTTTGCTCTCCTCTTCCTGGCTGGAGATCGGCCTCCTTGTCTCTAGCAGCAGAAGTGGAAGAGGAGTTGAGGAGTTCGGCTTGCCTGTTACTGTCTCTCTCTTCTGATTCTGAACTCATAGCACCGAGGCTTTTCTGACCTTGTTAAATTTTTTCCACCGTCTCTATCCCATGTACTTTAAAGCCTGAATCTATTTCTTTAAGTTTCTCTTCTTAGGAACAGGGTTGACTCTCCTCTTGGGGGGTGGACCTACTTTTTAATTTTCTCCACTCTTGAATCTAAGCTTTTAAATATTCTGAGCAGAGACACAGTGAACTGATTCTCCAGCCACCTCATCTGTCTTTCTTATTCTCGATTATTTATGATGATTCCTAAAAGTTTCACATCTGAAAGCAAGCCTGTACCTTGAAGACTAATTGTGTTTTCTAACTAGAAGACGACTAGCCTGTGTTATCATAAGCCCTTAAACAACAAGAGGTTTCTCCTCATTTTTTCTTTTTACCCTTCGGATTCCTGTGATGATAATCCATTCAGAAGACTATGGAGATTATCATATGCAGATGCACTGACTCTTCCTTAAAACACATCTTCCCCTACTCTGTACAGAATGAACAAGTCATATGTAGAGTGCTAAGAATGAAGGGCGTTTTCAAACCTACAAAGGCTCAACACAGCCCCTACTCTCTGGTATCCCAATGTTCAATTATACAGGCTCATGGACAATTCAGCTACCTCCTTTGGGAGAGTGATGACGACGATGATGATAAAACTTTTGGACTTCATAAAGTTGTAATAAAAAGCAACAAAGAGCTTAAAGATAATCATCTATTCACTACAAAGCCAAGGTTCACTAATGCTATGTTCCTATTTTATTGTATTGTGAAGATTTGGTCTCTTTGTTCTATTAAATATGTTCTATATTGTGGGTCTGCGTTTCACCTTGCCGCGAGGGTGCTGGGATCATTTCAGGGAGGCGAAACACAGAGGCACTAGGCTACCATGGTGACACGCCACTCAGGGGAAATGAAATGGAGCCTAAGATGGGGATCCCAACACATTTTTCTTCTGGTGAGAAACCGTGCAGACTGGGACTCTGGGAACCACAGCACTTGAGAATAAGATGGGAGGTCGTGGACCTGCCATGAGCCCAGGCCGGAGGGGATCGATCTTAGCTTAGGAAAGAGCACCTAGAGTAGGAAGGGACCTTCTGGGGGAGACTCAGGCTTTGCTCTGTATGAAGGCTTCCACCCACGGTGGTCCTTGAGGAAAAAGACAGTCCCTGCTTATCCAAACTGCTTCTTTATGGTGAAATGGATGCATACACCATACTCAAGGTGGATCAGGATCCTTTGACAGGAAGGAACATCCAGGCTGGAACGCTTATCAGGTAATCCTCCAGGATACCCCATCTAGATACCTCACTAGCATGGAAAACTCTGTACTCTATGCTGTGTGACTAATTGTCATGGTCCTCTTAGTGGGATGTCTTGGTCACGTGCTTCAGGACAGGAATCTGGTAGGGAGCAGATTCAAATGCCTACCATTCTCAATTATGAGAAATGCCATGGTTTCTTTTCTGGCTAGTGGCATGGCTCCACTTGTCCCACACTGTATAATATGTCTCTTACTTGATACATAGGTTTTCTTTTATTAAAAATAGATTATTTTCTCATACAATATATCTGGATTACAGTTTACACTCCTTGTACTCCTCTCATTTCCTCCCCATCTCCCTGACCCTCTGGAACCACTCCCTTTCTATCTCGTTAGAAAAGAAAAGAATGAAATATATTAAGATAAAGCAAAACTATCATATCAAATTTGAACATGGGCAATCCAATAGGAGGAAAAGAATCCCAAGAGTAGGTACAAGAGTCAGAGATTCACTCATCCTCACAGTCAGGAGTCCCATAAAATACTAAAGTAATAGCTATTTTATACACACACACACACACACACACACACACACAGAGGACCTGATATAGACCCATGTTGGCCCTGTGATTGCAGCTTCAGGCTCTGTGAGCTCATGTGTGCCTTGCTTAGCTGATTCAGGGGGCCTTGTTCTCCTGGTAGTCTCCCTCCCCTTTGGCCCTTACAATATTTCTGCCTCCTCTTCCTTGGATTTCCTGAGCTCTGAGGCAATGGATATGACAGAGACTTCCCATTTAGACTCTCTCTATAATGTCTGACTGTGGGTCCCTGCATCTGTTCCCATCTTTTGCCAGAAGAAGCCTCTTTCATGATGACTGGATAAGGCACTAGTTCACAAATACAGGAGACTATCATTAGGAATCATCGTATTGATCTTTTTACCAGAATTATTTGATTTTACCCTACATCTCTGGGCTATCTAGTTTCTGGCTCTTGGTTATGCAAGCTGGGTTGGGGTTACTTCTCATAGAGTGGGAATTGAGTCAAACTGGGCATTGTTTTTTTTTACTGCCACAGGTTCTGTGTTATCATTACCCTAGCATAGTTTGCAGACGAGACAGATTGTAGTCAAAGGTTTTGTGGCTGGGTTGGTGTCTATGTTTTCTTATGGCAGCCTGTGGAGTAGCTTCCTGCACTAAAAGAGACTAAAATGTAGGGCTGAAGGCCCAACGTGGGCACCAGTTTCACTTCTCCATGTTCAATAAGTTGTGTGGGTGATGCCATCAGCAATGGAGCCCATTGTCAGTTTGCAGAGAGCAGCCCCTTGTCTTAGCAACAGCCTAGGCTTTTTGGAGGATTTTGATGGGACACTCTTGACCAACAATTCAATTGAATGCAGCCCTGTCCCGCCACTTGAAAGTCTTACCTGACTACAAGAGATGGTCAATCAAAACTTTAAGACACACTTTAAAAGCAAACAGTAGAGGCTCTGGGGTAGGTTCAGTAGGTACAGAATAGGTTTACTCTACACGATGCAGTGTGCTCCTCCACCACCACCGGCAGCAACAAAAGAAAAAAATTAGAAAGTAGAAAGACTGTAAAGAAATAAAGGGTACTAAAACTAAGAATGAATTCACAATGTAGGAAGAAGGAAACAGAGTGGCATTTCTTTGCAGTATGTGCTTTGGGGGTTATAAGGTGCAGGGAGAATGAGAGAGAGGGATACAACTGTGGTAATATTTTCATTACACACCTTCCAAATTATGTAAGTAAATATAAGCAATTAATGAAGTCAATATTAAGGTGGCTTTGATAGGAGCATAATAGAATAATGGAACCGTTTAAAGATGATTTCTGGATGACTGAATTTTTGTCATTTGTTAATCCAATTTATCAGAACACAAATACATTTGCCAAATTTCTTATATTTTATGGGCTTTCATTCATAGTATTGGGAGCTATGCTAGGTTTATTCTCAAGGAAGGACAACTACTACTTTTTATATTTCCTGTGTCAGCAATGACATTGAACTGTTCTTAAGGAAGCATCCAGCATTTTATACAGGCTCCTTGTGTGTGTGTGTGTGTGTGTGTGTGTGTGTGTGTGTGCATGTTAACATGTGTTGATGCACTTGTGTGTATAAGAGTACATGCACATGTAGGCTAGAAGTCAACTCAAGTACTGTTCTACAGCACACGGCCTACCTTGCTTTTTGAAATTGTCTCTTTTGTTGTACCTAGGCTTAAATATAAGGCAAGGCTGGCTGTTCAGCAGGTTCAGGGATCCGCCTGTCTCTACCTCTCAGCACTGGGAACACAAGTATGCACCACTACACGAAGGCTCTTAAGCAGGTCCAGGGATGAAACTTGGGTCCTCATGCTTGCACATCAATTACCTTACAGGCTGCATCATCTTCCTGAAAAATCTCACCATCTGGCTCTTTATTCTTTCTTTCCCTTTATCATGTTCTTGAGCAGGTCAGAGTCATGGCCCTCTTTGCCCATCTCATAACCTCCTCCATTGCAATCATTGATTATTAAGACATGTCTTCGAAAAGCTCTAGTATTGTTCCTTTTATTCTTCAGATGTCTTTCATTAGATCACAAAAGGATAAAATAGAATCAAATAGCAACTTTATTGTCACGAGAAGCTACAGACCCTATAGAAAATGAACTAGCAACGTCAAGTCGGCCTTACCATATACTCGCTTAGCGAGAAGTCCATAGCTCCTGTGCCAGAGTGTGCTTTAGAGTGTGTATCACCGTCCAGGAGACATAGACCTCACCTCCAGGCACTGTTCAGGTAGATCTGTGCAACCCCAGACTGACTCTGTCCATATGGGGAAAAAAACACCACAGATTGCTAGTCCGGAGTTTAACAATAAGTGTACTGCAGGGTTAATAGAATGGGTAACAATTTACCTATAGACTTAGCTGGCTTCTCCAAAAGTTTTACACAACCAGCAGATGATGGCACAGGCTGCTATATAATTACATTGCCATTAAGAGTTTCAGAAGTGCCTAAGGCAATTCCAGAAGAGATGGTCAATCCCAGCTTAGATTGATTTTGCCCTATCAACTCATTACACTCGCCAGAGACAGCAACATGCTTATATATAATATTTAAAATGTCAAACAGGATAGTGCTTGGCATCAGACTGAATTTATAATCAACTTGGGAATTCATTCAGCTAAATACACTGAATATCAATGAAGGCTGATATCTACTCAGTGCTTACCATGGGCCAGGAAGTGGGCTAATATGTCTTACAAGCCTGAGACCTTAGCTACTATCACAAAACAATGCTGTAGGGTAGATGATGCTAGTAAGGTATTTTTCAAGCAAGGCTAAGAGGATGCTTCCTCTGAAGTTGATCTCATTAGCTCAGGGATGTTAATCACAGCAACACCAAATGGTTTTGGGGGATCACTTTTCACCACTTCCCACCCCCAAAGTATCCAGTAGCTAGTCTGTGACAAATACTGAAAGATAAAACCTAACAAGCTGGGACTAGAAACAGATCAGCAGTTAAGAGCATTTGTACTCTCCCAAAAGATCTGAATTTGATTTCTAGAGCACACATGGCACCTCACAAGCATGTGTAACTAGTTACATGGGATCCTACACCACCGTATAACCTCTGCCGGTACCAAAGCAGGCATATGGTGCATGGATAGGCATGCACCATTCATACACATAAAATAAAACATTCCTACTCAAAAAATTAAATAAATCTTAAGAAAAAACACTTAAGACCCTTATCAACTGAGAAATATGCCTACTCCCATAATTAACATTTCCTAAAATATGATGCTCATCTCTGATGTGTGGTACAATATAGGGCACATGCTAACAAAGTCTGACATTCCCATATGGTAGGTGGCTAACAAAGGACATGTGCAAAAAGGTGCAATGCTCACATGGGACATATAAGATATACAATGGTAAAATTGCTTTTATCCTTCTATTTACTGTGAAAAATACAGAGAAAAAGACTATCCTAAAGTTTTAAAAATTATCTTTCAAAATCAAAACCCTACTTACTTCCAAATATTTCTAGGGGGGGGAGGGAGTACACATAGAAATTACTCTAGTCCTACTATGACATCTATGACACCCAGTGATGATACTGATGAGAAGAAAATGACAAGATGACATTCTTTAATCATCGCTGCACTCTCGGCCTTCCAGAGCCCCTTCTCTTTCTGTAAAATCCAAGAAACCTGCACTGCAATTGCACTTTTAAAAAGGTTGCAGATATTTACAATACCAGCAACTCTAATTTAATTTGAGGGGGGTGATTTATCTAATTCTATGTTCTTGAAAAGATAAACAAACACAACTCAGCTGTAACATTATTCTTGAGTGAAAATAACATCGAAGGAAGGCACAACTTCCAGAAGCAGGCAGCAGCTTAAGGAGAAACCTCCAGTAAGTGCAGAATGCGAAGCCCTCTCTTGCTTGGTTCAGAAGCAACATCCTGCCTAGAGTCTAACCTATCGTGCTAGAAAGGGGTGGATACAAGGGTTCACATGCAGAAATCCTGCCCAGCTAAGATTCTCAGTTCCAGTTTCAACTCAGTAGCCAAAGAGCAAGCTTCCCCCATGGGTGTCAGAAATGACTTCAGCTGGTATTTGGGCAGTTACAGTGTGAGGACTCTAGAGGGGGAGAAAACTAAAATCTCTATCTCTTGGCTTTGCCTGAACCACCAATCAGTTGGCCCCGAGTGATAATATGAAAGTGAGTCCTGGAAGAGACACGGTGGACTTTCTGAAACACTTTTCCAGGGATCTGCACAAGCCAAAGCACATTCATCTTGTCCCAACCTCACCTGCCACTTTCACTCTCAACGTGTCATCAGAGCCAGGTGAGTTTTCAGAGGCTGGTGGACACCACCAATGCACAGCTCACACAAACAGAACAACAACAGAGCCGTCTCAGCCAGACATTAAAGTGATGAACACCACCGAGAGGCTCGCTTTTCCTCTTCCCACTATTTCCTCTTTTTAAATTCTAATTTGGAGAATAAAGGCATCTTTTCATTCAAACTATTACTTGGGTTTCATAGACAATAAATTGAATATTTTAATGGATTAATAAACACCACACAATTTTCTCAGGGTAGTTTTGCAAAAGTAAACACTGGTATATATTAACCACATTATAAATGCTCACTGGAGTACACAGGGATCTTTAACTATCACAGAGTGCTGAAACTAAACACTATGAGTACTGATGCTCCAGGGAAAAGGGGGACGAACTGGCACTGCCTGAAGGCTGCACATGTAAGAACCATCAGAGCAGCTGGTGCCCAACCTGTCTCCCACTGCTCCCACTGGGAGTCACTGGCCCTCAGAAAACAAGAAGGGTGAGCTCATTTTCCATGCTGGGAGATCACAGATGCCCTGCAGGATTCAGGGCTGGAGCATGTGGGATTTCAGGACTCAGTTCGAGCACTGAAGACACATCCAGGGATCAGGGTCACGCCCTCTGACCCTGCACTTATGGAACCCTTGCTGGCTGATGTTTTCCCAGTCTTGCCAACTGATTCCTCGGGCTTGAGGCTTATATTTCACTTGGTTCAAAGACTAAGAGACAGTAGAGGTCCTATTTATTGGGCAACTTCAAAGAGTTGAACATTTGGTGAATGACACTGGGACACTGACTACAAAAAAAAAAAAAGACAGACGGACAGGAAGGCAGGACATCAGGCAGGCAGGCAGGCAGGCAGGCAGGCAGGCAGGCAGGCAGGCAGGAAGGAAGGAAGGAAGGAAAAAAGTCAACTATTAGGGAATAAAATACTCATGAGAGACTTGGTCTTCTGGCTAAGTAAAAAGTTCATTTTTCAACTCCTGAACATTTAAACTTGGTGGTATGCAGGTTAGATTATGCAGTGGCTGGTTTTCGTAGGCGGGGAGGTGGCTTTCAAGATGAAGAAAATTTAATTCATAAAACACATGGCATTTTGATCTTGGTATGTAACCACTACCTGGTCCATCAAAGTGGTTGAAAGAGATGGAGGGCCTATAGCAAACACAGCAGGACTTGGAGATGGCCCCAGGCCAAGAGGCTCACAAAGGGACCAGGATGCAGTAACTTAGCCAAAGATGCACACTTTAGGCAAGTGCTGCTACAGTTTGGTCTTGGCAATGATCTGAGATAGTGTGGGATTCTCAGAGGTTTCCATGAGCCTTCCTCTGAGCAAGGAATCACAGAGGAACCAAGAGAGGGAGGAGGGGGAATAGGGGGAGGGGGGAGGGGGAGGGGAGAGGGGAAGGGGGGAGGGAGAGGGAGAGTGGAGAGGGAGATTATTTTAATATCTTTAGCCTAAAGACTAGCAAGGAGTACAATATTTGCTATTTTTAAACGACAGTGACCTCAAGAGTCCTAGCAAGGATCTCACTTTAAATTATTCATAACATCCCAATGAAAGCTGCAAAGAATTGGCCATCTTAGCCTCAAATTCCTCTCCACACTCAGGGGCACAGAGGGCACAACCTGGATTCTAAAGACTTGCCCAAAAGCCAAGGGTCAGCGCCAATCATGTGATCAGGATGACCTTTACAAACAAAAGAGAAATCTACCCTTGCAGGTGGCCTGCTTTGGCCAAGGAAATACCATTAGTGCCGTCGTTGGGGGAGGGGACCTTTGTGGCAGGAAGCAGAGAATACCTGATCCCTGGACAGCCTGTTCACCACCAGGCTGAGCCCAGACTGGTGCCAGCACTAGCTGCCACAATCCAGAAACCCAAAGGGAATGGATTTTTGCCTGTACTGGCTATGAAATGAAACTCCTTGGCTGTACTAGCTACGAAGTGAAACTCCATGGGAAAGGTGTACATTGGAAGGTTAATTAAGTTCAGCAATTGTGCCACCCTAGGAGGAAGGGAAGGGGGTCACCCACACATACTGGGTTTCTCTTCAGAACACTGACATCTGATATTCAAGTACCTTCACCTAAGGTTCTGAATTATCCAGTGGCCCACTTTACACTGGTCTTTCTTTCTTACATAGTATGTTCTATGGCATAGAGTCTGTATTCCCACCTATGAACTCTTTAGTTCAAGGGATGTGGAGTACAGATCAGAAGTTCAGAGAGCCTCACATCCATAAAGAAAAACCAAAACTGAACCTCCTTCTCAACCCACTCACAGGCCTCCCCACACATCACGAATTTACTGTTGTGGCCTTTGAAATACAAAGACTGGCTCTAGGGAACAGTTCTGTCTGGCATAAGTCTTCCAAGATCAGGGCCTCGTCTGCTTTCTGTAGCCCGCTAAGATGATTGCATTAATCATCTCACATACCCCATTTGGGACTCTAAGATGTGAAACTATAGACCTGCGGACACATAATGGAGCTGGAGGGAAGAGCCAACTGACTGATGCCTATTTCCCCCAGGGCTTCACCGTATTTCTGGCTGAACACATACAAGATGGTTAAGAACTTGTGCTCAATGGCAAATACATAATCTAATACCATTTGCAGAGAATCTGTATTTTCTCCTTTCATGGAGTGGAGTTTGGCCACCAACAACATTGTGGGCTCTCTGTACTTCTCTGGCGAGTTTGGATTGATTAACTGGGCAGACAAATTCCAGCTTCCAGTCATCTCTATTCTGTGAGAAGTCAGAGCCAATACCGTTATCCTGCTGAACTTATAGGGCTAAATCACCGGTATGCAGGTCATCTTGTCAAAGATGGAAGCAGATGAATAACTAATTTGAAACATTTAAGCCACTTTCCGCAACCTAATTTTTATCAGTAATAAAAATTGTAACTTGCTTCTTCAACTGATGGTTCCCTTGTCTTATTTGGCTCTAGATTGATGAAAAGTTTTTTTAGGTCCTCTCAAGGACAACAGAATCACCTACATACACACTTGCAATCTTGCCAAATGCTCAAAGATCAAGGGCAAACATCTACAGGTCAATGTTCTGGCTAAGGATATAATGCAGTGTAGAGAGAGCAAAGTTCAATCCCAGCACTGTCAGATAAGAGTGGGTTGAATCAGACCAAATGAAATCACCATTCCACCATCCAGGTCATTCACGTGGTCAGTCACATGGTGGTGTGAGGCTGAAGAGCTGAGACCAGACAGTCAGGACTACATAATTTCTTGGGGGGAATCAACTACAAGGAACAGAAAGCACCCCCTCTCCCTAGGCTACTGTGGGAATTCAGTTTGAACCCAAGCTAGTATATCAAGAAAAACAAATAAAACAACAACAAACCAATAAATTATAGAAAATAACAGCCAGCTCCCTCATCCAAAACTAACATTTAAAAAAATCATCAAGAGCGACTTGACTAGTGACAAATATCTTCTTCAAAAGTCACCTATCACATGTCTTTCTCAGTCTTTTAGGTCTTTCCATTTAAAAGAAAACAAACAAACAAACAAAAACAGAAAAACAAAAGCTGCTCCTTGAAAATGAAATCCCTTAAGTCCTCATTCAGAAGTTCAAATCCCCCTCCAGGAGGTGAGTCTCCAAAGTCCACAAGGGACTTCCCTTGATCCCACTGAGTCAGATGTGCTGCCTTTTGTCCTGTGAACTCCTTAAGTGGTTACATAGGAGCCACAACTCCATTCAATCTCCTGAGACTTCAGGAGCATCAGTTCAGCCAGGCTCTGTTTGAGGCTTGTAAGATAGATATGGATAATAATACTGGTTTCAGGGAATTGATGCAAGGACTTCATGAAACAATGCAGGTAAAGGCCTTCACCTGACACAAAGTAAGTACTCTGCAAATATTATATGTAACCAGTGATTCCATTTTAAAAGAGACACAAGCACATTTTCTTATGAGCCCTAGGTGATGAGCAACCAGGCCAAATGACAGGGAGATTTTGAACTTCATCCTTCATTGCAAACACTCTCAACCTCAAGTTTACACCAAAAGGAGTCACTAATACATAAACTATCATTTTTCCAAATGTCAAAGTTGAGCTTTAAAAAATTGGTGGAAATGTGTGTATACTGCGTGGTGGACGCATCTGGAAACTCTTGCATTAACTGGTAAAATTCCTAGGCACACAAATTCTCAGGGTCTGCTGAGGACTTAGTGAATCAGAAGCTTGCAATTGGGTTTGTTTTTAGCAAGCTTTCCAGCGATTCTTACGTAAGCTAAAATTTGAAAACACAGTTCTGGGGTATCTTTGGCATTCATACCCAGGTCCCATGGAAAAGTGTTAGCAGAGGTAAAAAAAAAAAAAAAATCAGAAGCGTCACACTCCGGTCCATCAACCACAAACCAAATAAGTAAATTGTACCATATTCATAGCATGCAATGATCTACATTAGTGCAAATGAACAAATTATAGCCACAAAACTCAACGGAATGAATCTAGCTAACATAATAAGCAGAAAACTAAATCACGAATGGAAGTACAGCACATAGACATATGCATAGTACACACACACACACACACACACACACATATATGTGTGTATGTGTGTGTGTATACATATGTGTGTGTGGGTATATATACATATATACTGAACAATGTATATAATATATAAAAGCTACATCTCCACATTTAAGGAATGAATTATAGAGGATGTAGTTATAATGGAAATAAGGAATAAATATTAGAAACATAAAGGTAAGTTTTATTTTAGGGAGAAAGGAAGGGTTGGGTCCAGAATTCTGAGGAATAATGAAACTATTCTTCCTAAGCTTGCCTAGTAGTTATACTGACATATTTATATACTTTATTTTTAAAAGTAAGGCTGGCAAAATAGCTCAGCAGAAAAAGACACTTGCTACCAAGTTTAAGTTCTTCTGTTGGGTCACTGAACCCACCTGGTGAAAGAGAACCTACTCTCCCAGGTGGTTCTCTGACTTCTCACATGGATGTCCGGCAAGATGGCACCCACGCACACCCACGCAAATAAATAAGATATAAAGCATATATGTAGTACTTATATACGGTCTCCTTCACCACACCATACTTTCTAGGGAAAAAAAAAGACACTTTTAAAAAAGATGATCTTCAAATGAATTAAAAATTAAGTGTCTATGACCTTTAATTTTTTTCTTGAGTTCCATATATATCAAGCTCAGGAATTCAAAACACACATTGGGCTGCTTGCATAGGATTCAAGTCCCTTCACATAGTAAAAGAAGCACTAGCACCATCATGGACTGCTGTTGTGATGTTCAGTAGGTGATTGTCTTTGAGAATTCAATGAATTAATATAGTATTTTAATACATTCGCTTAGAGTAGTTCCTGGGTGATGTATAGGGATTACTGAAAAATAATAAGGTACAATTATGACATGATAACACTTAAATTTAAAGCAAAGTACTCTATAGCTATTTGTCAATAAATCCTCCTCTTTGCAGGTGCAGTGCTACCACCAAGCTACACCAGCAGATGACATTCGCCAGTGTCCCCTGCTAGGGTCTCATGTTAAAAGTTTTCAGGAGCTGAGTGGGTCTCAGTACAAACCTGCGTCTTCAGCGATGTCCATTATAGGACATTAAAACAGTAAACGAGAGAAGGAAGAAACCGCCAAGACCACAGAATGGCCCGTCTGATCACGTGTGGTATCCTGAGAGAATTATACTCTATACTCATTCCTCCTCTAATTATAATGATGGTGGAAGTCTTATCAGGCTACATGTTAGAATGGAAAGATGACTAAGAGATATAGCTTTCAATTTTGGTTTCCAAGTGTGGTCTTAGAAGTGCTGATGGGGGGGCTACCCACACATTGTCACAAACCAGCTACAGTACTGAGCACTGAACAAAGCCATGTACAGAGTAAATGTTCAAACCTACTCAAATCATTACATTTCCTCTTAACTAATTTTGTTTGCATAACATAATGATGTTGTTTTAATTATATAACATAATTATATAAAATGTTATAATTTTGTGACTAGGTCACAGAATCTTCAGCCAAGGATCTAAAATTGTGCTCACTACATGAGGGCACATTCTTTATATACAATATGCCCTTCATAGCAACCTCATGATAAGTAGGATTCATCACCCCAACTTTACACATGGACATAGTGAAAAACCACATTTCCACTCTTGACAAGGTGTCAGAGCCAGGGCACGAACACAGACTGCCCAGCAACTTCACACAGACAAATATTCTCTTTCCTTATTGCTGGCTGTTCTTGTCAGCTTTATCCATATACATAATTACTTTGTATCACCCTTCTTTTCCTACTGTAATTTTTCTTCTTTTCAAAGGTCTCGCTTCTTACTTTCATGTTCTCCCCCTCCCAGTGTGTGTGTGTGTGTGTGTGTGTGTGTGTTAGTTTAATTAAGGTTATTTGTTTTCTTTCAAATGTAAGCTATAGATTAAAGTCTTTATACTTGTGTGTTTAACCTGAAATATCTAAATATGCTAGAAAACTATAAAGGGGCCAAGGAGGAGGAAGAGGGATTTATAGGAGGCAGGATAGAAGACTGCAGGCATGAAGGCAAAAAGGAGAATAACAGTGAAGTGGGGAGAGTATAGCTAGGAAAAGGAATGGAAAAAAAGAGCAGAAAAAGGAGTGAAGGGGACACCAAGGATATGAAAAGCTGCATAAAGATCTATGTCCTTATATGAAAATTCAAAAAACAAACAAACAAACAAACAAAAACAAAAAAACAAAAAAAGAGCTTCGTCCTAGAAGATAAAGGTTATTAAATAGCAACCCCCATATCAGACATGGATGTATCTCTATGAGCTGTTGGTCAGGGAAATCTCAGAGATTCCCAAACAATGCAGTCCATTGTAACTGGTCTTTGCTGTTAACTTGAATTTGATGGTTAAGTTTAATCCCATTGCTGAAGACACAGAGTATATTGTGATTACAGATGGAGATACGAGCTAGAAATGACCCAAAGCGCTCTCTTTGCGGGCCAGCTTTCATTGTACTGCAAGGTACTGTAGGCTGCTGGAGGAAGAAGAAATGTCACTGGTAGCTTTATCCAACTGTGAAACCTTCCAGCTAAAAGTGATGACCATCTTGGCATGCTGTGATGACTACTCGTACTGTAGCAGTGGGAGAAACCAACAGCTTTCTGGCTGGATTTAAGGCTTGATTTGTAAAAGAGAACTCATGCCTTAGTTCTGTAAACCTGGCCGGTAACACCGGGCTAGAAAGACAGAGTCCCTCTGAAAGAACCTACTATTATTGTTTTGCTAAATGGACATGATGTCAAAATTCCTTAAATACGTATCTTTACCCACAGACCAGCTTAGTCTTCAGCCTTCCTCAGAAAATGTTCTTTTGGCATGGATAATGCCAGACTCAAAACTAGTCAAACTGCATAAAACACGTGACTTGGGGTGCTAGGCTTTAAAGGTGACATCTATGCCACATCTCTCTCCTCACCAAGGCGTAGGGGACAGTACAAAAGGGGCAAGGCTGGGGGAAGAATATGAAAGCCAAAGACTAAGGAAGAATGCTGAGAACGTGTCTTCTGGATGTGAGAGTGCCTCTGTGCTCATTTACTGTCTGTCACTATGGTTACCCACACACGATTTGCCTTTTCAACATTTCTTCAAGGAAGTGTGAAGGGCTCGTCAGGTCCCACCCTCCTTTATGGGCTAAGGACAGAGATCCTGGGGGTGAAACAAGGTGCCTCTCCCTACGTGATGGAGCCACAGATAAACTGTGCCTGCTCCAGTTGCTTGTGTAGAGTGATCATTCTTAACCACTGAACCACACCACCACTCAAGGTTACTAACTCAGCGTAAGGTTGTATTTAATAAAGGGAGCATTTCTATCCAGAGGGTTCAACAACTGAAGAGAAATACATTATCATGCATATGTATGCTTTATGAATGATATATATGTATATGTGAATGGATATGTAAATCTTAGAAAAAATAGCACAAGCCACATTACCTTACATTGCACTTGAATGCAAGCTCTGGTGTAGTATGATATTGTGATATTGACAGAGTTGTCACTGCACATCTTGACACACCGGCCAAAGATATACATATTTATATGTGTATATATTTTAATTATGAAGTGCTAAGGTTTAGGAAGATAAGGACTCAAACTCTTGAAAATATTCATTATCGATGCAAATAAATCACTAATGACAAACTCACCATTTTCCAAAATGCCATTGTTTTCCACCTAAAATTTTATAAGCAATCTGTTGTGTGATCCATTGTACTTACATTTAAATATGCCACTGCCCCCCATTAAAAATACAGATCCATCAAGAAGGTCTCTAAACAAAAACTTTATAAACCCAATCATAGCTTCATCTACATGGAGATTAATTGTAAATCAAACCAATGGTTACAACAATCTTTCTGCAAAGTTCTTATTTCCCTACCAGAGAAGACAGGAAAGAACAAAAACTGTATGTGAATAATTACTTTTATGGGTAAAAGAGCACTTTTCGGGGGCTGGTTTGTTGTTGTTTATTTTTGTTTTTTGAGACAGACTTGTCTGTGTATCTCCGACTCCTGTGGAACTCAGAGATCTGCCTGCCTTCTGCCTTCCAAGCCCTAGGATTAAAGGCATATTCCACTAACGGCCAGCTGAGCACAATCTTTTTAGTGCAATAAAATAAATTACAGGGCTGGGAAGACAGTTCAGTGAGTAAGGTGTTTGCTGAGTAAGTATAGGGGCCTACATCTGATATCCAGAACTTATTTACAAAAGCTAGGTATATGAAATGCAGGGGAATGGGAGGGTGGGGGTGGGGATGGGAAGATAGATAGGTCCCTGGGATTCTCTGGCCCGCTTATGAACACTTCTTCAGTTGAAGGCCAATGAGAGACCATCTCAAAAACCAAGACACACAATGCCTGAGTAATGGCAGCCAAGGTTGGCCCCTGGGGACCATACACAGGCATGCCTGCACACTGTCACACTTACACATTCAAATTCAAGTCAGCACCTGTAAGAGGAAAATTAAATTAGTTTCCCTCCTGAATAAAACCAGCCAAACAAAAAAGACATAATTGTGTAGTCACCTATAGAACGTGAGGTCTCAGGGAATAGCCAGGCTAGGGGGGAGGACAGGTGGGAAGTGGTGGGGGTTGGGGGTGATGCAGCTCTTTAAACAGAGTTACATAAACAGCAGAGGGTAAAGTCCACCCAAGTACACTCTGGACAGATGAAATGGAACAGTGTAGGGCACAACAAAGCACTCTGTGTAAGCTTTTTTTCACATTAAAAATGAACATGAACACTGGGCAGAGGGCCTTGTTGAAAGTGGGTCACTGGTAAGCTTGGAGAAGATATTAAGAACCATCACTAAAAAGATTAAGATCTGCTTTTGCAGGAAATGTCGTGCTTAGAAGGGTGGTTCTATATTCCTTTAAAGAAGAGGAAAGCAGAGGCACTAAGTCACAGTATTCCACTACAGCGACCCCGTGCCTGATTACCAGGACGACAGACACAGTGATCCAAACGGTAGATCCACAAAAGGTGTTCAGTGGATGGACGCCACAAAGGTTAAAAGCTCCTTCGCTGCTACAATCTGCTGTCCGTGATCCATTTTTACCATCCTTAACCTATTTCTATAGCTATTTCTGTGAGTCTTTTGTACTTCTGTGGCTGCTATAAATGTAAATAATTAAAATACATGGATGGCTTGGGCCATGACTGAGTTCAAGATACTAGACATAAAAAGGAGCAGAACCGCATACTCTAAAAAGGTACAAGGAAAAGTAAAAAGTATCTATGTTGTTTCTCATCTAGCAGACAGATGCCACCAGGGGACTGTTAGAACTGGAGGGCTGCTACAGTTGGGCCACTAGGACATCTGCTGCTACTAGGGTACTGTAGTACCCACAGTGTTTCTCAACCGCGGATCAAGACCCCCACAGGGTCACATATCCGATATCCTGCCTATCAGCTATCTATATTATGGTTCATAACAGTAGCAAACTTATAGTTATGACGTAGCAACAAACAATTTTATAGTTGGGGGTCACCTCAACATGAGGAACTGTAGTAAAGGGTCTCAGCATTAGGAAGGGGGGAGGACCACTGAGCAGAGTGTGCATGTATATAAGTCTCTCTCTCTGTATGTGTGTGTGTGTGTGTGTCTGTGTGTAGTATATGTGTGTGTGTGTGTGTGTGTGTGTAAGAAAGCAATCTGAATTTCAAATTCCATACCATATAAGAAAGCAAGCTATCAAAAGGAACTCAGTTAACCTTGGCATCATGTACCTTCTAGAGCAGAGCCACAGGGACTAGCACAGGACAGGATTTTGCTGCACAAAGTACACTTTTCTTTATTTTCTGGCCCAGAAAACAATCAAAAATGATCATAAGATTTCTATGTCAATCAGTTAAGCCAAAATGAAGCAAAAAAAAAAATTTAAAGTGGTCATAGTCAATTAAAGATTTATATTAAGTAGTAGTGAATAACTTTCCTTTTGTACTTAAAATTAATTTTGTACATAAATTAATGGCTTTTAGTCATTTATCTCAGGTACCCTTTAATAGCTTCCCACTAACAAATAAAAAAAATGAAGATCACAGACAAGTCAGGTGTATCCATTTACCCACAAGGGGCCATGTTACAGGTAAAATATTTATAGGAGTTCTCAACACAGTATGTTCCCCATAAAATGCTCACAGAAACTTTTCTAAGTCAAGCTGTGTGAGAGTGTGTGTGTGCATATATATATATATATATATATATATATATATATATATATATATATATTCCAAACAACTTCATTTGTGAGAGACAAAAGTAATTAAAAATATTCATACATGGAAAATGATCCATTAGAATGAAAACATTCTCAAAATTTAGGTGATGGTATATCTTGGATTTAAGGTCACAGTGAAAAAATATGGGAGAAGGACAATTCCAAAAAATGTCTATCTCTGGGCTTTGCAAAATTATGTTAAGTTCCAAGGTTGGCTCAAAAACACGTTTTATGTATTTGTTAGCATCTTATTTGTTGAATAGCAACAATCTGAAAAACTTTTTATAACTGAAAAGACACTTGGCTAAGATTTCTTCTTACGACAGAAAACGATATATAAAAAGAATGAAAATCTTAATTAAGCATCACATTTTGGCTTCAAATGCCAAAGAAGAGCAAAATATTTAAGGCTAAGATTAAATAGAGAGTATAATATGGGAAGACGACTCCATCAATAAAGTGATTGCCATTCCAGTATGAAGAGCTGTGTTGGATTCCCCAGGACCCCAAGAAGATCATGCGCTGTTCCCATACAATCCTACTGTTGTCGAGGGAGTCACGGTGGCCTTGGGGCTTGGAGGACAGGCAGACTAGCTAAATCAGCAAGCTCTAGAATTAATGGCAGTCCCTATTTAAAAAAAAAATACTAATACAGTGGAGAATCCCTGAAGAAGACAGCTGATATGGTCCTCCAGCCTCCATGCATATCTGCATGCTTTGGTACACATGTGCACAAGTGGTTGTTCTCATATAGTCCCTGCCTGGCCCCCACATACACGCACTAACGCACTCATACATGCACTCATGTACACTTATATGAATTAAATATGGAAAAAAATCAGTCCCATAGATTAGAACTGAAATGCTCTAATATGATATTCATTCTCAGTATTAAGTAAAAAGAGGTCCAGCCTGCATCAAGTTCAGTCTTCTTCAATAGACATAGTTTTAATTCAGGTTCTGAAAAAAATACTCATTCTTGCCTGAGTTTACCTCTAAAAGGAGAATAATATCACCTATCCTGCAGGGTTACATAAATATTTCACAAAGTTGTCCCAGACCTCTGAAATAAAAATTTCTAAATTTTAACAATTTAAAATACATTATTTGGTATTATATGAATTATTTTTAAGAGACTTTTCAAATTGACTACAAATATGTAATTGTCACTAATTTCCTATGGTCTGTGAGCACGGCTGGCAAATTAGAGCAACTTACTGTCCATTGTAAAGTCTCAAGTTCACTATGAAACACCTGGAGGCTGTAAATGTGGGAGAAAAGTAAGAGGCAACTGCAACAACTCCCATTGCAACCAAAAAAGGAAGCATGTATAAAACTCCGGGCAACAGAAGGAGGATGGAAAAACATCAAAATTTAGCTTAATGATCAAGTCATTGGTCGACCACGCTTGTTTCAAAATTTCTGTAATTATAAATATTTCAAGGTATAAATCTTTCAACTTGCTTTCTCTTAGAAATGATTTCCTAACTCTTCAAAACACTACAGAACGTGTGAGGGGAGGAGAGGAGACTGGGAGGGATGGGGAACATGAGGGATGTGTGGTTTAAACAGTCTAATAATCATTGTAAAGCTTCGCACAGCACAGTGTTAAAATGAGTTTCAGTACACAGTAACAGGTAAGAACACTAACAAGTGGCCTCTCTCATCTTTTCTATCTATCCCTCCAACCTTCTGTTCTTCCTTTCTGCTTTTCAAGCACACACAGGCATATTCTGTTGAGGGGGAGGGGGACACAGGGAGCTGGATAGAGGACCTCGGTTTGATAGCCAGCACCCACAGGGTGGCTCACAGTTATCAGTAATTCCATTTGTACGGAATCCGATGCCTTCCTATTCCCACCTCACTTTAGCATCCACCTTCTCCAACAGAAAGATGATTGCTTAATATTCAAGCAGTCAGGAGAATGTAAAAAATATCCCAATGGTTCCTGATAGATGAACCTCCCAGGCACAAGTAACTCGGCACAATATGGTCCTACCAAGAGGTCAACAAGGATGTTTTGTGGCAATTTAGCCTTGTATCAGTTTCTCCCTGTTGCTCTGATAAAGCACTGAGCAAAGCCAGTCTGGGAAGGAAAGGGCTAATTTGGCTTATACTTCTATCTCACAGGGAAGTCAGGGCAGGATCTCAAGGCAGGAACCTGGAAGCAGGAACTGAAGCGGAGGCCATGGAGAATGCTCATGACTGGCTTGCTCCTCCTGGCTCGCTCAGTTCTCTTTGTAATAACAATCCTGGACCACAGGCTCAGGGTTAGCACTGTACACACAGTGAACTGGGTTCTCTCTCTCACCAATCATTAATCAAGAAATCCCCTCACACAGGTGATCGTAGGCCAGTCAAATGGAGGCAGTTGCATGACTGGGGTGCTGTGTTCCCAGGAGACTCATTTGTGACAAACTGAGAAAAACTAGCCTGCACAAATCCTCAATCACCCTGGCAAGCATCCTTTGGAGCCACTGTGTGTTATTACATGCTGCTTGAATTCTTTACAACTAGTTTAGGTCAACTTCAATTTACTCATACCCTACTTAGCTTTCTCTTCTATGCTGCCTTATTAGCCACTCGATCCTCAGAAGACAGCGACCCCACTGGTTATTTTCACAGTATCTTCTGTGGCAATTCTAGGTCTTTGGACTACTTTAACAATTCCAAAGATGTAAAACTAAAATGTTTTGTTCCACCCAGTAGGAAATCTCAAGTCTGTCTGCATATTATACCACAAATTATTAAACTATTACTTACTGAGGGATATTGAGTGACTAAGTTATAATCTAGTCATTTCTAATGAACAGTGCTTCAATAGCTACCTTCAAGCATCATATAAATTGTGTGTATGTCTTGAATACAGAAGTAACTAAAAAAAAAAAAAAAACAAAAAACAAAAAACCTTGAGGGCTTTCTCATCAAAGGGTGTTTCTAATGCCGAAGCTACCACTCAATTAAATGGTTTTCAGGCAAACTCTTCTCTCAAAGTAAATGGGGACATAAAAGTAATATTAGTCTTATTTTTAAGTCTAGTTCCTTCTCATAAATAGTTCACTTCTATCTTTAAAGTAGCATAGTCAGTATAAGATATTCACGTTTAAAAGGCAAGAGTGTGAGCCATGAATGCCTGCTCAGTGATGCTGTCGGATAAGCCACTGTTAGCAGTGAAGCCTCAAAAACCCCTTCTGCTAACATTTTTACATTTTAGGTTCAAAATTAAAGTTATTTCAAAACAATTAAAAATGAAGCATGGTTGAAGTATTTTTTTAAGCAATTCCAAGAATCACAGAAGTGGAAAAGTTCTTAGCAACCAATTAACCCAACCAGGCCCAGGACAGTAGCATGAGGTAAATGGGATCACAATGGCTTACAGTGAATAGGCTGTGTGTAGCAGATTAGATCCCCAGGCTACCTGATCTCCACACAAGCGCCTGCCTCTGACACTACACTAGAGTAGCTCGTGTGTACCTAGCACACTCATTCTCATGATGCTTTAAATCAGAATCTATACAAAGTATCAATTACTCACTGTCACTTGATGTCAAACTGCACTTAACACAGAGGTCTATATTTTATGGTATACATAATATATGGTATGGATATATACATACATGTTATATATTAGTATCTCTGTATGTGTGTATATGCACATACGCAGCCCAAGAACTTAGAATTTTTTATACGTGAATTTGAAAGACCACATGAGAAAGTATCTTGAATCGTAAAGAATAACTAACTGACAAGAAATAAACTGAGCAGGGAGGACAGAAGAGATGGCTCTGTGATGAAGAGCACTGGATGAAGAGCACTTCCAGGGAACCAGGGTTCAATTCCCAGCACTCATATGAAAGCTAACAACTTTCTGTAGCTACAGTTTCAGGGGATTTCACACCCTCACACAGACACACATGCAAATCACAAATGCAAACAAACAAACAAACAAACAAACAAATAAAAGATAAAACACCCATGGAAGGAGTTACAGAGACAAAGTTTGGAGCTGAGACAATAGGATGGACCATCTAGAGACTGCCATATCCAGGGATCCATCCCATAATCAGCCTCCAAACGCTGACACCATTGCATACACTAGCAAGAGTTTGCTGAAAGGACCCTGATATAGCTGTCTCTTGTGAGACTATGCTGGCCTAGCAAACACATAAGTGGATGTGCTCACAGTCAGCTATTGGATGGAGCACAGGGCCCCCAATGGAGGAGCTAGAGAAAGTACCCAAGGAGCTAAAGGGATCTGCAACCCTATAGGTGGAACAACATTATGAACTAACCAGTACCCCGGAGCTCTTGACTCTAGCTGCATATGTATTAAAAGATGGCCTAGTGGGCCATCAGTGGAAAGAGAGGCCCATTGGACATGCAAACTTTATATGCCCCAGTACAGGGGAATGCCAGGGCCAAAAATTGGGAGTGGGTGGGTAGGGGAGTGGGGGGAGGGTATGGGGGACTTGTGGGATAGCATTGGAAATGTAATTGAGGAAAATACCTAATAAAAATATTTTTAAAAAATCCCTAAAAGACTAATGAAACTCCTCAACTTTTAAAAAGAAAAAGAAAAAAGAAACCAAATAGGATTCATGTCTAATTTCAATTTTCCCTTTAAAAACTGTTAAAATATAAATTATCATTTAAAAACCCATACCTTTCAAAAGGTCTCATTTAGAGTTTGAATTCACCTATTCCACTTACTTAAAGCCATCAATTTTGTATTATAGGATATAACTCTTATCAGAATATTAATCTATGCATACCTCTTCCCCAGTCAGCCTGGGGAGCTCTAGTAAGAAAACACATTACAGGTGATAACTCGGTACAAGTGATCTTTCAACTCATAGTTCTTTACTTGGAAAATAGTTAGGTTCTAGATGTTCTGAGGGCAGATATAAAATACTTATTCAAACAAATCCAAATTCCAAATCTATCATATTTTTAAATGGTTGATAAAATTCCCTGCCAAATCTGAGTAGTTCTTAAACTTGATTACTTTTTGTATTTGAGCCAAAAGAACAAATTTGAATAATGTTAACTTGGGTAAAATTGTGAAGTGTATACATAAACACTCCACTTCTTAAATAACAGCCCTGATTTTCCCTTAAACTCACTCTTCTAACTTGAGGAGCTTCCCACTGCAAACAGGATGGGATCTGAGTCCCTTAGCATTAGGAAAAGCAGCAGCAGCCACTTTAAAATGAGATTCAATGTTGCTTTAAGTCTCCACATTCCGAAATTAATAACCCCAAACCTTAATGAGGCACAACAGATTTATGGATTGCAAATTTTTAATAAAAATATCAAGGACAGTTTAGTATAATATACTGTTACCAATATAATGTGTTCCAGGAAGATTTTGTAAAAAAAAAATAAAAACTTATGAAAAATCATTTCCTCTTGAACTTGTGGAAGGTCAGAGTAGACTTTCACAAAGGTATGCAAGGCCAACACCATACTCTCTATGCGTAATCTGAGCTTGAAACTAAGGCCTAAATGTGTGTCATGTGTCTTTTTAAAACCATGGCCAACAATATTTTAGGAGAGAGAAATAGTCTTTCTTCCAGTCACACCCAATACATTTGGAATGGACCATTTCTTGCTAGAACCTGATGTGCCCCAGGAAAAGGCAAAGAAAGGCACAGTTATGCTCAATGAGCAAAGTCTAGCATGAATACAAACTAAGCTGAGTTTTACTTTCACAAGAACGTAGCCTACCAGGACACATAAAAACCAAACACTGAGAAGAAATCCTTTCTATACATAAAGTCATCATTGAATCCTGGATCTCCCACTTCCTGAAACAAAGCTTAGTTTCTATGTGTTTGAAATGCTGAATATTAACTTTTGCAAAATCAGTACCTAATAGGTAGATGAGAAATATTCATCCTGCATGCAGGTCTTTCAAAATCTTCATCCAGGGTTGAAACCACACCGGATTAAACTAAGATTCTAGATTTCTGTTCCTTAACAATAAGGTACTGGCCTTGATTCTACATAACTCAATCAAGTGTATTTAAATTAGAACAACAGGCTGTGCAATTAAATTGTGAACTAGAAAAACAAAACAGGTTCCTAATCTATTAATTACTGGGTTGGTAATAACAGTAAAATTGATCCCCCCCCCAACAATAAGTCTATGCAATGGTTTGAAAACTACTTCCATACTTTACAAAGGATGCTAATCATAACTTTGTGGTATTATGCTTTGCCCCTCAGCCACTGAAGTTTCATGTTCAAATTCTGTTTCATTTCATGTAAAAAGACAATGCTGACACCTTCAATTGTACTGAAGGAGAAAAGGAAATCTTGGAAGGTGACTATCTTGTTATGTAAAATTAAACAGAATTACATAAATCTAGATAGAAGCATAACTAAATAAAACCCAGGCAGGAGAAGCAATGGATACAGACTGCTCTGTAAGGAGCCAAAGGTATAGAGTCCTCTCAACAGTCATTGCTATGTAACTGCTCTGAAAAGATAAGAGTCCTCTGTATTTACACTAATAGCCTGTCCATTCTCTGTTCTAAAACCCTTGCTGCTTAGTCTGCACTGGAAAGGGAGAAAAAAAAGAAGCAACTAGAGACTTTTAATAGCAGATGACTGCAGAGGAGCCACGTTCACCTTGCAGATAGATCTTTGTTGTTCTGGAGTGCAAAGCAGACCTTTAACTCAAAGTCACTGCTAATCTCAGTTGTACAATCCGCATGGTACACTTAACCCTAAAACCCATGAGGCAAAAATGGAATGCCTGCCTCTAATGACCTTTCAAAATCCCTCATTGTGACTGCACTATCGGAGTGTAAGGCTGTTGCATACTCCACCGGTAAAGTTATAACCTCCCGTTTTACAATGGTTTATTAATGTCGGCATCAGCACAAAGGCAATGTGAAAGAACATGTATTGGAAATATTAAGCTAATATCTAATGTTTATAGACTGTATTTTAATGCCTAACAAAAAAAGGGCAACCAAAATTCACACCAGAGAAGACAGAGGGGAGAAGAGAAAGAGAGTCTCCATGCATTAATGACCAACACATGCCCCAACTTCACTGATCAATATTCGATTAGAAATTACATTTATATTAAAGAGTTATTAACAAAATAATCATCTAAAGCTGGAATTGAAGCAAAAACATTCAGTGATATATAAAAATCCTGCTTTGTAAAAGTGAGCTCTTTTGATTTATGACGTCTCTTTTGTTAAAAATAAGGAGAAAGAAAATACAATACACACAGGGTTTCTTAAGTTTGTCTTTTCTTCCCCTTAACTTCAAACACTGGAAGCAGAACTATTCCTGCTTCCCCTGCGGTCTAACCTCTTTCAAAAAGCGCAATTTAAAAAGAAGAGACAATAAATGAAGTGACAAGAGGTGAAGGAATGAGGAGTGTGTGCTGGGAGGATAAAGGGCGGTTTTATAACAGGAGCTACTTTTGTTAGCAAGTGACTGGCAGGTCTCCTCCAAGTTAGAAAGAATTCCATCCACTCTCCAAAACTGCAGAGGCCAAAAATGTCTAGTCTAATAGTTCTGAAATCCCAGAGTCAGGAAAGCCTTGGGGGAGGGTGGAGAACTGGTGAGTGGGGGAAGGGGGAGAGAAAGACCAGCAGAAGAACAAAAGGAGAAATCCAAGAAAGGGGAAGGGAACCAGAGGACCCGGGAGGCCTAGGAGTGGGAGGCCCAGAAGTGGGCGTTGGGGAGAGCACGACCCTAGGAGCAGAGAGGCAAAGCAGGGCAGGGCCACACTATGCAGCACCGCGCACCATGGACAGGGCTCGACGCGGGCGCGGCCCACACCCCTCTAGAGAGCGACGGGAGAAGGAGACCCATGCCCGCCCTGTCCCGCCTCGGTGACTGCAGCACTCTCCAGTCCCGCGGCCCGGGTGCCCAGGCCCAGACTTGAGAGGGGAGTGAACAGCACCATCTGTGCCCATTTCTCGCTCCCACTGCCCGCGGGGTGGCACTTCCGAGCCTCGCCCGCACTTGGGGCTACCACCCTGCTGGCCACCCTCTCCTCCTGATGGGGGTGTGCACAGGAGTCCGAGGCGGGCTTCCTTGCCACGCAGCAAGGACGGACACACCCCTCTCTCGCAGCCTCCACCGGACCCCACTGCACGTGGGGACAGACTTGGGACCCCCGCTTAGACCCCGCCCAGACAAGGGTCGCATCCAAAGCTGTGTGGTGTGCCCAATGGGACCTGTAGAAGACTGGGACTAGGGTAGGAACATCCCTGGTCGGGAAGACTCGAGAAAGTTGGGCTGGGGTCCCGCGTCGCGGAGTGGCAAAAGAACTCGGGACCTGCGTGGAGCAGGTGCTTCCAAGTCGCAGCCAAGCCCCTAAGTACAGTCAATGAAAAGGCTCGCTGGCGCTCTCCCGAGAGTAGGAAAAGTGAGGGTGGCTCCCGGCAACTGCCTACCCAGGACCCACGCAGGGCAGAGACAACCTACAGAGAAAGGAATATATATATACATGTGTGTATGGCCAAGTAATGGGGACTAATCGCCAGGTTTGGTACCAAAAAACCGGGGCCACAAACGTGCTGAAGCGCCTGCCGGCCGACGCTCTTTGTGGCAGAGGACCAGACTCTCTTTCTAAGTGGGATCGACATAGAATATTGCCAGGGCAAGAGAATCCAAAGGCCAGAAGGCAACTCTGAGCTGGGATGAAGACAATAGGACACCGGCGCCCCTGCGCACCAGGAGGCGCGCGGGTACTGGAGCGGGGTGGGGTGGAGGCAAGTCCTGTAACTAAGACACCAGAGTGAGAATTCCTAGTACAAACTCGCGACCCCTCCCTGAAGGAAAAAACAAAATAAACAAACAAACAAAAAAATCGGATCAAAGTACAATATGAGGGAGCGAGAAGCACAGAAAACTACAAAACCTAGGAGTTCTCCTGCCTCATCCTTCTGCTGCTTGGGGACATCCCTCGAGCTCGCCTTGACCCAAAGGCGAAGCCAAGGAGATCCTGTGATCGAGGCTCGCCGAAGAAGGCGCGGTAGAGAAGCTGGCCCGGGAGTCCGGCCCAAGCTTCACGCCTGTGCAGTTTCTCGGCCGCGCGGTGTGGCACCTCCCTTCCTGGGTGCTCAGCCGGGCCCCGCAGCGGCGCGGGGAACAAAGGGACCCGGCGCCGCACGCCCCACCCCGCTCGCAGCCCGACCCACCCGGGACCTCCGCTTACCTGAAGCAAGGCCGCCAGAAGCGGCAGCAGGGTCCGCGGCGCTCCCGCTATCCGGCACATGGAGGCGGAGAGGGGCCGAGCGAGGAGCCGGAGGCGGCGGCGGCGGCAGCAGAGGCAGCAGAAGCGGCAGCGGCACCAACAGCAGCGCGGAGTCGGCTCCGGGCAGTGGCCACCCCTTCCCTTCCCCTCCCCTCCCCACCCCCTTCTCCGCTGCTCTGCGCTCCCCGCCAATGAGAGCGAGCTGGTAACAAATAGCGGGCCTCGGAGTCCGCCGGACTCGCACCAGGAGTAATAAAACAGACGGGAGATCAAGGAGCTGGGGAGGGGGCGGGGAGAAGGGCGGGCGTGCGTGCGCGCCGAGAAGTGTGTGTGTGTGTGTGTGTGCGTGTGTGTGTGTGCACGCGTGTGCGTGTGTGCGGGCCGCAGCACAGGAGGCTGAGCTCCGGCCGGGAGTGCGGAGGCAGCCCCAGAGATGCGGCGGATGGAGGATACGGAGGTGGCGGCTGGGCGGGTGGCGCTCTCAGCAGCACCCTCCCCCCGCCCCACGCGAGCTTTCGAGCCCCCGCTTTTCCCTTCCCTGGGCGTCCTCGCCGGGGCCGAGCGGTGCGACAAAGCTTCCGGGCGTAGAGCGCCTCGGGGGAAGGGTGCTCGAGGCCGTGCGCGTTGCGCCCACAAAGGGCGACGGTCCTGCTGGCCAGGCCTCCGCGGCTTTCCCTTCCCCGTTTCCTGGCCACTTGGAGACTGTTCTCCGGCTGCGGCCGCGTGAGGGGTGTCACGAAGCGTGGGGGGGGGGGGGAGCGGTGTGATGGGGGGGGGGGGAGAGCTGCGGTGGCCGTGCCCCTCGCCGCCTGCGCGCGTCGGCCCCGGCCGCCTGCTCCTCGTCGCTCGCGCGCACCGCGAAGGTTCTCCACTGGCGCGACCCGGGCGAGCTGCAGCCGCTCTCCCGCCTGGCCGCACGCGCCGCCCGGGCCTCCGGGTCCCCTCCCGCCGCCGCCGCCGCCCTCGCTCCCGCCTCCCTCCTCCAGAGCCTCCCGCCCGCGTCGCGGCCAATGGGAGGCCACCGAGCTGCGGAGGTAGCGGGCCGGATCCGCGGCAGCCACCCGCCCCCGCCCTGCCCAGCTCTCGGTTTTCCTTCTGCTGCAGCCCACGGGGGTCGCTGGAGGGGCGGCTGGGCTCCGCCGAGCGCCGCCCAGCAGGTGGAGGGCTGCGGGAAATAAAACTACTTGCGCAGGAACTTGCTAGTTGGCGGCCCTGGCCCTATGTTAGGTCCGCCGCGGGGAGTCGGTGGCGACTGAGAATCGGAGGGAGGAAGGGAAGGATATCTCCTTGTTAGCCTAAAGCATGCTTTTCTGTTTTTTCATTCTTTACAGATAGGTTATTTTTCCTGGCACTGCCAGACACAGCAAAGTAGCGACACAAGCAGAGCCCATCCTAGCCATTGTTGTCTGAGCATCCTGCCGGCAGGGGAGCTCAGGCCAGGCTTCTCTTTGGTGTTCTCACCTCTCCAGCCCCCGTCATTGCGGATGTACTGGAATGACTCAAGTTTCTGTGTTCTTGTTTTGTTTTCTTTGTCGCCCCCCAACCCCTTCCGATGGGAATTTGAGAGAGCGTGCGATTTTATTTGAAATCTCTGCATTTGTATTTTTACCGGTTCATGATGGTAGTTCTAGACAAACATTTGCATGGACTTTGATACTCCCTCCTGCCGCACTCCGCAGCAATTAAAAATAAAATAAACAGAGAAGCATAGTGAAAATTAGATCAGAAAGATAAAATGACTGCTGCAAATTCACACCAGATTAAGGATTTTTGCTTCCTTTGAAACAGGAACTTGGAAGTGTAAAACTTTACAAGTTTGGGTGACAAGCATTTTGTAGAATGTTAGATTTGGGGAGCTCTTGATTTTTTTCAAGATAATAAATAATACAGCTAATTTTTCTTCCTGCAACGTTGGTTTTGTAGAGGTATTGAGGGGGTTGTTTTGTTTGCTTTAGCGGTAAATAAAACAATCTGTTTTATATAAGTATCTCAACACGTTTGAGGTTAACTTATTTGCAGTAAATGAACATATTTTGTCAAGTCACACTCAGCTTTGGGCAACTGAAATATTAACATTTGAATCCGAGTTTCAAGACACTGATCATTTGAGAATTTGACAATGAACCTGAAAAAAATCAAATGCTAATTTCTTTGACATAAGTGATGCAGCTTTTAATAATGTACGTTTGCTAGCTGGGCTTTTAAATTTTTAATATTAATTGGAAGACTTATTCAATTTTAATTAAAACATAATATTGCAAATCAGTTTTATGGCACTAAATTTTCTCGTGGTTTTTCTTCTCAAAAACTAAGAAAGGTTATGTTAATTAAATTTCAAAGATGTGATGAAGGGCTTGGGCTAATATAGTAATCAGTGCACTTTGTTCTTTTCCCTTCTTCTAAATGTTATTGCCATAGGAATGCTAACAGCAGTAAAGTTATCTTCACAATAGCATGTTTATAAATTTTATTTTCAGGGAGTATCTCATAGCAGAAGACATCAGTCAGGGAATGTCCACACCTAGTGATTCAGGCTTCATCCTGGCCATGGGATCTTCCTTCACCCTCTTCTCAGTAGTAGCAGTGGTTAATGTTTATTATCATTCTTATTAAAGGTATAAAAGACTTTAACTTGAATAATATGTTCTTGTTAGTATCATTTGAATAAAGCTTTAAACATCACAGCTCCCATTAATTAAGCTTTTATAAGACTCCCTATCTGCTTTTCAGTAGCTACTATGTAGGTCTCTTTCTCTGGACCTAACAGTTTTGTTTTATTTCATTTTTTTTTAATCACTGGAGTTAAGAGCTTTAAAATCTAATTTACATGCTGTCACTTTTTAGTAGTTGTGAATTGGATTGGATTCTTGCCCGACTTTAATTTGATCACCTGACCAGCTAAACCGTTTTAGTTGGTCTCTGATTACAAGAAGGAATAGCCTAGTCTAATATCATGTTGTTGAGGATTGCATGCATCTTAATAATGCTAATAAAGCCATTCTAGTAGTGACTGTTATATGCGCACACCCCTTTCTCCACAATACTGTACTTACAATCATCCAACAGGTGCATTTCTTCTTATGAGCCAGTGATGGCCCCATTCTCAGACAACTATTCCCTGCTTAGAATATTACTTGTCTAAAAGCTGGCTTTCCCTCCCTTGGCTTATTGAACTCGAAGAATACAAGGACCTTGCCAGTGAGCCAGAGAAACAACCAGGCAGCATTAGTTTTGTTGAAATGGAAGAAGATTACAAAATTTGTATAAATGAAGACTGAGTTTGTACACCAAATCCATTTAACTCTTAACTTCTAACTAATGGCCTATGACTTATTTAGTACAAGAGGATGTCAAAAATGTATGTGTGCCTAGCATTGTTGACAGACTGAACACGTACAACCAGTCTTCAGAGGATGTAGATATCTGCATGATTCATTTGCAAACACATTCAAAGCACAATCACAACAAATCTTGCTTTGTGTTTTCTCAGACAGGAGACACTAAATGTACAGATGCATCATGTTTTTGTTAAAGCTTCTCACTTTGAAAACAAATGTCAAACAGTCGTAGTCTAGTCTGTAGCTTCCTGTCCTCCTTACATCCTCTGAGACATGCCTTTAGGGCAGAACTCACTGCAGCCCAACAGAGTTCTTCCCAAATATTGTATAGCATCCTTTCCTCTCTTCCATGGAAAACTAGGTTAACCCTTCTCCCTTACCAAGTAAGGGAGACTATACATTCTCTGCAGTTAACTTCAGTCTGCATTAAAGCTAGCATTACTTGGGTGGTATTCCATTCATGGAGTCACCAAAACTTTAGACCTGGTTTGTGCTGCCCCCCATTTTGTAGATGGGTGCACCAACAGTGTAGGAGCCTGCCTAGTGCAAGTGTGGAGTTCAGAATGGCAGCCATATTATCTTACTACAAATTTTAACCTCTGTTCTGCCTTTTTCTGGGAAGCCCCTGTAGAAAGTTCTGTTTTTCAAAATGTGTGTGAACTTTGAAATCTAACTCTGCATCTCCTCCGTTGCTCCCATCTTAGCTCTCTGGCATGACCATCTTGCCTTCTTTAATGTGGTTCTGGAACTTGAAGATCCATCCCCTCAATACAGCCTGGCTGCCAAGCACGTACCAGTGGCTCAGAGGAGTAGTGATCTGTTCCGACAACAGAGAAGAACCATGACTTTAAAAAATATCAAGCGTTCTTGTTAAAGTATATTACTTACCCCTTTTCAGTATTTGAAAGTGAAACTCAATTATCCACATGGAAAATATAATGAAGTGCGCATGCTCAAGTGAGTTATGAAAATCTGATGAGCAGTTGAGCAGAGCACAGTAACTTACACTGGATTATAGTGAACTTGACCAAAAAGGAATCTCATTCTGGAACATAAAAGGCATAGCGCACACATAGACAGGATTTTAGTTCAAGTATACTAACGCTGAGTATGTTTCCTAAGAGCCCAATGGCTCTTTTATTTCATGTTTCTAACATGAGAAGAATTCCAGTATTGCTTCAGAAATAAATGAAGACAGAAGATCACAGTTGGGCTTCAGCATTTAATATACATATATTAAATATGATGACTTCTAAAGAGGATCTTGAGGACAGTTACTAGGGGATCTCGGGGGATACTCTTCCCTTTTCCCCAGTTCTGTCTACACTGCTTTTCTAGTTTGTGTTTCTTTTAAAGATTTAAAAAGAAAGCTAAGACTGGAGAGATGGCTCAGTTGGTAAAGAAAGTGTGTGCCTCAAAATCATGGGGACTAAAGTAAAATCCCTAGATCCATATCAGCTGCTGGAAACCTGCATGTACAGGGATATCATGTCAGCTGTGGAGAGAGCGGAGACGGAAACAGGAACATGCTGGCCAAGGGTTAGTCTGTCTGTCAAAACTGCCCTGTCTTCTTCAGTTCATCTTTGCCCACTTGCAAAAGAACACCAATTGGACTTACTATTAACTTTCCTCCGTCAAAAAAGGAGCAGGGTGAAATGAGAGAATCCTCACTCAGATATCTAGTTACATCCCTCAGAAGCACTTTCCTATGTGCTTGTGGACCCAGGGAAGGGCTAGAAGTGTCTGAGGTGAGAAGGACAGGGCAGCGGACCCCATTTACATGACCATCTATGTGTCCATCTGTGCAGCCATGGGGAACTCCTCATCCACACAAAGGTGTTGACTTTCCAGTGTGGCTGCTCTAAAGCTCTTGACCATAGCCCCATGCCCACGGTCAGTAGACCTAATACACTCACGGTCCTCCAGAATGAACTTTGCCTTTGGTACCTTAGAAGGAACGGGATGCATTGTTTACATCTCCCTCCGAGGAAGGAATTTTAGCAACACCCTTTCTTAAACAAAAAGTAGAAAGATGAGATTGACCTCTGACCTCTACAGGTGCCTTACAATACGTCACCCACCATATGTACACCCCCACATAATTCTACCCACACAGAGTAACTTTATTTAGTTTGTTCCAGCTTTACTGGACAACAAAATCTGTGATATAAGAAGCAAGGCTGAGTAAATATAGACCAAGAGAAATTTGAAACTTTGGTGACTATGTAAATATTCAGGAACACAAGTTTGGCCATATCAAAATATACTTTTGAAACAACATATTCACTCTCTATGTATTTGTTGACTTGTGGTTTGAAAAATTAATTCATTATAAAATTATTGCATGAATTGGTAACAGGGTCAGGACTAACACTTGATTTGCTTAGGCTATTTCTTCTCTGAACCATTAATTAATTAATTAATTAATTAATTAATTAATTAAAATACCAGTTCTTGCCTATGTACTCTCAAGGACAAATTGCAAACATAATCCATAGATTCTATTTAATAAAATAGGATTCCTGCAATACCCAAAAGACTCTAGCTTGGTACCTCAAGCATGGGTATTTATTTATGGGGTCACGCAAGCACTTGGATTACATAACTGCCAGAAGGCCCATTTCTCATGATAGATAGAACAGGAGGAAATAAATCATTCTGAACTCTTGGTAAGGGTTGGTTGCGCCAAAGTTGTGCCCTTGTGTCCTTTTAAAGGCAAAAGTCTGCCTTCAGGAAAGTTCTGAAATACAACTGTTATTGTGTAGAGGAGGGTAGTAAAACATATTTAGTGTCTGGGCACTCACCCTTTCTTCTTGTGAAGATTGACATGGTTGGGTAAAGTATTGGTGTGGGCTCTAGAGACCAACACTGTCTTCTCAAAGCTGTGGATGGAAGAAGAGCTAAGCATTCCATTTAATTTCTATGCATTTTCTTATCTACCCAATGGAAATAATGCTACCTTCCCTCAGGGAATACTGAGCGCATTAAGAAAATGTCAGTGAAACCCCATTTAGTTCTTTAGAGTGAAGGGCTAGATAATGCTGTGGTATTTTTTGAGGTTGAGGATTTAACTCTAAGAGGAGTAATTCTCTCACATCTAAATTTAAGTCACACATTAATGATAGGTTATCATCAAACCAAGGAGTGCTTGTTAAATCATTCTCTTATCCACAAATGTTTAAAATAATATATTTGCCTTTCCAAATATAAATCAGCATTCAGTGATAGTTGAGAAAATCCATCATTAATTGTACTGTAATAATCCACATACTATGTTTCTTCTTCCTTATATTGCAGTTCAACCTGGGTAGGGATGGTGAATTGTTATTTATTATTGTTATTACTATCATTATTATTATTATTATTATAGCTGTAGTAGAAAAAAAGGAGCTAGTGAATTGGTTCACTAGGTAAAGTGCTTGCTATATAAGCAAGAGGACTGAGATTGAGTCTCCAGCATTCAGAAGCCAGGCATGGTGACTCACACCTGTAATCCCAGCACCAGAGAACAAGAAACAGGCAGATCTTAGCAGAAGGGTAAATAGCTGGCCAGCCAGTCGAGTCCCAATCAGGGAGCTTCAGATTAAGTAAGGTGCCCAGTCCCAAAAAATAAGGTCACTGGAGATATTGGGAAAGGACATGTGGGACAGGAAAGAGACCAAAGTATGGGAAGAGTGCAGATGCAACAGGGGTCAAGGTAGATAAAGAGGACAAGAGAACCAGAAAATATACTTGGTTAAAAAGTCATAATTATTTAACATGTTGTGTGCTGGCTTAAAAAAAAGGTGAAAAAGTAACTAAAGAAGACACCCCAGTGTCGACGGCTGTTCTCCATCTACATGGTCTAGCCGGGTCTCTGCCTCACTCTGGCTTTGCCACTCTTTGAACAATACCCACCCCCATCACATCACAGACTGTAGAATGTTTACATGTGATCTGTTCTTTATATAGAAGCTCCAAGTGTTGAGTCATTATCACAGAGAAGATCATCTTTCTGGGAGTTCTCTTCTTTCTTTCTTTTTTTTTTTTTTTTTTACCCCATAGACATGTTTGCAAGAAATGGGAATATTCTCATTTTTAAACTTGTTTTGACAGTCAATAATAAACATTTGCATTAAAAGTAAATTTATTAAAAGCAGATGAAATATAAATCTTCTTAGAAAAGCTTGAGAGCAGGCAAGGATCAACTTATAGGAGGGACTTTTGGAGAGTCGAGTCATTCATGTCATTCATCAATGAAGAGAAAGGAAGGGCAGAGTCAAGGACACAGGGGTACAACTGCCCAGTAAGGACAAAAAGGTCTTTGAGTGTGCTCTCCAAAGCAGAAGGGGCTCAGGACACCCACGGCCGAACCTCAGGATGCTGGCAAACTTCTTATCTTTGTGAGTGCTCAGAAAATATTTGCCCCGTTTTCAGAGTGAGTCACAAAGGAAAATAGAACAGGGGATTTGGACGACAGCATGGGGCTGTCTCTTATAGCTGATAAAAGTGCTATAGTACAGGGCCACTGATATGCAATCTGGGGTATTTCGGTCTGTCCTTTCCCAGAATTTGCACATGGCTTGATAAGAGCAAGCCTGAACAGAAAGGAAGTTGCTCACCAGATGCCTGCACCTACGCATGTAGCATGCTATTCTCTGATCCAGAACTATGACTTCAGCACATTGTAGATCCCCACTCCGGCTCCCAGCAGTCACCCATGACCTCTCCTAACTGTATCCGTCCTAAGGTTGTCTTGTCACTTGAGTGGACACAGGTATATACATTGGTGGAAGCAGGTAAAAGTTGGATTCTCAATATTTCTTTTTTTCTCTTTTGGTTCTTTTTTATTCCCTTTAGAAATTTCTAAGTTATTGATGCTCAGTTTTATGATCTCTCAACCCCACCTCTTGCCTTCTCTTTTAAAATATTTTTCTGGAGATTACTTCCACTCAGTCTTCCAGGGTTTTTATTGGAGATATGTGAATGGTTCTTTATTCCTAAAAATGTTTGGTGGCTTGCTCATGATTTCCTTAATAGACATTGCTCGTGCAATATTGATGCAGGAGCTTCCGGAGTCTTTATCGCACTGAAAAGAGGTGTGGTTTATTTTGTTTCTCTGCTTCCTGTTTTACCTTAGTGTCATCTGTGGTTCTTCCCTCACACTGTCTATAGTATTTTATGTTCAAGGCCTTCTTGAGGCTGGGGAGATGGCTCAGCAATTTACAGCACTGGATGCTCTCCAGAGGACCCATGCTCAATTCCTAGCACCCATAAGGCAATTCATATCTATCTGTAACTTCAGTTCCACGGTACGTGATGCTGCCTTCTGACCTACATGGCTACCAAACATGCACAGGATGAACAGACATACATACAGGTAAGCACTCCTACACAAAGTAAGAGCAAATAAATCTTTAAAATTAAAGACATTATTGCTGAGGGGTAAGCAGCATTCCAGTCAGTGCCCCACTTTTTGAAGCTACCGTCTGCCTTGGTTTATTGGGATCATGAGTCCAGAGCCTACAACTCGAGCTTTCTCAAGTTACCTGCTCCCGACCTTTTCGTGGCAGCTCCCATTCTCAGGATGACGCTATCAGTCTGTACCTCATCCTCCCTGGCTCTCTGTACCTGGGGCTAGCTCTGCACTGCAAAGTACAGCAAGAGGTTCTCAGCTTAGGCTCCAGCCATGCTAACCTCTGCTAATGGCGTGGCTTTGCTTACCACTGTCAAGGTGAACTGTCCCACAACCACAGAAAGAAGCTCCCTGCGCTGGAGGCTACACCATCACTGACAATTTTTCCTGTGTGAGGATTGTCACATACCGGTATCCACAGATGAGACACACATCAGCCTTACCAGAGGCCCTTCTTGGAAGCAAAATCATGATAGTTTTATAGTGCGGGTGTCTCATTGGAATGCAGCCCTTCACTAAAAATGCTAACGAAAGGCAACCCTATTTTTCACTAATAAAACAGTGTCACTCCCACAGATTCTCTTTCCCCCAAAATCATTATTTCAGTCTCTACAAGTTTTATCCTTTGAAAAATATTTCTAAATGCCTTTTCTTAAACATAACGTAATAGATATAAAAACCATTTTTTAAATAGTAGCTATGTTGAAGCAATCTAAGGAGACACATTCACCGTAATGTGTTCCACTTGAGTTTCTTCTAACTAAATCAGCCCTGAATAAAATACTTGTCTGTATAACATGAAGAGATTTATGTTTCCAGAAGACAGTAAGAAATGAAAACTTAGAATATTAGTAGTCTACACCCGAAGTTGATAGTATAAGGGAAAGAAATATGTAATAACTAAAGTATTGGTTGTGATGATTTTCAGATCTCTGTTGTTATTTTATACTGTGTTTGATTGTATGCCTTAGAAGTCATTTTTGGTGGGAGCTATTGGGTGTCTTATTCAGGGGATCCTATTTGTGTTTACCCCAGAGAAGACGATGGCAGACCTAGAAGAGAAGCTATCTGTCCAATGAGTGTATTGGGATTCCTTACAGGAGGAACTTGAGCAAGAGCTAGTTTGTAAGAAGCAGATGATTTGGGACACTGCGTCTCAAGAACAACCCTGAGGACAATGTGTGCTTGGAGCACATGAAGCTCAAGAAGAAGGAAGACCAAAGTGTGGGTGCTTCAGTCCTTCTTAGAAAGGGGAACAGGGAGCAAATAGGGAGACAAAGTACAGAGCAGGGACTAAAGGAAAGTCCATCTAGAGACTGTCCCATCTGGGGATTCATCCCAGATAGTCACCAAACTCCAAAACTATTGTGGATGCTAAGAAATTCTTGCTGAAAGGAGCCTGATATACCTGTCTTCTGAGAGACCCTGTCAGAGCCTTACAAATACAGAGCTGGATGCTCACAGCCAACCATTGGACTGAGCACGGGGTCCCCAATGGAGGAGTTAGAGAAAGGACTGAAGGAGCTGAAGGAGTTTGCAACCCCATAGGAAAAGCAACCCCATAGGAAGAGCTCATACACCCTCAGATCCCCCAGGGACTAAGCCACCAACCAAGGAGTACACATGGCTCCAGCTGCATATGTAGCAGAGGATGGCCTTGCCAGGCATCAATGGGAGGAGAGGTCCTTGGTCTTATGAAGGGCCCAGTGTAGGGGACTTGATGGTGGGAAGGCAGGAGTGGGTGGGTGAGTGGAGGAACATCCTCATAGAAGCAGGAGAATGGGGGTTTACAGGAGGTGGGGAACTGGGTAAGGGGATAACACTTGAAATGTAAATAAATTTTAAAAAATTAAAAAAAAAACCCAGTCCCAGGTTACCTGTGAGATGACCCCCCCTGCCCCCCAAAGCAGCAGCATTGAATCGCTTGTATAACTTGCAGGTAGCTCTCCTCCTGAGAATTTACCTGTTCCTGAAGAGTTGTCTTTTGGCTGTTCATAGGAGAGCAAGAAAGGGTCTCATAAGACTTATGAGAACATGAGGCCAGTTGTATCTCTCCTCCACAGGGAGTGTTTCAATTGAGAAGAAACTACAACCCAGTGGGAGTTTATATGAAAACATATGGATCAGTAGGTGTTTTTACTGTAGAATATCTGAAATATCCCATATCCTTGCTAACACTCTTGTTATTAAGAATCATAAATAATTAATTGTTCTTCATTTTAACTTACTATAGACCTTCTATTACTCATTCAAAGCCTTGTGAAGTTGAGTTTTTTTCATCTTGCTAGCCTCATGCATGGTATCTCTTGACCTAATAAGGTTAAGATGTTGAGACTCTGCTATTCAGATCAAATTTGTAGACATATATGAATTAGTTAACATTTCTAGACATTAGATTCCAGTCAGTTTTAAGGCATGTTTCATGGACATCTTATTTTGTCTACAGTGATAATCTGGCTATTCACAAGTAGTTTACAGGAGAGAAAAGGCAATTTTAACTTCTATAAAAATGTTTTCTGCTTTCTTTCTTCTTTTGTTTTTGTTTTTGTTTTTCTTTGTTTGGTTTTTCTAAACAAAGTTTCTCTGTGAGTTCTGGCTGTCCAGGAACTTGTTCTGGAGACCAGGCTGATCTCAAACTTACATAGATCTGCCTGCCTCTGCCTCACAAGTGCATGTGCCACCCCAGCCGACTAAGATACATGTTTTAAAGAAGAGATTCTTCTGGGCTGTTCTGTCTGTTTGTTTGGGAGTTTATTTTGTTTTGTTTTTTTAAAAGTGAATACCCAAACTAAGATACTTACCAGAGATTGAGAACCAACTGTAAGACCAATATCACACTTTGTTTCTTTTACTCTTAGCTGGAGGACAGGCATGCCTGGGAGCAGCTGTTGGGATTATGGGGAAGGAAGCACAGTACCACCTACAGAATAAGAGAAGAGACACCCGATGGCTTCAGTAGGAGTTATAAATGTGATGTGCCTGATAGTATTGAAGAAATCGTGGGTTCTGATGGTTTCTGCTTAGAAGAAAAAGCATCCTCAGACTAGCAAAGAAGCAACTGTTTAGGTTGGTCAGAGGAACCTACGAAACCCAGCCTAAAGCTCCGGCTAAAACCTTAAAGGTTTATGTCCCCAGGGAACATGCTATGTGTCTTTCACAACCAGTCCAGTCATCTGCACATTGCAAACCTGCAGACGTTCCCTCAGCACCCTGAGGTTTGCAACTTAGACTCCGGACAGCATCTGCTGTCATCAATACACCAGAACCAGGTTATCAACACAGAAAAAGTAGTGTATTTCCTGCTTCATAACTTTTCAAAGTGAACATTTAATAAAAAAAAATCAGACATTAATAATCTTCATTGTAAATTGAGAAACAAGGTTACCCTAAATGTTTAAATAACATTTTATTAATTTCTCATATTTTAAATTCCTAACTCTCTGTGGGGCCAGAGACCCAGCCTAAGGTCCTGCACATGCTTGACAACTGCTCTACCAGTGGCTCACATCCGGACCTAGTCCAGCCTTTTGTACTGGTACCAGGTTGCACTGAGTTGCCCAGGCTGGCCTAGAACTCCCACCACAGAATGGGCTGACTTGGAAATTATAATCCTGCTTCCATCACTGAGACTGCACACAAATACCACCAGGCCCTGCCAAATTCTTATTTGTGCTTTCAAAATTTTGAGCATGAAAATGACAGGTTATATCTAGTTACTATTTTTCATCTCTTATTTTCATTTTGAAGTACCAGGATTTGGCATCATTCTGCACTGATACATATTTCCCTGTCTCTTTTAACCAGAGCTGAGAGAATATTCATGCTCTGTGATGGATGCAATAATGAAATTTTGTATTTATGCTGAGTCATAGTACAGTATCTTAAAACCAAGCCAAGAAAATGTACTATGGGAGTGCATGGGAGGAAGGAACAAAGAGATAGTGCTATGCACTGATAGCTTTTCTGAGAAAGCTTTGCTTCTAAGCCCCCCTGTGGGGAGGGGTAGAGAGCTGCTCTTTGAAGCAGCCATTAGGAGGTGCTCATAGTTTAGGACAAACTCTCCAAGGCCTCCCAGCTCCTTGTGGTCTAGTTTTTATGTCCTGTAAGGGTTTATTTTTAATTTTAGAAATTTCATTTCGCTTGAGTTTTCCACTTATAAAAAAATTGAGAAGCTGACAGCTCTGGAAACTGAAGCTATCCAATTAGTCCAAAAACACCTAAATGTTTCGGTGGCATCTATCATCACAGAATACCAAAAGGCTCTCTGGAAACCATATCAGGTTGAGAGAAAAACATGTATTTAGGAAAGAAAAGCTTCTTGGTTATTCTCTGCCAGAGCAAGATAGAGAGAACTGATGTTAATGGGTATGGAGCAGGGGTCTTTAGAGAGTCCCTAGGGCTGTGCCTAAGCCTGTCACATAGGAGGGCTATTTATGATTTGAATATGCTGCCCACAGGGCACAGTCATCTTTCACCAGGCAGGTTCACAACTATGTGTTGTAGATACATTGAGACTGGTAATTATTTGTTCTATTCCCAGCATATTTTGTTTGCTACAACGAGACTCAATCTAGACAGTTTGGCTCGATGTGGACACATAAGGAGGAAAGACAAGGCTCCGCTGCCTTTCCTTTGGCTCCTAAAGCAGCTTTTGGGGTAAATAAAGGATTTCAGGTTGCTTATTTATATGAGAAATTGGGGGTTACAGATTACATATGGGTTATACAATTATGAAATCGTGTATGCTTATTAGTTAACTACTGTAATAATCCTCTCAAAAACATTGTGTCTACTGTCAAATTCAAAGTGACAAAGACTGATATAGACTAAAACAAAACAAACAAAACAAAACCACACCCTTTTATTCCATATTCAAAGAAACATATGTATAACATTTTTAAATTGTACAACTGATAAAACAGGAGACTAACTTTTTTTTTTAATTGTGGTTGCTTAGGGTACATTCCTAGAAAATGGGAACGTTCACCTACCTCATTTTGACGCTTTTGCACCCAACTCGCAGTAAACCTGATGTCATGTGCTTGGGCAAATGAGACATTAAGCCTGTACTGAGTAGTGTACATGGTGACACCTACTGTTAGCCCAGGATATCGCATCCTAGATCCATAAGACACCGGTGCCCCCTTTGCATTTCAAATCCATGTCAATAGGTCAACATTAAATCTTACTGACAAAGTTGGTTTGGGGCATGCCCACAATTCAGAACAGCTTATGTGTGTTATCTTTTTTAAAAGCTATTCCTGTCAGGGGCTTAAATTAACAGAGGTTTTACTCTTTCAGGCCCCTACTGGTTGCAGATGAGACAGTGGAAATTAAGTCAATTATATGACACCATCATTAATTAGTATCATAGTGTAAAAGGGATGCTTACCCACCTAGTGATTTGGAGTGCTGTCATATCTTAGAGCCCATTTCAGGATGATGTCTTTTCCTGTCTGCTGTAAGGGAGTTTTGCGTTTACTCTTTGTTATAGCTTTGCAATTGACTTGTTAGATGCAAGCACATCTATTGCTATGATTATCATTAAGATGTTCTCCGTTATTCTCACCATATTCTCCCCCCCCCTTTGTTAATACTTAACAAAGTATTACTTTGTTAGGCACCTAAAATCACTCTGGGCTTTTGTTTGAATCACTATTAAAATAATTTAATTTGCTAAAAATTGAGATGTGAAAAGTATCATTTGATCTATAAGTGCTTTCTATATCACAACATATTTGGAATTTCAATGATAAATCAAGGCATATCGAGTATGTTTATATGGAAATTGTTACTTGGGACGTTACAACTTTGATACAACAAAAACAAAATAATTATTTATATGATTGTATTTCCATACTTGAAATTGCCTGTACATAGGTAGACCACTGTTTTTCAATTGTAATAGAATAATTGTCATACATTTCCATAGAGTAACATTTTTCAATTTTAGATGCTATTTGGTATTGAATTAGGTTGTCACTGTCCCTCAGCTCTTTATCTTTCTGTCTTAGTTGTAAGAACATTGAGTAAGGCATAATCATGTTTGATGTAATTATTACATTTTTCAGTTTTAATGGAAGCTACCACTGGACTTTACCACTTGAAATATATAACTATGACAATTTAAAAATTTTGTTAAAATTGTTAATTTTGAGAATGTTATGCATTTCTTAATCATCTCCTTTCCCCATCTCTTCCTGGGCCCTCCCTCCCCTCCCTCCCCACCAACTTTACATAAACATATGCGTCCCCCTCCCTATAAAGATTTCTTTTTTGTCTCTCCCATCTCTCCTGCTCTTTCCGTTATTTCTATCTCTCCCTTTTCCCCTCTCCCTCTCTTTTAGTCTCTTTAATCACAGTGATAGCATAGTCAGTGTTCATTGATGATTCAGCAATTATGATGTGAATTTTATTCTATGTATTTTTAAAATTACAATGATCACATTTTTCTGTATTGACTTTGTGATTTTATGTATTAATAAATTATATAATTCTCTCTTTTTTGGATTCTGAAAATAACACCCATCAGGTGCTTCTCTATGTAATGTTAAATTATATATCTAAAAATTTACCTTCTCTTAAAATGCATATTAGGTTGAAGATTATTGACTAATTTTCCTTTAACAGAGGGGAGGGGGGAGAGGATGGGAGGGAAGGGAGGAGAGGAGAGGGGAGGGGAGGGGAGGGGAGGGGAGAGGAGAATAGAAGAGAAGGAGAGGAGGGAGAGAGAGAGAGAGAGAGCAAATAACTGTCTGAGTTATATAGAGAAGAACCTCTGGAGGAAGGGCAGTCCAGCCCCTGGGCTGGAAAGTTCAGGGTTGTTGGCAGGGTAGGCAAGGTAGGGATAATGGGATGCTGAGAGAACCTGGAGGCAAGGTCTGCTTTGATATGTAAAGTATGCACCTCAGTCCCTTGTCCCACTGTACAAAATCAAACACCCACCACCTCTTCTGTCTCCCCAACCTCTTCTTATTAAAGCCACCAGTCATATCAGATTAGTGACCCACATAAGATTTATTGCCCATGGTCGCATCTGGCCAGTGTCATCCTGTTATCTGCTCTGTTTGGGTTTGTCTAGCCTCTGATCAGTGTAAGTGCTTCAACCCCCACCCCTACTGTAAACCCTAGTTTACAGCCTTGGGCAGTATCTAGCTCAAAAGGAACCTATGAGTAATGCTGGATGAACTTACTGCAAAGTAATCAGTTAAGCCATGTGGGATGAGGGACCTGGACATTTTGGGATAGCCAGGAGCCATCTCTATCTCTGTATAAAACTCCTTGACCACCAGGCTTTTTATGTCCCTGGTGGTCAAAGCCACAAATCTGTATCAGTTGATATCAGCCCAAGTCCTTTCCAGAAATAAACAGTTTGTAAATGAGTAAAAATTTGCCACAAAAGATTTTACTCTTCAGTCGGACATCTGGGACATTGTGCTGTGTAGCTATGTTGCCCAGAGGACAAATGCTTCATAAAGAAGCAGAGATTGGCATAGCAGAGCTGCTGGTGGTCCTTAGGGAATAATATTTGTCTCCCCATGCAGTCTTTGCTCATAATATCTCTTTGCAGTAAAGGAAGCCTTGTGGTGATAAGCATGACTTTAATAGATTTAACAGAGAAGTGTGACCCTTGAATTTAGCTGGAAAATAGTAATATAATTGTAGACTCTAATATGATAAAAAAAAGATTTGGCATGCCTTTTAAGGATATAGAAATAGAGAAACCATCACCAGGCTAATTATTTTCACCGTTGTTTTGTCTACTATATGTGTTCAACATTGGAAAGTGGAAAGATGGAACTGCGGGTATTATGAATTTTTGGCCACATTTTTTTCTCAGGAACATACTAAACTCAGATGTTTTGCTCTTTTCTTATTTAAAAATTATGTTAGACCTTTGATCAAAAGCTTTTCACAGGATGGTAAACATTCCAGTGAAATGAGATGTTCTTGCATGCACTTAACAGAGTTGCTCTTTTAGAGGGCCTGCAAAGATTTATTTTTGTAGCCTGAATTGCATGCTAATTTCCCAATTAAAAGCTCGTGGAATTGCTACATTAACACCCCCTTCTCTTCCTTTTCTGGAAGGCTGGCTTTCCTGAACTCCTATTTTCCTGTTCTTGCTCCTGGTATGTTCTTCTTTCTTCCATAGGACATACCTGGGTTAAGACTCAGCCAATCTTATTCTCCCAGAAGCTGTGGCCAGTGGCCAGTGCTATAACAGTGGTGTAGAGGGGAGTTTGATGTCAGGGATACAAGGCCTGTGTTGGAGCCCTTACTATATCCTTTACACACTCCCCTACTTCAATTTCCATTCCCAACCCATTTTATGCTAACTCCATTCCCAAGCAAATCAGGGGGAACAACACCCCAGCTTGTTCTAGCGGGCAGAAAATGAGGAAGGCTCCATCTAGGCTGTGTCTGTTGTTTGTTTGCTTTTGTTGACATCTGAAAGGTTTATGTAGTTTTAATATAAAACCATAGTCTCTTAAAAGTCTACTTTTGTGCTTTTATATTTCCATTTACTGCTATTAATATATTGCCTGTATTTTAAAAACCTATGAATAACTTAAATGTAATAACTTTATACTTAAGGGATGTGGAATACATTTACATTATAGAGAAAAACATTTAAAAGTCAGCCATTAGGCTAGGATCTAGTAAATAAACTTATATATAAAATGGAATTATAATTAACATCATTAAAAATTATTTTTCTGGAACGGATGAATCTACTGATTGTGTTGGTTGCTACTTTTCAATTGAAGAAAGTTCTGCATTAGTGTCTTTTCCTTATCCTTGAAGATGAAATACTAAATAAATACAAAAGCTCTGGGTTCAGAAGGCCATGCTCACTGCAGACAGCAATTTTAGCTAATGAAATGGTTTCTAGTGACATAAAAGAATTGTAATTATGCTTTTGGTTTTGCAAACAAAAAGAACAAATTTCTTCCAAAGTTCTTGTCACAATATTAATTATATGCTGTTATAGCCTTAATATATATCAAAGAAATTATTATCAATAGTTTCCTAAATAGAGGATTAAATAAAGATTCAGGTATAGGCAGCTATTCTTTTCTATAGAGCTACAACAATGATAAAAATCTTGGACACTTAGAAATATTTCAAAATATGAACACACGCCTAAGAACAATTACCATCTTTGACAACTGAATTAATTGTAAAAGTTCTTGTTACTCAAAGCCTATTATTTGGATGTAAAAACCACTGTAGATTGAACACGGACTCATATTAACTTTTCTGTAGGGAATGTCTTTACATAACCTAAATATAACTTGATTCTTTTTCAGACTTACTGAATATAGACTACAAAAACTACATGCACTCTCTAAAATGGTTACACTGTGACATTAAATTTGAGTGGTAAAATGAGTATAAAGTTTAGACAACCAAATGTTCTTAATTCAGGCTTTTAAAACCACTCTTGTCAGAATTAACATGAGCATGGTAGAATTTCATTTCATCACTTATATTATAGGAGAGTGTTAGCTAATGTTTGTCTTGCCTTTCCATGAGGCCCTCTGAGAGGCCAGTACATGGCTATCATGGAGTCCTTCGAATTTAACAGAGATCCTTTCTCTATTACTCATTCAACGCATGGCTATATGGGTAATTTTGAACAAGTGGATCTTTCTCCAAACTGAAAGGCTGCCAGGATTGAGAAAGAGTGAGAAAAAGAGAGTTTCAGACGGAGTCCAGAGAACTACAAAGAAAGCATGAAGCACCACTATCCTGTACCCCCTTCCCACAGAAATGCATTGAGAAATGATGATACAGCGCAGCAAAGGTATACTTACAGAAAAGTAGAACACCTCTTGCAACAGGTAGAAATGATTTTTGTCATCAGAAAGAGCACCCGGCCCTGTGGAAGTCAGACTAAGTCTGCTGGAAGAGATTTTTAAACATTATTTTTGCTTTTCCACCCCATTACAGAATTTCATGTTCCGATGAAATCTGAAATCCACAAGATTAGAAATGAAAATAGGGACTGTCATCACAGCCCCATAGATCACATTTAATGAAAATTCTTTTAGACAAACATTATATTATATGAGTGTCTAAATGAATAGTTACTCAGAATTTAGATATGACTATTTAATTGAATCCAAGGTCTTGTAATAAATTCTTAAAAGGGGCTCAATCTTCCAGCCCTGTGAAACCCTGACAACTAGAAAGACACCCTTGGTCACATCACAATAGTTATACTGCAAAAAAGAGGAAATGTTGATTCTATAAATATCATTAAAAAATATTTTCATTGTGATAAGTCAAAGGGAATAAAAATCTCAATTAATAAAGTGTGTCATTTAATGTGGTTATTGATTTTTAGTAAAAAAAAGGATTAAAGCTGTACAAATGAACATAGTAGGGAATGGTTCTGGGGAAAATGTGGAACCCTGTTTAACAGCATCCTGTGGCCAACAGGGTCCCTTATTTCTCAGCCTAGATGTTTGGTTTCATGTTGCTTAAGTCTATATCCCTTGTGCAAAGCAAAACTTCAGCAAGAAGAGAGGCAGCTTGAGCCACAAAGAGAGATATACTGAGAAATATTCCTAAGAGTTGGAATTCTATTGTAGAATCTTTACATTTTAAACAAACTTCTTAATGGATGTTAGTCTGCATAGAATGATAATAGGTGATAAGCTAGAAGATGATAATCATCCATATTGCAAAAGCAGGACATGTTTTTATTCATTTTTCAAGTATATTATATGTGCTTCAATATGCAAATTTTATGGCAAAGAATGGTCTGTAAATGAGGTTAAAAAGAAAAAGTATTCAAATAACCAAACAAAGATGATTATCAGGGCTGGAGAAATGCTTTGGTGGTTGAAAGCTGCTATCCCAGAGGATGAGGGTTCAACTCTCAATACTGACATGGTGTTTCACAACCATATGCAAACTACAGTTCTAGGAGATTAAATGCACATCTATGGCTTCAACAGGCACTGCCTGTGCTCCTTTGGGTAAAAACCCCACCAATATAAAAGAATCATAATAAAATTGAAAGAAGAGATAGTTCAAGCTAGAATGTATTTTCCAAGAGCTTGTTTAGGAGTAGGAAGAGACCGAGAGCAATTTTACTACCAGGAAACTGGGCCCGTGTTTCTAAGCTCCAGTGGGCTGGTGAAAAATGCCCAGAGTTTTTATATTTTAAGGTTTATTTTTATTTTTATTTTTATTTTATCTCTGTGTGCCCTTATGTGTATGTATGTATGCAACATGTTTGTGGGTGTCCATAAACACCAGAAGAAGGCATTGGGTTCCCTGAAACTGCAGTTACAGAAGGTTGTAAGCTGCCATGTATGTGCTGGGAACAGATCTCATTGCCTCTGGAGGAACAACCAGTACTCTTCATAGCTGAGTCATCTCTCTAGCATCTGTCCTCTATCTTAGTGTTTTAATTAATATGTCTGCTTTCCCATACTTCCTTATGCTTCTTCCGGTAGCTCAGTGGTTCTCAGCCTTCCTAATGCTGGGACCTTTGAATACAGTTTCACAACTAGATAACCCCCAACCATAAAATTATTTTGTTGCTGATTCATAATTGTAACTTGTTTACAGATATAAATAGAAATGTAAATATCTGGTGAGCAGTATATGTGATATATGACCCCTAAGAAAGGGTCATTTGTTCCCCAAAGGGGTCACAACCCACAAGTAGAAAATGACTACTCTAGGCCATCTGAATTCCTGAAAGTTAAGGGAAAAAATACGAAGAATCTACCAGTGACAGGCTTCTGAGATATAAAACTGATATTGAAACTTAGTAAGAGCCAATTTTCAAGTAAGTTAAGGCTTTCAAGATGAGAGCAGATGATAGAAAAGACAATGATTTGGATACAGAAGAGTTGTCCTTTGGTTCAGGGGAAGATGGTCTAGCACATCTGTCAAGCTGGGAGACAGATGCCTGGTACCCACATAGTGAAAAAATAATTGACTCCCAAAAGATGTTCTGTGACTTCTATGGGTACACAATGGCATGATGCCCACATTAAGTACATACATACGTATATACATACATACATATGTACATAATCTGCCCCTCTCCTGTCATCTCCTCCCACACTCCTTATCCCATCCTCCCCTCCCCATCTCCTCTGAGTAGGTGGGCCCCACCCTCCTGGGAATCTCTCTACCCTGGTACTTCAAGTCTCTTCATCTCTGCGAGGTTAGGTGCTTCCTCTCTCATTGTGGTGAGCCAAGGCAGCCCATCTACAAGAGCATATCCCACATACACCTTTTGAGATAGTCCCTACTCCAGTTGTTCAGGACCCACATGAAGACTAAGCTGCATATCTGCTACATATGTTTGGGGAGGCCTAGGTTCAGACCATGTATGTTCTTTGGTTGGTGGTTCAGTCTCTGAGAGCCCCTAGGTTAGTTGACTCTATTGTTCTTCATGTGGAGTTCCTATCCCCTTTGGAGCCTGAAACCCTTCCTATTCTTCCATAAAAGTCCCCAAGCTCCATCTACTGTTTGGCTGTGGTTGTCTGCATCTGTCTGAGTCAGATATATGAGATAAAGTGGTATGCACATTCATAATCCCAAAAGTCATAAAGAAAATGGGAGGCAGAGATAGAGAATAGCTCTAAAGCTTGTTGGCTGGTTATACTGGAGTATCTAGTATAGAAGATGCATTAACAGTGAAGCTGCATCATCAAGCTAGAAGGGAAGGAGAGACTCCTGAGAGTTTCCCTCTGGTCTCTGCAGGAGAAACAACTGTGGAGTGTGTGCACTGGTACACACACAAGCATGCACATACACACAAGCACAGAGAATAGACAATAGTTCTCTCAAAATTGCTATGTCTAAAATCTATACACCTAAATATATTCTGTATGCAGACACAAAATCTAAACACACCAAAGAGAATTAAAACATCATCTTTATGGCCTAGAAGAAGAGAAATAGAACAGAGAGGAGAGAAGAATGAGCAATAGTCAAGGGAGAGCTGGACCATCCATCTGCCCTCATCTAGTGTCAATTCCTGTTAAGTGAAGATGATGGAAACATCACTCATCCAAATGAACTTAGGAGAAAAGATGCACTTCTCTGGTTGTGGATTATGGTAGAGAGAGACTCCCCTTCTCATGCTTTAGACAAAGTCTGTGTTCAGGATGGAACCTTGGTTTCAAGACAGAGGACCATATTCAAAACTGTCAGTTCTGAACCAGACAGAGAGAAGAGAAACTCAGACAGTGATCAGGTAAAGGAAGCATGGTGGCCAGGTTGCCAGTGAGCAGAAGACATTTTAATTCTACATGTGAACGGTGTGGAAACTGAATAATGATCATGTCCTTGTCACAGACCAAAGTGGGAAGATACTGATGGCTTTAGACCAGCCCTTTCCAATGCAATCACAACAGCAAAGTGACTTTATTAAAATAGATTCCTGGTAACAGACTTTTAAAGTCAGTAGATCTAGACTGGGACATGGAAGTTAATCTTTGGAAGGTTCCTACCTGATACTGCTGTTGTTTTCGGACCTCATTTTAAAAGCTTCATTCTAGGGTGAACCATGAAAGATGGTATTTGGAACTTACTTTCTATCCCAACTTTATCTATCTACTCAGAGCGACCATGTTGGAGATTAATGAAGGTAGAGCATACATATTCTGTGAATCTGAGAAATTACTGAAAAAGACAGACTGACTTTGCACAATGAAGTATCAAGGGATCCCTAATTTTCTGAGTGTGGAAAACTTTGATTTCCAAGAAAAAATCATCATCATCAGAAAGCAAAGCTTGTAAGAAATGGGAAGGGGTTGCCACTTGCAGAACCAAATTTCATTACTGTGAAAGTTGGTACCCAGCCTTCAGTACTTAATGCAAATGCCATACTTTAATTTAAATATAAGTTTAGGACTCTTGGCAAGGGAACAGCAGAAAGTGTGTTTCTATTTTCATAGTGAAGCTTCACTGTGCAACATTTTGCCTTTAAAATATGTGAAAGAAAGAGGTGTCTGGAGCCTAGGAGTCTGTCTGTGACTTACCCCCTGGCTTTCCCCAAATAACAGAAAATAGGAGTGTGCCTGGGTAGACAGCCCTTCTGAGAGCCACAAGAATGCAGAACATCTGTGTGCAGCAGAACACTGCTCCCAGGTTCCGAGTTCTCCATATGGGCTTTGTATGAGCAGACTCCCTCCCATTCGCAGCTCTCCCAGGAGCTTCATGTACATAGCATTCACGATAACATTCACAGGTAGGATTCTCTCTTCCAAGGACTCAAGATAAAATCTAAGACCCCCATCTTAAATATGGTGACACTTGCATTTAGGCATCTTACAGAGTTTGTCTTTAAATTCTGTACTGGTTTTGTCCTAAATTAGACAGCGAATTTTGGCTTTTTGCACTTTCTCTCTTCTGACAAGACCGATGTCAATAATGTATAACTCTCACAAAGCTGAGCACACATTTATAAGATTTAGATGAAATGAATGTCATATGTGTTCCCTACTCTTCATGGACTCTTCAGTATCTCAAAGCCAGCCACTCTCTGGAATAAGTCTCCACTGCAAGTAGCTAAGGGAGAGTCAATGCATTTCTCTGGGCACATATTTCTAAGGATTCGATGTGGTCTACACTACTTCTTCTTCTTCTTTTTCTTCTTCTTCTTCTTCTTCTTCTTCTTCTTCTTCTTCTTCTTCTTCTTCTTCTTCTTCTTCTTCTTCTTCTTCTTCTTCTTCTTCTTTTTCTTCCTCAATTCAGAAGCATGGATTTTTGCTTCATTACCTCAAATTGTTATCTCTACATTCTCAGTGTTTCTTACTGCTCTCAATTCATCTTAAGTGCAGACCAAACACTCCATAGATATTTGCAAAAAAGCTGTCATCCATTTGATTTTTCACCCCCCAACCCACTGAATGCTTTTCGTATGTTCTGCACAATGTTTTAGCTCTTGTAAGGGACACCAATTACAAAAAAAAAAGATTACATTTACTATTATGATTTGTATGATTATGGAAAGTTTTCCAAATCAAATAAGACAATGGATAAAAGTTGTTAGCAGGAAGTAATATAAAACTCACCCTTCCTGTCTGTATCAGATATCACAACTTTTAACCCAGAGAGATTCTCTTCACAGGGATTATTTGTCCTGAGTACCCTGTCCTCCAGCCCATAGCTAATTCCTGCCCTTTCTACAGAGAATTTTTGTGTTGGACATAACTTTCCCCCAAGTACAGGGATCGCTTTGGAATTTTTCTCTATTCAACTTTACAAAAGAAAATGGAAAATTAATTTAAAAAAACAGAGGAATTTAGCTTACTTTGTCTTATCTTATTAGCCCAGAACCTTATATTTCAAAAATCTCATTTCTGTACTTTATTTATTTTTGAAACCAATGAGTCAAATGCTTTGGGTATGAACCCTCAAAGGCTAAGACATGCCCATGTAAATTATCTAACATCTTGAACAATGCAACCTTTTCATCACTTAGGGAGGAGACCTGAAAACTGTGTCTCATGAAGGCTGAGTGACCAACCACGTGCAAATGACAGCAGAAAGGCACGTTGTTGACTTAGCCCTTGGGTGAAGAAAAGATGCGCTTCTGCCCATGTTAGGGGAAACCAAGTCCCTTGGCTGTGTTTGTTTGTCTCATAACATACAGGAAAGATAATTTCTTGATCAATAGCTGTGTAACAGTTCTCAGTGGTATGTTAATTTACTTCGAAAAGGGAGCGAGCACATCTGGAGCAGCAGCTGCAATTGGAATTATTTCCTGATTATGTTGCAGTAATTCCCTGTCTTTCTCCAGGGCCATTTATTTTTGGCCATGGTCACATAGTAAAATGTGGACATGATTGGAATCTTCTATCTGAATATATCTATTATTTAGTTTTACTTGGTGGAAGGAATCTGTGCCATACCCAATTTAATTTACTATTTGGCGAGTGGAATTAGTTCCAAAGGCTAAAAAAAGAGTCATGCTTTCCTAATATGCCAAGGGTCAAAACATCAATCTTGGTATTTCTGGCATCACCAGGATCTTTTTTTCCTCTGTGCCTTTAGAAATAGAGGAAATTGCCTTACTTTATAAAATTTCCAGTGGTGGTGTTGGCTATAGAACCTTTAGCAGACTGCTATGGATATTTACAGTTTACTACTTTGTCAAAGACAAAGGGGATCTGGTATCCTCTTTTTTTTTTTTCTTTTTTTTGAACTGAGTCTGAGGATTGGATGAGAGGCTATCATTTTTAATTGTTTCATTAATATATGAAGTTATGAATATCAAGTAGTTGGTTTGCAGCTAGTCCAATGCACATTGTGTTGTGTTAGCCCATCCAGTGTCTCTATACCCTAGTCACTTTGAGCTTTGCCTCAGTTGCTTCTGGTCTTGGGAATTATGTATGTTTTCTCTTAGACCTTTAAGCTTAGCCCAGTCACATGGCTTCTGTCATTCTCCAGGATCACATTACCCCCAGTGTATTTGAGAAACACATTTCAGTGGAGATAGTTCCTGCAATCACTCCTGTCCTCAGTAACTCATTTTTAGCACTTTGGTGAAAGGATGACTTTTGAGTCTTTTCCAGTAACCATGGTGGTGGCATAAAGGATGAGGTACACTTATCACTTCAACATTAAATCTTTCTTTCAATATCTCCATTGACATTGTATCACAGATGGTCTGGCATTTCTCTTATATTTACCCTTTACCACTATTGAGTTCAGATTTGAGTTTAATGACCCACTAACCTGGTAATTCATTATTGTATCCTTTTGTGGGTGGGGGTTGTGACTGAATTTCTCTGTGTAGCCTGGCTGTCCTTGAATCCTCTGTGTCTCCATCTTAGAGACCCAACTGCCTCTGCCTATAGAGTGCTGGGATTAAAGGTGAGAGGCTGCAATTCCCAGTCTCTGATTATATTCTTGAACATCAAATATCTTAAATATGGAATGTATAGGAAGTTGTTGCAGGAAATATTAAAAAAACAAAAGAAGCGGCACATTCCCATGCTTGTGCCTCTGCCCCGGTGGCCTGGCTGGCCATGCACTGGTGGGCAATGGCTGACCTGTTTTTATCTCATAGAGATTCTGACTCACAACTCCACAATCTGTCCACCAAGCTCGCTAGGTTCCCCCTGGCTGGTCATTAACATGACAACCCTGTGCATCAAATCTCCCACAGTCTTTGTGGTGTACATCTGGCAAACCCACCCTTTGCTGTACCTTTCTCTCTTGAATCTAGAGGAGCTGCTGAGTGAAGGAAAATGCAACACAAACTTAGTTCAGAAACAATAGTAACTGGGTCCAACAACTAAAACCTAATCTTGTAAGCCTTATTAAAATCTGATTGCTCCAGTGGCAAATCCTTGAGGATGCGCCACGATACCAGGAAACTCTAGCAGCTACATCTTACCCTTATGCTGTCCCTGTTCCAAAAGGACCTAACTTTCCCTTGCTTCCTTTCTTCCACCATTCAACCCAGAAGTATGGCCTACTCGCCCGGTAATTGGCTCCTTTATTCATTAGGGGATTGGTTCACAAGAAGCCATTTGAACACATGACTCATTCCTCATTCCAGACAACCTCTCTCCAGAGAGCAAAATTATCATAAAATACAAGCAGCACAGAGCCATCCACAACAGGAAGTATAATGATATGAATGAATGTTACTTAATTTAGTATCTTATCCTTCATCTAGAACTTTGAAAATCCATTTATAGAATTCTTCCTCAGGTTTCTGACAACACAAGTTAGCAAAACCTTCTAATTCTTTCTGTGTGATTTATCTTTCCCAATTCAGACTTTATCCTTCTGTATTTTACTCTAGTACTGAGTTTGGAAGGAATAAGATGATGGGTACATCCTGTGGAAAGCTAGGAACCCCTTGTAAGGCAAATGCTTCAAGTGTACTTTTTTCTACTCCTGTCTCCATTAAAATGCCGTAAAATTTGGAGGTTCAAAACCATTGGGATCCACTCAAAAGTCCACATTGTTCACAGATAGGACCTTAAGTTTCACCTAAGATAGTAAACAAAATTGTGATTTCAATGTGCTTTGTAATTTTCCAATATACCTCATTAAAATGGAGTTGAATGTTCACATATTTTGTCCCTGTATTTAGCTTCAAGAATATGACAAAGTCAAATAGTTCTGTTTTTAGGTCATGCCTTGAGTTTAAAATCTAAGAAGTTAACTCTTTGATATCTATGTATGTAGTGGTTCAGTGTAGACAACCGCCACTCTATCTTTGTGAGCATCATCTACAGCTGAGTATTTAATCATATCATCCTTGTTGTCTTTCAAACCCTGGTCTCTTAGAAGACACTTCATTTAGGCACTAAATTGAAAATATAATACTTAAGCTTGTATTTTCAGCAGTACAGATCACAAATGATTCATTCTTTACCGACATTAATATTATTAATTTTAATCTCTAAATTTAACAGGGTAAATAACTTATTCTAAATCCTTGATTTCAAAATCTGTTTCTTGAGATCATTTTAAGTGTCAACTACTGTTTCAGAAGACCTTAATAGAAGAAAGCCATAATTTAAGTTATTTTAGACATGAAGGAATTTAATACATGTTTGGTATTTTCCTAGATGCTAATTTGTCCTACCTAAGCTAAAGCCAGGGAATATAGAATCAGAAACAGATTACAGAGAGCTAGAGAATCCTCATAGGTTCAGAAAACTATCACTACTAGTGACACTATCTACAGAACCAATATTTTTAAAAGAAAAACATCCAGAGGTCACTGCAAAACCCTTAATCTGCGCATGGACATAAATGCAGTGATATGAATTCTGCTTTCTCCTTTCTAGCTTTCAAATGCCTCATGACTACTTGCCATTGGAAAAGTTTAACCTGAAGTTCAGCTGGCAAAGGATCCATCCACTTGGATTAGGGAAGTTCAGAGTGAGGAAGTCCTGCTGGGTTGCAGGAACCAGAAAGCTGTTAGGCACTGACAGCCCAATGACCTTCTTGCACAGTCGGAGATATTATTATAACTTGGTACAAAAAATGGTGTTATGTGGTGTGGTGGGCTGTGCACAGACAGCCTGGTCGAGCAAAGGTCTGGAAGGCCGGAGCCTCTGGCCTTGCCTCCTGAGCACCTGGCTCCTCTCAAGTAGCTACAGCTTCCCACAGCCCCGCTGAAGAGAGGAATGCATCAATCATGTAGTAGCTGCACCAAGCCCTCCCACATGCAAATAAGGTTTCCCCAAACTCTCAGTCCAAGCCAATGAGAAGCACCGGCTTCCAAACCCTGAATCATCACCAAAACTGTATATAACTCCTATTCAGGGAATAAAGGTGTGCAAGAACTACTCCATCGTCTGAGACTTTCGTTCTAAGAGCTGTAACACTTGGGAGGAGATTTGCTCTCCTGAAGCTCCGCCAAAGGCCCTGCCGCTCACCTGACTCAGTGCAAGGCTTCATGAAATTACTGCATGGCAGAGATAGAGGTGGGGCCAACCAGCGCATCACAAGTGGGGGAAGCAACTTCCCCTCCCTGCCTGTATTCGCTTTCCTTCGCTGGAATCCGCCCACCAGGCCTGGCCACAGATTTCCGTGGAAACTCTCTGGTACCCAGGCTCACATCTTTATAGGTGTTTATGTATTTCTTGATCCACAGTAGATGCTGACAAAATGTTCGGTTTCAAATTAACACAGAACAAGAACCGCCATAGCCTAAAACATTCACGACAAGGTTGCTTTCTGCTTCTATAATTTTGCCATAGAAACACAAAATGAAAATCTATGTCTTGACTGAGAAGAGTGATTTTAAAAAGTAGAATTTTGTGTATAATAACAACATCCAAGATAAATTCAATGAAGCAGGAGTTTTAGAAATTATACCTATTTTATTATACAAGTATTTTAATCTTAATCCTTTCAACCTTGTACATGTATATAATGAAATATAAGTGTATCTAACCCTCCCTATTACTGCTTCAGCTCTCCTTACAGCACGTTGCCATGCAACTTCATGCCTTGTTTTCAAAATCAGTTTCATATCCCACCAGGTCTAGTTAGTGCTGCCCATATGTGCATGGGTGTTCGGTCACGCGCTAGAGTGTGAGTATCCTGTCAGTAGACTCATCCTCAAAAGGAGTGATTCTCCTCTTTCAGAAACTGTCACCTTTCATAGCAACAACGCAGAATAAAGAAAGAAATATTGGCATGTAAATAGAACAAGAAGACCAACCCTCTGAGATTTGTAACTACTGAAAAGAAGTCATTGTTCATTGCAAATAATTTTAAAAGTGGACCAAATGTCTTCAGGCTTCATATTTCTTTCCTGCCTCTTAAGCATCATTGAAACACTCAAAGAAAGAACAAGGAACATTGAAAAGTGTGTGTTAATAATAAAATTATATCTCTTAATGATCTACTACATAATTACTAGTGTTCCTAATATATGTATAGTTAATTTGACAATTCATAAAATCTTTTAATTCATATGGCACATTCTAACATAGTGCTTCAAAATGTATGTACCAAATATTTCTTGAACTAATGAGTAATAATGTGGATTGTTTATTTAAAATATGTAAGAAGTTGCCAAACAGGCTAGCCAGTGTTATTAACATCAGGCTAGAAATCAAAATAGAGGCAGCTAATTTTAATTGCACACACATTTCATTGTGGGTATTTGAGGAGAACTCATCAAATCTGTGCCCTTTGTTTCCATGATAGTAAACTCTCTTACCTATCTTAGAGACACCTGTGATAATGTCTTTGGGTAGAACTCTAGGAAGAAAACATGAAGGACAGAATAGTTATCTCTTGATAACATTGCTAGATAGCATAGTAACAAACAAGCATGGTGGTGTATTAGTGAGGTTTCATTTTTAACTGCATTCATTCATTCATTCATTCATTCATTCATATTAGTGTAATTTTAGAGTCTAACTGATTTCCAGGCCTTGGGCATTAGATATGGAAGACTGTACACATATTCATAGAGGGCTCCATGATGTCTCTGTGTTCATCCCATTTTGAGATAGTTGTCCAATCCATAGATAAAGGCCAGCCCTTTGCTCCTAGCTGCCTCTCCCTGTTCTCAGTCTCTTGGTAATGCTAAGATGCCATCAATACATATCTTTCTTTCTTGCCAAGTTTCCTTCCTATTTTTCCTCTGAATTTCTTTCTTTTAATTTCTTTTCTTTTTTATTTTTTTTAATTTTTATTTTTTCTTTTTAATTCACTTTACATCTCCGTTACAGCCCCTCCCTGATCTATTCCCAGTCCCAACCTTATATCTCCTTCTCACTGTCCTTTCCCTTCTCCTTAAAGAAGGGGATCCCCTCTTGGATACTGCCCCACCCTGTGACATCAAGTCCCCGCAGGAATAGGCACATTCTATCCCACTGAAATCCAACCAGGCAGTACAGGTTGGGGGAAATGGATCCAATGACAGGTAACAGAGACTGAGACAAGCCTGGCTCTACTTATTAGGGGTCCCATATGAAGACCAAGCTGTACATTTTCTACAAAGATGTATACCCATACAGGTCCAGCTCCTGCATGTTCCCTGGTTAGTGGTCCAGGCTCTGTGCCCCCATGTCCCTGGGTTAGTTGACTGTGTCTTCCAGCAGTGTACTTGATCTCTTTGACTTGCACACTTCTATCCCCAACTCTTCCACAAGACTCCCCAGACTCAACCTGATGTTTGGCTGTGGGTCTCTGCATCTGCCTCCATCTGCTGCTGGATGAAGCCTCTCAGGAGACAGTTATGCTAGATTCCTGTCTACAAGCACAGCAGAGTATCATTAATAGTTTCAGGAGTTCTTGGCTAGTTTCTTATCACATAAATATAATTTAAACTCTTCAAAAATCATTTCATAACCTTACAGTCTTTTTTCCTCATATTTTAAAACTTGTGTGCAGTAGGTTTTGTTTTTAATTGTCTTGGTCATCCCAGATCAGTTATTTCCACAACTGTTCTAGTTCCTCTGAGTTAAAGTAAGGTCCTGTAGTCCTCTTTAGCTATAATTCCAAAAATGTCATGTTACTGAAGATGCAAAACTCCAGTGTTCCGATTATTTTTCTGTCCTCCAGCTGAGTCAAATACAACTGGAAAAATATTGTTGGTGAAGGCATGGTCAAAGGTTTAGTTATATCTAAGACCCTGCTTAAGCTGTAAACTTGAATTTGTTTTTTAAGCAGACATCATGTGAGATTTATTATTGAACATGATTTGGTAGGTTATAGGAGAGCATTGTGGAAGCCTCCAGGAATGCAGGGCTCTCCACTTGTCCAGAGGACTACGATTGGGGATATATTTGACACCACAGTCATCAGGAATGAGCCGCTTCTCAGCAACCATGTCTCCAAATTCATCTGCATTAATCTTGGTGAAGCCCCAATTTTTAGAGATGTGGATCTTCTGGCTGCCAGGGGACTTGAACTGGGCTCTGAGCAGAGCCTCAATCACACTTTCTTTTTTCTGCAACTTGGTGCAGATGGACTCAATGACCTGGCCAATGTGAACCCTGGCCACTGTGCCTTGGGACTTCCCAAATGCACCAGGCATACTATCTGGAGCCTGTCAGCCCTAGCACAGGACAGCATCTTGTTGATACGGATGACATGGAAAAGGTAGATCCTCACTCGGATCTGAAAGCCATCCTTGCCACAACTCTTTACCATGTATTTGTTGGCACAAATATGGGCAGCCTCCAGTGCTTCAGAAGAGAGATGTTCATATTCATCTGACACCGTGTGACCACAAAGTGGGAAACCATCAACTTTTGCTTTCTTCTGGCCCAAGTCAAAGATGCAGATCTTAGCATCAGAGACGCCACGGCAGAAACAAGACTTTGGGTATGGCTTGCTCTTATAATACTAGTAACACCGAGCCGGGCAGCGGCCCATGATGACAATAGGACCATCTGTGGTGCGCCAGAGGAGAGAAGTAAACTTGGATTTTTACTAGTCTGAGGTTATATCAAGAATTGCTGGGTAATAATTTTATCTTTTCTTTGGCCACCATTCTTTCTGAAGTTGACAGGACTCTGATTCAATGTCTCTCTCTGTACTGTTGGGTTGATTAACCACCTTTAGCTAGCTTTCGGCTGTTAGAACCTATTATAATCCTATCTCTAGCTCTTATGTGCAACTTACTTGAGCCACCATCCATCTTTCCCTGTGCAGCAGCAGCTGCTTTCTTGCTCTAGACTAGAAGCTTGTGGAAAAGGACCGGCACAGCCTACCTCCAAATGGCAGAGCCCCGTATCAAGACCTTTGAAGCCCTCTTTTAACTAAGATGGATCCAAGAGGCGCGGGCTTCCTGATTGCTCCTTGGAGATAAATGGGGCTCATAACACTGTGTTCTGAGCCCCATCTCACGTTTCATGCTGTAACTGCAGTTGAGGCTCAGCTTGAAACAAGTTCAATTTGAAAAGGTTTTTCTTCCTCTGGAAGGTTTTTCAGTTTGATATCACAAGGCACCTTTAGCTTAAAATGCTGTTAGGTTTCCTTACAGCACAAAAAGAACATCTCCTTTACACATTTATGATGTATATGAATGATTAATGTAAAATTTGGATGCTTAAAGAGCAGGTTTATGCATCCTTATATATGCCTCTCTAAGTAAACAGGCCATGTTTCTTTTGTTGGTTATCATTTTGGAACTACTTGGAAACTTCTTCAGGTGTCCCTTACTCTTCTGTTTTCATTGGTTTCCAATGCCTGTGCCAGCGACTTCATCAGCCACCTAGCAGACCCTCCCTCCCTCCTTATCTCTTGCCCTTCACCCATCCCTTCCTTCCTTCCTTCCTTCCTTCCTTCCTTCCTTCCTTCCTTCCTTATTTCTCTTTTCTCCTTTTTTTTATCATTTCCTCTCTCCATTCCCCACTTTTAAATTTATTGCTTTATCTTTTTCTTATTCAGAAAATGGGTTAAGCCCAGTTATCTCTGAATCATAGGGAAGGAGTGACTGAAATCCCATTTGTTCTGAAATAGAGTTGGACTGTGCCTTAGTTGTTTTAAGACTCTTTCCTTACCTAAAGCTATTATTTTGTCAAAAGCGGCTCTGTGAGGAATGCTGGGAAGGCCATCTTCCAATCAGTAATCTTAATTATACACGTTCATCTATATCTTCTCAGATATGAACAGACATTTTGCTATTTTATAAGTCATTACAGCAGATTTTTTGCCTCAGCGACTAAGGTTGGAGCAACCCAGATCAGTAGTTATTGCCAAGATTTTCTACGGATCTGAGAAGCCAAAAGGTCTGTCACCATCAGAATATACAGAATATGCTCTGTTACTATTTCTTCTTATTTTTAACTCATTCATAAAATTGAACAGATTTATAGAGTTGTATAACATATGCATTCTTTGTATAATGTTCATTTTTTTGTGTGTATAATGTTCATACATGCATTCCTTATATAATGTTCACATTGAGCTAAACATATTTATCACTTCAAATAGCTTTCTTTTACGGAAAAAAATCAAAATTCTTCTCTGTAGTTTCCTTTGTGGGGAGACATAATTTTTATGTCTTATCTGGAGAACTAATAATGTTGCCTTCTTACTAAAGCCAGTCTGAGATGAAACTGTAGGCAAATGTACTCTTCCATTCACATAGAGTGATTTTTGGTATAAGATACAGTGATTTAAGTAGTGAGTATGGTTATCAGACCGAAGGCAAAAGAAGGGGATGAAGGAGTTAGAAGAGAGAAGGAGAGGCGTAAGACCAATAGAGGGAGGAATAGGATAGTTTCATAAAGATATGTGTGTATGCACACACATATGTAGATGGTACACACACACACAAACACACACACACACACACAGGACACACACACACACACACACACACACACACACACATTAGAGTTTCTGATCTGTTTTTTGCCATGGATTGGCTTTTTTCTGATGTAGACATCAGAAAAAATAGCATACAGCACTGTTTGCATCAAGGAGTGTACATAGACACAGAAAAAAATGTCATATGTCCACACATCTGTATGGTTTTAAGTAGTATGGATATTCTTATTGGTGAAGAGGACCAACACATACAAAAAGCATCATGAATACTACCCAGCAAAGCAGGGATAGAACACTATCATAAGCTTTCCTTCAAAATTCTTTGCCTGTGTGTGTGTGTGTGTGTGTGTGTATGTTTGTGTTTGTGTGCGTGTGTGTTTATGTGTGAATACCCATGCTTGATTCCACAGCATGTGTGTGGAAGTCAGTGGACGGTTTGTGATGTTGGCCTTCCACCATCTTGATATGGATCTTTAGAATGTGAACCCTTTTTCTCATACTTGCTCAGCAAGCAGATTATCTACCGAGCCATCCCTCCAGCCCTTAGACGTTTCTATTTGTTCTGATCATAGTTTTAGTAGAGCATATATTATTGAATGAAAAAGGGAAAAGATTAAATCCACTGAAGCATTTCAATGCTACAAGCAAGTACAAGGGAAATCATGGTAACTTTAATGCAGGCAGAGTATATAATCATCCAGTGTATAAAAAGTTGGATCCTTAAGGGGAAACAAAATATACCTCTGAACGTCATTATAACTAAAAGAGACGCGATGAACAAATTAAACCAAGCAAACAACCTGCTTTAGAATAGTCTGTTCCTCGGGAAGGCCAACATATTAGCATTTTGTGAGCATCAGTAGTCCTCCTTCCCCTTGAATGTGACATCAAGAATTATCTGTGAAATGTGGTTTCATTTCACTTGTCACTTATGCTCTCATTTATGGTAGAACCAGCACAGTTTTACAAGTTGATAAACAAATTAACTTCAATTTTTTAAAAGTGTGTCTTACCTTTGCTCAATTTCATTGAGAAACACATAATGCTTATCAATGAAGAAAGAGGAGATTCTTTTATTTTCTGGTGGGACTAGAGGAAATCCAATGTCTTTTATATTAATATTGATAGCTCGCGGGACAGTCTACAAATCCAGCTTGATCTAGAGAAGGACTGTGTCCTGAGTAGGACCCTATGCCACAATGCAGAGTTACTCATACATAATATTGTGTAACCCTCCTAAGAGCTCTGGTAAGCCAGCAGGTACTACCCTCATTTTAGGTGAGAAATAGAACATGAAAATATTGTGTTGTTTGTCCATACTATTTATACAGCTTAAGGCTATAATTAAAATTCAAGTGTCTTTATTTATAAAAGCTATACTCTTTCTAAGACACTTTGAAATATTTTTCTAATTATATATTTAATTTTTAATTATTTAATTTTATATACATGAGTGTTTTGCCTGTATGTATGTGCATTGAACACACACACAAACACACATGCTTGTTGTCAATAAAGGCTAGAAGAAAACATTAGATTCTCTGGGGCTAAATTTATAGATATTTGAGAGCTGCCGTGTGCTGCTGAGAATCGAATCCTGGTCCTATGAAACCACAGCCAGTACTCTTACCACTGAGCCATTTCCAGTCCCTTAATTATATTATTTTTAAAGAATATTATTTACTTTAATTTTTTTGGCCTTACTTTAATACTCCTAGTCATAGAATCATAGTCTCACAAATGTACAAGATTTGTTAAGAATTAGATTGTGCAATTTTCCATTAACTCTTATATATATTCATTTGTTCATGTGTTCAGGTTTGTATTTTTTAAAACAAATAATTAATTAGTTGGGCATGGTCTTGGAATAGTCTAGGGTGATCTTGCATTCACAGCAGACCTGCTGAGACTTGCAGTGGTCATCCCCAGTGCTGGGGACCAGGAGCAGCCACACAATAGACTCCTTTCTGTGTATGTTTTAATACATATGGAATCAGGACTGTCTTACAATAAATTATACACAAGTATTCACAATAGTTTGATTGTAGCTTAAATTTTTCTTGATGACTTTTAAACTAATGATGAATTTTCAGTTTCTGGCTTCCTAGAATAACAAAATATGGTACTTTGGTCTACAGTGAAACTCATAAAATTGGGGAAAACACACTAATCTACATTCTTTCTAAGCCTCCCTCCTGAGATGTGCCAAACTTCTTTGAGAATAAAGTCATTCTAGTCTAGTCAAAGGCCTGAGGTTTTTCTCTACTGCCAACTGGTTCTTGGGTCTCTGGGAAATTAAAAACTAAATGAACTATAGTATAATCCCAGTGTATATTCTTCTTGCCTATCTCTTTTTCTGTCATGTTAGTCAAGAGTTGACTGTTTGTTAAGGCTCTCTCCCTATGAAACTTTTTTTTTTTTTTTTTTTTTTGATTTTTTGAGACAGGGTTTCTCTGTGTAGCCCTGGCTGTCCTGGAACTAATTCTGTAGACCAGGCTGGCCTTGAACTCAGAAATCCGCCTGCCTCTGCCTCCCAAGTGCTAGGATTAAAGGCATGTGTCACCACACCCGGCAAAAAAGGTGGCTGGAGAGACAGCCGTGGGTGCTGGGAACGGAACTCCTTTATTTTTGGTTGTGAGCTTAGCCTTTAACAGCTGAGCCATCTCTCCAGCCCCCTATGAAACTTAAAATCTCTTTCAAATCTAAATACTAATTTAGATTTTGATTCATTTTCACTGGCATCCCTACGTAAATATTTATTTATGTAATTAAATAACTTAAGTGGTTTCAATAAAAACTGTCCATGACTTTCTTGTTATTATTCATTTCTATGGAAGGATAGCAAAATCCTTTATTATGTAATTTTCTATGAATACCAAATGAATTAATTAAATACCCAAATTGACCAAATCTGTGTTATTCTGTCAATAGTATTTCAAATCACCGCAGAGCCCTGCCTTCTCTCTTACATCATTTAAAGACTTTCCCCCACTTGTCTAGAAGAAGGTGTTTTTATCCTTACAAAATCTTACAGATTATATCACCAAGAATTATTTTTCTTCTTACACAAAACAGACAATAACGACATCATTTTTTGATCCTGCATGTAGGACAGAGTAGCTCATATCCATGAAGCTCTAATAGAAATAGTTTCCATCACTGAAAGTCACTTGATAGGTGCTGTACTCTCCCAATCCACTCTTTCTTTTTTTTCTGGAAAATTTTATAATTTATGAATTACTAGAAGAAAATCTATATTGCTTACATCTTGATTTTCATCTTTAGGAACAATTTTATTTTTAATACATGTGTCTCTGTATGACACATGAATATGGATGTCTACCAAGGCCAGAAGAGGACATTGGATTCCCTGTAGCTGGAGTTTCAGGTGGTTGTAATCTGCTCCATGTGAGTTCTGAGACCTGTTCTAGAGTCCTCTGCAAGAGCAGTAAGCACATGTGTTCTTAACTGCTAGGCTAAATACATGGTTAAAATACATGGTTTTCCTTAGAATGCTGAATTTGCCCCTAATATATTCTGGGAATGTCATTTTTACATTGATGGTCAACATTTGCATTCACCATCCAGGACAATTGAATCCGTACAGATATACAGTGTTCATAGAAGCCATTGCAGAGACATGATTTAGGCTGACCATGTGGAAATAAACTCAGGTTCTAGACTCAGCCTTTTTTTTCCCCAGGTACTACTTGTTTTGATGCTGGGAACTTAGAACTCTGTGAATGTCATTCGTGTTTTAGTAAAAGTGATTACCCTATGCTATTTTGCAAAGATTAAATGAAATCAAGTATGTAAAGGACCTAGCACAAAGCATAATAACTTCACATGCTTAAAAACTATCACTACTAGTTATAATATTGTACTTAAATATAGCTATGTGATGGACAGACTAGTTAAATGACTAACAGCCATTTCTTCATCCATAAATGGAGGTAATTTTTATTTATTAAAGACTTAAAAATTGTGATACAATTTACAAAAAGTTCCCATTCAAGTGTCTTCACAACATAGATGCTAGGCAAATGTGACTCTTATTTCCTACCACACTCACACATCCATATATCTCACTCCTTGATATCACACACCAGTAACCCACTTGTTTTTTCAACAGCAGTCTTTTCTAAAATCCTCCTGCTTGTGCTGTGCTCTGGTGGAAACTTTTAGTACACGAAGGTCTGAGGAAGTATAGACCTTTGGTTATGGAAGTCATGGGAATGTGGTGAATAACCTTCACTCATCTTCCACCACTGTCACCAAGTGCCATTCCCCAAGTCCCCATGGGCATCTACAGTCTCCAAATTTTAAGAACAGGCCCTTTGACTCTTATAAATATTATCCTTGGAGAGTTCTGTCCTAGTATACTCCCATACTCAGTCCCCATTTTTCTGAGCTGTGATTGCTTTGTTTGTACAAAGTGAAGGGGTCGTGAGACAGAGTTCCGACACTCTCCCTGACCTTCTGAAGGAGAAGCTCTGGGTAAAGTTCTGGATGCTCCCTCTATGAAGCTCTCTAATAAGATGCACTTGCACAGTGCTGCTTACAGGAACTGGGGTTTTCTATTGAGGGCACAATTTGACAGTAATTGTTATTATTATCTCTTTATTAAAAGATCAGCATTCAGACTGCAATTTTCAAGCTTGCCAATTTGACCACAAAGTTCTTAGCAACATTGACAGTCCAATTACATTTGTGCATATTTCTTTCCTGATTTGAATCGAGGCAATTTCCAAGGATGTGAAATCACCGAAGTACCTGTTAATTGACTGGGGCTGGTAGCGGTCTCCCATAACCAGCAACACGGTTGGAGAAGCATTCATGAAATATCATGTAGTATGGCTATTGGAAGCTTTTGATGTTTTTCTTCTACTAAAAGTCCATGGAAATTGATATACATGTACATGAAACTGCTTGGCTGGATGCTAACACCAGGGGATTTCTTCCCATACGATGGCACAGCTAAGAGAGCAAAGCATAGTGAGATAAACCAGTGTCTGGTCAGTTCAGATTTAGAGTTCAATACACTGTGGCTTGTTACCTTAGCAACAATCCATAGTGACCCCAGATGCACTGCAGAGTCATCAATCATAAAAATAATATTAAATCAGCTCTATCATACTATGCTTGGCAGGGCTATAATGCATTTTGCAAAGTTTTGTTTGTTTGTTTTGTTTTGTTTTTCTACTTAGTTTGAACTTCGGTTTTTCTAATTTTTTTTTCCATATAACCAGTATTCTATCGATGACAAGTTAACAGATCTTTCCTCATGGTACACAAAAAGTGCAAACATACATCTTGTTAAGATTTAAAAATTTATCCACTAGTATTACATGCATTGTAAAAAGAAAAGAACATGTTCAAGTTGGCTTGCCACAGAACATTTATTGGGTACCTGTAAGCCACAACTGGATAGTGAGCAGAAAGTCAAGTATCTTTTCCTAAGCCTGAGATGATAATGTCCTGACAAAAAACATCACAAGTAGAAAAGGTGACCCCCAACTCCTTGTTAACCCTTGCAGAGAGACTATTGACTCCAAAACTTGTACTCAGACTTCTAGAGTTTAGTGAAATATCCTTATTGTTAATTTTCATCACTGGCTAGCAATATTAATAAAATTAAGCTTAAAATCTGAGCAGGGGATCACATTCTATAGATTCTAGTTTAATTTATAAATGCCTTTCAGAAATGAGTTGATTTTGTGGTACCCAACTACAGCAATAAATAGAGATGATGCAGAGGTGAGAGTCCACAGCTTGCTTGGCTATTGATTATCTCCAGACATTAATTTCCACCCTTAATTGCCTTGGTTGTCACTCTCACCTCGGTAGTACTTACATATGCCTGAAGTTCAATTTGATCACAACTCTTGGGTTTTGAATTATTTAATACACAGTCAGTTCTAGGAATGCCCTTCATAGCTCATCTAGAGTTGCTTTAAATGAATAACTATAATGTGATCTTTAATAAAGTGGATCTTAAACCACAGACTGTAAAAGTTTACCATCTTTGCAATACTAAGTTATTTTCTCTGCTCATGAAACAGTGTGATAGTCAGATCAGAATCACCCCACTTGCTGCATCTGGATTTTCTAGGGTTTAATTTCCCTTCCTGTGTTGGAGTTTTCCATCTATTATCCTTTGTAGGGCGGGATTTGTGCAAAGATATCATTTAAATTTTGTTTTGTAATGGAATATCTTGATTTCTTCATTTATGTTAATTGAGAGTTTTGCTGGGTATAGTAGCCTGGGCTGGCATTTGTGTTCTCTTAGGGTCTGCATGATATCTGCCCAGTATCTTCTAGCTTTCATCGTCTCTGGTGAGAAGTCTAGTATAATTCTGATAGGTCTGCCCTTATATGTTACTTGACATTTTTCTCTTACTGCTTTTACTATTCTTTGTTTTGTGGATTTGGTGTTTTGACTATTATTTGAAGGGAGGAATTCCTTTTCTGGTGCAATCTTTTTGGAGTTCTGTAGGCTTCTTGTATGTTAATTAGGTATCTCTTTCTTTAGGTTAGGGAAGTTTTCTTCAATAATTTTTTGAAGATAATTACTGGCCTTTTAATTTGGGAATCTTTGCTCTCTTTTATATCTATTATCCTTAGGTTTGGTCAACTTATTGTTTCCTGCATTTTCTGGATGTTTTGGGTTAGGAGATTTTTACCTTTTGCATTTTCTTCGACTTGTTGTGTCAATGTTTTCCATGGTATCTTCTGCACCTGAGATTCTCTCTTCTATCCCTTGCATTTGTTGGTGATGCTTGTGTCTATGACTCCTGATCTGTTTCCTAGCTTCTCTATGTCCAGGGTTGTCTCCCTTAGTGATTTCTTTATTGTCTCTACTTCCATTTTTAGACCCTGGATGGTTTTGTTGAATTCCTTCACCTGTTTGGTTGTGTTTTCCTACTTCTTTAAGGGAGTTTTGTGTTTCCTCTGTAAGTGCTTCTACCTGTGTTCTCCTGTATTTCTTTAAGCAACTTATTTCTGTCTTTCTTAAAGTCCTCTAGCATCATCCTGAGATGTGATTTTTAAATCAGATTCTTGTTTTTCTCTTGTGTTGGCGTATCCAGGTCTTGTTGTGGTGAGAGAACTGGGTTCTGATGATGCCAAGTAGCCTTGCTTTCTGTTGCTTATATTCTTGCTCTTGCCTCTTGCCATCTGGTTATCTCTAGTATTAGCTAGTCTTGCCTCTGACTGTGGCTTGTCCCTCCTGCAAGTCTATGTGTCAGTACTCCTGGAAGACCAGATCTTTCCATGAGGAATTTGGGTATGGAGAGCTGTGGCAAGAGGTCAGCTTCAGGGTACAGACAGAAACTGGAAGGATCCTGTCCCTGGCTGTTCCTTAGTTCCTGTTTCCTGATGGTTCTGGGTGGGTCCCTTTTGGGCCAGGAATTTGAGCAGAAGTGGTGGTAGACATGGGAGACCAGGTCTCTCCAGGTGGTATTTGTTTATGGAGAGCTGTACCACAGGATCATCTCCGGTGTTGTGGCACAAGATCAGCTCCAGATCCAGAGAAGAACCAGAAGGCAGCCACTCCATTCTTAAGTCGCTGTCCAGAATAATGGAAGTATATATCCATACAAATGTTGGTCCACCAAAATCTAAGAAGATAAGTTAAGGAGGATCTTTATTTATAAACATTTCATTTCTTTGTAATTTACAAGTTATTTGTTATATCTTTGTTATAAAAATTGTCTATTGTATTCCCAGTTTTGATGCAATTTAGCTAAAAGACAAAGATTCATTATCTAAATTCATTTTGATTCAAATATATTCATTGTATAAGGTTATGGGTTTCATCAAAACGTTTTGATACAAGTATTAATTCTCCTATCCTCTCATTTCGCAAGTTTTGTTTTACTTTCCTGAAAGTAGTCTTCCCTCCCCTCCATTTCCCCCTCTCTTCCTTCCTTATATATATCTTTCCTTTCTACCTTACTTTTGAGATACCATCTTAATAGTGTTGGCTACGCTGGTTCTTGTTTTGTAGCCCAAATTTTCTTCAATCTTTTGGCATCTTTCTTCCTCAGATTCCCAAGTACTAGGGCTAATAATGCATGTATCCTTCTTTCTCTTCTCTTCCCCCATTCCCTTCTCATTTTTTCTTTTTGTTCTTCATATTTTTGTCGCATTTTATTATGAGTCTTTAAGGATTAGTCCCTTATCATTCTAAGTTATGGTTGCATAAGGAGTTTTGAATGTCATTCTTTCTTTCTGATATTTGTATTATGATATTTAAAAAACATAAAAATATGTATCTCAGGGAAAAGATAATGCAGGAAACTAGGGAATACTGGAGGGTAAACAGCTTACTTGAAAGTACTAACTTTATTTGAAAAGGATTAAATTCAGATGGCATCAGAGCCATAGGAAGGTTTATGCTCTCTTCATAAAGCTGTTGTTTATAATTTCAAGTCAGAGTAAATGTTTCATTTCAGTGATTGCTCAGAATGATTTTACTGCTTTAAAAAGTAAATTTATTTGCTCTATTTCACTTTCCTGTGGAGAGCCGGTACGTGCTGCGAGCAATCACATGCGTGCTGCCAGTAATCTCTGAGGAGAGCCGTGTGTGCCGCGAGCAATCGCCATTATAAGATGGCGCGGGCCTCCGCTGTGCCTAACTAGTAAACAAGCCTTGTACGCAGGTGCGAGAGTGAATTCACTCCTAGTCACTCCCATTCTCGGGGTGTAATAGTGGGGTGATGGGCAAGCAACGAATCGGGAGCTGTCACGCCATATCAGGTGCTGAAACGTCACGCTGCGGGTTATAAAAGCAGCGCCATTTTCCCGGTTCGGGATCTTCCTGAGAAGCAAGCAATAAAGCTTTTGCCGCGGAAGATTCTGGTTTGTTGCGTCTTTCTTGCCGGTCGAGCTGGACGCAATAAGTGGCGCCGAAGAACCCAGGAACTGTCATCACACCGGCGCAAGGAAGATCCCTCGTTCGCGGGGCAGAATCAGAACCGTGGGACAAAAGGCTCTACAAGGTACGTACAATCTTGAAATTTCTTCAGAGTTAGAAGCCCTTTTGATTGTTTGCACGGCGATTACACTTTTCCTTTCGGTTTCATTTTGTTTCCACCACTGGAACTGCTGACTGGTTCTTAGTCGCGGTCAGGCCTGGACAGCGCCTGGACAGTGACCAATTTCAGTCGCGGTCAGGCCTGAACAGCGGCAGTATGGGAATCTCCCATTCTTACGCTCCCAGCCTTACGCTTGGTCTTGAAGCAGTGTGGCCTAAAAATCACCACTAAGACCTTAGAGGGATTTGTCAGAGAGATAGACCGTGTCGTACCATGGTATGCTTGCTCAGGGTCATTAACTGTCGCCTCTTGGGACAAACTGAAAGGAGATCTAGTTAGGGAACAGCAGAAAGGCAAACTTAAAGCAGGGATTATGCCGCTATGGAAATTGGTGAAATCGTGTTTAACAGATGAGGATTGTCAGCAAATGGTAGAAGCGGGGCAGAAAGTTCTGGACAAAATTCAAGAAAGTCTATCAGAGGTAGAGCGGGGAGAGAAAGTAAAAGTAGAGAGGAAACAAAGTGCACTGAAGAATTTAGGCCTTTCCACGGGCCTTGAGCCTGAGGAAAAGAGATATAAAGGAAAGAATGCCTTGGGAGAGATAAGAAAAAGGGATGAAAAGGGAGAGAAGAAGGGAGATCGAGCTGGAGAGGCACATAAGGAAAGGAGCCTCTACCCGCCACTGGTTGAATTTAAGCAGCTAACTCTTAGTAACTCAGAACCAGATGAAGGAATTAGCGCCTCTGAAGAAATGGACTCGGAGGAGGAAGCAGTTCGTTATAAGGGAGAAAGGTACCAGCAAGATAAAATGTAAGCTACTCAGCCCAGAAAAAGGCAAAAAGCGGCTGGTGAAAGCCAGCTTGCTGCTTGGCCTCCGGACTGTCGGCTTCAGGGTCCTAGTGTACCTCCGCTTTATGTGCAGAAGTAGTGGTCAATTTTTACCTACTCCTCATGTAGGGGTAAACCCTCGTGGCGTCAGGCCATTACAGGTCTGGCAAATGGATGTCACTCATATTTCCTCCTTTGGGAGAAGTCAATATTTACATGTTTCTATTGACACCTGCTCTGGTGTAATGTTTGCCACACCTTTAACAGGTGAAAAAGCCTCTCATGTTATACAGCACTGCCTAGAAGCGTGGAGTGCTTGGGGCAAGCCCACAATTCTTAAAACGGATAATGGGCCAGCATATACTTCTACTAAATTTCAACAATTTTGTCATCAAATGGATGTCACTCACTTGACTGGCCTTCCTTATAATCCTCAAGGACAAGGCATTGCGGAACGTGCCCACCGCACACTCAAATCTTATCTTATAAAACAAAAAGGGGAGTTGATGAGACTCTGCCCTCAGTGCCAAGAGTAGCGGTATCTATGGCACTCTTTACACTTAATTTTTTGAATCTCGACGAGCAGGGACACTCTGCAGCTGAGCGACATAGCTCAGACCCTGATAGACCAAAAGAAATGGTCAAATGGAAGGATGTTTTAACTGGTCAGTGGAAAGGCCCGGATCCTATCTTAATCAGATCCCGGGGAGCTGTTTGTGTTTTTCCACAGAGTGAAGACAACCCATTTTGGCTGCCGGAACGACTCACCCGCAGGATATTCATCAAGGATGGTGCAGAAGATGCTGACCTCCCGAGGACTGTTCCTGATCCTGACAATGCTGAACTTGTCTCAGGTTCCTAGTATAATGGGCGAGCAGAGATGGGCTATTCTCTCAACTTTCCCTAAACCAATGCCAGTTCTCCATGATGCTATAGTTTTTCCAAAATTCTTTACTACTGATAAAACAGTGGATTTGCCATATTTACCCTATGATCCCACCCGAGCACCATTAGGAGAAAATCGCTCTTTACTAGAACAGGGTTCTTTATGTTTTCAAATTAATGGACCAGGAAATTGTATCAACCTCACAGCCCGAGCTTTGGGGAAGTTTAATGAGCATCGAGGAGGTTGGGTGAGCACAACCCAAGATACTTCCAATGTAGATATAACCTTTACAAATCGGACCTTTTGGCAGGAGGTAAATTGGGTTAATGGTACATTTCTACCACCTAACTTTTCAGACAAAGAACGTCCACACCAACCAAAAATGGCCCCTCATTGTAGTTTGGAAGATGAAGGGCTGATCCTGCCTTGGTCTGATTGTCATTCCTCCATCACTCATTGGGCAGATCAGAGTAAAACTTTTTCCTTTTCTCCCAACATGATAGATGACCCAGAGAAGGAATTTGTTATGAAAAGGGGACTTTTCATACAGGACTTTAGAATGCATCCCTTTCACAAGTGGGTGCTTTGTGGAGTCAATGGCAGTTGTACAGAACTCAATCCTTTGATTTTTATCCAGGGAGGAGCAGTTGGAAAGGCTTCTTTTACTGGCATCTCAAGATTTGCTCAGTATTGGGGAATACATGATGCCTCCCAGGACTCTTATGGATATACTAATACCAGTGTAGAGATCACTGGGTTCAATAAAACTTTGGTAAACCAGATTATTTATCCATCTACCCCAGTCTGTGTTTACCCCCCTTTCTTGTTTATTCTTTCAAATGATTCATTTGAAGTCTGTTCCAATGATTCTTGTTGGATTTCTCAATGTTGGGATGTAACAAAGAACACCCGTGCCATGGTGGCACGGATCCCACGTTGGATCCCTGTTCCGGTGGAAACACCCTCCACCTTATCTATGTTTCGACAAAAGAGAGATTTTGGCATTACTGCTGCCGTGATCATAGCAATTTCAGCCAGTGCAGCTGCTGCTACAGCTGCAGGGTACGCTATGGTTAGTGCGGTTCAATCAGGCACAAAATTAAATCAGCTTTCAGCAGATCTGGCTGATGCCATCACTGTCCAAACTTCTGCTACTACCAAGTTAAAGGGAGGGCTGATGATTTTGAATCAGCGCCTTGACCTGGCGGAGGAACAGATAGGTGTTCTATACCAGATGGCCCAGTTGGGTTGTGAAAGAAAACTGGAAGCTCTGTGCATTACCAGTGTCCAATATGAAAATTTTACTTATGCAGCTAATCTGTCTAGACAGCTTTCTTTATATCTTGCAGGAAACTGGTCTGAAAGATTCGATGAGACCCTTGAGGCCCTGAGAGCGGCCGTTCTAAAGATCAACTCGACACGAGTGGACCTGTCATTGACAGAGGGCCTCTCCTCCTGGATTTCATCTGCCTTTTCTTATTTTAAGGAATGGGTGGGGGTAGGTTTATTTGGCGTTGCCACCTGCTGTGGATTTGTGGTCATGCTCTGGTTGGTTTGCAAGCTCAGAACCCAACAAACACGTGACAAGGTTGTGATAACTCAAGCACTTGCTGCCATCGAGCAAGGGGCCTCCCCTGAAATCTGGCTATCTATGCTAAAAAATTAATTGACATTGGTGGCTGGCCTCTTTTATAGAGTTCGCCCTAGGTCATTTAGTAGTTAATGTCATATAGCACTGCGGTATCCAGGGACGGGCAACTTTCCTCATGCACAGATCAACCTAAGACACGGGGCCCGGTGGCGATAGGGTTACCCTATGACAGGAAAGGCTGTGACATTGGAGGAACGACCTAAGACAGGAGCCACAGCGGATGGGCATAATTACACAGGCCTAGACCAGCCTTAAATTTTAATAAAATTAAAAGGGGGAGATGTGGAGAGCCGGTACGTGCTGCGAGCAATCACATGCGTGCTGCCAGTAATCTCTGAGGAGAGCCGTGTGTGCCGCGAGCAATCGCCATTATAAGATGGCGCGGGCCTCTGCTGTGCCTAACTAGTAAACAAGCCTTGTACGCAGGTGCAAGAGTGAATTCACTCCTAGTCACTCCCATTCTCGGGGTGTAATAGTGGGGTGATGGGCAAGCAACGAATCGGGAGCTGTCACGCCATATCAGGTGCTGAAACGTCACGCTGCGGGTTATAAAAGCAGCGCCATTTTCCCGGTTCGGGATCTTCCTGAGAAGCAAGCAATAAAGCTTTTGCCGCGGAAGATTCTGGTTTGTTGCGTCTTTCTTGCCGGTCGAGCGGGACGCAATACTTTCCTGAGACCAAAGTCCTGATAAGAAACAACTTAAGAGGAGTGAGGTTTAATGAGCTTATAGTTTTAGGTGATTCCATTCATCACAGCTGGGAAAGACTTGAGGCAGGGTGAGGGCATAGATTGTATTTCTTTTACAAAAATGCAGGCTCACCCCAACTTACTCACTCACTCTAGTAAGCTTCCAACCCTTGAAGTTTCCACAACTTTTAAAAAGAATGCTATAAACCTAAAACTGACCATTCAAATACATGACCCATGGAGAGGCTCGACATACAATCTAAGATACTGACCATTTTAGCTATTTGTTGTCTTCCTAAGATTTTTATCATTTGTAAGAAACCAAAAGGTCCAATTGCTATAATTTGATTTTTTAGAAGTTTTTGTGCTAGAATGTTCATCATATAGTATATAGTACGATACTGTTGATGGTTTGAAAATACTTATGTCTATAAGTAACCACTTAATAGTTGCATAACACTAAATAGTTTACTTAACTTTTTGAGAACTAATTTCCTCATATGTGAAGGGCTGCTTTGAGAAAGAAATAGAACAATATATGTAACATTGCCAATTGTTCATAATAATGGTCAAATAAATGCAGGGATAGTTCTTATAAGTATCATGTATTGTTATGTCAGGTTGGTATAATTTAGTATAATGAACAGCATTTTACATAGTAAAGAAATCTTTTATGCAAATTTAATCTTAGCAGTCAAAGTCATATACTACTCTTAGATCAATTTTCTCTTGTCTTCCAACAGTTAGCTGTTTTTGTTACTTGAAACAATGACACACTCTCAGTGATTGGATCACAAGTTATAGCTTTTAAGACTAAGTAATGTAAGATGAAGGATGAATTACCTTTTTAGGTTTCTTGAATTGTGGAAGATCTCAATTGGAATTTGTGGCTGCCTTGTAGTACAGGAATCTCTTTGTATTAGGGGAAACCTCTCCTAATACAGAGAATTTGAGTATTTTTCGGATTAAATTTTATTTGTGTTTATCTCAATGTTCCAGCACAACCAAAAGTGTTGTCTCATTGTATCCAAAGAAGACACTTAGATGTTTTGTGTGCTTTGATTTTTGGTTTGAAACATATGATCAATGTATTAAAAATTCTTGACTTCTTGGTTTTCTTTGCTCTAAAATCATGAACGTGTTTCTGGATAATAGATTAATCCCTTCAACCTTTGAATCTTGATATAATTTTCTAGAATATTTCCAGTCAGTCTTTGATTTATTATTCATCAATTATAATATTAGTATATCTAAGCTTTTAGAACATCTCAGCTTTTTGATATTTAAAATTAGAGCAAAATACCCTAAAAGATGAGTTTTAAAAAACATGTGAGACTACTCAAAGAATCAAAACAGTCACTTAAAATTTGAAAATACAATAAACTATTTTGTAAAACTAGAAATTGAACTTGGTCAGAGTCCTTTTTTAAAGTCTCATTTTACGTATATTAACTCTCATTCAACTTGAAGGTCATCCATCATTTAAGAAAAACATTATAGTTAAATAGGCGACCTAGAGGTTTAGAAATTGGGTCTTTCAATTCTTGTGTAGAGTGAGTTATTATTTTTAATGATCTAAAATTGCTCACCATTTAGGTTTTAACATCTGTGAATGACTATAAAAGCTAAATTACCCTTTAGATTTTCTTTTCCATTCCTATCATGTCTGATTTATACTTTAGAGTGATTGGATGTACCATGTGGTAGTGTAAACCATTGATTGGAGTTACATCTAATATGACATTTAATTTAATCAATGTCCTTTAATGAATACCCATTACATGCTCTGCATGAAGTTTGACAGTGGGAATAACAAGGCACTTAAGGTAAGACACTTTCTAAGTATAGGGGCTGTCACTTGAGATAACTAGTTGATTTGATCTGTTTTCAAAAACAATCATATTAATCAATGGGGAAATCCATTATCCAAACTTGTATAAACACAGTGGTAGAATTACTTCACTAGTCCTTTCTCTCTTGATTGGCTGTTTTGGCAATGTAAACAGACAGCCTAAGAAGGTTGGAAAGAGTGAAATTTTGGTCCATGCTTTTCCTACTTCCAGATGTAGTTTGATGGCTGCTGAAGTGAAATAATGTTTGAGTAGACAGGCTGGCAGTAAAGAAAAGAGAGCATTACAGAAGCGTGGCATGCACTTTGGAGGTTGAAATTTCATGATGAATTGGATATGGAACTGTCTTAGTCAAGGTTTCTATTCCTGCACAAACATTATGACCAAGAAGCAAGTTGGGGAGGAAAGGATTTATTCAGCTTACATTTCCACACTGTTGTTCATCACCAAAGGAAATCAGGACTTGAACTCAAGCAGGTCAGGAAGCAGGAGGTGATGCAGAGGCCATGGAGGGATGTTACTAGCTTGCTTCCTCTGCCTTGCTCATCTTGCTTTCTTATAGAACCCAAGAATACTAGCCCAGAGATGGCTCCACCCACAATGGACCCTCTCCCCTTGATCACTAATTGAGAAAATCCCTCATGGATCTCATGAAGGCATTTCCTCAACTGAACTCATTTCTCTGTGGTAACTCCAGCTTGCGTCAAGTTGACACAAACCAGCCAGCACAGGATCTGAGGATAATGGAAAAGTCATTGGACTTCCCGATGAGTATGTTCAGAAAGAAGCTGAATGAGTCTACCTCAAGGAGGAGAGAGGGAGAATCTGGAAATAAGGAGGTTATTAAGGTTCTACTGAGGTACCTCAATATCCATGCTGAAATTCTGGAGAGCATGGTTTACTCCTTAGAAAGTAACTCATATGTCCAGGTTTGTAGAACAGAAAAAAATATAAACAGTGTAGTCAGAAAATGTATGCTGCTTAATTTCACGTCTTATTTTTTTTGTGTGTGTGTCACCTTGAACACTTAATCATTTTGTGCTGGAATTTGAATAAAATTATACATGCAAACATCTGGAATAGTCTTATATATACAGCACCCCTCTAATGATGTAAGATCTCATCAATCTAAGTTGTTAATTGTATAGGTCTCAAGAAGGGCAACAAATACAAAAGAAAGCACTTATACATTGTCATAAACTTAAATGGGAAAATTAAATTTATATATTGAAAATGTGAGGAAACTATGAAATACTTTAGAATGGCAAAAAATGTGTGCCATGTACTCTTTGGGTTATTGTTACTTTTTGCTATCTTTAAGAGTCTTTTGGTTGTGTAACGTATAGAAAGATTAGTGATATAAATGATTTTTGATTATTGAAATGGCAATGAATTATTCTAAAAAAGAGTTATTAGGTCATCATTTCTGATTTTCCCTATATCCACCTTACAAATCCCTTGAATTGGTTGCAAGCTATCTCTGACTCCTTTGTTCATTAATGAGTTAAATAAGATCTTGCTTTCTTGTGTTTATATTATGTTTTTATTAACTATCACTCTGCCTTTACAAATTATTTTTCGTAAAAACGAAAAATAATTCCTTGCCTAGAGAGATGACTCAGTGGGTAAATTCCTTACCTTGCAAAGATGATGACCTGTGTTCAATCCCTAGAAACCGTAAAAAACGGTTTGCATGATATGCACTTTTAATCCCAGTGATCATAAGGCTAAAAAAACCATCAACTTTGAAAGTTTCCTGGGAGTCAGTGGTCAGCCCTCCAAGATTACTTGATGATCTCCAGAGTAGTGACAGACTGACAGACTCCCATCCTACCTCCCACTAAAACAAAGGTGAATAGATTGTGAGGAGGAATATCTAAAGTTTTGTTTTGGATTCCACAGGTATCCACACACACATATATATGCATCCACATACACAAAGACCCTTCAAATTGAACATTATTTTAAAAATCCAGGACAGTAAAGGTAGAAGTTACTTATTTAATTTGAAGATGGAATAAATGATAACCATCACTGGACCTGTGTCATAATTATAATATAATAAAATTATTGAGATATTTTGGTGCCTTAAATATTGCTTGAATATTTCATGTGAAACCCTTAAGCAAGGTAATGGATGTTTTGAAAAGAAAAAATAAATAAAAACCTCAATTTTGTTTTGAAAAACATTAAATTAATCTAAGTACAATGAATTTCTTTACTACAAACTCTAAGAGTTTTTTGTTTGTTTGTTTGTTTTGTTTTGTTTTAATGTGATAGAGGGGAGGGAGAGAGGAGTGAGGGGGAGGATACCAAATATTTTAAACTTATGCTGGTGTGGATTTTCTCTTCCTTTTATTTTGAAGCCTTAAAATTAATCTTGCATTTGCATGCAACCAAACAGAATTGTCTTAAAAATATAGTGTAAAGGAAAGCCTGTGCAATTTCTACTAATAGTCTGAAGTAGAGAGAGGCATGTGGTGGAATTTTTCCTTCCAGACACTGTTTTCCTTGTCCATAGTGAATGTGAGTCTTGCCGGGAGTGACAACAGTGGCAGGAACCTGTCCATCTGAACTTGATCTTTGATGAGACCATCTTGGCATGACCATGACTCTCATAATGAACACCATAGATATTTAAAAATAATTTAAAAGGCATAATACTTTTATCCTTTAAATATAAGACCTATAATAAAATTTCTATTATAGCTAAGCTACATCCATTACTTCAATATCAAAAGTTTATATGCTTCTAGTGATCTATGAAACAGTGTGAGGGACAGAGGGGAAGCACAAAGATGGTCATCTATTAAGATTACAATCAAGATCCATTAGATATGCACTCAATGATAAGTAGATATTAGCCCAGAAACATAGAACACTTAAGATACAATTTGCAAAACACAAGAAAATCAAGAAGAGGGAAAACCAATGGGTGGATATTTCATTCCTCCTTAGAAGAGGGAACAAAATACCCATGAAAGGAGTTACAGAGACAAAGTTTGGAGCTAAGACTAAAGGATGGACTATCCAGAGAATACCCCACGCGGGGATACATCCCATAATCAACCACCAAACCCAGACACTATTGCACATGCCAGCAAGATTTTGCTGAAGGGACCCTGGTATAGCTGTTTCGTATGAGGCTATGCCAGTGCCTGGCAAATACAGAAGTGGATGCTCACAGTCATCTATAAGGTGGAACACAGGGCCCCCAATGGAGAAGTTAGAGAAAGTACCCAAGGAGCTGAAGGGGTCTGCAACCCTATAGGTGGAACAACAATATGAACTAATCAGTACCCCCAGAGCTCATGTCTCTAGCTACATATGTAGCAGAAGATGGCCTAGTTGGCCATCACTGGGAAGAGAGGCCCCTTGGTATTGCAAACTTTATATGCCCCAGTACAGGGGAACACCAGGGCCAAGAAGCAGGAGTGGGTGGGTAGAGGAGCAGGATGGGGGGAGGGGGAGGATATAGGGAACTTTCAGGATAGCATTTGAAATGTATATAAAGAAAATATCTAATAAAAAAAATCAAGATCCAACCAGGTGATAGTGCAGGCCTTTAATCCCAGAATTCCGGAGGCAGAGGCAGGTGAATCTCTGAGGTCAAGCCCAGCCAGGTCTACACAAAGAAATCCTGTCTGAGAAAAACAAAAACCAAAAAACAAAAGACAAAAGAAAACTAAAATTCCCCCAAAACAAAAACAAAAAGAAAGAAAGAAAGAAAGAAAGAAAGAAAGAAAGAAAGAAAGGAAGGAAGGAAGGAAGGAAGGAAGGAAGAAAATGAAAATCAAAAAGGAAAAGTACTCAAAGTCCTAACATCATTTGTCCTGAGAAGCCTTAAAACACATTGAGATAAAAACAATAATATATACATACACATATAGTGTTTCTTTCTCTTTTTCTTTTTGAGAGAGGGCTTTTCTGTATAGCCCTGGCTGTCCTGGAATTTGGAGATCCATCTGCCTCTGCCTCTCAAATGCTGGGAGTAAAGGTGTATGCCACCACTGCCTGGCAATACTATCTTTTCCTGAAATGTAAATTAAAGAGCTGAGGCTGTACTTCAGCAGTAAAGTGCTTGCCTAGCATGCACAAGTCCCTATGTTCAATTCCCAACACCACAAACAGGAAAAAATTACTAGTGTTACTAATAAATAACATTGTAAACTGCAAATTAAAACAAGCAAACAAATGACAAACAAAACAAAACCATACAGCATTCTATTATGAAAGTATTCATGTAAGCTGCACAAACTGCTTCACAATTCTTTCAGGAGTCTCTATTTAAACTACTAATTTAATGAATCTAAAATGTTTTAGTAATCCATTTTTAGATGACGTGTGTGTGTGTGTGTGTGTGTGTGTGTGTGTGTGTGTGTATGTGTGTGTGTGTGCATGTGCGCATGCATGCAGTTTTTGTTGTTGTTGTTGTTGTTGTTGTTGTTTTGAGATAGGGTTTCTCTGTATAACTCTGGCTGTCCTGGAACTCACTTTGTAGACCAGCCGACCTCAAACTCAGAAATCCGCCTGCCTCTGCCTCCCAAGTGCTGGGATTAAAGGCGTGTGCCACCACTGCCCGGCTACTGTATGCACATATTCATGTGAATGCACACTTCTGTACAGATAAGCATGTATATACATGATTTTGGAGGCCAAAGGTCCATGCTGGATGTCTTCTTTAACTTTTCTCTCCCTTTATTTTTTGAAACAGGGTCTCACACTAAACCTGAAACTCAGGAGCTCCATGGGTCCTCCTGTCTCTGTCCCTACACTGTTCCAATTATACATGAGTAATGCCATGCCTGGGCTTTTTCATTGGTTCAGGGAATCCAAATTCAGGTCCTATGATAGTGTAGTTAGCATTTTACAGATTGAGATATCTCCCTAACCCCCTTGATCACATTTTAGGCAATTAAAACACAGCCTAAATATACATTACTATAAAGGAGTGACGGAAATGGCCTTTCTCCTTAATGGAATGGGGTAGATTTGGGTTTAGCACTGATGAGATGTTAGAGAATGTTAAGAGTAGAAACTGATCTCTTCACTCAAGGACCATGAGGTCTGACTGAAGAGTTAACAGTGTGTTACAAAAAGATGAGTTAGAAAACAAAGCAAAGGGGATATAAGCAAGGGAGAAGGAGAGGGGCCATGGTCAGAGCACACGAAGAAAGGAACTTGGGCAAGGTGCCATAGTGATCAGACAGATGAGCTGGAAAGTGGGAGAATTAGAGGAGATCAGGAAAATTCCAAAGATGTTATTCTAGTCAGGTGTCTTGCTGAGTATGTAGTGCTATGGAGGTGGCAGAGAGAAAAATAAAAGACAGAGTTCTTCATATAACCAAGGGTTCATGCTTGTGAATAATGGCAAACAGTTAGTGTGGAGCACACTGACGTCTGATGGAAAAGTCAAAAAATTTTGGTATTTCTTATGGTTCTACTAAGTCACTAAAACTGAAGGATCTTTTGGCAAATTCTACCAGTTTAAAATAGAATATTATTGATTCATTTTATATATTTTTATATATGTTTTAAAATCACAAGTCCAGATATTTTGGGAGGGATTCAAGTCTGTGCTATTTTACAGAGAGTAGACTTTTCAAAGCAATTTATTTCTTCTCTGTATCCATGATACAGAGAAGTGAGTCAGTCTCTTTTCTCTCTCTCTCTCTCTCTCTGTCTGTCTGTCTTTGTCTCTCTCTCTGTCTCTCTCTGTCTGTCTCTGTCTCTGTCTCTGTCTCTGTCTCTCTCTCTCTCTCTGTCTCTGTCTGTGTGTCTCTCTTTCTGTCTCTCTCTGTCTGTCTCTGTCTCTGTCTCTGTCTCTCTCTCTCTCTGTCTCTCTCTGTCTTTGTCTGTGTGTCTCTCTCTCTTTCTGTCTCTCTCTGTCTGTCTCTGTCTCTGTCTCTGTCTCTGTCTCTGTCTCTCTGTCTCTCTGTCTCTCCTCTTTGGCTTACTTTTTACTTTTTTTGTCCTTCCTGCCCTCCTTCTTTTATTTGTTTCTTCCTTTCATATTTTGAGACAGGGTCTCATATAGCCCAAGATGGCCGTATGTACAGTGTGACTGAGACTTCCCTTGAACTCTTAATCTTTCTTTTTGCTTCTGTTGACTAAATTCTGAAAAATGCATATGCATTCCCAGGCTCAGATTTAAGTGTTTGTAATTATTCTTGGTACACCTTATTTTTACAAAAACTGTTAATTAGCTGACAAAAATCTGAAAAATATATGTGAAGTGGGAGGTAGACTTTTTAAAAGAACACTTCATTGATTTAAAAAAAATAATTTGTGTGTTGAGTTCAGACACAGATGCCACAGTGAGCCTCTAGAAGTCATATAGATAACAACTTTGAGACATTGGGCCTTGCCTTGCACATTTGATTTGAGGCAAGGTCTCTCTTGCTCTTATGAAGTGCAGTGCATTACATGTTAGCTGGCCATCAAGATTCTGGCTGATTCTCTTGTCTTTGACTCCCATCTCCCAAAAGGACTGTTGTGATTAAAGATGCTTGCTGTTACACCCAGATTTTTATGTAGGTTCCAGGGATTGATCTTGGAATATAACACTTGCACAGCAAGCTCTTGAATCCCTAGCCATCTTTCCTGTGTAGAAGGTGAGTTTTATTTCAGCAGTGCTGAGTATATACTGTTGGCTCTGGTAGAGTTATTTTTCCAGTCCCCAGTCTTGCTCTGAGCTCAGGAGGCTAACCTTCAGAAATTGTTTCCTGTTTGGGCAGTCAATAGTCCCCTAGCTTTCTGACTTCTTGCAGAGTTTAAGGAAGGGAAGTAGATAACAGAAACCTTGGAATGTGGAATGCGGGGTACAATCAGGTAAGAATTTATTCTCTACCTCTCTCCCTGCCCCAGTAACTTGTATTCCTGTTTCATAGACCAAATTTTCTCTTGAGATGCTCTTTTTCTTCTCAACATTCTGGAATTTACCTGTTTTAGCTTCAAGTCTCAAGAGCAATAGTTTTCTGCTATTGCAAATCTGAGTCCAGTATCATCATTTGTTGTCAGCGTTTAACACTGTTGCACTACAAGAGACAATTCCCTTGAAAATGCCTCAGTGGAACTTGAGAGCAGAGTTTCTATTTCCTGCTATAACTCTGGCAGTGAGAACATGTTTCACTCAAATGGATTTTAAAAAATTCAGTAAGTTGAGTCTACCAAACTAAGTTTTACTAAAGACATGATTGTATTCAAATGTATTTGTCACCATATTTTTTAGAGATCAATTCACCCGATAGCATATTGAAAATTGTGGATGTCGGGCGTGGTGGCACACACCTTTAATCCCAGCACTCGGGAGGCAGGCGGATTTCTGAGTTCGAGGCCAGCCTGGTCTACAAAGGGAGTTCCAGGACAGCCAGGGCTATACAGAGAAACCATGTCTCGAAAAACCAAAATGAAAAAAAAAAAAAAGAAGGAGAAAAAAAAGAAACTTGTGGAATAGTCACTATGCACTCATTATTGATATATGATATCAGTATAAGCAGTTTCTATTCCCAAGATATGATATTATTAAAACATTAATATCAATGTAAACAGATGAATGCTAACACAAAGGAGCCATATATTCTCAACCTCTGAGATGTGTTAAGATATATATTAGTTCATGTTTTGGACATCTTCACAAACCTGTGCATATAGGTTATTTTCTGTACGCAGAGTATTGGGATTATTGTTCCTAAAAGCATCATTTTGTATTTTTCTATGTGTGAAGTAAATGTACTATAATTGTAGTTCAGAGCTTTAGATCATTCATTGTCATTATACATGCTAAAATATAGGACTCGCAGAAGACAAAGTGGCACAGTGTTATATAAGGAAACACTAGTTCATAAACTCACTGAGAGTGACTCCCAACCACTGTAGCTGGAGCTCCTGGGGCATCTAATAACACTGCTCTCAACAGGCACCAAGCCTCAAGTGCACAAAGTCACACTCAGACATGAAGGTGACCAAGTAATCAACCATAAAAAAATCTTCAAAAATATAAATAATAAGAGCTATTAAATTATGGATCACTCAGAACTTCAGGCTGGCTCTCCCTTATCATCTGAGAAGGACCTGGGTCCTTCTGTAAAGGTGGATTCTCTTCCTTTGGGGCATTAGAATACTATATTGATTCCTGCTTCACTGAGCTTATGTGAAAAAGTTATATGAATGAATGTTAAACTCTGTGCAGACATAATTATCACATTTGTCATAATTGAAAATGGCACATATATTAAAAAGCTCTGTCAATTTTTTGCTGTGATAATATTCAAACTAAAATAGGTTATTTTTCAATTTTTTCTAGATAAACATTTTTGCCTGTTTCAAACTTTTAAGGGAAAGGACATAAAAATGGAGATTAAACCAGGTGTTCATCTTGCAAACTTTCCAGTAGAACTAACATCACCATTCTTGCTTCCATATAAACACTATGGATCATTGGTTCTGATGGAAATGCTTACATAGACTATATTATAGCTGTCAACCATACAGATGGGAAGAAAGACAGCATTATGATTAATCTCAAGTAAGAGTATCCCGAGATTCAGTTTCCTGATAATTTTGTTTCTATCTAAATCTCTTCTTGGGATAATATAAAATATAGTACTATAAAAATTATAGGTTTTACATAATCTATTCATGGCATAGTGCTATTTTGTTTTCTTTCATGTTACCTAAGAACGGACGATCCAATGGCACCGAAGTTTGTTGTTGATGATAAAGCTATAAGTGACAGTTACAGAAAACATCTGAGAGTCACTTTTCTCTAAAAGACATTATGGTCAGGGAAGGAAAATTCACCTAGAGTATCAGTTTGTTTGTCATCAGTTTTTCTCCATTTCACAAGAATTGTTTCAGCTAATAAGAGACTCGTCAATACTTCAAAAATCTTTCCATCGTCGAATTAAATAAAAACCACAGTTCTTCAGCAAATGTAACCATTAAACTAACAGTCATCATTCTTCATACCTCCAGTTTTAGTATTAAAAATATCATGGCAGTATGAGCAGTTAGAGGAAACAAACAGAATTTGCAAGAGGCGCCCAGGGAGGGTAGTAATATGCATACCTTTATGCATTTAGCTCAATGGTTCATTTCAAATTTAGCTTTTCAATTCATCTGTCTCCAGGTGTCCTCAATTTCATATCACAATCTAATTTTTTCATAGAATTTCATGTCATTGGAACATCTGAGAAAATAAAATTTCACTCTGTCAAATTGCAGTTTCAGTGAGCATACTAGTCTTATTTTTCTACAGAATGTCCTGGCTTTGACTTCTAGGAGGTGTTTTTAAGTTATTAACAGATTGTTTCTGTTGTGATACTTACACAAAGCCTATTATTTGAGGGTTTCCTCTGTGTTGCTACATTAATCTCCATTGTAGTAAAGATGAGCCATCTGTATGTCACCAGTCAGAATTCACAAAATGCTTGTGTTTTCCTTGATAATTTATGTTCAGTAAATAATCAAATTTCATGGTATGTGGTGATTGATTATTTATTGAAACAATCCATTCTCCAAATCAACCATTTGACCAAATAGAACAGTGCACTATCTTGTAGACATATAAACCAGATAGCAATAGAATTAATAGGACCTAAGATAATAGGAACAGTTATGAATCAAAAATCCAACAAACAAAAGTATTTGCTGCTACATTATTAATAAAGCCATATTATTGTTTTGGACTTCCAAAAGATATGAAAGCTTCTCATACATGTTATTCTGATGGTTCAAGATTTCTGCTCTTCCTTTTGGTTTCATTCCCTTGGCATTTTCATTTTCCTGAAATTCTTGTTGAAACATCTACTCTATCTTGCTATTCTTTGCTTAAGTTTTCATGAGGAGTTTCCATATATTACCTCCAAATATCACTGTATTGTCAATATCAGTATCATGAAAATTAAGGGTGGGAATAACTGTCAAATTTCCACTCTGACCTGTAAGTGATGATGGATAAAAGAGACTCTTATTGCTTGGGCTACTTATAGATCTGGGCATCATGCAAGCTCTCCTGTTAATGAGGCTAATGCAGTCAGAGCACTACAAATAAGGATATTATTTAGACTTCAGAAGCAAGAGTTCTCTGCATTTGCAACACTTACAAACCATGAGAATGGCTACCACAGCAGGATATCCATAAGGTGCTATCAGTTGCACTCACATATCACCCTAATCAACAACTGACTAATTGCATTTAAGGTCCATTCAGCAGGAAAGAAATGACACCTGGTACTGGAAACATAGCCAGCTTATCTAGGTTGCTGAGGATATGGACCTTAGAAAAGAATCTGTGTCTGCTACTTTGCTAGACAAGCGTAATTCCTTATTATATTCTAAATCTTACTTTTTTATTTTTAAAATTTTTAATTAGGTATTTTGTTCATTTACATGTTCAATGCTATCCTAAAAGGACCCTATACACTTCCCCCCACTCCCCTACCCACCTACTACCACTTCTTGGCCCTGGCATTCCCCTGTACTGAGGTATATAAAGTTTGCAAGACCAATGGCCCTCTCTTTCCAATGATAGCCTACTAGGCCATCTTCTGATACATATGCAGCTAGAGACACGAGCTCCGGGGAGTACTGGTTAGTTCATATTGTTCCACCTATAGGGTTGCAGACCCCTTTAGCTCATTGGGTACTTTCTCTAACTCCTCCATTGGGGGCCCTGTGATCCATCCAATAGCTGAATATGAGCATCCACTTCTGTGTTTGCTAGGCCCCGGATTAGCCTCACAAGAGGCAGCTATATCTGGGTCCTTTCAGCAAAATCTTGCTAGTGTATGCAATGGTGTCAGCATTTGGAGGCTGATTATGGGATGGATCCCCGGGTAGGGCAGTGTCTAGATGGTCCATCCTTTCATCTCAGCTCCAAACTTTGTCTCTGTAACTCCTTCCATGGGGTTTTGTTCCCAATTCTAAGAAGGGGCAAGGTGTGCACACTTTGGTCTTCATTCTTCTTGAGTTTCATGTGTTTTGCAAATTGTATCTTGTATCTTGGGTATTCTAAGATTTTGGACTAATATCCACTTATCAGTGAGTACATATCATGTGAGTTCTTTTGTGATTGGGTTACCTCACTCAGGATGATGTCCTCCAGGTTCATGATGATGTCCTCCTATTTACCTAGGAATTTCATAAATTCATTGTTTTTAATAGCTGAGTAGTACTCAATTGTGTAAATGTACCACATTTTCTGTATCCATTACTCTGTTGAGGGGCATCTGGGTTCTTTCCAGCTTCTGGTTATTATAAATAAGGCTGCTAAGAACATAGTGGAGCATGTGTCCTTTTTACCATTTGGAACATCTTCTGGATATATGCCCAGGAGAGGTATTGCGGGATCCTCCTAGAGGACTATGTCCAACTTTCTAAGGAACCGCCAGACTGGTTTCCAGAGTGGTTGTACAAGCTTGCAGTCACACCAACAATGGGAGAGTGTTCCTCTTTCTCTACATCCTTGCTAGCATCTGCAGTCACCTGAATTTTTGATCTTAGACATTCTGACTGGTGTGAGGTGGAATCTTAGGGTAGTTTTGATTTGCATTTCCCTGATGATTAAGGATGCTGAATATTTTGTCCAGGTTCTTCTTAGCCATTCGGTATTCCTCAGGTGAGAATTCTTTGTTTAGCTCTGAGCCCGGTTTTTTAATGGGGTTACTTGATTTTATGCAGTCCACCTTCTTGAGTTTTTTCTTTAACATTTTTATTACATATTTTCTTCAATTACATTTCCAATGCTATCCCAAAAGTCCCCCATACCCTCAACCCCACTTCCCTACCCACCCATTCCCATTTTTTTGGCCCTGGCATTCCCCTGTACTGGGGCATATAAAGTTTGCTTGTCCAATGGGCCTCTCTTTCCAGTGATGGCCGACTAGGCCATCTTTTGATACATATGCAGCTAGAGTCAAGAGCTCCGGGGTACTGGTTAGTTCATATTGTTGTTCCACCTATAGGGTTGCAGATCCCTTTAGCTCCTTGGGTACTTTCTCTAGCTCCTCCATTGGGAGCCCTGTGATCCATCCAATAGCTGACTGTGAGCATCCACTTCTGTGTTTGCTAGGCCCCAGCATAGTCTCACAAGAGGCAGCTATATCTGGGTCCTTTCAGCAAAATCTTGCTAGTGTATGCAATGGTGTCAGCATTTGGAAGCTGATGATGGGGTGGATCCCTGGATATGGCAGTCTCTAAATGGTCCATCCTTTCCTCTCAGCTCCATACTTTGTCTCTGTATCTCCTTCCATGGATGTTTTGTTCCCAATTCTAAGGAGGTGCATAGTGTCCACACTTCAGTCTTCATTTTTCTTGAGTTTCATGTGTTTAGCAAATTGTATCTTATATCTTGGGTATCCTAGGTTTTGGGCTAATATCCACTTATCAGTGAGTACATATTGGGTGAGTTCCTTTGTGAATGTGTTACATCACTCAGGATGATGCCCTCCAGGTCCATCCATTTGCCTAGGAATTTCATAAATTCATTGTTTTTAATAGCTGAGTAGTACTCCATTGTGTAAATGTACCACATTTTCTGTATCCATTCCTCTGTTGAGGGGCATCTGGGTTCTTTCCAGCTTCTGGCTATTATAAATAAGACTGCTATGAACATAGTGGAACATGTGTCCTTCTTACCAGTTGGGACATCTTCTGGATATATGCCCAGGAGAGGTATTGCTGGATCCCCCGGTAGTACTATGTCCAATTTTCTGAGGAACCACCAGACTGATTTCCAGAGTGGTTGTACAAGCCTGCAATCCCACCAACAATGGAGGAGTATTCCTCTTTCTCCACATCCTCGCCAGCATCTGCTGTCACCTGAATTTTTGATCTTAGCCATTCTGACTGGTGTGAGGTGGAATCTCAGGGTTGTTTTGATTTGCATTTCCCTGATGATTAAGGATGTTGAACATTTTTTCAGGTGCTTCTCTGCCATTCGGTATTCCTCAGGTGAGAATTCTTTGTTCAGTTCTGAGCCCCATTTTTTAATGGGGTTATTTGATTTTCTGAAGTCCACCTTCTTGAGTTCTTTATATATATTGGATATTAGTCCCCTATCTGATTTAGGATAGGTAAAGATCCTTTCCCAATCTGTTGGTGGCCTTTTTGTCTTATTGACGGTGTCTTTTGCCTTGCAGAAGCTTTGGAGTTTCATGAGGTCCCATTTGTCAATTCTCGGTCTTATAGTATAGCACAAGCCATTGCTGCTCTATTCAGGAATTTTTCCCCTGTGCCCATATCTTCGAGGCTTTTCCCCACTTTCTCCTCTATAAGTTTCAGTGTCTCTGGTTTTATGTGAAGCTCCTTGATCCACTTAGATTTGACCTAAGTACAAGGAGATAGGTATGGATCGATTCGCATTCTTCTACATGATAACAACCAGTTGTGCCAGCACCAATTGTTGAAAATGCTGTCTTTCTTCCACTGGATGGTTTTAGCTCCCTTGTCGAAGATCAAGTGACCATAGGTGTGTGGGTTCATTTCTAGGTCTTCAATTCTATTCCATTGGTCTACTTGTCTGTCAGTATACCAGTACCATGCAGTTTTTATCACAATTGCTCTGTAGTAAAGCTTTAGGTCAGGCATGGTGATTCCACCAGAGGTTCTTTTATTTTTGAGAAGACTTTTTGCTATCCTAGGTTTTTTGTTATTCCAGATGAATTTTCAGATTGCCCTTTCTAATTCATTTAAGAATTGAATTGGAATTTTGATGGGGATTGCATTGAATCTGTAGATTGCTTTTGGCAAGATAGCCATTTTTACAATGTTGATCCTGCCAATCCATGAGCATGGGAGATTGTTCCATCTTCTGAGATCTTCTTTAATTTCTTTCTTCAGAGACTTGAAGTTCTTATCATAGAGATCTTTCACTTCCTTAGTTAGAGTCACACCAAGGTATTTTATATTATTTGTGACTATTGAGAAGGGTGTTGTTTCCCTAATTTCTTTCTCAGCCTGTTTATTCTTTGTGTAGAGAAATGCCATTGACTCGTTTGAGTTAATTTTATATCCAACTACTTCACTGAAGCTGTTTTTCAGGTTTAGGAGTTCTCTGGTGGAAATTTTAGGGTCACTTATATATACTATCATATCACCTGCAAAAAGTGATATTTTGAGTTTTCCTTTCCACTTTGTACCCTTTGATCTGCTTTTGTTGTTGTATTTCTCTGGCTAGGACTTCAAGTACAATGTTGAATAGGTAGGGAGAAAGTGGGCAGGCTTGTCTAGTCCCTGATTTTAGTGGGATTGCTTCCAACTTTTTGCCATTTACTTTGATGTTGGCTACTGGTTTGCTGTAGTTTGTTTTTATCATGTTTAGGTATGGGCCTCGAATTCCTGATCTTTCCAAGACTTTTATCATAAATGGTTGTTGGATTTTTGTCAAATGCATTCTCCGCATCTAAGGAGATGATCATGTGGTGTTTGTCTTTGAGTTTTTTTATATAGAGGATTATGTTGATGGATTTCCATATATTAAACCATCCCTGTATTTCTGGAATGAAACCTACTTGGTCAGGATGGATGATTGTTTGATGTGTTCTTGGATTCGTTTAGCGAGAATTTTATTGAGTATTTTTGCATTGATATTCATAAGGGAAATTGGTCTGAAGTTCTCTATCTTTGTTGGGTCTTTCTGTGGTTTAGGTATCAGAGTAATTGTAGCCTCAATGAAGGAATTGGGTAGAGTACCTTCTACTTCTATTTTTGTGGAATAGTTTGTGAAGAACTGGGATTAGATCTTCTTCGAAGTTCTGATAGAACTCTGCACTAAACCCATCTGGTCCTGGGCTTATTTTGGTTGGGAGACTATTAATGACTGCTTCTATTTCTTTAGGGGATATAGGACTGTTTAGATCATTAACCTGATCCTGATTTATCTTGGGTACCTGGTATCTGTCTAGAAATTTGTCCATTTTATCCAGGTTTTCCAGTTTTGTTGTGTATAGCCATTTGTAGAAGAATCTGATGCTGTTTTGGATTTCTTCAGGATCTGTTGTTATGTCTCCCTTTTCATTTCTGATTTTGTTAATTAGGATGCTGTCCTTGTGCCCTCGAGTGAGTCTGGTTAAGCGTTTATCTATCTTGTTGATTTTCTCAAAAAACCAGCTCCTAGTTTGGTTGATTCTTTGAATAGTTCTTCTTGTTTCCACTTGGTTGATTTCGCCCCTGAGTTTGATTATTTCCTGCCATCTACTCCTCTTGGGTGAATTTGCTTCCTTTTGTCCTAGAGCTTTTAGGTGTGTTGTCAAGCTGCTAGTGTGTGCTCTCTCTAGTTTCTTTTTGGAGGTACTCAGAGCTATGAGTTTTCTCTTAGAAATGCTTTCATTGTGTCCCATAAGTTTGGGTATGTTGTGGCTTCATTTTCATTAAGCTCTAAAAAGTCTTTAATTTCTTTCTTCATTCTTTCCTTGACCAAGGTATCATTGAGAAGAGTGTTGTTCAGTTTTCATGTGAATGTTGGCTTTCTATTATTTATGTTGTTATTGAATATCAGCTTTAGTCTATGGTGATCTGATAGGATGCATGGGACAATTTCAAAATTTTTGTATCTGTTGAGGCCTGTTTTGTGACCAATTATATGGTCAATTTTAGAGAAGGTACCATGAGGTGGTGAGAAGAAAGTATATCCTTTTGCTTTAGGATAAAATGTTCTGTGGATATCTGTTAAATCCATTTGTTTCATAACTTCTGTTAGTTTCACTGTGTCCCTGTTTAGTTTCTGTTTCCATGATGTGTACAGTGATGAAAGTGGTGTGTTGAAGTCTCCTACTATTATTGTGTGAGGTGCAATGTGTGCTTTGAGCTTTACTAAAGTTTCATTAATGAATGTGGTTGCCCTTGAATTTGGAGCATAGATAATCAGAATTGAGAGTTCATCTTGGAAGATTTTACCTTTGATGAGTATGAAGTGCCCCTCCTTGTCTTTTTTGATAACTTTGGATTGGAAGTTGATTTTATTAGATATTAGAATGGCTACTCCAGCTTATTTCTTCAGACCATGTGCTTGGAAAATTGTTTTCCAGCCTTTCATTCTGAGGTAGTGTCTGTCTTTTTCCCTGAGATGGGTTTCTTGTAAGCAGCAAAATGTTGGGTTCTGTTTGTGTAGTTGGTCTGTTAGTCTATGTCTTTTTATTGGGGAATTGATTCCATTGATATTAAAGAAAAGTAATTGTTGCTTCTTATTATTTTTGTTGTTAGAGTGGGCATTCTGTTCTTGTGGCTGTCTTCTTTTAGGTTTGTTGAAAGATTACTTTCTTGCTTTTTCTAGGGCATGGTTTTTGTCCTTGTATTGTTTTGTTTTGTTTTGTTTTTCTGTTATTATCCTTTGAAAGGCTAGATTCGTGGAAAGATAATGTGTGAATTTGGTTTTGTCCTGGAATATTTTGGTTTCTCCATCTATGGTAATTGAAAGTTTGGCTGGGTATAGTAGCCTGGGCTGGCATTTGTGTTGTTTTAGTGTCTGTATCACATCTGTCCAGGATCTTCTGGCTTTCATAGTCTCTGGTGAAAAGTGTGGTGTAATTCTGATAGGCCTGCCTTTATATGTTACTTGACCTTTTTCCCTTACTGCTTTTAATATTCTATCTTTATTTAGTGTATTTGTTGTTCTGATTATTATGTGTCAGGAGGAATTTCTTTTCTGGTCCAGTCTATTTGGAGTTCTGTAGGCTTCTTGTATGTTCATGGGTATCTCTTTCTTTAGGTTTGGGAAGTTTTCTTCTATAATTTTTTGAAGATATTTACTGGCCCTTTAAGTTGAAAACTTTCATTCTCATCTACTCCTATTATCCGCAGGTCTGGTCTTCTCATAGTATACTGGATTTCCTGGGTGTTTTGAGTTAGGATCATTTTGCATTTTGCATTTTCTTTGATTGTTGTGCCAATGTTCTCTATGGAATCTTCTGCATCTGAGATTCTCTCTTCCATCTCTTGTATTCTGTTGCTGATGCTCACATCTATCTTTCCAGATTTCTTTCCTAGGGTTTCTATCTCCAGTGTTGCCTCACTTTGAGTTTTCTTTATTGTGTCTACTTCCCTTTTTAGGTCTAGTATGGTTTTGTTCATTTCCATCACCTGTTTGGATGTGTTTTCCTGTTTTTCTTTAAGGACTTCTACCTGTTTGGTTGTGTTTTCCTGTTTTTCTTTAAGGACTTGTAACTCTTTAGCAGTGTTCTTGTATTTATTTAAGTGAGTTATTAAAGTCCTTCTTGATGTCCTCTACCATCATCATGAGATATGCTTTTAAATCCGGGTCTAGCTTTTCGGGTGTGTTGGGGTGCCCAGGACTGGGTGAGGTGGGAGTGCTGTGTTCTGATGATGGTGAGTTGTCTTGGTTTCTGTTAGTAAGATTCTTAAGTTTGCCTTTCGCCATCTGGTAATCTCTGGAGTTAGTTGTTATAATTGTCTCTGGTTAGAGCTTGTTCCTCTTGTGATTCTGTTAGCCTCTATCAGCAGACCTTGGAGACTAGATCTCTCCTCTGAGTTTCAGTGGTCAGAGCACTCTCTGCAGGCAAGCTCTCCTCTTGCAGGGAAGGTGCACCGATATCTGGTATTCAGATCTGCCTCTTGGCAGAAGATGAATGTCTGAAACAGGGCCGGTTCCAGAAGCTGTGTTGCTTCTGCCTGTGCCAGAAGCTGTTAGCTTCTGTAGTCCACACTCTTACCTGTGCAGACTAGTCTTGGAGGGATCCGGGAACCAAGTTGGCTCCCCAGGTGCTCCAGCAAATCCCTCCAGGGCAGGGTACACACCTTTCTTCTGGTAGAGGAGGGACCGGAATGTCTGGAGCCGAAATGAGGTCTGCCCCAGAAGCTGTCCTCTAGGGACCTTGTGGGTGTCTGCAGACTCTGCACCCAATTTGACCTGGTGCTGGCGCTGACCAGAAAGGCTGTTATTTTTATACACAGAGATAAGTGTAGCTACCAGACCTCACCAAAGAAGTCTTTATAGCCAATGAAGACCATCACAGAAGCTACAACTGGACATAAGGCATCCTATTATGAAGAACCCAGAACAAACAGAGACATATATACCACATTCATGGCTCAGGGAACATTTTGAAAAGGATAGAAAGGTTATAAGAGCCAGAATACTAATCTGTAGTGAAACTGTCTCTCATAGAAATTGCTGTTTAAATAAATTTTAAAAGATGGTAACATCAACAGACATGTTAGTGTATAAGGGAGAAAACCTCACAAGGCTCTGATTCCTACACAAAGAACAGCAAACCACATAGGACTGCTGGAAGAAGGAGAATTGGCCTCTAGCATGGAAGAGCTCCCTTGTTGGTTGTACAATGCATAATGATACATCCTGAAATCATATACATAAAAGACCCAGATGGACTCATTTTGTTGTATGTTTATTTGTGCATTCACCAGAAACTTGGTGAATAAAAGTTTTATGTATGTATGTATGTATGTATGTATGTATGTATGTATGTATGCATGCGACAATGACAATCAAGGAAAGGCTATCCACTTTGGGGGTATGGGGTTACATAAATAGAACCTGAGTGGATCTGGAGAGACAGAAGCGAGGAGGGAAGTAGTATAATTTAATTTTAATGAAAATCACATTAAAATTATTGAAAAGAAGTAATGCTTTCCTTTTAGAAACATTACACCATTGATCTATTTATCTATTATACCATACTACTTAACTTCCAATTTAAAAGCATATTTATTTCATTTTAGAAATATGAATGCTTGCTTGCATACATGTATATGTTCCAAATGTGTGCATGGTGCCCAAGGAAGTCAGAAGAGTGTGCAGAACCCCTGGATCTTGAACCCTTAGAAAATTTTGAGTTGCAGTGGAAGTGCTGAGAACTGAATCTGGGTTCTCTGCAAGAGCAATGAGTGATCTCAACCACCCAGCCATATTTCCAACTCTGTTAATACTAATTTTTGAAAGGTTGGGAGACAAATCAGAGATTTTTTTTTTAAGAGAGAAAAGAACAATTGTGAACCACTGTTATTTGCTTTGTAAACACCTTCTGAAAAATGAATGGAATACTTTTCCTCTGAAGTCCTTCAACTCAAACATTGTCTATTGCAGAGTAAATAAACCCCCATTGCACACACTGCTTAAAATGGTATCATAAGTATTATATTTACAATTTTTGTTATATTGTTTACTTGATACTTGAGGGGGGAGCATATAACAACCTGGACATTACCAGTTCAGATGACTAACTAGTACTATGAATAATTTAAAAAATCATTTTTATATTTAAAGGTTGATATCCTTTCCCTTTTTAGTCAAGGGGATACTTTCATCAATGCTAACATTAATAACAGGTACACTGACATTTGTATTTGAAGTTTATAGTATTATTTTGATATTAAATTGTCAATAGTCATAACTAGCATCTAAGCATCTATTTATTATATTTATGCTTTTTTGTTGTTGTGCTTGTTTCTTTCTGTGTCTGCACATGTTTGCATAGGTGCAGAAATTGTGTTTTTGTTGGCCACAGGTTAACTTAAGTATATTTCCTTAGAGCTGTCTGTCTTCTGTTTGAGACAGAGCTTCTCCCTGACCTGGAGCTAACCAGGTAGGTTAGACTGGCTGTCCAAGAAGCCCTAGATATTTACCTTTCTCTGCTGCCCTTACTGGATTACAAATTTGTTACTGAGTTACTGATTCTTCTCATGTCTCTAGGGCTCTTTTCCTTCTGTTGGCTGGCCAAGTCCTTGATGCTATGGTTTTTGTTTTATGTTGTTTCATTTTATTTTGTCAAATTTTAATACAATGAGTGAATGAATGAATGAATGAATGAATGAAAACCTAGCCACTAGGTAAAAGTTAACAAGTGAACTGTCAATTGAATCTGTTGGGAGAGAGAAAATCAGTTTTCTTCAACAGAGATAAATTGGATATATCAACTACTCCAGGACAAGTGTCATGCTCAGAAGTAGCTGACCTACATATGTCAATGGGCTAAACAGTTGTGTGTGTGTGCATGCGCATGTGTTTGCATGTGTGTGTGTGTTTATAAAGTTGCATCGGTAGGTAGGGGAAGGGAATCTGGAAAAAAATGGAGAAGAATATGATCAAAATATATTTAAATTTAAACATTATTTTAAATAATTAAAAATAGAAGAAAAAAAAGAGAAAAGAAAAAAGTTAATCAGCTTATTTGGAAAAATCCCCTAAGAGAAAAGCAAAAAATAGAATGCTTTAAAACTATTGCAGCTTAATACCAAGATCCTACTCCTTTCTGTTCTTTCACCCTAAGTCACCACTGTTTGTTGTAACTTTAAGTTCCAGAGGTCCCAGTTATCCTTGATTTGCTCTTTTCTGAACCTTTGGTCTGAAACAGCCACCTAACTCAATGTTACGGTTTCTAGAACATTAGCTGAAGGGCAATATGGAAGAAAGAAAGAATGAATGAAAGAAAGAAAGAAAGAAAGAAAGAAAGAAAGGAAGGAAGGAAGGAAGGAAGGAAGAAAGAAAGAAAGAAAGAAAGAAAGAAAGAAAGAAAGAGAAAGAAAGAAAGAGAAAGAAAGGAGGAAGAAAGAGAGAGGGAGAAAAAGAAAGAAGGAACAAATGAGCAGAGAGAGCAAGCTTTTTGTGCCAGCTAGTTTTTATGTCAGTGTGACACAAGTTAGGGTCATCTCAGATGCAAGACTCTTTAATTGAAAAAAATCCCTCATAACAGGGCCCTGAAGGCAAGTCTTTAGTGCATGTTTTTGATTGATGATTGGTGTGGGAAGTCCAGCTCACTGTGAACAGGGCAACTTTTGAGCAGGCGCTTCTGGGTACTATAAGAAAGCAGTCTGAGCAAGTCATGGGAAGCAAGACAGTACACACCATTTCTCCATGGCTTCTGCATTCAGGTTACAGCTTTGAGTTCCTGTCCTGACTACCCTCAAAGATGGACTGTTACCTGTAAGTGTAAGGAAAATAACTGGACTGGACAATTTCCCAAGTCCTACTTTTTGTTCTAGGCTTTGTGCTCATTACACAATTTTGTCTGGTGGCAGACTCTGCCATCCAATAGGTATTAGCATTCTCATTTTGCAGATGGACTCTTGCCTAAAGTCATACTGATATTAAGAACCTGAAATTACAGAGAACATAAAGGAAAGTGATTGAAAAAAAATCTCTCCTTGATTCTAAAGGTCATGCTCTCCCTAGCATTGAGCCCATTAGAAGTTCTATTTTCTTTTTTTTTTTTTCAATTAGGAATCATTTTATTGATACATATTTGGGTAGAATAATTGTATTTCATTATTATTGTTTGTAGTGATAACTGTGCTTTTCTTTTTTTTTCCAATATTTTTATTAGATATTTTCTTCATTTACAAAGCTCCAGAAGCTGGACTCCAGAAATTCAGATAACCCCATTAAAAATGGGGCACAGAGCTAAACAAAGAATTCTCAACTGAGGAATACCAAAGGGCTGAGAAGCACTTGAAAAAATGTCAAACATCCATAATCATCAGGGAAATGCAAATGTAAACAACCCTGAGATTCCATCTCACACCAGTCAGAATGACGAAGATCAAAAATTCAGGTGACAGCAGATGCTGGCAAGGATGTGGAGAAAGAGGAACACTCCTCCATTGCTGGTGGGATTGCAAGCTTGTACAACCACTCTGGAAATCAGTCTGGCGGTTCCTCAGAAAATTGGACATAGTACTACCAGAAGATGCAGGAATACCTCTCCTGGGCATATATCCAGAAGATGTTCCAATTGGTAATAAGGACACATGCTCCACTATGTTCATAACAGCCTTATTTATAATAGCCAGAAGCTGGAAAGAACCCAGATGTCCCTCAACAGAGGAATGGATACAGAAAATGTGGTGCATTTATACAATGGAGTACTACTCATCTATTAAAAACAATAAATTTATGAAATTCTTGGGCAAATGGGTGGATCTGGAGGATATCATCCTCAGTGAGGTAACCCAATCACAAAAGAAGTCACTCAATATGTCCTCACTGATAAGTGGATATTAGCCCAGAAACCTAGAATACCCAAGATACAATTTGCAAAACACAAGAAAATCAAGAAAAAGGAAGACCACGAGTGAATACTTCATTCCTCCTTAGAATAGGGAACAAAATACCCATGGAAGGAGTTACAGAGACAAAGTTTGGAGCTAAGATGAAAGGATGGACTATCCAGAAGACTACCCCACCCACGGACACATCCCATAATCAGAAGTGCTATTTTCAATGCTACTTTCTTCCTATTATTCAGAAAATTATCCATATAAGATAGTCTTTGAGGTAGAGGCAGGCGAATTTCTCAGTCCGAAGCCAGCCTTGTCTACAGAGTTAGTTCCAGGACACCCAGAAGTATAGAGAAACCCTGTCTTGAAAAAGAAAAAAAGAAAAGGTAGTCTTTCTTTGCCTGGACTCTAACATATTTCCTCATCAGAGAAATAGCATAGCATAGAGTGAAGGAGGAAATTTAAGAGGTTAAGCTTGGTAATTACAGATATTGGGATTTGGCAGAAAATATCATTTCTACCTAGTAGTGGCAAAACACACATACAAAAGACATAAACAACATTGTGCGAGTGGGAAGGGAACTTGCTTAGTAGGCAACAGTGCTGGCCATGTAAGTGTAAGGACCTACGTTTGAATCTCCAACACCAAGGTATAAAATCTGGAAGGTCCAGGAATGTCCATAACCCCTAGTATCCCAGGTGGTGACAGATAAGTGTGGGAGCTCACTGGTAAGCTAACCTAACCGAAGTGAGCTTCAGGTTCAGTAAAAGCCTGTGTCTCTACAGAATAAGGTGAAGAGATATACAAGAAGGCAACAAGATCCTTCTGTGGTTTCCACATATGTACACATATACACACACAAACACATGCAAAACCACAAATGATCTAAATCAAAAATGAATTAAAATATTAAAATGTGTTATTCACAGATTCAAGTTTCAGTATGTGGGCACATAAAGCCAGATTTCAAATCAGTATACATGAAGAACTGGGCTCTATTCATTGTATTCGCATGACTATATACAATTTGCCTGTGTACTCTCTGTATTATGATAACTGTAGAACAACCCCAAGAATGTGTGCATTGGAACCAGTCACTGGAGATAAGGGAGATGTGAAAAAAATTCCTCTTTGAGATATTTGTTGCCTATGTCTGTTTTCATGTCTGTGGTACTGTTTTAGCACAACATGCTCCATATATTTCATTTCTTCTAAAAATCTATTCAGAAGTATGAATGAACCATACCTTTTCATTTTACTGACATGGGAAATGGATGGAGATACTTAACAGTAAAATCCCACTTGGGTTTTAATAGTTGTGTAGAAGTCATTTAACTAGAGCGTACACTTTAAGACTGATCAAACTTTAAAAGTAGATTGTATAAGATTTAAAAAAGAAAATGTGTTCTCTAAAAATATTGTCTTCCCATCTGGGCCTGTAAGAACAAGGTGATTTAATTTAGGAATGCATCTTCAGAGAACAGATAATAAGACTCTGAGTCCCTTCCTTAAATAACTGTCTGCACACTACTTTTGTTTTCCACTCTTAAAGTTTATGCCTACTTATCAAATATTTATTGATATATATATTCATGGGAATACAATGAATAGAGACCAGTTCTTGATGTAGTGATTTAAATTCTGGATTTGGGTGCAGGTCATTTGAAATCTACATGATGAACAACTCACATTAGCACATCTTTAGGGCTATAGCAGGCACAGAATAGTGACCTGAGGTTACTCCCTCCTGTGTCCAAAACAGACATTGATAATGATCCGACACATGCTCCTTCTGTGACTAGACACAGGAAAGAGTTTGGACACAGGAATTTTTTGGACAATGAATGCTAGAATAGTTTCACCAGAAACCCAACATTTGCATCTAGGAATGGAAACTTCTACTCCTTTTACTCTCTGGAGGGTTGTACAGTGATATGATTGGAGTCCAGGGCAAGGAGTGGTTAGTGAACTTTTTTTTTTTTTTTGAGAAGTTGTGTACTTGTCCGTAAAAGGAGTGATACAGTACATAGTAATAGAAAAAGGGAGCATTGCATTCTTTACCAGGAATCAGATGCAAACAGAGAACACAGATGCTCTCCCTGTTGGTGTGACACTCAATACTTATTAACAAATTAGAACCATGGCATTACAAAGGATTCCAAGAATAAAGGATGTCTATCTGAAGAGATGCAATTTCATCTTGTTCCTGTGTGGTCTCCTTTAGAGATTTCTGTGTCAGAGATCTAGACCAAGGATTCACCAAAACAAAATAATAGCCAACAGCAGTAGATGCAATCACATGAAAATACATGTAGAGTAAAAAAGGATATTGTTTCACTTGGAGATAGGTACCAATACTACAAAAGAAATCTATGTGGCTCATAGCAAATACATTTAACATAAAATTCTCCTGCACGGACAAGCAGGATGTTTGCTTCTTTATTCTTTTAACATTTTCAAAGTCTTTTCATCTTTTGGTACTTTTTAAATCTCTTTGAGCACATTTGAGCATAGTCATGTGGCCAAATATTTGTCATTGGATTCTGTGTTTCTTGAAAACCAGCAAATTGGTATTTGCTTTCTCTGTACCCTATGGTCTGTAGGTGGGTTTCTGTTGGTTTCCTCCAGCATCTTAACTTCTTTTTTAAATTTTTATTTATTTTTATTCCTACATCCTTTTTACAGTCCAGATTTCATCCCCCTCACATTCTGCTCCCTGACCACTCCCCATCTCATACCTTCTCCCCTTATCCCTTCTATTAACATCTTCCACCACAGTGTTGACCACTTATAAGAAGTCTCTTGTATCATCCATTCTTTCCTGATACAGCCCTGAGAGTTATATGGGACTGAACTCAGGTCTTCAGGTGTGATAGCAAGTGCTTTTACCCACTGAGTCATCTTACCGGCACCTGCATTTCTGATGGAAGGTCATTTTCACTGTTTACAGAAAAATTGTTAGTGCTTATTTCAGTTCACGTAGTTCACTTTAGAAACCGAGTTTTAATCAGTGGGGGCTTTTAAGAAGGTATCATCTCTCAATTATGCTCTGTAAAATGCCAGCCCTGATTGCTTATTATATTCAATGGCTTTTCTGCTGACATGATTTTGTAGCTCTTTGGGGTTTGCTCCTGGGCCCTTAATTGCTCCAAGGAGAAAGAATTTTCTTATGAATGTGTATTGAGGAAGCTTAACACTCTGAGGTACAGAGTAGCTCCCTCATGGTGAGAAGCAAGGACTTCTTTCTGTATTTATTAATCCTCTTTTCTCTCCCTGTGCTCCACTTTGTGAGCCGTAACATTTACTGTTTAATTTCAGTGTTTGCTGTCAGTTACATGAGCACAGTATTTTTCTGGTGATTGACATTCATGAATAAACCATATGGATATACAGAAGCAATAATGTGTAAATAGGTTCAATCTGAATTTAAAAATGAAATGTATTTAAGCAGTTGAAGGAAAGAAAATTTTAGGAAAATACTTTGGAGACATGATAAAATTTCTAACATAATTTTCAATAAGATCTCTATTATAATTTCTATGTAGTCACATAGAAGTAAGAGACTTCCAGTTATTATAATATATACCCTACACAATTTTCTTATCTTTTCAAGGGAGCTTTATCATACAAAAGACATACATTAATCTAATTATTTTAATGGTGGAAATATATTTTATTCTGTCTATTATACACATATTTTTTAAGTGAGAAAAAGGCACTCAGAGAGATTAAGTAGTCTTCTTCAAGAGCACATAAATACTTATTAAAGATCTAGCCTAGAATACTCAGGGAGGCAAGCACAATCTTGATACTCAAAAGAACACTGGTCAAAGGAGAATGAACATAGCTATTTTCTAGACAGGTTCAGCAGTGCCTGAGGATATTAATACATCATGAATGAATAAAAACAAAATTTTTGGAGATGCCTGTTCAAAGCATTGAGCTATAAGGCAAGGGGAGATATGGCTAGAGTAGACATCCCCATGTATTGTTGGAGAAGAGCTGAGTTGTTCTGTGTAGGGTTTGGTTAGCCCCAGCCTATGCCTCTGGAAGGGGTACTTAAGGTGTTGGTGTAGGAAAATGAAAGAGAGGATTTTAATCCAGAGATGTCTCATTTGAACCTTCCACCTTTTCACTGTATTACATTGCATTTATACACTGAATGGAAGACATTTAAAAGAAGAATCAGGTATTGTAGTTGGCTAAGTGTTCTGAAAGTCTTGTTGCATCCTCTTTGGTAAAAGCTTGGCAGCCAGGCTACAATCAAATTCTGAAGAATTGGATATTGGTCTTCACTATCCAATTCTTCATTGTATATTTCCTTCTCTCTTTTCTGCCTTTCATCAATTTCTTTGTCTCCAGCTTACAGTTAATATCCTCATGGTTACATTTCTAACCAATGAAGATTTACAAATTTCAGTTATTGGCTCATTGGTCTAGAAATCTATTCTACCAAAACATAACATGCAGTTGTGTGAGTATTGCCAGATGCATTGTAGCATGCCGGTGGAAATTATACAGTAAGGCAGCAAGATAAGAATTTTCATGCAAGTGAAAAATAACAACTTTAACAACTTCAACTACTTTCAGACTGAGGGGACAGTAGTGCTGAGCTGGAGACAGAGAAGCTTGGGTTGTTACATAAATATTCAGATTCTCCTTAGAGTTCAATGGTTAGAAAACAAACATCTCACTGGTCCTTGTTCACACTGCACCCCTAGGCCAGCAGGGGATTTGGGCCAGTGCTGAGGAAATCCAGCCACAGAGCTGCTACCAAGGTGCTGATGCTCATGCACACTTTGGCAATCAATATGAGGAAAATACCTTATATAGAAAAAATGGTTATAAAATGCTCTTAATAATTAGTTTTGGGTTCCCAAGTCAACTGTGGATCATGTCAGTGCATTTTTCTGATGGTAAGGAAGCTACACACTCATAATTGCAATCACAATTAACATGTTTTCAGGAGGCCCTGGTGATGAGAATGGTCAACTCCATACTGGAGCTTTAAGTCTGTTAAGCTACTCACCACTGGGAGTGAGTTTTAGATGTCAGCTGTACAGTCCTGTTAGGGTAGAATCTTCGAGTTTGTAGTAGTGACCACCTTATATTCTCACATTATACTCTCTTCTTCTTCTTTTATTTATTATTATCTCATAAAATACACCCCAAATGCAGTTTCTCACCCTCCACTTTTTCCAGCCCCTCTTCTTTTCCTAGATCCATTTCTTTTCTGTTTTCCTTCAGAAAAGCGCAGGACTCCCAGCAATATCAACCCAACACAACATAACAAGCTACAATAAGACTAGGAATAAACCTTCATATCAAGAGTTGGTGAGGCAACTCATTAGGAGGAAAAGAGTCACATAATCAAGCAAAAAAGCCAGAGACACCCCCACTTCCATTGTTAGGAGCCCCACAAAGATCCCCAAGCTAAACAACTACAACACATATGCAGAGAACCTAGCTCAGAGCCATTCTGGCACCCTGACTGTCACTTCAGTCTCTGTGAGCCCCTATGAGCCCTACTTAGTTGATTCTGTGTGCCATGTTCTTATTGTGTCCTAGGCCCCTCTGGCTCCTACAATCTTTCCTCCTCTGTTCCATGGGGTTCCTGTCCCAAGCTCTGCCTAATGTTTGGTTGTGGTCACATTATATTTTCACTAGAGAGCATAACAATGATAATGATGTGCCCTTTAAAATTTATTTTACATTTTTTTGGTGTCACTATGTGTGTATGCTAGTAGTGTGGAGTCCAGAAATGCACATCAAATTCCATGAAATTGGAGTTACAAGAAGTTGTGGGTTTCTAGATATGGGTGCTGTGAGCTGAATTCAGTTCTCTGAAAGAGCAGCAAGCTCTTAATTGCTAAGTATCTCTCCAGCCCCAAGATGTCCCTTTTAATGAGCCACAATTTTATCTTAGTTGTTAATAGGAGCAATGTGATTGAACAGTTAATGTTTTCTCTCTTACTGTTATGGCTGGAACCAAGATGTGAAATGTCAGCATTTTCAGAAACCTGTTTAGAGAGGCTACTGAAACTAGGTTGAAAAGGTCAGAACATTCTGGGGAATGATATTTCTTAGAAAAATGTCTGAACCAACCAGCCAAGCAATCAACCACTACTACCTGCTCCACTTCCTCCTCCCCTTTCTCCTCCTCTTTTCTCTTTATCTTTTCCTTACCGTTCCCCATCTTTTCCATATTTCTCCTACTCTAGAAATCCTCATTTTTCTGTTGGAATATCAAGTGTCCACCACCATGCCTTTCTTAAAAACCATCGATTTAGTATAACTTGTCATTAGACTACCCAAATGAATGCATTTTAGAGAGTGAGGAATTAAATATATACCTATGCAACTTTGCAGTCATTTCAACACTTAATTTTTACATATCACTATTACAGAACTGGACCAACAAATAAACACTTTAGTAGCTTGGAAATCATTTCAACATATTTTATTCTATTGATATTTTCTTTGTTTAGGAGGTAGCTCTGCTGTATGACTTCATGTCAACTTAACATAAGCTAGTTATCCAAAAGGAAAGAATCTCAGTTGAGAAAATGCATCCATAAGTCTAGTTGTAGGGTACTTTCTTGATTAGTAACTGATAGGAGAGGGTCCAATCCACTTTATTGATGCCATTACTTTGCTGGTGGTCCTGGGTTATACAAGAAAGTAGGCTGAGCAAGCTATGAAAAGCCAGCTAGTAAGCAGCACTCCCACATAGCCTGTAAATCAGCTCCTGCCTTCAGGTTCTCCTGACTTCCTTCAGTGATGGAATATGATGTAGAAGTATAAGCCGAACAAACACTTTTCTCTCTAACTTCCTTTTGGTCATAATTTTTCATCACCACAGTAGAAACCTTAAAACAATACCTGATCACAGATTTTAGGCAGAGCTGTGGAAGCCGCCATATTTGTTTTTCATATATCCTCAGCGTTCCTCATAATGCTGACTCCTTATTGCTTTCTAGTTCCCACAAGCTTGATATTCTTATTATTGTTTCTTTGAGAATTGGGTGACTTAGAGTATGTTGCCTGGGTGCATCCTACCAGTGAAGTGCATTGTGAGAGGCCTAATATTCCCTTTCCTTTTGCAGCAGACACTTGATTTCCCAGGGTTCCAGTGCAGCCCACCTCATCAGTTAGACCTCAGACACGAGTTGGCCTGGTGTTCATGACTGATGCTCAGTTAAAAGATTGAATTGACAGAAAATAGCTAACTATCGGTATGTGTACTTTTATTTTTCTAGTTTTGTATGTAAGATTTACTTATTTCAAAACAAATATTTCATTGTTATTGTAAAAATACGGAAGAGAGGAATGGAAATGTGCTAAGATAAAAGGCTTAGGCAGGCTGTGGGGAAGAGCTGCTGGGATCTTGTCAACACTAAGAAATGGAGTCCTGCATGAGGGGAGAAGGATCTCCTGAGAGCAGATGGCAGGACCACAGGATATTCCTGAAGTGACATGGATAAAAGGGCCATGGTGACCCTAGGTCTGTACCAAGAGCTGGAGTCTCCAGAGAACAGAGTTGGAGTGGATGGGAAGCATCTGCAAGAATGTTGCTACAGGGCTAACAATGAGGCTTGTGAAGTCATAATGGAGGACAGGAAGCATAGTGAAACATCACTTACCCAATCACAGCTCTGTGGCCACTGGGGGTCCCTAGGCACTGCCAACTTACACAAAGCAATGGTGATGGGCTAGAATGGAAAATTGAAAGGATCCTTGGGAAAGAGAAAAGCTGTTTTTGTACCAAGAGGCAGAATCCAATCTCCCCTTACCCGGCCTCCCTGGAATGGAATTAGGGCAGAAGCACTTTGTTTAAAATTCATTATTAAAGAATGAACTTTTAAGTTGGGATTTGAGTAGCTTCATGGACGGGGATATTTTAGTCACTAAAATCTTGAGACCCTACCACGAAGAATTTAACAAAATCTTATGATTAAAGAATAGTAGAACTGTTTTTTTTCTATTTATTAATTTAGGAAGTTTAGATACATGAGAATTGTAATCTAGCAACTTAAAAAGTAATTAAATATGAGAATATAATTGTAAAAGGATGATCTAGGGAACAAATGACTCCAAAGAACACAAAATACATGCTAAACTATTATACTCAGCCAAAAATGGTAACTTCTAGAAAATGTTTTGGGCTCAGAGAGTGATAAAATGTTTCATATGCATGAAAAACATATACAACCTCAAAATTTAATTGATGTGAATAGACAAATGCTTTATGCTAAGACCTCCATAAAGCTACAAACCAATCAATCTATCATGGTAACTTTTACCTTGCCCTCAGAGTTCTAATTTTACTGTGGAGATAGAAAGATATCCAAATAAATTACATGCTGTATGCTTCTTAACTTAATAGTGACATGAACTATAATAACAGATTCAGTAGGAAATATATATTTAGTTTCTAACAATATTACTATTTTATCTCTCTAGCTTTTCATATTCATCTAGGCAAACATACAATCAATAGTTATACATTTTTGAAATGTGCCAAATTTCTTATGTTGGAAACAATTTACATTTTCATGGATTGCTTTACTTTGTTTTCAAGATGGAAATGAATTTACAAATAAAAAGAAAATGTTAATAGATGTTTTAAAAATTTACATATACATGTATAATGATATATATTCAATTACCTTAAAGAATGTAATTCATTAAAAATAAAATTACATAAGCACAACTTATGTTTTATATAGATAAACAAAATAAATAATACATAATTGGCAAGTAACAAACTCATATCTATTTGTACTCATTTAAAAATTTGTCCTACTAATATCATTTATTGAGTTTCTTTTTATTACCTATGACTTTATTAAAATGATTTCTTTAAAGATGTTCAGGATTTTTATTTTGTATTATTCTGTTTTAGTGTTATAAACTGAGATTTGAGAAACTTTAGCTAAGTATGAGACATTTTGAGTTATATTTATATATCTTAAATCTGTAACTAATTACCATTGTCGGAAACTAGAGAACTGTGATACTGATATGTGGACATTTACGACTGTAGTTATTATGATACCAAAATGTCAAAGATACTCATATGCATCTATAAGTTGCTTTTTTATTAGGTTTTTGGCAGATACTAAGTTTTATTTATATGGCCCGAGCATTTCTTTGTTCCCTTTGCAGCACTCATCTCAAAGTCTGATGCTCAGCCCAGGTCCTAGCACTCAGGGTGCATTCCCATGGAAAGGCTCAGGAGGGCTGGTATGCCATCTGAAATATTTTGAGACAAATAGATGTGATTTCAAATTAAAGCACTAACATTCACACTCTAAACTCATCCTTAGAGTCTAACACATCACAGATAACTAAATTAAACTTCAAACTGTGACTGAAAAAGCATGTTCATGTTTCTGGGAAAACTGCATCAATAAATATTTCCCCATCTTCTCTGATTTATCTTCTCTCTCTTATCTCGTCTCGGCTGGTCAGGAAAATGTCAGTAAAGATGTAATTAATATTTTATAGTATATATCACTTTGCGGTTGAGAAAATACTTTCAAGGGTGAGATTCCAGTTAACACTTACAAGGAAACAAATGAGACAGGTACGGCAGTGTTGATGTGACAAGTAGGAAAGTAGCAAGAATGTAGAAGCCACAGTGGCACAGATTATGTGTCCCTAGTGCCTGTCTTCCTGGTTACACAAACTGTGTTGTTTTCTTGGAGTATGGATGCCTACGAAGAGTAGAGTTTTCCAGATTTCTTTATGGTCTGCTGTGACCCCATAACTAAATTTCAAGCCAACAGGAAAAGGATGGATACAATGAGCTCAGCTTCCACTATGTCTTTAAAAACATGCAATACCATTTTTTTTTCATCCTTTGGAGAACTAGAATGTGAACTGGTGATAAAAGATTAGAGACTAAGAATTCCATCCTGCGTGTGCTGCCGCCACCAACCAGATGGACATAGAACTGAGGACAATTATGCCACTTCAGCTCAACCTAGCTAGAGGACACAAATAAATGTTTTACTTTTGAACAGGAAGCATAACATTGAATCTCTTGACTGTAGAAACTGGACCGTCTCATAAGAAAGAACAACAGAAGCAGCATCTTTTACTCCTGCCTGTAGCACAACAATGTGCCTGGCTTTATCACAAGGCAAAGTTCACTATCATGGTTTTGGAAGCTGGAAGTTCAAGGTTCAATGGTTCCATATAGCAAAACTTTCTAATTACATCAGGATACATATAGCAGGTGGCGTCTTTCTTTATGCTCTGTAGCTCAGGCTAGCCTGAAACTCATTCCACAATGTAGGACAGCCTTGTGTAATCCTCAGTATTGCTCTTTCAAGTGCAGGGATTGCAGCCATAAATCACAACCCCTAGCCAAGGCTTGATTTTCTGTAACAGCCTGCATTTGGAATTTATCTAGGATCACTTTTGTCAGGCATCATTCATGCATTGATGTCCCATCGAAGATCTCACCACCTAGGTATTTCCAGAATGAATACCAAGATTCAGCACATGACTGGTGGAGGTTAACCACAACCACACCATAAAGAGGCATGATAATGGAATCTGTTATTTGTCATGTCTTATATTCCCTGGTACATAGTGCTCTCCATTCTCTCCATTCTTGGAGTTCCTCCTATATGAGAAAGGTTCTTCATAAATAATTGACTTGGGATATATTTATGGGATATATTTAACTTTTGTGTTAATTGAAAATTAACTATTTTTGTGCCTTTTCATGTGTGGCAGGAAGCAAAGGATCTTACCACTGTGTCTCAGCTCCAGAGTTTTTTTAAAATTCAGCTCAGGCTTAGACTTTTCTTTCACATTTATTTTTCTTCTCTCAGAATCTAACATTTAAGACACAAGATACATTTCTGCTGGTCTTCAATTTGTCTTATTCTTTTCTGTTTACAGTGACTACTGCATACTTTGAAAATAGTAGGGAGAATTTATTAGACTTCTCTGTCTCCACAGAGAACAGGGGGTGATCAAACATGACTATTTGGCCAGGATTACTGTGAGATGAGCATCCAACATCACAGTGCCCACAATTTGCAGGAAGATTTAACTTGGCAAATAAAACTGGAATTTTTGTGGGATCAAAACAGTCACACATTGAACAATCTTTTTAATAATCACCAAATCCCAAAGTTTCTTAGTTCAATAGTTTTCTGGAAACAAAAGGCATTTTTGGGCTGCTTTGCATGTTTTTAAACCAGGTGGAAATGTGTTCAGCATCTTGATAATCCTTCGTTTTGCAAAGCTAGATTCTACTTAGAGTTTATTAAAGTATGAGTCAACATGAGTAAATGGCTCAGTTGCTAGAAATACATTTTTATTTGAGTTGATTAAGGCAGCATTCCTGCTTCAGTTGTAAATGTAAACATTTTATCAGTAAATAACAGAGCACACATGGATATATGATATTTGCCTTTTTGAGTCTGATTGAAATTGCTTGACATGATAATCTTCATCGCGTCTGTTTTCCTGAAAATGACAGAATTTTATTCTTTGTGACTGCATAGAATTCCATTGTGTATATATACATATTTTTTAAATATTCCTCTGTTGGTGAGTGCCTAGGTTGATTCTATAACAGTTTTATGAATTGTGCTACAGTAAACATTATTGATGTGCAACTGTCTATGTGATAAGATGGCTTAGAATACTTAGAATCAATGATAGAGCTGGGTCATACAGTGGGTCTCTATTTTTCTTGATTTTTTTATTGAAAAAATTGTTTACCTGCAATCAACGTGCTTTTCCCTTTTCTCTGCTCTTTCTAACCACCCTCTACACTCAAGTCAATGCCCTGTCTTTCTCTTTCTTTAAAACAAGCAAACAAATAAACAAAAAGGAACACAGAAACAGACACATACACTCACAAAACAAACAAACAAATAGACAGGCAGGACCCCCCCCCCCCCCCCCCCCCCCCACACACACAAATCAGGAACCAAAATATAAAACCAAAAGACCTGTCAGGCCATAAAATAAATATGAAACAAAGTAATCTGAGACAAAATATTTTCAAAAACACCACTGAGTTTGTCTTATGTTGATCACCTGCTGGTGGCCATGGAGCCACCATGTTCCCACAGAGACCCCACTGGAGAAGAATGATTTCTTCTTTGTACCTGGCATCAATTTAAGCCTGCTTCTTAGGAGCCCATGTCCATTTCCCCTTCTCAATGCTGGGATTTTGTCTGATTTGGACCTGTGCAGACCCTGTGCTTGCTACCACAGTTACTATACTTTGCTTGTTCATCAGTCCTGTTGTGTTTAGAAGACACTGCTTCCTTGATGTCATCCACTCCTCTGGATTTTACAATCTTTCCACCTTCTTGTCTGCATTTGTCTCTGAGCTCCAGGGAGCTGAAGACATCACTTTTATTACCGAGTGCTACAATATCTCTCATTTTCTACACGTTGTCCCGTTGTGGAGTCTCTGTGCTAGTTTCCATCTACTGCAAGGTGTTTCTCTGTTGATAGTTGAGGGAGGTATCAATAGAGTCACTTTATTATTATATCCCTTTAGCATAACAGTAACACTAAGTTTCCCTTTAGGCCCACAGTCTAATCAGTAGTAGAAGTCTTTTAGAAGAATCTTCATGATTTCCATACTGGCCTCACTAATTTATACACTTACTAGTAGTAAGAAATGGAGTACTTTAAACATAGCCCATATGTTAGGGATCTTGGTTAAGGTCAACTGCATTGATTACTGGGAGCCTCCCCTATCCCAGATCTCTGGGACTTCCTAGAGATTCCCCTCATTCCCCCATTGCAGATTTCTATTTGTTCTCCTGTCTCACTGTCCCTCTCCTGTGTTTCCACACACCAGATCCTGAACCCCCCCACCCCCACTCACTCTTCCACCAAGTTCCCTACATCCCTTTGATTTCTATTATTATTTTTTTCCTCTTTCTATGTGAGATTCAAGCATCCTCACTTGGGCCTTCCTTCTTGTTTAACTTCTTTGAGTTTGGGAGGTATATCATGGGTATCAGGTACTTTATGTCTAATAACTACATATCAGTGAGTAAATACCATTGCTTAAACTTTTGGGTATGAGTTACCACACTCAGAATGATATTTTCTAGTTTCATCCATTTGGCTGCAAAATTCAAGATGTCTTTGATTTTAACAGATAAATAGCATTTCATTGTGCAAATGAACCACATTTTCTGTATCTATTCTTTGGTCTATGGAAATCTGGTTTGTTACTAGTTTCTGGCTATTATAAATATAGTTGTTGTGATTATAGTGGTGCATGTATGTGCCCTTGTAGTATGGTTGAACATCTTTTGGTAATACTCCCAAGAGTGGTACAGCTGGGTCTTTAGAGTTGTTTCCAGTTTTCAGAGAAACCACCTGAGAGGTTTCCAGAGTGGTTGGTTATACAAGTTTGCAATCCCATCAATAACAGAGGAGTGTTCCCCTTTCTCCACATCCTTACTAGCATGTGTTGTCACCCGAGTTTTTTATTTTAACCACTCTGACTGGTGCACAGAGGAATTTTAGGGTCCTTTTGATTTTTATTTCTTTGATGACTAAGGATGTTGAACATTTCTCTAAGTGCTTCTCAGCCATTCAAGATTCGTCTGTTGAGAATTCTCTCTTTAGCTCTATAATCATTTCTACATCTCTTTAATCATTTTTTAATTGGGTTATTTGGTTTGTTGTAGTCTAACTTCTTGAGTTCTTTATATATTTTGGATATTAGCCCTCTGTCAGATGTAGGGTTAGTGAAGAGCTTTTCCTAGTCCTTAGGTTGCTATTTTTCCTAGTGACTGTGTCCCTTGCCTTACAGAGACTTTTCAGTAATAAGAATTATTTATCAACTGTTGATCTTAGAGCCTAAGCCATTGGTATTCTGTTCAGGAAATTGTCTCCTCTACCAATGCATTCAGAGTATTTCACATTTTCTCGTCTATGAGATTTAGCATATCTGGTTTTATGTGAAGGTCCTTTTTCTACTTGGGCTTGAGTTTTATGCAGGGTGACAAATATAGATCTATTTGCATTCTTCTACATGCAGACATCCACTTAGACCAACACTGTTTGATGAAGATTTGTAAGGGGGGGGGGTACTGATTCCCTAATTGGTTCTTGGTTTGGTTAATAAAGAAGGTGAAAGCCAATTGTTGAGCAAAGGGTTAGGGTGGGATTTCCAGGTCACAGGAGGAAGAAGAGACTCAAGGGAAAAAGGGGGCTTTATGGCCAGGCTTCGAAATGGGAAGCACACAACCATATGAGATGTTGGGGTAGGTGGAAATGGTGGCCTTTGCCACCAGCAAACGGCTGAAATAGGCTAGCTGATAAGGTTAGCATGGAAGATTCTGCACCAAACAATTGTGCTATCTGGCAAGTTCTAAAATAATAAAGTTGTATTAGAACTTTATTGATGAAAAAAAGTGTTTTCATCATTGGAACAATGGTAGACAGAGAAATGAAGCCAAGATGGTAGCTGATGGATTGGGGAAGCTAAACCAGGAGGGTCTGTGAGTGAGATCATAGCTCCCAGGAAAGGTGCTAGCTGGCCATTGGTGGAACTAAGCTGGGAGAAAAGTTGGGAACAGAACCAGTAACAGCCGATCTCAGAGCTAAGATGGGAAGGCTGTAGTCACGGGCAAAGGCTGAAGTGTGCTATTAAAATTACACACAACAAAGATGCTTTCTTTTTTTCCATTGTATGGTTTTGGCTTCTTTATCAAAAATCAAGTGTCCATAATTGTGTGGGTTTTTTTCTGGCTCTTTCATTTGATTTCATTGAACCAATACCATGCAGTACAGTTTGAGATCAGGCATGGTGATTCCTCCAGAAGTTCTTTCATTATTCAGGATTGGTCTAGCTATCCTGTTTTTGTTTTGGTTTTTGGTTTTTGGTTTTTGGTTTTTGGTTTTTCAAATGAAGAGTAGAATTCCTCTATAAGGGTATGTAAAACTTGTGTTGGAATTTTGATAGGAATTGCATTGAATCTGTGATTGCTTTTGGTAAGAAGGTCACTTCTCTATGTTAATCCTACTGATCCACAAGCATGAGAGATCTTTCTATCTTCTGATATCTTCTTCATTTTTTTCTTCAGGGACATGAAGTTTTTGTGATATAGCTCTTTCACTTGCTTGGTTAGAATTATACCAAGATATCCTCTTGATCTCTTTTTGTTTTCTTACTGCTCTAGCTAGAACCGGAAGTACTATATTGAATAGATAGGGAAAGAGTGGGCAGCCTTGTCTTGTTCCTGATTTTTAATGATTAATTTAAGTTACTAGTATGATATCTCTCCACTTTCTTTATGAAGGTATTTAGTGGTATGAATTTTCCTCTTAGCATTGTTTTAATTTTGCTCCATAAATTTGTGTATGTTGTGCTTTTATTTTCAATCAATTTTAGAAAGTCTCTAATTTCTTCAGTGAACAAGTGATTATTGAGTAGAGACTTGTTCAGTTTCCATGATTATGTGGGCTGTCTGTTGTTTCTGTTGTTGATATCCAGTCTTAATCCATGGTGGTATGATATGATGCAAGAGATTATTTCAATCTCCTTGTATCTATTGAATCTTGCTCTGTGCATGATTATATGGTCAATTTTGGTGAAGGTTCCATGAGTTGCTGAGAAGACATTATATTTTTTTGTTTGGAAGTGAAATGTTCTGTAGATATTTGTTATATCCATTTGCTTCATAACATCTATTAGTTTGTTTCTCTATTTAGTTTCTGTTTTGATGACCTGTGCAATGGTTAGAATGGGGGGGGCTGTAGTCTTCCAGTATTATTGTATGGGGTTAAATGTGTGATTTGAGCTTTAGTGATGTTTCTTTTATGAATGTGAGTGCCCTTGCATTTGGAGCATACATATATAGACTTGAGATGTTATCTTCATGGATTTTTCTTTTAGTGAGTATGATGTATCCTTCCCCATCTCCTTTGATTACTTTTGTTTGAAAAATCTATTTAATTAGATATTAGAATGGCTACCCCAGCTTGTTTCTTGGATTCATTTTCTTGGACATTTTTTCCAGCCTTTTACTCTGAGGAAATGTCTTTTTTTGTTGTTGTTGCTGAGGTATGTTTCTTGTATGAAGCAGAATGATAGATCATGTTATATATCCAGTCTAATAATAACTGTGTATTTTTATTGGTAAATAGAGTTCACTGATAATTAAGAAATATTAATGACCAGTAGTTGTTGGTTCCTGTTATTTTGATGTTGGGGTGTGTGTGTGTGTGTGTGTGTGTGTGTGCGCGCACACGTGTGTGATTCTCTTCTTTTACTATTGCTTTAAGATGATTAATTTCTTGTGTTTTCTTGGGTGTAATTACCCTCCTCAGGTTGAAGTTTTCTTCTAGTATCCTCAGTAGGCTGGATTAATAGAAAGATACTGTTTACATTTGGTTTTGTCATGAAATATCTTGGTTTATCTCTCTACGGTGATTGAAAGTTTTGCTGGGAATAGTAGTCTGGGCTGACATCTATTTTCTCTTGGGGTCTGCAAGAGATCTGTCCATGATCTTCTGGCTTTTAGAGTCTCTGTTGAGATGTCAGGTGTAATTCTGAAAGGTTGGTCTTCTTACATTATTTAGCCTTTTTGCCTTGCAGCTTTTAATATTCTTTTGTTATTCTGTACATTTAGTGTTTTGATTATAATGTGGTAGGGGATTTTCTTTTCAGGCCCGGTATATTTGACGTTCTATAAGCTTCTTTTAAGGGTATCTTTGTTTAGGTTAGGAAAATTTTCTCTATGACTTTGTTGAAGATATATTCTGGCCCTTTAAACTGGGAATGTTCACCTTCTTCTATTCCTATTATTCTTAGGTTTGGTCTTTTCATCGTGTCCCACATTTCCTGTATGTTCTGAGTTAGAAACTTTTTACATTTGGCATTTTTGTCTAGTTTATCAATTTCTTTTATCATATCTTCTATGCCTGAGATTTTCTCTTCTATTTCTTGCATTCTGTTTGTGATACTTGCATCTGTAATTCTTGTTTTCTTTCATAAGTTTTTCATCTCCAATTTTGCCTCCATTTGTGTTTTCTTTGTTGTTTCTGTTTCCATTTTTAGGTATTGGACCATTTTATTTATTTCTGTTTCCTATTGATTGCATTGTTCAGTATTATTTTAAGGAACTTATTTGTTTCCTCTTTAAAAGCTTCTCTTTGATTGTGTTTCCCTATATTTCTTTAAGGGATTTATTTGTGTCTCCTTTAAAGGCCTCTATCATCTTTATAAGATGACATTTAAGGTCATAATCTTGCTCTTCAGGTGTGTCAGGGTATCCAGGGCTTGCTGTGTTAGCAGAGCTAGGTTCTAGTGGTGCCATATTGCACTGGATTCTGTTGATTATATTCTTGAGATACCCTTTCACCATTTGGTTGTTTCTGCTTGGCTGCTTGCTAGTCTCTGGGTGCCCTGGGTTGGAGCAACCTGAGATTGCAGGTGGAGGTTTGGACAGGAAGTAAGATAAAGGAACAATAGGGTGGGGAAGAGTTCATGGATACTCTTTTGAGGGTCCCAGCAAGGGACTGGGACATGGGGTCTCACCTGGTTTTCCCAGGTTAGAGCAGGACTCCTGGAGGCAGGTGGAGCTGTGGTGTGAGGAGTAGTGCATTGATCCTGTATTCCATATTTGTATATATTTAAAAAGATTATATTTCTTTGGAAGTAAATAAATATCATATATCTTAGACCTTACTATTTAGATTTCTCTTATAGATCAGAAATCTACTATCTTTTATTGAAAACCTTCTAAAGCATGAAATGTTTACTTATTGGAAGTTAGTATGATCTTAAAGAAATGTAGAAGGTAAATCAGCATTCTGAAACCCGAGGACCCCCCAGTGAGACCAGAAGCAACACATTTCACTTGAACTTTAGACCTCAACTTGGGCAGACCCCTGCATGATCAGACGTCATCCAGACCATCAGAAATCCAGTCTCCAACTTGGACAAAGATCCTCTATTCAACCACAGGTGACTCTAGCCACAAGACCAGAGGAAACAGAAATCAAGGAAGAAAACACTGATCCAGCAGAGAAAAATACAGAAAACAGCACCTAGACCTATAATCAATCTAAATCTAGATGCCCAAATGCCAGTATAAGAACATAATCAACAACAACCAGGATGGCAACCAGAGCCCATCCTATCACACTTTCGTAATCCCTGAATATTTCAACATTTATTTTCCCTGAAGCACAATAAAAATAAGCTTAAAATTTTTTTATGAAGATGATAGAGGTTCTTAAGGAGAAAGTGAATAAATTTTTTTAAAAGAAATATAGAATACGAAACAAACACTGGAGGAAATCAACAAATCGCTTTATTTCAAAATGTCAAAGAAACAAAGAAAAAACAAACAGATGAAGGAAATGAATATATCTGACCTAAAGATGGAAGTACACGCAATAAAGAAAGCACAAACTGAGGGAATTCTGTAAGTTAAAACTTTAGGTAAGCAAAAAGGAACTAAAGATGCATCAAAATACAAAAGGTGGAAAAGAGATCCTTACTGTTGAAGATATCATGGAAGAAATAGATACATTTGTTAAGGAAAATGTAGATCTAAAATATTCATGAAACAAAGCATCCAAGAAATCCGAGACACTATTAAAAGACCAACCTAAGAATAATAGGAATAAAAAAGACACTCAGAGGACATAACCAGAAAATATTTTTAACAAAACCAAGGATTTAGTATGAGAAACTCTTCTCTTCAGAATCTGTGAGTTAATGAATGGATATTGCTTCATGACATAAGTGACTGGAAGCTTGAAAGCAACGTCAGGAAGGAAATATACTTCACATTTTTGATTTTTATTCTGAAAGCATTTTATTCAGTATTTTATCTGGAAGTGGTTTTTATTCAGATGTATTGTTTATTTTTATTAGAAACTGTTTTCAAACACTTTGTTCAGTGTGTTTTCTTATTTTTACAACTTTTTTTTTTTTTTACAAAAAAGTAATAATTTGTAATAACTTGGAACATGCTGCAGTTGTTTGAAAGATTCTCACTACCCTTAATTACTTCTCCTTTTCAGCGGTCAGCTTGATATTTCTCTTTCATGTAATTAATCTTAGAAATTTGGTAGTACTTAATTTTTAGGTCACACTTTCAAATAGAGTGAGCTGTTAATGAGGGTTTTCTTCTCTGTCACAGAAGTGGCTTGTCTAGAAGTGTTTGAAGGTAATTCGGAAGGTCTTCGGTCAGGGGAGTGGTGTAGGCTGGAGGATTGACACAGTCTTTGTAAGGAGGGCACAATGGGCAGACATCTTGAAATGGAACTCATTCTGACTCAATGGGAAAGCTCTCCTTCAGAGGGCTGCTGTTCAAGTCAGTCACATGTAACTCTTCAGGTTTTTGAAAGATTTCTTTTTGTCATGGTTTAAGCAAAAGATGCTTGTGATTTGCATGGGGTTGTAGGGCAAAGAGGCACACAAACGTTAATTATTCTGTTTGACTTTCTTCCCCCCTCTTCATCTTTCTTTCTTCTATCCTTTCCTTCTTTTCCTTACTATCTTCATGGCACACCTTAGTCACTGTTTTTTGTTTTTAATGGCCTTCTGCCAAGGTATTTTTCCAAGAATACTCATTTTAATATATTTGGTACACACTCATGTATGTACTCTACATATATTTACTAATGTATAACCAGCAAATGAAATTGTATGTAACGTGAACAATATGATATTTTGATATCATAATCCATCATTAAATTACTACTGCAATGAAGATAAATAATATGTGTGTCATTTCAGATAGTGATCTTTGATTTTTCTCCAGTAAGAAAAAGAAAGTATATTCTCTCAGCAAATTGCAACTCTCAGTCCAGGTTTATTAACTATAATTCCCAAGCTGTGCATTAGCCTCCTTGAACTCACTAAGTTACTTGTTAATCCTGTGACCTGAATTGAGACAGTACCTTTGTATATACTTTTATCATTTCAAAAATTATTTTTATTAGCATTTAAATTATTTATTTATTTGTGTGTGTGTGTGTGTGTGTGTGTGTGTGTGTGTGTGTGTGTGTGTCTGGGATAATCAAGTGTGGATGTGCTTATGTCACATGGAGTGTGTAGAGGTCCAAGAAAAACTTTCAGACACTGATTCTGGGAATGAAACTCAGGTTATGGGGCTTGTGTGGCAGGTGCTTTTACTCAGCAGACCACCTGACTGGCCTTTGAGCTCATCTTTCTTAGATTCCAACTGTATCTTAAGACTGCAAGTACTTGTTCTTGCATATCTAGCTTAATCCATGTCATCACAAATAAGAGGATTTTTTCTTTTTTAAGGCTGAATAATATTTTATGAAATGATGAAAGACCATATAATGTATACATAAAAATCACTGTCTCTGCATACACTCTTTAGTGCATTTTTGACTACACACATTATACATCTGATGATGTACACCTCCGTTTTTGATTCAGCATTCTGTCTTTTTAGGTGTTAACATGCTGTACCTTCATGCTCATGCTCTACTTTATAGTAAACATCTTCCTTTGGAACTTAGACACCTAAGTGTGGCAGATGTCTTAGCTCGTTTTCCTCATAATGCAATAAACTATGTCAAGAAAACAACTCAAGGGAGAAAGGTTAGTTTCACTCTCAGCCCATCAGTGCAAGGAAGACAAGGCGATGCTCACATGGCATCTGTAATCAGCAGAGACTGATGAAAACTCACACTTTGTCTTGGATTTCCAGTATTTCACAGCACAGGACCTAGCCCAAGGAAGGGTCAGGACAGCAGATTAGAGGAGTCCCAGCACATCAATTAACCTAATCAACATAATCCCTCACAGAGATCCTCACAGGCTAGCCTTAATCTTCATAATCCTTCACAGAAGCACCTGGAGACTTGTTTCCTAGGTGATTTCAGATCCTGTCAAGTTTGACAATTAACACTAAAGTCACAGTAAAGGTGAAAGTTATGGAGAGGAGAGAGGCTGAAATGGAACATTGGCTAAATAGAACCAAGAAGTGGACCCAAGACCGAATGCTGCCAACTCACCCTAAGGCCCGGGTCCAGTCAGCCTAGGATAGATCAGCAATTGGATGAGGTTTGTGTGTGTGTGTGTGTGTGTGTGTGTGTGTGTGTGTGTGTGTGTGTGTGTGTGTGTTATATGCCTATGTATATAACAATTTTAATCACTTTATTTTCTTTTTGCTTCAGTTCATTTGGATTTGGTTTCTGCTACAAACACTCTGAAGAATCCTGGAAAAACCTTTCGTAAGCCTTGTATAACAGAAAAGGCCCAAATGCATATCTGTCTTTAAAATGACATGCATACTGTTGTTTTTTTCTTAGTGGCCATCTCTTATGGTAAGCAGAAAATTCAGATGTATCATCAAATCTCTGCCTGCACGTTTCTGCTTCAAAATGCAATCATGCTAAGACAAAACCATGTGTTCTGTTCGTGCTCATCGGAATACATGACAGAGCTTGAGGTTTGGGCTTATGGAGTTTAACATACTGCTTTCTTTCTGAAAATCTGGTCATTACACTAAACAAAATGAGCCTGTAGCCATTTTCAAACTCAAAGTTCCTCTTTGATTTTATTTGTGCATTATCTCCAAGGACCACCTGTGATCTTTAGGAAGCAGAAGGTAATGCTGTTCAGTAAATGTCATTCTTCCTGCAAAGTGGACTCAAACTCACTCCTTCAACAAGGAGGGTTGTGATTAAAGGCACCGTCTTCCTAAAGGAAGACAAGAAGGATAGCTGACCAACACTCCTTGGAATTTTTCCATTTCAACTTGTATGATAGTGCTTTTTCTTTTAGCTTTCATCAATTTTACAATAATGCTCTTTTGTTTGTTTCTTCTGTATCTCACAGTTCTCTGATGGCATATCTACATATTCATAACTAGCGAGTCTGTCTCTTTATAGAGATTGCTGATCAGTCATTTAGGAAATAAGTCGTGTAGTCATTGTAACATGATTTAAAATGTATCTGCTCTGAGTGTGCAGGAGAACTTTAATAGGTGTCTATCCTCAGCAGGACAGCTTATTATTATTTAATTCTAGTTTTTTTATTTGTCTAGTTTCTATTGCTGTTAGTATGTTCTCTTCTTTTCTTTTCTTTTTTTTTTTTTTTTTTTGGTTTGGTTTTTTTGGGCTTTTTGTTTCTGAGACAGAGTCACATATGACCCAGGCTGAACTTGAAGGCCCGATCTTTCTGCCTCCACCTTCTAATAGCTGAGATTAAACATTAGTTCCACCATGCCAGGGTATTTTCTATTATTCTGTATCCTGGCTGTACAAATGTACTTGTATATTGTCACATTAATGTTTAAAACATTTTCATTTATTCTTTGAGATTATCATAAATGTCAGAGTCTATACCTATCATCCAGATCCATCTTCCTACATGTTGAAATTCTCTCTCTCTCTCTCTCTCTCTCTCTCAGTCTCTCTCTGTCTCTCTCTGTCTCTCTCAGTCTCTCTCTGTCTCTGTCTCTCTCTGTCTCTCTGTCTCTGTCTCTCTCAATCTCTCTCTGTCTCTCTCTGTCTCTGTCTCTCAATTTCTCTCTGTATCTCTCTGTCTCTCTGTCTCTCTCTCTCTGTATGTATGTATGTGCATGTGTGTCCTTGAGTTCAATTTGTGCTACCTTGATCCTCTTGGGTGAAGTTTTTCCTGGACTATGAATGATCTATCAGCAATCATATCTTTATGGAAAACCACCTCTCTCTTCCATTTCCAATAGCTCATTAGCTGGGGGTGGAACTTCTTTCCCACTTCACCTATCCATGCCAGGAGAATTTTCGGGCTTGACAATGGGCACATATTGTGTATGCTGTCACAATTGCTGCAAGTTCATATGTGCAACTTTTCTGTTGTGTCTGAAAAAAACTTTTCTTGTATCCTTTCACCATTCCTGGCTTTAGTAATCCTTTTCTACCTGAGAATTGTAGAAGCGGTATGGGATCTAAATAGCCTACTTAGAGCTTAGCACTCCCTGCTGTCTCTTACTCTGTGCATGCTGACCAGTGGCAGGCTTCAAAGTTAACTCTCATCTACCATAAAAAGAAGCTTCCCTAATGAGGAATGAAAGATACACTAGTCTATACATACACTGATAAATCAACAGAGTAGCTTACTGTTATGTCATTTAGCAAAATAACAGTAGTAAGTTCTCCCTTCGTGTTTATGGTACCTCCCGCCACAGATTGTTGACTCATAATCATACCATGTATTGGTCCCAGTTTTTGTCAATTTTTGAGGGGTGCTAATTTTGCCATTTGGAAAGACTTCCCAATGTTTCTATAAATTGCTGTTTTGTGTTCCTAAACACAAGATGGCTATAACATAGTTTATGGAAAAGTGTATGTAAAACAAAGGACACTCAGATGTAAATTTAAGTGTGGTTGGTCATGAGTGCAATGTCAACAGTCAACTATATAAATTACATAATATATCTGTAAATACAAGTTTAATAAAACAATGGTTAATTGAAAACCAGTAAAAATTTATATGTCCACTTTTATAAATATACAGTGTTCTATAATAAGACATTTTCTAGCCAATATCTGTTGTGCATAGACCTGGTGCTAATTATATTTGATGTTAATTTTGTACTCCTGTGAGTGGCTGCGAACAAGGAATGAGTCAGCACTCAGGTGATTTCTTGTAAACATGCTTCCCATCTTAATTTGTAAAATAAAGTAGAGCTGATATTTGGGCAGATAAAAGGGAAGGTGGAGTAGAAGATGAGGAAAGAGAAGGAGAAAATGGAAGAGGGAGAGGACACATAGGAGGAGGAAGAAGAAGGAAAGTGGAGCAGAAGCACAAGGCCTGGAGAAACCACAAGTTCTAAGGGGTCTCATAGATGGAGAAGATGGTAGTATAGCGGTAGACATGCCTAATCTAGGCACACAGCATGTATTCACATGAACTGAGTAGTGTTTTCATTGCTGGGGCTTACTTGTGATGGAAAGTTACTGCAACAAATATCTAGCCTGATTGACAGTTTGCAGGATGTAACTCTACACATATTGGGCTATGTTTCCTTTAGAATAGCTCCAGTAGACTTAAGGAACATGACAAGCCCTCATGATTCTGAGAGGCCAAACCTACTTCATCTTGAGACTAGCTTCCAACTTAAGAAAAACTTGACCTATAGCTAAACCCAGGCTGTACCCAAGTACCAGGAAGGACCCCATGGCTTGTCTTCTCCCATACTCAAGAGTTACTCCCTAGCTACTTCTTAGCAACAGCCAATCAAATATTAGTCTGATTGGTTCAGATGTACTTTTAGACTGTGATTGTTCATGGTTATGCTCCAGTCAACTTAAAATAAAAACCAACCAAACAAACAAATAATTAATTAAATAAATGTGGAGAGTAACAAAGGAAGATACCAGATGTCAGCCTTGGTCCTGTACAAGGAAGGACACATAATCACATTAATCACATGAATGCATGTACCACACACATGCACATAACATTTATTTATTTAATTGCTTTTGAGACAAGGTCTCTCCCTGAACCTGAAACTTACCCACCTATTTGACTAGGTTGTTTGACCAATGAGGGTTTGTTTTTTATTAGTTATTTTATTTATTTTACACTTCAAATGTTGTCCACCATCCTGGTTCCCATCTGCAACTCCCCCATCCCATTCCCCCTCCCCTTCACCTTTATGAGGGTGCTCCTCCACCCACCCACTTTTGTCTCACCTATCTAGCATTCCCATACACTAGGGACATCCAGTCTCCACATGACCAAGGGCATCCCCTCCCAGATAAGGCAATCTTTTGCTACTTATGTAGCTGGAGCCATAGATATCTTTATGTATATTCTGGTTGGTGGTTTAGTCTCTAAGAGAGCTGGAGGTCTGGTTAGTTGATAATGTTCTTCCTTTGGGTTACAATCCCTTTCAGCTCCTTCAATCCTTCCCCTAACTCTTCTATACTAATCTTTATTATCTGCCTGTCTCAACCCTCTTTCCTCAGGGTGTATTTGTGGGAGCACGCATTGAAGGGTGCCTTATGTGGGTCCTAGAGTTCCAAACTCAGGTCCCTGTTCTTGTTTGGCAAGCAGTTTGCAGAACAAGTCTCTTCCCAGCACTATAAATAGGCATCCTTCTTTGAAATCAGTATGGTTCTTGGTTTCTTTGACTCACTCAGTTTAGTACTAGATTTTTCTCCATTGTTCAGGAGTTGTTAGCTCTGAAAGACAGAAGTTTTTCTCTTAGCAAATGCTGACCACAGTGTATAACCTTCAGATGCTTTGATTTTACAGGAATTTAATGAAATTTCTTGGGCTTGTAGCTCTTTTAGGACACAAACATCATATAATGTCTCTGTGTTAGTTGAAAGAAGAATTAGTTCAATAAATATTCTATTCTTTAGTAACCTTAAGAAACATTAGTGCCAACAAGATGGAGGCTACGTTTTAGCACATCATGTTAACTGAGATTTAGATTGATTTATCATATTAACCCTCTTATTTTAGAGAAATAAAATGACAGTTGTGTTAATGAAGACATGAACACACTCAACAGTTTTATGAAAAATCACCAGTTAAATTTTTTGAGCTTCTTTTTTTCTTAAATTAAAAAAGCATGTGACAGTTCATTTTATTTTCACTGATACCATACTGTCTAGGTGACTGTTCTTATTGTTAAGTGGCTTACTCAAATTCATAGGAAACGTCACTCAGTGTAAAATTTATTTTATATTGTCTACAAGTTTAAAAAGCCATACCTATTTATTCAAGCCCAAGTTTTTTTGTCACTTAAATAAGTTCAGATCTTATTCATTTCTTTGTTGCATTTGCTTCTGGGACAGGGTCTCACTCTGCAGTCTAGGCTGACCTGGAACTGATAGATGTCATGGCTGGCCAGAAAAGACTGGCAACCCTCCTTCATCATCTGTCCAAGTGCTGACATTATATACAAAGGAAATGTTGCTTTCATTTCCTCAGATGAAGTGATGGTTGAGAGGTGTACCCAAACTCTGCAAATACTTGGCTTGGGCTGAGCCTCAAGGTGTTCCTTCTCTGTTCTAACTGTCCCTAGGCCCAGGCATATCCCACCCCCTCTTTTTTTCTCTGCTCTCCTCTCTTAAGTCACCTTCTTTCCTGTGTTATTATCTGACTCATTCTGTCATTTTTTTCTCTGATCCATAATTTTATCTGCTCCTCAGTTGATGTCAAATATAGCTGGCTCCTTCTACAAATTACCCTTATCTTCATCATTAGGAATTAAAGGTTTGAACTAAGGGTATGTCTATATTTCAGCCAGATTGTACTGGGTGTGTGTGTGAATTCTGGTTGGATTGTATTTGTGATGAGATCCTGTACCAGATTAGCCATGCTGCTGGATTAAAATTTGTCTACACTTATGAACATGAACCTTCATGCCTGGCTTATAACATACTTTTATTCTCAGCAATATGCTTTAAATCCCTGTTTGTAGCTACTATTTTATAGCAGTATCCTTTTAAGCAATCTGATTACTTTAGAGGGTCATGAGGTTATATTACTACTCTTAATATCTGCTGCCGTGACAAACAGTGTGATGTGGTGGACATGCTTGATAGACCATGTTGGGGTCAGGTCTGAGCAATAAAAAATGTGATCCTTTGGCTTCTGGTTGGGTCTTAAGAATGAGGTCCACTTAGGTTTTGGTGGTGCTGCTTCTACATGGGCTCTTCCCTCTCTTGTATCCTGGTGTTTATTCTTATGACCGTTCCACTCCAGTGCATGTCTTTGCACAACTACACTTGATTCCTGATTCCTTTCCAGGAATGTAAATTAAACATCCAAAGTCTTTGTCCCCTATATTTTTGGTTTATAATTGGACTGAAAATTGTTGGTGTAGAAAAGTTAGCAATGTGCTAAGAAAATTAAATTACAGTATTTATATTATAACATTAAAGTATTTATATTGCATAAACATTAGTTTAGGCAAAAAAGAACATGACCCAGGCTAAAATTTTCATGCTCTGAAAACTGTTTTATTTCTCTGCACATTTTAAAAAGTTAATTTCACATCACAGTGGTGGTTCTCAAGTATAATTTGAAATGTTTGAAGTTATATTCATAATAGCTGGAAGCCTGATATAAGAAAATCAGTAAGAAATCACAAGTATGTTATTTTTGACTAATATAGCAGATATAACATTTATGAAACTTAATCAAAGAGTGGGTATACAAGATTCAAAAATTGTTGTAATGTTATGGAGGAAGCTTTTCAAATAGCTAACATATGGTCACAGAATTTCTTTTTATAAATTTCCTTCTTTTTTTAAATGAAAAAATAATCATACAATATATTCTGATCACACTTTGCCTTCACCCAAATCTTCCCAGACTTTACACCTCCCACCTACCCAAAGTCACATCCTTTCTCTTACATTTTAAAAAGCAAATAAACAAGAAAAAAAGTCCAAACAAAGCAATATAAGACACAAAGCCACAAAAATCTCACTGAGTTTTATGTTGCCCAAGTGCTCCTGGGCATGGGACCTACCTTGGTGTGGCTAATACATCCAGTAAGATTACACTGACAGATGTTACTATTTCCTTTTCCTTTACTAGCAGGTAGCAATTGAAGATAGCTCCTTGGTTATGGGATAGAGCCTGGGTTACAAGATTACTGTAAAAGTTGATCTTGATTGTCAACATGATGAAGTTTGTTATCACATAGACTATATACCAGTGGGCACAACTGTGAGGGAGTTTCAAGATTAGGTTTACTGAGGTGGGAAGACCCAACCTCTGTATGATAGTACCATCCCATGGGATGAGCTTCCTGACTGAATCAAAAGGGAAGACCAACTAAGTAACAAGCATTCGTTACTTTGTTTCCTGACTATAGATGGCATGACTGTGACCAGCTACCATATACTTCTTTCCATATGATTTTTCCACCATGGCCAACCATTCCTTTGTGCAGTGAGCTAAATTAAACTTTTTTCTTAAGTTGCTACTGGTAGGTGTTTTGTTATAGTAATGAGAAAAGTAAGTAACTAGTAGAGTTTCTGACCTGTGTAGAATGTTGGGGGGCAGGAACTGCACTGGAGTACAATCCAATCATGAGAACACACCCACAGACATGCTGATGTGTCTTACAGAGACCCCCCAGATGTGTTAGGTAAAAGCATGACTATAGGATGCCATCTAGCCTGGGTTTCTTTAGTTTTCTTATGCCACACAGGGCATAAGGTAAAGAGTGCATTGAAATACAAAGTTAGGACAATAAAGATTCAGAAATTACAATTAAGATAGCAGAATATTTTAACAGCTGAGTGATCTGAGACAAGGACCTGATTGTCCACAGTCCTCCAGACAGTCATTTTTATCTGCTTTAGCCTTGTCTTATGCAAGGCTTTGGAAGAAATTCTTTTTGACATGTTTAAGAGCCCTGTGATATAAAATACTGACTTTAGCATTTACTGCTTGGGCAAGTCAACAAACTGTGGCACTTGTCACTGTTCCACACTGCCTAAGTAAATTGTAGCAGAGTTGATAAAATAATAAGCCAGTTTAGAGAGATTTCTCTGAAATTTGAAAGATCTAAAGTTGAATATCCCTGTCACCAGGATTTTTTTATGGTAGTCTTGAAAAACAAAAGCTCCTTGGGCGCTGGGGAGAGTAACTAGACACATGGCATAGTGTTTACACATATTTATTAACACATAGAAGTAAACACACACACACACACACACACACACACACACACACACACACACGCGCACACATGACTCTCAAGACAAGCATTTGATCATTTCCTATTTGATGATGACTGTTGTTGAAAGTCATTGCATTTACCTTTAAGTCTTTAAGTGTGCTCATGTATTGTATTGGGGGGGGGGGAATACTAAAACGTGACTTTTCTATTAATGATAATGCAAATTATTTCCTTTTAGATTTAAGTGGGTGACAACACATCCTCTCAGTGGCTTCATTGTTTTTTGTTAAGTTGATTTGCTTCTGCCTCATTTACTTAACTGATGACAGGAACAGTGGTCTACTGAAAGCAGAGTAAGCCTTTGACAAAAGGGCAATGTACTCAAACTAATGATTGAGTTCTCTATAGGAGATTGTATATCTCCTGTGTAGTTGCTTAAAGAGAATCATGTTGTCTTCCAATGTTTGCAATATATTAACTCTGATATAAAATAATCACTATTACTATAATGCTACTTAAAATGCGGACACAGTTTTGGCAGACTGGGAGGAAATTTTAAAAGAAGATTTATCAGTTTGCTTTTAGTGCATCTGTGTGAGTCTGAGTGCAGTTATAAACACTACTATAGAGCTCTTACTGCTAGGGGATAGTGAACCATCTGATGTGGGTACTGGGAATCAAACCCAGACCCTGTACAAGAACATTTGTAGTGATATTAAAGTAAAAGTACTCAATGATATTGTTGATCTAGCCTGGCCCTAGCTGCTATAGAGGTGTAGAACTTCTACAAGTAAAATTTTCCTTCCTGCTGCTTTCAGAGGGTGTTTCTTGTAGTACAGTGGGACCTGAAAGCCAGTATATAAAACAGACTATAGTCTCCTTCAATAACCAACTTAATTCAGAGCAGCAGACAATTTATACTCTGACAGTTAAGAGGAGTCACACGTATAGGATACAATCACAAGGACAAGCTGCAAATGGTAGACAAGCTGTACACAGTGGCGGATGAGCCACACGTGGCAAAAACATGTTTTTCCATAGAGACATATAAACAAACAACAATAGACACTTGTAATGCTAATCTGATATAAACCCACTCCTATCTCTACGTCTGGCAGAGGCACGAAAGCACATTCCAGGGACAATTCCCCGGTTCTGAAGAAACTGAGGTCACAAGACTCTTGTCTTGTTTTCATGGAGTTTTTTTTTTCCAAGCACTTAGAATTCTCCTCACACAAATCCATTCTTGGGCCATATTGCAATGATAAGGAACTTAGAAGAAAAACACAGTGCAGGAAGAATGATTCAGCTGAAATACAAAGTAAAACCAAAACCAATCCAACTAACCAACCAACCAACCAACCAACCAACCAACCAACCAAACAAACAAACAAACAAACAAGAGAAAACAAGACTTGGTGATCTTGAGAAATTTCAGGTTCTCGTTATAAAATGTAAGAAATTAATTATACAATTTTTAAAAATTTGTTTTCTTTTTTTTTCTGACTGCTCTTTTTTACATATACTTTTTATTAGGTATTTTCCTCATTTACATTTCCAATGCTATGAACATAGTGGAGCATGTGTCCTTCTTAGATGTACCGGTTGGGACATCTGGATATATGCCCAGGAGAGGTATTGCTGGATCCTCCGGTAGTACTATGTCCAATTTTCTGAGGAACCGCCAGACTGATTTCCAGAGTGGTTGTACAAGCCTGCAATCCCACCAACAATGGAGGAGTGTTCCTCTTTCTCCACATCCTCACCAGCATCTGCTGTCACCTGAATTTTTTATCTTAGCCATTCTGACTGGTGTGAGGTGGAATCTCAGGGTTGTTTTGATTTGCATTTCCCTGATGATTAAGGATGTTGAACATTTTTTCAGGTGCTTCTCTGCCATTCGGTATTCCTCAGGTGAGAATTCTTTGTTCAGTTCTGAGCCCCATTTTTAATGGGGTTATTTGACTTTCTGAAGTCCACCTTCTTGAGTTCTTTATATATGTTGGATATTAGACCCCTATCTGATTTAGGATAGGTAAAGATCCTTTCCCAATCTGTTGGTGGTCTTTTTGTCTTATTGACGGTGTCTTTTGCCTTGCAGAAGCTTTGGAGTTTCATAAGGTCCCATTTGTCAATTCTCGATCTTACAGCACAAGCCATTGCTCTTCTGTTCAGGAATTTTTCCCCTGTGCCCATATCTTCAAGGCTTTTCCCCACTTTCTCCTCTATAAGTTTCAGTGTCTCTGGTTTTATGTGAAGCTCCTTGATCTACTTAGATTTGACCTTAGTACAAGGAGATAGGTATGGATCGATTCGCATTCTTCTACATGATAACAACCAGTTATGCCAGCACCAATTGTTGAAAATGCTGTCTTTCTTCCACTGGATGGTTTTAGCTCCCTTGTCGAAGATCAAGTGACCATAGGTATGTGGGTTCATTTCTGGGTCTTCAATTCTATTCCATTGCTCTACTTGTCTGTCAGTATACCAATACCATGCAGTTTTTATCACAATTGCTCTGTAGTAAAGCTTTAGGTCAGGCATGGTGATTCCACCAGAGGTTCTTTTATCCTTGAGAAGAGTTTTTGCTATCCTAGGTTTTTTGTTATTCCAGATGAATTTGCAGATTGCTCTTTCTAATTCGTTGAAGAATTGAGTTGGAATTTTGATGGGGATTGCATTGAATCTGTAGATTGCTTTTGGCAAGATAGCCATTTTTACAATGTTGATCCTGCCAATCCATGAGCATGGGAGATCTTTCCATCTTCTGAGATCTTCTTTAATTTCTTTCTTCAGAGACTTGAAGTTTTTATCATACAGATCTTTCACTTCCTTAGTTAGAGTCATGCCAAGATATTTTATATTATTTGTGACTATTGAGAAGGGTGTTGTTTCCCTAATTTCTTTCTCAGCCTGTTTATTCTTTGTGTAGAGAAAGGCCATTGACTTATTTGAGTTAGTTTTATATCCAGCTACTTCACCGAAGCTGTTTATCAGGTTTAGGAGTTCTCTGGTGGAAAAGTCCCCCATACCCTCCCACCCACTCCCCTACCCACCCTCTCCCACTTTTTGGCCCTGGGGTTCCCCTGTACTGGGGCATATAAAGTTTGCAAGTCCAATGGGCCTCTCTTTCCAGTGATGGCCGACTAGGTCATCTTTTGATACATATGCAGCTAGAGTCAAGAGCTCCGGGGTACTGGTTAGTTCATAATGTTGTTCTACCTATAGGTTTGCAGATCCCTTTAGCTCCTTGGGTACTTTCTCTAGCTCCTCCATTGGGGGCCCTGTGATCCATCAAGACTTTTGAGCACAATCATATCATCAAAAGAACTATCTTCTCTCCTTTACCTATAATGATTGTATGTTTAAAATTACAGAGACTCATCACAGAAAGAGAGTCATCACATAAAGAGAGTTTTTCTGTAAAGAAAGTCAATGTAATCAAAGTTGATCTGGAAGATAGAGAACTAATAAGAACAGCTGAGCTTGGTAACCAGCCCTAGTGATTCTATGCCTGGATCTGTAATGGGGAATATACTTTTTATTGTGTTTAGAGTGCTTTTCTGTAAAGAAAGTCAATGTAATCAAAGTTGAGCTGGAAGATAGAGAACTAATAAAAACAGCTGAGCTTGGTAACCGGCCCTAGTGATTCTATGCCTGGATCTGTGATGGGGAATACACTTTTTATTGTGCTTAGAGTGCTATGAGTTGGTGATGGATAATCTTCATTGTTAACTTGCCCAAGTTTACAAATCACCAGGGAAACACGTTTCTGAGTAAATCAATGAGGGTGTTTCCAGAAATGTTTAACCATACAAGGGAAGGATTATTTTGAAAGTCAGCAGCACCACCTATGGGAAGAGTTTCCAGACCTCCTAATAGAAAAAGAAAAAGCAACTTGGTACCAGTATCCATCTCTCATTGCTTTTAATTGCAGATGGAATTGGACCACCTGCCAAGAAGAACTAACTGCACCCTGAACTACCAGCCAAAATAAAGCCTTTATCCCTTAGGTTCCATAGGTAAGGGTTTTGTCACAGAAAAAAGAAAATTAATCATTTCAAGATATTCTTTTCTCAAGTAAAATTTAAGGTTGGGGTAATGAAAATTAAAAAAGGAGAGAAAAACTCATAGAAATATTATAAATATATAAATAATAAATCACTGGGTATGTGTGTACACATGTTTAAAAAACACTCTCATAAATTAATCCCATTAACAATCTGAAAACTTGCCAGGCATGGTGGCACACTCCTTTAATCCCAGCTCTTAGGAGGCAGAGGCAGGCAGATTTCTGAGTTCGAGGCCAGACTTGTCTACAAAGTGAGTTGCAGGACAGCCAGGGCTATACAGCTGTCTCGAGAAACCCTGTCTCGAGAACCCACCCCCCCCAAAAATCCAAAACCCCCAAAAAACAAAAAACAAAAACAAACCTGAATTTTTTTCCACTAGGAATATATAGTAAGGTATAAAATTATAACCACAGTAAATACTTAAGTCCCTGTTGGAAGAGAGCAGAAAATACATTTGCAGAAATTAGAGAAAGTTCTGATAATGCATTTAATATCTTGAAGTTTTGAACACTCAGAGAGCTAGATTCCTGTTGAAGTACCATGCTGAGGATGAGGGTCTCAGTTCCTGAGATGTGAGTATGTCGTGTATTACCAGTATTCCAAAGCATAGACAACTTTGAAAGACAACATCTTTCATTTTCTGTATGACTTTTGTCTTTCTTAGCCTTTAGTATCAACATTGATTTTGGTCTGGCATAAGTGAGTAAGTCAGGAGGATTAAGGCTGTTTCTTAGGAAACTCAAAGACTTTTCTATAACAAGGTGAAAAATGTAGAGCAACCTGGAATTCACTGTGCTAGAATTTAGGAAGAAGGAAAAATTTTGATTTTCCCAATCAGTATAAATCGATTTCCATCGAGATGCACTTTTTGCAAAGTTGAAGTTTAGCCTTCAAAACAACCCTACACTCTTCCTCAGCTGGAAAGGTCTTGGTGATTCTCAGTGGCAGAGCACTGACATAGTCTTCAGATGCTGACTGAGTCACTGACTAGAAAAGACTAGTCACCAAGTGCAGCATGGCTTCGACCTCCTTTGCCTGGGGTTTATGGTCCATGTGTGCATAAAGGTGGCTATCAGTAGTTTACATGATGTCTGCTCATGGAAACACTTGAGTGAGAACCATTCCTTTATAATACAATAATGGGGAATTTGACTTTGTTTAATATATAGGATTTCTTCCTTTGCCTGCATGCCTTGGAATATTCTATATCTATTAGAATGTCTTTCTTTAAAGAAATAGTGATTGTCTGTGAAAATAGATGTGGTAAACTAATTACCATACAGGACTCAGTGGGTGTTTATAGTTTAAAACTGTTAGTTTTATTTGAAATGCCAGGTGTATTGTTCAGGAAGAACATTTTCAGAATCCCATAATAGCCTATTTTATTCTAGTGTCTTTAACAAAACTGTGATTTTTCATTCTTGTTGTTCTGTGAAAGATTTGTAATCCATTTTGCATTTAATAACTCACTGTATTTTTATTCTTAAACTGTAGCTTCTTTTACCTTAATAAGGAAAATTAAAGGGAAAAAAAAATCAGATGGAGGGTTATTATTCTAGGCTGGAGTCAATACTATCATTGTTATTCAAAGATAAAAAATAATCAGATGTTAGCTTGCAGTCTATTTATAATGGGTACAAACAAAAGCCAAAGGCTGGTAATGCTTTAAGGCCTCAGCGAGGCACACAGAGGAGGACTTTCATTACTAGCTCCCGTTTGCTTGACACATTTAATCCTGCATTTTAAAGTGATCTCAGATAAATATATAGATATATCATAGGCTGTCATCTGTTTACCAGTCAGTGTACTGGCAAAGTTTGTCAAATTGAATTTCCAAGTCTAATAAATGATTGATCTTTTTAGGGCATTCTACATATTTTATTTTACTGACCTAAATTGGAGTGTGAAGTGTCCAGGGTCTGAAGTAACTGAATGTTGATTACTTTGTTTGTAAATGTTTGTATTTGTTGAGTCAATATGCATTGATTATGAGTAAAATTTAAATAGCCACCATTCTAATGGAGGTTAAATTCTGATGCTTCCAAATATAAAATAAAAGGAAAGAAATCTCAATTAGAATCTTGGAACACAGGATTGCAGTCTTTGTTTCAAAGTAGCTCTTTAGTTACCCTGAAACTTAAACTGGTCAGTACCTGGACTTTGAATGTACATGGTACATAATCTTTAAATTGGGATCTTTAATATGGGGCTGTCCATAGCCACATAATTAGCCCCCTCCTCTTGCAGTCAGCTGCTTGATTTTTTTGAATTCCACTCCCTCTATATGAATTCATGAACTCAGTGAAAATTGTGAATTTCAATTTCATAGTCACAAGGTGTATTAAAGAAATAAAACAATGCTCAGCTTTGAACAAGAACTACAGTTCTGTTATTCACTTGTTTATTTTGCTGAAGAATTTGTGGCTTTATAAGACTTTTGGTTAGGTGAAGATAGAATTTAAGCTCAGATATCCTTACTACAAAATATCGTGTCCAACCATCTATCTCTTCTTTGTGGGGTATATAAGTATTATGTGGAGGCTGTCTAAAATCTGGTTGAGGGCTCTCTGTATGTTTCTAAGATTATTTGCAACTTTAAAAATTGAGGAAGTTTTCTTCCATAGAAGCAGTGCAAGTGTGGGAAAAAATGTAGAACACTGCAAGAGAATAACTTTAAAATTTGATAAAAGAAATCAAGAAATGGGAAGTGAGGAGACAGTTCATCTGGGAACGTAATTGCCACAGGAACAGGAGGAGCCCAGTTCAATCCCTAGCATCTCTGCTGAACCCCTTACATGGTGACAGATTCTTCGAATCCCACCTGGAGAAGTGGAGACAGGAGGATCCCCGAGTCTCCTTGGCCAGTCAGTCAGCTTAGCCCAATGAATAAGCACCAGCTGACAATGAGAGACCCTGCCTCAAAAAAATAAGGCACATGGTTTCTGGGGACCAATACTCTGAGACTGACTGCTATTATCCACACACAAGTACATGTGTACCTACATGCATATGAATACACATAACACACACACTCATACCACATTCAAAATTGTTATGCTTCTTTGTTGTTGTTGTTCAACTTCATTCATAGATTTAGTGAAACTCCAACCCAAATCCAAGCAAATAACTGTGTAGACTGACATCATTTTTCTCATTTGATACATAGGTGAGAAAGATCCCAAAGAGTCTAGCCAATGCTAGATTAGAACTAACAAGAGACTAACACTTCTCCATTCATATCCTACTGTGAAGCCACAGTGATACAACATTTTGGTCTTGGTGAAAGGCAAACAAATGGATCACAGATTTTGATACTGCATAACTATGCATAAGCATGATAATAAGCTTGTTTTTTGATAATTATATTTGCAAATATAATGCATCTTGAGCATATATACTCTTCCCTTTCCTTTCAACATTGTACCTCTTTTTAGTTGCTCATACTCCAAGAATTAACTTCTCTCCAGGCTCACACAAGCAACTTTAAATTAAGTATTTATTCTTATAAGTGGCATCATTTTCTTTGTGCGTGAAAGTCTTGTTTATCAGACTGCTACACTAAAACTATTCTGCTCCGACCATTTTGTTGCCAGGGCTTGCTGTGAGAATTGTGATTTTTTTCCCATGGAGTTAGGCTCAGAGAGAGAGAGAGAGAGAGAGAGTGAGCATGATTTGGAGATATTTCTGAGAACAGACAGAAAGTGAAAGAATGGAGTGATCCTCTTTACTGCACTTGGTAGTCGTGTGCCCCTGTAAATTATGATACGTATTGTGAGTTTTGGAACAAAGGATTTCCAGAGAGCATAGCTGAAGGTCAATGGAAGACTGAAATATACCTCAGTTACCTCTCCCAAAGTGACTTGTACCACAAGAATCTCTTCCACTTCAGCGATGTGATTGATCTGACCCGGAGTCCAATCATAAGGATCAAGGTCATATAATTATCTGGGGAAAGAATCTGCATTTGAGTTTAGTTCCACACAACTGAAGCTGACTTAACTTTAGAAAACATTTACAACATGAATAATGTAGACAAGTAGGCAGTATGTAGACTATATAGTATTGCTTTTCATAAGGTTATACTAGAAATGCCCAAGGGAGTGATTAGCAAAGGGCTCTGTAAAGTCCTGTAGCTCTGTGATGAATATCCCAATTGAAAATGTTCATTCTTTAGAGCAAACTATTAATCATTTCATTTGTGGACTGCAGAGCACAATTTGAAAAGAAAGAATAAATTCAGCTACATATCACTTGAAAACTATTCTTCTGGTGTCATGGTGAATAACTGACAATCCATAAAAGAAAATATTGGCTTAAAGAGGAAAAGAAAGATTCCAGAATGGAAGTCATGCATTCTCTCAAAGCTCACTTTCAACATAGTTCCAAATGAATTCCTAGAGATGGTTTGGACTAACAAAAAGGATTGGACATTCCTGAATGGTGGAAGAAACCCTATTTTGGCATACTTGCTTATGCTATATAGTTTTCTACCCACCTCTAAACAATAAATGCTTTAGCATTGGTGCTGTGTTTGGAAAACATTCCAAAGTGACTGGGTCAGAAGGTTTAGAAAATGAATATTGTGCCCAAGAAAGAACTGCAGGCTGAGAGAGAAGTAAAATATACAAGAAACAGGCTATTCAACTTGGCTGAATAGTTCTGTACCTCTAATCAGCAAAGACAGTCTAATGGAGCCAGCAAAGAACTTCTTATTGTAAATATGGGACTTTGGAATGGCCTGACTTCTCATTTTTGTGACTGGTGAGCCCATGCTTTTCAAATTAGATAGTGTTTCAGATACCATTATGAATTTTGTATTAAAGGTAAATTAAATGTATTTTCAACAGATTTCTAGATTACTGTTGAAAAAACAATGCACACCCTGTAGTGTATATGTTTATTAAATGACCACATTTTACTAGTAATAAGATAAAAATTATTTAGAGGGTTAAGATGGCTCTCTCAACCTTATGCTCATGCTGTATCACCATCCAAATGAGAAGATGTCGTTTCCCTTCATCTTATGTTTTATGATCAGCCAGCATCGTAATTGTTATTCACCATTCCAAATAGGCTTTTTGCAATATAACAGCATGTTGTAAAAATTGGCAAGGTATGATTTAGGTTGCGTTTTATTCAGCTAAACGCTGAGCTTCTCAAGATTTCAGATAATATATCTATACTTCTCAACAGACACTTTTTGTTTTTGTACATAGTGGACAATAATTTTTGTTGAACTGTGTATATATATATACATATATATATATACACATATATATTTGTGCGTATGTGTGTGTATGTAATCAATCTCTCATAGACTTAATGTGCGTGTATGCATGAGAGATTTTGGTGATGTCTACTAGTTAGGTTGGTAACTTTGCATAAAGGGAAGCAATATAAAAAAGATAAGTATTCTTTCAGTTTTGAATTGAATAGTTTTATTTTATTTTATTTTATTTTATTTTATTTTATTTTAGTTTTTGAGACAGGGTTGCATTTAGGTCAGGCAGGCCTTGTACTCACTAAATGCTTGAAGATGATCTCAAGCTCCTGATACTTCTGCCTTCAGTCTCGCCACTCCTACTCCACCCCCAAATGCAGGGATTACCTGGCTGCTTAGATTTCACTTGAAAATTCTTCTGATATTGTTTTGAGTATGAGTTATTGGGTTGCCTGCCAATAATTTCAAAGCTTTGGTGTTCCCATATACGGTACAGGATAAAATAAAGCCAATCTTATAGTGAGTGCTGAAATGATAAGTATATTGTTAATAAATCAAAACAGAATAGTATGTGTTCTGTGCTTAGTTATAGTTTGAGGAAAATAGATGTTGAATTTCCAGAAGGCTCGAGTCCAGATGCTTTTACTTAATCATGTTTGCACAGTCATCCAACATGACTGGTGTGACTTACCTTTCTAGCTCCATACCCTCTGTCAAGTTAATTTCCCAATTTTTAACATTCTCTTTTACCCCCCCCCCCCCAAATATATTTTAAAATAGCCAAGGCCTGTTTGATGGTTTAATTACATTTTCAGAGGAGAATGAAGAAAAGATATTATCAGTCTGGGCCCTGTGTTACATACCTGACCTGTAATACTAGCACTTGGGAGTCTCAGGTAAAAGGCCAATCTGGGCTACACAAAAAGACCTGTGCAAACAAACAAACAGAAAACACAACAACAAAAACCTACAAAAACCCAAAACCAAAACCAACCAATCAACAAACAAACCAAACAAGTAACCAAGTAAACAGAAACTAGAAAATAACAAGCAAACTAAAAGAATAGAAGCCCACACAAGTCCCAAAGCAAAAAGGAATTGAACAAAAATCTAGCCATTAGTTTAATCCTTGGTCATTCTTGTTTATTCTTTCAGCTTGAACAGCTACCTGTGCCTCTTTCCTTTTTGATATTTGTAGCTCAAGCCTTTGTTTTTCCAATAAAGTTTATTCTATTGTTCCTTCTTTTTAAACACATTTCAGAATGTGAATGCTTTATCAGTAATGGGGATAAGTAAATGGTGGGAGATAGATACATAGATGAATGGATGGATTGACAGAAGACCAACAGATAGATTGAAACAGAGAGAGAGAGAGAGAGAGAGAGAGAGAGAGAGAGAGAGAGAGAGATTGATTGATTGATTGATTGATTGATTGATTGATAGATACCTACCGTGCCTTTGTAAAATCTGTAATCTCTGAGTGTGGATTTCCTGTGATGGACATGGATTGGCTGATTTGAAGAAAACCTGAACAAAGAGGGAAACCTATTCTCATAACTCATGACCATGACCAACAGGTTTTATTAGTGGCCTGCAGGTGTTTGGTATTTTGGGTCTTAGATTTATGAGCCTGGACCTGAGACAATCCTATCCCCATTACCACAGCAAATAGATAATGGTTTGATGGATCTTTGTAATACACATAGATTATGTCAGCTCTAGAATGGATACTGAGGCAGAAACAGTGATCTGGAACTTTCTGAAGCAGTAGATTAGCACAAGGTTTACCTTAAATGGCTTATCACAGATGAATTACATTTGTTTTCCTGTGAAGGTCAGTTGGAGCTAGATAGCCAGAGAGTTTTAGGGATGAAGTGCCATAATTATAAGTTCTGTTACCAAACTGCCTTAACTCACATTCAGACTCACCACACACTAATTCTGTGACCTTGCTGAACTTTGATATGATTAGATTGTCTAACCCACTGAAGTAATTATTTTTTTATCATTTTTCCTATAAAGCAGGATACTGTAGTCAAATAAAAAGTAATAATGATGGTACTGAGCTTGTGGAAATGCAAATCCAAGATGACATGATCCATAAGAAGCTTAACACATAAATGATGCACAATTGGTACTCAAAACACACTTTATGTTAAAATTTCCATTAAAAAAAGACAGCTGTATTTTAACCATTTCTTTGTGATGCCAATATTTCCATACTGTTATTATGAATTACTTAGCATGGGTTATAAGCAGAAATTATTGTTAAAAACTAATTTCAAGAATAAATTTTTAAGGCTTGTGCCACATGACTACTGCCGTGTCACCATCTTCCTATCCTTTCTACCACTCCTGTGAGACATATATATATGTGATGATTATTTTATGGAAAATGAAGAAAAACAACCCACTAATAAATAGTAGAACTATTGCTAACACTTTGCTCCCCTTTCAAACAAGCAGTCTTTCCTCAACTACCACTATTGAATGTGTAATCTTCTTTTCTCTTGATGTAGAATCCAACTCTATTTCATTAGTGTGTGTACAGTTAGGAGCAGAGGTAAACTTCTTTTGCCTTCATTTTCTTTTTTGGGATAGCATCTTACTTTACATCTTAATCATTCTGGAACTTTCTCAGTAGCCCTGAGTCTCCTGAGTGCTAACATTCATACATTTGTTTTAACCAATATCTATTAAGAGCTATACTGTACCAAATAATATTTTTAGGGGCACATTGATGAACAATACAAAGATTCTTATTCCTTGAAGTGTACATTCTGGGTACAGAAGGAGACATACCTATAATTAACACTATAATGTTAAAAAACAAGCAAGTCATGTCATATTTAGGAGATCAATGTGCAAAAGAATAAAGCAAAGGTAGACTAAACTAAATTTGTGTAGTGATCTCAACTTCCAAAAGGCAGACAATGGAGGATAGGTCCTCTGAAGGTGATTGGGTTATCAAGAAGAAATGTCTAATGTGAGACTGTCAATCTTCCCAAGGAGGCCTAAGAAAACTTAACTAACTCTCCCACCACCTGAGCACACAGTGTAAGATGTCATGGAGAAACTAGGCAGTTGGTCTACATCAGGCACCTAGCTATGGGTAGCAAGTCCTTGATTCACCAAGCCTGCAGAATTCCAAGAAATATACTTCTTCTATTTCTAAGCACACAGCAGTCCAGGAGATTTATATTTGAACCAGCTAGGCAGTCTGAGAATAAATTATCCAGGGAACAGATGGAGAAGGTTTCCCCCATAGTAGAAGCCACATAGGCCATGAGGGGAGTATATTGGCATTTAAATGCTCTGCCCTCAATAGCTATGGAAAGCAAGGGAGAACAAGGCGAGCCACAAGTCTGGTGGATTAGCATGGGCATTCCCTGCTTAGTTCTGAGGAAGGACAACGCGTCTGTGGAAAGGGCCAGCCGCCAGACTCCTATCTCTCTGTCAGGTTCTGTTCTAGATACTTGCATTCAGGGCTGAGGGCTGAACACCCAGTCCTTTCGTGCTTCCCCAGGACTGCCAGCAAGATCAGCCCGAGACTTGTTGGGTTTTCATTCTAGGTCAGCATTTCCCTCAGTCCACCTTGTTTCCTTGTCTTCTGTTTACAGGCTTTCATCTCTCTATGACAACCCCGGATAAATGTTGTGGATATATTTGACTTCAATGTGAATCAGCTCTAAATTCTCATGACTTGTAGGAGGGAGGCATGCATGGCTGTAACATCACAGACTGGAAATTACATTCCTTGGCATTAGTTACAGATTTTTTTGACATATTTCACAAACTTTATTCTTTGTTCACTTCATTCAGAAAACTGGGCTAATTCCAACATGAATGATTTTTATTTGAACTAAATTATGTAAGATTTTGAGTGCTTCACACCCAAGTCTCAGATACAGTATAAATATTCTATTATTTAAAGAAAACAGTTATTCAACTGATTTGAATGAATCGTGTTAAGTGAGCATGCCCATGTAATTTGATGTCAGGCTAAGGAACAGAACATGGGAAATGAAGTTCAGTATTAATATATTCACCTTACAGCCTTGAGGCCCCAGCTTCAATCCCTAAGTACAAAAAATATAAGCAAGACAGTCAAGGTTTTCTAGAAGAACAGAACTGATAGAATGAATATTTGTAGCTATAAATATATTAAATGATATATATCATATATAAATATATTTATAGGTATATATTATATATTTACACATCTAATTTATATATACATATTGTATTGGCTAGTTTTGTGTCAACTTGACACAGCTGGAGTTATCTCAGAGAAAGGAGCTTCAGTTGAGGAAATGCCTCCATGAGATACAACTGTCAGGCATTTTCTCAATTAGTGATCAAGTGGGAAAGGTCCCTTGTGGGTGGGACCATCTCTGGGCTGGTAGTCTTGGTTCTATAAGAGAGCAGGCTGAGCAAGCCAGGGGAAGCAAGCCAGAAAAGAACATCCCTCCATGGCTTCTGCATCAGCTCCTGCTCTCTGACCTGCTTGAGTCCCAGTCCTGACTTCTTTCAGTGATGAACAGCAATGTGGAAATGTAAGCTGAATAAACCCTTTCCTCCCCAACTTGCTTCTTGGTCATGATATTTTGTCCAGGAATAGAAACCCTGACTAAGACAAATTGGTACCAGCAGAGTGGGGTATTCCTGTGACAACCTGACCATGTTTTGGGGAGGACTGTGGAAGGACTTTGGAACTTTGGGCTTGAAGATCCATTTGTTATTAAGAGCTCTGTCAGATGTTGTGTAGGAGCTTGGAAGATAATGTTGAGAACAGTGCAGAAGATGGAGGTCTGGTTTGTGAAATTTCAGAGGGAAAATTAAAGACTCTTTTCAGGGCCATTGCTGTTTTGATTGTGAAGATTCTGTGGTTCTGGTTAGCTGGGGCTGAAGAATCAGCTGTGATTAACAAGATACCAGAACTACTAAAGCAAAAACTTTGCATTACTGGGACTATTGATGCTGGTTAGCTGGAGCTAAAAAATTAGCGGTGATTAAGAAGAGACCAGCATCATTGAGGTGACATCTTCTGGGAATGTTTTCTGAAAGCACAAAGAGGCTGTGTTCCAGAGATAGCCAAGGTTGTACTCCTGCTGCAGCAGGACTTGGTAATATGTAAGGGTCACCCAGGTGGTACTGGTTTTGAAGGCATGAAGGGGTCACACAGAGCAGCTGAGGCTCGGCACTGTGAGAGGCAATGGAAGGCCATTGGTGAAGGTGCAGCCTCAGTTGCAATTGACGGCCCAGGACTGAAGGGGTCATGCAGTGTTTTGGAGATGCCAGTACCATGAGATGACCACCAAGAGCAGCAGTAGCAGTGGAGTACAGGCATCTGGAGCCTAGAGGATGACGCGTGTGCTACAAAGGGCATGGCTGCAGAAGTGACCCAAGCCCTTGGAGGAGCCCAGAAGATCGTGAGTTGGATTCCAGACGTTGGATGGTTGGAGATTGATTTTTGCTTTTGATTGTGACTGTGCCCTGATATTTTCCCTCTTGAAGGAAGAAACTATTTTAGTGGAGCCCACAGTTAAGAGACTTTTAATAGTAAAAAGACATTGGATTTTTAAAAGAGATGGATATTTTAAAGAGATTGAAATTTTAAGAATATGTAAAGACTGTGGGACATTTAAAGTTATTTAGACCATGGGGATGAATAAGAATGTAAGGGTTGAGGCTTACTAGTGATGTGTTTGTGTGTCAAGTTGACAAGGGGTCAGTTGTATTGGCTAGTTTTGTGTCAACTTGACACAGCTGGAGTTATCTCAGAGAAAGGAGCTTCAGTTGAGGAAATGCCTCCATGAGATACAACTGTCAGGCATTTTCTCAATTAGTGATCAAGTGGGAAAGGTCCCTTGTGGGTGGGACCATCTCTGGGCTGGTAGTCTTGGTTCTATAAGAGAGCAGGCTGAGCAAGCCAGGGGAAGCAAGCCAGAAAAGAACATCCCTCCATGGCCTCTGCATCAGCTCCTGCTCTCTGACCTGCTTGAGTTCCAGTCCTGACTTCTTTCAGTGATGAACAGCAATGTGGAAATGTAAGCTGAATAAACCCTTTCCTCCCCAACTTGCTTCTTGGTCATGATATTTTGTCCAGGAATAGAAACCCTGACTAAGACACATATATATATGTGAGTAGCTGTGGTCTATCTAATTCATATAATTATATATAATATATATAAGAGTAGCTGTGGTCTAGCTAATTCAACAATAGCTATCTACCAAAAGAAAGTCTAAGAATCCTGTAGTTAGCAGTTCAGTCCATAAGGCTGAACTCCTCATATGGTCTTTAGTATTTGCCAGAATCCAGAAGACTTAAGCTCCAATGCAAGTGATGGAAAGGACTTGACAGGGATAATGAGGGAACATAGTCAAAAAGTGAGCTTTGTTCTTCTGTATTCTTTACATAGGTTGCTACCCGAAGGTGAGGTTCAGAGTGAAGGGAGATATTCCCACCTCAAAAGATCTGGTGTTCCCACTGCACATGACTTATGAAAAAAAAAAATCCTCGCTAGCATACCCAACCACTTAAGGTGGGGTTAAATTCTGATTTAGTCAAGTTTTTTTTAAAAACTTTTTTTTTGCATTTTTCACTTAAATAATTTTCATTAGATATTTTCTTCATTTACAATTCAAATGCTATCCTAAAAGTACCTTATACCCTCCCCCTGCCCTGCTCCACAACCCACCCACTCCTGCTTCCTGGCCCTGTATTGGGGCATAAAATCTTTGCAAGAACAAGGGCATCTCTTCCTGATTAAGCCATCATCTGCTACATATGCAGCTAGAGACACCAGCTCAGGGGGTACTGGTTAGTTCATACTGCTGTTCCTCCTACAGGCCCCTTCAGCTCCTTGGGTACTTTCTCTAGCTCCTCCATTGGGGGCTCTGTGTTCCATCCAATAGATGACTGTGAGCATTCACTTCTGTATGTGCCAGGCACTGGCATAGCCTCACAAGGGACAGCTATATCAGGGTCCTTTTGGCACAAAATTTCTGGCATATGCAATACTGTCTGTGTTTGGTGGTTGATTATGGTAAGGATCCCCAGATGAGGCAGTCTCTGCATGGTCCTTCCCTCTCAGCTCGAAACTTTGTCTCTGTAACTTCTTACATGGGTATTTTGCTTCCCATTCAAAGGAGGGACAAAGTACGCATACATTGGTCTTCCTTCTTCTTGAGGTAAATGTGTTTTGCAAATTGTATTTTGGGTATTCTAAGTTTCTGGGCTAATATCCACTTATCAGTGAGTACATATTATGTGAGTTCTTTTGTGATTGGGTTACCTCAATCAGGAACCAGCAGATCCATCCATTTGTCAAAGAATTTCAAAAATTCGTTGTTTTTAATAGAGTAGTGCTCCATTGTGTAAATATACCACGTTTTCTGTGTCCATTCCTCTGTTGAGGGACATCTGGATTCTTTCCAGCTTCTAGCTATTATAAATAAGGCTGCGATGAACATAGTGGAACATGTGTTCTATTTTTTTTTATGTCTGACAGTTATTTTTTGTTAGGTTTTTATTTCATTTACATTTCCAATGCTATCCCAAAAGTCCCCAACATGCTCCCCCACCCACTCCCACTTCTTGGCCCTGGCATTCCCCTGTACTGAGGCATATAAAGTTTGCACGACCAATGGGCCTCTCTTTCCACTGATGGCTGACTAGGCCATCTTCTGGTACATATGCAGCTAGAGACAGGAGCTCTGGGGTACTGGTTAGTTCATATTGTTGTTCCACCTATAGGGCTGCAGATCCCCCAAGCTCCTTGGGTACTTTCTCTAGTTCCTCCATTGGGGGCCCTGTGGTCCATCCAATAGCTGACTGTGAGCATCCACTTCTGTGTTTGCTAGGCCCCAGCATAGTCTCACAAGAGACAGCTATATCTGGGTCCTTTCAGCAAAATCTTGCTAGTGTATGCAATGGTGTCAGCGTTTGGAAGCTGATTATGGGATGGAAACCCGGATATGGCCATCTCTACATGGTCCATCCTTTGTCTCAGCTCCAAACTTTGTCTCTGTAACACTTTCTATGGGTGTTTTGTTCCCAATTCTAAGGGGCAAAGTGTCCACACTTTGGTCTTCATTCTTCTTGAGTTTCATGTGTTTCGCAAATTTTATATCTTGGATATTCTAAGTTTCTTGGCTAATATCCAATTATCAGTGAGTACATATCATGTGAGTTCTTTTGTGATTGGGTTACATCACTCAGGATGATGTCCTCCAGGTCCATCCATTTACCTAGGAATTTCATAAATTCATTCTTTTTTAGTACTCCATTGTGTAAATGTACCACATTTTCTGAATCCATTCCTCTGTTAAGGGTCATCTGGGTTCTTTCCAGCTTCTGGCTATTATATTATATTTCCAGCTTCTGGCTATTATAAATAAGGCTGCTATGAACATAGTGGAGCATGTGTTCTTATTACCAGTTGGAACACCTTTTGGATATATGCCCAGGAAAGGTATTGCTGGATCCTCTGGTAGCACTATGTTCAATTTTCTGAGGAGCCTCCAGACTGATTTCCAGAGTGGTTGTAGAAGCTTGCAATCCCACCAGCAATGGAGGAGTGTTCCTCTTTCTCCACATCCTCGCCAGCATCCGCTCTCACCTGAATTTTTTATTTTAGCCATTCTCACTGGTGTGAAGTGGAATTTCAGGGTTGTTTTGATTTGCATTTCCCTGATGATTAAGGATGTTGAACATTTTTTCAGGTCCTTCTCAGTATTTGGTACTCCTCATTTGAAAATTATTTGTTTAGCTCTGTGCCCTATTTTTTAATGGAGTTATTTGATTTTCTGGAGTCCACCTTCTTGAGCTCTTTATATATATTGGATATTGGTCCCCTATCAGATTTAGGATTGGTAAAAATCCTTTCCCAATCTGTTGGTGGCCTTTTTGTCTTATTAACAGTGTCCTTTGCCTTACAGAAGCTTTGCAATTTTAAGAGGTCCCATTTGTCGATTCTTGATCTTATAGCACAAGCCATTGCTGTTCTGTTAGAAATTTTTCCCCTGTTCCAATATCTTTGAGGCTTTTCCCCACTTTCTCCTCTATAAGTTTCAGTGTCTCTGGTTTTATGTGGAGTTCCTTGAACCACTTAGACTTGAGCTTAGTACAAGGGGATAAGAGTGGATCAATTCATATTCTCTACATAATAACCACCAGTTGTGCTAGCACCATTTGTTGAAAATGCTGTCTTTTTCCACTGGATGGTTTTAGCTCCTTTGTCAAAGATCAAGTGACCATAGGAGTGTGGGTTCATTTCTGGATCTTCAATTCTATTCCATTGATCTACCTGTCTGTCGCCCTACCATGCAGTTTTTATCACAATTGCTCTGTAGTACAGCTTGAGGTCAGGCATGGTGATTCCACCAGAGGTTCTTTTATAGTTGAGAATAGGTTTTGCTATCCTAGGATTTTTGTTGTTGCAGATGAATTTGCAAAATGCCCTTTCTAACTAACTCTGTGAAGAATTGATTTGGAATTTTGATGGGGATTGCATTGAATCTGTAGATTGCTTTTGGCAAGATAGCCATTTTTACTATATTGACCCTGCCAATCCATGAGTATGGGAGATTTTTCCATCTTCTGAGATCTTCTTTAATTTCTTTCTTCAGAGACTTGAAGTTCTTATCATACAGATCTTTCACTTCCTTAGTGAGAGTCATGCCAAGGTATTTTATATTATTTGTGGCTATTGTGAAGGGTGTTGTTTCCCTAATTTCTTTCTCAGCCAGTTTATCCTTTGTGTAGAGAAAGGCCATTGATTTGTTTGAGTTAATTTTGTATCCAGCTACTGCAATGAAGCTGTTTATCAGGTTTAGGAGTTCTCTGGTGGAATTTTGAGGGTCACTTATATATACTATCATATCATCTGCAAGTAGTGATATTTAGATCTTCCTTTCCAATTTGTATCCACTTGACCTTCTTTTGTTGTCTAATTGCTCTGGCAAGGACTTTGAGTACTATATTGAATAGGTAGGGAGAAAGTCGGCAGCCTTGTCTAGTCCCTGATTTTAGTGGGATTGCTTCCAGCTTCTCTCCATTTACTTTGATGTTGGCTACTGGTTTGCTGTAGATTGCTTTTATCATGTTTAGGTATGGGCCTCGAATTCCTGATTTTACCAAGACTTTTATCATGAATGGGTGTTGGATTTTGTCAAATGCTTTCTCAGCCTCTAATGAGATGATGATGTGGTTTTTTTCTTTGAATTTGTTTACATAGTGGATTACTTTGATTGGTTTCCATATATTAAACCATCCCTGCATCCCTGGAATGAAGCCTACTTGATCATGATGGATGATCTTTTTGATGTGTTCTTGTATTCGGTTTGCAAGGTTTTATTGAGTATTTTTGCATCCATGTTCATAAAGGAATTTGGTCTGAAGTTCCCTTTCTACGTTGGGTCTTTATGTGATTTAGGTACCAAAGTGATTATGGCTTCATAGAAGGGTAGAGTACCTTCTGTTTCTATTTTTTGGAGTGGTTTGAAGAGAGTTGAAATTAGTTCTTCTTTGAAGGTCTGATAGAACTCTACACTAAATCCATCTGGTCCTGGGCTTTTTATTTTTGGTTGGGAGACTATTAATGACTGCTTATATTTCTTTAGGGTATATAGGACTGTTTAGATCATTAATCTGATCCTGATTTAATTCTGGTATCTGGTATCTGTGTAGAAAATTGTCCATTTCATCCAGGCTTTCGAGTTTTGTTGAGTATAGCCTTTTTAGTAGGATCTGGAGATGTTTTGGATTTCCTCAGGTTCTGTTGTTATGTCTCCCATTTCATTTCTGATTTTGTTAATTTGGATACTTTCCCTGTGTCCTCTAGTTAGACTGGCTAAGGGTTCATCTATCTTGCTGATTTATTTGAAGAATCAGCTCCTGGTTTGGTTGATTCTTTGAATAGTTCATTTTGTTTCCACTTTGTTGATTTCAGCCCTGAGTTTTATTATTTTTTTGCCATCTACTCCTCTTGGGTGTACTGTCAAGCAGCCAGTGTATGCTCTGTCTAGTTTCTTTTTGGCGTCATTCAGAGCTATATGTTTTCCTCTTAAGACAGCTTTTATTGTATCCCATAAGTTTGGGTATGTTTTAGCTTCATTTTCATTAAACTCTAAAAAGTCTTTGAGGTTTTTATTTCTTTCTCGATCAAAGTATTATTGAGTAGATTGTTATTCAGCTTCCATGTGAATGTTGGCTTTCTATTATTTTTGTTGTTATTGAAGTTCAGCCTTAATCCATGGTGATCTGATAGGATGCAAGGGATAATTTCAATATTTTTGTATCTGTTTTTTGACCAATTATATGGTTAATTTTGGAGAAGGTACCATGAGGTGCTAAGAAGGTATATCCTTTTGTTTTTAGGATAAAAAGTTCTGTAGATATCGGTTAAATCCATTTGTTTCATAACTTCTGTTAGTTTTAGTGTGTCTTTGTTTAGTTTGTTTTCAGGATCTGTCCAATATTGAGAGTGGGGTGTTGAAGTCTCCCACTATTATTTTGTGAGGTGCAATGTGTGCTTTGAACTTTACTAAAGTTTCCTTAATGAATGTGGATACCCTTGCTTTTGGAGCATAGATATTCAGAATTGAGAGTTTATCTTGGAAGATTTTACCTTTGATGAATATGAAGTGCCCCTCCTTGTCTTTTTTGATAAATTTGGGTTGGAAGTCGATTTTATTTGATATTAGAATGGTTACTCTAGCTTGTTTCTTCGGACCATTTGCTTGGAAAATATTTTTCCAGCCTTTCACTCTGAGCTAATGTCTGTCTTTGTCCCTGAGGTGGGTTTCCTGTATGCAGCAAAATGTTGGGTCCTGTTTACGTAGCCAGTCTGTTAGTCTATGTCTTTTTATTGGGGAATTGAGTCCATTGAGATTAAGAGATACTAAGGAAAATTAATTATTGCTTCCTGTTATTTTTGTTGTTAGAGTTGGGGTTCTGTTCTTGTGGCTGTCTTCTTTTAGGTTTGTTGAATGATTACTTTCTTGCTTTTTCTAGGGCGTAATTTCTGTCCTTGTGTTGGAGTTTTCCCTTTATTATTCTTTGAAAGGCTGGATTAATTGAAAGATATTTTGTGAATTTGGTTTTGTCATGGAATATCTTGGTTTCTCCATCTATAATAATTCAGAGTTTTGTTGGGTATAGTAGTCTGTGCTGGCATTTTTGTTCTCTCAGGGTCTGTTTAACATCTATTCAGGATCTTCTGTCTTTCATTGTCTCTGGTGAGAAGTCTGGTGTAATTCTCATAGGTCTGCCTTTATATGGTACTTGACCTTTTTCCCTTACTGCTTTTAATACTCTATCTTTATTTAGTGCATTTGTTGCTCTGATTATTAATTGTGACTGTTGGAATTTCTTTTCTGGTCCAGTCTATTTGGAGTCCTGTAGGCTTCTTGTATGTTCATGGGCATCTCTTTAGGTTAGGGAAGTATTCTTCTTTAATTTTGTTCAAGATATTTACTGGCCCTTTCAGTTGAAAATCTTCATTTTCATCTACTCTTATTATCCATAGGTTTGGTCTTCTCATTGTGTCCTGGATTTCCTGGATGTTTTGAGTTAGGATCTTTTTGCATTTTCTTTGATTGTTGTGCCCATATTTTCTATGGAATCTTCTGCACCTGAGATTCTTTCTTCCATCTCTTGTATTCTGCTTGCATCTATGCTTCCTGATTTCTTTCCTAGGTTTTCTAACTCCAGAGTTGTCTCCCTTTGGGTTTTCTTTATTATTTCTACTTCCATTTTTAGATCTTGGATGGTTTTGTTAAATTCCATGACCTGTTTAGTTGTGTTTTCTTGTAGTTCTTATGGGATTTTTGTGTTTCCTCTTTAAGGACTTCTACCTGTTTAGTAGTGTTTTCCTGTAATTCTTTAAGTAATTCTACCTGTTTAGCAGTGTTCTCCTGTATTTCTTTAAGTGAGTTATTAATGCCCTTCTTAAAATCCTCTACCACCAGCATGAGATATGATTTTAAATTCGAGTCTTGCTTTTCGGGTGTGTTGGGGTATCCAGAATTGGCTGTGGTGGGCATACTGGGTTCTGACAATGCCCAGTGGTCTTGGTTTCTGTTAGTAAGATTCTTACATTTGCCCTTCCCAATCTGGCAATAGGAATCTCTGGTATTAATGTTCTAGCTGTCTCTGGCTGGAGCTTGTTCCTCTCATGATTCTGTTAGCCTCTGTCAGCACTCCTAGGAGTCCAACTCTCACCTGAGTCCCAGTGGTTAGAGCACTTTCTGCAGGCAAGCTCCCCTTTGCAGGGCAGGTGTCCAGAAATCTGGAGCTCCAATCCACCTCCTGAATCTTGGGATCAGAACCCTCCCTGGATGTTGACTCTCCTCTCACAAGTAAGGTGTCCAGTGATCTGGGTCTCAGCTCCACCTCCTGGCTGAGGATGAAGGCCCAAAGAGACCCTTTCCAAGAAGCTCTGTTGCTTCTGTTGTCCAGGTGCTTTCCAGTGATCCCAAGGTCCTGGGTGTGCTATGGGGCCTTTAGTGTGGAGAGTCCTCTGGGGACGTTAGCTCCCTCCGTAGAGTTCATGCTGAAGATGGCATGGGGCTGGCCCTGACCTTAATGAATCCCAACCTCTGGTCTGGCGGGGTTCCTGGTCTGGGGGGCACAAGACACTCAGGGATTCTTTTGAACTGATGTTGTATTCCACTCACCAGTGATCCTGCGGTCCTGAGTGTGCTAGGATCTCTTCTCTTCTCTTCTCTTCTCTTCTCTTCTCTTCTCTTCTCTTCTCCCCCCTCCCTCCCTCCCTCTCTGTCTCCCTCCCCCCCTCCCTCCCTGCTCCCTCTATCACTGTCTGTGTGTTTGTGTGTTTGTGTGCATGGCACTCTTGTTTGGAAGTCAGCTGACAACTTGTAGGTATTGGTTCAGTTCCCTCCTTCTACCCTGCGAGGCACAGGGATCAAGGTCATGAGGTTCCATGGTAAGTACCTTTAGCCACTGATCCATTTCTTTCTTCTCTTTGAAGTTTTATTTGAGTCTGCCTTGTAAAGGTAACTATTACTCAATCATCTCCTAAAGTTTTTATTTTTCTAATTAAGATCTACAAATCTGCAAAGGATAATTACATGGTATTAAGTATGGGCCCAGACACTTTCACATATTTACTTTCCATTTTAGCATCAAAGTAATAGTGTTTCTTATAACATTCGTATAGGATTTGGCTTTGTTTGATTGCCTGTTGATCATCTGGTGCCTTATCCTAACTTCAACTCTTTCTACTTCTGCTGTTTATTCTTGTACTTTCATGTCACATATATACTAATCTCTTGTCCACCATTCTTTATTTCTACTTTTTATTTTTTACCATTCAGTCATTTCCCCTGTCCTGGTCTGCCCACCCACAGTTCTTCAAACCACTTCTCCTCCCACTTGTCTTCAAGAGGATACCTCTCCACCCCCACCAGACCTCTTTACTCCGTGAGGCTTCAAGTTTCTCAAGGGTTAGTTACATCTTTTCCCATTGATACCAGCCCATGAAATCTGCTTTCTATGTGTCCAGGACCTCCTTCCCTCTCCCCAAGGTTGCATATTTCCATTCATTCTTCTGGTCCTCTAGTCTTCTCGCCTGTCTCCCCCCACCCCCATATATGATCAAATTCTTCTTTTCCTCTTCTCCTCCCGTCTCCTACCCCACCCAGGTCCCTTCCTCCCTCTGCCTTCCATGATTATTTTTGTCTCCCTCCCAAATGAGATTGAAGCATCCTCACTTGGGTCCTTCTGCTTGTTAACCTTTTTGAGTTCTGTGGATTGTAACCTAGGTATTCTGTACCTTTTTCCCCCCCTAATATCCACTTATTAGTAAGTACATACCATGCTTGTCTTCTTGGGTCTGAGTTAGCTCACTCAGGATGATATTTTATAGTTTCATCCATTTGCCTGCAAAATCATGATATCCTTGCTTTAATAGCTGAACAGTATTCCATCACGTAAATGCACCACAATTTTTTTTATTCATTCTTCCATTGAGGGACATCTGGGTTGTTTGCAGGTTCTGGCTATTATAAATAAGGTTGCTATGAACATAGTGGTACATGTGTCCTTGTTATATGTTGGAACATCTTTTGGGTATATCCCCAAGTGGTATAGCAGGATCTTCAGGTAGATCTATTTCCAATTTTCTGAGGAACCTCCAGATTGACTTCCAAAGTGATTGTATCAGTTTGCAATCCCATCAGCAATGGAGGAGTGTTCTGCTTTCACCACATCCTCGTCAACATGTGCTTTCACCTCAGTTTTTCATCTTAGCCATTCTCATTGGTGTAAGGTGGAATCTAAGGGTTGTTTTGTTTTGCATTTCCCTGATGGCTAAGGATGTTAAACATTTCTTTAGATGCTTCTCGGCCATTTGAGGTTCCTCTGTTGTGAATTCTCTCTTTAGCTCAATACCCCATTTTTTACTGGGTTGTTTGGTTTTTTGGACGATAATTTCTTGAGTTCTTTATATATTTTGGATATTAGTCCTTTAGAGGACATGGAATTAGTGAAGAATTTTTCTCCATCTGTAGGTTGAAGATTTGTCTTATTGACTATGTCCTTTGCTTTACAGATGCTTTTCAGTTTCATGAGGTCCCAGTTATCAATTGTTGATCTTAATACCTGAGCCACTGGAGTTGTTTAGGAAATTTCCCACTGTGCCAATGAGTTTGAGGCTCTTTCTCACTTTCTCTTCTGTTAGATTAGGTATATTTGATTTCATGTTGAAGTCCTTGATCCACTTGGACTTGAGCTTTGTGCAAGATGACAAATATGGATCTATTTTCATTTTGTACGTGTTGACTACCAGATAGACCAGCACCATTTATTGAAGATAATTTTTATTTTCCATTGTATATTTTTGACTTTTTGGTCAAAGATCAAGTGTCCATACATGTGTGGCTTCATTTCTGGGTCTCCAGTTCTATTCCATTGATTTAGCTGTCTGTCTCTGTACCAATACATTGCAGTTTTTATCACAGTTGCTCTTTCTTAAAACTCCCCCTTTTCCCTCTCTCATAAGCCCCTTTCTAGTTCCCTGTACTCTGAATACTCATTCCTATATTCAAGTGGCCCACTTAATAAAAAATCCACCCCATATTGTAGCAATGGTTTTTCAATGGGTCAGTGTGTGTCTTTTTAGTGATTCATCTCTTGTAGTTGTCCACTTCAATACATGATACTAATTTCTATTAGTATCATCAAGGGTATAATCATTGGCATCTATCAACTTTCTTACCTTATACCCTCCCAGATATTCTACCTTGAAAGCCCTTTTATGTTTCCCTCTACCCTCAGTAACCTCTTTTTCTCTGATTAATATTGCAATATATATGCACAAATCTATGGATTGTTTATTACTAGAGTTTTTATCCTTTGAGAAGTCAATACATGTATACATAAATTAAATATGAGTATTCTAAAATTCATATGGAGCTACAAAGGACCCCCAGATAGCCAAAGAAATTCTGAGCTAAAAGAATACTTGATAGATTAGCATTCTATACTTTAAGAAATATTATAGAGCTATAGTAATACATTGTATATAATACTCATACAAAAACAGATATATAGACCAAAGGAATAAAATAAAATCTTAAAAATGAATACTTATATATATAGTCATCTGATTTTAACAAAGAGTTAAAAAATGTATATTGAAGAAAAGACAGCATTTTCAACAAATAGTTTTGGGGAAACTCAGTGTTCATATATAGAAGAATGAAATTAGACTCGTATTTATCACTCTGCCCAAAAATTATATACAAATGGACCAAAGAATTCAATTCGAAACACTGACCATGGAAACACACCTTCTACACAGTTAGGCAGTCAATCCAGTGAAGGAGAAACCTACAGACTGGGAGAGAATCTTTGCCAGCTACACTTCTGACAGAGCTTTAATATAAAGAATATGCAAGGAACTGAACTAAACCAGAGTAAAGGAAATGATTTTAAAACGTACTAAAGCTCTAAACATAGTTTTCAGTACAAAAAAATAAAATAAAAATGGATGAGAACCACTTCTAAAAGACTTCACCATCCTAGCAATTTGTGAAATCAAATTAAAACAATTGAGATTTTTGTCCTGGTTAGTTATTTTTTGCTGTTGTTTTGTTTTTCATCAGCTTAATCCAAACTGGGTCATCTGGGAAAGAGGAAACCTCATTGGAGAAATATCTCCCTCCAATTGTCCTTTAGGCAAACCCATGATGTATATTTTTGTAGATGATTGATGTTGGAAGACCCGATCACTGTGGGCTGTTCCACCACTGGGGACATCCTAGGTCCTAGGATGTACTGAAAACCAAGATGAGCCAGCAAAGGGAAACAAGCAAGTAAGCAGAGATTCTCATTCCCTCCACTTAAATTTCCAACAGCAGATTATTGCCTTTTGTGTAGTGTATAAATACAGTGTATATAAATCTATCAAGTGTAAACCAAAACTGGTAAGATGGGCTTTATGGCATCACAGAAGGACTCTATATTTCTTTTTCTGTGATTTTTTTTTGTAGACACTTAATAAGGATGGTATCTTTCACTTCTTTTTATCCCCCAAAATGTTAATCCTAGAGAGTGCAATTCAATTAAATGCATTTTCTGCCCACAAAGTAATTATATTTGATCCATTAACATAGCATATTATTTAACCTTTAAATGTTATAAAACCTCTTGTTTGCCTATAATACAGTCTTTTATTAATGGTCCATTTTGATCTTGTATATTACACCCATGATAATATTTTGCTTAAAATTTGTGAATTTGTGAATGTTTTCATGTTTATTTATTTGTATTTTCATTTATTACATTTAATTCTTCCATGTGCAATCTATGTAGGTCACAATACAACTTGCGAGGGTCAGTTATTTCTGATAGCATGTTGGTCCGTTATATAGAATCCAGCTTCCCAGCAGGTACCTTTAGCTGCTGGGGTATTTCACTGGCCATGTGCATCCATTTCATGAGAGAAACTGGTGAATATATCTTGCAATACTCTTCAAATTTGTTCAAAATTTAATAGTTTAAAATTTTTAAAATAATTGTTTAAAATATCATTTCTATTTGTTTCTTAAATATTTCTAAGAAGTCACATAATATGCCATCTAGGCTTTTCTCTAAGAGAGAGCTTTGAGAAACGGATTTCTTTTCTTTTGTGTTGTATTAATTATTTTATTTATTTACATTTCAAATGTTGACCCTCTTTTCAGTCTCTCTTCCACAAATCCCCCACCCTATGACCCTCCCCTTAGCCTCTAAGAGGGTGATCACTCACCCACCCACCCACCCACCTACCTACTCACACCTCACTCCTCTAGCATTCCTTTTCCTTGTGACAACAAGCCATCACAGGACAAATGCCTTCACTCCCATTGATGCCAGATAAGACAATCCTATGCTAAATATGTAGCAGGAGCCATGGACTGACACCATGTGCACTCTTTGGTTGGTGGCCTAGCCCCTAGGAGTTCTGAGGGGTCTGGTTAGTTGATATTGTTGTTCTTCTTATTGGGTGGTACTCCCCTTCAGCTCCTTCAGTGCTTCCCTAAATCTTATATTTGGGGTTCCCAGGATCAGTCCAATGGTTGGCTGTGAGGATCTGCATTTGTCTTAAGGGTTCCAGAACCTCTAAGAGGACAGCTATACCAGGCTCCTGTCTGCAAGCACTTCTTGGCATCAGCAGTAGTGTGTGGGTTTGGTGCCTTCACATGGGATGGATACCAAGGTGGGGTGGTCTCTGGATGGTCTTCCCTTTACTCTCGGCTTCATTTTTTTTTGTCCCTGCATTTTCTTTAGACAGTAACAATTATAGGTTAAAGATTTTGAGATCGGTGGGTGGCCCATTCCCTAACTGGGGGTCTTGTCTATCAGTCTTCTCACTGCTGCGTATTTTGGCTATTGTCATCCCCTTTTGGTCCTGGGAGCCTCCTGCATCCTGGGAGTCTGGAGCTTTCTAGTGGTTCAACCCCCGTGTGTTGCTCACCCCCAAGGTACATATTTCTATTCATTTTCCTGGCCCTTTGTAATTCTATCTCTTCCATACCTGATTCTGCCCCCTGTTTTCCCTATCCCTCCCCTCTCCCATCCAGTTCCCTCCCTCCTTCTGCTTGTGATTATTTTGTTCTTTTTTCTAAGTGGTATTGAAGCATACACACTTTGTCCTCCCTTTTTGTTAAGCTTCATATGGTCTATGAGTTGTATCATGGGTATCCTGAGCTTTTGGGCTGATATCCACTAATCAGTGAATACATACCATGTATGCCCTTTTGGGTTTGGAATAATTCACTCAGGATGATTATTTTATAGTTCCCTCCATTTGCCTACAAAGTTCATGAAGTCGTTGGCTTTAATAGCTGAGTAGTATTCCGTTGTGTGAATATACAACATTTTCTTTATCCATTCTTCCAATGAGGGACAGCTGGATTGTTTCTAGCTTCAGGGTATTATAAATAAGGCTGCTATGTCTGAGATTCTCTCTTGTATCTCTTGTATTCTGTAACTCTTGATCTCTTTCCTAAGTTTTCTTCTCCAGGGTTACCTCCCTTAGTGATATATTTACTTTTCTTTTTCCATTTTTAAACCCTGGATGGTTTGATTCAATCCCTTCACCTGTTTGGTTGTGTTTTCCTGTGTTTCCTTAAGGGATTTATGTGTTTCTTCTTTAATGGCTTCTATTGGTTTACCTGTGTTCTCCTGTATTTATTTAAGGGAGTTATTTATATCCTCCTTAAAGTCCTTTATCATCCTCATGAGATGATATTTTAGGTCAAAATCTTGCTTTTCAGGTGTGTTCAGGTATCCATGGCTTGCTGTGGTGGGAGAACTATGCTCTGATGTTGCCAAGTGGCATTGGTTTCAGTTGCTTATATTCTTGTGCTTTCTTCTCCTAGAGGAAGCATTCTCTGGGTGTGGGCAGGGGAGTGGGTTAGAGCACCTGATCTGGCCCCAGGCTCAATTTCAGACTGGAAGGATGATGTGTCTCCAGCAATGCTGATAGATCCTGTATCTGTTGGACCCAGTGGGGGTCCCAGTTAGACTAGGTATTTGAGGAGGGGGAGTCTCACCTGTGAGCTTGGTTGCTATAGACTTCCTGGGAGTCAAGCTGTCTCTGGGTGTAGGAGGGAGTCTGGAATGCCAGATCTACCCTGGGCAGAGTTGTAGGCTGGCCTGATTCATTTTCAAAAAATATTATTCATTTATTGTACACTGTTGATTGTCATAAAGTCATTCATTTTATAGCTTGTAGAGTTTTCAGAATTTATGTTGGATTTGTGGTGATTTATATTTCCAAATTCTTGCCATTGAAAAGTTCTGTTTGCTTTAATTTATCATTTTTGGTAAAAGTTTGCCTAGTTTCATTAATCTTTGCAGAAAATAAAGTTTTAGATGTATTATTTTTATACTATATTTCAAAATTTACTTCCCAATGTGTGCTATTACTTTGTGTGTGTGTGTGTGTGTGTGTGTGTGCATTTGCATGTGTTTGTATAGGAGGCACTTGTAAGGCCAGATGTTGATGTCCAATGTCTTCCTTAATTTCTTTTCCTGCTTATTTATTTATTTATTTTTTTGACAAGTTCTCTCACTAAAGGAGGAACTTTCCATTTTGTTTAGACAGGCTGGTCAGCAAATGCCCAGGGTCTACCTGTGTTTGCTCTTCAGCACTGAGGTTTCAGGCCTGTGCCAGCTTTTCTGCGGGTGCTGTAGATGCAAACTTAGTTCTTCATGTTTATGCAGCAATCAATTTACACAGAGCTATCTCTCTAGCCCATATTTCTATTTCATTTGGCTCAATTTAACTTCATGTTTCAACAATTTGCAGTGAATGCTTCAGTCACTGACCTTTATAAAGCTTTTCCTTTACAAATATTCTCTGTGAACAGTGGTTAGGCTGCATCATAAAAGTTCTAATACATTGTAACATCTTCATCCATTCTTAGTACTTTCCCTTTTAAACTTATATTTAGTTATTGATTACTCAAAAGTATGTTTGGTTATTCCTGAAATGTAAAATATCTTGTTATGTCTTTGTTATTAGCCTTGTGGTTAGACAGTATACACTGGATTATTAAGTGCCTAGGCTTCATTGCTTATGTCACAGCTCAACACACAGTGAGTTTGGGCAGCTGTAGATATAGACTGCTGAAAGGGTGTGAATACTTCACGTGGAGTATGCTATCTTTTTTTTTTTGTCAGATCAATTTTGTTAAATGTGGCTTTCATAATGGTATAAATTTCTTGTTTTAAAATTTATTCTTACTATTAGCTATTAAAAGAATTACATCAAGGCTTCTTACTAATACTGCTATTGCTATTTGCTTTATTTTGATGTTCCTTTATTGAGTGCATATAAAGATTGTGATTGGTCAGCATGACTTTCTATACAAATCGATGATCAGCAGTTATGGAGGAAGAGGCAGGAAGATTGTGATTTCTAAGTCAGTCTGACCTACACAGATAGCTGGTATACTAGTAATCAAAAACAAATATTGATTTTTTCCTTTTGTATTGATTTTCAATGAAAAAGTCTTCTACCAATGTTTATTGCCTTGAGGCTTATTTTGTGGGACATTTATTCATTAGAAACAGGTCTCTGTGGTTTTATTTTGGTCTATGACTTACTATTTCTCATGGTTTATTTTTCCTCTCTCTGAGTGCTTGGGTCAAACTTCTTAACTTCCCAAAATTTTAGTTTGAACTAAACCTTTTGTTTTCTTATATTTACAGTGTGTATTTTATAAGATAGTATATATTGTTATTTTATTTGCCTGACACAACACTTAATTAAACATTAAATTTGATACTGTAGTATTTAGCTGATAGACTGTAAATGCAACACACAGAGAATTTACAAGGAACACTTTTTCCTCAGCCACATGTTTTTTATTTTATTTTCTAAAATCACATTGTTCTTTCTGTGTCTTATTCTATTTAATAAAATCACTTAAAATTTTTTGTTATCTGGATTGCTTTTCTTTTTATTTACTTCTTCTAGTTATAATGAATATTTTAATATACATCTCAGTTATATTAGTAATGTCAGTTATCATTTTTAGTTGTTGTAGACATTTGTAGACATTTAACTTTCTCACATAAAGTGCATTAGTTTGAAACCAGCATACATACAATTTCATGCAGTAAACATATTTTTGTGTGTGTAAAATGTTTTTCTTTGATAGAATATGCCATTCTTTCTTGCCCTTTTATCAGTTTGCATGTGCATGGGTGCACAGTGCTCATGTACATGAAGGCACAAGTGTGCATGCATAGGCATGCACACATTCTCTTTTAATGACAGTGTGTTGGCCATAAATCTCTCATGACAACAAATCAAGTGACTTCTTTGATTCTTTGAGGCATGTGTCAGTTGTTGGAGTTTCATGTGACCATTATTTCCTTCATCTTTGGATGCCATTCCATTGTCTTTTCTTTGAAGACACTTTTGTGTTGAGAGTTCAAGCTTAGAATTTCTATCCCAATGAACCTAAGCAATGCTATCTTTCTTTTTATCCCATTTGGAGCATGCTGAGTTCTGAGTCTCTATATTTTTAATGTTTTAAGAATTCTTGGTAGCTATTTCTATAATATTTTTCTATCCTATTATTTTTCTCAGGTTGTCCTTCACATCTACGTTCACAAATATAACATTTAAAATTATCTTTATGTATTTTGTGTGTGTGTGTGTGTGTGTGTGTGTGTGTGTGTGTATGTTTGTGTGTGTGTGTTTGTGTGTGTGAATGTGCACACACACTCATTCTTGGGTGCACTTGTCTTGATGGTCTCCCTGTGGACATCAGAGGACAATCTTGGGTGTTTGTCTTCAACTTCTATGTTTTTATGAGGCAAAGCTTCTCTTATGTTCCCAATGCATATGCCTGGACACCTGGCCTGAACACTTCTGGAGATTCTTCTGTTTCTAGTCCCTTCCCACTGAAGAAGAACAGAGATTAAAGTGGATCATGCTCCAGAGTCTGTGTTTCTAAATGTGGATTCTAGAGATTAAACTCAGATTCTCATACTTGTGATGCCCTTTGATGACAACGTTTAAGTCCCCCCCCCATGTGATTTATTTATGAGGTTCAAAATGAACTATATTCCCTCTGTTTTCATTTTTTAGTGTTGTGTGGCAGTGTATATTAATATTTTTATAACTTTCTATTTTGCTCATTGAGACTACTTTCTGAGTTGACAGATGTTATACATTTTTTCAACCATAGTGTAGTTACTTATACTTTTTATGATTTATGACACACCTCAATACTTTTCATCATTCCCTGAAAGATGATTACCTCTTTGAATTCTGATGTTCCTCCCAGCCTGCCCCAGGCATAGCCAATCTGTGCGTCATCTTCAAGGTGATGGCCCTATAGCTTTGGGTGCCATGTTAGTGTGCCAGTCCTCCAAGTCACTTATAGGACAGGCCATTTCATCTCCAAGATGCTTTGTCTTTGAAGACCCACAAGTGCTTTCTGGTTGAGATACTAACTGGAAAGCCTATGCAACATGGAGCTTGAAGCATCTGAAACAGTAGAAGCCTAGATCATAGTTTGATCTTTTTAAAGATTATTATTAGATTGAAGAGTAAAAATACCATTATAGACAATTAAGTGGTAGATTGCTTGATTAAGAGTATAATATCAGTGTTCAGAGGAGGAGACATGATTGTGGCCTGAAATGGTCACAGGGGTAATCAGGAAAGATAGTCAGGTCTTCTATTATTCTCAGCACTGCCACTTGCACAGAACTGCGCTGAGATCAATTGTCATTTATGTAGCCAGGGAGGTAATGTTTTTTATAACTCTAGAAGAGTAGCTGACAGCCTTGAAATCTTCAACATTTCTAGAGCACATTTTTGACTTTTAGTCCTCTAATATTGATGTTAATTTTGAATACACATGGGACCTTCACCTCCCCTGTTTTACCTTTCTTTCTGTAACTGTCACCAGCTCTTTGTCTTTATGCATCTGCCTTTTTGGGAACTGGAATGTGATTAAGTTAATTGGTATAAAAATATACTGTGTGTCATGCTGCGACTATTGGGTTTAAATACAATTGCAGTAGGTTACACTAATTAATTAATTGGGCTTTATTTTACAAGCTTGAAGTTAAGGGTACTTGAACATAATATGTAAATTTATGCAGATTGTGCAAATTAGTTTTTGACTCAAACATCCTAACACATAGGAAAATATATCAGATGTGGATTGTGCTATGTAAGTAGGTTTTATTTATCCAACTGTTTATCTTCTCAGCTGCAGTAAACAGGAACTGGGTTATATGGTTTTGATATGAAGGAAGATGAACATACAAACTTGAGACCTAAAAATTTTGTCAATTAATTTTATAATTAACTTAAATGCTTAAATATTTGAGAAAATTAGTCCAGTGTAAATATTTCTGAGTTAATTTTGAAGAAAGCTTTGTTGATAACTTCTTTTTTATTACTCTGTTCTGACTTTACCATTAGATGTATTCAATCTTTTAATTGTATTTATGGTGTGGCCATTTTGTCTTTTAAGTGTGATAAGATTTGGTATCAGCAAATGTGTTTGGCCATGAGTTTTTGACTCGGTATTAGATGTGAATTTCCTCTGCTAACTTATTCCTCTTGCTTAGCTAAGTTGATGTGTTATCAAAGAGCCTTCTAAATATTTATGTTTATATCCATAGATTAATATCATTCCAAAGCTCTATAAGAGAAGCTTCTTTTGGTAATGAAAAACAGCGATTGCAAATATTCATGGTTCCTCAACACATGATGGTTGAATGTTCAAACTTAGACAGGGTATTTTTATTATTTGTTAAGGCTCTGGAATTGTTGTGGAAGAGAGACTGGACAGAGTGCATGAGCCAAAAACTAAGGAGAAAGTTTCAAAATATTATTTTCTGGCCATGCTACAGGCATTTGTAGTTACAATCTGACGGTAGGCATGACTACTGTTAACAGTCACTTAGGTATCAGAACAGGTTTATTGAGATCCTACTTCCTTTAGCTCAATTATTGGGCACTAATGGATTCTGGGGGAGGTGTAGTCATTACCTTCAGCTTTGCACAGAGTGAGAAGCCACAAACTTCCAACAGACACTTCCAAATCCATGATAGCACAGATGATTATGGTTAAACTCTTTAGGTTTCAAAGCAACATCACCACTAACCCCCTCCAAAAATCATGATGTGGGAAACTGACTTGTGTCTTGTCATATAAGGATGATATTAATGGTATGAGGGAGAGTAGAAGATTATACTAATCAGGATGCCCTGTGTATGAAATTACCAAAGAAAAAGTTCAGTAAAGTTTTGTTTATATATTTGTTTATACATAATGTTGCATTATGAGGATAGTTATAGTAAGTATGGTGTAGTAAGCTAGCATAGGATTTCTACTTGATTAGTTAAACATGCATTCTGTGTTATTTAATGGAAAACCCTACTCTAGTGAGTGAAAGGAATAGAATCTTCTTTTATGTTTGTTTGTTTTATAGGAAGCAGCACAGCAGTCTTTGTAGGAATTAATTTGTAGTTGAATGCCAACCCTTCAATCTATTAGACCATTTTGTCCATCATTTATGAAGGGCCAGGAGGGCTGTTCCATTCTCATCCACTAGTTCTGCTTCATGGAAGAAAGAATGAAGCAGAAAGGAAAAATGTTTCTTTCTTTTGTATCCACATGCCCCAGTGAATTACCCACATACATGCCCATTTGGGCAGCATGAATTGAACTAGAGACTTACATAAATAAAGCAAATTATAAAAGGAGAACACAAAATTACAAAGGGTATAAGACTGGAGGTCCTGAGGGTGTCTAGTGTTGGGAAGTTGGGTTAGATATGACAAACGTATACTGTATACATATGTGAAGTTTTCAAAGAATAATAAGAAAAAAGCAAATGAATAACTTATAACCACAGGGAAATGGGCTTTCATTCTTACTCAGGAACAGTCTCTTCTCTCACTGGGTCAGATTTTCCATTAAGGCCCTCAGCTAGAGCCCTGCTCAATGCTTCAGATAAAGCAACCAGTGCAGAGAGCAGCACCAATGCCTTGAGAGATCACATTGTTATTTGTTTCTTTCTACGGCTGCCACTCTCTCAAACTGAGGTCTTTTCACCTGCTATTTACACTATTTTAAAAATATTTTATGGTCTCAAGTATAGGAGTACCACCTGTGCAATCCATATAGTGCTGCTTGTTTATGCTGGCCTGGAAGAAAGGAGTGGTAGCAAGAGGCTTTATGTAAGGGAAAGAAATGTCTGTTGTAGCTTTCATCTCAGCAAGACTATTAGTGGATGCAATTTTCTAACTCACATCACATTTTCTGCTTCTGTTCTTCATTTCCACTATTCCCTCACTTGAATTCCCACAAAACCCTGTTGTTCCCTGGGTTGAAACCATGAACTTCTGTCTCTTGACAATGGTCCATACCTTTTTCTTCATCTTTCACCCACACTACCATGCTGAACTCTTCACATCACTTTCTCATCTGCTAAAATAATACTGACTACAGCCTTCCTTGTAGAAATTTCCGACTGAGGAGGCACTCAGGAAAAATAGAAGCTGTTGCTCTGCTTGGACAGGCCAGACTGAGAAAATCACCCTATTCTGTACCACAAACAAATTTTCAGGACTGCATGGAGCCTTCTTTTTCATAAAAATTGAGAACAGTAAGATCATGAGACAAACTCCAAGAGATACGTATGTATGGATAATTTCATCTTGTTATGTAATACGTTTTATAAGTTCAAATGAATATTTATTACCCAGCAGCATAAATAAAATGGCAAATTGAGGAGCTAGAGACATAACTGAGGTGAAACTGATAGAGGAAGGTAACCCAACACTGATCTATGGCTTCCACATATATAGGAATCCATGCATGTACATAACATCACATGTATGTACAGACCAACACTTACATATATAAATATACTATAAACCTACAAATGGCTTGGGGGTAAGCAGTAAAATGGATTTAAATATAGTATAGGATAAGTTTTAGTAAAAACAGAACAAAAATGAGAGAAAGAACATGAGTACTTCTTCCACTCTCAGCATTCCTTTGCTGGCTATAATACTTATGTGAGGTTGAGGCCCCAGTTTGCTGTACCTATCGTCTGGTTTCAGCTTAGGTTTGGGCAGTCATGTTGGTGAGGCTATATGTGTGTGCCTTCCGATATCACTAGGAGAGATGTAGCCTCACAGCAAACTCCTTGATCTTCAGGCTGTGATACTCTTTTCATTGACTCTTCTGTATTTCCTGAGGCTTAAGTGTGAGAGGTTGTTTTCTAGATATATATATATATTGGGATTGGATTCCAGAACTCCCCATTTATATTGGTGGTAGTTTTCTGTGATGACCTCTGTATGTTCCAAAGAGAAGATTCCTTGATGAGATGAAGGACTACGCTTGTCTGTGGGTGTAAGAACAAGTATTTAGAATGCAGTTGGGGATTATTACGGTTTAGCAAATTGGTTGTAGTAAAGTATTCTCTAAGATCCATGAGTTTAATAACCTTGGTTAATTGGCTAGCTTTCCAGAACCAGGTGTGATTTCTCCCTTATGTCTAATTAGAGAGCTCTTGTTTACCAGGGAGGAATGTGTACCTCTACTGCAACCACTATACCAGCTGGTTATCCCTTACCAAATATTCAGCCTTGAAACTATAAATATTAGTAACATACTAGACTGAGCAGGTTATATTAAGGGATATATATTAATATACATATTAATATATATGAATATGACAATGATTAATGAAAACAGAGTCGATGATTTTGAGAACCATGATGGGTATTTGGGAGAGTTGAGTTGGAAGAAATGGAAGAGAAAAATAATGTGATTACATTATAATGTCAAAAATATAGGAAAGAAAAAAAAGGCAAAATTGTTTAAATATACACTTTTCCCTAAGTCAATTTTCTTCTTTAAGATTAAAGCACACAGTATTTAATTTCATCTAATTAGAGTACTCTCAAGTAAAACTATACAAAGGATTAGGCTTCATAATGCTTTATCTCTTCTATCTTATCCATTAGGAGTTCTCATGTCAAAGATTATAGGAAAAGAGAATAATTGGAGTGCTGAGTTTCCATCCTGCACACTTTGGAATTCACCCCCTCTAATACACAAAGTGCCTTTATTTCCATCTCTCAGAAGTTGCCATGTCTTCTTTACTACTGCTATGTCAGATAAGGAGTTAACTTGTAGGACTTTCATCAAACTATATTAGAATCTGCCTTTAATGACTTCTATATTGATACTTCAAGAAGTATTAACTGGGACTTACTAATTGAATCATGCCTCCAGGTATCAAACTGTTATTGAGTTATAATAAATAAGTTATATGTTTTGGATCTAATGTAGGGATAGGAGAAAATATTTTATCCCATGACTCATTTAAACTAACATGTAGACTAGGGATTTATTATCCAATAATTAAATATCAGAAGTTTCATGTGTATTTTATAAACTATGAGATTTTTAAAAAATCCTCTCTCATTTTATTTTTCTTCTGAACTAAAAATAATGTACTTTAGTAATAACTTGGGTTGGTACAGGGTCCTTATTAACGCTCTGGTGTCTTGTCTTAGCTTACTCCTGTAGGCATGGAAGCATAAAATAGTTGGTTTTACCAGTAGTATTCCTGAACTGGTTTGGAGGACGACAGAGGGGGTGTATTTCCAAATGTGTGAATATGCCTAATACATTTGTGTGTGTCTGTATGTGTGTGTATGTGTGTGTACATATGCATGCATTAGTTGAAGTTCTCTAGATAAACAGAACTGATGAGATATCTATAATCTATCTATCTATCTATCTATCTATCTATCTATCTATCTATCTATCTATCTGTCATCTATCTCTCTAGTAGAATGGCTTTCAGTTCCTGCTAGTCCAGCAATCATTTTCTACCAACTGAAAATTCAAATTCAGAAATTTAGTAGTTGTTCAGTCCATGGCTGGATGTTTCAGCTGGTCTTCAATATACTCTGGAATCTTAAGGAAGTAGGCTTTACTGCCAGTGAAGAAACGGATTTGCTATCAAGCATGAGGGCAAGCAGGCAAAGAGCAAATGGCTTCCACCTTCCATTTTCTTTACATAGGCTGTCAGCAGAAGGTGTGGTCCAGATTAAAGGTTGTACTTCTTACTTCAAAGATTTAATAAGAAATGTCTCTCACAAATGTTTCCTGTTGCCTGGATTTTAGTTGATTACAAATATAGTCAAGTTTGTAGACAAGTAGTCATCACAGTGTGTATATAAGTATATGCAGGTGTCACTGTGTTTGTGTATGTACATGTGTGCATGTATGTGTGTTTATGTTAAATGTGTATATGCATATGTTTGTGTGCATATATGTGTGTGTATGTGTGTGCATGAATGCACATTGCTGTGTGTCACTGTTTTGGTGTTTTGAGTGTTCTTAGTCAAATACATTTATGTGCCTATGTAAATATGTGCTTCATATTTCTGCTTTTGATGGTTACCTGCGTACTTTAGTCTACCTCACAGAGAATTTCCTTATTGGTTTTTTGAAATTATATATCTATAATTGTTCTCTGGTTCCATCTCTAAATATATTGCTTCTGAATTTCTTATACTCTCCATTCTCCAAAGTGACATGCCATTTAGGTATTAATAAGATGATTCAAGGCTTGGGTTCCCTCTGCAGCCTCAGAATTTAGAATACTTACAAGTTGAACAAAATAAGGGCTGAGAATACTAAAACAGTATCTTCATCTTCTAACTTCAGAGTGAAGAGACAGGCTGGGGGTTGATTTAATCAAATGGAAAATTATTTAATAAATCATGCCTGAAAAATGATACCTCCATAAAAACCCTAGAGGAAAGAATTAAGACATTTGGGAGAGAGTTGGCTATGGAGGTTTTGGGCAGTTGGAGAGGGCAGCGATGTTCAGTGGACATCTCTCATACCTTGTTTTAATGTCTCTTCTCAATATAGATACTGTTGGCTTGGACTTTTTGAAATAAACCAAAATAATTAGTTGTAGGAACCTCTGACTTATTCTTGATTGATCATGAATACAGGTGACCTGGCCTCGTCTTACTCTCTGGTCTGCTTTCAAAGGCCTTCAAATGATTGTGTGTTTGGTAACTTGGTTCATAAATGGACATACTGTCTAGGTAGGTATGAGACATTTAGGAGAGAAACTTGGATAATTAACGTAAGTCACTGTGGGCCCTTGAAGGTATAGTTCAACCCTTTTTCTAGTCCAACATTCTCTGGTTTTTTTTTTTTTTTTTTTTTTGGACTGAATGTCATATATGAGTCCTATGACCATACAAGGAATTTGTCATGGACTTAATAACTACTTCTGCCACTGTGCCTTCTCTTTTCTGCTGCCTTGAAATTCTGCTGAAACTGTGAGACGAGATGAGCCCTTCTTCATTGAAGATGCTTCTCTCAGGGGATGAGAAGAGTCTCTAACATAGCATTGGAATTGAGGGCAGACCTGTTGTACCTGAGCCCTTTGACTTGTGGGAACTACTGCTTATTCCTGGCCGACACTGTCATAAGGGAGTAAACTGAAAGGTACCCACATGGGATACAGAGAATGGAAGAATTACTTAGTGTGGGATAAATCCTCAGTTGTTTGTTATCACAGATATCGAATATTATAAATTATAATTTAGAGAAAGATTTTTTTTTCTAAATAAATGTCAAAGTCCTTGTAAGATTATAAGTAGCGTTTTGGAAAAAACCTCTGTGGTGTCCTTTCCCCTTTTCTCAGCCTACTACTCCATTTTCTCCTACAGCAGCCCCCTCATGCTCTTGGCCAGTGGAGAGACAATGGCAGTGCACTACTTCATAATTATCAAACAAGCGAGGGGCTCTAAATCCTAACCCTCCTCAAACAGCGAAGGGCCAGCACTTGAGGCAGGTTTGTAAACATTCCTGTTTCCTCGTGGGCGGAATGGGAAGCATAAGCAGTGTTCGCCTCTCATTTCCCCTAACCTAAGCTCCCTCCAAAAAAGGATTCTCTTCTAAGGAAGCCTGAGGGAAGGTCATAATCAAATAGCATCTGCATGGTTGGCATGGAGATCTGTCATTGAATTCTGGGATGCTGTACGGCTTGTCACTTTCTGTTGTGGTCTAAGCCTCCAATGTCTCAGACATTGAAATCCCGTATATTTTTGTCATTATATAAAGAAGCATGTGTGACACTGGGGACAAAAGTTAAAAAAGCCTCACTTTGAGCTTCTTAGGAATCCATTTTAAAGTATTTCAGGCAGACGTCTTTGCAGGTAATAAAAATATGAGTCACTGGGGCAGTGAGATTGCTTGGTAGCTAAAGGCAATTGCTTCTGTGTCTAAAGAACCGAGTTTGATTCTTTGGGGAAAAAAAAGGGGGGGGGGTGGGGTAGAAGGAGAGAACAACTCATGAAAGTTGTGCTCTGACCACCTTATATATATTACTCCTGAAAAGACAAAGGTTTAAAAATAGAAGTCGTGACTGGAAAGTTATTTCTAAGAGCATTGTTTATTTCTCAGTTAATGCACCAGATTTGAAAGAGAAACTATGTTTACAGAAAATGAAGAAACTTACATGCATTTCTTATATGGACTCCTCTTTCAGCTTGTGTTGCGTCAGTTGTTATGTTGGTTTGCATTTTTCTTTAGTTCCATGCTAATTTCCTCCTCCCTGTGTGCTATTTGAACACTAATTTTCCATCCAGTTCTGTGGAGATTTTGACCAGCTTTGGGCATCATCAAATTGGTAGGAAAGAGCATAGCATTGATACCTGTGGTTCTCTGGGGCCCTGTTTCACACAACCCTCAGAAAGTGAGTGAGAGAAAAGTGTACTCTACAGAAGGGAACCCCAAATCCTTTGGGTGTTCTCAATGACTTTCAGCCCATTCTCTCTGTCTTGTACATGTGAAGCTAACAGGCACATTAAAATCTAATAGCAGCAATTAAGTTATACTTGGGATCTAAAATTTCCCACAGACATATCACATATTAAATTCCAATATTTAATATGGAATATTTAGCTCAAAACTATATATATTGCTCAAAATGTTTAAAGAGTTTCACAAAATCTTCATTTACAGTTATAGTTAGGAATGATGGCTTACAACTGTCATTCTAACACTTGGGAGGCTGGGACAGAAGGATTGTCATAAATTTGAAGAAAACATGGGCTAGGTACTTGGTTCCATGCAATCCTAGGCTACCCTGTGACTCCTAAAAAAACCTAAAAAGTGAAACCTCAAGAAGTTAGTAGGACACTTGTAAATGTGCCTTACTCTACTATAGATTCCATTGTGAATACTAGTTTATCACAGAATATTTGCCTAACACTGAGTTAACACTGGGTAAAAGAAAAGTTTTTAATTTATGTAATCTACCTAATTTTGTAGGTGATAATTATATGTAAATATATATGTTATAAATATTTAAATATCAACATGAATAGCATAGGCCATTATCCAATTGATAACCGTAGAATTTAAAATAGTGATAAATGATTTAGATCTACCTGATAAAAAAGCATCCATTATTAATTAAGAGTGACAGCTTATTTATTCCTTGCAAAGACCTCTAAATGCAGTCTTTCTATTGTCTGTCTGCTCAACTTCAGCAAAGGCATGCAATATACTAGGAACTAATGAACAACCTGGAGGTGGACCATGTTTCTGTGAGATTTCCTATCATATTTCAGTGATTTGAATTAATTTTCTCCATTTTCCTTCTTTCGTTCAATAGAAAGTAGAAAACAATAATAGAGATGCCATGACAGGGACTAGTGACTTCAGATGCTAACATAACAACTGAACTCTGGCATTGCAGGGTTGTAATAAATTCTTCAACCCCTTCTTTTGTGGTACAATCCTAGTAGCCCAGTAGAAAAAAAGAAGATTCTGTGAAAGTCCTTAAACATTTTGAGCAGCTGTCAAATTTTAAACTACTGAAATTCAGCGTGCAATATGCTCATGGAAAATTGGAGGTCCTAAGAATAACTTAATTGTTGATAGTAGATGTTAATGTGCTTGCTAGCTTCTCATGTATAAGAAAGAGAGAAAGGGCTGAAAGTCATGGAGAAGTCCCAAAGGATTTGGAATTCCCTTCTGCGAAGCATGCTTTTGTACCATTTACTCTGAGGGTTCTGTGCAGTGGGGCCTCAGAGAATCCCTTGAGATTCCTTGAGAAATACTAGTTTATAATAGAATATTTGGCCACCACTCAGCTAACATTGGGTAGGAGAAAAGTTTGTAATTCATATAATCTACCTAACTTCACTGAAGAAATAGTACTGAAGAGCAATTGGAAGTGACAGATGGCTCGTTCACTGAAAGCATAGCAAAGAAAAGTTTTATTAATTTATAGCTAATACTACTATTCCTTTCAGTGTGTGTGTGTGTGTGTACCTGCACACACACACACTAACAGACTTTTGATAAATGTTTTCTTCTTAGAAAGAAGATACCTAGATGAAAAAATAATTAAAAAGAAACGAATATTTCCATACAAGGTTGCTAAGGGTTAGGCTGTTGCTATGTATTGTAATGCTAAATTCTGTACTGGAAGGTCTAGTTGCCTACTAGTGAATTCTTACATTTACTGACTTTGTTGTGCAAACTTTGTTGCCCAATTTAAAACTACTGGTTAAATAAAAATGGCTATTGCTAGCCAGGGCTGCTGTGGTGGCACACGCCTTTAATCCCAGCACTTGGGAGGCAGAGGCAGGTGGATTTCTGTGTTCAAGGCCAGAATGGTCTACAGAGTGAGTTCCAGGACAGCCAGGACTACACAGAGAAATCCTGTCTCAAAAAAAACCAAAAAAAAAAAAAAAAAAAAAAGTTCTGAAGGGATTAGAAGTAGGCAGGTCTTGACTTTTGATTTAACTGGCTGCAGAGAAGAGAAGGATGTAGGAGAGAGAAGGAAGCAGCCATGAGAGGCGATGAGCTATGAGCACGTGACCAGGAGAAATAGCAAATATCTGGAATACATGACTGGTGAAGAAGCCAGGCCAGCAGTTAGAAAAGTAGCTTAAGGTTTACCCCAGTAATTATCAAAGCCAAATAAAATAACCATAGTCTGAGCCTCTTTCATTTGTAAATTAGACAAGGGTAAAATTAAAATAGTCCTACTATACATGCTCGTTGAGTTTGGGGGAATTGCTTCCGATTTTGGGTAACTAGCTCAAACTTACTAAATTAGACTGAGAATATGCTGTTAGCAAATATAAAAGAATAACAAAATAACATATGCTGGGTAATGCAACTGATTTTCCCTGCTTCATCAACTTTTACTTTTAATGGTGCAAATATTTCTAGCTTATTCTTTTTTCTTTTTCTTTTTTTGCACCTAAAATTAAGACTTTTCATTCTAATGGTGTCAACTTATCCAAAGGCTTCCAAACTGCAGCATTTTGCTCTTTTTATTGCCAGTCCTTAAGTCCTTGGTGTAATGTGATTTTACACTTCCACGGGTCCATCTGACCACTTTAGTTTCTTTCATTGGAAGGGTGGCAGTGAAGCTGAGGTTCTGGAGGCTTTGCAAACTTGGATAAGTTATCAATTAATTCTTCAGGGAAATAAAAGGAACGTGGGTATAGCAAACATAAATGCCTTCCCTGTCCCTGGGAACCTGATCACCCGTGGAAAACTGCAGCCCAGCAGCTAGATGTACCCGGGCACTCGCGTAGTCATTATTGACCTTCAGTGCTGGCATAGTTTAGTTGACCTTTTTCTCTAGTCACTTCAACGTCTTCTCTGTGCTGCAATATTTCTTGCTCATTGTTTCTTTTCCCTCCATCACATGGTGAAGGGACTTCCCAAGCCCAGGAAATTTCATCAGTAAGATGCAATTTGGAAGTATGTCATCTACTGTCCTCTGATCCACGGGTTGAAAGTTTCCTACTTTGCCAGACTTCCTGAGGTAGGGAAGGAAAAGAAATGGTGTGTCCATGGATGCTGTATAGTGGAAAAACCCTCCAATTGAATTGATTGATTTATCAACCAAGAATGGTGTTTTTCCTTGAAAATATTGATTTCACACAGCTGCTGTAGAAACATCTTGAACAAGGAAATGTTCCTTCCTGTGAATGCAGGTTAACCCATTTTACATACACTAGACCTCTCTGTTCAGTGAGTAAAAGTTACTTTTATGTATCTTCTCAGAGCTGTCCATTTGACCCTGGCCAATCAATGGTATGTTCCTTCTCCATGGAAGATCACTTTTCCATTTTGGCTTTCCTCAGTTGCCTATAGTTTTTGCAGGGTTAAGGCTTCAAGAGGCCTTCCTTTATTCCCTTTGACATGTTTATTAGTGTCTTCTTTGTTCAGTTCATGTTTGGACAAATATAGTTTTAATAAACTTTTCCTATCTGAGCTGAGTTTCTGGTTTCTGAGTTGCTAGTCAAGGTTGTCCAGGAGACTCCTTAAACATACAGCAAATTACTTGTTACCCTTGGCTACTCTAAAAACAGGGCCCAGATACTAATGAGCTGGGACTGACATGAATTCTCTTTCCCTGAGGACTAGCTTTCGTTGTACCAGATGGCATCATGGATGTTTCCAAAGGAGGCAGGCAAACAGTTCTACCCACTTATGATGCTTGTGAATGACATCAGTGACCAGTGTGGCATGATAACCCTAAGGGAGCAGAAATAACATGCATACCTTGGCCATAACTAACAGTTCTCAAATTGGACTCATGAACTGCTCAAAAAAGTCAAGCCATACCTGGCATCAGAAACCTAGCTAACTACCTAGTTAAGTTGTGGTTATTGGTGGAGAATCCACCACCATTAATTTTCTCAACTAGGATAATGGCTATCGACAATCTTTAAACATTTTTCTATATACCCACATTTACATTTCACCAAGGAAACCTCTCTTTGAAACTGATTTTTAAGGGAAAAGTGAAATACTAAATTTAAATTCAGGCAAAAGGAAAAACCAGAAAAATTTCCAAGAGGATCTAAAATATTCCTTAGATAATTTCCATTGGTCTATCATAACACCTGGAGCGCACACTGGACTTAGGGTGCATTTGTTACTTTTCTCACTGCTGTGACAAAATGTTCAAGAAAAGGATCTTAAGAGTGGAAAGCTTTGGTTTAGTTCACAGTTTGAAGGCTCAGGGTATCTTGCAGGGAGGCACGGCAGCATGAAGCTCTTGATCAAAGTGGATCCTCCGGCAGGAAGCAGAGAGATAAAAATGACAGAACCTAACTTGTTCTCTCATTTTTATATTTATTTTATTTTTGAGATTGCAATGTAATTACATAATTCCCCCCTTCCTTTTGCCTCCTCAAACCCTCCCATATGATCCCTCTCAACTTTCAGATTCATGGATTCTTTTTTTACTAGTTATTGTTATATGTGAATATGTAGACAATATATTTTTATATAATTATATAATATACATTAATAATATTTCATTATGATATGTATAATATATTGATATGTGATATAATTTGTTATCAACAAAACATTACTTTTAATTATTATTAATCATTAGCATTATTTTATTTATTGTATTTATTAATAAGTGATTAATACTAATTTTAGTATACTATATGTAATAATTATATGTTCCTAAATACAGTCTGTTCAGTCTGTATAATGATACTCAAGTGTATACTTTCATGCCTGACCACTGAATAATTAGTTCATGGGCTTATATTTTTATTGAGTCTGACCTTAGCTAGAAGAGTGTAGTGCCGCTTGCATTCAGGGCGAATCTTCTAATTTCAGTTAAACTTTTGCCACATCTTCATAAACAAAACCAGATTTTTGTCTCCCAGGTGACTCCAAGTCCCATCCAGATGCCAATCATGATCAGCTCTCATGAGTAGTATGCATTCTGTGGATTAGGAAACATGCATGGTGGCATGATTCCACTATTGTGTGGAGTAGTTTCAGTTATAAGATTCCAATTTACTTTCCATTTTTATTGCTCTGCATCTCCCTAGTCTGTGGAAACCATTGGTTTCTTTTCTTACATTTACAGTTCTGTCTTTTCCACAATGCTACATGACTGGAATCATGAGTATGTAGCCTTTTCAGAGTGACCTTTTTGTACTCACTAATGGCCAGTAACACTTTTTGTTTTTTCTGTTTTATGAAGTCATTTAAATGCTGAACCATATTTCACTTTCTGAATGTATTAGAGTTTATTTGTCCACTCAGGACAGAAGAACACCTTTCTGCTTGCAAATTTTAGAAATTAGGAACATAGGTATGGTAAGTGTATTCATGTATTTTTGTGAGTATACATATTTTTTACCTCTTTAGGATAAATTCCAAGGAGAATAATTGCAAGATGTTTAGGAAAGGCTATTTGGTAAGAAGCTATCTCAAGAATGAGAGAAAAGGGAGAAGTCAATTGGGAAGGGCCGTAGATTAGTGAGATTTGGACCTGTGCAGGTCCTATGGAAGCTAGCAGTCTCTGTGAGATCATATGTCTGTCAGCCTGTGGGGTCTAGAAGACATTGTCCCATTGGAATCATCTACCCCCTCTGGCTCTTAATGTATTTCTACCTTCTCTTCCATAGAGTTCCATGAGCTCTGAGTCAGTGGGCACTGGATGAAAACATGCCACTTTGCATTCCCACCTCGAATGGCAGAGACTGTTCTATCTCCTTGAGAGCATTTGACATTGCCAATGTTTTAAAGTTTGGCCACTGTAAACTATGTGCCATGTTATCTTCCTGTGTTGTTTGCAATTTGTTACTGGCATATAGTAGCATCATACGTTCAGTGGTCTATTCACCACCAGAGAATCTTCTCTGCTGAAGTATCTGTAAAAGTCTTTGAACTAATCTTTAAACCCTTTGTTATGTTCTTAAAGAATTTTAAGATGCCTTCATCTGTTTTAGATAACAAATATCCCATGTACCTTCCCTCTCAGTCAGGGTCTTTTCATTCATTCCCCTGACATGTTTTAAAGGACAAAATTTAAGTTTGACTTTTCATTTTCTTCCACAGTCATGCTTTTGTTGTTTATTTAAAAAGCTCAAACTGCACCCAAAATTGTCTAGGTTTTCCTATGGTCTTAAAAATATTATAGTTTTGCTTGTCCAAAATTTGCTTGTACTAAATTTATAGTTTAGGCTTGAGACCCTTTCATATTAATTTATATGAAAGGCATAAAATCTGGTTCAGGAATTATTCTCTGACACATGGCTATTCAATTGTCCCAGCACTGTTTTGTGGAAATGCAGTCTGTATTTCTTTACTTTAAAAGGTACATGAGCCAAGTTTTCTAGTAACTTGTGTTGAAAGTGTGTTTGGCTTGCTTAGTGATTCTTTTTGGTTTTAAATTGAAAACAATGTTTTTTCACATAATAAATTCTGTTCTTCGTTTCCCCTCCTCATTTCCTCCCAGATCTTCCCCTCCTCCCCTCCCTTCTAACTCAAACAGACAAATAAGAAGACAAACTAAAAAGGATAAACAAAATGAACAAAAAAAAAGAAATAAAACAGAAAGAAAAGTAGGAGCATGGGAAACACATACACACATACACACACAAACACACATACATATACCCGTGCACACGTGTGCACCATGAAAACCATAATATACAAGCAAAAGACCAGAAAGATAAAAATAATAAAAAATACCCAAACAAAGAAAAATGAGAAAAGAAATCCTCCAAATATATCTTAGAGTTTGTTTTGTGTTGGCCATCTACTGGTGGGCATGGAGCCTGCCCTTTAGTGTAGTCTGTATACCCAGTGAAGCTCCCATGGAGAAACTTATTTTCCTTTGTGAGCAGTTGTCAATTAGAGATAGGTTCTGATTGGGAATAGAAACTTATGCCTACCTCTCCATCTCAGCTCTGGGAGCCTGCCCACTTTGAACTTGTGTAGGCCATGCATGCTTCTATAGTCCCTAGGAGCTCATGAGTTCATCTGTCTGTTGTGGCTGGAAGACAGTTTTCTTCGTATTCTTCATCCCCTATGGCTCTTACAATCTTTTCACCTTCTTTTCCTCTCAGTTTCTTGAGCCCAGAGAGGAAGATTTTGATTTCATTTCTCAGTCTGTGCACATTGTCAAGTTGTGAGGTTTTGTAGTAGTTTCCATCCACTTCAACAGGAGGCCTCTTTGATTATGGCTAAGCAAGATATTGACCTATTTATGTAGCAGAATGCTCATAAAAATCATTTTGTTATTTTGTCACTTTAGTGGCGCCATAATATGTACATTTCCCCTAAGTTGTTGCTCTATCTAGTATCAGGTTCTTAGGCACCTGAGCGGTGTTGTGCATGGATTTTGCTGTCTCATAAAGTGGGCCTTAAATACAATAGGAGAGCGACTGGTTATTCTCTCCCACAAAGTTGCTTCATTATTGCACCAGCATAACAAAGAGATTCAAGATCAGTTTATACCTTGCAGAAGGGCCGCCATTGTAGAGCAAAGGGTGTAGAAGGGTTGGTGTTTACCTTTCTTCTCCGTAGCCTGCAGAGTACCTTTCAGTACCATGAGCACTAGTCAATAGGGGTGAAGACACTAGTTAGGCACTATCTTGACTTCTTCACATTCAGTGAGATATGTAGGTGTTGTCTTCAGCAATAGGGCACCACTATTATCCACAGCTTGTGGATAATAACCAAGACCTTGGAAATAGTTCAAGTTGTTTGGGTGTTTTAATGGGGTCCTCTTGGCTACCAACTCGATTAGACCCAGCATTGTAAAAACATTGTTTTTGTCAATTTTATAGATATTCTAAATAAATAATCATAATCCTTTTGAAGAAAGAGAAATTTAGATCTTCATTCCCTGTTCTGTACATCTTTTCTTTCCTTTTCTGGTTTTGGGGCTTTCAGTAGGGTGAAAAAGAGAAATAATGAAATGGGAAATCCTTAACTGATTTTTATTAATTCTCCATCCATCAAAAAGTAGTCCAGATATTTATAGTCATGTCGAGTGTGCAAGTTAATGAAACGCTGAAATTAGTTGGGTCTGCAGTAAGAAGACAGATTTCTTAAGGGAAAGAACCTCTAAGATGAGCAGATTTCGACAAAGTGATTATAATAGACACTGCAATACAGGTTATGGGAGTCACATGAACACACATATTATCTACAATTGGGAAACTAAGCATATAGAATGGGAAGGCAAAAAGTGTAACTAAAGAAGACTGCTTAGTTTAGAGGTCCAGGAATGAGGTAAAAGTGGAAGCTGCTTAAGAAGGGCCATTTATCAGTGAGGTTAACACATAGGTTTATGTGTTTATATCTTATGTATTGGAGAGGAACTGACTATCTTGGTATCCCATGGATAACTGGGATTCAAGGTCAGCTCAAAAACTGGTTTCAAGTCTTCACTTTCATTTGGCATTTTCTGAGAACTGACCTGGGAATTTGTCATATGGATTCTCAGGTTTACCAATGACTGTTCTTCTTCCTTCCTTCTTCTTAACCTCCTCCTTCCCTCCCTCCTCCCTTTGTCCCTCCCTCAGAAGATGACTACCTGTGTTACTCCTCAGGCTCTGATCATAGGTTTTTTGAAGTAGGGTCCATCACTGGCCCAGATATTTACCAATAGATCAAGCTTGATAGCCATTGAGATTTGGTGGCCCTACTTTGTCTCTCCGTCTTAAGACAGGGATTCTAAATGTACTACCTCTCTCCTTAGGTTTTTGACTGGATACTGAACACAGGTCCTTGTGCTTAGCAAACACTTACTGACTGGGCTATTTCCTCTCTCTTCCCTCTGCCTTCATTTCAATCCATCTTTGCATCGTGTTGTACTGCTTTGGAATGGACACTTTAGCATTTAAAACTGGAAGACTGAATTGGTGTTAAGAAAGTAAATGTCTTTTATAAGAAGACTTGTGATAAACTCTTCTCTAGATATGTGGCTTTCAATGCATTTTTTTTTCAAATGAAGTATGAAAAAGAGCCTTGTTGGGTTAGTACTTGACTACTAATTTATATGTTCAGTAAAGCTTAATTTTTGACATAAAAGGCAGTTTAAACAGACAAGTAGAATAACTATGAGGAGAGACTTTTTGTCAACTGATTATTTATTCAATCAGGCTTGCTGTATGCTTCACTATGTATAAAAGAAATCAAACAGCATATTCAAGGACGACTTAATATGTGTTTACGGATACATGGGCTAATTTCCATTTTGTCTGTCTCAATAATATATTTTATATTTACATTTCCTAATATTCTTTCAAAATATCAAATGCATTTGTGATGGCTTAGCTGATTGTATAATAATTTAAAATATTAATTTATTTAAAATATTTAGAGCTGACTAATTCTGTAGAACAGGCAAATATGCAATAATTGCCAAAAAATATTACATACATGAAAATACATTGGAATAAAAATCTTCAGGGAAACAGCATAGAAATATGCACTGAAGGAGAAAGGGGCATTATATAAATATCAGATTATGTGTTTTTAAAAGGATCATAGAGGCTACCAAATTACATTAATAATTTCTCCTTGGATATATTTGAGTGGCCTGGTAATGTCTTTTAAAAGTAGCCAACTTTTGCAATGTGCCTAAATTATATCCTTTACAATTAAACATACATTGAAACATTTGAGATGACAACTTAACGTTTGTGAGGAATCATGTATGCTTTAAAATTTATTTTTGGAAGCATGTGTGAAAATACTACATTTGGAGGAACTTGGCTTAAAAATGTATTTGCACATCATATGGTTTATTAGTTTTTAGTTAAATTTTATGCTTTCAATGACTAAGGAGATTACATTTTAGAAAAGTTCCCCTTGATCACGCTTTTTTTTCCCACTGGGTTTCAAAATATCAGTTGTATCACATAGCAACAGGGGCTATTTGGTTCAGCCTTCAGTGTGCTTCTTAGAAGTTAGAAGAAACATGAGGGATGGGTACCATGGGGAGTACTGGGGAGTGACAGACACCAGGGGGAGTACTGGGGGGTGACAGATGTCAGTGGGAGTACTGGACCTGAGGCATGTGGTGATGGCTCTGACTAGTTGTGCTTTTGTCTGTTGTCTGAATTTCATTCTGGCTGGTAACCCAGGCCAGTTTTGAAGTAATGCTGATTCTCCTGTTGCATCTTCTCAGCTCTCTAGGATTCCAAGAGTGCCACATCTCACCTTGCTGGCACTGATTAATTTTGTTCTTAGGATTTGACTCTTTCCCTTTATTTCCACATTTAGCCAATTCTTATTCACAAGCCTCTAGGAACCACCTTTTCTTGATCAGTTTTCTGTCTTCTTAGTTGTAGGGTAATGCTTTGCACCTTAGGGTACTCCATTATTTCTTGTAGTTTATCTTTAACTGCCCGCACATTTGCAAATACTCCCTTTATTAAAGCCCATTCAAAGAATCCTTATCAGAGCGTACCATCTGTTGCCTGCTGGAACTCTGACTGATGCAGACTGTAAATTTCCTGAGGATGTATGTGTCAAGATCACCATGCAAATGTTAGCCACTTTTACTGCTCCACTGTGATAATATTTTAAAATGTAAGTAATATTTCTTCTTCTGATATTGTCTGTTATCGTTTTACTATTCCCAATTAGAGCACCAAGGCTGCTGGTTCACTGCTTTATTGAAAGGTTTGTATTACAGCCAAAGCTATAGGGAGATAAAGGATGAGTTTGAGGTGTGAACTGAATACTTTAAGAAAGACCGAAGGGTTATAAGGCAAACCGAAAATAAAACAGAAAACCCCAAACCCCAAACTCTGTTACATCCAGCAAAATGAATTAAGGAAGAGGATTTATGGTGTCATATTTGCTGAATGGCTTAGAACTAACCTTTAAAATATGTCTAAGATGGGGGAAAGAGAAAAACAGAAGGAGAAACAGACCTCCCATACAAGACCAGGGATGCATGTATAGTCAGGACTATCTTAATTAGATGCTTAGAACCTAGAAAAAAAATATCACTGAACATTCTAAGTAGAAAGCTGGCCCCCGTCTTATTTATTTTACTGATGTAGAGGTATTAGAACCAGTGTTTCACTGGTCACAAGGAACAAAACTGGAGAGTTCTCACTGCTGCCTAGTGAATGGATGGTTAGGAGCTAGGCAAAAACATTAGCATTATGAACAGAAGAAAGAATGCGATATCATTACCAATGGACTAAAGAACATTTGGTGCTATGTGAGTATTCCAAAACTTAGAGTCAACCTGAAAAGATAAAAGGAGGACATTTATGGGTTTAATGACAGTAAATTTTGTTCCCCAGAGAAGCTAAATTAAAATAGAAAAAATAATTATACATCTGGTGATACATATTATCATTTCATGTCTCAAATGTGGAGATGTGGGATGGTGAAAGGCAGCCTGATTTTTGGTTCAGCAACCCCAGTGATCCCACAGGCAGGTGACCCTGCAAGGGACAGTAAGCATTTTGTCAAGCTCCTGGACACCAGGTGACAGGAGACTGCAGCTCTCCATAATTCTTGGCCATCAGTCATGTAAGGGCAATGTCCCAAGCCCCTCTACAAGTAGGGAATGAGAGCACAGATCATAGAGCTTCAAGATAGATCTCCATTTTAATGAGGTACCTAGAGGCCTGAAGGGTTTAGTCAATCAAGCTCTCCTTCTCAGACACTCTTCCCTGCAAGAGATATCTGACCTCAGGCCCTCCCTGAGAAAGGGGGTACTGTTTCACTCATCACAACTCTCTGCCATGACAATAAATCCTTTAAAACCATGGACTGTTTCTTTTCATCGGGATCCACTGTGGGGAGCAATGGAACAGGCCTTTGTGGGGAGCAATGGAACAGAGCCCTGTCTAGTTTCCCACAGAATGCCTCTCAGCTCTCTGAGCCATGGCCTCCATGAAGCCAAGCCACCTGCTGAACAAGCCAAGGACTCTCTCCTCCCCGGGGCGAGGTGTGCTAACTGGAGCTCCCCCTTTCCCTTTCTCTCAGCTAGATCCAGCTCACTGGGCCCCATTCCTTTCTCAGGGGTGCCCAAGAGTTTGAGAACCAGATGTCCCTGGCCTCTCTGCAGGCCCTTGATCCAGCTCCAGCAGTCCCTGGGACCTCAGACTGTGTTCCCCCACTCCATGAGCAGAGTCCTGTGGCTTCCCATAGCCTGATACCCTCCTGGCCAGTGTGGGGTAAGCACAGTCAACACTCCCACATCTCCACATCTCCAGGGGCCTGAGCCCTGGGGCAGACGTGGGCCACCATTTAACCCACAGCTGTTGCTACCTCAAATAATGCTGTTGTTAATCATAGAAGGAATAGATATGGGGTGTTTTCCATAGAGATAATAATATATTCTAGTCAAATAGGACAGGTAAATGACTGGTGCACAACACACTTTCTGGCATTCTGGTTCTTAGAATCTTTCCATCCACTCTTCCTCAATGTTCATTGAGTCACAGATGCAAGAGCTGTGATGTAAATGTTTCCATAGGTGCTGTTCTTTCCATGATTTGTTAATCTTTATATTGATTACAGTTGTGGTTTTGTGTGATGGTCTCCAATTGTTACAGAGAAACCTCATTGACATGGAGTGGGAGCTACACTTACTGGTCGGTAGAAGGATAAGATTTAGAATGTAGTGAAGAATTATTTTGGTCTAGCAAAGTAGTGGTAGTAGATTCTTTTCTAAAACAAAAAACAAACAAACAAACAAACAAAATACAAGGACAGGCAACTACTAGTATGTGGAGTTGGATGGAGAAAATGAAAAGTTTGGGAATGGGAATAAAGTAAGAAGTAAGAAAAATTAGAACCATCTGGGAGGTAGGGTATGGGAATGTATTACTGTCACTAGACTGATGCTATATTACAGGATTGGGTGCGTCTGAAAAGAATGGATTCACTCCCAAACAATATTATATTTCTTCCTTTTTCCTATGTGGCTCTTCTATTTTACACACACACACACACCATGATAACATGATACCATACTATGAGAAACTCTTGAAGAACAAAACATATGCTGATGTGCTGCTCTTGAATCTTCAAAACCATGAGATAAATATACCTCATTACTTATAAAGCATGTAATTTCTCAGGCCTTTTGTTACACCAACATAAAAAGCGTTGTAACAATCATATTGTAATAAGTACAGGTGGAGGCCAAGAAAGTGAGAATCTCAAACTTGTGCTAACCACTCTTCCCATGGAAGAATATATTTGCAGTTCTGCCTAAGATCCATGGTTTCATTAAGTCAAGTAGAATAATGAGGATTCACAAAGTTGGTATCATGATGAGGTTAATTCTTTGAAAGAAAATTCTTGGGTCGCCATCTTGGTCCGGGACCCGCCGAACTTAGGAAATTAGTCTGAACAGGTGAGAGGGTGCGCCAGAGAACCTGACAGCCTCTGGAACAGGCGGAAGCACAGAGGCGCTGAGGCAGCACCCTGTGTGGGCCGGGGACAGCCGGCCACCTTCCAGACCGGAGGACAGGTGCCCGCCCGGCTGGGGAGGCGGCCTAAGCCACAGCAGCAGCGGTCGCCATCTTGGTCCGGGACCCGCCGAACTTAGGAAATTAGTCTGAACAGGTGAGAGGGTGCGCCAGAGAACCTGACAGCTTCTGGAACAGGCGGAAGTACAGAGGCGCTGAGGCAGCACCCTGTGTGGGCCGGGGACAGCCGGCCACCTTCCGGACCGGAGGACAGGTGCCCGCCCGGCTGGGGAGGCGACCTAAGCCACAGCAGCAGCGGTCGCCATCTTGGTCCCGGGACTCCAAGGAACTTAGGAATTTAGTCTGCTTAGGTGAGAGTCTGTACCACCTGGGAACTGCCAAAGCAACACACTGTCTGAGAAAGGTCCTGTTTTGGGCCTTCTTCTTCGGCCAGGAGGAGGTCCAAATACAAGATATCTGCGCACCTTCCCTGTAAGAGAGCTTGCCAGCAGAGAGTGCTCTGAGCACTGAAACTCAGAGGAGAGAATCTGTCTCCCAGGTCTGCTGATAGACGGTAACAGAATCACCAGAAGAACAATCTCTAAACAGAGTCAACTATAACTACTAACTCCAGAGATTACCAGATGGCGAAAGGTAAACGGAGGAATCTGACTAACAGGAACCAAGACCACTCACCATCACCAGAACCCAGCACACCCACTTCGCCCAGTCCAGGGAACCCCAACACACCTGAGAACCTAGACCTAGATTTAAAAGCATATCTCATGATGATGGTAGAGGACATCAAGAAGGACTTTAATAAATCACTTAAAGAAATACAGGAGAACACTGCTAAAGAGTTACAAGTCCTTAAAGAAAAACAGGAAAACACAATCAAACAGGTAGAAGTCCTTACAGAAAAAGAGGAAAAAACATACAAACAGGTGATGGAAATGAACAAAACCATACTAGACCTAAAAAGGGAAGTAGACACAATAAAGAAAACTCAAAGCGAGGCAACACTAGAGATAGAAACCCTAGGAAAGAAATCTGGAACCATAGATTTGAGCATCAGCAACAGAATACAAGAGATGGAAGAGAGAATCTCAGGTGCAGAAGATTCCATAGAGAACATCGGCACAACAATCAAAGAAAATGGAAAATGCAAAAAGATCATAACTCAAAATATCCAGGAAATCCAGGACACAATAAGAAGACCAAACGTACTGATAATAGGAGTGGATGAGAATGAAGATTTTCAACTCAAAGGTCCAGCAAACATCTTCAACAAAATTATTGAAGAAAACTTCCCAAATCTAAAGAATGAGATGCATATGAACATACAAGAAGCCTACAGAACTCCAAATAGACTGGACCAGAAAAGAAATTCCTCCCGACACATAATAATCAGAACATCAAATGCACTAAATAAAGATAGAATACTAAAAGCAGTAAGGGAAAAAGGTCAAGTAACATATAAAGGCAAGCCTATCAGAATTACACCAGATTTTTCACCAGAGACTATGAAAGCCAGAAGAGCCTGGACAGATGTTATACAGACACTAAGAGAACACAAACTGCAGCCCAGGCTACTATACCCAGCCAAACTCTCAATTATCATAGAGGGAGAAACCAAAGTATTCCACGACAAAACCAAATTCACGCATTATCTCTCCACGAATCCAGCCCTTCAAAGGATAATAACAGAAAAAAACCAATACAAGAACGGGAACAACGCCCTAGAAAAAACAAGAAGGTAATCCCTCAACAAACCTAAAAGAAGACAGCCACAAGAACAGAATGCCACCTTTAACAACTAAAATAACAGGAAGCAACAATTACTTTTCCTTAATATCTCTTAACATCAATGGTCTCAACTCCCCAATAAAAAGACATAGACTAACAAACTGGCTACACAAACAAGACCCAACATTTTGCTGCTTACAGGAAACTCATCTCAGAGAAAAAGATAGACACTACCTCAGAATGAAAGGCTGGAAAACAATTTTCCAAGCAAATGGTATGAAGAAACAAGCAGGAGTAGCCATCCTAATATCTGATAAGATTGACTTCCAACCCAAAGTCATCAAAAAAGACAAGGAGGGACACTTCATTCTCATCAAAGGTAAAATCCTCCAAGAGGAACTCTCAATTCTGAATATCTATGCTCCAAATACAAGAGCAGCCACATTCACTAAAGAAACTTTAGTAAAGCTCAAAGCACACATTGCGCCTCACACAATAATAGTGGGAGACTTCAACACACCACTTTCACCAATGGACAGATCATGGAAACAGAAACTAAACAGGGACACACTGAAACTAACAGAAGTGATGAAACAAATGGATCTGACAGATATCTACAGAACATTTTATCCTAAAACAAAAGGATATACCTTCTTCTCAGCACCTCATGGTACCTTCTCCAAAATTGACCACATAATAGGTCACAAATCAGGCCTCAACAGATTCAAAAATATTGAAATTGTCCCATGTATCCTATCAGATCACCATGCACTAAGGCTGATCTTCAATAACAAAATAAATAACAGAAAGCCAACATTCACATGGAAACTGAACAACACTCTTCTCAATGATACCTTGGTCAAGGAAGGAATAAAGAAAGAAATTAAAGACTTTTTAGAGTTTAATGAAAATGAAGCCACAACGTACCCAAACCTTTGGGACACAATGAAAGCATTTCTAAGAGGGAAACTCATAGCTATGAGTGCCTTCAAGAAAAAACGGGAGAGAGCACATACTAGCAGCTTGACAACACATCTAAAAGCTCTAGAAAAAAAGGAAGCAAATTCACCCAAGAGGAGTAGACGGCAGGAAATAATCAAACTCAGGGGTGAAATCAACCAAGTGGAAACAAGAAGAACTATTCAAAGAATTAACCAAACGAGGAGTTGGTTCTTTGAGAAAATCAACAAGATAGATAAACCCTTAGCTAGACTCACTAAAGGGCACAGGGACAAAATCCTAATTAACAAAATCAGAAATGAAAAGGGAGACATAACAACAGATCCTGAAGAAATCCAAAACACAATCAGATCCTTCTACAAAAGGCTATACTCAACAAAACTGGAAAACCTGGACGAAATGGACAAATTTCTGGACAGATACCAGGTACCAAAGTTGAATCAGGATCAAGTTGACCTTCTAAACAGTCCCATATCCCCTAAAGAAATAGAAGCAGTTATTAATAGTCTCCCAGCCAAAAAAAGCCCAGGACCAGACGGGTTTAGTGCAGAGTTCTATCAGACCTTCAAAGAAGATCTAACTCCAGTTCTGCACAAACTTTTTCACAAGATAGAAGTAGAAGGTATTCTACCCAACTCATTTTATGAAGCCACTATTACTCTGATACCTAAACCACAGAAAGATCCAACAAAGATAGAGAACTTCAGACCAATTTCTCTTATGAACATCGATGCAAAAATTCTTAATAAAATTCTCGCTAACCGAATCCAAGAACACATTAAAGCAATCATCCATCCTGACCAAGTAGGTTTTATTCCAGGGATGCAGGGATGGTTTAATATACGAAAATCCATCAATGTAATCCATTATATAAACAAACTCAAAGACAAAAACCACATGATCATCTCGTTAGATGCAGAAAAAGCATTTGACAAGATCCAACACCCATTCATGATAAAAGTTCTGGAAAGATCAGGAATTCAAGGCCAATACCTAAACATGATAAAAGCAATCTACAGCAAACCAGTAGCCAACATCAAAGTAAATGGAGAGAAGCTGGAAGCAATCCCACTAAAATCAGGGACTAGACAAGGCTGCCCACTTTCTCCCTACCTTTTCAACATAGTACTTGAAGTATTAGCCAGAGCAATTCGACAACAAAAGGAGATCAAGGGGATACAAATTGGAAAAGAGGAAGTCAAAATATCACTTTTTGCAGATGATATGATAGTATATATAAGTGACCCTAAAAATTCCAACAGAGAACTCCTAAACCTGATAAACAGCTTCGGTGAAGTAGCTGGATATAAAATTAACTCAAACAAGTCAATGGCCTTTCTCTACACAAAGAATAAACAGGCTGAGAAAGAAATTAGGGAAACAACACCCTTCTCAATAGCCACAAATAATATAAAATATCTCGGCGTGACTCTAACGAAGGAAGTGAAAGATCTGTATGATAAAAACTTCAAGTCCCTGAAGAAAGAAATTAAAGAAGATCTCAGAAGATGGAAAGATCTCCCATGCTCATGGATTGGCAGGACCAACATTGTAAAAATGGCTATCTTGCCAAAAGCAATCTACAGATTCAATGCAATCCCCATTAAAATTCCAACTCAATTCTTCAACGAATTAGAAGGAGCAATTTGCAAATTCATCTGGAATAACAAAAAACCGAGGATAGCAAAAACTCTTCTCAAGGATAAAAGAACCTCTGGTGGAATCACCATGCCTGACCTAAAGCTTTACTACAGAGCAATTGTGATAAAAACTGCATGGTACTGGTATAGAGACAGACAAGTGGACCAATGGAATAGAATTGAAGACCCAGAAATGAACCCACACACCTATGGTCACTTGATCTTCGACAAGGGAGCCAAAACCATCCAGTGGAAGAAAGACAGCATTTTCAACAATTGGTGCTGGCACAACTGGTTGTTATCATGTAGAAGAATGCGAATCGATCCATACTTATCTCCTTGTACTAAGGTCAAATCTAAGTGGATCAAGGAACTTCACATAAAACCAGAGACACTGAAACTTATAGAGGAGAAAGTGGGGAAAAGCCTTGAAGATATGGGCACAGGGGAAAAATTCCTGAACAGAACAGCAATGGCTTGTGCTGTAAGATCGAGAATTGACAAATGGGACCTAATGAAACTCCAAAGTTTCTGCAAGGCAAAAGACACTGTCTATAAGACAAAAAGACCACCAACAGACTGGGAAAGGATCTTTACCTATCCTAAATCAGATAGGGGACTAATATCCAACATATATAAAGAACTCAAGAAGGTGGACCTCAGAAAATCAAATAACCCCCTTAAAAAATGGGGCTCAGAACTGAACAAAGAATTCTCACCTGAGGAATACCGAATGGCAGAGAAGCACCTGAAAAAATGTTCAACATCCTTAATCATCAGGGAAATGCAAATCAAAACAACCCTGAGATTCCACCTCACACCAGTGAGAATGGCTAAGATCAAAAATTCAGGTGACAGCAGATGCTGGCGAGGATGTGGAGAAAGAGGAACACTCCTCCATTGTTGGTGGGATTGCAGGCTTGTACAACCACTCTGGAAATCAGTCTGGCGGTTCCTCAGAAAATTGGACATAGTACTACCGGAGGATCCAGCAATACCTCTCCTGGGCATATATCCAGAAGAAGCCCCAACTGGTAAGAAGGACACATGCTCCACTATGTTCATAGCAGCCTTATTTATAATAGCCAGAAACTGGAAAGAACCCAGATGCCCCTCAACAGAGGAATGGATACAGAAAATGTGGTACATCTACACAATGGAGTACTACTCAGCTATTAAAAAGAATGAATTTATGAAATTCCTAGCCAAATGGATGGACCTGGAGAGCATCATCCTGAGTGAGGTAACACAATCACAAAGGAACTCACACAATATGTACTCACTGATAAGTGGATACTAGCCCAAAACCTAGGATACCCACGATATAAGATACAATTTCCTAAACACATGAAACTCAAGAAAAATGAAGACTGAAGTGTGGACACTATGCCCCTCCTTAGAAGTGGGAACAAAACACCCATGGAAGGAGTTACAGAAACAAAGTATGGAGCTGAGATGAAAGGATGGACCATGTAGAGACTGCCATATCCAGGGATCCACCCCATAATCAGCTTCCAAATGCTGACACCATTGCATACACTAGCAAGATTTTACTGAAAGGACCCAGATGTAGCTGTCTCTTGTGAGACTATGCCGGGGCCTAGCAAACACAGAAGTGGATGCTCACAGTCAGCTAATGGATGGATCACAGGGCCCCCAATGGAGGAGCTAGAGAAAGTACCCAAGGAGCTAAAGGGATCTTCAACCCTATAGGTGGAACAACATTATGAACTAACCAGTACCCCTGAGCTCTTGACTCTAGCTGCATATGTATCAAAAGATGGCCTAGTCGGCCATCACTGGAAAGAGAGGCCCATTGGACACGCAGACTTTGTGTGCCCCGGTACAGGGGAACGCCAGGGCCAAAGGGGGGGAGTGGGTGGGTAGGGGAGTGGGGGTGGGTGGGTAAGGGGGACTTTTGGTATAGCATTGGAAATGTAAATGAGCTAAATACCTAATAAAAAAAAATGAAAAAAAAAAAAAAAAAAAAAAAGAAAATTCTTCTCCCCAGGCTACAATTCAGGGACAAAAGGGTAAGATACTCATGATCTAACCCATCCTCCACCCCTGGTGGGCCCCAAGGAAGCCCAGAAGCTTTGAGTCTGCCTCATCCCCTCTGTGCTCCATTTTCCTGTCCATAACTATCCTGCAGTTCTGGATCTGCACCCTTCTCCCTGGGTCACAGCTGAGCCTGCCTTCCTGGAGTCCTAATGCTATCCCGGACAACCAGGACATCCAGATCTGTATTATTTCCTGGAGGCCTGCTTCCACACAAGATAACAAAAAGACTGTTGCCATTAGGGACTACCATCTGTACTTGCAGTCTAAGATGCCTGCTACCACCATTGACTACTAGGCCAGCCAACACCAGAGATACCAGATGGTTACAGGCTAGCACATGAACACAATCAACCAAACCCAGGGTAATAAGGCACCAACAGAACCCACATTTCTCACTACAACAAGAACTGGATATCTTAACACACCCAAAGTGTAAGACAAATACTTTAAATCTCATCTTATGAAGGTGATATAGTCTCTTAAAAAGGAAATAAATAAATCCTTTAAAGAAATACAAGAAAATACAATCAGATAGATTCCTTTAAACAGGAAAGAAATAAATATGAAAATATACAGGAAAATAAAACCAAACAGGTGAAGGAAATGAATAAAATGGTTCACAATCTGAAAATAAAAATAGAAGCAATAAAGAAAATACAAATAGAGGAAATCATGGAGATGAAAATCCTAGAAAAGAGAACAGAATCTACAGACACAAGCATTAATAACAGAAGACAAGAGATGGAAGAGAGAATCTCAAGCATAGAAGATATGAAAAAGAAAATGATGCAATCATCATAAAAAAATGCCAAATTTAAAAAATTTTCTAACACAAAACATCCAGAAAGTTTGGAAAACTATGAAAATACCAAACCTAAGAATAATACAAGTAGAGGAAGAAGATTCCAAGAATAAAAGGCTGGAAAATATCTTCAACAAAATCATAGAAGAAAATTTCCACAATCTAAAGAAAGAGATGGCTGTAAATGTACAAGAGGCTTACAGAACACCAAATATGTTGGAACAGAAAGCAAAGCCCTCCTGACATATAATAATCAAAACACTGAATGCACAACACTCAGAAAGAATATTAAAAGCTGCAAGGAAAAAGGCCAAGTAACATATAAAGGCAGACCTATCAGAATTACACCCAACTTCTCAACCTAGACTCTAAAAGTCAGAACAGCCTGGACTGATTTTTGCAGATTGTAAGAAACAACATGAATTAGTCCAGACTACTATATCCAACAAAACTCTCAATCACTATAGATGGAGAAAGAACCCAAGATACTCTTTGACATATCCAAATTTAAACAATATCTTTCTCCTAATCCAGCCCTACAGAGGATACTAGAAAGAAATCTCCAGCACAGGGAAGGTAATTAATTACACTCAAGAAAGCATAAGAAATAAAAAAAATAATTTCACAGCAAACCCAAAAGAAAATCTCTTCCCCGCCCCTCTCTCTCTCACACACACACAAACTATTACCACCCGCATAAAAATAATAGGAACAGCCAGCATGGTGGCCCACGCCTTTAATCCTAGCACTTGGGAGGCAGAGGCAGGTGGATTTCTGAATTCAAGGACAGCCTGGTCAACAAAGTGAGTTTCAGGACAGCCAGGGATATACAGAGAAACCCTGTCTCAAAAAACAAAAACAAAACAGAAACAAACAAAAATAAAAAACAAATAAAAAACCCCAAATAATCATTGATCATTAATATCTCTCAAAATCAATGGAGTCAATTAACTGATAAAAAGACACAGGCTAACAGAGTAGATGGGAAAACAGAATCCATCATTCAGCTGCGTACAAGAAACACAGTATAGCAACAAAGATAGATACAACATCACAGTAAAGGGTTACCAAAAGTGTTTCCAAGAAAAGAGACTCAAGTTGAAAGCTGGAATAGCCATTCTAATATATAACAACAACAACAACAAAAAGTAATCAAAAGAGATGGGGAAGGATACTTCATACACATCAAAGGAAAAATCCAAGATGTCACCTCAATTCAGAAAATATATGCCCCAAATGCAAGGGTACCCACATTCTTAAAGCTCAAATTAAACATTGCTAAAGCTCAAATCACACATTGAACTTAATACAATGATACTCAGAAACTTGAACACCTCGTTCTCACCAATGCACAGGTCATAGAAACAGAAACTAAACAGAGAAACAGTGAAACTAACAGATGATACAAACCAAATGAACTTAACAGATATCTACAGAACATTTCACCTCAAAACAAAAGAATATAACTTCTTTTCAGCACCTTACAGAACCTACTTCAAAATTGACCATATAATCAGTCACAAAGCAAGCCTTCACGGGTACAAGAAGATTGAACTAACCCTTTTCTTTCTATTAGATCACCACAGATTAAGGGTGGACTTCAACAACAACAGAAACAACAGACAGCCCACATAGCCATGGAAACTGAACACCTCTATACTCAATCACTACGGGGTTGAAGAAGAAAGAAAGAAAGGAGAAAGAAGAAAAGAAAGAAAGAAAGAGAGAGAGAGAGGGAGGGAGGGAGGAAGGAAGGAAGGAAGGAAGGAAGGAAGGAAGGAAGGAAGGAAAAAGAAAGAAAAGACTTTCTAGAATGCAATGAAATGAAGGCACAATATACATAAACTTATGGGACACAAAGAAAGCAGTGTTAAGAGGCAAATTCATAGCACTAAGTGCCTTCATAAAGAATTTGGCAAGTTCTCATACTAACAATTTAAAAGTACACCTGAAAGCTCTAAAAAACAAAGAGAAGCAAACACACCAAGATTAGTAGAGAGCAGGAAATAGTCAAAATTGGGGCTGAAATAAATTGATTAGAAGTGCAAATAACACTTCAAAGAATCAACAAAACCAAGAGCAGTTTCTTTGAGAAAATTAACAAAATAGACAAACCTTAGCTAAACTAACTAAAAAGCAAAGAAACAGTCTCCAAATTCACAAAATCCGAATTGAAAGGGAGACATGAGAACAGAAAACTGAGAGCATTAAAATATAACTTTAGCTCTTACTTTAAAAGCCTGTACTTCCAGGGGAACACCAGGGCCAAAAAGTGGAAGTGGGTGGATAGGGGAGTTGGGGGGGTGTATTGGGGACTTTTTGGATAGCATTGGAAATGTAAATGAGGAAAATACCTAATAAAAAATTAATTCCAAAAAAAAAAAGCCTGTACTTCACAAAACTGGAAAATCCAAACAAAATCAATAATTTTCTAGATAGATACCACTAACCAAAGTTGATCAAGATCAGGCAAACTATTTAAATAGTCCTATAATTCTAAGGAAATAGAAACAGCCATTAAAAGTCTCCCAATGATCCACCCCCTACCTCCTGAAAAAGCCAAGGGGTAGATGGTTTTAGTACAGAATACTACCAGACTTTCAAAGAAGAGCTAATACCAATACTCCTTTGCCAAACTTATTCTATAAGGCCACAGTCACCATGATACCTAAACTACACAGAGACTCAACAAAAAAAGAGAATTTAGACCAAACTTTCTTATGAACATTAATGCAAAAATATACAATAAAATACTGACACACCAAATCAAAGAACACATTAGAGACATCAACCAACATGATCAAGTAGGCTTTACCCCAGGGATGCAAATGTGGTTCAATATATGAAAATCCACTATTGTAAATAAGTTGAAAGAAAAACATGTGATCATCTCATTAGATGCTGAAAAAGCCTTTGACAAAGTCCAACATGCCTGCATGTTAAAAGTCTTGGAGAGATCAGGAACAGAAGGCATATACCTAAAGACAATAAAGGCAATATACAAGTTAATAGCCAACATCAAATTAAATGAAGAGAAATTTAAAGTAACTCCACTAATATTAGGGACAAGACAAGGATGACTCTCTTGTTCTCTCTTAAAAATAGTACTTGAAGTTTTAGCCAGAGCAATAAGACAACTAAAGTAGGTTAAACTGATACCAATTGGAAAGGAAGAAGTCAAACAAAGTATCACTATTTGCAGATGATATGGTAGTATAATAACTGACGCCAGAAACTCTACCAGAGAATTTCTATGGCGGCGGAGAAACATCTTCTACAAAGTGGTTGGATACAAAACTCAAAAAAAGTCAGTAGTCATCCTTTATACAAAAGGTAAACGGCTGAGAAAGAAATCATGGAAACAAAACTCTTCACAATATCCACAAATAATATAAAATATCTTTGTGTAACTCTAACCAAGAAAGTGAAAGACCTCTATTATAAGAACTTCATGTCTCTAAAGAAGTTGAAGAAGATAACAGAAAATGGAAAGATTTTTCCATGGTCATGGATCTGGAGGATTAGCATAGTGAAAATGGCCATCTTACTAAAAACAATCTACAGATAAAATGCAATGCCTATCATAATTCTAACACTATTCTTTATAGGCCTTGAAAGAAAAATTCTCAACTTTATATGGGAAAAAAAACCCAAAAACTCAGGATAGCTAAAATAATTCTGAACAATCAAAGAACTTCTGGAGGTATCAGCATGCTGAATTTCACACTGTACTACAGATCAATAGTAATGAAAACTGTATAATATTGGTATAGAAACAGATTGATCAAAGGAATCAAACTGAAGAACCAGAAATAACCTCATACTCACATGGACACATAATTTTTGAGAAAGAAACCAAAACTATACAGTGGAAAAATGAAAGGATCGTCAACAAATGGTGCTGCTGTAACTTATGTCTGCGTGTAGAAGAATGCAAATAAATTTACACCTATCACCCTGAGCAAACCTCAAGTCCAAGTGGATCAAGGACCTCAACATAAAACTAGGTACACTAAAAGTAATAGAAGAGAAAGTGAAAAATAGCCTTGAAAATATTGGTACTGGTGACCATTTCCTGAACATAACACCAATGGCTCATACCCTAAAATCAACAGTTGATAAATGGGATCACATGAAACTGAAAAGCTTCTGTGAGATAGGACATTGTCAACAGGATGAAACAGCAGACTACAGATTGGAAAAGATCTCCACTAACCCTATGTCCAATAGAGTGCTAATATCCAAAATATATAAAGAACTGAAGAAGTTAAACTCCAATAAATGAACTAACCCAGTTGAAAAATATGGTACAGAACTAAACAAAATTCTCACAGAGGAATCTTGAATGGCCAAAAAACATTTAAAGAAATGATCAAAGTCCTTAGTCACTGGGGAAATGCAAATCAAAATGACCCTGACATTCCATCTTCTACTATCAGAATGGTTAAGATTAAAACTCAAGCAGCAGCTCATGCTGGCAAGGATGTGCAGCAAGGGGAACACTCCTCCTCTGCTGATAGGATTGCAAACTTGTAGAACTACTCAGAAATTAATCTGGCACATTTTTTAGAAAGCAGGAAACAGTTCTACTTGAAAACCCAGCTATACTGCTCCTGACATATACCCAAAAGATATTCCATGATACCCCAAGAACATGAGCTCTACTATGTTCATAGCAGTGTTATTCATAATAGTCATGAACTGGAAACAACCCAGATGCCCCTCAACCAAAGAATGGGCTTGAGATTAAGCGTGATTATACAGGATAGAAACTGAAGTAAGGGCAATTTTTTGACTTATTGGTAGACAATGAAATTCCATTCCTTTGTCTCCCTTGTCTCTCTGTCAGGAAACTGCAGCATATATGCACTGAGCTGAGACTGGGTCAGATGTGTGACAAGGATGTGACTAAAGAATGGCTTTCTGGCTTTCCACTGATTCTTGATTTTGAAAAGAATCTGTGACAGCATCAAGCTTGTGTAGTTGTGCCTTTTATTCTTCCCCTAATTGGGAGATACTATCCATCTGACAATACAGGAGAAAGAAAATCTAGAACACAGAGAGCAGTGGATGTAGTTAGGAAGTGTTCATGGCTTGCTTGCTTGCCCCCTGACCATTCAGCTAGTAGACTGATCCCCAGACTTTCATTCTGAACTTTATTCTCTGTTATCCAAAGAATGCTGTGTTTCTTATTTGGTTTGTAAGAGAATGGTGATAGTTGGAAATTTTAGGAGTTGAGAGAAATCCTATAGCCTTCATAATGAGCATTCTCAAAGGAACAGAGGTTGAGAGCTGTTATATGTTTTGCAGATTTCAGTCTTCATTTTGTCGTAGGCTACAAACTCTATAATCCAACCAAACAATTCTAAATTCTAGCCTCTATTTTTGAGTTTAACTCTCATCTGGAAAGCATTTGTTATGAATTGAATAAAGAAACCCATTTCAAACATAATTTAGGTGAAATGCATGACTTCAGGTCTAGCTTGCAAATGTTTGTTGAGACATGAACAATAGAACACTGAATTGTGTGTTTTTATTTGTAAGGAAATGGGTGTAGGGCTAATATTTTGGTTTGTCAGATTGATGCCAAATGTCATTTTGTGGATGTAAGATAAAGGAGCTAGCTATTTGTATCTTTGATGGCTTTTTCATATGATTCTTTTGCAATATTACTTGTGTGCCAGGGAATGCTGGACGTGTACTACTGGATTGCAATGTTCAATTTCTTGGTTTCCCTTGTGGAGATGCTGGAACAGAGCGGGTAAAAGTCCATGTCAGGGGACAGAGAATGTAGGAAAGTAAGCTAATGCTCTGACCAAGGTGTCCCAAGGCTAACCTTTAAAAAAATATCAACTGATGCTTTCCTTTAGCTTCCTTTCTCATAAATGACTCTTTAGCCTTTATATAAATAGCAGCATGCATGTATCTGTGGTGAGATAAACTTGATATAAAGATTCATTCTGAGTCCAGTGTAATTCAGAGGAAGGGAGCAAAGAGCTACCTTTAGAATCCATGTCTGGTGGGAAAACCTGAAAAACCAAAAGATCCTTACTAAGGTAATGAACCACAGAATCACTGATTGCTTAATTATGTTGGAATTTTTTTAACTTATCATTTTTTATATGCAAAGACAAGATTTGCTTTGTATTTAAAGGTCTACATGCTAAATTACTTACAAAAGTATAAATTCAACAGGGAAACTAGTGATCTGCTTTTCCTGGAAGAGTAACAGTTGAAAGCTCTATACTTTCATTCTTTAGCAGAACTACTTTTAAAAATTCGTGGAAAAAAATCTATAGTTTGTCTACTATAGATTATAGTCTATCTGATTTCTCTCAATCTTTCTGACCCTAAGAATACTATATGCAAATTTTCCATATGACACCCTTCTTAATAAGCATTAAGAAAGATACCTGCTACATTTCTTTCATACAGGTAACAAAAGAACTCAACATATCCTCTCTGGGTACTGGTCATACGACTTGAGAAAAATCATGTAAATGGGTTTGAAAGAACAGGCCATAGTATTATAGTTAGAATACTAGAAAGAGTGATGCTTCTCCTAGTCAAACAGCCAATGAAACTTTTCTGAAATGAGAGCCAGACAAAGAAACTGGCAAATCTTCATTTAAAAAACTTGGTTGTTGGTAACAGCATTCTCTCTCTCTCTCTCTCTCTCTCTCTCTCTCTCTCTCTCTCTCTCTCTCTCTCTCTCTCTCCCCACTTCTATTTACTGGGGAGGAAGTATATTTTTCTGTACCCCAGGCTGACTTAGGGCTGGTTAAAAAGTTGAAAGTAACCTTGAATATTTCATCTTTCTTCTTTTACACCCTAGGTGCTGTAATTAGGCATGTGAGACAATACACTCAGCATAATGAAGTCTGGTGTTTTTTTTTTTTTTGTTTTGTTTTGTTTTTGTTTTTTGAGACAGGGTTTCTCTGTGTAGCCCTGGCTGTTCTGAAACTCACTTTGTAGACCAGGCTGGCCTCGGATTCAGAAATCCGCCTGCCTCTGCCTCCCGAGTGCTGGGATTAAAGGCATGCGCCACCACGCTCAGGTCTGAAGTCTGTTTAAGGAAAATTAATTTTTAATAGTTTTATGTATATGAGTGCTTAGCCTAAATATGTGTATGTACATGTATACACGCTCAGTATCTATGGAGGTCAGGAGAACTGGATCTGGAGTTATAGGTGGCTTACAACCATGATGTGAGTGCTGGAAACCAGTTTTATGCATTCTGCAAGGGTACCAAGTGCTACTTGCTGAGCCATCTTATGGCCCCTGTAGATTTTATGTGTAAGAAAAGTTAGGTAAAAACTGTTGAAATAGAATTGATGTCAAAATTGGGATAAGCATATAATTAGGGTTGAAGTAAGGATATAATAGCAATGAAGGAGTGACTTGAAATAATCTCTGCATGACAGGTAAGTATCTTGGATGAACTATAGTGAATATATATTTGACTTTGATGTTGAGTTGTTCTTTGATGGCAAATAAAATGTACGTACACAGTGGTGGAGAGAGGAGACGAGAGCAAGAGAAAGAGGGGGAGAGGAGAAGAGAGAGGAAGAAGAGAGAAAGAGAGGAGAGGGGGAGAGAGGGGAAGAGAAGATGAAAGAGAGGGAGAGGGGAGACGATAGAGAGGATAAGAGAGAGAGTGGTAGAGAGGAGGAAAAGGAGAAGAGAGAGAAGAGAGAGGGAGAGGAGAGAGAAAGAGAGAAAAGAGGAGAAAGAGGAAGGGGGAAAGAGAGGTAGGGAGAGGGAGAAGGGAGGAGGGGATAGAAGAAAGAGACAGAGACAGAGAGAATGTGGGGACAGAAAGAGGAACGAGAAAAAGGAGGGAGAGAGAAAATAAGAGAATATACTCTTTGGTCTCTGTTTTTTTTTTCTTCTTCTATTTTTCCATTTCTTAAATCAGTTAAGAGTTAATATTCCTTTCACTAACTCTGTTGTCATGGCCTGAAAGGCTTGTGGTGTTCGCCTGCCTGAAACTATTGATGCATAATACATTATATGGAATAATCTTTGTCCTGTCCTTTGAGCCTTGAGTTTCATTATCACTGTAGTATTTGATGGTTAAGTTTCTGGCTAACTTAGGAAAGCTGCACACACTGGACCTGCTGTAACAAATTTCCCAGTGCCCAGCAACAAAGGCATGTTGCTACGAATCTAAATTATAATTACTTGTTTAAAAGTATGTCTAGTGAAATGAGCTTTTTTAAAAAATTAGTCAAACTACAATATGTATTTATCTAGCACAAATAAAAAATATGAGATACTCTAAATCACAAGTGTTTGAAATTTTTGTATCATTTTTGTTGTTGTTGTTGTTTTTAAATTTTTGTTGTTGTTGATTTTGTCTTTGAGACAGAGTCTCAGGCCGCCTGGGATGGCTTTGATTTCACTTTATACTGAAGAATGACATTAAACTTTTGTTCTTCCTGCCTTTATTTCCTGGATGATGGGAATTCATTCAGTTTACAATTTCTGGCTATTACAAATAAAGTGGCTATGGACATAGTGGATACATGTCCTTGGGAGAATGGCGAAACATCTTATGCTTCTATGTCCAGGAGTGCCATAGCTGGGTCTTCAGGTAGAATTATTTTCTATTTTCTAAGAAACTGCCATATTGGTTCCCAGAGTGGTTGTATAAGTTTGCAATCCCACCAGCGATAAAAGAGTGCTTTCTCCATATCTTCACCAGTATTTGTTATCGATTGAGTTTTTGATCTTAGCCATTCTGATTGGTGTGAGGTAGAATTTCAGGGTTGCTTTGTTTTGCATTTCCCTGATGACTAAGGACTTTGAACACTATTTTAAGTTTTTCTTTGCCATTCAAGGTTTCCCTGTTCCTCTGCTGAGAATTCTTTGTTTAGTTCTGTACCCCATTTTTTCAATTGGGTTATCTGGCTTCTTGGAGGTTAACTTCTTGAGTTCTTTTTTTATTATTGGTTACTGTTATCTATTTATGTTTAAAATGTTGTCCCCCTCCAGAGTCTCCCCTCTACAAATCCCCATCCCTTCCCATCCCTCTTCCCCTTGCCTCTAAGAGGGTGCTCCCAAACCCACCCACCCACTCCCCCCTCACCCCTCTGGCATTCCCATACACTGGGGCATCAAACCTCCACAGGACCAAGGCCTCCCCTCCCATTGATTCCAGATAAGGCATTCCTTTGTTACATATGAAGCTAGAGACATGGACCCATCCATGTATACTCTTTGATTGGTGGTTTAGTACCTAGGAGCTCTGGGGTGGTCTGTTCAGTTGATATTGCTCTTCCTATGGGGTTGTAATCCCTTTCAGCTCATTCAGTGGTTCGCCTAATTTCCATCAGGGCCTCTGGGCTCAGTCCAATGGTTGGCTGTAAGTATCTGCATCTGTATTAGGCAGGTGCTGGCACAGTCTCTCAGAGAACAGCCATATCAGTCTCCTGTCAGAATATACTTTTTGTCATCAGCAATAGTATCTGGATTTGGTGTCTGCAGATGGGATGGATCCCCAGGTGGGGCAGTCTCTGGATGGCCTTTCCCTCAGTCTCTGTTCTATTTTTCGTCCCTGTGTTTCCTTAGTAGGATTGAAGCATCTACACTTTGGTCTTCCTTCTTTTAAGCCCCATATGGTCTGTGAGTTTTATCGTGGGTATTCTGAGCTTTTGGGCTAATATCCACTTATCAGTGAGTATATAACATGCATGTCTTTTGGGTCTGTATTACCTCACTCAGGATGATACTTACTTTTTCTTTATTTTTATTTCATAGATTTTGTTTATCTTTAGATTTTTATTATATATTTGTTTTCTTTTTCTGGTTATTTTCTTTATTGATATTTTAAATTTTATCCCCCTTCCCAGTTTTCCTTCCACAAACAGCCTATCCCCTGTTCCCTTCCCCTGCCTCTATGAGGGTGGTATCCCACCTGCCCACCCACTCCTGCCTCGGTGCCTTAGCATTCCCCTATCCTGGGTCACCAAGCCTCCACAGGACTAAGGGTCTTCCATCCCAGTGATGCCTGATAAGACAATCCTCTGCTACATGTCCAGCTGAAGCCATGAGTCCCTCCATGCGTACTCTTTGGTTGGTGGTTTAGTCACCAGGAGCTTTGGAGGACCTGGTTGGTTGATATTGTTCTTGCTATGGGGTTGCAAAACCCTTCAGCTCCTTCAGTCCTTGCCATAACTTCTTCATTGGGATCCCTGCTCTGAATCCCATGTTTGGCTGCATGCATCCACATCTATATTGGTCAGGCTCTGGCAGAGCATCTCAGGAGACAGTTATACCAGGCTACTAGCAAGCAATTTTTGGCATCAGCAATAGTGTCTGGGTTTGGTGTCTGCAGATGGGATGGATCCCTAGGTGGGGCAGTCTCTGGATGGTCTTTCCTTCAGTTTCTGCTCTATTCTTTGTCCCTGTGCTACTTTTGACAGAAAGAATTCTGGATTAATATTTTTGAGGTGGATGAGTGGCCCCATTCCTGAACCACAGATTGTACTTATTCACTGAGTGTGGTCTCTACAGATTCTCTCTCCACTTTGTTGGGTATTTTGGCTAATGTCCTGCCATTCTTGAGTCCCTGGAATCTGGCACTTTCTAGTGGCTACCACGACTTTGCCCTCCTCCCACTGCTACACACCTCCTTGCAAATTCCTGACCCTCTGTACTTCTCCCCAATCTCCTCCAGTATCTGAATCAGCCATCATTTTACTCCCCCCTCCCCTTTCCAGATCCCTCTTTCCCTCAACTTCCTGAAATTATTTTCTTCCCCCTTCTGAGTAGGAATGTAGCATCTACACTTTGGTGTTATCTTTCTTCTCGGGTTTCACATGAACTGTGTATCGTATAATGAGTATTTCAAACTTCTTTTTGGCTAATATCTATTTATCAGTGAGTATATACAATATGTGATTTTTGAGGACTGGGTTCCCTCACTCAGGATGATATGTTCAAGTTCCATCTATTAGCCTAAGAATTTCATGAATTCATGGTTTTTAATAGCTGAGTAGAATTTCATTGGGTAAATGTATGACATTTTCTGTATCCATTTCTCTGTTGAAGGAAATCTGGATTGATTCCAACTTCTGACTATTATAAATAAGGCCTCTATGAATATAGTGGAACATGTATCCATGTTATACATTGGAGCATCTTTTGGGTTTATGCCTAGGAGTGGTATAGCTGGGTACTCAGGTAAAATTATTTCCAATTTTCTCAGGAACCATCAGACTGATTCCCAGAGTGGTTGTACCAGATTCCAATCCCAGCAACAATGGAGGAGTTTTCCTCTTTTTCCATGTCCTTACCAGCATCTTCTCTCACCTAAATTTTGAATTTTGATGGGTACTGCATTGAATCCAGTCAATTGCTTTTGGTAAGTTGGCCATTTTACTAGGTTAATTCTGCTGATCCATGCATAAATATGGGAGATCTTTCTATCTTCTGAGGTCGTCTTTGATTTTTTTTTTTCTTCAGAGACTTTGAAGTTATTGTCATACAGATTTTTCACTTGCTTGAAAGTCATACCAAGATATTTTATATCATTTGTGACTATTGCAAAGGACGTTGATTCCCTAATTTCTTTCTCAGAGGTTTATTTATTTATTTTTTTTGTGTATAGATTTAGGCAACAGATTTGAGTTAATTTTATTCTTTTATTTTGTTATTAGATATTTTCTTTCTTTACATTTCAAATGTTATCTCCTTTCCAGGTTTCCCCTTTGAAAATCGCCTGTACCCCACCCCCAACCCACCCACTCCCACTTCCTGGCTCGGGCATTCCCCTACCCTGGGGCAGAGAGCCTTCACAGGACCAAGGGCCTTGCCTCCTACTGATGACCAACAAGACCATCCTCTGCTATATATGCAGCTGGATCCATGAGTCCCTCCATGTGTACTCTTTGGTTGGTGGTTTAGTCCCTGGGAGCTTTAGGGGTATTGGTTGGTTCATATTGTTTCCTTCTATGGGGTTGCATACCTCTTAATTTCTTTGGGTCCTTTCTCTAGCATCTTGATTGGGTATCCTGTGCTTAGTCCAGTGGTTGGCTGTGAGCACCCACCTTTTTATTTGTTAGCTCCTCTCAAGAGACAGCTATATGTCAGCAAGCACTTGTCATCCACAACAATGTCTGAGTTTGGTGACTACACATGGGATGGATTCCCAGGTGGGGCAGTCTCAGTGTAGCCTTTCCTTCAGTCTCTGCTCCACATTTTGTCTCTGTAACTCCTTCCATGGGTATTTTGTTCACCCTTCTAAGAGGGACCGAAATATCTACATTTTGGTCTTCCTTTTTGAGATTCACGTGGTCTGAGAATTGTATCTTGAGTATTCCCAGCTTTCAGTGAGTGCATACCACGTGTGTTCTTTTGTGATTGGGTTACCTCACTCAGAATGATATTTTCTAGTTCCATCTATTTACCTAAGAATTTCATGAATTCATTGTTTTTAATAGCTGAGTAATACTCCATTATGTAAATGTACCACATTTTCTGTATCCATTGTTGTGTTGAGGGACATCTCAGTTCTTTCCAGCTTCTTGCTATTATAAATAAGTCTTTTATGAACATAGTGGAGCTTGTGTGCTTATTAGATATTGGAGCATCTTATGGTTATATGCCCAGGAGTGGTATAGCTGGGTCTTCAGGTAGTATTATGTCCAACTTTCTGAGGAACCACCAAACTGATTCCCAGAGTGGTTGTACAAGCTTGCAATCCCACCAGCAGTGGAGAAGTGTTCCTCTTTCTCCACATCCTCGCCAGCATCTGCTGTCACTTGAGTTTTTCATCTTAGGCATTCTGGTATGAGGTGGAATTTCAGGGTTGTTTTGATTTGCATTTCCCTGTGACTAAGGATGTTGAACATTTCTTTATGTGCTTCTCAGCCATCCGAGATTCCTCAATTGAGAATTCTTTGTTTAGCTCTGTAACCCATTTTTAATAGGGTTATTTGGTTCTCTGGAGTCTAACTCCTTGAGTTCTTTGTATATGTTGGATATTAGTCTTCTATTGGATGTAGGATTGGTAAAGATCTTTTCCTAATCTCTTGGTTGCCATTTTGTCCTATTGACAGTGTCTTTTGCCTTACAGAAGCTTTGCATAAAGCTTTGCTTTATGAGGTCCCATTTGTAAATTCTTGTCCTTAGAGTGTAAGATATTGGCTGTTCTGTTCAAGAAAATTTCCTCTGTGTCCGTGTGTTCAAGGCTCTTCCCCATTTTCTTTTCCATTAGTTTCAGTGTATCTAGTTTTATGTTGAGGTCATTGATTCACTTGGGCTTGAGCTTTGTACAAGGAGATAAAAATAGGAAGTGGGAGTTCCTGGGTTGGGGAGCAGGACAGGTAGGGTATAGGGGACTTTCGGGATAGCATTTGAAATGTAAATGAAATAATATCTAATAAAAATTGTTTTAAAAATGAATAGATCGATTTGCATTCTTCTACATGCCAACTGATAGTTGAACCAGCATCATTTGTTGAAAATGCTGTCTTTTTTCCATTGGAAGGTTTCAGCTCCTTTGTCAAAGATCAAGTGATCATAGATATGTGGGTTCATTTCTGGGTCTTCAATTCTATGCCATTGATCTACCTGCTTGTCTCTGTACCAATAGCATGCAGTTTTTATCACAACTGCTCTGTAGTACAGTTTGAGGTCAGAGATGGTGATTCTACCAAAGGTTCTTTTATTGTTGAGAATAGTTTTCGCTATCTTAGGGTTTTGGTTTTTTATTCCAGGTGAATTTGCAAATTGCACTTTCTCACTCTCGGAAAATTGAGTTAGAATTTTCATGAGGATTACACTGAATCTGTAGATTGCTTTCAGCAAGATGGCCATTTTTACTATATTAATCCTGCCAATCCATGAGCATGGGATATCTTGCTATCTGAGGTTTCTTTGATTTCTTTCTTCAGAGACTTGAAGTTCTTGTCATACAGATCATTCACTTGCTTAGAGTTACACCAAATTATTTTATATTATTTGTGACTATTATGAAGGGAGTGTTTCCCCTAATTTATTTCTCAGCCGGTTTATCCTTTGAGTAGGAGAAGGAAACTAATTTTTTTGAGTTAATTTTATATCTAGTTACTGTGCTGAAGTTTTTTGTTTTTTTTTTTTTTTTCAAATCAAGGTTAGGGGTTCTCTGGTGAAACTTTGGGGTTACTTGAGTATACTATTATATCATCTGCAAATAGTGATAGTTTGAATTCTTCCTTTCAAATTTGTACCTCTTTGGCCTCCTTTTGTTGTCTAATTGTTCTGGCTAGGGAAAGAGTAGGCAGCCTTGTCTAATCCCTGATTTTAGTGGGATTGTTTCAAGTTTCTCTCAATTTAGTTTGATGTTGGCTACTGGTTTGCTGTATATTGCTTTTACTATGTTTAGGTATGGGCCTTGAATTCCTGATCTTTCCAAGACTTTTATCATGAAGGGGGTTGTGGATTTTGTCAAATGCTTTCTTAGCATCTAATGGAATGATCATGCGATTTTATCTTTGAATTTGTTTGCATAGTGGATTATGTTCATGAATTTCCATATGTTGAATCATCCCTGCATCCCTGGGATGAAGCCTATTGATCGTGATGGATGATCATTTTAATGTGTTCTTGGATTTGGTTTGCAAGAATTTTATTGAGTATTTTTGCATCAATATTCATAAGGAAAATTGGTCTGAAATTCTCTTTCTCTGATAGATCTTTGTGTGGTTTAGATATCAGAGTAATTGTGGCTTGATAGAACTAATTGGTAGAGTACCTTCTGTTTCTATTTTGTGGAAGAGTTTGAGGAGTATTGGTATTAGATCTTCTTTGAAGTTCTGATAGAACTTTGCACTAAATCCATCTGGTCCTGGATTTGTTGTTGTTGTTGAGAGACTATGAAAAACTGTTTCTATTTCTTTAGGTAGATATGGGAATGCTTAGATTATTTATCTGATCCTGATTTAACTTTGGTACCTCTTATCTGTCTTGAAAATTGTCCATTTCATGCAGATTTTCAAGTTTTGTTGAATATAGGCTTTTGTAGTAGGATCTGAATTTTTTTTTTATTTCCTCGGTTCTGTTGTTATATCTCTCTTTTCATTTCTGATTTTGTTAATTAGGATACTGTCTCTGTGCCCTCTGGTTAGTCTGACTAACAGTTTATCTATCTTATTTATTTTCTTAAAGTAGGAACACCTGGTTTTGTTGATTCTTTGTATAGTTGTTCTTGTCTCTACTTTGTTGATTTCAGTCCTGAATTTGAATATTTATTGTTGTCTACTCCTGTTGGGTGTATTTGCTTCTTTTTGTTCTAGAGCTTTCAGATGTGCGTCAAGCTCCTAGTGTATGCTCTCCCCAGTTTCTTTTTAGAGGTATTCAGAGATATAGGCTTTCTTCTTAGCACTTTTTTCATTGTATCCCATAAGTTTGAATATGTTGTGGCTTAATTTTCATTAAATGTAAAAAAGTCTTTATTTCTTTATTTATTCTTTGATTAAGTTATCATTGAGTAGAATGTTGTTCAGCTTCCATGAGTATGTAGGCTTTCTTTCTTTTTTTTTTTTTTTCGAGACAGGGTTTCTCTGTATAGCCCTGGCTGTCCTGGAACTCACTTTGTAGACCAGGCTGGCCTCAAACTCAAAAATCCCCCTGCCTCTGCCTCCCTAGTGCTGGGATTAAAGACGTGCGCCACCACGCTGGGCTGGCTTTCTATTTTTTATGTTGTTCTTGAAGACCAGCATTAGTCCATAGTGATCTGATAGGATGCATGGGATTATTTCAATCTTCTTGTATCTGTTGAGACCTCTTTTGTGACTGATTATGTGGTTGATTTTGGAGAAGGTACCATGAGGTGCTGAGAAGAAGATATATTCTTTTTTTACAGATGAACTGTCCTAGAGATATACATTAAATTCATTTGGTTCATAACTTCTGTTAGTTTCACTGTGTCTCTGTTTAGTTTCTGTTTCCATGATCTGTCCATTGATGAGAGTGGGGTGGTGAAGCCTCTCACTATTATTGTGTGAGTTACAATGTGTGCTTTGAGCTTTAGTAATGTTTCTTTTATGAATGTGGGTGCCCTTGCATTAGGAGCATAGATGTTCAGAATTGAGAGTTCTTGGTAGATTTTTCCTTTGTTGAATATGAAGTGTCCTTCCTTATCTTTTTTGATAACTTTAGGTTGAAAGTCGATTTTATTTGATATTAGAATGGCTAGTCCAGCTTGTTTCCCAGGACCATTTGCTTGGAAAATTGTTTTCCAGCCTTTTACTCGTCTGTCTTTGTCACTGAGTAGGTTTCCTGTATGTATCAAAATGTTGGGTCCTGTCTACGTAGCCAGTCTGTTAGTCTATGTCTTTATAATGGGGAATTGAGTCCATTGATATTAATAGATATTAAGGAAAAGTAATTGTTGCTTCCTATTACTTTTGTTGTTAGATTTGGCATTCTGTTCTTGTGGCTGTCTTCTTTTAGGTTTGTTGAAGGATTACTTTCTTGCTTTTTCTAGGGCATGGTTTTCGTCCTTGTAATTTTTTTTCTGTTATCCTTTGAAGGGCTGGATTCATGGAAAGATAATGTATGAATTTGGTTTTGTTGTGGAATACTTTGATTTCTCCACCTATGGTAATTTAAAGTTTGGCTGGGTATAGTAGCCTGGGCTGGCATTTGTGTTTTTTTAGTGTCTGTATAACATCTGTCCAGGATCTTCTGGCTTTCATAGTCTCTGGTGAAATGTCTGGTGTAATTCTGATAGGCTTGCCTTATATGTTACTTGACCTTTTTCCCTTACTGCTTTTAATATTCTATCTTTAATTAGTGCATTTGTTGTTCTGATTATTATGTGTCGGGAGGAATTTCTTTCTAGCCCAGTGTATTTGGAGTTCTGTAGGCTTCTTGTATGTTCATGGGTATCTCTTTCTTTAGGTTTGGGAAGTTTTCTTCTATAATTTTGTTGAAGATATTTGTTAGCCCTTTAAGTTGAAAACTTTCATTCTCATCTATTCCTATTATCTGAGGTTTGGTCTTCTCATTGTGTCCTGGATTTCCTGGATGTTTTGAGTTAGGATCTTTTTGCAGTTTGCATTTTCTTTGATTGTTGTGCTGATATTCTCTATGGAATATTCTGCACTTGAGATTCTCTCTTCTATGTCTTGTATTCTGTTGCTGATGCTGGCATCTATGGTCCCTGATTTTTTTCCTTAGGGTTTCTATCTCCAGCATTGCCTCACTTGGGTTTTCTTTATTGTGTCTACTTCCCTTTTTAGGTCTAGTATGGTTTTGTCATTTCTATTACCTGTTTGGATGTGTTTTCCTGTTTTTCTTTAAGGACTTCTACCTGTTTGGTTGTCTTTTCATGCTTTTTTTTTTCTTTCTTTTTTCTTTTTGAAGGACCTGTAACTCTTTAGCAGTGTTCTTTTGTATTTCTTTAAGTGAGTTATTAAAGTCCTTCTTGATGCCCTCTACCTTCATCATGAGATATGCTTTTAAATCTGGGTCTAGCTTTTTGGGTGTGTTGGGGTACTCAGGACTGGATGAGAAGGGAGTGCTGCATTCTGATGATGGTGAGTGGTCTTGGTTTCTGTTAGTAAGATTCTTACCTTTGCCTTTAGCCATCTGGTAATCTCTGTAGTTAGTTTTTATAGTTGTCTCTGGTTAGAGATTGTTTCTCTTGTGATTCTGTTAGCCTCTATCAGCAGACCTGGGAGACTAGCTCTCTCCTCTGAGTTTCAGTTTTCAGAGCACTCTCTGCAGGCAAGCTCTCCTCTTACAGGGAAGGTGCACAGATACCTTGTGTTTGGACCTCCATCCAGTGGTCCTAAGCTTGCGTGGAGAGTCCTCTAGGGGACCTTCGGGGTGTCCGCCGACTCTGTGCCCAAGGTGACCCGGTGGTGGTGCCAACTGGAAGGGACTTGTGACCGAGTTTTATATATATATATATATATATATATATATATATATATATATATATATATAGTGAATGGATTTCTATACACTGAACTTTTTTGTGTCCCTGGGATGAAGCCTACTAGATTATGGTAAATGATCATTTTGATGTGTGCTTGGATTTGGTTTGTAAACTGGTCTGAAATTCTCTTTCTTTGTTGAGTCTTTGTGTGGTTTAAGAATCACCATAACTGTGGCTTCATAGAACAAATTGGGTGGTATTCCTTGTGTTTCTATTTTTGTGGAATAATTTGAGGAGTATTGGTATTTGTTCTTCTTTGTAGGTCTGATAGAATTCTGTACTGAAACCATCTGGCCCTGGGATTCTTTTGATTTGGAGGCTTTAATGAATGCTTCTATTTCCTTGGCAGTTATGGGAAAGTTTAGATGGTTTATCTGGTCCTGATTTAACTTTGGAAACTGGTATTTATCTAAAAAATCACCAATTTCTTCTATATTTTCCAGTTTTGTTGAGTATAGGCATTTGTAGTAGGATCTGTTGATTTTCTTTGAAATTTCCTCAGTTTCTGTCATACCTTTATTTTCATTTCTGATTTTGTTAATTAGCAAACTGTCTCTGTTCCCTTTAGTTTGGCTAAGGGTTTCTATATGTTGATTTTCTCAAAGAACCAGCTCCTAGATTTTTTTATTTATTTTTTTCTATAGTTCTCTTTGTTTCTAGTTGGTTGATTTCAGCCCCAAGTTTGATTATTTCGTGCTGTATACTCCTCTTGAGTGTATTTGCTTTTTTTGTTCTAGAGCTTTCAAATGTTCTGTTAAGATACTAGTGTAGAATTTCTCCAAGTACTTTATGAAGGCACCCGGAGCTATGAGTTTTCCTCTTTGCACTGCTTTCATTGTGTCCCATAAGCTTTGGTAGGCTGTGGCTTCATTTTCACTTAAATTCTATTGTCTTTAATTTCTTTATTTCTTCACTGACCAAGTTATCTTTCAGTAGAGAGTTATTCTTTTATGAGTATGTGGTCTTCCTGTTGTTTTTGAAGACCATCTTTATTCTCTGATAGAATGCATCGGATTAATTCAATCTTGTATCCATTGAGGCTTGTTTTGGGTCGGACTATATGATCAGTTTTGGAGAAGGTATCATGAGATATTGAGAAGAAAGAATATTCTTTTGATTTAGGGTAAAATGTTCTGTAGATATCCATTTGGTTCATAACTTCAGTTAGTTTCACTGTATCTCTGTTTAGTTTCTGTTTTTAAGATCTGCCCATTGATGAGAGTGGGGTGTTGAATTCTCCCATTATTATTGTGTGAGGTTCAATGTTGGCTTTGAGCTTTATTAATAATTCTTTTACAAATGTGGGTACCCTTGCATTTGGGACATAGATGTTCAGAATTGAGAGGTCATCTTGGTGGGGGCATATAGCAAACACAGGGTCCTGGTTATGCATCCAGTCTGTCTGACTATGTCTTCTTATTGAAGAGTAGAGTCCATTGATGTTGAGAGATATTTTTTTTTTCCATTTTTTATTAGGTATTTAGCTCATTTACATTTCCAATGCTATACCAAAAGTCCCCCTTACCCACCCACCCCCACTCCCCTACCCACCCACTCCCCCCCTTTGGCCCTGGCGTTCCCCTGTACCGGGGCACACAAAGTCTGCGTGTCCAATGGGCCTCTCTTTCCAGTGATGGCCGACTAGGCCATCTTTTGATACATATGCAGCTAGAGTCAAGAGCTCAGGGGTACTGGTTAGTTCATAATGTTGTTCCACCTATAGGGTTGAAGATCCCTTTAGCTCCTTGGGTACTTTCTCTAGCTCCTCCATTGGGAGCCCTGTGATCCATCCATTAGCTGACTGTGAGCATCCACTTCTGTGTTTGCTAGGCCCCGGCATAGTCTCACAAGAGACAGCTACATCTGGGTCCTTTCGATAAAATCTTGCTAGTATATGCAATGGTGTCAGCGTTTGGATGCTGATTATGGGGTGGATCCCTGGATATGGCAGTCTCTACATGGTCCATCCTTTCATCTCAGCTCCAAACTTTGTTTCTGTAACTCCTTCCATGGGTGTTTTGTTCCCACTTCTAAGGAGGGGCATAGTGTCCACACTTCAGTCTTCATTTTTCTTGAGTTTCATGTGTTTAGGAAATTGTATCTTATATCGTGGGTATCCTAGGTTTTGGGCTAGTATCCACTTATCAGTGAGTACATATTGTGTGAGTTCCTTTGTGATTGTGTTACCTCACTCAGGATGATGCTCTCCAGGTCCATCCATTTGGCTAGGAATTTCATAAATTCATTCTTTTTAATAGCTGAGTAGTACTCCATTGTGTAGATGTACCACATTTTCTGTATCCATTCCTCTGTTGAGGGGCATCTGGGTTCTTTCCAGTTTCTGGCTATTATAAATAAGGCTGCTATGAACATAGTGGAGCATGTGTCCTTCTTACCAGTTGGGGCTTCTTCTGGATATATGCCCAGGAGAGGTATTGCTGGATCCTCCGGTAGTACTATGTCCAATTTTCTGAGGAACCGCCAGACTGATTTCCAGAGTGGTTGTACAAGCCTGCACTCCCACCAACAATGGAGGAGTGTTCCTCTTTCTCCACATCCTCGCCAGCATCTGCTGTCACCTGAATTTTTGATCTTAGCCATTCTCACTGGTGTGAGGTGGAATCTCAGGGTTGTTTTGATTTGCATTTCCCTGATGATTAAGGATGTTGAACATTTTTTCAGGTGCTTCTCTGCCATTCGGTATTCCTCAGGTGAGAATTCTTTGTTCAGTTCTGAGCCCCATTTTTTAAGGGGGTTATTTGATTTTCTGAGGTCCACCTTCTTGAGTTCTTTATATATGTTGGATATTAGTCCCCTATCTGATTTAGGATAGGTAAAGATCCTTTCCCAGTCTGTTGGTGGTCTTTTTGTCTTATAGACAGTGTCTTTTGCCTTGCAGAAACTTTGGAGTTTCATTAGGTCCCATTTGTCAATTCTCGATCTTACAGCACAAGCCATTGCTGTTCTGTTCAGGAATTTTTCCCCTGTGCCCATATCTTCAAGGCTTTTCCCCACTTTCTCCTCTATAAGTTTCAGTGTCTCTGGTTTTATGTGAAGTTCCTTGATCCACTTAGATTTGACCTTAGTACAAGGAGATAAGTATGGATCGATTCGCATTCTTCTACATGATAACAACCAGTTGTGCCAGCACCAATTGTTGAAAATGCTGTCTTTCTTCCACTGGATGGTTTTGGCTCCCTTGTCGAAGATCAAGTGACCATAGGTGTGTGGGTTCATTTCTGGGTCTTCAATTCTATTCCATTGGTCCACTTGTCTGTCTCTATACCAGTACCATGCAGTTTTTATCACAATTGCTCTGTAGTAAAGCTTTAGGTCAGGCATGGTGATTCCACCAGAGGTTCTTTTATCCTTGAGAAGAGTTTTTGCTATCCTCGGTTTTTTGTTATTCCAGATGAATTTGCAAATTGCTCCTTCTAATTCGTTGAAGAATTGAGTTGGAATTTTAATGGGGATTGCATTGAATCTGTAGATTGCTTTTGGCAAGATAGCCATTTTTACAATGTTGGTCCTGCCAATCCATGAGCATGGGAGATCTTTCCATCTTCTGAGATCTTCTTTAATTTCTTTCTTCAGGGACTTGAAGTTTTTATCATACAGATCTTTCACTTCCTTCGTTAGAGTCACGCCGAGATATTTTATATTATTTGTGGCTATTGAGAAGGGTGTTGTTTCCCTAATTTCTTTCTCAGCCTGTTTATTCTTTGTGTAGAGAAAGGCCATTGACTTGTTTGAGTTAATTTTATATCCAGCTACTTCACCGAAGCTGTTTATCAGGTTTAGGAGTTCTCTGTTGGAATTTTTAGGGTCACTTATATATACTATCATATCATCTGCAAAAAGTGATATTTTGACTTCCTCTTTTCCAATTTGTATCCCCTTGATCTCCTTTTGTTGTCGAATTGCTCTGGCTAATACTTCAAGTACTATGTTGAAAAGGTAGGGAGAAAGTGGGCAGCCTTGTCTAGTCCCTGATTTTAGTGGGATTGCTTCCAGCTTCTCTCCATTTACTTTGATGTTGGCTACTGGTTTGCTGTAGATTGCTTTTATCATGTTTAGGTATTGGCCTTGAATTCCTGATCTTTCCAGAACTTTTATCATGAATGGGTGTTGGATCTTGTCAAATGCTTTTTCTGCATCTAACGAGATGATCATGTGGTTTTTGTCTTTGAGTTTGTTTATATAATGGATTACATTGATGGATTTTCGTATATTAAACCATCCCTTCATCCCTGGAATAAAACCTACTTGGTCAGGATGGATGATTGCTTTAATGTGTTCTTGGATTCGGTTAGCGAGAATTTTATTAAGGATTTTTGCATCGATGTTCATAAGAGAAATTGGTCTGAAGTTCTCTATCTTTGTTGGATCTTTCCGTGGTTTAGGTATCAGAGTAATAGTGGCTTCATAAAATGAGTTGGGTAGAATACCTTCTACTTCTATCTTGTGAAAAAGTTTGTGCAGAACTGGAGTTAGATCTTCTTTGAAGGTCTGATAGAACTCTGCACTAAACCCGTCTGGTCCTGGGCTTTTTTTGGCTGGGAGACTATTAATAACTGCTTCTATTTCTTTAGGGGATATGGGACTGTTTAGAAGGTCAACTTGATCCTGATTCAACTTTGGTACCTGGTATCTGTCCAGAAATTTGTCCATTTCGTCCAGGTTTTCCAGTTTTGTTGAGTATAGCCTTTTGTAGAAGGATCTGATGGTGTTTTGGATTTCTTCAGGATCTGTTGTTATGTCTCCCTTTTCATTTCTGATTTTGTTAATTAGGATTTTGTCCCTGTGCCCTTTAGTGAGTCTAGCTAAGGGTTTATCTATCTTGTTGATTTTCTCAAAGAACCAACTCCTCGTTTGGTTAATTCTTTGAATAGTTCTTCTTGTTTCCACTTGGTTGATTTCACCCCTGAGTTTGATTATTTCCTGCCGTCTACTCCTCTTGGGTGAATTTGCTTCCTTTTTTTCTAGAGCTTTTAGATGTGTTGTCAAGCTGCTAGTATGTGCTCTCTCCCGTTTTTTCTTGAAGGCACTCATAGCTATGAGTTTCCCTCTTAGAAATGCTTTCATTGTGTCCCAAAGGTTTGGGTACGTTGTGGCTTCATTTTCATTAAACTCTAAAAAGTCTTTAATTTCTTTCTTTATCCCTTCCTTGACCAAGGTATCATTGAGAAGAGTGTTGTTCAGTTTCCATGTGAATGTTGGCTTTCTGTTATTTATTTTGTTATTGAAGATCAGCCTTAGTGCATGGTGATCTGATAGGATACATGGGGCAATTTCAATATTTTTGAATCTGTTGAGGCCTGATTTGTGACCTATTATGTGGTCAATTTTGGAGAAGGTACCATGAGGTGCTGAGAAGAAGGTATATCCTTTTGTTTTAGGGTAAAATGTTCTGTAGATATCTGTCAGATCCATTTGTTTCATCACTTCTGTTAGTTTCAGTGTGTCCCTGTTTAGTTTCTGTTTCCATGATCTGTCCATTGGTGAAAGTGGTGTGTTGAAGTCTCCCACTATTATTGTGTGAGGCGCAATGTGTGCTTTGAGCTTTACTAAAGTTTCTTTAGTGAATGTGGCTGCTCTTGTATTTGGAGCATAGATATTCAGAATTGAGAGTTCCTCTTGGAGGATTTTACCTTTGATGAGAATGAAGTGTCCCTCCTTGTCTTTTTTGATGACTTTGGGTTGGAAGTCAATCTTATCAGATATTAGGATGGCTACTCCTGCTTGTTTCTTCATACCATTTGCTTGGAAAATTGTTTTCCAGCCTTTCATTCTGAGGTAGTGTCTATCTTTTTCTCTGAGATGAGTTTCCTGTAAGCAGCAAAATGTTGGGTCTTGTTTGTGTAGCCAGTTTGTTAGTCTATGTCTTTTTATTGGCGAGTTGAGACCATTGATGTTAAGAGATATTAAGGAAAAGTAATTGTTGCTTCCTGTTATTTTAGTTGTTAAAGGTGGCATTCTGTTCTTGTGGCTGTCTTCTTTTAGGTTTGTTGAGGGATTACCTTCTTGTTTTTTCTAGGGCGTTGTTCCCGTTCTTGTATTGGTTTTTTTCTGTTATTATCCTTTGAAGGGCTGGATTCGTGGAGAGATAATGCGTGAATTTGGTTTTGTCGTGGAATACTTTGGTTTCTCCCTCTATGATAATTGAGAGTTTGGCTGGGTATAGTAGCCTGGGCTGCAGTTTGTGTTCTCTTAGTGTCTGTATAACATCTGTCCAGGCTCTTCTGGCTTTCATAGTCTCTGGTGAAAAATCTGGTGTAATTCTGATAGGCTTGCCTTTATATGTTACTTGACCTTTTTCCCTTACTGCTTTTAGTATTCTATCTTTATTTAGTGCATTTGATGTTCTGATTATTATGTGTCGGGAGGAATTTCTTTTCTGGTCCAGTCTATTTGGAGTTCTGTAGGCTTCTTGTATGTTCATATGCATCTCATTCTTTAGATTTGGGAAGTTTTCTTCAATAATTTTGTTGAAGATGTTTGCTGGACCTTTGAGTTGAAAATCTTCATTCTCATCCACTCCTATTATCCGTAGGTTTGGTCTTCTCATTGTGTCCTGGATTTCCTGGATATTTTGAGTTAGGATCTTTTTGCATTTTCCATTTTCTTTGATTGTTGTGCCGATGTTCTCTATGGAATCTTCTGCACCTGAGATTCTCTCTTCCATCTCTTGTATTCTGTTGCTGATGCTCAAATCTATGGTTCCAGATTTCTTTCCTAGGGTTTCTATCTCTAGTGTTGCCTCGCTTTGAGTTTTCTTTATTGTGTCTACTTCCCTTTTTAGGTCTAGTATGGTTTTGTTCATTTCCATCACCTGTTTGTATGTTTTTTCCTCTTTTTCTGTAAGGACTTCTACCTGTTTGATTGTGTTTTCCTGTTTTTCTTTAAGGACTTGTAACTCTTTAGCAGTGTTCTCCTGTATTTCTTTAAGTGATTTATTAAAGTCCTTCTTGATGTCCTCTACCATCATCATGAGATATGCTTTTAAATCTAGGTCTAGGTTCTCAGGTGTGTTGGGGTTCCCTGGACTGGGCGAAGTGGGTGTGCTGGGTTCTGGTGATGGTGAGTGGTCTTGGTTCCTGTTAGTCAGATTCCTCCGTTTACCTTTCGCCATCTGGTAATCTCTGGAGTTAGTAGTTATAGTTGACTCTGTTTAGAGATTGTTCTTCTGGTGATTCTGTTACCGTCTATCAGCAGACCTGGGAGACAGATTCTCTCCTCTGAGTTTCAGTGCTCAGAGCACTCTCTGCTGGCAAGCTCTCTTACAGGGAAGGTGCGCAGATATCTTGTATTTGGACCTCCTCCTGGCCGAAGAAGAAGGCCCAAAACAGGACCTTTCTCAGACACTGTGTTGCTTTGGCAGTTCCCAGGTGGTACAGACTCTCACCTGTTCAGACTAATTTCCTAAGTTCGGCGGGTCCAGGACCAAGATGGCGACCGCTGCTGCTGTGGCTTAGGCCACCTCCCCAGCCGGGTGGGCACCTGTCCTCTGGTCCGGAAGGTGGCCGGCTGTCCCCGGCCCACGCAGGGTGCTGCCTCAGCGCCTCTGTGCTTCCGCCTGTTCCAGAAGCTGTCAGGTTCTCTGGCGCACCCTCTCACCTGTTCAGACTAATTTCCTAAGTTCGGCGGGTCCCGGAACAAGATGGCGACCACTGCTGCTGTGGCTTAGGCCGCCTCCCCAGCCGGGCGGGCACCTGTCCTCTGGTCCGGAAGGTGGCCGGCTGTCCCCGGCCCACACAGGGTGCTGCCTCAGCGCCTCTGTGCTTCCGCCTGTTCCAGAAGCTGTCAGGTTCTCTGGCGCACCCTCTCACCTGTTCAGACTAATTTCCTAAGTTCGGCGGGTCCCGGACCAAGATGGCGACCGCTGCTGCTGTGGCTTAGGCCGCCTCCCCAGCCGGGCGGGCACCTGTCCTCTGGTCCGGAAGGTGGCCGGCTGTCCCCGGCCCACACAGGGTGCTGCCTCAGCGCCTCTGTGCTTCCGCCTGTTCCAGAAGCTGTCAGGTTCTCTGGCGCACCCTCTCACCTGTTCAGACTAATTTCCTCGATGTTGAGAGATATTAAAGACCAGTGATTCTTGCTTCCTGTTATTCTTGTTGTTAGAGATGGAATTATGTTTGTTTCATCCTCGTCTTTTGAGTTTCTTGTGAGAAGTTTTATTTTCTGGTTTTCTATGGATGTACTTTCCTTCCTTGTGCTGGTGTTTTTCTTCTATTATCCTCTGTAGGGCTGATGTAGTGGAAAGATATTGTTTAAGTTTGGTTTTGTCATGGACTATCTTGGTTTCTCCATCTATGGTAACTGAGAATTTTACTTGGTATAGTAGCGTGGGCTGGCATTTGTGTTCTCTTAGGGTCTATATGACACCTGCCTAAGATCTTCTGACTTTTGAAATCTCTGTTGAGAATTCTGGTGTAAGTCTGATAGTCTGCTTTCATGTGTTACTTGACCATTTTCCCTTACAGATTTTAGTATTCTTCCTTTGTTCTATGCATTTGGTGTTTTATTATGTAATGGGAGGAATTTCTTTTCTGGTCCAATCTATTTGGCATTTTGTAGGCTTCTTGTACATTTTTGGGCATCTGTTTCTTCATGTTAGTGAAGTATCCTTTTGTGATTTGTGGAATATGTTGCTGGCCGTTTGAGTTGGGAGACTTTGCTCTTTTCTATTCCTATTATTCTCAGGTTTGATCTTTTCATTGTGTCCTGGATTTCTTAGATGTTTTGGGTTTAAAGCTTTTTTCACTTTTTATTTTCTTTGACCATTGTGCTAATGTCCTCTATGGTACCTTCTATGCCTGAGATTCTATCTTCTATTTCTTGTATTCTGTTGGTGATGCTTACATCTGTGTGTTCTGATCTCTTTCTTATGTTTTCCATCTCCAGGATTGTCTCCCTTGTGATTTCTTTATTTTTTCTATTTCCATTTTTAGATCCTGGACAGTTTTGTTCAATTCCTTCACCTTTGATTGCTTTTTTCCCCCTGTATATTTTTAAGACATTTATGTGTTTTCTCTAAGGACTTCTGTTTATCTGTGTTCTACTATATTTCCTTTTTAAAAAATTAATCATTTTGTTTACATTTCAAATGATATCACCCTTCTTGGCTATCCCTCCATAGACGCTCCCCATCTCATTCCCCCTTTCCCCCCTCTCCTTTGCCTCTATAAGGGTGTTCCTCCTACTACTCACCCACTCTTGTCTCACCTCTCTAGCATCCCCCAATGTTGGGACATCAAGCCTCCACAGGACCAAGGGCACCCGTTTCCATTGATTTTTGTCTTTCTGTTTATATAGTTGATAATTTTGAGGAATTCTCATATATTGAACCACCTCTGCATCAGTGGCATGAAGAATGCTTTTTTATGCTGAATGATTTTCTTGATGTGTTCTTGTATTGGTTTGCAAGAATTTTATGTTGAATTTTTGCCTTGATATTCATAAGGGAAATTGGACTGAACTTCTCTTTCTTCTCTTTCTTTGTTGGGTCTTTGTGTTGTTTAAGTATCAGGGTAACTGTGGCCTCATAGAATAAATTAGGTAGTGTTTCTTTTGTGGAATAGTTTGTGGAGTATCGGTTTTAGCTCTTCTTTGAAAGTCTTGTAGGATTCTGCACTAAATCCATCTGACCCTGGGCTTTTATATTTGGTTGGGAGACTTTGGTGACTGCTTCTTTTTCCCTATGGTACTGTTAAGTAGTTTACCTGATTTTGATTTAACTTTGATATATATAATATGTCTAGATATTCAGCCATTCCATTCAGATTTTCCATATTCGTGCAATACAAATTATTTTTGGATTTCCTCAGTTTCTGTTGTTTGGGGGTGAAGAGTTCTATAGGTATCTGTTAAGTCCATTTGGTTCATAACATCTGTTAGTTTCATTATTTCTCTGTTTAGTTACTGTTTAATGACCTTTCTTTGCTGGGAGTTGAGTCATGAAGTACTCCACTATTATTATGTCCAATTCAATGTGTGATTTGATCTTTATTAAGAAAAATTTTTGGCAAATATGATGTGCCCTTGTATTTGAGACAAAGATGTTTCAAATTGAGATGTCATCCTGCTGGATTCCTCCATTGATGAATATGAAGTCTTCTTCCCCTTTCCTTTTGGTTATTATTTTTTTTGAAAGTCTATTTTATTAGATATTTGAACTTTTTCCTACTTCCATTTGCTTGGAAAACTTTTTCCAGCCCTTTACTCTGTGGTAGTATATATCTTTGTTGCTGATGTGTGTTTCTTGTATGCCATAGAATGATGGATCCTGTGTACAAATCCAGTCCATTATCCTGTGTCTTTTTATTTATGAATCAAGTCCAGTGATAAGAGATATTAATGACCAATAATTGTTAGTCCCTGTTATTTTTAGGCTGGTGGTGGTATTGCATGTGTGTGTGTTTCTCTTCTTTTGGTTTTGCTGTAAGATCATCAATTTCTTGTGTGTGTATGTGTGGTTTTTTTTGTTTGTTTGTTTTGTTTTGTTTTTTTTTTGGGGTGTAGTTACCCTTCTTGTGTCAGAGTTTTCCTTTCAGTATCCCATGTATAACTTGATTAGTACAAAGATCTCGAACCATTTTTATTCAAATCCTTTGACTGTCTTATTATATTTTCCTGTATTTCTTTAAGGGACTTATTTGTTTCCTCTTTAATGTCTCTACCTGTTTGGTTCTGTTTTCCTGTATTCTTTAATGGAAGTATTTATACCCTCTGTCATCTTCATAAAACTTCATTTAAGGTCACAGTCTTGCTCTTTAGATTTGTTGAATATCCAGAGCTTCCTGTAGTAGGAGAGCTAGACTCTGATGGTGTCATATTGTATTGGTTTCTGTTATGTTTTTGAGCATGCTTTTTGCCATCTGTCTTTGGCATTGGTTGGCCTCAGTGTCCTGCCTTGGAGCAGGCCTCCAGGGTGCCAGGTGGAGCTGTGTATCTTGGGTTTGAACAGACCTCCTGTATGTGTTCGATTAGAGCTGGTGTCTTAGGATGCAAACAGAGCTGTGGTGTGGGGAGCAGTTTGTGCTGCTCTGGGCCCTGTGCTAGTGGAGGCCTGGATCAGTACAAAGATGAAGCTCTGACCTAGTGGGTCAGAGCCCAAGACTGCTAGACTTCTTGTGCCCAACTCCAGCCCTCTTGGTGTGTGGCTGGATGGCTGGGGAGGTTGGATTGGGATGAGTGGGTTGGTGGGAAGCACAGGCTTTTTAAGACATGCCATGAATTTATTAGGTGAGTGCTTTACTGTGATTGTGTTTATGGTACTGTGTTCACTGACCTACTCTCTTGTGTTATGACAACTTGCTGCATGCATTTTTCAGCTTATTGCTTGTCTGTAGCTCAAAGGTAAGGAAGAAAGTAAAAGAAATCTTCCCTTGAGAACAAAAATTCTGCCTTTGATCCATGTGAAACTCATTGCTTGTACTTTTTCCAACCTGCTGAAAAGACAAATTTAGTAGAAATTGCATCTCGATTTGCAGCATCTGGAACTCACCTTCTAGCGAGTAAATGGCTCTGAAAAACTGCCTATATAAATTTTTAAAGTCACTTATGAATAAATCTTTTTATTCATTTCTTGTTTTTCTGCCTTGTGTTTTCACAATGTACAGATGGCTTTATTGACTGTAGATGGCATAATTGAGGTGGGAGTCATGAAATTAAAAAAGAAATTGCTTCTGGGTTCAGTAGTCAATCAAAATTACCAGGCATCCTGGCTACTTTTATGTCAACTTCCTAGGGTTAGCAAAGAGGTAGGAGCTTCCATTGAGAAAATACATTTATTATATGTGGATGTAGCCAAGCCTCTAGAACTGTTCTTTAATTAGTTATTGATGTAGTAGAGTTTAGCCCATTGTGGCTAAGGCTACCCCAAGGCTTAGGTTCTATAAGAAAGGTCCTAGGTTCTATAAAAAAACCTTCTAAGCAAGACTTAGAGAGCAAGCTCGTAAGCAACAACCTTCCACGGCTTCAGCATCAGTTCTTACCTCCAGGTTCCTGTGCTTTTTGAGATCTTGTCCTTATTTCCTTCAATGATGAGGATATGGAAGAGTAAGCCAGGTAAATCCTTTCTTCCCCAAGTTTTTGGTCATGGTGCTTTATCACAGCAATCAAATAGCTAAGACAGAAATTGGTACCAGGAATAGGGTATTGCTGTGACAGTCCTGACCATGCTGTATTTGAAAAGATAGAGATAAAATTGTTGAGAGAAGTGCAGACAATAGAGCCTAACTTGTAAAGTCTCAAAGGGAATCAAAGACACTACCAGGCTTTTTGTATGATGAATCTGTGATGTTTGGTCAGATGCAATTGAAAAATTGGCTATGTTTTATAATAGACAAGAACCACTAAAGGAAAACATTTGCTTTGCTGGAAAAATGAATACTTACCAGCTGGAGCTGTAGAATCAGCTGATTAAGAAGGGATCAGCATCATTGATGTGAAGTCTTCTGGGAGGTGTTTGGGTTCAGCACACAGAAGTTGTGTTTCAGAGGAAGCTAAGGTTGTACTTCCTGCTGGGACCCAAAAACTTGGCAGTGTGAGAGTCAGCCAGGTGGTACTGACTTGGAAGAGATAAAAGGATCAGGGAGAGAAACTGAGGCTTGGCACTGTGTAGCAGGGACAGAGTCCCTGAAGAGAGTCCTAGAGAAGCTATTGGTGAAAATACAGCTTAGTTGCTACAAGGGACCCCAACATTTGAGAAATATAACTACTAAGAGATGACCACCAAGAAAAGTGGTAAGGCTAGGACTGGAGACAGCTAGAACCTGAAAGACAAGTAATGTCTGGAGAATTGACTCAAACTCCTGGAGGAACCCAGAAGATTTTGAATGGATTTGAGTTATTGAAGTTTTGTTTTGCTTTGTTCAGATTGTGAATGTGATCTTATTCTTTCCTCCTGAAATAAGAAAGGAGTTAGCTTATTTTATATCTTATAGGATCCCACAGTTGAGAGACCTTCTTTTTTAATTATAAGAGACTTTGGATTTTTAAAATGAGACTAGTTTTGAAGTGTTTGAATTTATAAGACTGTATGAGATTTTAAGCTTTTAAAGTGTTTTACATTTTGATGATTATATTAGTGTGTGATCTTGGAGATGACAAAAAAGTGAAAAAGATGCCTTAATAGTCAAGTGTTTATGACAAGGGGTAAGCTGTCCTGGTTAGTTTTATGTCAACTTCATGCAAGTGAGCATCATCAAAGAGGTGGCAGCCTCAATTGAGAAAATGTCTCCATATGATTAGGATTACAGAAACTGATGGAGAATTTTCTTAATTAGTTATTGATGCGGGAGAGTACAGCCTATAGTTGTTTTGACAACCACTGGGCTAGTGGTCCCATGTTAAGAATCTAGGATGAGTAAGCCATGAGGAGCAAGCCAGTAACCAGCACTGCTTCATGGTCTCTGCTGATGTTTTTGCCTACAGTTCCTGCCCTGCTTGAGTTCCTGTCTTGATTTCCTTTAATGATGAGGAGTGATATGGAGGAGAGTCTTAGTTAGTATTTTACTGCTGTGAACAATCACTATGACCAAGATGACACTTAATTGGGGATGGCTTACATGTTTTAAGGTTCAGTCCATTATCATCAAGGCAGGAACATGGCACCATGCAGGCAGTCATGGCACAGGAAGAGCTGAGAGTTCAACATCTTGTTCAGAAGACATACAGAAAAAGACTGACTTCCAGGCTCATGCACAGAGTGACACAATTTCTCCAACGAGGCCACGCCTACTCCAAGAAGGTCATACCTCCTAATAGTGCCACACCCTGAGCCAAGCATATTCAAACCACCACATTTCACTCTCTGGCACCCATGGGCTTGTTCAAAAACATAACACTATGGGGGCCACACCTATCAGTAGCATAATAAAAAGTACATTTAGTCCACCTTCCGAAGATCCCACAGGTATAACAGTTTCAATAATGTTAAGTCCAAAGTTTAAAGTCTCTTCTGAGATTCATCCAATCACTTAATTCTAATCACAAAAGCAAGACAGGAAACCAGTTGGGCAAACTCCAAACTCTGCTTCTCCATGACTGATGTCAAAGCTTTCTTTAGATATCCAACTCCTTTCATCTTTGTTTACTACAGCACAATTCAACAGCAACTTCATTCCCTTGGACTCATTCTACTCCCTGTTGGCAGCTTTCCATGGCAGGTATTCCAGGGCTCTGACATCTTTAACAATGTGGGATATCCAAGGTAATGTTAACTTTACAGCATCTTGTTCCAGTGTCTCATTTCTACATACGATCTTCTGGGCTCCTCTGAAAGGCTTGTGGAGATCACTTCTCAAGCTCTGCCCACTGTAGCAATCTAGGCTCTGGTTGACTCCACTCCACTGCTACTGTTGTTCTTAGTGATCATCCCACAATACTGATATCTTCAATGTGCTGAGATCTTCTGCAACGGAGCTTCACCAATAGCTCTCTTAGGGTCTCTTCATGGTGCTAAGCCTCAACTTTTTATATGACCCCCTTCATTCCTGGGCTGTCAACTTTGAGGCTGCACTTTACCAATGGCCTTTCCTGGTCTCTCACAGTGCCAAACCTCAGCTGTTCTTCATGATTTCTCCATGTCTACAAAACCAGTCCTGCCTGGCTGATTCTTTTACATTACTAAACCCAGCAGCAGCATGAGATACAACTTTGGCTATCTCTGGAATATGGATTCTTTGTGATCTCAAAAATTACTTTCCAGAAGATTTCACCTCAGTGATATTGTTTTCTTCTTAATCATTTCTGATTTCTTAGCTTCAACTACCCATCATTAATTGCCCCAGTAATTCCGACTGTTCTTGACTCTAAAGCCAGTTCCACATGGCCAAAGCTGCAGAGTTCAGCTGCTTGTAGAAGCTAGAACATGGGCCACTTGTTCCATCACATTATCACCAGCTTTCTGTTTTCCAAGTTTTTCAAGTGCCCAAGCTTGGCAGTGCTAGAAATTGCTCTGAACACTGACCTTGAACTCAGAGATCACCATGGCTCTTTCCTGAATGCTGGGATTAAAAGCATGTACCACCATGCCTGGATTTGAGCTTTTCTTCACCTAGAATTTGTTTTGTTCCAGGCTGGTCTTGAACTCAGAGCTCTGTTTGGTTTTGACTCCTGGGATTAAAAGTGTGTAATTCCTTCCTGAGGCCTAAACTTTTCATGGATACTCTTCTACATCAAAAGCCCGTGTCTTCCAGCCTCAAGATCTGGAACACAAATATGCCCTCCATTTCTTAATTGTAGTTCATTTCAGGTTAAAAGTCCAAATTAGTTCTTGTTCAACTGCAAGCACAAATACTAAGTTTAGCTGGATGGGATCTTGCTATGATAGTGATAATACCACTTTCTTAGTCTCTTTATCTCCTTGAACACCAGATTCAGTTCCATTTCACTTATTATTTCATACATTTTATATTTTTCCTATCTCTGCTTGCTCCTTTTCATTAAAACACTCTTCACAAGACTAAAGCAAAGAACAAAGTTTCTGCTGTGCTCATTCCATTGCTTTCCAAATCCAAAGTCTCCAAATCTTCTAAACAAATTCTTCTAAACAAAGCATGATCAGGCCCATCACAGGAATACCCCAGGCCTGGTAATAACATCTGTCTTAGGGTTTTAGTCCTGTGAACAAGCACTATGACCAAAGCAACTCTATAAGGACAGCATTTAAATATGTGTGCCTTTCAGGTTTAGAGGTTCAATCTATTATCATCAAGGCAGAAGCATGGCAGCATCCAGGCAATCATGGGGCAGAAGGAGCTGAGAGTTCAACATATTGTTGTGAAGAAAAACAGAAGACTGACTTTGAGGAAGCTAGGAGCATGGATTTAAAGCTTATGCTCACAGTGACACACTTTCTCTATGACCACACCTACTCCAAGAAGGCCATATCTCCTAATATTGTCACTTCCCGGGCCAAGAATATTTAAACCATCACAAAGTTAAAACAAAATAAACCTCACCCTATCCCTCCACAAGTTGTTTCATCATGATGTTTTATCACATCAACAGTAGTCCTAGTTAAGACAGAATATAAGTAAATAGTAAGTCAGCATGGATGGTTATCCTTTTTTCCTCTTCAGTTGCTTTGGAGATAACTAATACTCTAAGTAAGACACCACCTGGGGAGAAGAATCACACATTTTATATTATCATAAGCTTTGAACATAGAAACTCCCAAACTGTTTGAAACTTGGTTCTATAATTTGTTGAAAGAGTATCTGCTCTCATCTACCCACAGACCAACCACTGCATTGAGGAATTTAGTTTTGTTTTATAAACTTGAGAGGTCCTATGTATAAGATTTTTAAATGTAAACTATTACCCATAAAACTTATTTACTTCTGGAAGACAATTCTAAGTTAAAATGTCTATGCATATATGTTTGTAGTTAATGGTTCTTCCTCCCAGCTCCATGCTCCCAAAATAAAACTCAGACTCAGAATATATTTACAAGTACCTTGGCCATATAGCTAGGCTCTATCCTGAATAAATAATAACTAAAACAACCCAATTATTTTAACCTATACCCTGACACATGGATGGTTACCTGTGCTCAGATACTATGCTTTCATCTCATCAGTGAGATGATCATTTTCAGCAGTGATCCTCCTGCCTTCTCTCTCCCAGACTCCTTTCTCCTCCCAGATGACCCACTTCTATTTCCTGCCTACATCATAGGCCATAAGATTTTTCATTGACAGGTGATGCATTCATCCAATACACAAGATATTCTTTCTACACATATCCAGACATAGAATCAAAATACTTCACATCATTGACCTAAAGGATATTCACAGCATACAGGTTTTGAAGTTCTCCCAGATGTATTTCCTGATGTGAAGTAAAATATGGCTTCTCTCATGACCACCTGTGCTTTACTGAAAAGAAGATTTGAATTCAATGGTCTGGGGTGCAATCTATGAGACTGTATTTCTAAACATTCTCCCACATACCTTTTCTTCTTGAGACCACTTTAATTCTCTATCCTAAAGTCCCTAACTTCACCCTGGCTAATTAATGCAGCACTCACACCTTCCCTTATGTAGCCATGCCAGGCCTGGCAACTCTCTTTAACACATCCATTAAAATTTTTGTTTAGGAGTTTATATTGAATTCTAAGAATGTCAATAATTTCAATTAATATATTCAAAAGATTTAGGTTTAGGAAATCTAAAGAACAAGGAAATCTAGAACAAAGTTTAGGAAAGCCTAGACTGTGGCAGTTGTTCCCTGATATAGTCTTCTTGATTAATGTGCCTTAAAAAAAGATTGTTTGTTTATTTTTTATTTATATTTCAGTTGTATGAGTGCCTTATCTGGATGTTACATCCTCAGGAAATAGAGTTATAGACAGTTGTGAACTGCCATGTGGGTCCTCTAAAAGAGCAGTAAGTGTTCTTCAATCCTCCATCCCTCAATGCAATTTTTAAGGAGAAATATAGACTTATATGCCAATTCTTAACAATAGTGTTCCTTTACTTTTCCCTTAGAATGCTGCTTGATTTTATATTAAGAAATATAATTTTAAATTCTTTGGGAAGAATTAGATGGATTCTTGTTTTCTTTTGGTGTATGTTAGAGTTAATGATTGGATTCATTAGAGAAACAGGAAATAGTATGTTGCTCATACAAATTTAGACTATATAACTAAGAGAGGAAGGAATTTTGTAGAAGAAAAAGAATAAGAAAAAGAAGAAACTACTTTTCTGGTAGTATGAAGAGAAGAAAAAAGAAGAGGAAGAGAACCAAGAGGAGGAGGAAAATGAGGAATCTCATAAGGGAGAGAAGAAAAAGGAAGAGGAGGAGGATAACTGAAATTGGTAATTTTTGGGTGCAATGAGAAACTCTGGTGGAAATTTGAAATGTCAATGCTGCCTTGGGAACTGAGCCATCAAGTATTCACTTATCTTTCTATTGTATCCATTTCCTATCAGATCCAGTGGCTATATATTCAAGTTGTCTAACCTTTCATGAAAATGGGTCACACATAGAACCATGTAGGGTGTACATCTCTTGGGGACACAATGTCTTAGGATTGAACAACATTCTTTATACTCTCCTAGAGATAATTTTTTGAATGTAGACTAGATTCTTAGAAGTTTATATTAATATGAAAGACAAGTTAGAATCTGTAGGGTCTGGTGAGGGCAACAGTTTTACATTTCTAAAATGTAGAATTTAATATTCTATATACTAAATTCTGAGACTATCACATTATACTTTGGTTTAGCTATTGTAAAGAAAAAAATCCATCATCACCACAAATTAAAACTTTAATTTCTCTACGATACCATTGAGAGTATTAATCAAATGGCAAAGACACTCAAAAGTATCTGACTTTTAAAAGAGAATTACTGTTAACAAAATGCAGCTCTATTTGGCAGAATCTGGGGCATTACGGCAGAAGGAAGGGATTTCAGAGATAAGTCTATTTAGGAAGAAAAGAATAGTGGGGGGTAGGGGTAGTATACCAGCAGAGGCAAGATATTTATAACTTAGACTTCCCTCAGGAGTGAAACCTTCAAAGATATTTCTCAGAAGAGAAACAACTTCCTCTTTCCTTATAAACTCAGATTCTCTAAATAGATACAAGCTCTTCATCAGCCCTTTACTGTTGTGTAGACTAGCCTTTGCCCTGATAAGCAGGCTCTATAGAAGATAGAGATCTTAGGGTGGAAACTGCTCAGTTATGTATGCCAGTGATTTGTGGGTTGTGCAAAATGCTATTTGACTTTATAATATTTTCCAACTGACTAAAGCAGCCCTGGCAGGAGAAAGCAGTAGTTCATTTGCTGCACAAATATAGACTGCAAAATCTTTCCAATTGAGACAACAAAAATATTTATTGGGATTTACAAATTAAATGGGTAGTAATTACATGGTTTTATGTATTTACTAATTTGAAATTAGGAAGACATTTTTGAGACATCATTAGATGTATCTTACCAGGTAAACTTAAAGCTGATTGAGAGCTGTACCTGTGCATACAATGAAGATAGGTTGGGGTTGATCTGGAAAAAAAAATCACACCCTTAGAATCCTGACTCTCATTTCAACTGGGTTTCTTTGAAGATATTTTCTTTAAGCCTTTGTTTTGTTCTTTCACACTTGCTCTATGAAATGGCAGATAATAACTTCTGCACAGGTATGCATTCTGAGGGCAATCAATGTTTTTCCACATGATGAAAAAGAGTTTGTACATGGAATGTATAGGATGAGGTGTATTATTCCTTTAATTTTAACTGCACACTAATCATTAACAAAGGACATGAGACAACCTGTTTAAACTCAGATGTGAACTATGCTAAATATGGGGGAAAGACCAGATGGTATAGACATAGGGACTGTATGACTGTATGATTGTATGACTGTATGACTGTTATCTGGTAGGCAAAGGCACTTTTGTCTTGGGAATGACTCAATAGGTATGAATACTCACTCTGCAAGCATGATCATTATATTTAAATATCAAGCAACCACATGCAAGGCTGGAAATGTGTGCACCTACATGATACTCAAGTCTTGTAGGACAAAGAAGGCATGTCTTGAGAGTTCACTGCCAAGTCATCTTAACCAAGAACTAAACTTCACATTTCAATGAGAGAGCTCTAGGAAATATGATGAAAGGAGAAAGAGGAGGACAGTAGAAGTTCTCCTTTTGTCTGTGTCTGCATGTATGTATTGGCAGGCACCCAAGACAACACTCCAACACTCATATGTAATACAGAGAGAGAGAGAAAGAGAGAGAGAGAGAGAGACAGAGAGAGACAGACAGACAGACAGAGACAGAGACAGAGAGATAGACAGACAGAGACAGAGAGAGACAGGGACAGAGACAGAAACAGAGTGACAGAGACACACAGAGAGACTGGAACAGAGACAGAGACATACACACAAAGAGAGAGGAGGGAAAAAGAGAGGGAAGAGGGAGAGAAGGGTGGCTCCCCATAAGTTTGAAAAAACAGCATAAATTCAGAATGTTTGCCTTTTTTGTGAACTTTTTACATTGTCTTAGAAAACTTAGTGAGATCATCAATAAGTTCCTGGACAATGGAATTTCATGAATCAAACGAATCTGAAGTGAAAAGAGAACCCAAATCAAGTGTCAAGTTGCCCAAGCCTTCCCCAAACTGGGGAAACCTTATCCAGTTTCAAGTGTGACATAATCTTCTAACTAACTCATCTGTCTACAGTGGTGGCTGGATAGAGATATTCCACAGATCCTCTGAAGGACATGTTGAGCTCTACCTACCTGTAATCCCATCACTTAGAAGGTTGAGTAAAGAGAACTGAATGCCAGCCTGGGCTATACAATGAATTGCTTTACAATACGACATCTCAAAAACAAAACAAAAAACAAAACAAAACCAAACTAAACCAACCCCAGGTGAAGAGGACCTCTCAAATTCCCTTAAACAATCAAACAAATAAACAAACAGGCCCTTCAAGATTTAAAGTGATACATTATACACAAAACTGACTTAAAAGGCAATAAATATTTTGTGCAAAACTTCTCAGTGGCTCTTGGTGATTTTATATGAGGAAAGCTGACAAAGGTTCACTTCATTTGGAATGTATTGCCCAACACATTTATCTATTTCAATTAAAGCCAAGATTAAGTATTAGTCCACTCAGTTTATTCTGGTATATTCTGAATGGACATTTGCTAGATGCATATTGCCCATGGATATTATGACTTATACAAACATGGAGCCTAATTCCCATTGCAGGACTGTTTACCTGCCACTATATAGGGCTGTCATTTTATTAGAAAAGCCACCAATGATAAAACATATTTTTACAACCTGCAGTTTCTTCCAGCACAACTTGGTCCTTCTACCTTTGGTTTACACCTCAAGATACAAGAATCTTTATAGATTTCTCACCTGTCACATTTGTTCTTCATTCCCTTGAAAAAGATAAAAGGAAATCCTACCTGGTTAAAGGTAAGATTAAAAAGCTGAAATATTAAAGGGATAGGGATACCATTATGGTTTAAATGCATCCTATCACATCTTACATGTTAGAAGTTTAATCATCAGTTAAGCAATGTTGATAAGTACTCTTTCAAATATGATTATATCAAAAGTTCAGCCCTCATGTCCTCACAAATGAATTATAGACAATATTGTGGAACACTGTTACTGAGAGTATAGTTGGTTATCAAATAGGGCGAGTTCTCCCTTGCTTGGTACTACCCATGTAATAACTTAATGATGTTAAGATGAAGCATGAAGGCCCAACCAGAACTGCTGTATTCATCTTGAAATTTTAGGCTCCAGGATTGTTCACTAAATAAATGTACATTTCTCATTATCAAAATTATTGTATTCTGTTCTCTTCTAAAAGCAGAGAATGGACCAAGACAGATGAATGCCTTAATTTTTATGGATATTCTAAACTACAATTCCTGTGTTTCAAATGTTGAGGATCCTTATGGCCAGTGATAATGATCTTCACCAAAAAAGACAATACCAACAACAGCTTCTTGCAGTGAGTACAACTGAAGTGCAGGTAGGTAACCAAGCCAACATTAAATAACTATTTTTGATTCTAGTAGTTTGTAAATGCAAATAACATAGAAGCCAAGCTTTACAGAAGAAATTCACTTGAAACTAGATGGCACAGGGACAGTATCCTAATTAATAAAATCAGAAATGAAAAAGGAGACATAACAACAGAACCTGAGAAATTCAAAACATCACCAGATCCTACCACAAAAGGCTATACTCAACAAAACTGGAAAACCTGGATGAAATGGACAATTTCGTAGACAGATACAAGGATGTACTGGCGGGGGTGTCAACTAGACACAGGCTGGAGTTATCACAGAGAAAGGAGCTTCAGTTGGGGAGATGCCTCCATGAGATCCAGCTGTAAGGCATTTTCTCAATTAGTGATCAAGGGGGAAAGGCCCCTTGTGGATGGGACCATCTCTGGGCTGGTAGTCTTGGGTTCTACAAGAAAGCAGGCTGAGCAAGCCAGGAGAAGCAAGCCAGTAAAGAACATCCCTCCATGGCTTGTGCATCAGCTCCTGCTTTCTGACCTGCTTGAGTTCCAGTCCTTCATCCTTTGGTGATGAACAGCAGTATGGAAATGTAAGCCGAATAAACCCTTTCTTCCCCAACTTGCTTCTTGGTAATGATGTTTGTGCAGGAATAGAAACCCTGACTAAGACAAAGGTAAAAATGTTAAATCTGGATTAGATTAACAATCTAAACAGTCCCATTTAACCTAAAGAAATAGAAACAGGCATTAATAGTCCCCCAACCACCCCCCCCAAAAAAAACCCAGGACCAGATAGGTTTAGTGCAGTTTTATCAGACCATCAAAGAAGACCTAATTCCAATTCTCCTCAAACTATTCCACAAAAGGTACTTTACCCAATTCATTCTATGAAGCCACAGTTACTCTAATACCTAAACCACACAAAGTCCCAATAAAGAAAGAGAACTTCAGACCAATTTCCCTTATGAATATCAATGCAAAAATACTCAATAAAATCCTTGCAAACCAAATCCAAGAACACATCAAATGTTCATCCATCATGACCAAGTACTCTACATCCCAGGAATGCAGGGATGGTTTAATATATGCAAATCCATCAACGTAATATGTGGGAAGCCACATGTGCCGTTGCAGAGTGGCACTGACTACTGCTGGCCACCACGCATAAGATTGGACAAACAACCAATGTGTACATATGCAGTAAAGTTTTTTGCAAAGACACTGCCTGGCCCAGGCATGATAATGAGGTTCTGTAAGGTACTGAGAGAGAGTAGCCAATCAGATGAGGAACATGCAAATGAGGCTTAGTACATAACCAATCCGGGTGTGAGACATGCCCCTCCTAGGCCTATAAAAGCAGCACCAGTTCTGGGCTCGAAGTCTTTTCGCCTCTACAATCAAGCTCTCCCAATAAACGTGTGCAGAAGGATCCTGTTGCAGCGTCGTTCTTCCTGGCCAGTCGAGCGCGCGCAAGAAGTGGTGCCGAAAACCCGGGACAAGAATCATCTTCAGGCACGAGCGAAGACCCCCTGCTACAGGGAGGATTCAGAACTGCATCACGGGGAAGGAGCAGTTCATAAAGGTTCCCGTAAAACAGACTGCTGAGAAGGATCCGGCGTGGATTCAGAACTCTTCAGCTGGGGAATGGTGGTAATGAATTGTTCCTGCAAAACAGACTGCTGAGAAGGATCCGGAGTGGATTCAGAACTCTTCAGCTGAGGAACGGCGGTACCGGTAAGTAGAAAGAAATTAATGTGAGAGGCATGCTCTCCTACGAAATAGATCTGATAATTGTTGCTGGGGTTGCTATCTTTCTTGCCTTGATCTTATATCATGGCTTTAATTGTCAACTCCCAAAATGTAAAGATACAAAAAATAGTATAAAAAATAGTAAAAAGCAGAAAATTAAGTCAATTTACCCTCCTCTCGAGGACTCTGAGTCGTTAGAATTGTCTAGCTCAGAGGATTCCGAATTATCAACAGGAGAGGAGGAAGATTTGAAGGAGGCTGCTGAGGAGTATGAGGCAGAAAGATCTGGTCCAATAGGGAGGAGTTTCAGTGCTCCCCCACCTACTCCGCCTTATGCAGATAAGAAAGCAATTGGCAATGGTCACTCTTTTTGCACTCCTAAAGGGTTGCAAAAAATATGTCAGGCTTTTCCTGTTTTTCAGGATCATGCTCAACAGCGATATTATGAACCAATATTGCATAAACAAGTAAAAGAGCTAGCAGAGTCAGTAAGGACCTATGGAGTTAATGCCTCATTTACTCAGTCCCAAATTGATAGATTGGCTCACAATGCCATGACTCCTTTTGACTGGATGAGTGTGGTAAAGTCATGTCTTACGATGGGACAGTATCTAGATTGGAAGTCTATATGGCATGATCTGTGTTTGAGTCAGGCCCGTACTAATGCTACTGCAGGGCAACAAGCATGGAGCTTTGAAATGCTTACAGGTCAGGGTATATGGACAAACAATCAATTAGGATACCCAGTGCAGGTCTATGATCAAATTAATCAGGCAGCAGTGAAAGCTTGGAAAGCATTGCCTAATAGAGGAGAGGTATCTGGTAACTTGACAAAAATTATTCAGGGAACTAATGAGCCATTCTCTGAATTTGTGGCTCGCATGATGGAAGCGGCAGGACGTATATTTGGTGATGCTGAGGCCGCAATGCCATTAATTGAACAATTAGTTTATGAGCAATGTACCAAAGAATGTAGAAATGCTATCACACCATGGAAAGGGAAAGGGCTACAAGCATGGATGAAAGCCTGTAGAGAAATAGGAGGACCTCTTTCAAATGCAGGGCTGGCTGCCGCAGTTTTGATGGCGCAAGCAAAAGAAATAACCTGCTATAATTGTGGACAAACAGGTCATATGCAAAAGCAGTGTACAAAGGGTAGAAAGAATAGATTTGAAAAGACAGAACCAGGTACTTGCCCAAAATGTGGGAAAGGAAGACATTGGGCAAATGAATGTAGATCAGTCAGAGATATAAAAGGAAGGCCAATACCTCAGTTTAAAGTGCAACAGCCAAAAAACGGGGTGAGGGGCCCCCGTCCTCAGGGCCCCCAAATGTATGGGGCATTTCAGACCACAGTGTCCATGAGGCCACCCAGAGACGGAGGAGAGCCACTCCGGGTTCAGCAGGATTGGACATCTGTGCCACCTCCAGAGTAATTCTTACACCTCAAATGGGGTGCCAACCTATTTCATCAGACTTTAGAGGTCCCTTACCAAAGGATACAGTGGGCCTACTGTTGGGTAGGTCCTCTTCTGCTTTGAAAGGATTGATGATACATCCCGGAGTTATAGACTCAGATTATGAGGGACAAGTTAAGATTATGTGTTCTGCACCCCGAGGTATTGTAGCCATTTCTCCTGGAGATCGCATTGCTCAATTACTGATTCTTCCTAGTTTGCATAACATGTTCCCTAGTAGCCAGGATTCCCGAGGGGATAAGGGACTCGATTCTACAGGAACGAATGTGGCCTACATATCTTTAGATTTGGATAATCGTCCCACTTTACAATTACAAATAGAAGGAAAAACCTTTCAAGGTATAATGGATACAGGAGCAGATAAAAGCATTATATCCAGTAATTGGTGGCCCGCTTCTTGGCCTGTTAATCAATCGTCACATAGCTTACAAGGATTAGGATATGAGGCTACCCCAACTATAAGTGCAAAATCCTTACAATGGAAAGATAAAGAAGGAAGGACAGGGCTTTTTCAACCTTATGTACTCCCTTTACCTGTAAACTTATGGGGAAGAGATGTGTTGTCAGCCATGAACTTTATATTGACTAATGATTACTCTCAGAAAAGCAAGGAAATGATGAAAGGAATGGGATATATACCTGGACTAGGTCTTGGAAAAAACTTACAAGGTAGAATTTCACCAGTTAAAGCCACAGAAAAAGTAGATAAGAAAGGGCTGAGTTTTTTCTAGGGGCCACTGAGGAGCCTTTGCCCATTCCATGGCGTACGGAGGACATGGTGTGGGTGCCTCAGTGGCCTTTACCCTCTGAGAAGTTAAAAGCAGCTAAAGAATTAGTACAAAAACAATTAGACCTGGGTCATGTGGAACCCACTCAATCACCCTGGAACACCCCTATTTGGTGTCCTACATGCCTCTCCCTTGACAGGGGAAAAAGCAGTTCATGTCATATCTCACTGCTTAGAGGCTTGGGCTGCATGGGGCAAGCCCCTAGTGTTAAAGACAGATAATGGTCCTGCATATACTTCTTCTAAATTTAGCCAATTTTGCAAACAAATGCAAGTAAAACATATTACTGGATTGCCCTATAATCCACAGGGCCAAGGCATCATTGAGAGAGCCCACCGCACTCTGAAACAATATTTGCAAAAACAGAAAGGGGAAATAGAGGCTATGACGCCAAAGATGGCTCTATCCCTTGCAATATTTACTCTTAATTTTCTAAAATTAGATGATGCTGGAAGATCACCAGCTGAAAGGCATGGACAATGGCCTCAATCGCCCAATGAAATGGTCAAATGGAAAAATGTCCTTGATAATAAATGGTATGGCCCGGATCCTATCTTAATCAGGTCCCGGGGAGCTATTTGTGTTTTTCCACAGGGTGAAGAAAATCCACTTTGGGTCCCGACGCGACTGACAAGGACCCTGAAAGAGCAAGATGAACCCCAAGATGATTCTCCTGCTCCTGATGATTGAAACCAGGATAAGTATACCTTTATGGGCCATAGTAAGATCATGGCCAGTACCTCTACCGGTACATTCCAATTCTTCTACCTAGCCTTTGTTTTTTGCAAAGGAATGTTTTTTGGATGTGCCTTATGCACGACAAACTCCTCAAGAGCCACGGGTGTATAAGAGTACTAGTTTTCATTTAAATTATACATTATGCTTTGTGCATAATGTGGATAAACCTTTTACACCCTGTATATTTTTTAAGAAAAAGATTATCTCTAATTGGGCAGATCAAATTAATACTGCTGACACTATAAGTCAGATAGCAGAAAAAACATCTGAGGCATTGCTTACCCTGCAAAGGGTGGATTCTCATATCACCTCAGGGTTAATGTTAGTGAATCAGAGAGTGGATATTTTACAACATGACATGGAACAGATGATAGATGTCATACAAATGAGTTGTGTGGCATCCACTTTGCATGTGTGCATTACTCCCAATAGGTACATTAATAATTCTTTTATTAAAAGTACAGACCTATCGAATTAACTGAAGGGGAACTGGTCGCAGGAGCTGGGAAGGTTGCAGACGAGGCTGCAGATGCAGATCCTGAACCTTAATGGGACCAGAGTGGAACCAGTGACCCTTGGAGACTTTACCTCTTGGCTTACCTCTGCTTTTTCTTACTTTAAGGAATGGGTGGGAGTGATTTTGTTTGGTGCTGCCATATGCTGTGGACTGGTGTTCACGCTCTGATTGGTATGCAAATTCAGAACTCAACAAAAACGTGACAAGGTGATTATAACTCAGGCACTTTTAGCTATTGAAAACGGCACCTCCACTGAAATTTGGTTATCTATGCTCAAGAATTAGTCAGCATGAGATTAGATGAGAGAGACTCAACGATCATTGATCAGCCCTTGCTCATCAATAGGGTGATCATGATTTCCCCACTAATTCATTTTTTGGCTGGCCTCTTTTGCAGAGTTCGCCCTAGGTCATTTAGCAGTTATTGTCACACAGCACTGCATATCCAGAGACGGGCAACTTTCCTCGTGCACAGTCCAACCTAAGACATGGGGCCCGGTGGCGATAGGGTTACCCTATGACGGGTAAGGCTGTGACATTAGAGGAATGACCTAAAACAGGAGCCACGGCGGATGGGCATAATTGCACAGGCCTAGTCCAGCCTCATTTTATTAAAACAAACAGGGGGAGATGTGGGAAGCCACATGTGCCGTTGCAGAGTGGCACTGACTACTGCTGGCCACCACGCATAAGATTGGACAAACAACCAATGTGTACATATGCAGTAAAGTTTTTTGCAAAGACACTGCCTGGCCCAGGCATGATAATGAGGTTCTGTAAGGTACTGAGAGTATAACCAATCAGATGTGAGACATGCAAATGAGGTATGCTTAATGAGGTTCTGTAAGGTACTGAGAGAGAGTAGCCAATCAGATGAGGAACATGCAAATGAGGCTTAGTGCATAACCAATCCGGGTGTGAGACACGCCCCTCCTAGGCCTATAAAAGCAGCACCAGTTCTGGGCTCGAAGTCTTTTCACCTCTACAATCAAGCTCTCCCAATAAACGTGTGCAGAAGGATCCTGTTGCAGCGTCATTCTTCCTGGCCAGTCGAGCGCACGCAAGAGTAATACACTATATAAACAAACTCAAAGACAAAAACCACATGATCATCTCGTTAGATGCTGAGAAAGCATTTGACAAAATCCAACACCCCTTCATGATAAAAGTCTTGGAAAGAGCAGGAATTCAAGGTCCATACATAAACATAGCAAAAGCAATATAGAGCAAACCAGTAGCCATCATCAAACTAAATGGAGAGAAACTTGAAGCAATCCCACTGAAATCAGGGACTAGACAAGGCTGCCCACTTTATCCCTACCTATTCAATATAGTACTTGAAGTCCTAGCCAGAGCAATTTGACAACAAAAGGAGGTCAAGGGGATACAAATTTGAAAGGAAGAAGTCAAAATGTCACTATTTGCAGATGATATGATCGTATATATAAGTGACTCTAAAAATTCCACCAGAGAACTCCTAGACCTGATAAACAGCTTCAGTGCAGTAGCTAAATATAAAATTAACTCAATCAAACCAGTGGCCTTACTCTACAGAAAGAATAAACAGGCTGAGAAAAAAATTAGGGAAACAACACCCTTTTCAATAGTCACAAATAATATAAAATACCTTGGTATGACTCTAACTAAAGACGTGAAAGATCTGTATGATAAGAACTTTTAAGTTTCTGAAGAAAGAAATTGAAGAAGATCTCAGGAGACAGAATGATCTCCCATGCTCATGGATTGGCAGGATTAATATAGTCAAAATGCCTATCTTACTAAAAGCAATCTACAGATTCAATGCAATCCTCATCAAAATTCCAACTCAATTCTTCACTGAGTTAGAAAAGGGCAATTTCCAAATTTATCTGGAATAACAAAAAACTTAGGATAGCAAAAACTATTTATTCTCAACAATAAAAGAACCTCTGGTAGAATCACCATGCCTGACCTCAAGATGTACTACAGAGCAATTGTGATAAAAACTACATGGTACTGGTAAAGTGACAGACAGGTACATTAATAGAATAGGATTGAAGACCCAGAAATGAACTTACACACCTATGGTCACTTGATCTTTGACAAGGGAGCTGAAACCATCCAATGGAAAAAAGACAGCACTTTCAAAAAATGGTGCTGGCATAATTGGCAGTTATCATGTAGAGGAATTCGAATTGATCAATTCTTATCTCCTTGTACAATGCTCAAGTCTAAGTGGATCAAAGAACTCCACATAAAACCAGAGACACTGAAACTTATAGAGGAGAAAGTGAGGAAAAGTCTCAAAGTTATGGACACAAGGGGAAAATTCCTCAACAGAACAGCAATGGCTTCTGTTGTAAGATCAAGAATCGACAAATGGGACCTCATAAAATTGCAAAGCTTCTGTAAGGCAAAAGACACTGTCAATAAGACAAAAAGACCACCAACAGATTGGGAAAGGATTTTTACCAATCCTAAACCTGATAGGGGACTAATATCCAATATATACAAAGAACTCAAGAAGCTGGACTCCAGAAATTCAAACAATCCCACTAAAAAAAAATGGGTTACAGAGTTAAACAAAGAATTCTCAACTGAGGAATGGCTGAGAAGCAACTGAAAAAATGTTCAAAATCCTTAATCATCCGGGAAATGCAAATCAAAACAACCCTGAGATTCCACCTCACACCATTCATAATGGCTAAGATCAAAAATTCAGGTGACTGCAGATGCTGGCAAGGATGTGGAGAAAGCAGAACACTCCTCCATTGCTGGTGGGATTGCAAGCTTGTACAACCACACTGGAAATCAGTCTGGTGGTTCCTCAGAAAACTGGACATAGTACTACCAGAAGATCCAGCAATACCTCTCCTGGGCATATACCCAGAACATGTTCCAACTGGTAATTAGGACACATGCTCCACTATGTTCCCTAGCAGCCTTATTTATAATAGCCAGAAGCTGGAAAAAACCCAGATGTCCCTCAACAGAGGAATGGATACAGAAAATGTGATACATTTACACAATGGAGTACTACTCAGCTATGAAAAACAATGAATTTATGAAATTCTTAGGCAAATGGATGGATTTGGAGGATATCACCTTGAGTGAGGTAACCCAATCCCAAAAGAACTCACATGATATGCACTCACTGATAAGTGGATATTAGCCCAGAAATTTAGAATACCTAAGATACAATTTTCAAAACATATGACAGTCAAGAAGAAGGAAGACCAATGTGTTGATTCTTCATTCCTCCTTAGAATAGGGAACAAAATACCCATGGAAGGAGTTACAGAGATAAAGTTTGGAGCTGAGAGGGAAGGTTGGATCATCTAGAGACTGCCCCATCTGGGGATCCATCCCATAATCAACCGCTAACTGCAGATACTATTGCATATTCCAGAAAGATTTTGCTGTCAGGACCCTGATATAGCTGTCTCTTGTGAGTCTATGCCAGTTCCTGGCAAATACAGAAGTGGATGCTCACAGACCCCAACGGAGGAGCTAAAGAAATTACCCAATTAGCTGAAGGGGTCTGCAGCCCCAAAGGAGGAACAAAAATATGAACTAACCAGAACCCCCAGAGCTCATGCCTATAACTGCATATGTAGCAGACGATGGCCTGGTTGGACATCTTTGGGAAGAGAAGCCCCTTGGTTTTGCAAACTTTAAATGCCCCAGTACAGCGGAATGCCAGGGCCAAGAAGCAGGAGGGGGTGGGTTGGGGAGTAGGGTGGGGAGAGGGTATAGGGGACTTTCGGGATAGTATTTGAAATGTAAATGAAGAAAATATCTAATAAAACAATTAAAAAAAAAGAAATTCATTTAAGGTCCTTGCTGACAATCCTGAGGTATTGGGCCTGGCATAGAGTTCACACTATTTCATATTTATAGAATTTTTAAAAGAAAACAGAAGGCATAAGTTCTTCTACTGGTTTTCTCTCTATCCCTCAGACTTACTGATATCTTAAAATATAGCCGATCAGCTACTTCTTCACATTCTGCTGAGATAGGAGAAAAATTGTGAAATTCTTAAGCCAGAAACTAAGTTTTCAAAATAATTGAGTGCATTTTTATGGGTGTAGGGCTTGAGGAATAGATGTCCCCATGTGATTCTTCCACTGCTGTAAAATATAAAGGACAGTGTCAATGTGAGGTGTATACTTGGTTAGAGAAAAATGGATATGTAAAGATGGAAGAGTTCAATGAAGCACATATTCTTCTTTGGGGCAAAAAATGGGGTTCCTCACCTGTTCAGGGCTAGGGCCACTGGGCAAGGCAGACATGGGGAGTTTGACTGTGCCATGGACCCCATGGAACTACTGGGTGGGCTTTGGACTGTGGCAAGCCACAGGATCCCACTCTGGGTGTGAGGGAGGAGCAGTTTGGGTTCCCTGCATACCTGCTGGAATGGGGCTCTGACTTTCTGGCAACACAGATGGAGCTGGGCACTGCGGAAGAGCTCTGGGGTTTCTGGGCCACATGGAGGCCAGGGACAACAGGTTCTTACTCTTAGCCATCCCAGATGCTGCTGTATGTCACAGAAGAGCTGAGAACAGGTGGGACCCTTGGGTGGCCCAGGGGCTGAAAGGAAAAGGATAGAAGAGAGCTCTGTCAGGTTACCATCGGAAGGAAACAGTCTGGCTAGCTCAGGCAAGCTAGTTAGGTGGGCTGCTTGGTTTGACTGGCTGGAGAGCAGGGAGGCTTCCTGGTGGGAGGTTAGATGCACGGCTCATTAGGGGAAGACCTGCTCCATTGCTCCATCATGGTGGTTCCTGAAGAGCAGAGAAGGCCCATATTTGTTTTGTTTTGTTTTTTGTTTTGGAGACAGGGTTTCTCTGTATAGCCCTGGCTGTCCTGGCAATTATTGTAGAAAGGCAGAGAGAGGGAAAGAGTAGGGAAGGAGAAGCTGGCCATGGCCAAGTGGAGAGAAGGGGAAGGGAGGGAGAGCAGGAGGGTGAGAGGTGAGAGTAAGAGAGTAAGAGCAAGAGGGTAAGAGAGGGAGCAAGAGAGTGAGGAGGGGGCAACAGCTACTTTTATAGTGGGCTGGGGTTATCTGGCTGTTGCCAGGTAACTGTGGGGCAGAGCATACCTAGCTGTTGCCAGGTAACTGTGGGGGTGGAGCCTACATGACGGTTGGCCAGAGAATTTTGGAGTTGGAGCCTTGTGTCGGGAGCCTAGTGTCTGGGAGTATGGCAAACCAACCTTCTGACCGGTGCAGATTAATCTACTGAGTCTCTGGTATTTAAACCTAGCTCTACCAGAAAACAGGTTGCCTTTCACTGTCCCACATTCCTGTTTTTAGATTTAGTCAGAATAATAATTTAAAACCTATAAAATTGTAAACTATAATGTACTTGACAATACAACCTTTAGTATTTCTTCATGTTTTTTTTTTAGGCCGTTTAACTCTGTAAGGTCTGTCTTCAGGTCTTTGTCCCATATTGTATTGATTTCAGTGCAGGATGAGGAAAGATACAAATATGCTTTTATTCTGTTTTCCCAAGATTATCTGCTAACATATTTGTATTTTTACAGATGTTTGCTTTTGCTGCTGCTATGCAAAATCACCCAGCAATGGCTATGAGGGTTTAGTTCGCATCCCTGTTCGGTGCTAGCACACTGATCTGCATGTTTGTTTTTGTGATGGTACTATGCTATGTTGGTTACATTAGCTCTGGTTTTATACTTTGAAATAGGGTACTATGTTTCCTTAAACACTGTATTTTTCTGTGGAGCATTACTTTGAGAGTTTAAATCTTCTCTATTTGCTTGCTTCAGTTCATGAAACCATCAGACCACTCAGGGTTGTCTTTTTTCCATTTGATGACTTCTTAAAAATTATTTTTCCATTAATTTATTTATTCACTTTACATCCCAATTGAACCCCCCCCCAAACACATTTACTCCCAGATCCATCCTTATAAATTCTTCCCCCAATTAACCTTCCCTTTTTCTCAGAGAAAGGGAAGCCCCCTGCTGGTAGCACTCTACCTTAGCACGTCCATTTCCAGCAGGATTAGATATATCCTTTTCCACTGAGGCCCAGTCTGATAGTCCAGTGATGGGAAGGGGATCAAATGGCAGGCAACAGTGTAAGAGATAGTCCCCACTCCATTTATTTGGGGACCCACATGAAGACCAACCTGAACATCTGCTCCAAATTTGTAGAGTGCCTAGGACCAGCCCCTGTATGCTCTTTGGTTTGTGAGTACCTATGGATTGCTTCTGGAGGTTGTTGTGGTGTTATTGACCCCTCTACCTCACTCAATCCTTTGTCCCAGTCTTCCACAAGACTTCTGTGGGTCTCTACATCTATTTCCATCTGCTGCTAAATGAAGCCTCTCAGGACAGTTATGCTAGGTTCTTGTCTACAAGCATAGCAGAATATCACTAATAGTGTCAGTGGTTGAGTCTTTCCCATGGGATGGGTTTTAAGTTGGGGAAGGCATTGGTTCATAAAAGTACTTGGTATTGGGGTTGGAGAGATGACTTAGCTATTAAAAGCACTTATGGCTCTTGCAGATGACCCAGGTTTGTTTCCCAATGTCCATATGGTTACTCACAACCACTTGTAAGTCTAATCCCAGAGAATATAATATTTATTTCTGCTCTCTACAAATATTATATGCCCTTGGTGGCAGCCTAGCATCCTGAAAACTATGGATTTGGCCACTAGACTACATAAATCATATGTTGCAACACTTAGCTGTAATCCTAGCACTCAGGTATTTGAGTCAGGAAGATCCGAAGTTCAAGGTCATTCTTGACTATATAGTAGGTTTGAGGACATTTTGGGATGCATGAAGCCCTGTCCAAAACCAACCAAATGAACAAAAGTGGTAATATTGTTTTTATTTACATAGTAGAGTTCTTTTAATAGATGAATAGTTGTCAATTCAGTTTACTCTTTCTCAGTTCTGATTTTCAATACGCCAGTAGAATAATTAATGAGAAAGTAAAAACCTATCGCACACATTTATCTGTGCTTTCAAAACCATTCATCCAGCCTTGTTCTTATGCTTATACTACTAGGTAATGTTGGAGAAAATGGGACTTCCCAGTATGCTGACTACAGTCCTGTATTCCCCCCTGGCTCCTACCCTTTTGCATTCATGATTGTGTGACAGATTTTCCTCCTTTTAATCATAAAGCTGATTTGAAGAGCTCTGTTCTTGGAGGTTGTTACCAGGCTGAGGATTGCAGACATAGGTCTGCTTAGGTCATAGTCACATAGCATCAAGGGAGTGGGTTTGAGTGAGTGCGGACATTAGGGCTTGTAGAGAGTAAGTTCTGTAGTGTGCTTCCTGTTACTGAAAAAACAAAAACAAAAACAAAATTCTACATTAGGCCAGATAGATAAAATTGAAAATACAAAACAGTACTCTGTAGGATTAATATATTCAGATATTTAAAAAATATCAGCAACAATAAAATATGTTAGTTTGTTATGAGGCTTTTTTATTCTGTTTTTTGTTTGTTTGTTATTTGTTCCTTTGATTCTTGTTTTTTTTTTTTTTTTTTTTATCAAGAGGCAGTGTTCTTGAAATGGTTTGATTTCAGGAAATATCTGTGACGAGTATTTGACAAGAAGACAAAATTTCATTTATTTTGCCATTTAAACTGGACTTCTCCAGTGCAAATTTCATCTGCTTATCTTTGAGAAAGAAGCTCTGGCACTCTTTGTATAGGAAGCACATATAGGAAGTGGGGTGTGGTGGTGTAGGATAACAAATTTAAAAGGTAGGTAGGCAGTGAGGGACAAAGTTTTGTTAAGCCTCAGGTTACAACTTTTTCTCCCAGTCTCTAGGGAATAATCTCTCTCTTTCACCATGTCTTCGAATTTCATTTTAAATTTATTTTAATTTTAAAGCAAAATCTTACAAATCAGCTGGCCAGGAACATCCTGTCTTGTGTAGTCTGGCTCAAACTCAATAATGCCCTGTCCTAGTCTCTGAATGCTGTGACTGCAGCTATGTGCTGTTAAACCCGGATCCTACCCACCTTCTTAACCAATTTCAATTCCTCCCTCGTTCATTCTTTCTATTGGTCTCAGGAGTGGGTTTGCTTGTTGATTTGAATCATCCACAGTTTTTAAAAATATATTGTTCTCAATATAACTTGTGTTTGGATTTTGCCACTTCTACTCCAATTATATTCCTTTCTACTGATAAAACCAGGAATTTTTGCCCTAAACAATCTGTGTTCTAGGGACAGTCAGTCTTTGATCAGCTTTTTATTCACTTACCAGAATGTTTCCTTCCTACCTGGTAAAACTGACAATACTAATTTCTGGTTATAAATAAAACCAATTGTAGGGCATATGCCCCTGTAAAGCTGTGGCCATATTTGTACATTGTGCACAGAGGATGTAGCTGCACAGTGGATTTTGTACAAAGCCCAGGTCATGCTGTGTGGTGCAGCTATAGGAGTCTAGAGCTAATTTGGGAGATGTTAGGAGAAAGGAACAAAGCTGTGAATGTCTAGTGTTGCTGAAGAAAATGAGTATTTTCCTCATTTGGTAAGAGGATGTTCACTTCTCTTTTAATGCAAGTAACAGAGATAGAATTGCCTCCAGCAACCTTCCTTTCTCTCACACCTTTGGCATTCAAGCATCCTGTGCTAACATAAACGATGACAACCCTGTTACTGAGCATCAGCAAAGTGAAAACAGACCTTCAGGATGCCACAGCTTACATGCATGCATTCTCTGCTTCTAATCTGTTTCTGCAGTGTCTTAAAGCTGTTAAAGATGCTCACTCTTTATGCTGTGCACAGCTGGTGTTTGCCCTGAAAATGTTAGTCCTCTGTTTGACTTGTCAAAAGTCGACAAAGGACCCAAGAATGCCTTAGAATGCTTTCCTACATAGCAGGGGCCAGTGTGTTGTCCGAGGTTGGGCTGCAATATGGTGAAGTCTGCTCACTTTAATTATTCAGACCCACTTATACTTTTCATTCCAAGCTGGATAGGTTTATATTTCCATCTTTTATCCAATTCTAAAATGAGGTTCTTCATATAAGTTATACTGTCCATAGGCTACAATGAGGAAGAATACTTTCTAGAGCCCATTAAGGAATTTCTACACCCCAAAGCCAGGAATTTCTCCTTGTTACTGAGTAAACTCTCCTCTTTGTCTCTTGATGTAGAGTAGCTTGTCCCTAGAGTTCTTATCTGGAACATATGAAGTAAGTTTTAATTTAGCAGGAACAATATTACTTAGAGCAGGTCTCTTAGTACAGCAGTAATTTCATGGTCACAATCTGTTAACTGTTAAAACATAAAGAAAAAAATCAGAAATTGATTAGCCAATTTCAACCGCAGCAGGGTTGCTTCTGCCTTCGCTGCTGTTCTCTGTGTTCACAGCATTAGCTGCTATATGTCCACCAGCTTATTTATTTATTTTTACCCTAAAGCACTAGTTCTGATCTCAGTGATTGAAGGACTTGGTTGCTATGTTAAAGTGAGAAATAGCAAAGTCCACATCTGGTCGGTCATGTGGCAAATAACCCAATGTTACCCACCAGCCCTTGCCTGTGGCCATGTCACTAGAGCTATCCAGAAACATTTTTTCCCTCTCATTGACTTCTTAAAAAAATTCCTATGAAAGTGGGATTGAGACCCAGCAGGTTTGGAAGGATGCCAGCATCCTGTTGAGTGAGAAGAAAAGGCTGAGAATAGGAAGTATATTGACCCAATTCATTGTATGGCATGCAATAGAGGTGCCAGGACAAGTGGCTGAGGCAATGCTCTGTGAAAGCTTTTTACAACAAAAGATGTAGGACAATGAGATACAACTGGAGCTGGGGGTGAAGGTCTGATGAAGCCTCTTTCAGCTACTTTGGTAGAACATACTTTATGGTAGGATACCCCTCCATTTTTTCTGACTGCTAAGCTAAAAAAAAAAAAAAAAAGCAGCATTCTGTGTTAATTTTTTGGATCCTTTAATTGCTAATGTCTATTGAAATCATGGGACTTCCTGCTGTTTGCTTAGAATGAAACAACTGCAGGAAACACAATTAATTGATTCATTGTTTGTTTGTAAACATAAAAATTAAATGAAATTCTTGGAATATGTTCTTACTCATGCAACATATGCACAGATTCCTTGAAATAATCCTACATAGAAGACTTAAGATGTTTTCACCTCTCCTTTGCAGATACAGTGAGGTTTGTAAGTTACAATATTTTGTACTAGTTACTTTTTTTGTTTCTGTGATAAAATATTATGGCCAAAGGCAGCTTATGGAAGAAAGAGTTTACTTTTGTCACAGTTCTACAGGGAGAGTCTGGGGCATATGTTGGGGGTTGGGAATAGAAGTTATTACAGGATGATATGATATTCTTGTCCAGTTTTTCTTCCTGGACAAATCACTGGGAACATTACCACAAGGGGAAAGAGGACTCCTGTATCACTCCAAATACTGGGAAAGATCTTCATGGGGGCTACTGCCATAGGGGCAATACTGCTTTGGACGCAACAGGTCCAATGTAACTATCTGTACAACCTAAATAATGACAATTTCACATTGATCCAGCAGGATATAGTTACCCTACAGAACCAGATAGAATCCGTGTCAACCATATTCTTACTTAATCATAGAGGGCTAGACATAATCAGGCTTGGGAACAGGTAACATACAAGTGTTCCTCGGAGAACATTGTTTCTATGCAAAACAATCAAGGATCCTGAGAGGAGAAAGTTAGGCACTTGTTAGGACAAATCAAGCCTAGAGACAAGACCAAAGGATCTTACTGGATTGAGACCCAGGCCTTCTCAAACCCATGGCTACCTTCCCTTCTGCTGCAAGGACCTTCAGTTATTATCCTGACTAATATTTGGTTCACACCTTATGAATATTCTAGCTCATGTCACCAGAAACAGGACAGAGCAGTTCAACTTTAGATCCGCTGTCAATATCAGAAGATTCCATTAGAAAGGTCATACGGGATTATGTCAAAGAAGAGGAGGAAGTATGGTAGAAATCCCCAAAATGCTACATGTTAAAAACAATGGAAATTCCCTAGAAGTGATCTGTCCCATTTCTCATAACAGAAATTTAACCCTGCCCAGCCATTACCATTTGCTGCCATGTACATGATTTTGTATGTATAGTTCTGTTTGATAATGGTTGATCTTCCACATATAAAAGGCTGGTGATCCTGAGATATAATACATTGTTCTCACCCCAGCTGAAAGTGGCTAAGTAACTCAGTTTCCCAGAAATTCCCACAACAACCAGTTATTATATTTTTACTAATTTATGTTTTGCGTGGCATATTTGAGGTAGAAAGGCTTGAAGGATGGATCTTTGTTAAAAATACTCAGTCTGAATTTTGACCATCCTGTGGCTAGACTAGTTAGTACTAGTTTTGTGACCTCAAGCAAGTAAATAAAACAGTGTTGGATTGTCTACTTAGAAACTGGAAGGAGGGGCTAAAAAAAGTGGCTCAGTTTGTTAAGAGGCTTTGGCCTCTCAAAGGCTCTGAACAGCCTTTAACTGTTCCTTAGGTAAGTATATACACAAGGCATATATGCACACACACCTAGGCACGTGTGCAAGCTTGCAAATAAATCTGAAGGAAAATGGATGTAAACATTCATAGCTACCCTTTTGTGTTGCAATGCCAATTTCACAAGAAAAAGTTTGGAGAAATACTTGTAACCTGTACAATTCTGGAGACATTTATCTAGGTTAATCATCTAGTTGGTAGCCATTCAGGCCCTGTACAAATTGACTTGGCTGAAGAGTATAGGAAAACCCCTACGAAAGGATGCAGAAGCAGCCTCCTGGTGTTTTCCCAAGGCTGTCTTAGGTAACATTACCCAGATTTGATTTTTTTTACTTTTCTATTGTTAGTCTATTTTTAGAGAATCCTTTTCTCCAGTCAAAGACTCACATTATCAAAGCTCCAAGGACACATTTACAAATCAGAATGTCAATTCATTACTTTACAGAAAGAAGAAACAACTGCTGTGCCAGCTGAAATACACATGGAACCATGCTTTTCTGTTTTCTCACTTCCCTCATACAAAATTACACAGGGACCAAGCTACTGCTAGCTGGCACTTAAAATTCACAGTGGAGTGGCTACTGCAACACCAGAAATGGACTATTCTGGCTGCTTCTTCCTGGGTGTGTTCTTGAGTATATTTACAAACTTTGCTTCAGCCATTCCATTTTTTCTGATATGGACAATATGCCTTTTCTTCTGAGGGGAGTTGAACAAGCAAGCTAATGAAAAGCATAAGACACCTCTTTTTTCTCCAGTTGGACTTGAGAAAGAGAACTACACTGAGGAGCCAAAGGCACGCTGTTCTTGTTCTTATCCTTTCAAGGAAAATCACTTAGAGGTGAGGTCAGCAGGGGTCATGGAGATGCTAGAAGCAGGAAGACAGGATAGTGCTTGGTATGCAAGAATTCTGCCAGTGGCCTGCCCAGGAGCCTGAGGGCCAGAAGGGAGCTTTGCATGCATATTTCTTATCTAAAATGGACTACATTACAGCTTCCCAGGGGAATAAAGTCCTTAGACTGTCATGCTGCATCATCAATGCATTGAATTATCAAGAGCTGTGGTCTTGAGACTGTTGGTGAAAAATATTTATGATTCAGGCTTATTATAGAAAAAGAATGATGGTCTTTGTAAAGTCTGCATATAGCCAATGGGACTTGTAGAGGAACATATAAGACAGACATGGGCCCTTTCCTACAGAAAGTTAGAGAGCTAATATTCAGCTAACTGTACATGAGCAGAGAGGCTCTGGATTAGTTGGTTGGATTTTGCAAACTAAAAATTGTACTCATGTCTATTTTATGATGCTTTTTAATCTTTGTCTAAGATGGCAACATTTACCTCATTTCCTAATTCTTAGGAGAAAGATTCCCATTGAATATGCATTCCTGTCTAGGAAAGATAGTCAAATATGTCTGCTGTCTAGCATTCTAATACCATTGTTAAAGGTCTGATGTGGATGGGGTAGTGAAGCCCAGTAACCAAATATAAAGAACTACAGAAAATAAGGAATATGGAAAGCTGAGAGAGTAGGAGAAAGTCTTTTGGGAACTTCATACCAAATAGTTACCCAAAACAATAAATGGTTCATCCTGAAAACATATATACAAGTAACACACAAATTGTATAGGTAGCACTTATTATTTGGGGATACATATGTGTATGTGTGTATATATAAAAATTGTGAGATGATTATGGAAAGGAAAGCAAGGGGAAGAAAATTACACACACACACACACACACACAGAGAGAGAAATTAAAATGTCAATTTTTAAAAGGTAAAAGCAGGATAAATAGGGTTGTTCTAATTTCAAAATGTACTAAGAGGGAATGGTAACATTGAAAAAAAAGCCTAAGCCTATGGGAGGCCAGGGGTAGACCAACCAGTGCTGAAGGAAGCTATACTTCCCCGTTCCCTGATGTTAATGTGAATATGTAGATGTGGAAACACATTTTAACATGTGTTTGCAAGTGTCCATGTGGATGCGTGCATGTTGAGGCCATAGTTTAACATCTCTTATTATTTGTGTGTGTGTGTGTATGTGAGCTGGGTCTCAAAACTCTTCCACTGACTAGACTGGCTAGCCAGCATACTCCAGAGACCTTTCTATTTCCTCCTTCCAGTTTTAGGATTACAGGTGTGTGCTGCCTTACTTGGCTTTTAAGTGAGGTAGGAACTGAGAATCTGAACTCAGCTTCTCATGATTGAGAGGTAAAGGTTTTACCAACTGTACCATCTTGATAATTCCAATTGACTTTACTGAATATATAGGAGTTTGTAGTGCAGAGAAGAGGGAAATAATTCAACATAAGAAATGTGGTTGTTTGACACATTGCAAACATTTTGGAAGCATCTATTGGAGTGAATTAACTCTCCATTAATAAATATAAAATGTGCTATCTCCTGTGGAAACCATTTGTTTACCTACCCTATCCCTACATGAGGATCCATCCATATTCTCCCACTCAAACAAGAAGCTAAAGAAATATGGACAAAGGGAAGAAGGCTGACTTGAGTTTTTGAGGTTGCCTTTGGTCAAGAAACTATTAAGGCTTGAGCTGCTGGAAGATGGTACTATAAATAAATATTTTCCCAAGGAAAGCCTTGGGTGTCTTAGCCAATCAGACTCAAGCATATTCAATGAATAATTTACTTTTGAGATTATAATGAAGTAATTGTTCACAATAATTGTTTTCATATGTAGCATTTTACCTCTATTTAACATTCTAATTGTTTGATGGGGTTACTCAATCAAGATATACAAAATTAGAAGATAATGAAGACTGTGAAAAATCAAGTTTGAAGGGGCCAGGGTTGTTGTCTTTTTCTTTTGTGATGGTATATTTTCAGGTGGCTTTTATTTTATTAGTACTATACTCAATATTTCATCCTCTGTATCTCTAAAAAACCAAGAACGTATACAAAAATTTAAGGAATGAAGGGTTAGGTGACACTCAGTTGGTAAAGTTTTGTGGCACAAGCACATGGACCTCTGTTTGGATCTGCTAGCACTCATAAACCTCAGGCATGGAGGCTTCAGTCCAGGACTTAGAAGGAGGAAAGAGGGGGAATTTTCCTGTTGACTAGCCCACCCATCTAGCCAAATTTATCCCATTTTCAAAAAATAAGGTGGAAGGCATGACTGAGAAAGGCGTAGAACATGACCCGAGTCTTTCACAACAAATTGACGAGTAGACATAAAATGTTTCAGAAGTTAGGATAGATTGAACAGTCCATTTGGAGATGCTCAGGGAAGGACGTGATGCCAAAGGATCTAAAGAGCAGGCAGAGGTACAGTGCTGGATGATGACTTTTGGCAGCTCCTTGCCCTCTTCGAGGATCTGATCTTTTCAAGTTTTGTGTTTAAAAGCTAGCAAGAACATCCTAGGAAGGAGATAAAAGTGTGACATAAATCTGTGATTTACTCAAACATTAGATGCTGCAGACAGCTAAGAAGTACCTGGGCAAAATTCTAAAATAAAATTTTAAAAGAAGAAAGGTGTATTTAATGTTTATTTAGAACATGAAAGTGGTCCAAGGTTGAGATCAACCTGAAGTTACCACTTTTGACACTTACAATTATATAAGCAAGAACTTGCTTCCTAATTTGTGTTCTGTCAAGTAGACCAAGAAGATCACAAAGTCTGTGCTCACTGATTTTTCCATTGCTGTGTCCAAAGGCATCTGACAGAAACAACTGGAGGTAGGCAAGGTTTATTTTGGCTCAGAATATCAGAGGAATTTCAACCCATCATGGTGAGGAAAATATGGTGAAGTTCATGGTGGCAGAGGCATCTTACATCTTACCAGACTTGGAAGAAGAGATAGTCAGAACCAGGAACCAGGATCTTAGGTTCACAAGGTCAATCCTAGGAATGTCGGCTGCAATCCATCTTCTAAAGACTCCATGGCCTTCAGAATAGCTCTGTATTGGAGACTGGGTTTTCAAAACATGATCTTGTTGAGGACATTTCACATTCAAACCACAGAACGAAGCATTGATTTTTGTATCTCTGCATGCAAGTCAGCTCCTGCAGTAAGCACTTAGCCCAAACTGTGACTCACTTTTCTTCTATTTTCCTGCACCCAGTGACATTATGAAAACCATATCCCAGATGGACTTTATGTAGCACCATAACAGATGCTAAAGGCGAGGATCCTTGCAAGTAGATGCCAGGTAGGTTATATCCAAGTAATGCAGACACTGCTTGATGACTATAAGCAGGAGAGTCAACAAGAATCACCACTCCCTGCCCTTATTGGCCAAAGCTACTTCCAGATAACCATGGAAAAAGGGGCTATTCACAGTCACATGCAAATATGAGAAGTTTGGTAGTTTCTTTTTGTTATATAATTCATTTTCATAAGGATAATTTTGCTTATTTAAAGCTAATTCAACTAAAATTATAGCTATATTATGATAGTCTGTGCCTCATCTTTCTATGTTATTTCTATCAGGATTTTCAAAAGTTCTATGAATTTGGAAGTATTGAACCAAAAATGTTGCAGGAATGTGTTTGTTAGTCTATCTACCTCAGGATTTAAATACCTTATTGACTGTATTTTCCAAATGGGTTTTTAAAGTTCTTTTGGCAAAATATTTGCTGTGGCTAGTGTCAAATGTACTTACTTGGGATATATAACTGGAAGCAAAAAAATTAAAAGATTGTTAAACTGTTATCTTAATATTATACAAAAATAAAAGAATTGAAAACACACAAAATGTAATTACACAAAAGACTAAATATATTTTGCAAAAGGGAAAATAAAGTATAAAATGCTTCCTATTAGAAGTATAAAATACCTCCCAGCAGGAGAGAATAAGATTTGTTTACTAAGTTAAGGAGAGTGTTTGTTGGAAGCACAATGACCTTTGTTATAAAAGGAAAACTCACACACAAAAGCAGTTCTCATTTGCTTTGAATTTCACATATTAATCTGTCATGTCACATTGGCAGTTGTAGTCTGCTACAGATGAAACACCAAGTTCCTTTTTGGATTGGGGAATTAAGAGGAAAGTAATTTATAACACTGGTCCCAGTGTGATACTTTACCAAAACCTCTCTATAGGATTAGGCACTATGAATTCATGGCAAAGAAAGTGTCACACACTTCAGCATGCCCTTGTGTGCACACACATAGCTTAAAATTTGATGAAGAACTTAATTCACATCCTGGGCAAAATGGGTACCCAGGTTGTCATCTAACTTCTACTTTTTTGTCTTTCAAATGGCACAACTTCAGAACTCTCTGGGAAACAGTTTGAGAATGACATCATTTGGTCAAACCAAACTGATTTTCTTGGTCAGCATTTCAGCTGCCAGAACAAAGCATCTATCTCCAGGTGCCTTCTCTTCTGAAGCAGGTTTTCTTTCACTCTGGTTCTGCAAAATGTAAAGGCACCCTGAATTAAAATATTCCTGACATGTCTGTATAGTATTGGCAACGATGATATATGAAGTTACTTAATGTGTTTTCTGTCTCTGTCCTCTATTGCGGTTACCCTTTCAGAATCTGAAAGAAGTCTTTCTCTGACTTTTAGAATATCCTTTGTTATTTGTTGGACATTGATCATCCTTCCTGCCTCTTAAAGCAGAAATTTCAATACTACTGTGGATTGTACATTGTGTGTTTGCACAAAGCCAAATGACAATGTCAAAAAATATCATTTTTAGTTGTGAGAAGTATGTGCATGTGCATGTGCTGTGTGTGTGTATGTATGTGTATGTATGTGTGTGTATGTGTGTTTAAGTGGATTTTGTTCTCTTTTGTATATCCTTGCTAATAATAACAGAACACGGCTATTTTGTCAAAGATAAAACACTTCAAACGTTTTCAAAACAGGTATTTGAGATAGTCTCATTAAGGTGCTATAAGCTTTGTTCAAAATCAAGTTTTGAAGTAATTAGCAATGCCCTTTCAAAATGAGAAACAAAGTCTGTACTCTTTCATATGATTCCTTGCCTTCTAAAGTGGTTTTAGAAATACATCATTGTCCTTTATGATTATGATATCTCATAACTGTAATTTATACATACAAATCCCACAAGCATATTCCAGTAACAGGTGACATTTATTGAAAATCCACATGCTGTCTTGGGTTGTGTCTTTCTGCTTGAAGGCAAGAAAATGGATTCAATAAACTGTAAAGACTGTTCTACTTAAGAGTTTTCAAGATTAGGACCTAGTAGAGACCCGTTGCTTAATATTTGTTCATTTCATTTTATTATTAGTTTATATTTTTCTTTTGTGACTGGTGATTTTTTGCTCATTCAAATTACTTTTATTTTTGCATTTTTAAAAGTATCACTCTTTACATCATTTTCTCTCTCTCTTCTTCCTCCAGCAGCTCCCATCTTCTCCCTGTCTTTCTCTCAAATTCATGATTTAATTATTATTCTCTGTCTCTCTCTGTGTATGTCTCTCTGTTTCTCTATGTCTCTGTCTCTGTCTGTCTGTCTGTCTCTCTCTCTCTCACACACACACACATAAGACACATGCACATGAAACCTACTGAGTTCATTTAGTGTTACTTGTATGTATATGATTTCAGGACTGAACACTTATAGTAATTAGGGGACACCTATTTCAGCCATTGTTTGATGCCCGTAGTTCTTTGCGGTAGTGTCCTATGAGAATTCCATCTTTCAATTCACTATGTCCATTTGTATTGTCATTATTCATATTTGGTTACAGCAACCATATTGCTGAGATACTTGTTTAATTTGCACATATACATATTGCAGGCAACAAAAATCTTGCAAGTCATAGTAATAACATAAGGGTTCCCTTACAAAAGAATGTAGTCAGTATTGACTTTAGGTAGTTGTAAAGTTCTCTGTTCTCCAAGTCTACTTTGGAGGGCATTCCTAAGCCCAGAGCTCCTGAGGAGATAGGCCATTTATTTTCACTACCAGACTATCTCCCCATTTAGTGCATTTGAGGATGCTCAGTGGCCACTTCACCATTCACTTGCCATCTGTGTTCAGCCTTATGTTCTGCAGTCAAGTTTTGAGTCCAAGGACACTTCCAAATTAACTTCCAGAGGCAACAGCTCACCTGGACTAAAACACTTGTACCTGGAGTGATCTTAAGAATTTAGACCTAACATAGGATTCAGAAACGGGTCATCACAGCCACAGACTGACAATGAGTTGGAATGAAGACCCTATTGCTGTGGTAAGTAGCCCATGGAAATCCATGATACACCATGTGGAACATTAGACAAAAACGTATGCATAATAAACTGGAGTTAAAATCCTTTCAAAGGAAATGCACCAGCAGTATAGAATATCTTAGGTTCTTTAAATTTTCAGGAATAATCTCAAGGAAGGTAGAATTTTGACACCATACCTGAGAACAATGGATGCACAGGATAAAGAATATTTGTAGCTTTTGTGTCCTGTCTTAGTCAGGGTTTCTATTCCTGCACAAACATCATTACCAAGAAGCAAGTTGAGAAGGAAAGGGTTTATTTGGCTTACACTTCCATGCTGCTGTTCATCACAAAAAAAGTCAGGACTGGAACTCAAGCAGGTCAGGAAGCAGGAGCTGATGCAGAGGCCATGGAGGGATGTTCTTTATTGGCTTGCCTCCCCTGGCTTGCTCAGCCTGCTCTCTTATAGAACCTAAAACTACCAGCCCAGAGATGGTCTCACCCACAAGGGGCCTTTCCCCTTTGATCACTAATCGAGAAAATGCCTTACAGTTGGATCTCATGGAGGCATTTCCTCAACTGAAGCTCCTTTCTCTGTGATAACTCCAGCTGTGTCAAGTTGACACAAAACTAGCCAGTACATGTCCAGAGGGCTTAATGAGAAATTATCTAAAATAATTATCTAAAATAATTCAACATCATGTAGTCCGAGTAGAAAGTACCAAGATCCAGGCTATTAACTTCACTTAGAGAGGAACACAATTCCAAAGAAAGCTGCATACTCATCCCTGAAATGTTTGTGATGGCCCAGTGAGCTGGACTTTGAACAGAGACATTTGGATTGATGTCCTTGAAATCATTGCATTCTTAGAAAGTGTGACTCATAGATGAATTCACATAAGAAATATTCAAGAGAATCTAGAGGAACAGAAAGACATTAACTTGTAGGTACATAAAGAAATGAAGAAGCTCCCTAAAATGATAAGTATTCAAATAAATTATTTTACTTCAACTTTTTCTCTCTACATTACTCCTGAGATAAAATATTATTACTAATCTTAATTAATAATATTTTTGTAAATTTGTGTTTTAAGTCTCACAAGATTTCTATGTCATTTTTTAGACTAATGAATTTAAAGAATTATTGCTTATTATTTGAGGCACAGAATGTCTAGAAATACTTTCCTTGACTTGTGCAGAGCTGCGCTTAACTAATTTCTAGGAGCTCCTTCATTCTGAAGGTTATCAAACAAAACATTAAAACTGAAAATAGTGAAACTGAAAATGAGGAAACAAATGCTACATGTAGAAGACAAAGTTATAATGAAGCAAATAAATATCTTCTCAGTGATTGCTTGAAGTGTGAATGGAATAAACGCTCCAATCAAAAGGCATAGGTTGGAAGAACTGATAAAGCACCTAACAGCCATTTTGTACAGACTTGAAACTGATTTTATAATCAAAGGCAGGAATGGGTTAAAAGTGAAAGAATTCAAAAGTTGTTACCTGCAAATAGTAATCAAAGAAGGACAGCTATGCTAACGAAGTTTTTTTAAAAAAATGAAAGAGGGCAGCTTTACAATAACAGTTGGAGAATTCTATACCCTACTTACAATAATGGCTAGGATAGTTGTGGAGAGGAAAGGTATAGAATAAAGCATTTGATTAACACAAGAGAAGAGTTCACATAAAATAGAGAGATGAACCAATTTTACCAACAGCACTGAGTCTTCTCTAAGCACGTAGGACATTTTCCAGAATAGACAGAATATTAAGTTCCTAATTGAACCTCAATAAACTTTAAGAAGGTAGGAAGACTCTTCAAAAATCCTTTCTAGCTACAGTGTAATGAATGACCTTAGAAATTACATAAACATAAATGAAAGATAGAAAACAAACAAACAAAACTGGTAATTGAACAAATCACTTGAATTGTCAAAAAAAAGATCAAAGAGAAAATTACAATAGAAAATGGATAGGTGAGCCATAATAGAACATATGAGACAGAATGAGAGCAGGGATAAAGGAAAAATGTAAAGGTATAAATGCTTATATTTAAAAGCAATAAACCTATCCTTAGGAGGGTTGCAGGTGTTAGTGCTGTGTCACATGTGCATCTGTAGGTGTCAGAAAAGAGAGAGGCTATGTCTACACTCACTGTTCTGACCTTTGAACCTGTATGATTAGTAACCTAACAGTCCCTGAAAAACAGAGAGTCTCAGATGACTACTAGTCCAGTGAACAAGGAACAAGCCTCAGATAACCATCAGTCCAGTACCACATAGGCCCAGACAATCCTCAGAACCAGGAGCAAGCCAAAGACTAGAAGAAACTTGCTTAGGACTGAAGGCCCTGAGAAGGAGAGAGCCTGAGATAGAAGACACTCATGTGGGACTACTCTAGTGGGCCATGTGAGAAGCAAGACAGAGATGCCCACCAGATCGGTGTCAGGAGGGAGTTAATCTGAGATGGCTACCAGTTAGGTGTCACACAGGCTTTGGAGGGGCAGGGCATGCACAAAATTACCCCTGCCTTGTGCCACAATGCAAGTTGGTCATAACATCTCTGAGTCCACTCCTGAGATGACCCCAGACACTCAGAGACCCTGGGTGCCACTAAAAGGAGCAAGTAAGTGGTAGGGAAGTAAAAGAGGAAGAGAAACAGAAGGGTATAAGCACAATGAAGAGAGGTAGAACTAGAAACTTGAGGGTAGTGAAGAACAGTCTAAGTATCTTGAGATGCCACCTACCTTGGACCATGGTGAGGTCCTGGCCTGTGCTGCCAGTGGGGGCTATGTCTGTTAACAGCAGGGGTCTGTTACCACCAATGGCCAGGCAGACATCCCTGGTGATGTCTGGGGACATGTTTATGTCTGGTGGCTGTGCATAATTGGCCCCACCCCTCATTTTGGCATCATGGGAGAGCTGGCCATGAGGGCATGAGAGGAGAAGATCTGACCCCACCAACTGCAGTACTCAGGAGAGCATTTTGCACGTGAGCCTGTCTCAGGAGTAGGAACATGGGAAATATTGCCCAATCACTCAAGTCCTGTGTGGTGATGTGACTGTGTGGTGGCTTGGAAAAGGGAGAGATACCCTCTTCCTCCATTTCCGTCTCAACCCCTGTGGCATATAGGAGACCTGGCACTGAGGTAATGAGACCAGGAAAGATGGTCCTGCCTCTCACAAACTACAGCACTCAGGAAAGCAGCTGCATCTAACCTCAGTACTACTGACCCTGGTGTCAGGGATGCTGGCAAGACAGCTCTAAAGGTGAGCAGAAGCATGAGAGAACTGGCCTTGTCATTTGTCTACCATATGGTGACATGGGCAAGGTGAGATAAACCTCTACCTTCAACCCCATCTTGCCCCTTACCACAATAGGTTGGAGACCCAGGCCTGGGTCAGGAGAGCAGGAGAGCATGTCCTGAACCTCACCTGGGCAACACAGTATCTCTTGCCCTGGATGTAGGATTCTCTGTGAGCTTTCCCCGGGGTCAATCACGTTGGAGAGCCAGCTCTGCTTCTTGTATGCTATGTGGTAGCATAGCTGAAGGAGAGCTCTCCTCCACTCCCTTTTTCCCTCACTACTGGCTATAGGTGGTGAAGTTGTCCTGACTGGATCACAAGAGCAGGAGAATTGTGTCTGCCCCTTCCTGAGGAGCACAATCAAGATGACTGTGGATGAAGGGGTTTCAGGTGAGCAGAACCCTAGAGAAAAAGTGTGGGAAAGCTGTCCCTACTTCTTGTCTGCTGGGTGGTGGCACAGAAGATGGTAAGATGTCTTCCTCCCCTCCCTTGTACCTCTATATCTATGGCAGTCAAAAGAGCTGACTCTGGGGGTCTTTAGAGTGAGTGCATTGTCCATGTCCCTCACTGGCTGCAACACTTGAGAGAGTAAGCACTGCACCTCACATGTGCAGCAGGGTATGGTTTGCCCTGGTAGCAGGGGTTGCTGGTGTGCTGGTCTTGAGGGTCTGAAAGCAGGAGAACCCATAGACTGTACAGCTCAGATAACTCTCAGGCTCAGACCCAGGGCTTTAAGTTGACTGATGCCCATCTCTACCCAACTGCTGGACTACTGGAGTGATTGAAGGGGCCGGTCAAGTCCTATAGATACAAAACTAACTGCAGGATCTCATGACACATGGCAATAACAAGATATCAGAGAGGTGTCCTAGTGAGGTTCCAATAGAAATAGATGGTAGGGGCAGAGACATTATACCAGACCAAGGACTCATTGCAATGAATATTTGCAAACAAAAAAATGTGGACCAAAGGGTATACTGTGACACACTACAGCTTTCACAATGAGATTTTTTTCCCTCTGTTGCAGGGAAGGTAGCCAGGGTAGAGGGTGGGTACAATGGGAGGGGGAGATAAGTGATTAGGATTGGAGTGCGTGATATGAAATTCACAATGAACCAATAAAAAGTTGGGGGAAATAAGCAACAAAAAGCACATTGAGATGCATCTGAAATTATATACCTTTGGATGCTGAAGCAGGAGAATTCCAAGGTCAAGGCCAATCTGGACTATAAAGTATGAGCTTGCATAAATGAGTAATCAAAAAAGGTCTTGGATTGATAATCTATTCTTAAAATATAAGGAGTAAGAAAAAGAACAAACTAAATACAAAGACAGAAGGAAAGATAACTCTTATAGCATTGATGAATTAAATAAAAATAGAAAATTATGGATAAAAGACTGATTCCCAAATTTGGTTTTCTAAATAATATTAAAAATGTGGATGAAACATAAAAGATTATTTTATAAAAGTACATTATATACATGTATATAAATAATTTACAAAATATTGTTACCAGACTCTAGCTGCCCAATCATTCCTGCTCAGACATTTGACTTTAATAAGGCAAAAAGAAGACCTACATTAACATTGAAAACAGAAAAAGAGGGCTGGTGAGATGGCTCAGTGGGTAAGAGCACCCGACTGCTCTTCCGAAGGTCCAGAGTTCAAATCCCAGCAACCACATGGTGGCTCACAACCATCCGCAACAAGATCTGACTCCCTCTTCTGGAGTGTCTGAAGACAGCTACAGTGTACTTACATATATTAATAAAATAAATCTTAAAAAAAAAAACAGAAAAAGATGAAATGTACTTAGTATGTCTACACTTGGGAGAAGAGTAAAGAAATCTAATGACCCCTTAAGTTTATCTCTGAAATCTTACTGGGGGTAAGGTTTAAACAGAAGGCAAGAGACCAAAGCTGGTCCAGCTTTGATTATGCCTATCAGTGACCACCATTATCTTGGCTCTGAATTCCAATGAAGTAAGTGTTCAGAAATGTGGAAAATCTCTTTCTGAAAGGGTATATTCCTCTTTGACTAGCCTAGGCTGCTGCTGCTTCTTCTTCTTCTTCTTCTTCTTCTTCTTCTTCTTCTTCTTCTTCTTCTTCTTCTTCTTCTTCTTCTTCTACTTCTTTTTCTTTTCTCCATTTCCCAACCCAAGATTCTTGGGGGAAGGTACTAATTTTTTGGCATCTATTGTTTCAATAGTTTGGTAGTTGAAGGCAGGGAGACAGACATTTCTCTGGTATTTCTTTATATTCATCAGGCAAGCCAGTTACAATTCTTCTACTCGACATCATTAAAATAGCCACAGGAATCCCTGTAATTTGCTCAAGGTAAATAAAAACACATGGTAATGATAAAAATATAATTAAATAAAAATGATAAAACTTCTAAGTCTTCTTGGAGAAAAGCCTGACACCTTCCTTTATTTTGCAGATAAGAAAATTGAAGCTTTGTAAAATAATTTACCACAGTCCTCAACTTCTGATATAGCAGAAGCAAGAACAGTATTCAAAATTTCTCTTCCTGGAATAGAGTTTATTCATATATCCCATATTTTAATGAGATCAGTATGTTCCTTAAACTATCTCACTAACTCTATGATGTGTATTTCCCAAAGTAGAGTTTTAGAAATGTTTTTTTTTTTTTGCCCTTCCAGTCAGCGTCAGCATGGAGTCACCTTGGGCACAGAGTCAGTGGACATGCCCACGGTCACTAGAGGACTCTCCACACGATCTTAGGACCACTGGTAAGTAGAACACAACTTCTGTTCCAATCCAATCTCTTGGGACCTGAGACAGTATTAAGGAAGCAGAAAACTGGCCTGACTAGGGGCACAAGTCCCTTCCAGTTGGCTCCAACGTCGGGTCACTTTCAGCACGGAATCTGCGGACACCTCCACTCTCCACATAATTTTAGGCACACTGACCAGACAGCTCCATGCTCCTCAAAGGGGACTCTAATTGCAGGCACTGTAACAAGCCCAGGATCTTAGGACAAGAGGATCCCAAGATAACAGGAGCTGGGTCACAACAGTATTTCAGTGTCTCAGAGGAACTTGACTGCCAAGAACTCTGACACATCCAGAATTTCAGGTTCAGAAGAGCCCACAATCAAAGGATCACTGAGAGAGTTGGACTTTGAGGAGTGCTGAATCATCTGGGATTATAGGAAGACAGGCTCCAATCAGATATATTGAAGACAGCAAGTACTTGAGATAATCAGATAGCAGGAGGCAAACATAAGAACAGAAACAACAGAAACCAAGGTTACTTGGCATCGTCAGAACCAAATTCTCCCACCATAGCAAGTCCTGGATACAGCATCATACCAGAAAAGCAAGACATGGATCTAAAGTCACTTCTTATGATGATGATGATGATGGAGGACTTTAAGAAGGAAATACAGTAAAACACAGGTGAACAGCTAGAAGCCTTTAAAGTGGAAACACAAAAATGCCTTTGAGAGTTACAGGAAAACAATACCAAACAGCTTATGGAATTGAACAAAACCATTCAGGATTTGAAAATGGAAGTAGAAACAATAAAGAAAACCCAAAGTGAGACAACTCTGGACTTAAAAACCCTAAGAAGAAAATCAGGAACCATAGATATGAGCATCAGCAACAGAATACAATAGATGGAAGAGAGAATCTCAGGTGCAGAAGATTCCATAGGAAACATGGACAGATTAAAAAAAAATGCAAAATGCAAAAGATCCTAACTCAAAACATCCAAGAAATCCAGGACACAATGAGAAGACCAAACCTAAGGAAAATAGGAGTAGATGAGAATGAAGATTTTCAACTTAAAGGGTCAGCAAATATCTTCAACAAAATTATAGAAGAAAACTTTCCACACCTAAAGAAAGAGATGCCCATGAACATACAAGAAGTCTACAGAACTCCAAATAGACTGGACCAGAAAAGAAATTCCTCCCGACACATAATAATCAGAACAACAAATGCACTAGATAAAGACAAAATATTAAAGCAGTAAGGGGAAAAGGTCAAGTAACATATAAAGGTAGGCCTATTAGAATTACTCCATACTTCTCACCAGAGATTATGAAAGCCGGAAGATCCTAGACAGATGTTAAACAGACACTAAGAGAACACAAATGCCTGCCCAGGCTATTATACCCAGGCAAACTTTCAATTACCATAGATGGAGAAAACAAAGTATTCCATGACAAAACCAAATTCACACAATATCTTTCCACGAATCCAGCCTGTCAAAGGATAATAACAGGAGAAAACCAATACAAGGACTAAAACTACACCCTAGAAAAACCAAGAAAGTAATCCTTCAACAAATATAAAACAGACAGCCATAAGAACAGAATCCCAACTCTAAAAACCAAAATAACAGAAAGGACAATTACTTTTCCTTAATATCTCTTAATATCAATGGACTCAATTCCCCAATAAAAAGACATAGACTGACAGACTGGCTACACAAACGGGATCCAACATTTTGCTGCTTACAGGAAACCCATCTCAGGGAAAAAGACAGAAACTAACTCAGAGAGAAAGGCTGGAAAACAATTTTCCAAGCAAATGGTCTGAAGAAACAAGCTGGATTAGCCATTCTATTATCGAGTAGAATCAAATAAAATATTATTAAATAAAATTGGGTTATATCGAATAACCCAAAGTTATCAAAAAAGAAAAGGAGGGGCACTTCATACTCATCAAAGGTAAAATCTTCCAGGAGGAACTCAGAATTCTGAATATATATGCTCCAAATGCAAGGGCAACCACATTCATTAAAGAAACTTTAGTAAAGCTCAAAGCACACATTGCACCTCACACAATAATAGGGGGAGACTTCAACACCTCACTCTCATCAATGGACAGATCCTGGAAACAGAAACTAAACAGAGACACAGTGAAACTAACAAAAGTTATGAAGCAAATGGATTTAACAGATATCTCCAGAATATTTTATCCTAAAACAAAAGGATATACCTTCTTCTCAGCACCTCATGGTACCTACTCCAAAATAGACCATATAATTGGTCACAAAACAGGTCTCAACTGATACAAAAATGTTGAAATTGTCCCATGAATCCTATCAGATCACCATGGACTAAGGCTGATCTTCAATAACACCATACATAATAGAAAGCCAACATTCATATGGAAACTGAACAACACTCTTCTCAATGATACCTTGATCAAGGAAGGAATAAAGAAAGAAATTAAAGACTTTTTAGAGTTTAATGAAAATGAAGCCACAACATACCCAAACTCATGGGACACAATGAAAGCATTTCTAAGAGGAAAACTCATAACGCTGAGTGCCTCCAAAAATAAACTAGAGAGAGCATACACTAGCAGCTTGACAACACACCTAAAAGCTCTAGAACAAAAGGAAGCAATTTCACCCAAGAGGAGTAGATGGCAGGAAATAATCAAACTCAGGGGCGAAATCAACCAAATGGAAACAAGAAGAACTATTCAAAGAATCAACCAAACCAGGAGCTGGTTCTTTGAGAAAATCAACAAGATAGATAAACCCTTAGCCAGACTCACTAGAGGGCACAGGGACAGCATCCTAATTAACAAAATCAGAAATGAAAAGGGAAACATAACAACAGATCCTGAAGTAATCCAAAATACCATCAGATCCTTCTACATAAGCCTATAAACAACAAAACTGGCAAACCTGGATGAGATGGACAAATTTCTAGACAGATACCAGGTACCCAAGATAAATCAGGATCAGGTTAATGATCTAAACACTCCTATATCCCCTAAAGAAATAGAAGCAGTCATTAATAATCTCCCAACCAAAATAAGCCCAGGATCAGATGGGTTTAGTGCAGAGTTCTATTAGGCCTTCAAAGAAGACCTAATTCCAGTTCTTCTCAAACTATTCCACAAAATAGAAACACAAAGTACTCTACCCAATTCATTCTAGGAAGCCACAATTACTCTGATACCTAAACCACATAAAGACCAACAAAGAAAGAGATCTTCAGACCAATTTCCCTTATGAGTATCAATGCAAAAATACTCAATAAAATTCTCTCTAACCAATTCTAAGAACACATCAAAACAATCATCCACCCTGAACAAGTAGGCTTCATTCCTGGGATGGAGGGATGGTTTAATATATGGAAATTCATCAACGTAATCCACTATATAAACAAACTCAAAGACAAAAACCACATGATCATCTTGTTAGATGCTGAGAAAGCATTTGACAAAATCCAACACCCATTCATGATAATTGTCTTGGAAAGATCATGAATTCAAGTCCATACCTAAACATAATAAAAGTAATCTACAGCAAAACAGTTGCCAACATCAAAGTAAATGGTGAGAAGCTGGAAGCAATCCCACTAAAATCAGGGACTAGACAAGGCTGCCCACTTTCTCAATACCTATTCAATATAGTACTTGAAGTCCTAGACAGAGCAATTCGACAACAAAATGAGGTCAAGGGGATACAAACTGAAAAGGAAGAAGTCAAAATATCACTATTTGCTGATGATATGATAGTATATATAAATGACCCTAAAAATTCCACAAGAGAACTCCTAAACCTGATAAACAACTTCAGTGAAGTAGCTGGATATAAAATTAACTCAAACAAGTCAATGGCCTTTCTCTACACAAAGGATAAACAGACTGAGAAAGATATTAGAGAAACAACTCCCTTTACAATAGCCACAAATAATAGAAAATTCCTTTGTTTGACTCTAAGGACATAAAAGATCTGTATGATAAGAACTTCAAGTCTCTGAAGAAAGAAATCGAAAAGGTCTCAGAAGATGGAAAGAACTCCCATGCTCATGGATTGCCAGGATCAATTAAGTGAAAATGGTTATCTTGTCTAAAGCATTCTACAGATTCAATGCAATCCCCATCAAAATTCCAACTCAATTCTTCAATGAATTAGAAAGGGCAATCTGCAAATTCATCTGGAACAAAAAAAAACTAGGATAGCAAAAACTCTTCTCAATGATAAAAGAACCTCTGGTGGAATCACCATGCCTGATCTAAAGCTGTACTACAGAGCAATCTTGATAAAAACTGCATGGTACTGGTATAGGGACAGACAGGTAGACCAATGGAATAGAATTGAAGACCCAGAAATGAACCCACCCACCTATGGTCACTTGATCTTTGACAAGGGAGCTGAAACCATCCAGTGGAAAAAAGACAGCATTTTCAACAAATGGTGCTGGCACAACTGGCGGTTATCATGTAGAAGAATGCAGATTGATCCATTCTTATCTCCTTGTACTAAGGTCAAGTCTAAGTGGATCAAGGAACTTCACATAAAACTAGAGACACTGAAACTTATAGAGAAGAAAGTGGCGAAAAGCCTCGAAGAAGTGGGCACAGGGGCAAAATTACTGAATACAACAACAATGGTTTGTGTGTAAGATCAAAAATTGACAGATGAGATCTCATAAAATTGCAAAGCTTCTGTAAGGCAAAAGACACTGTTAACAAGACAAAAAGGCCACCAACAGATTGGGAAAGGATCTTTATCAATCCTAAATCAGATAGGGGATTAATATCCAGTATATATAAAGAACTCAAGAAGATGGACTCCAGAAAATCAAATAACCCCATTAAAAACTGCTGTTCAGAACTAAACAAAGAATTCTCAACTGAGGAATACCGAATGACTGAGAAGCGCCTGAAAAAATGTTCAAAATCCTTAATCATCAGGAAAATGCAAATCAAAACAACCCTGAGATTCTACCTCACACCAGTCAGAATTGCTAAGTTCAAAAATTCAGGTGACAGCAGATGCTGGTGAGGATGTGGAGAAACAGGAACACCCCTCCATTGTTTGTGGGATTGCAAGCTTGTACAATCACTCTGGAAATCAGTCTTGTGGTTCCTCAGAAAGGTGGACATAGTACAACCGAAGGATCCTGCAATACCTCTCCTGGGTTATAACCAAAAGATGTGCCAACTGGTAATTAGGACACATGCTCTACTATTTTCATAGCATCCTTATTTATAATAGCCAGAAGCTGGAAAGAACCCAGATGTTTCTCAACAGAGGAATGGATACAGAAAATCTGGTACATTTACACAATGGAGTACTAGAAGTGGATGCTCACAGTCAGCTATTGGATGGATCACAGGGCCCCCAATGGAGGAGCTAGAGAAAGTACCCAAGGAGCTGGGGGATCTGCAACCCTATAGTTGGAACAACAATATGAACTAACCAGTACCCCACCCCCCACCCCCCACCCCCACCCCCTGCGGAACTCGTGTCTCTAGCTGCATATGTATCAGAAGGTGGCCTACTTGGACATCAGTGGAAAGACAGGCCCATTAGTCTTGCAAACTTTATATGCCTCAGTAGTCACTTTGCCACTTCTTAGAATTGGGAACAAAACAGCCATGGAAGGAGTTACAGAGACAGAGTTTGGAGGTGAGACGAAAGGATGGACCATCCAGAGACTGCTGCACCTGGGGATCTATCCCATAATCAGCCACCAAATGCAGAAACCATTGCTTACGCCAACAAGATTTTGCTGAAAGGACCCTGATATAGCTGTCTCATGTGAGGCTATGCCCGGGCCTAGCAAACACAGAAGTGGATGCTCACAGTCAGCTATTGAATGGAGCACAGGGCTCCCAATGGAGGAGATAGAGAAAGTACCCAAGAAGCTGAAGGTGTCTGCAATCTTATAGGTGGAACAACAATTTGAATTACCCCCAGAGCTCTTGTCTCTAGCTGTATATGTAGCAGAAGATGGCCTAGTTAGCCATCCATCATTGGGAAGAGAGGCCCCTTGGCATTGCAAACTTTATATGCCCCAGTAGAGAGGAACACCAGGGCCAAGAAGTGGGAATTGTTGGGTGGGGGGAGGTTATGGGGGACTTTGAGATAGCATTTGTAATGTAGATGAAGAAAATACCTATTAAAAAATTGGGGAAAAAATTTAAAAAAATGTTTTCTTTAAATAAGCTATTAATTATTAATTAATGAATAAAATTTTCTACTATTCCCCTTTTCTAAATAAGTGTTTAAAAATATAAAATAAGAAAAGTAAATAGAAGATTCTAATTATTAAAATTATAAATTATACTGTGGAAAGTAAATAATGGTTCTGGAGAAATGAAAGAAGAACCAATTCTCCATGCAAATACTTTAAACGCGTAGAACTACTGTAGTCCACTGCAACTATGAGGATCTAGGGCCTGGTGCTGTGGAGTTGGTAGATAATTATCTAGACACTAAGGAAACTGCAGAGTAATGTCCCTATGAACAGTGATTAAAATTTTTCAATAAAATCTTGGTGAACTAGCAGCATACTAGAAAGAATATGCAAAGTGACCAAGCAGTGTTTATTCATGAACTTTAAGGATGTTTGACATAATTTTAGGTCAGTCTCAGGTGCCTTTTCATCTTTTGTCCTGAGCAAGAGTTACCTGGTGCTTTGCCTCTTCTGTGATTCAGTCAACTACATGTTTTGCTCTTTAGGTTTGAAGCCAAGCTGGGATTTTGATCACTTCAACATGCTGATCAAATGGTTTACTTTAACGATGGAAAACAGACAGGTTAACAGTTTTGGTGATCAGAAGACAACTAGTTCTGGACCAGAGCCTCACATAAATTTCATAGCTATATCCTTTCTTTGTGAATATACTGGGGAGAATGCTCCTCTCCCGTGTTCTTTTCATGCAGAAAAAAATGAAGCCCTTTCTTCCTTGTATGCATTGGACTAAGCATTCAGACTTTTACAGTCTTCTTTGGAATCTTAATCTTAAGGTCTGGCTAAGTCAGTGGCCTGTAGAGTCTCTACTACTTTTACTTATGAGATACCTCATCTTATGGGTTTGGTTGCAAAAAATAACCATGTGCTACATTCATAGCATGAGTTGGAAAATATTCCCACATGCTCATTTCAACTGATGCATAAGGTCATCCTTTAGCACTGTTCCAACATACTTAGCTTATATAAATACTTAACAAAATAGACATAGTTGATAGCTCTCTCAACAAAATAAATGCCATGTATGAAAGAAGCCTTCAGAGAATTATCACAGTTACTTGTAAAGGAATGATAGTTTCCCTCTAGGATCACTAATGTATTTCTGTTCACCAAATTCTTAGAAATTTTAGTAAGAAAAATTAGGGAAGATAAAGACAAAAAAGCCAGCAATATTGGAAAAGGAAATTCTAAATTATCACTATTCATGTGTGGTGTGATATTAGATCTAGAAAACTCCTCCAGATACCATATGCAATCTGTTGGAACTAGTTGAATCTAGGGAAGGAAGAATGATAGACATAAAATTAACTGTACTTCTATAATTTAGTCTTGAAAAATCCAAAAAGGAAGTTATCAAATTCCATTTGCAGTAAATCTCAGAGGAGTTTACTAGAATAGTGAAGAACTTGCATAATAAAATCTACAAATGTTAAAAATAAGATTTCTATGAACACATTGTATATTTCTCAGTTGAAATAATTAATAACATTGAGATGCCAATATTATCAAAAGAAGACAATAGATTTGGTGAAAAATCGAAATGATTTTATTTTGCAAAAATCAAAACTGGAAATCTTTTTATTAATTTGTTTATTCACTTTACATCTCAATATCAGCACCCCTCTCCTCCCAGTACCCTGTAACACAGATCCTCCCCTATTCCCCCTCCCCTTCTCCTCTGAGAAGGGGGGAGCCCTCCATGCCTCATGTCACATACCACACCCGCTACAGCCAGCACATGAAGTCATGCAGGACTAGTCATATCCTCTCCCACTGAGGTCAGACAAGGCAACCTAGCTAGAGGAAGGATTCACATGCAGGCAACAGATTCAGAGAAAGCCCCTGATTCAGTTGTTGGTGGGTCCGTGTAAATGGTAACTATGTTATGCTTGCAGATAGGAGCTTACCATAACTTTCTTCTGAGAGCTCCATCTAATAGACAATGAAAATTGATACAGAGATCCACAGCCAAACATTAGATAGAGCTTGGGAAGCTGGTGGAAGAGTTGCAGGAAGAACTGAGGACACCTGAAGAGGACAGAGATTCCACAGAGAAAATCAACAAAGTCAACTAACCTGGACTCTTGGGGGCTCCCAGAGATTGAACCATCAACCAAGGAGTAAGCATGGGCTAGATAGACCTAGAGGGCCTTCACATATGTAACAGGAAGTGGCCATTTGAGGGTCCATATCTCCCACTGGTAGGAGTCTCAGCCCACATAGCATCCTGGGACCTTATCTCTCCCCTTGTCCCAGGTCTCAGGAATGTCTTGTGACTAAGTATAAACAACCCAAACTCTCTATCTCTTTTATTTGTGAGCATAAATATTAATCATTTTCCTTGTGATCCAGTCTTCCTTAAAATAGAACTAGCTTAGATCAGTTATTTCTGTCAAGACTTGTATTGTACAAAAGAGCATGGGAAGCAAGTCACTGATTGAAGAGACAGTCAACCGAATGGGAGAGAATCTTTGTTAACTACCCACTTGACAGTGACTTAGCATCTACAGTACACAAAGAACTAAAAAAATACTAAAATAACTAGGAATCAATCTAATCATCAAATGGAATAAAGAGATGAACAAACATCTTTCAAAAGATGAAGTGTATAATTCACCTATGAGCATCAAAAAACTTCAACCTCATCATCTATCAGAAAAATACAAATAAAAACAGCTTTGAGATTCATTTTACCTCTGTCAGAACAACAGTCTTTAAGAAAGGGTGTCACAGTATAAGCTGGTGAGGATGTGGTAAAAAGAATTTTTATACACTTGCATAGGGAACAAAGACTTTTTCAGCTACTATCGACATTTAGTATGGAGGTGTTCCAAAACGCCAACCAGAACTGGATCCAATCTATTACTCTCCTCTGGATTCCAAGTCGTCATACCATAGATATTGCAAATTGGTATGTATTACTGCACTAGTGACAATAGCAAGATATGGAACCATTTTAGCTTTTTGTCTACAGATGTGTGAATAAATGAAGCATGGCATGTCTATGCATTAAAATTCAGACATAAGGAAGACTAAAATTATGTGATTTTCAGGAAACCAGATACAATCTGAGATTATTAAATAAATTGAGTTAAGTAAGTTTCAGAAAGACAATTACCATGGTTTCTCTCATTTGTGGGAACTAGATTTTCTATCTAAATCGATAGTAATGTATGTATATACATACACACAAAAGTAGAATCAGCTCTGTTTAGGGGAAGGAATGGAAACCTCAGGGATGTAGGAAAGAAAAAGAAAAAAAGATAGGATGACAGGAAAGACATGCTCAAAGTCCATCACACATGTGTATAAAATGTCTCTATAGAACCATTTATAATGACTAATGCCAAATGAAATAGAGATAAAAGAGTCTGAGAATAATTTTGATACATTAGACAATTCTTTTAAAAATGATGGCAAGCTGCAGAGACAAATGGTCTGCACTGAGGCAGGCTTAGTACTCCTGCAGAGAAGCAACAGTTTCTTGCTACCATATGGCAGCCCCTATCTGCCTGTCATTCCAGTTTCTGGAGTTGTGCTTTTGTGGGATCTTGTACATGTGTGATACACATAGAGTCATGCAGGTCACATAATATACATAAATATAAAGTAAGTATTTTTAAAATGATGTAATTACTATAAAGACAGTGAGAGTACTTTTAGATGAAATAATGCTTTGTTTTAATTATGCTTTTGTATGTATGTATGTATGTATGTATGTATGTATGTATGTATGTATGTATTATGTAGTGTGTGGGAGGAGCATATACCTATGTATGTTGTATTTCCATAAAATTCAGAAGACAGTATCAGATCTCTTGACATTGGAGTTACAGAAGGTTGTATCTTGCCCAATGTGAGTGCCTGGAGTAATCTTGGATGTTCTGTAAGAGTAGCAAGTCTTCTAAACTACTGAACTATCTTCTTAGCAAATTAGGTTGCTTTGAAAAAATCTGATGTCACACCTAAATTTCTGATATATCAGTTCTACCCATCATGACATGTGTTCTGAGTTCACATTGTATTGATTATCATTTACACAGGTCATGAAATTGAGTAGATTTTGATTATGGGCCATGCCTTATATTTAAAAAAAAATCACTTTAAGCCCCTCAGAATAAAACATTTTACAGGACATCCCTACAGAGAATGCTACTAGTAGCTATGCAAACAAAAGCAATTAAGTAAGCCAAGTAGGTGTCATCAATACAATATTAGTATTATGAAATTTGGAAGTATTATTCAGTTTGTTAGTAAAATTTCACTCTTGAGATTCAGTGCTTCTCACATTCCTCTTCATAAATTTTTTAGGATATGTCTCATCAGGGCTTTGGTTTTATAGGGTTCATTTTGAGACTATAATTAGATGCTTGACTTTACATACTTTCATTAGAACTGTAAATTCATACATTTTCATCACTGTCAATGTAAGAGGGAAGTAGTAGATTTGATGGAACCAATCAGTATGGCCAGGGCTTCATGGAGGCAGGATGACAATGTTCCATGTGATAATACTCGTCCAATGGCCAGGAGGACATTCTGAGTTCTGCTCCAGCTACATCTCTCCAGCTATAGAGGGTGAGACAATCCAAGAGTTGTTCAAAGGTCTTTTGCTTGCTGTGTGCTTTGACTCATGCTTACCTTTTCTTATAATCCCCCTCCTTCACTTCTTTAGTCAATGGTCCCAGGATCTGACAGCTTCCTGTCTTTCATCATATAAACCTTCACCTAAGGAGAGACTAAAGTTCTTTAGAAACTGTCTAAAATTTTTCTACTAAGTATTTTTATAGGATTGTCAAGGCTCAAGTGTATACATGCAGATTATTGAGATGTGACCAGAGCGTGCAGTCATATAGTGTGCAAGCTTCCCTCAGAAGCCCGAAGTATATGTGCACGTGTTATGGGAGTGTTGAAAACCAAATTCCCAGAGGTCCCTGGGAAGGAAAAAACCAATTGTTATCTACTGTATCTTGTCAATTCACTGTGTCCTTTAGATAAAGATGAGTCACCTCATTTTATTCTATTTAAGAAAAGTAATAGTGGCTCCAGTCAGGAATATGAAATCTAAAGAGCATAATAGTATCCCATGGGAATTAATTTTCACTTCCTACTCCAAGTTTAAAATCATTCTTTGTATTCAAAGAAATCTGGTCTCATTTCGCTGCATAAAACAGCTAACAATGCAGACCAAATGCATCAAACACACACACACACACACACACACACACACACACACACACACACAGTTAAAGCAACAAGAAGATGAAGCTGCACACAGTCATTCCTCTAGGTACAATGCTAACATTATAGAAGTTGTATAGGTTTACGTTTAAAGTAAAACTACACTCCAGGGGAGAAGACTAATATAAGCACAGAGAAATGTCCAAGAGGTTTAACACATAGCCATGTGTCATCACAGATACAATATAAGGCAGAAAGAACACAAAATTGTAAAATCTATTAGTCTCATCATTATACTGCACCTTGTGCAAGCAGGCATAATTATTCTGCAAAGCTCTCAAAAGAGCACAGGTTAAACTTTTTATAAGATTATATTTCATTATATCACAATTTAAGTATCTCATAATAAGCACCAACAATATTGATACCTGAATTAATTAAATCATGTCAACTAAGAAGTCATACATTTTCTGCACTTACACAAAACTAGGATGAATATGGTTTCTCAGACCTGTGTTTGATCTACATGAGCATTTAGATTAAACTTAGAACTTGACAAGTTTCCTGAATATTTCAGAGAATGAAGAGAAGAAATCTGTGCATGTAAAAATGATTTACATGGGAGCGTGCTAGTTAATTTTTGTCAACTTTGTACAAGCTCGAGTTACCTGGGAAGAGACAGTCTCAACTGAAGAACTGCTCCTAGTAGATTGACCTGTTGCCCAAGTCTGTGGGGTAATTTTTTTTTATTATTAATTATTGATGTGGGAGGGTTCTAGCCATTGTGGGCAGTTCTACCACTGCTGGTTAGGCAGTGTTGTATGAGCAAGGCATGGGAAACCAATACGACAAACAGCATTCTTCCATGGCATCTGCTTAAATTTCAGTCTCTAGATACCTGCTTAAGTGCCTGTCCTGGCTTCCCCTCAGTACAAGATGAATTAAACCCTTTCTAAGTTGGTCAGTTTAGGCCACTTTTTATCACTTTAACAGAAAGTAAGATGTTGTTGCGGAAGCCTTGGAAAGATTATTCTGTCACAGTTATTATTCCTGTTGCCTGCCTCTCATGTGCAAAAATTCCAGAAAGACCCTATCATCTTCGACCTCTGTGTTCAGTGACATTACTAAGGAGTCTGCATTATGTTAACTGTTACATTAAAAGAACACAGCAACTGTAATTCTCAGACATATTTCACTGGTGCTTTTACAAAGACAATCCACATTTCTATGAAAATCCCTTACCATGACATCTGCTTTCAATCTGAGAACTTTCCCTTTCTTTCTCATGGAGTTTCCTGTGGATATTTAATACATGTATGTGGTACTGCTCTTTGCTTTTTATTGTACACCAATATTTATTACATCAACATTCATATCAGCTAAGTTATAGAACCAGAGTAGGTATCTAGCAATAGAGGAATAAATCCTGAAAATGTGATATCTGTCGATAACAGATTTCTTTAGCCATAAAGAAAAATGTCATGTTATTTGCAGGGAAACAGTATATAAGGTGGAGTAAATTATATTAAGTGAATTAAGACATCAGAGAGATAACACATGTTTTTCCTCATTATTGTGTTCCTTAGATTTTATATAGATATGTGTTTATAAGAATGTATATGTACATATGCCATATGCTTGTGTGTGTGTGCATGTGTGTCAGTAACATATTTGCATAAGAACAATGTCAGTTTAAATAATTTGAATCAGAGAATATGGTTATCTTTAAGACAAAGAGAGATTCTATGTACTACCTAAATAACAGTAGTATTGCAAAGTCTCTCTCTCTCTCTCTGGTTACTGTACAAATTGAAGCATTAAATACTTAGGCCTCCATATTCTTAGGGGATTTCCTGTCCTCTCCATTTCAAGGGGAATGTCCTTTTCCTTTAGGTTGGCGTCTTCGCATGATTCTGAATTAGAAGTGCTGCCTCTGTACATATAGATATTATAGTTTATGCTAAAATGTTTGCCATGGACTTTGTTTCTTGACATAAATCAATGTTACATTTAATGAAAATTAATTGTTATAGAAGAGGTCTAAGTGATGGGGACTACTGGTGAATATTGCCAAACATATGGTGACAAAGAGACAGTCTCTTAAATATGATTTTCAGTTTTTGCCCATCAAGAACAGGATACTGAATGGTTTTAGGAACTAGATGCTAAAAGTCACTTACAGTTGGGCCACTTTCCAGAGCTAATCAGGATGGACCTGGCACTGAGTTTTTAGAACATCTTATGGGTTTTCAGGATTATGTTGGTGATATAGAAGATATCTGAAAGGGAAGTGTTAGTTCTAGAAATATTCAGCCAGTGTCATTCTTCAAAATTCTTCAAAAATTCTTTAAATTTATTGATATTCTTATTCTTATCCTAAGTAGATAAAAATTCCCATGTGGGAAAATTTTCCACAAATGCTCCATCTGTGGGCAGAGCCATCCCATGGGTAGTAAATATTATCAAGTCACAACTAAAAATCTTTTAACGTTAGGTCCTCCACAGCAAATAAATGTGAAATCTCATTTCCATCATTATCCTCCAACTGTTACCAAACATTCAGACTTTACTGGGGCATCTAGGAAACTATAAAATTGATGGCATTTTCTTTCTGTAAAAAAAAAAAAAAAAGTATATTCTTATCTTTCCACCTGCTGAAAAGAGTTATACTGGGCTTTGTCTCTGTGTATTTAAACTAAAATCGATATCCAGGAGGCAGGTGTTCTCATCTTCAAATGCATGCTGCTTGATCACTCTAGCAACTCCGCAGAAAGAATTTCAGCACCAGATATGACTGTCTCTAGCTTATCTTCAAAATTCGATATCCTATTAATTAATTGAGGCCACAGGTTGTCGATATCAAACGCATCCATTGTGTTCTTAAATGTGCAGCCTGAAACCAAAGGCAGAATTTTTGAGTCCAAAGCCATCACTGATAGCACATGGAAATTTCAAAGCTGTTCAGGAGATTTAAGGAGGCTCACTTCCATTAATCTTGCTGGAAGTCCCCTGCCTAAATCCCTATGCATTGCTTTTAAGATTTGCTCAAAAATGAGTCGGCATACAAAGTATGGACAAGTTATTCATTATGGCTTTTACTTTACAATGTTTTGAAACTGCTTCTAAGTAAGTTAGTACTGAGTTTCCTCTTCTATAAAAGATCAGAAAATACTTTCTAGTGAAATGAAAGATTTGCATTATGATAAGGTGATCTTTTACAAAGAGGGAAAACTAGATTTCATCCTGAGCTTAGCTAGAAAGGAAAATAGCAATAAAGTTTAATAAATGATAGCTGGGCTATTGATCTGTTTCTTTTTTACTTAAAAAAGGATATATATATATATGGTTTTTTTTTTCGCCTGCTCGAAATACAAGGTCTAGTTGATAAAGTACAAACATAGTCATCAGACAATTGTGGTGCAAAAAAAAAAAATGGAGACAGCAAAGGTGCAAGGTTTACATTAACTTGCCTGTATAGTAGAAATTACTAGCTAGGTCAGGTATACCTAAAACATTATAAAGTTTAGCTTTGCATTGGGGCTTTGTGCTGGGGGGCTGCTACCTAAAACATTATAAAGTTTAGCTTTGCATTGGGGTTTTGTGCTGGGGGAGCCGGGCAGCCCTGGTGGTTGTTCTTTCTTGTTAGATACTTCTTGAAGTAGCAGAAGAGGAAAGAGCATTGGTGGAGGTATTGTGATCATAAAAGGTTAAAGAGGTAAGAGGTATAAGAATATGTCCTGGCAGGCTGTGGGAGAAGGGGCTGTTGCCAGGTAACTATGGGGAGGAGCATGCTTAGCTGCTGCCAGGAACTCTGGGGGTGGAGTTTATACAGAATACCAATATTCCCCCATTTTGGTTTAGTTAAAAAAGAAAAAAATTAGAAAGAGGTGATGGTGAAGCAGAAATAGTGTCGTATGTGATATCTGGCTGCTTCACGCTGACATTAGGGGCGACATGTCTCTAGAAGGTTGTGTGATGTTTGTCCAGAGTTGGCAGGTAGGTTTGGCCCAGTATAAAAGGGACTGGGCTGCTTGCCCCGCCCCCTCTCTCGTACTCTCTTGTCTCCCTTATTTTTGCTTCCTGCTTGTTCCCCTCTCTCGAATTCCCTCCCCCACGCCCTGTGCGCCCCCCCCCCCCCGCTCTTTACCTGGTCATGGCCAGCCCCCACTTCTCTTTTCTCTCCGTCTCTCTGCCTTTCTCTGCCTCTGCTACCCTCTTAACTTCCCTTCCTATGTCCTAAATATACTCTATTCTATACTATACCATCCTGTGTCTGATCTCTCAGGGGAAAAGGATGGCTTGGCATGGGCCCACTGAAGTACCCCCTTCCCCCACACAGGGCCAGAACATATTCTTATAGCTCTTTAACTTTTTATACACACATCATTTGTTGCCATGACTCGAATCTTGAAACTAGGTTTGCATCCCACCTCAGCTACCACAAGAGATCCATGCTCGCTAGGCCCCCATCCCTTCCCATCTCCATGGTTCCAGGGAAGAGTTCTTAAGCTCGGAGCTACCCCTGTGGTGTCCTTGAGGATGGGAAACATTTAGTTTTTCACTGATGCTTTTAGAACTTTTTCCTTGGGTGAGATTCCCCTCTCCTTAGAGAGAGTTTCATTCACCGCTCTCTGGCTCAGCAACATGGGGCTGGGAGCGTTAGGCTTTCCCTTCCTCCCTCCCTCATTTTTGCAGACTAGTTCAACAGGTTCACCTGCCTGCTGGAGACCCTACTTGCTGTCCTTCTGGCCCCTACCCCAACCCCACGAATGTGGAGAGCTTTTAATACCACATATAGAAATTTGGCAAGTACTGGGCTCAAGGAAGTAGGCTCAGATAAGAATATTCACATTTGAGCTGATGCAAGGATCAAGGTGAACACAGCCAAGGAAGGTGTGATTTCCCTTTTGTCTTGGCAATCCTGAGAAGCCCCCAGACCCAGTGACTTGGGGACTTTGTTTCTGTTTGATTACTACTTGGTGTGATCTTTTGGTTCATTGCCTTGTTTAATCACTTTGTCTCTGATCTAAGAACTGACCCTATTCTCTGCTAGTACCTAGAATGCTATAAAAGCTCGGCCTCAGCACTGGCTGGAGTCATGTTATAATGTTTGTCTAACTGTCCTTTTCTTTTCAGTTCTTGTCCTTCCCCTCTGCTGCTTAGCTTTACACTTGGTTCTCAGCCTGAAAAGTGGGTACCTGCTCGTCCTGCCAGAGGTCCCATCTGTTAGATTTGACACAGTCAAAGGGGCCCAAACCAACCACTCAGTTCCAAATTTCCTGCTACCAGACTGCAGAAGTTCACAAACACACCCCAACATATTGATTGATAAGGAGTTTCTCCAGTCAGCAGGGAGGACCCTAATTTCCCAGATAGGGCCTGGCCAGCTTTTTTCTGGGGGCTAAAGGGTTGTCATTCCACAGCCATGGTTTTTATGGCCAGCCTCCCAGCTAACATACAAGTTAGGACATCGATCCTTGGGTGACCATACCCCCTCAAAAGTAGCTCTCCCTCCCCTCCTGCTACAGGCTCTTGCAGCCATTTAAGAAACCCCTAGGTCTAGAGTAGGGCCCTTGCTAATAAGTTCAGGATTTACTGTGTAGCGTCTAGGGGGCCCTAGTGATGACTTGGGCCTCTAGCCTGACGGGCATTTTTGGTCATTGAATTATTCTTGGGATGCCAGTACAAATAATCCAATTACCCCCCCCCCACCCCCCAATGGGTGCTGCAATTGGGAATGGTGCTGCAATGGGAATGTATATATATATATATATTTGTATTGCACTTATATTTATTATATTGCATACATTACATTTATATTTATTACATCACAGACATTACATTTATTCCAAAAGTAAATTATATTTCTTGAATCTTAGTGAACAATACTTTGCAAATACTAGCCAGTGGATAGTAGTTCTAACTGCATTTTTTTTAAATTGGGTATTTTCCTCATTTACATTTTCAATGCTATCCCAAAGGTCCCCGATACCCATCCCCCCAATCCCCTACCCACACACTCCCCCTTTTTGGCCCTGGCATTCCCCTGTACTGGGGCATATAAAGTTTGCAAGTCCAATGGGCCTCTTTGCAGTGATGGCCGACTAGGCCATCTTTTGATACATATGCAGCTAAAGACAAGAGCTCTCAGGTACTGGTTAGTTCATATTGTTGTTCCACCTATAGGGTTGCAGTTCCCTATAGCTCCTTGGGTAATTTCTCTAGCTCCTCCATTAGGGGCCGTGTGAGCCATCCAATAGCTGACTGTGATCATCGACTTCTGTGTTTGCTAGGCCCCAGCATAGTCTCACAAGAGAGAGCTATAACTGGGTCCTTTCAGCGAAATCTTGCTAGTGTATGCAATGGTGTCAGCATTTGGAAGCTGATTATGGGAATGTATATTTTAAGGGATCTCCACACATACTGCCAGCAGTCTGGTAAATGGAAAATGTCTCCTATGCCCAAGTGTTTACCTATCCATGCTCCCACACCGGCCTGTTCTCATGACCTGCATGCTCAGTTTGTGTCACAGGCCTGAACCTACCTAGACAAACTCATTTTCTGTCACCGCAATCTTATGCCACTGCTGTCAGCTTTCTTACTCTGGACCTAGCCATATGTCTCGTTGCTAATGCAACAATGTGCTTTTCTCTACCTAAACAACCTGTCAAAGTTACTTAAGATTCTCATTCCTATCCTGTCTTGACTACTGCTATTAAATTCTATTCAGTTATAACCAATCTCTATAGCCCTCAGTCCTGTCAGAAGTTTGTTAACTATTAAGTTTATGACAGACAGAATTTCTAAAAGCATCTAGCAGTTTCTCCCATGAGGTCTCAGAAAATATGGACATAGCTATAGTATACTGCCTGGATTGTGATACGATAATCACTGAAACACGCAGTGGACAAAACTGGATACTCTGAGTCAAATGACTTAGCTAAAATAAAGGTAAGCCATCTCTCATGTCACATGTATCCATCCACAGAGGAAAAAACCCTGGGTCGTCTGTGCTTGAAAGCCAGACTGATAGCCCAAGTTGCCATTGAGACCATAGAGACACAGAGTTGGCTAGTGGATTCTGTCATTTTTTAAATAATATATAACTGGAATATAACTGCTAGACTGTGGTTTATTTCTTAGACTTCTGACTACGTTGACAGCTAGAAGAAAGCTTTCACATGTAATCTGTTATCTCCTCATATAAACTCAGTTTCCATTATTTAAATACTTCATATTTCCTCTTCTTGCTATGCCACTGTTCTAATCTTATCTGAGTTCTTATAAATTTGCCTAACTCTAATAAAACATTCCACTATACAATTCAACTTTTTAATCTTGCTCCTTCTGCTCCACAAAAGGCTCATCTTAAAGATTGTTCATGTTGTTAACTCATGTTATCTCTTTTATAAACTTATAAGGCACTGGAAACCTACACAGATCTACCTCTCATGGACCAAAGAGCCTCCATCCAGAAAAGTACATCTGTCCAAAGTTCCCACTTGCTACCTATTCCAAAGGGTGAGATTCCTCTGAGTTTCAATTGTACATCCTAAAAAAGATTTTTTTCTTTCTCCCAAATGCACTTAATCTTATTCTGTACATATAATGTGTTTCAACATCTTGTTAAGTCCAGGCACTTACTACACCCAGGACAGCTCCAGAGAAGCAGCCTTCAGATGCTCCAATCTCCTCTCAGACACAGACACTTTTTCCTGGACCTGTTCTTCTGACCTATCCTCAGATGTCTCCACAGGCCCTGGAGAGCAAGGAAACAGCCAACTCTTCAAAGACTGGACAAACACCCCCATACCCATTGCTCTAGTTTCCCCAGAGACACCTCTGCCCAATGTCAGCATGAAGCAGCCAGATATCACCAAAAACATTATTCCTGCTTCACCATCACCTCTTTCTAATTTTTTTCCTTTTTTAACTAAACCAAACTAGGGAAATGTTGGTATTCTGTCTAAATCCCACCCCCTCATCCCAGAGTTCCTGGCAGCAGCCAGGCATGCTCCTCCCCACAGTTACCTGGCAATAACCACATAGACTTGGCCCATTATAAAAGGGGCTGCTTGGCCTGTCCTCTCCCTCTTGTTCTCTTATGCTTTTGTCTCTCTCTTACATCTTGTCCCCTTGCTCCCCTTCCCTCCCTCCCCTGCCCCCTCTCCACATAGCCATGGCCTGCCTTTACTTATCTGCTCTTGCCTTCTCTCTGCCTTTCTCTGCCTCTACTACTCTCTTAACTCCCCTCCCTGTACCCTAAATAAACTCTATTCTGTGCTGTACAGGTATATGTCTTGTCTCTCGGGGGGAAGGCATGCCTTGGCATGGGTCTGTTGAAGCACCCCTTTCCCCCAAACCCCACCATAACATATTCTTATAGTTCTTTTTCTTTTTATGATCACAGCAGATATGACTTGGACTTATGAGATATTTAAGGTTGTATAATAATAAAATCTTTACCTGCCTTAAGTTTAAGTCACTTGGTAGCTGACCTGCCTGTCTGAGTTCTTCTAAGGCAAGAAACTGTTTAGCACCTCATTTTAAAACAACAGGAGATTAAGTTAAAAGGTTTATTGCTGGTGTTCCTTTCTCTGCCTAATAATCAGTCAGAAACCTCTCCGGACTAACTGGTTAACTTTTTCTGAACCAGAAAGGAAGGAAAGGAAACAAATTAATATGTACAGACACATATGCATTTAAGCATTCATGCATCCACACTCTGGCTAGGCCTGACTATCTGTCACAATCATCTCCATAGGTATCACGTATGTTTACACACATACACATATACCTACACACAAACATATAGACAAACAGATATATACATTTGGATTGATGGATGGGTGGATGGGGCAAAGCTCCCCAAGTTAAAGCAATTAACAAACAACGTTCTTTCCTCTGGTTTTTTTTATACCTTTTTAGACAAAAAGTTCTTTAGAGATAAAAATGTTACATAAAATGGGAGTTGCAGAAGGACATTGATATTGTTCAAAGTAGTATTTTGTCATACTATATTCATTAAAGGTTCAGAACAAGAGTTTTTACATTGCCTTGTCTTATCATAATATACATACATGACTTTATCCTTGGACATAAATGTTTTTCCTTGAACACAAATTTGTCCCAGTCTATTTTTCCTTTTAGTAAAATTATGAAAGCTCATTATATTTCTTATTTTCCAGATTTTACTTGCTATTTTAAGGAGTGGGCACATTCTAATTTTGATTCTGACTTTATTATACTTTTCTAGCAATAAGACTGTCTTTAAAAACTTTTTTCATAAACTTATTTGAATCAAATAAGGAATTCTATAGAATCATTATCTGTTTATTTATAAACATCACTATAAGATAGTGCATTTTCCTTGTTCTACAGAGATCTGCTCAAAAGGGTAGGCTAATCCTAGCAACGGTTATGTATATAATAACAGGAAAAGCATATTAGTAGCAGGAATCTTTCCTAAAATAAATTTCTCCTGGGCCTTGCCTATCAAAAAAATCCTTCGTGGATTTTAATCCAAAGCAGACTCATCTCAGGAAGATCACTTACTAGTTATTAGTTTCTCCTATGATGACTTCTGATAGCTTTGTATACAACTTTTAAAGTTCTTGTAGTCAAGTCAAGTTTTGAGAGTAGTAATTTGGTAGTTGTCAGACGAACAGTTTGTGTGAGTGGAGAAGAAAGCCACGGGGCCAACTAACCAGGACAGTATTTTAGACAGAAATTTAGGAGATTATACAAGACTGAGAAAATGAATTCATACTTACAATGTAAAGAAAATATATTGAGGGCTCAAATTGAGTGTAGTGGTGCGAAGGCTCTGCCTGAGTGTGATGCTGAGAGATCTTTGAGGGTGCTGTTGAAGAAACTGACTTAGTGTAGGTGCTGAGCAAAGGGGATAATAGCAAGACTCTAGCACACAGTATTTATTGGATAGAAATGGAAGTGAAAAGAACATAAACTGGATGAAGGAGATAATGACTTCCAATTTAGTTATGAGCTCTCTGAAATCTGTTAGCAGTTGCTGAGTGAGTTTTGACACTATGGGTTAAGATTTCAAGGCACTTGCTCACAAACCATAAGGTCAATAGTGAGAAAAAGAGAAGAATGTAAACCTTAGTACAATTGACAGAGAATCTTGGTGGTTTCTGAGGTTAGAAGAGCACTCTAGATAGAACACTAAAATGGCTTTTGGGATAAGAAGAAAGCAAAAAAAAAAAAAAAAAAAAGGCAAAAAAAAATTAAAGCTATAGAGAAATGCCATCAAGAGGACCATGGAACTCAGTGGTTTTAAATAAGATAAAGTCACTAAATTTGATAACTGTGAAGGTATTGGCATACTTATAGCACCATATGTGTGTAATATATATATGCTCCTTTGTGTGCAGATGCACAATTGTGTACGGGTGTGTGTGTGTGTGTGTGTGTGTGTGTGTGTGTATGTGTGTGTGAAGTCAATGTTGAGTTCCATTCTCCAGGAGCCATCTAGCATCTTTAATGAAATACTGTCTGTCAGATAAACTTGGGGCTTGCTTATTGGACTAAGCTGGCCTGCAAACAAGCTGTAGCCATCTACTACTCTTCCTAACCCTGGAATTACCATGCCACCAAACTTGTTTCTTTATTTTGTACTTTTTGTTTTTTTAACATGAATGTTTCAAATAAAATATTAAGTCCTTAATGCTAATACAGCAAGCTCTTTACCCACCAAACTATTTCTTATTCCACATGAAGGATTTTAAATAAAGTTGTGGGGATAAGAAAAGCCAGGGGTTTACGAGTGACCAAGGATACAAATAAAAAAAGGAATGGTATTTAGTGAATTACAGGTACTTGCAAATAGCACAAAACAGATGCTTGGGTGTAGTGGCATAGAAAGGTAAATATTGAGCTGTAAAGATATTCAGGAAAGAAGTGGGTATATTTGGCAATATATCAGAGTCAAGTGGAAATAGTAGAATCTTTGAGCAAAGAACATTGATATTGCAGTTGATACAAGCTTTAAGAAATTGATTCATATTCCCCTATGATATAAAGTCAAGCAGAAGTAGATGCTCAGAGCAATGTCTGAATTAGCCATGAGTCTGATTTGCTTCAACAATAACCTTCTTTCCTCAAAACAACACTATAGAGAAGATTGTTTCTTGTTCTACATCATGTTTGATATGAGGACAGCTGGAAGCACTCATCACAATTATTTGGGGACTTGGAATAACTGAGTGCTGTCTTAGAATCATTCTCAGGCATTACTGTGGAAGAAAGATGACACTGATAACCCCATATTACATAGACTTTTGAAATGAAGATCACCTTTTCTCACTGTTCACTGGCTGTAGGCATCAGACTCCAGATGAACATGGAAGGGAACCCCTATCAAATATTTGAAAAGGGAAACTGGGAATTTTAAACATTTGTAGAGATTCCCAACGTTACCTTAAAAACTTAAATAAAATTGTAGAACTCAAAAGATGGATGAGGTAGCAGGATGGGGCGGATTAATTATGTTATCCAGTGCTATTATGCTTTTTGAAATTCATATGATATTGAAATCCTCTCACAGGAGCACCTGTGAAAGGAAGTCCATAATTGTTTCTGATGTGGGTAATAAAATGAGACAATGAGTCTTCTCTGCTGTATTAGTGATGATTAATTTCTTCTGCATGTGATAGGAATAACAAATATGCTGTGGCCAAAATAAGACAATGTGTTCTTTGCTCCCCATGCATTTGGATATAAGATTTTAGACCTCTATGATTTTTCTGGACCAGGTTTCTTCTATTTCACTTTTCCATCATCTTCAGTGCTTGAATTCCCTCTATTTTCCCAGGAGTGTATTCCCTCTGTTGCACTCATATGTATCCAAGGCACCAAGGAACATGCTACCAAGTGTGCTACCACTTCTGGGTATGTTACATTGGCCAAAACAAAAGTGCTAAGAAAGTGTGAATGGTCTATCTGGTCTTTATTCCAAGTGTTTGTGAGTTTAACTGACATTTAACATCCTATTTCTAACTAGGCAGTACAGAATTAGTACCACATGGGTACTCGTTTTACATTTTGTATTAGTCCTGTGTAGAAGGTTTAATTTTTCTGAGCTGAGGTTCCCTCTTGTTTGTAGAATTTTGGATAAAGGTATGAATCAGGGAGTCCATGCTCAATACTCAGAGTTTACTGCCTTGCTTTGGATATCTGCGCTTTGGAGACTGGACTTAGAGGCTAATTATTTGATGTGTAAGAGAAAGAACTTGAGCATTGTTTTTGGTGCAAGGATAAAATATATTTTCATCTTTCATTTCATGGCTCCTTGCTAGCTTTGCCTTATGCACAGTTTTGGTAGGGATGATAGTGAGCTTGAAAATGTTCCATCAATGTTTTTGTTGGTTATGAGTTTAATCAACTCACTTAAAAAGAACTGGGCTCCACGTGGAGTTTCTGCTATGAGCTCACAGATGTAGTGAGTTTGAGGGAACAATGGCAATTTTTCATTTTTGTTTTAGTCCTATTGTGGGATCTGTAAGATGCAATGGAGTTTACTGCCAAGAGAGAGAAGAGACAAAATGCTATGGAGCTACAAAAGCATGAGCAGTTGGCAGCTGTGTTTGACCCAGCGTTAGAGCTGGCAGAGATTTCAGGAAGCAGTAGCTGTCTTTTACTTTATACTGTTGGTTTTTATTTGCTCTTTGATAGAATCTTTCAGCTTTGCACACTAGATGTTGGACTTATATTATTACTGTTTTGGTAGCAGTAATACACATTTGAATCTTACAAGAGTGTATTATTCAACTTAAAGTTGAACTTGCCAAACACATATGAATTAAATATCTCTAGTGGTCCAGGGCTCAAAAAGTTCAGAGTTGTGAACAGCAGGAAGGTGGTTAAGCAACGGATGATAGAGAATTCTGAGATATGTCCCCCTTTCATTGTTCTTGTTTTTAAATGGGAATGTGAGATCTAGGCAGATGGCTGAGTGGAAAATGCAACTGCCATAGAAGTACATGGACTAATGTTCCAGTCCCCAGAACCCATTTAAAAGTGAGATGTGTGAGTAGACATCTGTGGCTCTAGCATACCCAAGGCAAAAGGGAAGAATAGAAGTTCCAGAAACTCCAAGGCCAGTTAGTTTGTTTTATGCAATGGTGAACAACAAGAAACTTTGTCTCAAACTATAAGACAAGCACTGATTTACACCTGCCCTCCACATATGTGCTATGGTATACATATTCACACATGAACACTGATACATGAACATACCTATATATGCTGTGGAAGTTTTAAATGAAATGAGTCCCATAATTTTGGGGCACTTGAATACTTGCTTCCCAGAAGATGATGCTATTTAGAGAGGTTTACAAGATACGGATTTACTGGAGGAGGGATATCCCTGTGGGTAGCTTTGAGGTTTAACAGCACATTGCCATCCCAGGTTTGTTTTCTCCTTCTGGTCTGTGGTTTGATATGTAAGCCCTTGACTCTTAGTTCTCAGCTCCAGTAGTCATGTCTGTCTGTTGTCCTTCCTCCTAGCCATAATGGTAATAAACTTTCATGCCTCTGAGACTGTAAATCTCAAATAAACCCTTCCTACTATAATTTACCTTGATTATGGTGTTTTATCAGAACAATAGGAGAGTAAGACACACACACAGACTAACACACACACACACATACACGCATACATACATACACACACACACACACACACACACACACACACACACTTGACTATGATAATTGAGGTGAGTAATTTGCACAATTGGAATTTGCCTATTATTTTCTAAAGAAATTTCACTTTCCACCAATGCCTTAAATGAGTTATATGATAGAATTAAATATTGTTTATATTATTTATACTTTGACCAACTCAAATTCTTTTTGTAATTTCATAGGTTTCTATACCAAGAAATTTATTTAGATGTTAGCTTTTTGTTTTAGCAAAGAAACATAAATCAAAAATTCTTAAATCTTGACCCTGAGCTTGACATACCTTCACCTCTTTCAGTCATTTTAAAAATTTGTGCTGGCTGGGCAGTGGTGGCAGATGCCTGTAATCCCAGCACTTGGGAGGCAGAGGCAGGTAGATTTCTGAGTTCAAGGACAGCCTGGTCTACAGAGTGAGTTCCAGGACAGCCAGGGCTACACAGAGAAACCCTGTCTCGACAAAAAAAAAAAAAAAAAAAAATTGTGTGATGCTGCCCATGTTACAGTGTTACAGTGAAGCATTTGAAAGTAAGATTTTATTATAGGATGACAAAGCATCTCTTAAAGTTCATATATATATATATATATATATATATACATATATATATATATACGTATATATGTATATATGTATATATGTATATATATATATGTATATATGCATGAATACATAGTATGTATAATGTGTGTGTATATATATATATATATATATATATATTCCTCATACTTATGTATCCATGCTTTTTGTTGGTTTTATCCTAAGTGGATATGCATTAGTAAAAGATAACTACAATTTACACCATGTCATATCTTTCTTCTCTACTTATATATATAGAGAGAGACAATGCAACCTATTGTTTTAGATAACATGACTGCAATGAAAACAGATCAGTCACATCATAATATCTATTTGTAAGCAGTCTCTTGACAGCAAATACTGCAATGTATTAAAGCTGATAGCATGTTGTAAATAGTAGATCATAATCTTTATGAGAGGAAATGTGGGACTATCAAACAACTCTCAGTTGATGTTGCATTGCACAATCATAGCAACCTCCCTATGCTATGTTCACATTGTCAGAATGTTACACTGGACAATTGATTTTGGTCTAGCTCCTTGCCCATGACAGCAAAAATTTACCAAATGAAACTGGAAGAACATATTATGAAAAATTTTGTTAAAGTAGGAGAACAAAATTTGACACTCCCTTGATTAAATTGTATTCCCACTAGATAATTGGGTTTATGTCTTTGGATTTCAATGTGGTGACTGACATTATATCATAGAGTTAAAAGACATGTTTACTAAAGATCTTTAACCATAAGGCAAAAGCATTTGGTGTCAGAATATCCATAGATTTTTTTTAAAGAGCAGGAGAGATCACTATCACTATCCTTTACTCTCCCTTGCTCACTTCTTAGAGTTCACCCGTTTTGGTTCTCAAAATTACAGAGCTGACCATAAAGAATGAAATAGCTTGTCATGTATCATGTTTTCTCCATTGCAATAACTGAACTCTAAATAGGATTTTTGGTCAATAACATAAAGCACACTGCCCAGAGCACACAAAGAAAAACCTAGAGATTCTGACGTTTAGTGGTGTGAAGAATGGGCCACACGGAAAGCCCCCTCCACAAGTCAATTCAAATAAAGGGCATTGTGTTACCTCATTGATCTATTCTTTTATGTTATTTAAAAACTCAGGCATACCAGAAATTAAATTTCAAGACCTTTATGCATTTTTCTTCCTCCGAGCATAGCTGTTACTCTCCAATACTATTCTTGGCATGTTACTAAATATTTTCAATATTGCTGTTGATTAAACTCCAGTACCTTCACCTACAATTTATTGATGGCCTCTCCTTATGATGTTGTCCTTATGAAATTTCCTTTTACATGTCATCCCAGGAGCATACCCTAGATATTGTCACTGCCTTGAACCATAGCTCCTCTATAATTTCAATGGCTCTACACACCCTCATGCTAGGAGATCCAATTTTCCAAATTCATATCTACTGCTGCCTTTTTTAAAAAATAGTTTTTCTTTTCTATAATTCTTGTTTTCCTTAAATTTTAAATTAATTTTAGGTGTTTGTGCATGTGCGTGTGTGTGTGTGTGTGTGTGTGTGTGTGTGTGTGTGTGTGTGTGTGTACATACACACTGTGTGAACATGTGGAGGTCAAAGAACAACTTGCAGAACTCAGGTTCTCTTCCATCATTTGGATATCACAAGTTGAGCTCAAGTTGACAAGCTTGGTGGCCAGTGTCTTTATAGTCTGAGTTATCTAATCTACTTTCCCTCATTCAGGCTTAATTAATATACCTTCTGGTTGTTATTTAAACCACACTGATTTTCAATTTCTTGCATACTCTTCATGTCCTCACTCCTCTCTTCTCATTGCCAATTCCACATGAAGAGATTGTTTACTGTGCTCTTCTCTTACTCAGGCAGGAATATCAGCTCAATTCTGAGCGAACCCCAATTCTTGCCTATCCTGCGGCATTACTTGACATAGAATATGTATAAGAAGTGGAACTTAATAAACTAACCTTTTGTGAAGTTCTTGTCTGATGTATGGGGGAATTATGGAACACTGGACTTCCCTGACATGTCCCTTCTTCTAAGCACTTACTACACACCCTCTTTTCTACTCAACCCACAAACAAACTATGCCTTTTCTCTTCAAACAAATACATTATTGCTTCATGGAGAATTTACTGGCCATTATCACTAAAAATCAAAAGCCACAGGATATTGATTTCTTCAATTAGGGCCTGTTGAAGTTAAGGCCGGTTCTTCCTCCCAGCCCTATGCTCCCAGAAATAAGACTCAGACTCAAAATATATTTGAAATTGTCTTGGTCATATAGTGAGGTTCTGCTCTGACTAGACCATATCAAAAGATAACCCATTTATGCTAACCTACATTTTGCCATATAGCTGGTTACCTGTGCTCAGGTACCATGCGTCCATCTTGTCCCATCTCCTCAGCAAATCTCCCACCTGAATCTCTCCCAGAATCCTTTGTGTTTCCTGGATTTCTCAGCTCTATTTCTGCCTAAGTTACAGGCCATAGGTTTTGTTTTTAATCGACAGGTGATGCATCCATAAAGTACACAAGATATTCTCACTACAGTTTTCCTTTTTAGTCCAATAACAGTTTCATTTGCTTTCAAATATAAATTGAATACAATTATAAAACAATTGTGAAAACTATAAGATATAATATTCATTTACAGTTTCCAATATAGAGTATTTGGCAACTTTAGAAAATATTCTATTTTCTATCCTATTTTGGTTTATTATAGTTTTGCATTTAATTCAATTTCTATTCTAATTTTCATTATCAGCCTAAAACATCTTAGACCTTGAACATCTTTTTATATCATAAACAACTTAAGCTTATAGTAAGACTATGACTCTCTAGTAATCCCATCAGAGACCTGAGAAAGAGTGAATATTACAGGAGTATGTGGGAGGCACAGCAAAATAGCTTCCAGAAATTACAGAAGTAACAAAGACAGCTGACCACCTGGAAAGTCCCCAATATTCTCTATAATGGTGGAGCATCTATCTTTATCCTTCTTACCCAGAATATCTGACAGACCCTAGGTGAAGCAGTAATTGTTAAGGACTTGCTTTCCCTGTCTTGGAAGAGCTTTGCAATTGACTTCCCTGTGTCTGTTTGTCCTTTCTGGACAGATTTGTCTGTAGTTAAAGCACAGGCATTTTTTCCCCCTTGGTGTATACCTTGCCACAATTGAAGGAACTCCATATGGAGGTTATTGATGCTCATCATCTTCTTTGAAGTGGAATGTGGATATTGGCAGGAACAGACTTATCTCATAGTCAAAAGAGCTTTAATAATATAATAATTGTAAATGCCATTTCTCTGGATCTCTGAGGTTTGTGAAGACCAAATATCTATCTGTAGTATATCCAAATTGTCAAACATTGCCTATTATAGTTATTTAATATCTGAATAACCTTGAAATAATTTTATTGTAATTAATTAAACTAATATCTAATATGACCATGAGTTTGACTATCTGATTATGAATTTGTATTAATAATTTTAAACAATTTGCAATAGGAGCCATTAAAAGGGCTGAGACTAAACCTTGTATTATTAAATGATTTGCATAGGCATAATACTTATATAAGAGTTGAAACATGCACATATTAGGTTATAATAAATTTAACCTTAAATTTTGTATCAAAATACAAAGATTTATACCAATGAAAACTTTAAACATGCATTAATATGCAAAATCTGCACTAATGTAAGAAAAATTTACCTCAATTCTGCATTAAAGTATAAAAAAATCAAAATGAAAGATTATGCCTATAAAATGTTTTTAACTGTAGATTCATTAATCTATCCCTGTTTGTCTAACATCTTATTACCATATTTTGTTTAAGAGTAAAGTGAACAATTCTTTTCTATTTGTCTAATTTCTTTTAATAATACTATATCCCCATTTTTTTTTCCTGCAAACTGCAAGAGGATTTTTAATCAAGAGCGCTCTTGGGCCCACGGTCATACACCACGCAGGGGTAGAGGACCGTGGGGCCCTGAGTAGCTGGGTCAGGGGGTATCTAAAGGAAGAAACCACAACTCAAGGAGGTGGGAAGGGCGTTGTTGGAAAATACCAAAAATACCAGTGAGGAGTCACAAGGAAATGCAAAGCCACAAGAGTCACGATGAATACCTGGTAATTGTAGGGGTTATTTCTCAAGACAGTTTCTTTTTTTTTTTTTAATTAGGTATTTTCCTCGTTTACATTTTCAATGCTATCCCAAAGGTCCCCCATACCCTCCCCCCAATCCCCTTCCCACCCACTCCCCCTTGTTGGCCCTGGTGTTCCCCTGTACTGGGGCATCTAAAGTTAGCAAGTCCAATGGGCCTCTCTTTGCAGTGATGGCTGACTAGGCCATCTTTTGATGCATATGCAGCTAGAGACAAGAGCTCCGGGGTACTGGTTAGTTCATATTGTTGTTCCACCTATAGGGTTGCAGTTCCCTTTAGCTCCTTGGGTAATATCTCTAGCTCCTGCATTGGGGGCCGTGTGACCCATCCAATAGCTGACTGTGAGCATCCACTTCTGTATTTGCTAGGCCCCGGCATAGTCTCACAAGAGAGAGCTATATCTGGGTCCTTTCAGCAAAATTTTGCTAGTGTGTGCAATGGTGTCAGTGTTTGGAAGCTGATTATGGGATGGATCCCTGCATATGGCAATCACTAGATGGTCCATCTTTTTGTCACAGCTCCAAATTTTGTCTCAGTAACTCCTTCCATGGATGTTTTGTTCCCATTTCTAGGAAGGGGTAAAGTGTCCACACTTTGGTCTTCCTTCTTCTTGAATTTCATGCGTTTAGCAAGTTGTATCTTATATCTTGGGTATCCTAAGTTTCTGGGCTAAGATCCACTTATCAGTGAGTACATATTGTGCGAGTTCCTTTGTGATTGGGTTACCTCACTCGGGATGATACCCTCTAGGTCCATCCATTTGCCTAGGAATTTCATAAATTCATTTTTTTAATAGCTGAGTAGTATTCCATTGTGTAAATGTACCACATTTTCTGTATCCATTCCTCTGTTGAGGGGCATCTGGGTTCTTTCCAGCTTCTGGCTATTATAAATAAGGCTGCTATGAAGATAGTGGAGCATGTGTCCTTCTTACCGGTTGGGACATCTTCTGGATAAGAGCCCCTAACAATAGCACCTTTGCATAGCGGGTTCCAGCAATGGTCAGGGTGGGTCAGGGTGACTTTCTTTGAATGAATACTCCTTGAACGCAGGAAGTGGGTGGGTGGAGGGATGTTGCTATCTGTTTTATGATTAGCATACCTTGGAGCATTGAGTCACAAAGGCCACATTCCCAAGCCTGGGCCTAAGGGCCTAGAATTTTGTTTTTACGTTTTACTTTTTCATTCCCCACTTCTACTTGTTAGTACTTCTAATCTTAGAACTAGACACTATGTTCTCCCTGACATACTTGATCCTTTAAGGCATGGTACTGTTGTCTCAAAACTAAAAGCCGCACTGCACTAATTTTTGTTCTAATAAAGGTGACTTGCCTATTTAACACACATGGACCTATAATTAAAAGCAGAAGCAAAATCAAAAGGGGTCCCATAAAGATAGAAAGTAGAGTGGTCAAGAGTATAAGATAAGGGCCTTTCCACCGGAGTCTCAAGGTTTTCTGCGTGGAGATGTCTAGCAGGTCTTCTCTTGGGTAGGCCTTCTGGAGCTGCTTTTTCCCTTGCTGTCTCACTCACTGGAGCACCTTGAGCCTAGAGAACAAAGGCTGGGAAAGCAGCATGTCAGCACTATGTACAAAGGCTATTTTTACCAGTGGAGGGGGGCCCCCTGTAGAGTAATTTATAGGGGGGTCAGTCTAAACTGTCCAGGGATGTTTCTAACCCTGAAGATCACAAAGGGTAGGAGAGCTATCCAATCATTAGCGCCAGTCTCCGCTGTCAATTTGGTAAGGGTTTCTTAATGGTTCTATTCATTCTCTCTACCTGTCCTGAGCTTTTGGGGCCTGCATGCACAATGTAACTTCTAATCATTCCCCAATATCTTGGCCAGTCCCTGATTTACCTGGGCAACAAAGACAGGTCCCTTATTGGACCCAATTACCTTGGGAAGATTTCTTTTAGAAATTCTACCTCGTCATAGCACAGGCCTTGCAGCTTTTGACTATTTCTTCTGCCAAGTCAGAGAGTCCTGTAACATAGTAGTCAAAGGACCTAACCACACCTTTTAATTTCTTGGCCCCCAGGTGGGTCAAATACTGTCCATAACTTGATAGTGCTCAGGGGTGTGGGCCACCTGTTTGGCGGTTAGATCTGCCATCTGATTTTCTTTAGCTACAGCATCTTAGTAAGGTCTTTCTCTGCAGATGTCAACAGCCCTCTTTGTCTGTATATTGCTCCGTACAGTGGCAAAAGCATACCTGCTGTCAGTGTAGACTTTTCTTTTGCCATTCAGAGTTTGTCTCAAAGTCACAAGTTCAGCTTTCTGGGCCGACATCCCTTCAGGGAGGCTGCTGGCCTAGATCACTTGCTTTCTGTTCACCATCATACTGCTGTACCCGCCTTCTGCTTACCCTTAACCTCGAGGCTACTGCCATCAATGTACCAGATCGAACTCTCAGGCCATTTCAGCGCAGTGATGAGTAGGTGCAGTCTCACACAGTAGTTTAGTGAGATTGAGGACAGCAGGTGGAAGATCACTGGTTCAGTCAACAAAAAGCTCTGATGTGTCACAGGACCATTGGTCGTCATCCATCAGTCAGGGGGCTTTTGGATAATGCTTTCAAGAGCATGAGGTGCCACTACAGCTATTTGCTGTCCCAGAGTGAGCTTATCAGCATCATTGACAAGCAGTGTTATGGCAGCAATAGCTTTCAGGCAAGAAAACCACCCCCTGACAACAGGGTGTAACTTCTTGGATAGGTAAGCCACTGGCCTTTTTCAAAGTCCCAAAGTCTGAGTAAGGATTCCTCTGGCAACCCCTGCTCTCCCTTTTACATAGAGTGAAAGGCTTGGTTAGGTCAGGCAAAGGCTGGCATCAGTAGGGCCTTTTTCATATTTTTAAGGCTTTCTGGTGATATGGGGTCCACAAAACACCTCCCCTTCCTTGGTTAGGGGGTACAACAGGGCAGCTATGGTCGCCAACCCAGGTATCTAGAGTCTGTAGAAGCCAGTGGTACCCAAGAATTCTCTTACTTGCCTTGGTGTAGTTGGGGTGGGGATCTGAGTTACAGTCTTTTTCTGGCTTCCTTTAGGCACTGCTTCCCGTCTCGAAGGGTGTATCCCAAATAAGTAACTTCAGTCTGACACAGCTGAGCCTTTTTAGCTGAGGCTCAGTTTTCTGTTGTCTAGATTTCCTGTCTAGATCTTGTCTTTTTCTATTTCTCCTATCACTGCGGCCAAGATTCTAGTCAAATTTCTCTCTTGTCTACAATTCCTCCTGTTTTCTCTTTCTTCTGCCTCCTGCCTCTCTCTCTCTCTCTCTCTCTCACACACACACACTTTCTCTGCCTCTTTCACTAGATTGCATAACTGTCTCCCTCTTGTAATATACCTTCTAATCTCTGAAGTTTCTTTCTGATATCGGGGGCCAACTGCCTTATGAAGGCCAGGCCACTGAGGCCTTCTGGGCTTCTGAGGTAAGATCAAAGGGAGTGAACCGCCTGAAGGCTTCCATAAGCCTTTCAAGGAACATTGAGGAAGGTTCGATTGGCCCCTGCATTACCTCTTACCTTAGCCAAATTGGTGGGCCCGTCTTGAGGCACCTAGGAGATCAGAGCCTGGCGATAGATTTTCAAGCTCTCCCTACCTTTAGCCATGTTGCAGTCCCAACTGGGGCGAGTCAAAGGGAATCCCATGTTGATCTCATTTTGTAGCTGTGTAGACCACCCGTTGGCTTCCGGGCTATTTTTCTAGCCTCTAACAGAATTCTCTCTCACTCTTCGGTTGTTAAGAGCATCTGCAACAGCTGTTGACAATCATCCCAAGTAGGCTGATGAGAGAACATAAGGAACTCCACCAACCCTGTGAGGTGTTGGGGATCCTGAGAAAGGGGGTGGTTAGTTTTCCAGTTATAAAGATCAGCAGAGGAAAATGACCAGTACTGAAGGGTTTAAAGTTTGGGCGGGTCCAGACTCCACCCGGACTCTGTGCTCTGTGGCTCCATGTATCCACAGCTGTCCACCTCTCGACACCCCGAGGGGTTTAGGGTTCCCTTGGCAGCTGGGGTTGAGGCTGTGGATAAGGGGGAGGTAGTGGACTAGGCCACTCAGGAGGCTTTATAGATTTTGGAGGAGCCGATTTAGCTGGTGGCTGTGATTTGGGAGAAGCCTTCAATTTATCTTGTAACATGAGAGTACAACCACAATTTTGAGAAGCAAAACCCAATTTTAACAGTGAAAACAATCTTTTTTTTTTTTTAATGAACTTCAAAAACATTACTTGCTACAAAGTTTGGCTGCCTGTTCCTGCACACAAACTCAAGAAGGTATAGCCGCCAATATTTCAAAAAGACACTACCCTAAATCTTATCTTTTATAAATCGGGTTTCTAGGATAAGAATTACATAGAAAATTACCCAATTTAGGCATATCTTTAGAGACCTGTTTCCATGGATTGTCTCATGCTGCATGTTGTAGTTCTAAATTACTCTAACCCAGAGTTACCAGTTTTAAGCCAACTTTTTGTTACCAATGTTACAAATTTTTAATCATAACCAATAACTTATGAGCCACTAATCTATAACCAAGACATATAAAACATATCTATACCTTTTGAAACTATTTAGAAACAAAAATGAAATGGCCCAATACATTTGCCCATTTAAACCAAACTATCCCCATTTTTCTTTTCAACACCTATCCCATTACTTTTGCTCAGGTAATATAGTTACCTGTGCTCAGCTGCTATGCATCTGTCTCATCACATCTCTTTAGCAAATCTCCAGCCTCACGCTCTCTCAGAATCCTTTTTTGCTTTCTGGATGCCCCAACTCTATTTCCTACCTAAGCTGTATGCCATAGGCTTTTTAATTGACAGGTGATGCACCCATGCAACACAGAAGATATTCTCTCTATATGGGCTGTAAAGGCCTCTTTTAGCCTCAATGCTGAACTTTTGTTGTAAAATTTTAAAGTATGGATAATACCAAGATAATTGTCAATATATAATAATTTCCACATTTAGTTAGCAACTGCAAACATTTGTAAAATGCTGCATATTCTTTCCTCAGTTTTCTCTTTCTCCTCCTCTCTTCCTCTTCTTCCTTCTCCTCCTTCTTTCTTCCTCTTCTTCTTCCTTTCACCAATACTCTGAAGAGGTACTTGCCATTGTAGACCCCATTTTCCTAATGAAAAATGAGACTTAGGAGATTAGGTAAAGATCATAGCACATTTGATATCCCATAGCTTTTAACCCACTGGGTTATGCAGGTTGGTTGATATAAAGAATTTAAGCATTTTTATTTTGTGTCATAACACCAGTAAGGAACAATTTAACATTTCAAGTAATTCTTCTTACTAAAACACCTTGAGTTTTATAATGTCAAAATCTTTTTTTTAAAGATTTATTTTATTTATATGAGTACACTGTAGTTGTCTTCAGACACACCAGAAGAGGACACTGGATCTCATTACAGATGGCTGTGAGCCACCATGTGGTTGCTGGGAATTGAACTCAGAACTTTTGGACGAGCAGTCAGTGCTCTTAACTGCTGAGCCATCTCTCCAGCCCCCATGTCAAAATCTGCTAACCATATAGAAAGCATTAGAAAGGAGCTGAAATTTATTTACAATGTGAAAAGTAGGCAGCCCTATTCATTCTGGCTGGAGGTCAGCTATCCACTTACAAATGTGGATGGGCTCAGAGGAAATGACAAGAGAAAGTTTCCTCGATGACTTTGTGTCACATGTTTCCCATTAATTATCAGGATAGCTTTGGAATATTTTTATGAAAAGTCCTGCTAGAACAAAAGCAAAATGAGTTAATCATGCAAACATTTTAATACACTTTGCCAATTTTTTAACTGCTAAAATATCACCAGGCCTATTAACTCATGTGGCTAGTTCATAGTAGAAAGCCATTGTGATATTTACGGAGAAAATGATGAGTATGTGGAGGGATGAAAGCTTGAGACTTCATTTTTTTTTTCAAGCAACAAGGGAGAGACTAGCTAGTTTTCATCACAAACAGGATCACTCCTTAGACCGTAAATAAAGTAGCCCTGCATCTGCTTTACTGTTTTATCAGAGAGGCTGACAGATCCAGTTCTAGGATTTATCACTAGTAGCAGTTCGACATGTGATTTCCAGGCATGTAAAAGTATCTATGTTTGCAAATATTAACTGTGATGTGCAAACATAAGCAGCTTCAGCACATTGTTATATGAAGTTGTGATTCTCTTTCAAAAGGTGCGTTGGTCTAATTCACCTGGCAGCTAGTGGCTTTATGGTTCAGAAGTTTGTTTTCTGAAATTTGATGCAGCTGTTCTCTCAGACTGTCAGTCCACAGGGAAAGATGGATAAACACATCAAGCTTTTGAAAGCCATTCCAGATCTCTGAAAGTCAGTTCTCCACTTACTGCCTGGCCAGAAATATGGCAAAGTTAGTCTTGGTAATTGCTCAAGAGTTTTCAAAGAGATTCATTATCAACATTCACAACCTTGTTTCAGTCCAGAGGTATTTTATGAAGCTAAATTCTAAACAGAATCAAAATACTTGAGAATAAAATGCTCTTCCCAGAGAACTGAGACTTGCAACTGATTATGAATCAGTTATTTTATAAGATCGATTAATATGACTGTATTTGCTTAATTTACCAAAACACAAAATAGTTCAGAACTAGTCTTTTCTCCTTAATTCACAGCATTTAATAGAGAAGAAAGTATGCATAGGCTAATAAACCAAAGTTGAAGGATATCCTTAGCTCTGCTGTGAGAAATGTTGTTTTCCTGTAGGCTTAGATTTGTCCTTTCTTTTCTTTTTTTTATTAATTAATGTATTCATTTACATCTCAAATGATATTTCCTTTCCTGTTTACCCCTCCACAAAGCCCCCATCCCATCCTCTTTCTCTCTCCCCTCCCCTTTGCCTCTATGAGGGTGTTCCCCCACCCACCCATCCACTCTTGCCCCACCACTCCAGCATCCCCTTATACTGGAGCATCAAACCTACAAAGGACTAGGGGCCTCCCCTCCCATTGATATCAGACAAGTTCATCGTCTGCTACATATGTATCTGGAGCCATGGATCCCTCCATGTACACTCTTTGGTTGGTGGTCTAGTATCTGACATCTATGGGTGGTCCAGCCAACTGACAACATTCTTCCTATGGGGATTCAATCCCCCTCTGCTCCTCCAGTCCTCCCCCACACCCCCCCCTGAAGTCCCCAAGCTCAGTGTGATGTTTGGCAGCAAGCACCCACACCTGCATTGGTCAGGTGCTGGCAGAACCTCCTAGGGAACAGCCACACCAGGTTCCTGTCTGCAAGCATCTTTTGGCAACATCAACTGTATCAGGGTTTGGTGTCTGCAGACAGAATGAATCTCTATGTGGGGCGGCTCCCAGATGGCCTCTCCTTCCGTCTCTGCTCCATTTTTTGTTCCTGTTTTTCCTTTGGGTAGGAACATTTCTTGGTTAAAACTTTGAGATGAGTGTATGGCTCTATCCCTGGTTGGGAGCCATGCCTAACCTCTGGATATGGTCTCTATAGGTTCTCTCTCCCCTTTGTTGGGTATTTCAACTAATGTCATATCCACTGGGTCCTGGGAGCCTCTTGCTTTCCTGGCATCTGGGACTTTCTGGTGGTTATTCCCAGTTCCCCATCCCACACTGCTACATATTTTTATTCAATGTTCTGATCCTCTGTACATTTCCCCCATCCCCTCCAATACCTGATCCTGCCCCCCTTTACTCTCCCCCTCCTCTCTCCCTCCCAGGACCCCCTCCATTCACCTCCACCAATCATCCTGTTTCCCCCACTATGCAGGACTGAAACATCCACACCCTGGTCTTCCTCCCTAAGCTCCATATTGTCTGTGGGGTGTATCCTGGGCATTCTGAGTTTTTGCACTAATATCTACTGATCAGTGAGTACATCCCATGTGTATTCTTTGTGTCTGGGTTACCTCACTCAGGATGATATTTTCTAGTTCCATCCACTTGCCTGTGAATCTCATGAAGTCATTGTATTTAATACCTGTGTAGTACAACTTGGGTAAATATACTGCATTTTTAGAATCCTTTCTCCTATTGAGGGACATCTGGGTTGTTTCCAGCTTCTAGCTATTATAAATAAGGCTGCTGCAAGAGTAGTGGAGCATGTGTGCTCTTTATGTGTTGGAACATCTTTTGGATATATGTCCAGTAGTGGTATAGGTGGGTCTTCAGATAGTAGAACAACTACTAATTTTCTGAGGATCTGCCAGATTGATTTTCAAAGTGGTTTTACCAGCTTGCAGTTCCACCAACAAAGGAGGAATGTTGATCTTTCTCTACATTCTCACCAACATCTACTATAACCTGAGTTTTTGATTCTTAGCCATACTTATTGGTGTAAGGTAAAATCTTAGGGTCATTTTGATTTGCATTTCCCTGATGATTAAGGATGTTGAACATTTCTTTTAATGCTTCTCGGCCATTAGAGATTCCTTAGTGAAGAGTTCTTTGTTTATCTCTGTACTCCATTTTTAATCGGGTTATTTGGTTCTCTGGAGTCTAACTTCTTGAGTTCCTTGTATTTATTGGATATTAACCCTTTATTGGATGTAGGGTTAGTAAAGATCTTTTCCCAGTCTGTGGTTGCAGTTTTGTCCTATTGACAGTGTTCTTTGACTTACAAAAGCTTTCAATTTTATGAGGACTCATTTGTATATTGTTGATTTTAAAGGATAAACCATTCTGTTCAGGAAATTATCTCCTGTGCCCATGTGTTCAAGGCTCTTCCCTACTCTCTCTCTCTCTCTCTCTCTCTCTCTCTCTCTCTCTCTCTTTCTCTTTTTTTTTTTTGTGGAGGTCCTTGATCCACTTAGCTTTGTACCAAGACATAAGAATGGATCAATTTGCATTCTTCTACATGCTGACTGCCAGTTGAACCAACACCATGTGTTGAAAATGCTTTCTGTTTTCCACTAGATGGTTTTGGCTTCTTTGTCAAAGATCAAGCGACCATGAATGTATGAGTTTATTTTTGAGTCTTCAATCCTATTTCATTGGCCTACCTGTTTCTATACCAATGCCATGAAGTTTTTTTTATCACTCTGTAATACAGCTTGAAGTCAGGGATAGTGATTCCCCCAAAAGTTATTTTATTGTTGAAAATAGGTTTTGCTTTCCTGTTTTTTCTATTCCAAAGGAATTTTCCAATTGCTCTTTCTATCTCCATTAAGAATTGAGATGGTATTTTGATGGGGCTCCTATTGAATCTCTAGAGTGCTTTTGGTATAATGACCAATTTTACTATGTTAATCCTGCCACTCCATGAAAATGGGATATCTTTCCATATTCTGAGGTCTTCTCCAATTTTTTTTCTTCAGAGACTTGATGTTCTAGGAGCTGGTTCTTTCAGAAAATCAACAAGACAGATAAGCCCTTAGCCATACAAACTAGAGGGCACAAAGAACACAATGAACAAATGAACAAAATCAGGAATGGAAAGAGTGCCTCTAAAAATGATCATCAGATAAACCTACACTCAACAAAACTGGAAAATGTAGATGAAATGATGATTTTCTAGAGAGACACCAGGTACCAAAGTTAAATCAGGATCAGATAAATCATCTAAACAGTCCCATAATCCCTTAAGAAATCCAAACAGTCATTAGAACACTCCCAACCAAAACATGCCAGGGCTAGATGGCCTTAGTACAGACTTCTATCATACCTTCAAAGATGATCTAATACCAATACTTCTCAAGTTATTCCACAAAATAGAAACAGAAGGTTCACTACCTAATACTTTCTTTGACATCACACAAAGAGCCAACAAAAAAGAGAACTTCAGACCAATTTTCCTTATGAATATCGATGCAAAAATACATAATAAAATTCTTGCAAACCAAATCAAAGAACACATCAAAATGATCATTCACCTTGCTCAAGTAGGCTTCATTCTACGGATGCAGGGCTGGTTCAACATACAGAAATCCATCAATACAATCCACTTTATAAACAAACTCAAAGCAAAAAAAAAAAACCCACATGATCATCTCATTAGATGCTGAAAAATCATTTGACAAAATATAACACTCCTTCATGTTAAAAATATTGGAGAGATCAGGAATTCAAGGCTCACATCTAAACATAATAAAATCAATATATGGCAAACCAATAAACAACATCAAACTAAATGGAGAAACTCAAAGCATTATCATTAAAATCGGGTACAAGACAAGGCTGCTCACTCTCCCCCTATCTATTCCATATAGTACTCAAAGTTCTAACCAAAGCAATTAGACAACACAAGGAGATCAAAGGGATGCAAATTGGGAAGGAAGAAGTCAAGATATCACTATCCATAGATGATATGATAGTATACATAAATAACCCTGAAAGTTGTACCAAAGAATGCCTACAGCTGAGTAACAACTTTAACAAAGTGGCTGGACATAAAATTAACTTTAACAAGTCAATAGCCTTCCTCTATTTAAAGGATAAATGGGCTGAGAAAGAAATTAGGGAAATGACACCCTTCAAAGTAGTCACAAATAATATAAAATATCTTAGTGTGACTCTAGCCAAGCATGTGAAAAATATGTTTGACAGGGCTTAGAATTTTTTAAAAAACTACTTCTAGTGAGGGTTCTCAATGTCTTTGATCTCCCTTTTTGTCCACTGTCCAAATATGGAGGAGAAAAAACTGGAAAATAGGACAAGAGGATGTGGACCCATTTAGAGGTAGTTCTTTGGGAGTGATTCCAATCTCTGTTTTTCAGTATATTAGCAGCCCAGTTCAGTAGAGTCAGGATACCAAACAGTTCTGTTGTGGTGACACGATTCAGCAGAAACTGCCAGGCCTCCATGAATAGGCATGAGCCAATGCGAGCAACAAGAACCAGTCCAGATGCCAGGAGAACTGCTGTGCCTCTCTCAACAAAGAAAGACTGAAGACCAATGAAGCATTGCAAGGTTAGCTATGCAAGTGTCCTGTCACTGTCCAATGAGTCCTCTTTGTACTCTCTTCAAACATCTCATGTCCTCCCATAGATCCTGCCTCATCAAAACACCACAGGAGTCTTCAAAATCAAAAACTTCTACTTCATTCTTCACTTATCCATTCCATATAGGGTCTTAAAAGACCAGATCATTAGGTAACAGCTATATTTCTTTGACTCATTCCAATGCTGTTCTTTTCTATATTAAGAAATGACAATCCATGAACTCTATTTATAAGCCTGCATTTCATCTCAGAATTTCTGGTACTTCCCTTAATGAACTATATTCTGTGGAAACAGAATCTCTTATCAGACAACCATTCCTGGACCAACCTTTACATATTGGCTTTAAAGAGAATTTCATAACATTTAAAAAATTTTTTGAGTGTACTTCATGAAAAACTGTGTAAATCTAATAATAGTGCTTTCATCTTTTTGTGAAATATTTTGATCAGACTATTGGAAATTAAGATGGATTTCAGTATAGGTAAGTTGTAGATTATGGCTGGATATCTAAATATCTAAGTGAGATAATTCAAAATATGAAAATGATGAAAGTTGATCATTAAAAGCAAAATAATAAAGCAAATAAATAAATTAAAAGTAATAAAAGTAAAGCGGGAAATGCTTCTGTTTATTTAATAAGTATGGAGAAAATCTCTATACAAAATGCCACATCTTCGCTATGTGACAGTTTCAGTTGTAAGGTATGATAAAACATTTACTAACATTTCTGAAATCTCTAGTTATGCTGGAGAGCCATTTGACTATATGTTAAAACACAGGGTGGCAGCAGCTTAGAGCATGCAGTGCTTATTTTGTTCTTGGTTTTAGAAATTTTTGTCGTTTGTGACAGAAAAGTATGGTGGGGCAGAGCAATTCAATCCACCACCAGTAGCAACCAAAGTCAAGAAGGTAAAGAGCCAGGTTAGACATGTCAGGAGAAGGCATACTTCTATTGAACTATTTTCTCTACAGTTTATTTAGTATACCATCCATTGATGGATTAAACAGTAGAGTATACACAAGTCTTCATAATCTAGGCTTATAATCACTTTTGTAGGCTCATCCAGAGTTGTGCTTTATCAATGACCTATGCATCAATTCAATTAAGTTCGTAATCCATATTAACTATCATAAGAAATGTAAATTGAGAGAAAATGTGCAATTCTTCTACATAAAAACTTACAAACCCAACTGAAAGATATGGAAAGTGGATAGAATAAGTACAAATGATTACTATCTTCAGAGATAGTAATACTTCATACTTCCCAGATCTCTTAAAATTAACCTATTAGTTAAAAATAATTCCACTTTAACTCTAAACAGACTTTTTTTGATCTATAACAAAATATTTCTGATGTTCACTGGATACATAAGATGTAGCAGGAAAATCTATTACACATTTAAAGGAATGGTTATGAGTTGCCTACCAGATACCTAGGAGGTATTAAATTATACTATAAAGATACTGCAAAACTTGGGTTCATTGGTTTAGGAATAAAAGCAGTGATCAGTGCTTTCAAAGCAAAGGCTCTGGGAAGAAATGTATATGGAAAGCCATGTACACCAGTGGGGAACGGAAGGTTTATCTGAAAGTCAGCTTTCTCATCCAGATTTCCCAGTTAGTTCCCCACTGGCATAAATTTTTCAAGGCACCAATCACCTTGCTATTAGATTGTTCTAAGAAGTGTGTGCTTCCACCCTTAGGACATCTCTAGTAACTTGTAGGAGACCACCTGACTGAAGCATGCAGCTGGAGATACAATGAGAGTTAATAGGTGAATATTTCTTCAAGACATGGATGGGTATTTCTGATCCTTGGTTTTTAACCATATTGAGAAACTAGTCAAGTTTAGTTATGCTAGATTAAGCTTGGATTTCTCCTCTTCTACTACTGTTGATCTTTCATTTCTGCCCCGTGAGAACATATCTTTGAATCCTGGATTCTGCATGTTGAGCTAACTCAGGTTTCATCATATGGAAATGGAAATAAAGACTGGAGTGCTTTGCTTGTGTAATGAGTAAAGGGATCAAGGTATCTTCTCACACAAACAAATGATGAAAGTCAGAAAATTAAAGGTAACTTCCTTGAATGATGTTTTTGGGGGCTCTCTGATTTGCTTTGCCAATGTAGTTTCATAGTTTCTTTTCTTCTACGTTGACAAAATTATGCTTTTGAGAGGCTCCACTCATTTTTAGTGATGCTATAAACTCATTAATCTCTGTACCCACTTACATTTTAACTGGATTCCAAGTAGACAGTAGATATAATTGCATATTCTGAGGCTGCCACTTTAATTTGTAATATCTCTAATTTGGCATTAGTGACATCTCTTATTAGCACAAAGGACCTGGGCTAAGAGTTCTATTTTAAGATTGTCTAACAAGCATGCCTTTTCTCAAACTATGAAGGTGGAGATGGTCTCACTAATTAAGTTATTACCAATTGGCACCTGATGTTCCATGATTTTATAACATTTATGAACTAGAACTTCCAGAGAAATTATTTAGTTTCTATATTTTTAATATATGGCTTGCTAACCAAATTAGCCTATACATTGTTGTTGGGTTTCGCTTGAGAATTTCTAATGTAAAAATTGCACAAATTAGCTTTACATGCAGGAAGCTTGATGCTTACTATTTATCTTTATAGATCATTTAAAATTGCCTACTGTCAGATTGAATTAAATATTAAGTAGTATTATTTTTATGTGGCTTAATTTAACTTAATGGAATTTTATGAAGTATTGATATGAAGTAGCCACACAAGCAATGTACATGCATTTGACTGAATTTAATTGTATGTGTCTATTGTAAGCACATAATTCTAAGTCTACTAATGTGAACCTAATGCAGTCTCCATTCAGATTGATAAAACTGACAATTTTATATTATTTATTATCAAATTCTTTATTTAAAATATATGAATCTCATGCATATGAGCAAAATATTGATTTCAGGTCTCACTTATCTGTTATAAGGACACACATTTCTAACTAGTAAAAAAAATTACATCAAACCTTTGCTTCATTTATCCATATACAGAATTTTTACTATTAGTATTAAGCAGTGTTTGTTTACAATGAAGGCATTGAATAATTCAGGTTGCATGATTTGTCATCCTTCATTTTAAAATAATAAAAAGTTAGAATAGCAATACCCACTTGGAGAGAGTTTTTCATTTAATTAGTATTTAGTGTACTTCCCTCTCCACTGATGTTTGCTAGAGATTTATTTTATTAGGTATCTCAGTAGCTATATCTTCTTGCTTATTGGGCTCATTTGCTTAGGATACATTTTTTATTCTTTTACCCTTGGGTGGTGTTTATCCGTGATACTGAGGTATACTTCTTGGATGCAGCAGAGAGATGGATCCTTTTTTCCAATCCAGCGTGTTTTTCTATGGAGTTTTACTGAGGAATAGAGACCATTGATATTGTGAGTTATTAATAAGCAGAGCTCATTAATTCTTATTTTGTTGTGGTGTGGAGTCTCCCTTCCGTCTTTTGAATTACTGTTCTGAAATTATTCCTTGTGTCTTCTTGGTGTACTTAACTTTGTCATCAGACTAAAGTTTTTCTAATAGTACCATCTGTAGAGCTGTATTGATGGATAGAAATTGCTTAATTTGGATTTAATTATAGGATTAATTTATTCATAGGTTACAGTTGATAATTTTATTATGCATAGAATTCTGGACTGACATCTCTGATCTTTCATTGCTTGTAGAGCATCCATCCTGGCTCCTCTGGTTTTCAGAGTCTCCATTAAAAGTCAGATATTATTCTAAAGGGTCTGTGTTTTTACATGTGATTTAGTGTTTTTTATTTTTGTTTTTTTTACAAATGAAAACACAACATAACCAGCCCTATGGGATCAAATGAAGGAGGTTGTTAGAGGCAAGTTTATAGGACAAAGTACCTACACTGAAAACTGGAGAAATCTCATATTAATGATTTAATAACACAGTAACACACATGATGGTTCTATTAGAAGGAAAAGAAATAATACTGATAAAAGAATAGATGAGAAGGAATAAACTCAAGGATGAAATCAATGAAAGAGAAATTAAAAATACAAATAATCAGTGAAATGAAGAGTTGATTCTTCAAAAAAATAAATGAAAATTTCCTTACAAATTTATTAACAAACAAATGTTAAAGGTCCAAATAATCTATTTAGATGTAATAAAATTAAATATAAAAAGTGAAACACTACAATAAATATCGAAGAAATTGAGAGAATCGCATGGACATACTTAAAAAATAACTGTATTTTACCAAACTTTAATATATATATATATATATATATATATATATATATATATATATATACATATATATATAATATTTTTATATATAAAATATAGTATATAAAGTAACTCATTCATTTCTTTTGTGTTTTCCATTACATATGAATACACATATACACACACATATAAGACAGATATATCCTACTAATATTAAAGCAATGTGTAATTAAATAATTTAAACAATTTAAACAGAGCAATAACCCTTAGTGAAAATGAAGCAGTAATAAAAACAGTCTCCTAGCCAAAAGAAAAAAAGAAGGAAAAGAAAATCCAGGAACAGATGGATTCAATACATATCTACATTTATAAAGAAGAACTGACTAATCCTTTGTATGAAGAAATTGAGAGAATCACATGGACATACATATTACCCAGACACCAAAATCACCCAATACCTAACAACAAAAGAAAATTATAGACCCTTATGAAGTTAGATGCAAACATTCTCAATAAAATATTTACAAACTAAATTCAAGAACTAATCAAAAAGATGATCCACCATAATTAAATCAGTTTCATCCTAGAAAGGTAGGGATGGTTCAACATACAAAAATTAGTAAACTTCAACACATAAAAAGTTTAAAAGATAAGAAAAACCCATCTCATTAGATGTTAGCAAGAGCCTTTGACAAAATATACTACTCATTTATGATAAAAGTTCTGGAGAGACTAGGAATACAAGGGCCATACCTCAACATAATAAAGGCAATTTTCAGTAATCCCACAGTCAAATTCATTCTGAATGGAAAGAATCCCAATGCATTTCTGCTAAAATCAGGAACAAGACAAAATATTCACTCCTTCCATATCTATTCAACATAGTACTTGAAACTTTAGTTACAGCAATAAGACAGATGAAGGATTCAGGGACTTAAATACAAAAGGAAGAAACAAATATCCTTATGCTGATGATATGAATTTATACATTGAAAACTTATAAAGGAATATTAGTCTAGCAACATGGCTACCTTGGCAAGGGATCATATCCAAAGTCCTAGGGTCTGTGTTCTGACTGGAATACAGACAAGCCATACACCTTTAATCCCTCTGGCTGGACCCACCTTTAAGGTAGAAACAGTTTGTAGAAATAAGCAGCCAAGTTTGAAAGTTAACTCTAATTGCATGGCAGACAAACTGACAAATCAGAGAAAGGATTGACAGAATGAATCAGAGATAGGATATATCCAGTTCTTAGGAGAGCAGCACAGGAAGGAGAAGCTACTTAAGAGCAACACAGGGAGTTGGGAAGTGAATCAGCTGAGTTCAAGGCAGTTCAGTAGTTCTGTCAGTCTGTTGGGAGGCAGTGCACTGAGTGCAGAGTAGTGAAGTTGAGCTTTGTTCATGCAGTCAATACAGATCAGATGGTAGAATTCAGAGGCAGATCTCCCAAGCAGAGTAATTCATTGGGAAGCCACGACAAGACAGATTGAATCAGGAGTTTGAGCCAGAAGAGTTGAGTTGAATCAGCCAGCCAGAGTACAGATAGAACTAGGAAAGGGTGAACTTATTCAGCAGTAAGCGTCTGAGATGACAATTGTATCTGCCAAATAAAAGTTATTTTTACAAAACCCCCTAAAGACCCTTCTAGGAAATCTCTACAGCTGACAGACATCATTTGCAAAGGAGCAGATACAATATTAATGCACAAAATCAGTAACCTTTCTAAATATAAAAACAAAACATACCGAGAAAGAAACCTGCAAACAGAATGGTTCACAAAAGCCTGAAAAATATCTTGAGATAACCTAAACCAAAATAATAACCAAGATAGTAATATTGAGGTCAGATGTATAATTGGTAAAGGTGAGGTCTCACCCACCTAAACAAACAAACAAACAAACAAACAAACAAATAAAAGCCACCATTAGCAACAACAAAATACTTATCATTTGAACAAACCAGCAACCTACAGAATGAGGAAAAAAAGCTTTACCAAGTGCATATCTGATAGTATCTAAAATATATTATTTAAAAACCAATAAGAGAAAAATCTTAAACATCAAGAGAAACGAATAACTTAAACACTGGAGTATAACTAAAAAGAGAGTTCCCCCCAAATATAACACAAGTGGCTGATAAACATTTTAAAAATGTTAAACATCCTTAGCTATGAGGGAAATTCAAATTCAAATATCTTGAGATTTTATTCAGTCATTATGGCCAAGATCAACAAAAGAAATGATTACATATACTGGCAGTGATCAGGGAACAGGAACATTTATTAATTGCTAGCTGAGTGCAAACTGGTACAGCTACGGAAATCACTGTGAAGTTCCTCAAACATCTGATAATTGATCTACTACAAGATCCAGCTACACCACTCTAGGGCATATACCCAAAGGAATCTGTATCTTACATTTGTGGGGTGTCCACCAGAGAACACTACTCAGACATGGGCTTAAGTGCTATACCCACTCCAGTAGTGACTTGCTTGACAGGCCCCAAAGCTTGGACGCAGTCCCAAGGCGAAAAGTTCATGGAAACTTAGTCTCCCGGAGGCATCCTGTAAAAAAAATGCTCCAAATCTGTCTTTGCTTCAGTTGGTGAATGGATCTGTGTGCTTTCCTTCAATATTGCCTCGCAATATTCAATAAGTGCCTCTTAGGATTGATTTTGACATATAGCTAAGTTAGATTAGCCTTTACTAGTGTTCCAATATCCTAGGAAATTGTTGAGCCAACCTTGGGCTTTGACCTTTGTAAGAATATTACTCATTCAGAGAAAATGCCTACAGTGTTGATGGAAATCAGGCATTCCATTCTACTAGAATAGAGCTAGTAATCTCAGGGCTAGTCTACATAGCATACTTAGAACAATAGATAGCTGAATCACTCCCATACACAGGAATTTACAATGTCCTAGGGAGGAAATAGACTATACAATAGACTAGAATTGGAACTATGGCAAGAGCATGAAGCCCTTGCCCCTGGCTTCTAAGATTAAGCTGACCTTAGGTGAGGCTGCTTTTGATCCCAGTTGTTAACATTGATTTTTACCCCAATTGGTTCCTGATAGCTTTTATGTATGCATTCCTCTGCTGCTGCTGCTGCTGCTGCTGTTGTTGTTGTTTTTGTTTTTTGTTTGTTTTTTTTGTAAAAGTCATTTTGCATCAGATAACTTCAGTGTACCTTGGATGATCTTAATGTATCACTTAACTTCCTTGTCTCCTTCTGTAATATAAGTCTGATGCTCGCTTTGAAAAATTACATTCAGATACAACACTCCCTTGTGTTCGCGTCTGTTTGTCACTTTTTCACTGACTACCTGATTCTCCCGCGGATTGAGGGGCCAACTAGTCTACAACACTTAAGCCAATAAAAAAATTTTATTAGCCAGATACAACTACACTGAGTATTGGGGTCCCAGAATAGCCCTGGGTCTTAGTCAGAGTGAGATTTTAGGCACAAAAATCTTGTTCTGGTGTAACATACTTCACTTAGAAAGAACAGCTAACCAAAAGCCGAACTGCAGAAGCCAATCAAACAAAAAAACAAAAACAAAAACAACAAAATAAAACAACAACAACAAAAGCTCAAGGTCAATATATTTAAAACACTCTGAGCTACAGTCTTAAATGGATTAAATTATGTCTTTATTTTTATTTGGTAGGTGATGCCATCTGTATGCTAAACTTTATGGCCTAAATGAGACTTGCATTATAGAGTCAGTTGCTCTTTGGTCTTAGGGCCTGTTACATTACTACAAACACACTTGCTCATCCATTTTTATTGCTGCTTATTCCATAATGGCAAGAAATTGGAAACACCTTACATGTCTATCAGCTGATGGATGGATTTTTGAAAAGATAGTCCACTTACATAATGGAATATTATTCAGCTATTAAGAACAAGAAAATGATGAAATTTGAAGGTAAATGAACAGAGTTAGCAATGCTCTACCTGAGCTAGGTAACCCAGGTGCCAAAAGGCAAATGTGTATTTTGTCTTAAGCATGGCTATTATCTCTTATGCTTTACATATGTGTATTTCACTCTTAATAAACAAAGAGGATATGTAGCTAGTAAAGGACCAAGGGAAAGGATTGGATCTGTATCTTAGTGTAGTGTGATAGAAATAAATGAGAAACTAGAAGGATAATAACGCAGAGGGATGTGAGAGAAGGGTGTGGAAGAAATGTAGGGAATAACTACTACCACTATGCCTTTAGAGAAGCTATATGCAAGTGGACTACCATAGAAGCTTCTTAAAATAGATACATAAATGAAAGTAATTTAAATGCAATTAACATATAACAAGAGAGACAATGACCCAACTAGACATCTTTTTTTTTTTTTTTTTTTTTTTGGACAGTGTTTCTCTGTGTAGCCCTGACTGTCCTGGAACTCACTTTGTAGACCAGGCTGGCCTTGAACTCAGAAATCCACCTGCCTCTGCCTCCCAAGTGCTGGGATTAAAGACGTGCGCCACCACTGCCCAGCTGCCAACAAGACATGCCACCAAATAATAATTCTAAAACCAGGAGTAGGTTATATCTGGTCAAGGATTTACTAAATGTCTCTCCTCAAGGCTCGGGGATCTAGAGAAAGGAGAGAAATAAACATTGGAAGAGCCTGAAGTAGTGACCAAGGACATAACAGGACTGATAAACATATGAATTTACAGAGATCATGACCACAAGCACAAGTCATGCACAGGTTCAAACAAGACAAAATCCCAGCACTGAGAAGAGAAACTGTGTAGAGATTCCTACCACTAAGATGCTAGCAGTTGAAACCTGGTAGGGTATCAACTGGGCATATCAACCATATTGCAAGGAAGGCTCCATAGAAGTAGTTGACAACATAAAATTCAGTGGTGTTTGTTTTGTGTGTGTTTTTGTTGGTTTCAGTGTTTTTTGTCTCATTTTTCATTTTATTTTTTAGGTTGGTATTGACTTTAAATTATTTTGATAGAAACAGAATGAATATGAATTTAAGGGGGGATGGAGGCAGGAAGATCTGAGAGCAGTTGTTAGGGAGAAAAATATCAAAATATATTATTTTTAAATAAAAATTTAAAATACGGAGTTTCACAAACTTTGAATATCATTGTTTCCTACACATATATTTTAGGGTTGCTATGTTTTCTCTGCATTCTGGCATCTTAAGATATTTTATAATATCCCTCTGCCTGTAAGATTTATTTTTTCCTCTGGTTTGTACTGTTTCTTATATTTACACAGTTATCCTTGGATTTCCTTGTGTTTCTTTTGATTCACAGTTGCATGCTACAGTTTTTTTTTCATAGTTTTTTTCTCAATCTAACTAGTTTTGTAAATATATTTGAAGTGAATTTCTAGTAGAACATAGATCTTTGCTTAAGCCTACTATTCTAAAAACATATATTTTATGAGAACAATTACTTTTAGGTATTGATGTGATAATTTGATTCTTATGTTTGCAATGTGTTATTTTTTTCTACTTTTCTCCCCCATGTTCTTTTTCCCTTCCTGAAGGAAGTTTAACCTATATGTAGAATTAACTTTTGATATTTTTGTATTTTACTGGGCATTTTTTGTCTTTTTGTGGTTTCTATATATGCAGAATTTACCATAGTTTATTGGAAAGTCAAGTATAAGTTAGAAAATTCAAAGGATCAAAGAAAATACATCTTATTTAATCATTTATTTGCCTTTTTTGTTTTGTTATGTTTTTGTGTTTGTGTTGTTGTTGTTATTTTATTTTATTTTTTTACTTGATACAAACTCAAGTCACCAGGAAAGAGGAGAAAACAATTGAATTATCTCATCAGCCTGGACTGTGGAGGAATTTCTTATTTGCCAATTGATGTAGAAGGGACTAGCCCACTGTTGGTAGTACCATACCTAGACATACTTCTGGACTGTATAAGAAAAGTGCTGAGCAAGTCAGCAGAAGCAAACCAGTAATTACCACTCATCTGTGTTCTCTTCTTCAGTTCATTCTTACTGCTACTGCTTACATCAAACTGCCCCAAGTTCCCACCTTGGTTTCTTGCAATGATAGTTACAACTCTAAGATGAAATAAACTTTTTCCTCTTCAAAGATGATTTTGGTTATGATGATTATCACAGTAACAAAGCAAAGTAGAATATTCTTCAGATATTCCAAGTTTTTCTCTTTTAAGATTTGTTCATTATTAAAGGACTTCTTTAACTATTCTTCTAGGGCAGACTACCAGTCAATACTTCCTTTTCCTTTTTTTTCTCTCCTTTTTCTTTTCTCCATAAGTATGTTTATTTTGGTTTTACTTTAAACACTGTCTTGCTGACAATAAAATCATGGGTTGACAGAATATTGATTGATTCAGTTGTTGAAAATATGTTTTCATTTTTTTCTACTCTGTATAGTTTTTGGCAAGAAATGTATAGAACTTTTGATTTTTGTTTTGCCTTTGGTTTGGTGGATTGTTTTTCTTCCTAACTTTTCTAGACACTCTAACAGTATTTCTTTTGTCTTCTACAGGTATGGGACTTCTGTTGATCTGTAATTATTGGTTTATCATGTTGAAGATAAAGTCAGAACCTTACATTGACAAGTTTACTTTGTTACTGTTTTTGCCAAACTTGAAAAAAATGTACCATTTACTTGATTTTTTAAAATTTTATCTTCATCCTCCTTTCCTGAGAGCCAAAAAGTACAAATATCAGATTATTTGATAGACTCATAAATATATGTTTTAAATTTTCCCTGAACAAGTTTTCTGCATTGCTGTGTTTGGATTATTCTTTGTTTCTTTTTTCTTTTACACTCAGTTCACAAGTTCTCTCCTGTTTGCCCCCATTTTATTGTTGAGTCCCTTACATAAGAGCTCAAACACTGTCCTTTTGATTTCTAATTTCTAGTTGGTTCCTACTAACATTTTTGTTATTTTCACTTTAAGACCTCCTGTATGTTCATTTGTGAAAACTATAGTTTAAAATGATCATTGAAGCATTTTTTAATCCAGCTGCCAAAACAACACAGACTATTAGGTAGTTTACAAACTGTGAATATTTGCTGATTGACTGCCTCATTCAGATTGTGATGTTCTTGTGGTTTTTTGTTTGTTTTGAGGATGAAATTTTGTTATTGTTGGTCATTTTTTTCAGATTGTGTGCTGATTGACTCTGTTCTGGCACAAGGATCTAGGCATCTACGGGTTTAGGCTGTTATTTGGGGGATATTGATATATAAGGATAGATGTTCAGGTTCCATTTTTGGTCTATAATAACAGTGATGAAGGGACAACTGTGGCCTTTACTAGAAATGGAAGAAATGATTCAGTTCTCTTAGGTCTCTCCTGATGTAATAGTGATTAAGAGAAGCATAGGTAGCTAGATTTTTTTTTTTTTTTTTTTTTTGCTGACTCGGCAGTTTCCTGTGGCACTGCTGAGAAAAGTGGTTTTTCCAACTGCAGATCTGTGATAAAAGTCAGCCTTCTTCTTCTTCTTCTTTTTTTTTTTTCATTGTAGCATGAAGGGAGGAGTGTTTCTTTATTAGTAGTCAGTCAAAGATTGACACCAGGACTGGCACTTCATCCTTGCTCAGCAGAGAGGAATGATACCATCTCCGTCCTCAGCCTTTTCTGTTACATGGATACTTTGCACAATGCATTCGGTTAATGTGACCTAGTTTCCAGCCCCTGGTTCAGTAATGAACAAATTTCAACATCTGTATAGTTCTAGAATTCCTATTACCAAGAAACATTAATTGTTCTTATTTAAGCTATGGTAGTTTTACACATGTAATTGAATATGTTGCTGATCAAAAACTTTTATGCAATATCTTAAATTTCTCTGTATAGAACTTGAGAAGGTAAAAAAAAATGTTGAAATTCACAGTACAGAAAATATAAATAACTCTTTCAAAGATTGTTTCAAGCAAATAACGGCCTAGCCATTCATTTCCCACTTCATAAATTAGCACTATCACCTAGGAAGTTGTAATGATATTTAGACTAATTTTCCTATCTCAGATAATTCAAGTAATTCATAAAACTAGGCAACTGTACTTTTATAGCATGGATTCATGTCTTATTTTGTTTTCTGTCTATGCTTTCTCCTGTCTTGAAATATGTAACTACATGACTTCTTTATTTAGGGTGAAAAATTCATAAGAGAAACAAGTGAATGATGTTCAGTGAGGAAGGTGTACTACTTCTTTCGCTCTGTGAGAAAATAGAACGTTTTCTCTACATTCTCTGATAAAAGTATTAACATTGTCAAAACCTTGAAGATTGTTTATATATATATATATATATATCAAACTATCACAGTTTTTAGTGACCCAATTTGTTCAATCAAAATTTCTTTCAGATGCAAGGGTGACTGGGTTATTTTCTTAACAAGAGAAATGTGCAATGGCTTTATAGTTGAGATCTATGCCTTCCCTTTCTCATCAACAATTAACTGCAATAGCCATTCAGGGATATATGGGATACCACAAGTTCCTCACTCATCCATGATGAATGCTGATGACACCTACATTGAACAAACCTTTACTATGGAACCATTATGGCTGTGCATTTGTGGATACAATAACTATGCTGTATCTAAAAGACACATAGTGGTTCTTAATAGTTCGTAATAGTTCATAACAGTTCTCTTTTGTTTTTTTTTTTTAAGTTTTTCTTCACTCCTCTTCTTCAATTTTCCATCACCTTTCAAAGGGTGACATAGATAGATGTCCTACTTAGGGCTGAATACAATAGTCACTTGTTCCCATGATTTTTATCTGCACTGTGCTCCTGCTTCAATAGTTACTCACTGTACAAGAAGCTTCTCTGAAGAAAACTATAAGATGCACTAATCTGTTTGTGTAATTTAGCAGGCTGCCTGTCTGTAAATCCACTCACATCAAAACATCAGGAGTATATTTCTTCTTAGGGCATATGGTTTTTCTAGAATGGGCTCTTGACTAGATTTATGGTATCTAGAATATTTCATACCTTCAATGAATCTGGCTTCAAAGCAAACCAGAATCTAGTTGGTCGCCTTTACACTAGTCATTACACTATTACATCAATAGGAACATTTTGTCTGACAACTGAGTAAGAACAAAGGTGTCTATTTTCCTAAAGCAGTCTACATAGCTCCTTTCAGCAATAAGAAAGCTAGTCAGCAGGAAGGGAGGTTTTAGCTCAGGTAAAACTTACAGTCTTTGTATTCTATAACTAAATTGTACCACAGATATTTATAGTTTAGTAATACCATGTGCAACACAGTAACATTTACACATCACACCTAGAATGTAAATAAGTTTCAATTACCTTTTCTAAGTAGTCAGGTAATACATATTGAAATATTGAAGATATTTGTGAGCATTGATTCATTTATTAGGCTTTTAGACAGTTTTATTATTGAAATAAACATGATGCAAAAAAGAAGCATAAGTATGAAGAATTTAGTATAACATGAATTTCTAAGTAAATAATTAGAAATATTCTGATGTTAGAAATAACCAAGTGAAAAGTAAATATTAAGTGCATAAACACAATATCTTGAAAATACTGAAGATATTTTCACTGGAAAACTGGATATTTGAAGTATTATACTAAATAAAAAGCATAATATAACTTTGAGATAAAAAAATAGATTAAGTTTTTTAAACAATTTTTGTGAGCTTGTGCTTTAATTTTTGCATTGGAACAGTCCCATTCTCAAAATTTATCTTTTTAAACCTATTTTTTCATATAGATTTTATACCTATGGATGTATCTATTTTCATAGATAAAAGAGAATACGGACTCACATCTCTGTGTTGTAACATTTGTTGTTGAAACATGGAATTGCACCTAATTATCATATATATGTATACACACACACATATGTATGTATATATATATATATATATATATATATTTGTAGGCATCAAAAATTAACTTTAATTTCTGTGAGAGTCATGATTTCAAATGGAGTCATGAATGATAGTGCAGGTCATAACCCATTTACACATCTCAAGTCTCTTTAAGTCTCTTGAAGAAAGAATCATTTTTATTCGCAGAAGATTTGACTTTGTGCTTTGCTACTTTGGAACTTTTCTCTCAGTAGCATCTTTGTCCTCTCAATATAAGTTCATGGGGAGCATAGTGAGAAAAGTTGTCCCTTGAACATCTTTCCATCTTGTTCTAAAATTATCCTGACAAGGTCCATAATAGAAGCACTTTTAAAAATCATACAGAGACACGCTACTTTATAAGGTTGTCTACTGATTTAACCCAAGTACTTCCATAAGGGAAACTCTTTATATGCTTCAGTGAAGATAATCTAAGTTTTTAAAGTTAATTTTCTTTGGAAATAATATATTCATATGTCTGATTTCTCTATTACTTTAAAATGTTTTGACTATATATTTTGTTATGTATCATAAACATGTCCTGTTCTTATATAGGTGCAATTTAGAAGTAAAGGAAAGATATTTCAGAGTGCTCAGGATACAATTAGACAGTGAAACATAAGTAGAAAAGTAGAAAATGTGGAAAATAAAATTACAGACTGTAGTACTCTGATGTATGTCACTGGAACAAAACATCCAATAACATTACTCAAGAGAGAAAGGAGTTACTTTGGACCAGTCTCAGAGTTTTCAGTCCATGACTGACTGACTCCATAGTTTCTAAGCATGTGATGAGGTCCAAGCATCATGCCTGAAGGGCACTGATGGATAAGAGCTGTCTATGTGATGGCATCCAAGAAACACAGAGAAGGACTAAATGTAGAACCCAAGAAGTTAACTTTATAGCTATCTACTTCTAGCCTTACCATTTGAAGATCTCCATCACCTCCCATGATGCTATGAGATCATAAATCAACCAATGGCTTAATTCACTTAGCTCAGTGATCAGATTTGTCAGGAGGTAATCAGTTTTTCAAAACATAAAACTTCTTAACATAGGCTTCTAAATGAATTATCCAATTAATAGATCTCCAAATTTTATGATTGAATAAAAATATAGACTGAGAAATTTTTAAGATTTTATTAGACTGATTTTTAAATAAAATATAATAAATTATAGTATCTTTTCATATTCTAACCAAAAATATATTATCATATCTCAGAGAGATATTTGCTAAATAATTAACAATTTCTGCTAACTTTTTTTCTTACCTCAAATAATAACCAACATCATTCATTCCTTTATGGTGACAAGACAAGCAACTGCCCAAGCTGTAAGAGTACTTTGTTGTCATACTTTAAATAAATTATTTGTTTCCATAAAATGTGTAAATAGTGAAAGCAGAATCAGAATAGGATTGACAAGAATGTGTGAAGGTAAGGGGTGAATTTGTAGTTACTGAGTTTGGGTTGTTCTAACCCATGCATTTGTAGTTCCTCATAGTGCTTTTTGTTTATTTGTTTTTGGGTGTTTTGATGGATTTAAGTTTTTAAATTAATATTTATTTGTGTAGGTCAGTATCTGTTTTCAGATAAAGGCATTTGGGTGTAGGAATCTGTGGAGGCCAGAGAAATTGGATCTCCTGGAACTGGAGTTGTAGGTGGTTGCGAGCCATTTCACAAATGTGCTGGGAACTGAACTCAGATCCTCTGTAAAAATAGTAACTGCTCTTAACCCCCATCTCTCTTTCTAGCCCTAATAGTGGATCACCTGTAATTTGTTGAAATAGTATTATTTATACTGTCTTAAATTTCAGACAAGTTCAAATAGACAATTGCTGTTTAAAAGACAAACACAATATTTACCTAGATAATAGAAAGTAGTCAAGTTTATTCACTAGTGCACTGAAAATTTGAATTCAGCTCTTTTAGACATAGCTCTTCTAATCTTGTGTTACCTTGGGCCTCAGAATGGAATCATAAATTTTCTATGGATGACAGAACCCATCTCTCTTGGAACCATTTGGTTAGGATTTGATGTGGGAGTGTATATACGTGTTTTAATATATTTTTAATGACTAAATAAAGAAAGAATTTTAAATGAACAGATGTAGATAATATGTTTGAGTCTAAAATGCTTTGAATGAACTGAATATATTGTAAAGGTTTGGCTTGTGTAACAGGTTCCACACTCACAATAGCATGCAGTGCGTCGTCTTTTCTTTACAAAGAGGGACCTGGAGCCATTTATTTTCATTTAAACATGAATGCTAGCTCTTGAGGCGCTCAAGTCAGTTATGACTGTTCAATTGTCTTTAATGAGTAATCAGTAGAGCTAGCTTTATTATGCCACGATGTATTTGTCATATGGGTTTATAATTTTGTTGATAAAATTCTTCTTAGGATATAGGTCTTTCTCCCTTAAATCTAATCTTTCTTATCAAAAAAGAGCTGTCTTTAGGTTTTATTTAATGGATGTCTTTGTCCTCCCACTTTAAAAAGTATATATAATTAGACTTAGTTAATTGGAACAAGTATGCAGAATACGTTTTTCACACATTGAAAAAATGGATGAACAGCTGAATCCCTCTCACTCCCCTGCTCAGATATGCTCACTGTGTATAGGTCCCATGTTGAAGGCCAAGTTGACTGAACTTCAGCACTGCTGTCCTTTTGGGCCAGTTTGTCCTTAGTTGTGGATGCTTTCCTGTGCATTATGGATACATAGCAATGCAGTGACCTCCATTCAAAGAGTACCTAATATGACTAGAGAAATATTTGCAAATAACCCTGAAAGAGCAGAATTATTCTAAGCATTGAAAGCTGTAACTCTTTTAAAACCTTATAGTTGTAGGCAGCTTGGAGAAATACATTACATATATACATTTTGTATAATATTAACCCAATTGTACTTGGCTATGAGAGTGAAAAGACTATATTCCACATGTGTGCCCATGTTCGTTATCACTATGACAACAACATCTTAAGGGAGGGACATTCAGTTTATCTATTATGTATGTATGTATGTATGTATGTGTGTATGTATGTATTGTTCTATTTTCAAACATAGTAGCATTATATTCTCCTCATTTTTATTAATTCTTTGAGAATTTCCTGCAATATATCTGATATGTTTATCCCTCGCTGCACTCCTTCCAGATCCATTTCTCTTTCTCTACCAATTTAAATTCCTTTCTTCGTCATTTTCCGAAAACCCATCAAGTACAGTTTTATTGCCTGTATATTTGTGGATGTGTTAACTACTCCTTGTCTCTCTGTTTCTCTCTCTAGTAGCTATCAACTATCAATAGTTGCTTTTCTAGGGTCAGACCCCCCAGAACTCCCAAGGACTAAGCCATTAACAAAGGGGTACACATGGCTCCAGCTGCATATGTAGCAGAGGATGGCCTTGTCATGCACTAATGGAAGGAGAGGTTCTTGGTCCTATGAAGGCTTGATAGATGCCTCAGTATAGGGGAATTGAGGTCGGGGAGGTCAGAGTGGGAGGGTGGGTGGGTGGGTGGGTAGAGGAACACCCTCATAAAAGAGGGGGAGGGAAGGTGTCATAGGGTGTTTCTGAGAGGCAGGGAGACCAGGAAAGGGGATAACACTTGAAATATAAATAAAGAAAATATCCACTTAAAAGCCAACCAACCAACCAAACAAACAAACAAAAAGACTTCATGCCCATTTCTCAATGCTGGAATTTTGTCTATATAGAGCTAATGGAGGAAAACTGTGAATTCACATGCATAACAACTCTGTTGTGTGAGAAAACATTGACTCCTTGTAGTCTGCCATCTATGACTTTTCCAATTATCAAACAGGCCCCATGGTCCCAAGATTACTGAAGCTCTGTGAGCACTGAACATTCTCTCTCTCTCTCTCTCTCTCTCTCTCTCTCTCTCTCTCTCTCTCTCTCTCTCCCTTCCTCCCTCTCTCTCTCTCTCTCTCTCTCTGTCTCTCTCTCTCTCTGAAGTTGAATCAAATCAAGCCCTCTACCTTGGAGACTATGCCCACTCTACTATGCAAGGAATAAATAAAAAGGCCAGGAAAAGCATTTTCATTTATCTGCAGATCCTTAGTTCTTAGTCCTTGTGAAGATGTAGATGTGTGTGTGTATGTATATATATATATATATATATATATATGTATATAGATAATATATGTGTATATACATATGTGTATATATAATATATTATATATATGCATATTATATGTGTGTATATATAAATATATATGTATGTATGTGAAACCTGCATATGTATTTATACATTGACGTAACAACGTTATTGACATAACTTAAACAAGTTTCCAGAAAATGAATACCAAAGTAACAAGTCATTTGTTTGACCACAAAAGGAAAATAAAAGATGAGGGAGCAGGCATATATAAAAGACCCCCATATACATGTAAGCCTGTTGCCATAGATGTTCCTCTAAAGCAGAAGAAATAGGAATTCTATTCGTAGAGATAACACATGTGAATGGTGGGGTAACAAGTCAAACTTTGATAAGTAATTTGAAAAGCTCTTGTTCAACTAGAGGAAGCTCTAGAGGATCCAGGAAGACTTTATGTCCTCACCCAGCCACTGGATTAGCTTGGGACGGGAGTGACTTTGGTTAAAGTGAGTGTTATCAACCACTCTGGAAATCAGTCTGGTGGTTCTTCAGAAAACTGTACATAGTAATACCGCTAGATCCAGCAATACCTCTCCTGGGCATGTACCCAGAACATGTTCCAACTGGTAATAAGGACACATGCTCCACTATGTTCATAGCAGCCTTATTTATAATAGCCAGAAGCTGGAAAGAACCCAGATGTCCCTCAACAGAGGAACAGATAGAGAAAATGTAGTACATTTACATAATGGAGTACAACTCAGCTATTAAAAACAATGAATTTATGAAATTCTTGGGCAAATGGTTGTATCTGGAGGATATCATCCTTAGTGAGGTAACCCAATCACAAAAGAAGTCACTTGATATGCACTCACTGATAAGTGGATATTAGACCAGAAACCTAGAATACCCAAGGTACAATTCCAAAACACAAGAAAATCAAGAAGACCAACAGGTAGATACTTCATTCCTCCCTAGAATAGGGGATAAAATATCCATGGAAGCAGTTGCAGAGACAAAGTTTGGAGCTAAGATGAAAGGATGGACCATCCAGAGACTGCTCCACCCGGGGGTCCATTCCATGATCAGCCACCAAACACAGACACTATTGCATATGCCAGCAAGATTTTGCTGAAAGGACCCCGATATAGCTGTCTCCTGTGAGGTTTTGCCAGTGCCTGGCAAATACCAAAGTGGATGGTCACAGTCATCTATAGGATGGAACACAGGGCCCCCAATGTAGGAGCTAGAGAAAGTACCCAAGAGCTGAAGGGATCTGCAACCTTATAGGTAGAAAAATATGAAATAATCAGTAGCCCCAGAGCTTGTGTCTCTAGCTGCATATGTAGCAGAAGATGGCCTAGTCAGCCATCACTGGGAAGAAAGGCCCCTTGGTGTAGCAAACTTTATATGCCCCAGTATAGGGGAACGCCAGGGCCAAGAATTGAGAGTGAGTGGGTAGGGGAACAGGGCAGGGGGAGGGTATAGGGGACTTTTGGGATAGCATTTGAAATGTAAATGAAGAAAGTATCTAATAAAAAAATTTAAAAACATGTTAGGTTTTTAAGTGTTATCAGGTTAGGGGTACTAGGGGAACTCACAGCACAGGGCTACCTGCTTCTTAAAGAAGTCCTTTCTTCATCAAGATCTCAGTTCTATCACACCCATTATTCAGATGAGGTTTCAACCCTGGCTGAACATCATAGAAAAATAGATAGAGAGCTAAATCCTATCCTAGTCTAATTAATTCTAATTATTTAGAGTGAGACATGTAAAATCAGTATCATGACACAGTCCTCAAGCAAGGATTGACAGCTGGTGCAGGAAAACAGGTAATTTTTTTGGAACCTCCAAAATAAAGGAAAACATTTGTAGTATTTCAAAAGCTTTGTGGGTGATTTGATTCAATTGTGATACCTTGTCTGTATACTTTTGAATTGGTTCTTCTACAGTTCGTTTTTATATTTCAAGGAGTAGAAAGTAGCTCACACACAAACACATAATTTCATGTAATTTCTACTTTATTTCAGAATTCTCCAGGCTTAGTTTTCAATCAAGAGCGTTCTTCTTTTGGTCTTTAAATAGCTCCCTCTGAAAAATTTAGTTCTTCAGCACCATAGAAGCTCAGAAGGATGAATTTCCAATTATCTATTTATAAATGAAATTCTGACCTCACTGCTGGAAAGGTCATGCCTAGTGTGATCTCTCAGCCATATGGCTGAGAAAATGAAGTGGTAAGGTTATTCTTCTGAGATATATGTTGATGCCTTCACTAATTAGTCCTCCCCAAATTTATGTCACTGCTATTAGAAGACACGAGGCAGAGAAAATCTGGACTATTTAATAACATAAAAACATACTTTGAAATGGATCCAGGTAAATGTTCTGGCTATCTTAATTAAGCGACATGTGAAAAAATCTAGTAACTTTGAGTTATGCAGATTAATTTTTGCTGTTTACACTTGTAGAATATTTTTATTTTTATTTTATATCAAAATTATTTAAGTTCAAATACAAATTGCTACCTATTTTATAGATATGCTTGCTTTTGCCTCCGTTCCCCTGGTTCTCATGGACAGGACCACCTTTATATTTGGATGTACTTATGTAGATTTGTTCTAGCTTTTAAGACTTTCAAATGAATACTAACTCAAGGTCAAGGTACCTATGATAAGTCTGGAGTCAGTATACTTCTGTTTTAGCATAGCTGCCATGCTGACCTCCTTTAATGAAATGCTTATTTCCTTAGAACCTTTTGCTTTGTTTTCAGTGCCCAGTACTAGAACTTTAAGATGCAGACATATCTGGTTTTACTATGATACTCTGACACTTAATCTTCTGTAGTTACCAGTGCATTCCTGTTTATAATACAATATTGGCTCTTAGTCAAGTACTGATTCAGGCAAATAGATTTCTCCTTTTTCCTCCTGCTCCAATAAATGGATATTTGAGGGTTGATGATGTATCTTCAGGTTAATCATTTAATCAAATTACTCATGGAAACATTATGTTCTTTATCAATAATCCAGTATTCATTTCCATGTCTACTTTAAATTCTACTTTTTTCTATAAGCGATTTCAGCATCCAAAGTATAAAATGGTTCTTTTATATTAGAGTCATTTGTGTTCAGCCAAGAGATATATGTCAGTATTTTATACAAGATATATTGTAGGTGGTATTTTATAACCTACTTGTATCTCAATATGAAAGAGAAATGTAATCATAAACTCTTTCATTTAGGAATACCAGAGAAACCCCAGAATTTTGAAACATGCTTGACTGGGGCAGGTCATTGGTTTACTCTTTGTCTCCAGACTCTTACAAGTCAAAAAAGCAAATGAATCCTGTTGAAGACTTGATGATATTCCAATGGCAAACTTACAATAACTTACATTTGACCTTGGAACAAAATGACCTAGAGTTCTTTAGTTGGAATTTTTCTCATGTGCCATTCAGATTAGAAATTAGCTTTTGCAGTTGCTTTAATATTCTTTGGAATACAAATCCATGGTTAAGGACTACTCATCAAAGATGTAAGGGACAAATACTTAGTTCAAGAAAATCACAATCATTCATGTTTTGCAGTAAGTGCAACCATGTGGGAAGCTAGTAACGAAGGACTGAGATATGAATGGCTCTTTCTTCAGACTTTACGGAAAGTCTATTAGAGCTTAAGGATGTTTTGTTGTGGAGAATGTGGATATTTCTATAATCTGGTACCATAATAAATTTAATTTATGATATGTGTGGAAGAGGATGAGGAGCCAAGCGAGTTGATTTGGCAATGGTCATTGGTGTGAACGATGAGTGTCCTGTTGGGTCATTTTTATGGTCTCTCTGTGTTTTGTATCTGTTCTGAGACATGATCACAAGATGGTCTCTCTACCCTCTTGTGGTAGAGATGTATGTGACAGGAAGAACAATGGTGGGGGGGTAGTAACCACTTCACAGATGAAGCTAATAGAGATTTTTTTCCCATTCTTCTATGCACACATGTTCTATAATGACTGTGTTGCAAATTGCATTAATGTATCAGAACCAAGTAGATATTATATCCTTTACTAACCTATGACTTCTGTTTAGTTTTATAATTGGATAAAAATGATAATAGAGATTGGTCAAATTGGTTTCATCATGTGTATATATCATTTAAGTAAGGATTTAATTAACTTTGTAACTTATGTTTTTTTAAGTATTTCTGCATTCAAATTTGAATAGGCAACCTAATGTTCTTTTACTTTCTAATTTCTTAGTTTTCACAGGCATATATGTACACATTACACATTATCTTTTGCATGAATAGCCTTCTTCAAATCTCTGTCTCTTGAAATTATACATATACTCCAATGCCTGTCGAACATTCTCTTCCTTTTCTCAACAGTTTAGTGTCATTTTCTTCTCTCCCCCTCTGTGTTTACCTTTGCATTGAAGGTAAGAAAATGTCTAACAACCTTATTTGAATGTCTTGTAAATTTCAAGCTCCTGCACTGCAAGAATGCCATATTCAGCAGGATGTTCTTACAATGTTCTAAGTTTTCACAGGTAGGCTTCTTCAAATGACTGTGACTTGGCATAAAGTTAAGTTAGTTCAATATTTGAAAACCTTGGATTTTCTCAAAGGGTTTCAGAGTATTAATTTTGAAATGAAAATGACCAAGGTAGGTTTAGTAAATAATTAGCAATATGAAAAATGTATAAGTGTTCTGCATTCACATGGACATGACTACCATATGACAGTTAGTATTACTGAAGATTGACTTTGTGCCAATGATTATGTGAATACTGGATGTGTGGAACTCTTTTTATCACTACATCAACTCTGATTGTCTATGATTACATTCCGCAAAGGAATCTTAATTGGGATGTAGTAGGGAAATGTAACCAGAGCATTTTAAGATGCCCAAATTCAGAGTAAATGACGATTATGGATTCTCTGCTTTACTGCATAAAGACACTTGTGGGAGAAAAGCAGAGATACCCTAAGGAAGGCTAAGTCCCCCAATACAGCCCAGTGACAGGCTATGAACACCATGGGATATGCCAGTGAATGGCTGATAGACACACAAAGAAAAGTTAAGCGAAAATTTAAAGGACCAACATATAGAAGTTATTTCTCCAACAAAGAAAAGCGAACTCCAATTTTTACGTTGATGCTGCTAGTGAAATTAAAGTCTCTGGGTTACCATATAAAGGTATTTGAATGCAGGATCTGTCAAAGCACTGAAGGAACTGAACACAAGCTACTAGTTTTCACAAAATCCTAAAGTTTAGCTTTTTGCATTATTCTTTCCATCATTGCTTTGTATCAATATTTGAAGTTCTTCCAAATATTTAGATGCACATTCCTTTTATATTTTATTTATTTATTTTTACACTTATTTATTTGTGAGTATGGGGAGAACTTCAGCATACCATGGTGTGCCTCGAGAGGTCTGAGGACTACTTGTGAAAGTCCACTATGTTCTTCCATAAACTGGATACCTGGGATGGAACTCAGGTTCCAAAATTTGATGAAAAATGAGTTTTATAAATAAGATGTCTCTCCACCCTCTGCATTGCTCAATCTTTAAGTAGTTCTTAGAAAACATTTCGGGCGAGACAAAGCGATGTCAGGTAGTTAATTACTTGAATTATAAATGAAAACTTACTTCCATGATATCCTGGAGACTTTATTATATGTTTTCAAATTTACATAAAAATGAAATCTCATTCAAGCAGAGTAGTGTTTAAATTGAACAAGCAGTTTCAGGTTAGAGTAAGATATTAGGTATTTTCACTCTTAATTCATGTTTGGAACACTCTGAAATATAAATGCAGAGATCTAGTATGCCAAATACACAACAGAAGAATATCAAGAAGACACTACTAGGAAACTGAGGACCAGGCACACATGTGGCACACATACTTTAATATAGTTAGAATACTCAAATACATAAAATAGAGTAAATCTAAAACATATTAAAGAAAAGTCTTTGGTGTAGATGTAGACATGTACAGTGGCTATTGAGTTCTAAACAAAACATACTCTTGGCTGGATCTGAGGATTAGGATGCATGTGAGGTTCTAGAAACCTTATGCACACACATAACACATTTTCAGGTGTTAAGTGACTAAGTGTGCATGCAGCATCTACATGTATCCATATAGATGATGAGGGACATGACTGACCTAATCTGCAATAACAGATAAAATCTCTAGTACAATTTTAGATATGTGAGAGGTAATAGTCACATACTGGAGGTTGGGTTCACATGAAGCTAACTCTGAGACAAAGTATCCTTGCAGAACACGAATCAGGGGAACTCTTGAGTACTGAAGGTTAAGGGAATATTACAGGATTCTATAAAGGACCAAGTGAGTCAGGGATACAACAAGAAAATAACTTACCCTTCAGGGATCCTGGGCAGTAAGATTATCTATCAAAGTCTCTGGAGCAGGGAAAGCTCTAAGGCTTCATGTTGCTGTGCTGAACATGAGCTAGCAGCTCAGGAACTCTGGTAACAATTGGTCCCACAAATTTAACCAGCACAATAAATCTAATGAGGAACTGCATGTACAGGGAAGTACACTTGGTGACTACCATTTAAAATATTTATTATGCATGCATCTCTCTGGGTGTACATGTACTATGAAGCATGTAGAGTGGTCAGAGAAAAATTTGTAGGAATCAGTTGTCTCCTTTTACCATGTGGGTCCTGAAAATTGACCCCAGATTATGAAGGCTATCAAGCTTGGTAGCACCTGCCTCTACCACCTGGGCCATCTCACCAGTCCAACATTTTTTATAGCAGGCATTAAGCAAAAATGCTTCCTGGTTTAGAAGAAGATGCGGCCTTTGGGATAGCTGCCTGAAAATAGAACCTTGGTAAAGATCAGTCAGTGCTATGCTCCACTGTACAGCCAATAGGTGTGATATGAGGAACCCGTGGTGCTCAACAGGAAGTAACAATACCAGTGGCAGAGAAACAAAAATAGAAAGACAAGTGTAGCAGCCAGTGTTCCAAATGTAGCTAATAGGATGAAGAAAGCGAATATGCAACACTATAGCTGTTCTGTAACAAACTCCATTGTCTCACAATGACAAACTAAGGAAATTAGGGAATCTGAGTATGGAAAGGAAAGTTTGCTATCTAGAGAAATGGAGACACCCATCTTGAAAACTATGGACATTTAGGAGGGTGGTGCCACTGTACATAAAATGCCTATAGGCTATGTGCCTAGGTATGGGTTTTTCTCAAATGTTAGAACCGATTCCTTTTTAAAGTGATCTGCAGAAATCATGCTCTAAATAGCAGGATCAAGAACTTCTAGGAAAGGGGCATGAGAGGCAGCATAGCATGTTTGCATGTTGTGGAGTTAAAGGTGATCTAGGAGTTAAGAGATGGATATGGGAAAGTGGGGAGGGGTGTCATCAGAAGAGTGGCTATGCTCTTCTCTATACCACTAAAGCCTAGTTGTGGATTTGGACTGAAAAAGTAGTTCACAGCAAATGCATTCCCTCTGCAGCCTGTGAATACCTCCCAGTAGTGGATGCAGATACTTCAAAAGCACAACAAATTAAAAAGCTGGGCCTGGTGGGTCAGGATTGTAATCTCAGCTACTCAGGAGGCTTAGACAGGGGATCAAAAGTTCAAAGATTTCCTGGGCTGTAGAGACTGGTGCACTCCTGAACTCCTAGCTGCTACAGTTGCATGAGCAAGATCAAATAAACCAATATTCCATCACTGAGGTGGGAGGGGCTCGCCAGTCCACATCTCTAGCTGAACAGCTCTTGGCAGCTGATGGCTTCTGTGGGGAGGGAGAGGCAAATGCTTGAAGAGTGTGGTTTCTGGTAGATCAGCAATGCTCTAGTGCATAGCTCCACACTCAGGAGCAGATGAGCCGCCAGAACTCAATCAATGAGGCTCCAAAAGGAAAAAGAAAGACAAAGGTCATGAGGTTGATGGGGGAGAAGCTAGGAAGGTGTGGGTTATATACATGCATCAAATTCCCAGCAAACTAATCAAAGTATATTACAAAATTAGTGCTTGCTGCTCTTGCAGTGGCTTCAAGTTTGATTCCCAGCACCATTGTCAGACAGCCCCGAACCAGAACTAACTCCAGATCCAGGGCATCTGAAGCATCTGGCTTCTCCAGGCACATCCATTCATGTGCATATACCCATAAGAAAAAGAAAAGATAGGTGAACCTTAAAAAAGTAAACAGTAAGAGAAAACTAGACCACTCAACACCAAACTCACAAAATAGCTTTTAGCAAAGATAGGCAAATTTTATATTCAGTCACCTGAGACTCTCTACTTCCTTGCAAATTATGAGACAATTAAAAAAATTAATTTAGCAAGTGTTTCTTGAGTGTTTATGTTCCAGGCTGTGTTCTTATGACAGGATTGCAAGATGAAGCATTCCCCAGTGGAAATGCAGGTTTAATAGAGAAAAGAAGGTACATAAACCAATAACAATAACAGATCTTACCAGCTGCAACATCTAATTTTCAACTTTTTTGAGTTCTGATAATTATCCATTTGTTCTTTCATTTAATCTTTATATGGTTTTAAAAAGTATGCCTTCCAATCACCTTTATTTCTTTACTCATGGACAAGGCTTAAAATTATTTTCTAAATTTAACTTCATAAAGGTTATTAGAGAAGCAGTTGCAGTGCTACCTACGGGGAAAAATGAAAAAAATCTGCTCATTTGCATTTTATTTTCTCAAATTTTGTCTCCTTTCACTCTAAATAATGAGGAAGATTGGATCTTAGAGCTCCTTAAGGCTTTGGGGTTTGCACATCACACAAGGCTGTCAGTTTTGTTCATTATTACATCACTTCTTTTCTAGCCCGGGTCTCTCCTCCCCGCACCTCCCTTTGATTGTCTGCAGTTTGTGCTCTTTCTCTTTTCAATTAGTCTGATAAACTTTTATCATTCATTTCACTTAAAATATGCTTATGGTTTAGAAGTTGTGTTTGCATAAAAATAGGTATGAATGCTATGAAGTAAACATTGCCATATTTAATGAGTATTTCAACAACTGAAAATAAGGACACTTATTAAGGAGTAACAATTTGAGAAAATTATATTAGTACCTGATTAGGTAACTGTTTATTTGATTACACATTTAAATGATGTCAAAGTATTTTTCTATAACTGTTGGAAATCACAAGTTGTGTTATTAAAATGAGTAGTTAGCAAGTAGCTTGATCTTAAACTTATTTTCTGTTGGTAAATATTTTAAGACAGGTTTGTTAATCTGACCACAATAAGCTTTTCCATTATTTTGAGATTTCTGCAGCTAGTATAATAAAACCTGGGAAACATTAAACAATATATTTTAAAGTAAGAATAAAAAATTACTGTGACCATATCAACAATACATTTGTACATGTGAACAATACTTTTGAGCTCCTAAGAAGGAACACTTATTATATGCTACTGTGAATGGTAACTTCTCTCAAACTTGTATGAACTTTAATGTTACCTCTCCTTTCTAAATAAAATTTAAGTTTTAAAACATGCAATATATTTTTAGGGAAAATTTATATCTATTGTCATCTTACTTGTCAAGAGTGACTCCTAGCCACTGTGCCACACTGACTCCAGAGCAGTTTGCCTAAACCTGACTGCCCCTCCCTGCTCATGCCTCTGTACTCCACAGCAGCAATGGACTCGGAAGACTGAGTGCCCTCCTCCCTTTCTGAGAGTGCAACTCTTTGGCCACTGTGGCTGGGTCAGCCCCACAGAATGGCAGTCGAGATGTCTTGCTTTGTCTACAGTTTTTTACTTTCTTGAGTGAAAACATAAATTGAAATTATGGGACATATAAAATGGTTACCATACTTAAACAACACCTGTTCCTTCTTTCAAGGAGTCTCTCTAAATATATTTACATAGTGCAATCTTTTTTACTCAGTGGATCACTGCTAACTGGTGATCAGTAGGACACAATTAATGTAACATTGTGTGAATTCTGAAACAAGATCATTAAAGGACCTGAATTCTTGGTCTTACCTCCTGGGTCACAATTTCTGGAGAGAACCCAAAAATATATACTAGAGAGATACTAAAACACCCACAGGGAAGAAGCCAGTGGAGAGTAGCTGAAGTTCCCCACAACAGCCAGAATCCACTGGTTGGCTACGATTCTTCCACTGTGGGAGAATCTTTGTGCCAATTACTCATCAGTGTGGCCAGTACAAGTCTCTCCCCACAATATCCCAGAATGCATTGAGCCATTCTTTCCAGAGTAATGTCTGATCCCAAGAACTGAGGTAACTCATGACTACTGCTACTAGAAGCCAATGCATTTTATAGAAGTTTGTTTTCCGTCAAAAACCACCTATCACAGCATGGTGATCTTTCTGTGATCCTGGGGTTGTGAAAAGTGCTGAGCTATCCCTAAGAAACCCATGAGCAATCTTTTCAAATGTGGCCAATAACTGCCTTTTGAACGAAAAATATAGTATATCTGGGAACCTTTTCTTTGTCCATTGTCATAATGTTTCAGTCACTGATCAGCTCATTTTCTCTCTTGCTTATCCTGCCAGGATGCAATCTGATGTGTCCTAATGATAGCTGGAGACAGAACAATACACATGTTGGGATTGATTTGCAATGTCTTATAAATAAATACGTAAATAAATAAATAAATAAATAAATAATACATTTGTACCCTTGTACAAATTCAAACCTTCAGATGTATTTCCAGCATGAATTTTGAAAGGTATATTCCTTTCATTTAGCAGTCTGCTGCTTCATAGCTATAGAGCACTATTATATCAATAGACATTAATTTTCATTTTGATCACCCACAAATAAAATTCTTTGTTTACTGAAATAAGGAGAAAGGAGAAATAAGGAGAAAATGATTAAATTTTACCATGTCAACATAATTTCAAAATTTCATCTTAAAAACAAATATTGATTTGATAATCAGTGACAAAAAGAAGCTTGGTGGCTCATGAAAAGCATTAGAATCAAATGTTTCGTTTTTTAAAATATTTTTTGTATGGTTGCTAGCTGAAAAATTTGGTTGCTGGCATTCTTTCAAAACCAATTTCAACTCATGAGTATTACTCAAGAACTTGCTAAAATGAAAGAAAAATATCCACAGAAATGGGATTTAAACACAGTGACTTTAGCTTTATCAGCCAGGGAACTAACAGTGAGAAAACAGATACATTTGTTTATGCAAAATGAAGGCTCCTTGAGGAAGCAGGCAGTTCCTTGAATCTCCATCATAGATGCTGTTTCTCTGATGTGAAGACTTTGTTGTTACTTACAGCCTGTTTGTGAACTTTCCATGAAAGGTCAAACTGTTCTTCATTACTTTAAGAGTATTCTCTATGGAGTCACAAGTTCTGTCAAAAAGTCACTGCTTCTTGTTAGAGTTATTTGCTAAAATGTGCCCTGCAGCATTCATCAAAAAACGTTTCTTATACCAAAACTGAAGGAAAAATTACAGCCAAACATAGGACACAGATGCATTTTTGGAAGCCAAGTAAACAGTAATTTCAGGCTTTGCCAGTTCATTCTGCTTTAGAGATTTTTACTGCTTTTACTCAACTCTAGCCTGAAGAGGTAGCACAGATTGGTGTTTCTACAGTTGCTGCATATACTTCTGAAAAAGTGACTACTCTTACAATGTTTGAATTCTCTGAACACACTGAATATAGAAAGATTTTTTGTGGAAAGTCAGCATTAGTACATTAGTATTAGCCAACACCCATGATACCTCATTCTATATAAGACTCAATTTCCATATGTAGCAGAGAGAAGAACAAGATAAGCATCAAACTAATATAATATTAGTTGATCAGTGCAGTCTCTCTCTCTCTCTCTCTCTCTCTCTCTCTCTCTCTCTGTGTGTGTGTGTGTGTGTATGTGTGTGTGTGTGTATGTGTGTGTGTGTATGTGTGTGTGTGTGTGTGTGTATGTGTGTGTGTGTGTGTATGTGTGTGTGTGTGTGTGTGTGTGTATGTGTGTGTGTGTGTGTGTGTGTATGTTTCATGAATACAGACATGCAGAGATATAAGATTCACTAAGAATGAGTTCTATAGAAACAAGCATATATATGTGTGTGTGTGTGTATTTGAGTTAGAGATAAAGCATTTTTAAAAATAGAAACTAGTTTTATTTTGCTGTTTGATTATAGTGATGCCTTCATTTCCCAAGAAGCTCCGCTTCCAAAGTGATACTGATTTTTTTAACTGTATATACTTAAAGAACCTGATGATTTCATAAACATATTTATTGTAAACTAATCACCCAAATCAGGATAATTTGCATATTCATCAGCCTGCGCATTGACTTTATTTTTGCTGTAGTTGACCTGCTTAGCAAATTTCAATTCTACAGTATGTTAAGCACTACTGCCAATACCTGTGAGGAAAACCAACCATCCCTTGCCAGATGTACAGGATGATGGTAAATACCGCAGAATTTTCTGCATAGAGTTCTAGATCTTCTAGGACAGTGTTTATCAACCTTTCTCGTACCGAAACACTTTAATACAGTTCCTAATGTAGTGACCCCAGCGCTAAAATTATTTTTGTTGCTACTTCCTAACCGTATTTTGATTACTATTATGGATCATAATATAAATATCTGATATGTAGGAAATCTGACAGGTGACCCCCCATCCCCCCCATCCCAAAGGGATCGTGATGTACAGGTTGAGAACCACTGTGTTAGTTGGTTTTACATAAATTTAGCTGCTACTGTAGGCATGCAACAAGATGAGCCACTCCTACAGTTGAAACAACTTTATAACTCATAGAAAGGCAGAAAGAACTGTATTCTAATAAACCAAATCCTGGTAGCTCAAAGAAGCTACAGAAGGTGGGTAAGGATGCATCTCTACCATGTACCTCAGTGCGCTTCAGTGGAGAGACCACAATATACCCTTTTCTCAGCCTTCTACTCTGATGGGTCTTAGAGACTGCTCAGATGTCTAAGCGGACATTCCATCCTAGAGGAAATGAAGCTTGGATGTTTCTAATGGTTCTTCACTATCTCACACTACTTTATTCTTGGTACACTCTGATTGGAACTGCAGGGAAGATGACAGGGAAAGCTAATTGCTGAGACTCATTTAGGAACTTACCTTCTTGCATAGCTCAATATTCTCACCTACGGTTATTATACTACATTTTTGTCTCTAGAGCATATTCATCTTGCATACATTTCTATGTTGGGAAAGAAATCAGTAATAGTGACTTTGTGTGTCATATTGGCAGGGCTAAATAATACACACTACAAAACATCATTTGGGGATGTATCTCTGAAGATGTCTGCAAAGGAAATTTGAATGGAAAGTAAGTGAAGGTCTCCTTTTTCAGAGTAGGTGTGTGTACATCATCCATTCCAGAAGACAGAGAGACAGAGAACGGGCAAGGTTGCTCCTGGACCCGAGCTGAGGTGTCTACCTATCCTCATCCTTGATTATCAGCACTGTGGCTTCTTAGGTTTTTTATTCTGTCCATTGATTCTTCCACCACCCCCACTGCAAATCCATGTCAGTCCTTCAAATAGTGCCAACCTCCATTGCTGGCTTCCTGGTTTTCTGATATGACGTTAGCAGATAATATAGAAAGCAACAAAGGACAGCCTACTGCATGGAATTGTTACTGGAATGGATTTGAATCCAAAGACTCTAGCTGAATTTCGAAGCTCTTGTTTTCTTTTACAATGAGCTGTGAGAACACACAAGTAGTTATAGGAAAGGAGAAGGGTTTACTAAAGGACAGAGACAGATGAGAATGTAACTGTGCCAAACCTAGGCCAAGGCCTTACAGCAAGATAGAAAAGAAAGGGCTCCTCCTGATCTTTTATGAGCTATTGCATAGGATTCACTGCTCCCATAATTGGGCATCTTCAACTTTCCTAGTGCAGGTTCTGTTTATGAAGCCCAGGTGAGGAAGGGCTTCTAGACTTTCTCCACTTTTGCACTTTGTGTGTGGATTTTGTTTGATCTATTTCTCCACCTTATTCCTTATTCTTCTACCTCAGGAGCTCAAGGAGGTTAAAAAAAATGGGGGAGCTGAAAATATATTAAAAGAAGTGAGATTAAAATTCTCCAAGTTGGACAAAATATATAAGCATAAAGAATGCTAAGGGTGAATGAGCTAAGAACATAATGAATCCAAAGAAATTCAGTCTCTGACCCACTATGGTAAAACTTCTGCAAACTAGTCATGAAGAAAAAGTACCTCCTGAGCAGTAAGAGAGAAACAACACTTCCTCAGCACAGAAGGAATGAAGCAACATTTATCAAGAGCTGAAGGCAAAGACCTACCAATCCACCAAGAACAAAATGTAACATGAAAATGTTACTTAGAAATGCAGGGGGAATCAAGATCTTTCAGCTGAAGTAAAACAAAATTGTTTACAGCTTTGCAGCAGATTTACTCTGGCAAAATGACTAAAAACACTCTGCAAGCAAAGACATGATAAAAAAGAAGTTTCAACATATCAGAAAGTTCACAATACGTGAAAAAAAAATACATGGTTGATTTTACATCTCTCTAGTTTTAAATACATGGTTCATGGCTCTCTAAGAATTGTTTTCCTGTTAGAGGTGGGTCTAATTTTATATAGAGGGAATATTTAAGATAACTACCAATGAAAGAATAAATGAATATAAAGGTATATATCATAGTATTTGGCTGACAAAATAGATAGTTTAATGATGAATAATTATCTTTATATAGTAATTCACACAAACATCCAATGGAAATGTACATATAAAGAAAAATAAAAAGACTGAAAGCAGAACTTTAAAAATGATCGAATGGCTTATAGGAAGGGAGAATAACAAAGAAGTAAGAGCATGCCCCCATGGCATGCTGTAATCCTACTATGCTAATAATTGCAGTAAATACATATGTTTTTAAATTTAATAGTTATTATACTGCATGGAAAACTGAATTTAAAATACCGTGTAACACCATGATGTATAAAAATGAACTTGAAAGTGTAGTAATAAAATAAAATAATATGAAAAATATACTAGCAAAAATCAAAATAAGGGAGCTAGTGAGATGACTCAGTGGTTAAAAGTACTGGCTGCTCTTCCCGAGGATTGGGGTTCAATTCCAAGCACCTACATGATAGCTCACTACTGTCTGCTACTCCAGATCCAAGGAATCTAACATGATCACACAAACATGAATAGGGGCAAAACCACTAAATAAAATGAAAATTAAATAAATTATTTTAAAAAATCAAAATAAATCCCAGAATTTGCATACTTCTCAGATAACGTAGTAAAAAAAATTGATATAGTCAGAGAAAGACATTGTTAATTGATACCATGATCAAGCAGTTATTAAAGCAATGTATAACAAAGGGATCAATTAATTAAAAAAAATGTCTAGCAGTACATCAGACAGGAGATCTCACTGTATTTAAAACTAATTAATTTTACAATTTTAAATTGTATAAATCTATTATAACATATAGATGTTTCCACTAATTACTACTACTGTTTACATAAGAAATCTACGCCAGCTTTAGATAATTTAGAAGAAAAAGCAATACTTTCACATTTGTTTTAGGAAACTAGTATTATCCAAAGTCAATGATAGAGATTAATATACAAATAGAAAAAGAGGAAAAGCCAAATGAGAGAGAAAGAGAAACAAAAAAGAAAGAATTATAGAGCCAATAAACTACTGAACATAAACAAATTATTAACAAATCAAATAGAAGTAAATATAGTTTAATACTTTATAAGCTATATACAAGATTGTAAAGTGAGGTTTAAGATCTATATGCAGTTAGCTGAAGATGAGAGAAGTCAATGAAGTTATTTATCTCAATAACCAGAGATGAAGAAAAGCCATGCTGATATTGATAGGTATAAAAAATATATATATAAGAAGTTTCCGGTGAGATAGAAAAGAGGGGAACCATTTAATTTGATAATATCTATTGAAAAGGTACAGAAATCATTGCTCAGAGTAATGAAATTGAGTTAGCTCCACCTCACCACTGGTACTCAACATTATGTTGGAGTAGATATTTGGCCAGTGAACTAAGCAGTGGTCATCATTTAAATGCTTCTATAATTATAGTAATAAAGACTATGTGACATTGGTTGACAAGCTGATTTGAAATAACAAACTCAGAAATAGATCTATAAAAATTCTTCTTCAGATCTTTCAACAATTTTTTTGGGTTGATGGAGAAAAATTATCTTTGCCTAAATGTTCTTAGGGAAACTTGGCATTAGGTAGATGCCCATAGTTTAAAAATAAATAGAAAGCAAACAAGTAATCACACAACTCAAATGAATGCTAACACAAAACAGAATTGATAAACACAAAAGGCTAAAATATTTATGTTTAAAAGGAATAGGAAAATTGTTAGAACTTAAAACTAGGAAAAGGGCTTGAAACTTGAAAAGTTGAATCCACACAAAATTCTTTCTTTAACCTTTTCCAGTCTTTTAACTTTTTCTCATTGTCTCTTAAACATATTTTCTCACTGCTTAAATACAAAGAGGGGAGGAAAAGTCTCATACATGTAATCTCATTCAACATGAAAAAATATAGCAATGCAATTGGAGAATATATCAAAAGCATAAAGATACTTTCTTTTGAAGAAAATCTATGGATGGCACCTAAGTGTGGGTTTTGACTGGCCAAAAGAAAATATCAAATAAGAACATGCTCAGCTGTAACTATATTTTATCATAATGTCTAATTATAGAAATGAAAACAGTAATGTTACTAAAAATGTAAAGAAACTAGAACACCCATGTGTTGCAGGTGGCACTGTCAGCTGTGCCAGCCATTTTGAAAACAGATGTCATAAAAGAAAACCAAAGTGTTAAACATGCACCTCTAGCTCATCCTAGCAATTATACTTGTAGAATGAATTCCAGCAATTGAGATCTCACGTTTACTTCCAAATTTTTCCACCAGAGATTATAGCAGTATTGTTTGTAAGGGCTCAAAATAAGCATCTCAGATATCAATGGTAGAAGACCTCATTTTGTAATTTACATATCAATGTAATTTATAGCACTTTCTAGAAACAAAATGACTAAAATAGATAGCATATCATAATTTGCAAAGTGGTAAGGGGTTGATGAGGTCTCCTAGTATCATTTCCGGTGCTAGATGGTGGCTAATAATAACTTGAAAATGAAACTATAGCAGAAATTTGCACAATTTAACCACTGAGGAAAATCAGATGAGCTGCGTACAGGTTCTTAGTTCATACTTCTCAGGAGTAGGTACAATTCACAATTACTTAGGTAAACAAATTAATACAAGTGGCTCTCCATATATATATATATATATATATATATATATATCTCACTAACCCTATACACAGATCTAATGTTATGTACAAATTTATTTATTTATGCAACTACTCTTTAACTTCTTCATGCTTTGTAGAACAACAGATGTGAAGAAGAGTTTCATTAGGAAAAACTATGAATTCCTGATTTAAGTCCCAATAAAATATTATTATATTTTTCTTACAAGGATTTCAAACACACGTGAAGGCAGACACACGATTCTGTCAGATAGGAACAATAACTTACATGCTCCAGCTATCTTGCTTTACATCCTCGAAGACCACTGAGTCTCATTGTATCATATTGTGTGGATATTCCAATTTCACAGGTTATAAGAGCCTCTCCATTCTATTACCCCTTTATCTTCAGTAGAACTGCATTAATCTAGAGTGTATATTATTATTGTCTGGTTTTATTTCTTACCTCAAGAAATAAGACAGGGTGTTTAAGAACTCATCTAAGTGCCCATGGTTAACAATTATTACAAGTTCTGGAATTTCACCTTCAAGGAAGTTCTTCTGATTCATGGTGTTTCAAAGTACTAACTGTCTTTTGTTCTTATTGGCTCATATATAACAGTAACTTTGCTGGACTGGAAGAAGTGTGAATCAGTTCTTTTGTGATAGGTGACACTTTTTACATAGGATCTCCATCCCTTCTTGAAGCCACAAGATCCGCTATGTCTATAAGTTTTTTCTTCATCTTAGTTGATGAGATAGAAAACGTAGTTAGTTCTATATGGTCAAGGGCATTCAAAGACATCCACTAATTTTCATTTTGGAAAAATAAAATCAAGCTAGCCAAGTCATTTTAAAATCCCATTTAGCATAACGTTTGGCAAGCAATAAGTACTTCTAAAAGAATAAGAGAAGATCTTGTTTTGACCTGAAGCCTATTACATTAATGGAAGCACAGGAGTGGGCTTCATTAGCAAGATGATCAATTTGCTCAACATTTTGAACTGAAATTATTTTCCTCTGAGAGAAAGGCAATCTGGACCTGTCGTCTGTTTGTCTGCTCTGGCTTTGCCTTTTCCTCTGCAGTTAGACTCAAGTGATATTCTTTTTTTTTTTTTTCCATTTTTTATTAGGTATTTAACTCATTTACATTTCCAATGCTATACCAAAAGTCCCCCATATCCACCCACCCCCACTCCCCTGCCCACCCACTCCCCCTTTTTGGCCCTGGTATTCCCCTGTACTGGGGCATATAAAGTTTGCAAGTCCAATGGGCCTCTCTTTCCAGTGATGGCCGACTAGGCCATCTTTTGATATATATGCAGCTAGAGTCAAGAGCTCCGGGGTACTGGTTAGCTCATAATGTTGTTCCACCTATAGGGTTGCAGATCCCTTTAGCTCCTTGGCTACTTTCTCTAGCTCCTCCATTGGGAGCCCTATGATCCATCCATTAGCTGACTGTGAGCATCCACTTCTGTGTTTGCTGGGCCCCGGCATAGTCTCACAAGAGACAGCTACATCTGCGTCCTTTCAATAAAATCTTGCTAGTGTATGCAATGGTGTCAGCGTTTGGAGGCTGATTATGGGGTGGATCCCTGGCTATGGCAGTCTCTACATGGTCCATCCTTTCATCTCAGCTCCAAGCTCCGTCTCTGTAACTCCTTCCATGGGTGTTTTGTTCCCAAATCTAAGGAGGGGCATAGTGTCCACACTTCAGTCTTCATTCTCCTTGAGTTTCATGTGTTTAGCAAATTATATCTTATATCTTGGGTATCCTAGGTTTGGGGCTAATATCCACTTATCAGTGAATACATATTGTGTGAGTTTCTTTGTGAATGTGTTACCTCACTCAGGATGATGCCCTCCAGGTCCATCCATTTGCCTAGGAATTTCATAAATTCATTCTTTTTAATAGCTGAATAGTACTCCATTGTGTAGATGTACCACATTTTCTGTATCCATTCCTCTGTTGAGGGGCATCTAGGTTCTTTCCAGCTTCTGGCTATTATAAATAAGGCTGCTATGAACATAGTGGAGCATGTGTCCTTCTTACCTGTTGGGGCATCTTCTGGATATATGCCCAGGAGAGGTATTGCTGGATCCTCCGGTAGTACTATGTCCAGTTTTCTGAGGAACCGCCAGACTGATTTCCAGAGTGGTTGTACAAGCCTGCACTCCCACCAACAATGGAGGAGTATTCCTCTTTCTCCACATCCTCGCCAGCATCTGCTGTCACCTGAATTTTTGATCTTAGCCATTCTGACTGGTGTGAGGTGGAATCTCAGGGTTGTTTTGATTTGCAATTCCCTGATGATTAAGGATGTTGAACATTTTTTCAAGTGCTTCTCTGCCATTCGGTATTCCTCAGGTGAGAATTCTTTGTTCAGTTCTGAGCCCCATTTTTTAATGGGGTTATTTGATTTTCTGAAGTCCACCTTCTTGAGTTCTTTATATATGTTGGATATTAGTCCCCTATCTGATTTAGGATAGGTAAAGATCCTTTCCCAATCTGTTGGTGGTCTTTTTGTCTTATTGACGGTGTCTTTTGCCTTGCAGAAACTTTGGAGTTTCATTAGGTCCCATTTGTCGATTCTCGATCTTACAGCACAAGCCATTGCTGTTCTGTTCAGGAATTTTTCCCCTGTGCCCATATCTTCAAGGCTTTTCCCCACTTTCTCCTCTATAAGTTTCAGTGTCTCTGGTTTTATGTGAAGTTCCTTGATCCACTTAGATTTGACCTTAGTACAAGGAGATAAGTATGGATCGATTCGCATTCTTCTACACGATAACAACCAGTTGTGCCAGCACCAATTGTTGAAAATGCTGTCTTTCTTCCACTGGATGGTTTTAGCTCCCTTGTCGAAGATCAAGTGACCATAGGTGTGTGGGTTCATTTCTGGATCTTCAATTCTATTCCATTGGTCTACTTGTCTGTCTCTATACCAGTACCATGCAGTTTTTATCACAATTGCTCTGTAGTAAAGCTTTAGGTCTGGCATGGTGATTCCGCCAGAAGTTCTTTTATCCTTGAGATGACTTTTTGCTATCCTAGGTTTTTTGTTATTCCAGACAAATTTGCAAATTGCTCCTTCCAATTCGTTGAAGAATTGAGTTGGAATTTTGATGGGGATTGCATTGAATCTGTAGATTGCTTTTGGCAAGATAGCCATTTTTACAATGTTGATCCTGCCAATCCATGAGCATGGGAGATCTTTCCATCTTCTGAGATCTTCTTTAATTTCTTTCTTCAGAGATTTGAAGTTTTTATCATACAGATCTTTCACCTCCTTAGTTAGAGTCAGGCCAAGATATTTTATATTATTTGTGACTATTGAGAAGGGTGTTGTTTCCCTAATTTCTTTCTCAGCCTGTTTATTCTTTGTATAGAGAAAGGCCATTGACTTGTTTGAGTTTATTTTATATCTAGCTACTTCACCGAAGCTGTTTATCAGGTTTAGGAGTTCTCTGGTAGAATTTTTAGGGTCACTTATATATACTATCATATCATCTGCAAAAAGTGATATTTTGACTTCCTCTTTTCCAATTTGTATCCCCTTGATCTCCTTTTGTTGTCGAATTGCTCTGGCTAATACTTCAAGTACTATGTTGAAAAGGTAGGGAGAAAGTGGGCAGCCTTGTCTAGTCCCTGATTTTAGTGGGATTGCTTCCAGCTTCTCTCCATTTACTTTGATGTTGGCTACTGGTTTGCTGTAGATTGCTTTTATCATGTTTAGGTATGGGCCTTGAATTCCTGATCTTTCCAAAACTTTTATCATGAATGGGTGTTGGATCTTGTCAAATGCTTTTTCTGCATCTAACGAGATGATCATGTGGTTTTTGTCTTTGAGTTTGTTTATATAATGGATTACATTGATGGATTTTCGTATATTAAACCATCCCTGCATCCCTGGAATAAAACCTACTTGGTCAGGATGGATGATTGCTTTAATGTGTTCTTGGATTCGGTTAGTGAGAATTTTATTGAGGATTTTTGCATCGATATTCATAAGAGAAATTGGTCTGAAGTTCTCTATCTTTGTTGGATCTTTCTGTGGTTTAGGTATCAGAGTAATAGTGGCTTCATAAAATGAGTTGGGTAGAGTACCTTCTACTTCTATTTTGTGAAATAGTTTGTGCAGAATTGGAATTAGATCTTCTTTGAAGGTCTGATAGAACTCTGCACTAAACCCATCTGGTCCTGGGCTTTTTTTGGTTGGGAGACTATTAATAACTGCTTCTATTTCTTTAGGTGATATGGGACTGTTTAGATGGTCAACTTGATCCTGATTCAACTTTGGTACCTGGTATCTGTCCAGAAATTTGTCCATTTCGTCCAGGTTTTCCAGTTTTGTTGAGTATAGCCTTTTGTAGAAGGATCTGATGGTGTTTTGGATTTCTTCAGGATCTGTTGTTATGTCTCCCTTTTCATTTCTGATTTTGTTAATTAGGATTTTGTCCCTGTGCCCTTTAGTGAGTCTAGCTAAGGGTTTATCTATCTTGTTGATTTTCTCAAAGAACCAACTCCTCGTTTGGTTAATTCTTTGAATAGTTCTTCTTGTTTCCACTTGGTTGATTTCACCCCTGAGTTTGATTATTTCCTGCCGTCTACTCCTCTTGGGTGAATTTGCTTCCTTTTTTTCTAGGGCTTTTAGATGTGTTGTCAAGCTGCTAGTATGTGCTGTCTCCCGTTTAGTATGTGCTGTCTCCCGTTTTCAAGTGATATTCTTAAGTACACATTCTTTCCTGACGGTTCCTTAGATTCATTATCTTAGCAATACAAAGACTCTGTATTCCAGCTTCAGACTCTCAAGTGTCTATGAAACACCTTGTGTCTCTGATCTTTTCTTGTTACACAGCACACACACACACACACACACACACACACACACACACACACACACGAGAGGGAGAGAGAGGCAGGGTAACATTTTTGCAAGCTGACTTCTTTCTTCTTTCATTCTTTATTTCATCTGCTATATGCTGCCACCCACATTCAGGGAAGGCCTCCCCTTAGTCGATGATGTCTGGAAACTTTCTCCAGACACACAAATGTGTGCTTTATGACCCTCCCAGGAGTTTTTCAGTCCAATTTGACAATCAAAGAAAATCACATCCCCTCACTGATATTGTGTGTTCAACAAATGACCGTGCATGAGAAATCACTTGTTTCTTTTTGCAACATAAAAGGAAACTTCAACTACTGACTTGCTAAGTCAGTTTGAAATCATGTAAATATGTTATAAATATGGGAGTGATCAAGATTCATCCTGGGGTCACCATTAAAGGCACATTTCTAACCAGATTTAGTAACTTTGATTATAATTATTTTGATTCCAAATACTAGTGAGTTCTTTTAATTTTACAGCCCTTCTTAGTTACACTTGAAAATTGTCTTTATTAGATATACCTTAATTTAAAAAGAATGCTTATTTATGAATATAAAAAGCAAATATTACTACATTCACCTACTTAGCAATTATTGATGAAGTAAGTACCATGTTGTATTAACTTGAATATTGATTGACTTTTTGGATAAAATGTAACATGATCTGTTACACTTGATTTTCAAATGAGCAATGACTTTTCTCTCTCCTTCCGTCCTTCTTACATCATTTCCCTCTCTGAATTGCCTTCCTTTCTTTTTTCTTTCTTCCTTTCTTTTTTTCCTTTTTTCTTTATTCTGTTCCTTGCTTCCTTCTGTTTTCCTTCTTGCATAAATAGTATATTTTTTGCAAGTATTTCAAAACTTTTTCATATGTTATCATTTTTAAAATGTGACAGTTTTTTCTCTGTGCTAAAAGAGGTTTCACAAGCTCTGATAAGCAAACCATTATATATGGTTTATGGTTATGGGTTATTTTTTATGTTTATAAAAACCCAATATATAGGTTAGCAGTTGATATAACCAACATCTGTCATTCCTAACATCAAAAATTGCAGTCAATAGATATAATTGTTTTATTAAATGCTATAAAAATGAAATATATAACAGCCAACTGTGGTAATAAGAATTATGTAGTTGAGGTCATGTTAAAATAGTAATATGTCTGAAAAGTACTATATGTTTAAAGTTTGTAGAGCAGAACAGGTATTGCTGTATTCAGAGAAAAAGACAATCTACTCTTTGCAGAGTTTAAGGTCAAAGGGAAGAGTAAATAGGAAGTAAGGTTAGACAAATTCAACAGTCACAAAGTTACTTAGCTTTGGAGTTGGTAAAATTCATTCATGGGAAACCTGGCACAATACAGAACTTATAGACTAGTAACAAATACTTTTTCCATATAAAAGATCACAGAAATATGGACTAGAGATAGCACTGGATGTGGCGCAGAGTTTATAGAGAGAATAAGCATATGATAAGTAAGATAGACATGAGAATAGGTCATGAAAGACATGGAAGAGGAAAGAATTAAGAATGATGCACACTCTGGTTGAGATAAGAAAATGTAAGACTAGAGGTAGGGAGGCTGCAGGCTATAGCTTTAAAGTACTGTTCTATGCTCTCTTGGGGTCAAACACATGAGAAAGTAGATAGTAAGAAAGACAGATCACCATGTCGTAGAATAAAAGTAATGTAAAATGAGAATTTAAGTACAATCTTTGAAACATAATTTATCTATTGTGGAATAATTTCTGAATTTGGTATCTTACCCACATCCATTTAAATAATGGATGTAAGCATATATAAAATTAAATATGTAAACATATATAAAATTTTGATATAACAGTTTTGTATTTATTATACCATGTCAAATCCACAATTCCTTGAATAATTTCATTACACATGAGGACATTTCCTGATACTAAACCTGAGGACATGGACATTTCTCTGGATTTCCCTGATGCCATACAGTGGAGTCCTTCTGCACAGCCAATGAAGGAGTGGGTGACCTATATGACCTACACCCTGTAAAGGAATTCTCAGGGGCTAGGTGCCATGGCTTAAGATCTTTTAGGTGATAAATGGATTGATATAAGCTAAGGACTGAGTCCTATGAACTATGCTCCTTAATTAAATTTTCAGTGGAGGTCATATTTATTCTCTGTGGTGTAACCAAGGAAACACACATCACTTGTAATATGCAAGAATGATTAAAAGTAGAATTCATGAAGGTGTAAAAACAGTTGTGTAAAAAAGCTGACATTAATTATCCTCAGGCTTCAACACATTCATTATCTTGTGAAGCATATGGGAATTGGTCAAACACTCGGTTTTACTTACGTATTTATTTATTTTTTGTGATGGATGTTCACCTTTCTGTGGCATCCTGAGCATATTTGAAACTGTTTGTATTTCTTTTTCAGAATCTGTAAGACGATGCAGGCAAGCTTATGTGAAATTTTCATTTCAAGCAACAGCTCAAAAAATGGAGGAGCCAAGCTCTCTACAGATTGTTCAGGTGAGCTGGGAATTTTGTTTGTTTTGATTGAAGAGCTCATCTAACAGACAAATAATAAATGAAAATAATCTATTTTGGATTAAAAGAAAAGAGACTTGGACTATATGAGAAGGTCCTTATAATTATTACTCCATAATCAAGTGCCGGTTTCTTAAGTCTAATCACTCTTCAGGCTTAATCAGAAGCCTTAACTCCCGCAGGCTAAGAGTACAGATTATGGTTTGCTCTCTCTTTACTCCTCCCAGCTTCTCTCCACATCCTCTCTTAGCCAGATTCACTCCCTTTATGTCTCTCTCTCTTTTATAAAGAGGCTTCTAAGGCATAGTAATAAGATAAATAAAATAGACAACAAAAACACATCAGATTAGGACAAAAGAAGGCAAAGATCCTAAAAGAAGGCTCATGAAACAGAGGCCCGCTGGTTTTGCATACTCAAGAATACCATAAAAACTTTCAACTGAAAGCCATAATATATGCAGAGGATGTGTATATTAAAAGCAAAAAGAGAAAATACATAAATAAAATTAAATTAATTAAAAATGAGATTTTAAAAATGTCCTAAGATGACCCTGTGAAACAAGAAATCTCCAAAGATACCACTGAGTCCACTTCCTGTTGGTCGTGTAAGCGGCACATACAGTCTGCCCATAAAGTTTGTTTCCCCAATGAAACTTGTTTGGAGAAAACTACATTTTCATTTGCAAGTGATTATCAATTGGAGATTGCCTCTGGGTTAAGAACTGGGGAATGTGTCCACTTATTTCAGCTCTAGGGCTCTATCTGGTGTAGAACCATGTATCAGCTTGACTTCTTGGTGTTCTATGAATTATGTATGTGTTGTCTTCGTAAGTCATACCTTGCATTCAGTTTGTGGAAATCAACCTACAGTCTTGGAAACAGTCTGAGTTGTTTGGATATTCTTATGGGAACCATTTGGAAAACAAACAAAATAGATATAATACAATCCCAGTAGTAGAAACCTTGGTGATAAGAGATGGCCAGTTAGCTCTCTGTCTTTTCCATTATTTGACTATTTCATTTAGATCACTTTCATATGTATATATGTTTTAAGAAATTTCTTAATTTTAGCTGTCTCTTTCTGTATCCTCTTTGTTTTACCCATCTTCCACCCCCTCCCCACTTGATCTTACCATTCTAGCCCTCTGTACCCATCCATAACTATATGGAAACCTTTCCTTAGGAGATCTATCTGTACCTACACCCCAAGTCCCTTACTCTTTACCTAATCTCTGCAGTTCTATGGATTGTCACTGGGTTACCATTGAGTTAACTGTTAGTATCCACATAGAAACAAATATACATTATTTGTTTTTCTGAGCTGAGATCTCCCACTTTAGATGATATTTTTCTAGTTCCATCCATTTAACTGCATTTTTCATGAAGTTTTCTTTTAATGGCTAAGTAATGCTCCATTGTGTAATAACTTGGACTATATAGAACATGTAAATATACATGTATTTTTCTACTTATAATTGTATGAAATAGCATCATAGGCCTATTGGATAAAGTGATTTTAATCTTTACAGACAATGAAAGCTATGCAGAGAGAGCCAGAATATTTAGAAAATAGGTTAATGAAGAGGCTGAGTGAATAGACACCAGAGCAGTGCCTGCAGCTACTCACAGGAGGTCCTGCAGACACAGGGACGCTGCATCAGCTGCCACAACACAGACATGACTAAAGTGAACCTCATCCACTGGTACAATATTGAGAGGATGGAACTGCCCCCATTTCAGGTTTAAAGCTGCAGGGCCTCTCACAATTTTCTTCTACTTCTAGAAAAGAGTGTGGTTTGAAAGGCACATGCAAGAAGAAATATTTGAAATTTTAAATTATTCACTAAAATCTCTAGCATATATATTATAATATTATTATATGTCATATATTATATATATTATTATAATATATATTATAATTGTCATATGAAATACTAATTATTATTAATGTACAAAATAATAGACTTGCCTTGCTATTGCCAACCCTCACACACACATTGTCATTTCCCTTTCTACTGTCCAGTCCTCTCCTTGCTCCTCCTTCTTAGTATCCTACAGAATCTCTTCCATTTGAATGTTTTTCTTCTTCTTTACATAAGTTTCCACATGTGAGAGAAAACCTGATAATTGTCATTATGTGTCTAGCTTATTTTTATTAACATGAAAATCCCTAGTGTTTAATCATTTCCCCATAAATTAAAGGATGCTAATCTTCTTTGTGGCTGAATAATATTCATTGTGTGTGTTTATCTATCTATCTATCTATCTATCTATCTATCTATCTATCTATCTATCTATCTATTATCTATATCTATGTCTGTATAGAGATAGAGATATTTAAAATAAGTGTACATGTTTAGCCATTCACTCACTGATAGCTACCTGCAGCTGTGACTTTTAATAGTGCTGCATACATATGAGTGTGCAGGTGTCCTTTTGTACTCTTGCATCATTTCCTTTTGATACACACCAGGAATGGGAAAGTCAGAATGCTTTTACTGCTTCTATAGAAACAGAAATATGAACACTTTCTCTAAATTGCCTCTTGCTTCTAACACATGGGCTTATAATTAGAATCTTTTAAAGCCCTTTTCATTTTCCTTGTAGTGTGGATATGTAATTAAAACTTAAATATTAAGTAAGAGACCTCAGGGGAAAGATTAAATAAATATGTATTTCTATAATTATATCAATACTAAAGTATTGCAAAGTAAGTTCTGACAGTGAGAAGAGATGGCTAATGTAAGAAATTGTATATAATTAAGAAAATTATCAATAACTTGACTATGTGTCTGATTTAAGTGAAGATTTCAATTAAGCAGACCTATGTATTAAACATTCTTATATATACCTGTAAAATCCTAATACAAGATACTTTACTAGTATTACCCTACATTCTGATATTTTTATTACTGTAGTAATATATCTTAAGCAACACATAAATAAAGAAAAAAGTACATTAGAAATTTCAGTCTGTGGCCACTTGGTCTTGTTTTATATTGCAGCAAGAACATGTAGAGGAGACCTAATTTATGTCTGATTTGCTAAGTAACAAAGTGTGAGCAAAAAAGGCACAGGATTAAGGACTTCTTTTAAGAGCACAGTCTCAATAGTCAAAATTCCTATAATTGGACCCATCTCTAAAGGGTCAACCAGCTGTAAACAGCACCACATGGTGGGATCACACCTTCAAGACATGATCGATGGTGTATTCTAGATCCAAGCAATAGCAAGTATAAACTCCTGGTATATGATATCTTGAATATCAATGCAAACAATGAGATATTTACATTTTGTTTATGCACTTAGGTTTCTTGTTTAGCTCACCTGCCTGCACAGTGTGCGCTAATTGTCCTGTTTTTCAGGCCACATTTTCAGAGGTTGGATTTACAGAAATGCATACTCAGATAGAAGATAGCATTTGGGACATTTATTGAAGGACAATATCTGGATATATACCCGGGGAAGAGCTAAGGTAACCAAACCTGGGGAAGAGAATAGGCTCTGACATGGCTCACTCCCATGGAGGGAGCTGTGGAAACTGAGAACTGAGTTGCCTTGAGATGGACCTAAGTAACTTAGGACTGGCTAAGGAGTATGTTTGAGAATAAATGGTAATTTTATCTAAGCATTTTTCTTTAGCTGGATTCGTCCTTTGGGAGGGATGACATCCAATGAAGACCTTCTGGAAGCATCCCTACCATTTAGTGGACTCTGAATGGTACAGAGACCACACAGTGCTTTATGGAAGAGGCCAATACTGGGCTAGGTACCAATTCCATTCTACTTAGTTCAGCTTGGAGTACTATCCAGTTAGATTTGAAATTAAATACTCAATGTGAAGCCCAACCTTGAAATCTCAAGAGATGAAAATGAGTTTCTGCCTGATGTGCACTCCTGGTATTTCTGATAATTCCTGTAGAAGCCTTCGAAAGCTAGTCTAGGAACTTCTTGGCAAGTTCAGGCAACTTCTTTGATCAAGGATCCATTCCTCTTCTACTGTAACCTGAGCTAGGTCTCTGGTGAATGGCACTCTCTTCTGACTCACTATCTGAAATATAGGATTTTCAACCTACTTTATTTCGTGACTTCTTTCTTCCTCCTTCACTCCTTCCTCTTTCTACTTTTTGCCTCTTCTTTCCCTCTCCCCCCTCCTCCCTCTTCTCTCCTTTTCTCCCTCCCTTCCTTCTTTATTTCCATTCATTCAAGACAGTCAGATTGCTTGATGTAACATCTCATTTGTCTGTGCCTGGAGCCTTAACTACCCACTTTCTCCTAAAAAAAAAAAAAAGACTTCAAGAGATTGCTTGGAGGAGGTTCTAGTAGGGTCTGATAACTCCTTCTATACCCTCAATGAAAGAACAGTCTTTCTCTATTGGGGAAGGTAATCTTCTTCCAAAGAATGTGCATATTCCAGAGGAACACCCATGGGGCCCTAGTGTAATGAGAGAGGATAGGGAAAGGGAACATGTGCGACCAAGCTAGATACTTTATTCTTGCCTGGTGACATGGAAATGGCATTTGTTGCCAGGTGGCCCTAACATCTGCTTTTCAATGTATTTTCAGAAAGAATGGTTACTCTTTTGCTATTTTCCCAAATGACCTTGCTCTTCAACAACTTAAACATCACTAGTTATAAAATCACTGACAATCAGAACATAAAATGGAATAAAAATAATTTTATTTATTTTGTCATATGTTGGCCAATAGTAATAAAAGAAAAACGATTTCTTTGTAGTTGACAAAATTTATTAGGTCTTTGTTCAGTTACTTAATCATTTTATCAATTAACTTCCCTATCAAATTCTTATAAGACTTGCTATGAGGGCTGATTATTTAATCCAAAGTTCATGTATGTCCAGGCTGAGGGAAAAGTTGAAGAAGACTTATAACTGGAGCAGCCAGATATAATCCAATTAAATCTGAACTTGAAATAATGCACTGTTTTCTGTATAAGTACAGTCTTCGCAAAATGTGGAGCATGCCAGTAGTATAGCAACAGTGGTAATAGTAATGAATACTTAGCTGGGTATTTCAATTTTATTATTCTTCATTTATTTCTAGTTTCAAACTCTGATGAGGAAGCAAATGCTCCCAGAAACTTTGAACTTGGTTTTGTATATTTGCAATGCTTTCCAGATAATAAATAGTAATTTGAAATTATTCTCTACTTAGAAATCACAGTGAAAGTATATCTTTAGTTGACTTGTAAGAGCTCTCAGAAAAAGAAAAAAAAAAAAACCTTGGTGTTGGGGATCCTCCCTTGCCTTGATTTAGTTATCTTTTCTTCTTCATATTTGATTTTAACCTTAGTTCTCATCTCTTTGTCCTGTATATTCTCTATATTGTAAATATATATGCCCAAAGTTTCACTTACTACTGAGTTTTGATTCCAAAATTTGTGTTCAGACATGAGTTGTTTCTCAAGGTAAAATGGAATATTCTAAATTTGTACCAGGAGCCTGCGCTTAAGTTTCCAACATAAATCTTAAATTGTGACAAATATCATCTGTTCTGTCTCTAGTTCAGCTAGTTCCTTTTCTGCTTCTGATGTTATTTAAAGGCAAACATTTTATGGCCAGCTAGTTATTGTAGGTCAAATATACTTAGGAATCAACTGCTTTCCTCTTAGAATATGGATTCCAAGATCACTGCCTTGATAGTGAATCTAGAATTGGTCCAGGACTTCTATTTTCTTTTTTTTCTATTTTATTTTATCAATTTATTGAGCAATTCTGACATAGCAGCAAGATGTTAGTTTATTGGGTTGGAGAGGAATCTCAGTGGTTAAGACAGTGACTGCTCTACCAGGGGACCTGAGTTTTATACCAAAGCAGACAGTTTACAACTTCCTGTAACTCAGCTTCTGGGTATCTGAAACTTCTGTCTCTCACACGTACCTGAACACATGTGATACACATATGTGTACACATGCACACAAATACAAATAAATCTTAAAAATGTTGACTTCCATACTTTCTTATGTAGATCATGTGTATTAATAATTTAATCTAGTCATTTTTGACACTTTATAAAGAAAATTTTTTCAATAAACCCTTCAGTTGCAAAATAGTTGTGAAATTGCCTAAAGTGTGACTTAGTCACAAACTACCCTAAAATTTTCTTTTACAAAAGTAGTGAGAAAATTTCTACCCTGTGAAAATATTTCGACACTGCAAGTTAACTGGAGTATAAAATAAAAGGGTGATGTTTGCAAATATTTTTAAATGAAATATGCCTCTGCAAATATTAACTTGATGATCAAGATATCTTGGAATGTTTCTTAGACATTTTTCAAAATTAGTAAATACAGAAAAAGACATACTTATATATATATATGTCTATATATACTTTTAATTATAGACCTCCAGTTGCCTATTTATCATCTGCCACTTTGTCATTTGTCATCTCATCTGTATATTCAATTATTTATTCTCAGGTGGGGGGCATGAAAAGAAAAGCATCAAGTGTTCTTCTTCTGTAATCACAAGAACATTTTAATTTCTTCCCAATAATAAGACCATTTTTGACTGTTTTAGACTATGCCAATTTTATTTGTCTAATTATGAAAAACAATCAACATTCATCTTACCAAACTAAGAAAAAAATAAGCTGTTATTAATAGAATTTTATATTTTATATAGTATTTTATGCTATTGTTGAATGTCATAAACATGTTAGACTAGTAATTGTTCTTCCATCCCATCAATTGTTGAACAGTTCTTGAGGCTACATTGATACACATGGTTCATGCTGCTGCAGAGGGCTATATCTGGGTCCATGGTTCTACTGCAGCCTGGGGCTATGTTGATTCCTGTAGCTCATGTTACTATGGAAGGCCGTGCAGATATCTGGGTTCTATCTGCTGCCCAAAGACATATTAATATGAGTGGTTTGTGCTGCCAGATGCCACCTGAGGTCATATTAATGTTCTTGGCTTGTGTTGCCACTGAGGACTATGATGGTATCTGTGGCCAATTCTGAGGCATAGAGCTGTATTGATGTCTGTGGTTTCTATTGCCACTGCAGATCATGCTGAGGTATGTGGCATATGACGGAGATCATGTGGGTGTCTGAAATCCATACTGTCACCAGAAACCTTGTAGAAGTTCATGATCATGTTCCTGTGACTGTAAAGGGCAAAGAAGCTACTTTTGCTGTTATTACTGACTACAGAATCACAGTTGACAAAGAAGGACTTAGAAGACCTCTGTGACAACCCTCATGCTGATCCAAATAAGTAAGAGCCTAGAGAAAAAGCTATTGAAGGGGAATCCTAAAAGTTGTGATAAGGATCCTAAAGTGTAGTTCTCCACAGCTGATGGATTCTGAAGAGGTGCAGGTGAGGAAATCCTCAGTGTTCTTTAAGGATCTAGCCACCTACTGTTTGACCATGCTCCAGAGACATATTTTTTTCTTGTCCCCTGCCTCCTCCTCCTCCTCCTCCTCCTCCTCCTCTTCTCCTTCTTCTTCTTGTCTTCTTTTGGGGGGCAGGGAGAGGCCAGCAGAGTGGGGGCCGACTTGGGAGGACTTGGAAGTGAGTGGGAATCAAGGTTCATGTAGTGGAATTCCCAAAATAATTAATAACAATGTCATGAAAAGCAAAAGTTCCTGACTGTGAACTCCATGGTAGGCAACGTACTAAGCACAGTGATGAAAAGATAACTAAGATGACTCCACTACCAAATATTTTCAACCTAGGAGTAATAATCATGATACTAACTGATAATCCACTATATTATCACTATATCCACATTAAGGAGTTCTGCCCTACCCAGGAAGAAGAAAGACATATGAGACTTTGTAGCTCTTCAAAGTTATCCTTGGGGACACTGGCAATCCAGAAAACAAACAAACAAACAAACAAACAAACAAACAAACTTATTCCTTATCAGACAAGAAGATTCCTATAATTCATTCTTACAAGCATCATGGTTAATATTTTATAGAGTGACCTATTTTGTGCAGTTACATATAATTGTAGGTGAAACAAAGATATTGAAGTATAATTGTCCAGTTGATTTTTCTGAACATTTCATAGTCTTAGACAGAATTCAATAAGTTATAATTAACAGGATTATACTGGTTAACATTTCCCAACCAAGAATAAAAGTATTGAATTCAAACACAGGAATAAAATAACAAGGTAAGCTAAAAGAAATTACTATGGTGGAAATCTATAAGAGGAGAAAAATATGTAAAATGTGAAAATGTGGGGAAAAAAGGAAATAAATAAAAAAAACCACAAATTCCCATTTCCAGCCAAAAATAATGCAGTTTAAAAACACATATATGTTCCTGAAGAGTTTGGCTCTTTTTAATTATTTATTTTCTATACAGTTATTGATGCACATTTGAGACACTTACTCTGTAGCCATCTAGAATTTATAATTCTGCCTTAACTCCCCAAATGCTGGGATTGCCAGCTTTCTATAAACCATCTTTTAAGAATAGTTTTGTGATTTTAAAATTCTTTAAAACCTAACTTCCGATCATGGGTGACTGGTGTCTAAAAAATACTTGTTGAAGGATTCGTGATAATGTGTGTGGGCTATTGTTCAGTTCTATACATTATATTCATTTTTCTCAGCTTTAGCTTCATATTTATGAAATTCCATTTCTCATGCTTGCTTTTGACCTTCTAGCTTGATCTTGTGTGCTCAGAGAGCAGAGCAAGAAGTGAGGAACAGGAATTGTAGCCAGGGCCCTGTTTGAATTCAAGACAAGACAAAATGTATGGCTTTGAATAGGTAGCTAAACTCTGCTGAAATTGTACATTATCTTAATACCTATCACCTTGGTTGTCTATGAGTACACTAGATAATACATGATCAGCCCTAGCATAGAGTTTTACAGAGTTTGAATGCTCAGGAAATACTAACAGTTACTTCTTCCAGGTTTCTGCATTCACCATGGGATCTCCACCTTCCTTGCATCACTTTCTGTGGCATAGATCAATCCCTTCTAGTTATTATAATTTACAAATCTGTAACTGTTACTGTATACCAGTTTCTTGAGACAGAGATTCATAGTTTCTGCTCCTCAAAATGATAAATATATTTCCTTAGATGACTAATTTTCCTCATGATTTACAGCTATGTTATGCAAATTTTTTATTTATTCTGCTTTTGAACTTAACAATATGTCAAGTGGGAGAGCTAAGCAAATACTCTTCATCATCTTGTAACTCAATTTTATACATATATTTAGTTTTTAGAAAGCAAATTTAGTACTTTAAAATGGTGCACCTTCATTAAAATAATAGCCAATCATAAAGAATTATATCTAAGATGTAAGGTAATTATACAACCCACAAAAATACAGTCAGGCTAGTTCCACACTGAGTTTGAAAAAGAATAATCTCTTATATTGTTGTACTCTTTGGAGGAATAATGCAGATGACTTTGCAGAAGATAACTTCTCTTCTATTCTGTACTCCAAGTGTGAACTCTTATCAATCTCGGGGACTGATTATATCCCAGGTTCTGAGGCAATGATTAGTAAGATTATGATGAAGAGCTGGCCATTCATAACCAAGGGAAGGAAGGTTAAGGTGAATAAAAACCTTTTCTGGATTGAGTGGACTCATGCAGTTGGCAAGCAAGTAAGTTCTCAGGGTGAACAATATGATACTCTGGGAAGAATTAGTAGCAGCTCAATTCTGTTGATATTCTGAGCACTTTTGTGTGTCTGTGAGGTATTTCCAGTGTTCTTTATCAGATTTCCCAAGAAAGACCTCTCTTCAACATTGGATCTTAATATATCTTAATCTCACCTGGTTTCATTCATTTTGTTTTTTTTTAATCAATTTAAATAAACAAATAGAAGTTGGCAAAAACATAATTACACTGAGTATGCATTACAAGAATTTGTTCAATGGTTTTACATATTGTCATTTAAATAATTTCTATAGTCATTTCCAATAAATTCAAGCCTGGTGGTTTTAGACTCAGTAGCAATGTGTGATTTTGAGACCGATGAGTCACTTGCAATGTAGTGTTATAATCATGACAAGTACAGCACTAGGACTGACCATTATCTTAGTTTGCTTTAGCAACTCATTGGTTTTTAGTTACTGACTTATTCTTGCAAAACTGTGGGCTTGTCTCATTATTATGTTTTCCTCCAGGTTTCTGGCATGTAAAAAAGCTCAATAATTCTTTATTGACTAACAGAACAGGGTGAAACAAAACAAGGTTATTTTTCACTCTTTTCTTGTCAATGATCATTTTCTCACAATTGCCTAAATGTGTGAATGAGCTCAGTCATTGCCTACAGCAGTCTTCATTGTTCCTTAACTATATCATTGTGAGCCCAGGGAACACCCACAGCGCCTGGGTGGGTTTTCAATTTCCACCCTTATTCAAGGTTCTCCCTTGTGCTTTCCACACAGGATTCCATCTGCTTGTTTCTTCTTTGGTTCCTTCTTTTTTATTTATCAAATTCAACACAGATAATTTTATTGTCCATGTCAAAACAAGTGGACAAAAGGTAAGATGTCAGTGACCATAGGCACACTTGGGCTCCAAGGAGCCTGAAAGACCCATACAGGACTCTGCACTGCCCACAGTACCTCTGGAACAACTAAAAATAAGTAGGTCCTATGGAAAGATGCTTTTGAAAAGTGGACTCAGGAAATTCACAAAATTGGAAAGAGCAGAGCAGAGCAGAGCAGAGCAGAGCAGAGCCATGGGTGCAAAACCAGTGAAACAGCCTGGAAGAGGATGCGAGTGATATGGACGCCTCTCCCCCACCAGACCATAACAGACAAAGAACATGTCCTTACTGAATAGGGCAAGTCCTTTATCCTTGTGTGCCACCACACTCCACACCTGTCCCCGAGACCTGCGTGCTCTCCCCTCCTCTGCAGGAAACCACACTCCACACTCAGCCAGAGCTACTCACTCATCTGGGATGGGGAGAATATAGGGCTCTGGTGTTGGCAAGTGGGTGCAAGCAAATTTGCTTTACCTAGTGAGCCTCAAAGCAGCTGGTACTAAGGTCAGGGAGATATGTAGCAGCTTGGAGTGTATTTGGGTTCTGCCTCCCGATACCCTGCCTAGCCACAGCATCACTCTGATTCTGGCCAAAAAACAGGGTATCCAAGGTGAATTTCAATGATAATCCAGTATTTATGGTGCTTCAGAAACCACAATCTTGAACCAGACCAATGGTTCATTGCAATAAGTATTTGCATGTAAAGCTCTTTGGGAAAAAACAAACAAAAAAAATCAAAAACAAAAACCTAAACAAACAAAACCAAAAACCAATCAATCAAACAACAGCAACAAGCAGCAGCAACAACAACCACCACCACCACCACCACTTGGGGACAGGTGTGGGAGTGATGCTGAAGAGGTACAGGACCATGTTCCTGTTGAGTAGGGCCAACAGAAGCTTGTGCAGGCTCTAGTACTAAACTTCAGGTCCAGCCATACAATTGCACTGGCTTGGGCAATGACAGAATGTTTGAAGTGGAGATTTGTTCATTTTCTGAGTTGGGTTGCCTGGAAAGACTTCCACGGTCCATGTTGCCACCAGAGGCCATATAGGTGTCAGTTATCCATGCTGCTCTCCCAGGTCATATTGGTGCCTGTGGTTCATGTGGATATGCATGGTTTGTGCTCCTATAGGAGGCCATGTTAACATCTATGATCTATGGCACCTCTTGAGGCCCTGTGATAAGTGTGAGCTTTGCTGCAGCTGATTGTAATAGGCAAGGAAACTTCTTTTGCAGTGGTGCAGATGACTACAAATTCAGTTGAGTATTAGAGACACTGAAGGATTTTGTGAGGACTTCCCCTTCTCCCCCAAATTAAAACACTCTTGACAGGAAGCCATAGAAGAGAGCTCTAAAGACTGTGATAAAGATGTACATGGGCAACACTAATTGAACTCAGTGTCTAGTTTCTCCTTCTTCTTCTCCTCTTATTTCTATTTTTCCTTTCTTGGGGGGAGGAGAGGAAAAGCAAATGTGTACGGGGACCTGGATGACTCCTAAGTGAATGTGATCAGGGTGCATTATATGAAATTCCTAAATATTTAATAAAACCATTGTTATAAAACAATAAAAAGTGTTAGCTCTTTAGATTCTCAAAATAATATAAGCACCGCATAATGTAGTACCCTACAAATTTCACATTTGATTTTGTTTATTTTCTCACAAAAAAATATTCTTTTCTACAGTTAAACTGAGTCCTAGAATTTGTACATGTTGTTAATCTATAACCACCACATTCATCTTGGGTTTTTACTTGGTTTTTGAATTTTTGTTAAATTTATTATTAGTGTTGTTATTTAGAGTGTACATTATGTTTAATTTGGAAAAAAAAAGCAAGTCATCTATCTTGAATGTAACCATGGGGACTAAGATTTCTATCATTAAAATTCAAATGGAAAATAAAAGATGGAAAATAACAGTAAGGATGTCTGAAATACTCATAAGGATATTACTTACCTAAAATACTTAAAATACATGTAAATCTGTGTATAAATATGTATATATAGTTTAAATGAAGTTTCCATTTCACAATGCTGCCTCTAAAAGCCAAAGATAATCTAACAAATTCCCAACAGTAAACAATAGAAGCCCAATTTTTGGTAAGGGTTGCCTGTGGATCCTGTTCCCCTAACTGGGCTTTCTCTTCTGGCTTAAGTGAGAGAGGATGTACCTAGTCCTGCAGTGGCTTGATGTGCCTGAGTGGCTTAGTACGCATGGGGGTGTCTCCTACTTCTCAGAGAAGGGGAGGAGGATGCGAAGGGGCTATGTGAGGGGGTATTGGGAGGAGGGGCACTGCAATTGGGATGTAAAGTGAATAATTTAATTAATTAATGGGGAAAATAAGCTAGCATAATACCTACCTGTGTTATAAATGTATGTTCTTATACTTACCACTGCATACATACAGAAAACTTTCTTTGTGAAAAATGTAGAATATTACAGAAAAAAATACCACCAAGTAGAATATATCCATGTGGAGTTCTGTCTCCATAACTATCAACAATACAACTTTTCCACATAAGGCTCAAGGAAGTTTACAGAAGAGAGGCAGAAAAAGTATAAGAGCCAGAGAGAAGATCAGGGAATGTGCTGTGAGATTTTTTTCTCCTAATAAAACTACACTCATAAATTTCTATCAAGAAAATTGCCTAAACTTTAGTAGAATTAGGACCTCAACAATAGATATGCAAGAATAGATCCGGGAAAGTCCGGGAAACCTCAACCTTACATGAAGAACTAGAGACAAGAGTGGGAGATATAGTCTTCACTGAGAAGAGCACACCAGTTGGTTATCCAATACCAAATGGTCAGCCTTGACAGCTACATACAAGTAATACTATACAAACTGAGCAGATTGTTTTTGTGTTTATGTATCTAGGATTGTATGTGTACATATGTATACACACACATATGCATGTAACAATGATGAATGAAAAAGAGGCCATGGGCAAGGTGGGATATCCTGTAGAGATTGGAGAGAGAGCAAGGAAAGGAGAAATAATGTAATTATATTCTACAAAAAAATAAGAAATATGTATGAAAAGATTTTTTATCATTAAAACCGACTTTTAAGTATAAATGAAAGAATTTAAAGGCTATGCTATTTCACAGTTGAATTTCAAACATTAGTGCAAGGAACAATGTTTTCTTTATTTAAACATATTATTTTCTAATTTAGTGGAAACATCAGAAGCAATAGCAACTTTGTAGTGAACAAGTCTCAACCACAGACACTAAGTCCTGGAACCAACTTATTGCTCTTGGCTGAGGTGGTAGACCTATGATTGCAAAGACACATGTTTCAAGGCTCCTTATCTGCATGAAGCCCTACTAAATTTCAGGAAAGGGCCTTAGCTCTGTGCTCCATGGTAATACTTTCCTTCTTCCAAACTGATATAGTTTTCACTGGAATTAGTTTCACTTTGGCACAACTTTCACTTTCAGATTTTCTCTTTGGCATGTCTTCTTTCATTGGTTGATTTTGATTAGCTGCTGGCACTTGGGAGACTGTGGTAAGGGAAATCTGAAAACAGACTGGAATAAACTCAAGCGTTTTACCATTCCCTTTAACTATAGTTCCTCTCACTTAGAACATACTCCACATAGCCAATCAATGCTACTAGAAGGTTCAAGACCAAGGTTATGAAAATCCTTTCCCAATCATGACAATATAAAAATGGTAAAGAGTTATAAATGTTAATATATGTATATTAATGTATTAATTATTATATTGAAATATTAAATTATTCCAAATAGGAGTCTAATTATGAAAGAAATTGACAGTTTTCAACAAATTGATAACATCCTTTAATAACAATAAGTAAACTTTACTGTACCCATTATTGAGGAAAAATAAAATTGTCTATAATTTTAGAAGATATTATAAGTTTGTCACATAAAAAGAATTTAGACAAAATGTGAGGACAACTGTAAAAGTGTTTATAATGCTAGTGAAGAGAAATGTATTGCATCTTTTCTAGATTTTGGGATGCTTATAGAATGCTTACTTTAACATTGTAATTTAACAACATTGTAGTTTATTATGAATTATTTAGTCATCCCACATAAATATTCTAAATTAATGTTCAATTTTGCATCCCATTATAAGTATATACATTGTATTGCATTTTAATTTATAACTTTCATTCGTTATCTTAAAGAAGACCCTTGTCTTTTATAAAATGCTTCTGCAAATTCAATGTGCTCTTAGGTGTTTCATTGGAAATGCAGTTTTTTGTTTATGTTTTTTTTTTTTAATTTGTTTTGGTGCAGATTGTAATGCAAATAGGCATTCCAATGCAGCATGTACTAAGAAAACACTAAAGACTGCTCAAAGAAACAATTCCTGGTCTACATTGTCACTTGAACATTGAAATGGAAAACTGATTAGAACATACTGCGTGTTAAAAACATCATGCAAAGGACACGAAAGGCAACATTGTCAAGGCATTTTGGAGGGTGCATCAGCTCACTTCTTGAAAAATAAGAGAAGATGGAATCCTGCTTTTCCTTTCAGGGTAAAAAATAGTCTCCACGAAAGAAAAAAAATCTCAATGAAGAACTCCAGACAGAACGCTGGGCAGAATGAAGTCCACTGGTTTGCCATTATGATGAATTTAAGTATCCAGCCACCCATCCCATGAAAGCCAAAAAAAAAAAAACAGGTGAAGATAAATAAACAGTTGTTCCAGTTCAGAGATGTGGGGTTTTGTGCTGGAATTTCCTGGCAGTGTCATGGTACCTGTGTGCTTTTTAAAGGAAGGAGTGTTTAAAAAGATCTCGAATAGTCTCTGGTCTCATAGTCTCTTTGGTTCACCTCTCTCTTTATCTTATCTCATTTAAATTGACAAACACCTTCTTTAGTTCCCTGAGTCCATAAACAATTTCTTATTTTCAGAATCTTCTGACCATTGTGTTTTTTTTTGGGGGGGGGGGACAGGGATGGGGATGGAAGTAAAAGTTTTGATGCACATTTAAGTAAAAATAGCTGTACATAGAGACTGATTTCAACTGAAAAATCTCCTTCAGTTTGCAGCCAATACTGCCCAATGCTGAATGATGAAGCTCTCTTATATACCATCCTTTAAATCTGAATCACACATATCATCATATCTTCTTTTATTTATAATTCAAAATAACTTCCTGTGAATCATTTATGATTCATTATCTGTCATTCTGAATAAGAAAACTACATTATGTTTGATATCTTTTTACTTGAGACATTAAACAAAAGAAGTTCATAAGAAACTTGCCTATTTTCTTCCACTTTGGAAATAGATCTTAATATTTCTTGTTTATCATATTATGCCCTCCTCAGTCAAACTCATCCTCAGTACATCTAGTTATGCTTTAGTAACTGAACTTACTCTGAAAACAATTTTATTCAGAGTCCTTCTGAGAATAGAAACCTCTAGAGCATCATTTAAGAATAGACAATGTTATTTTTAACCTGAGATCCTTCCACATAGTCTAGCCACTGACTGTAACAAGGATCAACTTCTTTTTCTCCCAAAGGACAGTTAGTTGCTCCACTAGTTTTGAATTCAGGCTTTTGAGATAATTACAGCCTTAAGCAAATGGAAGGTTGTGACAATTTTCTCAGATATCTGGGTGATCTGATCCTTCACATGGGAAATGAATCTGTTCTTAAGCAATAAGTAAACACAGTCAAATGAGGTCAAACAAGATATAGGTTATGATTTGAAAATGGAGGTTATGATTTGGAAATGGATCCTTTTTTTCTCCATTTAAGTGACCAGGTCCAAGTTATCTATTTGTTTTATTTTCTAAAAACTAAAGTCTTGATTATGTTCGACAGAAAAAGAAAGAAAACAAACAAGCAAAAACAACGACTTTGTATATACTTTAAAATCTACCATTTACCTTAAAAATAAATAAATATCAACACATGCTGTTATGGCTTAGAGTGTACAATCAGGCATCTGGCCAACTCAATTTCAAGACCTATTTCTACCACTAATTAATTTGAACAGTTGTGCAAGTCATATTTACTCCTGTAGCTTATGCATCCTCATTTTTAGGTATGATAGGATGACCCTTTATTTTATAAAAATCCCAGTTAAAAGCAATGTTCTAGTCAACAGAAAACAAGTTAAAACCATTTTTATTTGTTTGCTCATGGGAAAGCCAATAACAATTTTCTCATAAAATGTACCATTTTTATATTTTTGTGATATGCCCATACACTAGACTTAGTGGTTTTTTTTTTTTTTTTTTTTTTTTTTTTTTTTTTTTTTTTTTTTTTTTTACCATTTAAAGGATTTGGAGTGTTTGGAGTACATATTAAATGAACATCTGAATGGTTCTATTAGTCAAATGTTTGGGAAATCATGGCAGCATACATAGTGCTTCAGCATTAAAATGAATCTTACCTGTGATTATATAGTTGCCACTTTATAGGCAGCCATGGCTACCATCTATTAGTTCAAAGATTTTCACCTTGCACATTTCATGTGTATATGTGTGTCATGTGGACTTGTGTTTGTGTATTCACATATATGTGGGTGAGTGTGCAAATGGTGTATACATGCATGTATGGTCTTAAAGATGGTGTAAAATGTCTTTTCAATTGCTTTTGACCTTATGTATTGAGGCATAACCTATCAATTGAACTCAGAATTCACCGATTCAGCAAGCCCAATAAAAAACCGACTCTAGGAATCTCTGGTCTGAGCCCACCATGGTTTGGGATTACAAATTGGCGGATGTGACCACTCAGCAATTATGTGTGTTCTGGGGGTATGAATTCTCATGCTAATGCTTTCTGGCAAGTAGTTTACCCCTTGAGTCATGTCCCAGTCCTGCCCTATATTTTGGATATCTACTTCCTGGGAATTTTTATTTTTTATTTTGAAACTGGGTATAATGGAGAAGAGAGCAAATGAAAAGAAAATACCATCAAAAATGAGAGAGCATGAACTTGAATTTGTAGGGAGATGGAGAGGATCTGGAAGAATTTGGAGGAGGTGAAGGGTTATGAAAAAATATATTGTATAAAAATTGTTTAAGTAAAAAATGAACTAATGAGGAGAAACCAGGAATAAAGTGTGAAAGAAAGTAATTGACATTTATCACATAAAATGTGATAAATTTATTTTCTTGTCCAATTAAAATTTCATTACATTTTTCACATAGTTAACTTTCCAGTGTGTTTAATTGGCCTTTATGCTATTCATTTTCACAAAATGTACATTGTTTTATTTGCAATGTAGCTCAGTTTACATAAACAGTGTTGTGATATACCCTTTTAGCTCACATGAAACATTGTGTTCTTAAGACTCATCTGAGTACCAACCATATGTGTGTCTATTTTTCTTATAATTATAGAAGAGAACAGACTACATTTTACCCATCTACTTATAGTTTGGTACATCAAGGATATTCTAGATACCCTACCAGCACAAGTTCTGGATAAACAGCTGAGAGCTTTGTTGTATAAATTTTGGCAAGGGCATATTTATGAATTCTGAGTCATGGGATATGTGTGTATTTATTCAGATCACCTGATAGAATGTCCATAATAGTGTAAGAGTCAACATTCCCAGGGAGACAAGTTGCCCCTAATTCTACCAACTTGTATCCATAGCAGGATAGGCATTTTACTTCTCTAATATTTTCAGCACCATTTTGTAGGGTAATTATGCTTTAAGGTGTACTTTGTTGAGTATTATAGGCTTGGAGTCCTCTTTATATGACAATTAGTTGAAGAGCTTCCTTTCTGAAAAGTGAGATGGAAAAGTAGTGACCCTGGAGTTTGACAGCAAGCCCGTGCTTTTCAAAGGAACCATACTGGGCATTTTAAGGCTGTTTTCTCAACTTGCAGAGCTTCTTCTCTCTGTCAACATTTACAGCTGAGATATTCTTATCTAACCTAGTTTGTGAAAGTTCTTTCTCAGAGAGAAAGTTGAAAGGAGAGATTGTATGAGCACAGAAAGTGCTTCAGGCGTATCTTCTGTTAAAAAAAAAAAAAACGAAGAATGAAAGAGAATGTGTAACTGAGGGTCCCATTAGAGGTGATGAAAGCTGGGATAGAATAAAAGCACCTTAACTATGTGAGGTCACCCCAAGGATGCCTAGCAGCATCAATCACGTGTGGTGTCACAGAAACAGACAGGATTAAGTATGAAAGTCTACGGAACCAAACGGATGCTCACTCCTTTCTACCTAATCATGCTGCCTTGGAAAGTGTATGTGAACTCCAACATTAAGTGAAAAATGATTTTAAAAATAGTTGAAAAGGGCTTCAAAATTGCCTGTGAGAATTATAAATAACTAACTTGATTTCAGTTGCTTGGATGGAGGTTTTAAATAAAGATGTCTTCCAGGTCTGTTGTACACTTTGCTGACCAAGAAAGGAAATTTACCACTATTTCTTCAGATTTTCCCCTCTACCCACTGGTCTTACATAAAGTATAACTGAATTTCCATTAGCAAGAATTTTCAGGTTTACTTATCAGACTACTTGTGAATTTGACTTTCCATTTTTGTGTCAATACTGGTCAACTTCAGGATGTTATATGAATGCTCTTAGTTCTTCTCTTGTCTTCCAGAACTTTCTATCCTTTTTCTATAGGATACACCCTTTATCATGTGGACATGAAAACCATCTAACACACAAGCATGCCAGTCTTTCTTTACCAGTGGTTATTTGTGGCATGCCTTTTACTTGAGAGATGTAAGAAAACATCTGTCTATGCCAGCTACTCTCTTTTCAAGGAAGGAATCCTATCATATTATCTGCATTAATCAGGGTTCTCTAGAGTAACAAAACTTATGGAATGAATTCATCTATATACAGAAAAGGGATACATTAGAATAACTTACAGACTGTGGTCCAGCTAATCCAATAATGTCTGTCTATGAACAGATCGAAGGATTTAGGAGCTCCATCCATGAAGCTCTATGTCTTAGTTGGTTTTATGAATATCCTGGAATCCTGAAGAAGCTGGGTCTGTGTTGTCAGTCAAAGAATGGACTTGCTACCAAGGCAAAGCAAGCAGGCAAAGAGCAAAGCTTCCTTCTTCCATGAACTTATATAGGCTTCCAGCAAAAGTGTGGCTGAGATTAGAGGTGGGTTTTCTCAGCTCAAAAGATCTAGCAAGCACCTGGAATGCCTCTCCATGCTAATGAGGCATCTCTACAGCCTTAGCCTTCAGCCAATGTACCTTCCTCTCCCTGGAAATTCTCACATCCTTTCCTCAAAACTATACAACCCTAGGTTCATCCAAAATTAAAGGTGCATGTTCAAACCCACACACCACAATAAAGAAATACAAACAAGCTAAGATGGTCTCAAAGATATTCACTAAAAATCATCAGAGAAGGTCTTCCCTCCTTGCCCCTGCCTCCCACTTGCTCCCAACCTGACTGGGTTCCTGTTTGTTTTAGACTCCATCCTTTCCTGGTCTGGCTGGTAGCCCAGTATAACTCTGACAGGAGAGGAAGAACCTAGAATAACATCTCTGTCTTGTCCTCCCTAAGCCTGTATACCAGTTTCCCTGGACACCCCAAGAGGAGAGGCAAAGGTAGGAAACACAGTAAGCTACTCTCATTACACAAGGAATATTGATGAGCTCAGTTTTCCAGGCTTGATCACAGCTGATTTACTTCAGGACAGTTATGGTCATTTACAGTCAGATATTCTGCCATGCCCTATCAATTGTAACTCACAGATTCTAGTAGGTGATAAAGTAGCTCTTTTATTACCATACCACCTTCTTCCTTTCCATCATGTTTCTCTACTCTGTCATGACTCTACTTACTTTCTCTACCTGGCTGGACTATACTCCCAATTTTCTGCCTAAATTCCATTCCTTCCAAAAGATTTCAGTCTGAGATGTTCACCATTTACTTTTTCTTCCAGATTAAGATGAACGATATGGCTTTCCATAGTACATCTCTTCCAACACAAAAGTGAAAACATAGTTTTTGAATTTTTAGAACTATGTGTAAACTTATATTTTCTGTATGCTGAGCAGTATATTGTTATTATTCTACACTAAAGAAAACATGATATACTTACCTTTGTATAGACTGTGAAAATATTATTTAAAACAAGCAGAATTCTACTGTAGAAGAAAATGATGTGAGATTAATAATACAATATGAGGAATGATGACATTTTAAGAAAAAGATCAGCTACTCAATTTTTTTATCTTTTGTGTAATGCCAAGAAAATAATGTTGCTTTGCTTTTATGAGAACTTTAGTAAAGTGAATATGTACAGTCTCTGGGCTAATAAATTGTGGAATAAATTTAGATATTGTTCACCTCAACATTGGAAAATTGATATACCTAACAGTGATGACATACAAAGATGGCATCAAGAATTCAATGAAATCAGAATCTAAAACCTAGAAGAAGACACACTTTTAAGGACATTACAGAAACAGAGTCTAGAAAGGTAGCATAGAGGGGAAGAATGCTTGGTGTTGAAACATGAGGATCAGAAGTGGATTTCCTCATGCTTACAGAGTTGGGGATAACCTTGCATGAGTTTATAATCCCTGCTCTGTAACTGAGAGGACTATTTCATGGGCTTGTCTGGCTGACTGCATAGGTCCAGATTCAGTAAGAGACCCTGGCTCAAAGAGGATGGATTGTGATAAATCAGGACCACTGTTCAATTTGTTCTCTACATGGATACACAGGTATGCACCTAAATACAGTACACATCCATGCATATACACACACACAAACAATTCCATAAATATACAAAATACTCATAAATACCTACCATAAAAGTTTTGATATTTGTGCCAATTTTAGATTGAAAGAGAGAAAGGGATTGCAAACTGAAGGCTTGGACAAATTTTATTCTATTCAGTAATATTAGCAAACAAATGTTAATGAACACTGACAAGAAAAAGTATCATAAGCAAGAGTCATTTTAGTACCAAAACGGAATGTAACAAAATATAACACTGGTTAGGTTCTTTCTCTTTTCTTATGCTTTGTGTCTTTCTGTATATGACATATTTAATGAAATGATTTCTGCTTTCTATCATAGAAGAACTTTTAAGTAAAAATTTTGAAAAGTATGCTACTATTGATAGTTTGACATCAAATAGATCACATATCAAAGGTTCGCTGTTAATGTTTGCCTTCACCAGTTTTCCAAGCAAAGCAAGAAATATTTTTAGGTAACCTAAATTCTATGAGACAAAGTTGAGAGAGTCTTTGCTCTTCCTTCTCCTTGTTTGCTAGCTGACATTGAAATCTGACTTGGGCTAAACTAAGAGAAGATATTCAGCTTTCAGCTTTCAGCTCTCCCCCTCCCTCCCCCTCCCTTCCCCTTCCTTCCCTCTCCCTCTTTGCTTCCCCCTCCCCCTCTCCCCTTCCCGTTCCCCCTCCCCCTTCCCCCTGCCCCTCCCACTTCCCCCTCCCCCTTTCCCCTCCCCCTCTCGCTTCCCCTTCCCCCTCCGATCTCCCCCTCCCCCTCGCTTCCCCTTTCCCCTTCACCCTTCCCCTCCTCCCTCATCAAAGTCTGTATAATTAGGATATCAGATCTCTCAGGAGTCATTATAAAAACAAAGCAATTTGGAGAAAAATTCAGGCTAAGTTGATGCTTTTCCTTAAGTCATTTAAGACAGGCCTCTGCACCCCTCTGTCTTCACACTAACAACTGGGTTCTTCTGGTTTTGACTATGGCATCTTTCAAATCTATGGCCACCCTTCTGCCAGTCCATCTAGTGTTTGTGTCCTTTCACTTGTCCAAAAATTATCTTGCTTATTTTCCTATTCTCAAATATCTCTTGGCTATTTACTTTATTCAAACAGGACATGGAATTATCATTATACAGTATAGATAGCATTATATCATCATTATTTTAAAAATATTTTAAAAACCTCAGCAAACACCTCATAAAAGTTAAGACATTTGGTTCTACTGTAGTTCCTTAGCATCATTTCTTGCCCCTCTCTCTTACCTCATGCCTCTTATTACCCACAGGTATTTGTCTTGCCCCAAACCATTATCAATGCTTTCCATATCATCTTCTTTCTGCTGGAATCACCTATCACTTCATCCACCTGAATAGTTACTATTTATATTTTACAAATCTCAGGCCAATTTGCATTCTCTATGATCAGTTCTCTATTTCAACCATAAGTCTTTCTGCCATGTTGACTCCTGCACATGGAGTTCTGTAATGCATTCATTTCTGGCATTTCAGAGGATTATATTCCCTGTCATTTCTGTAGTTACAGGAACAACATATATAAATAGGCCAAACTGGAACTTAGTCTGCCATTTTCCTTGGTCTAGGTAATATGTCTAGGTTTCCAGTACAGATTATGGGTTAAGAAAACTGCCAGAGGTAAGGGATGCTGGGCTTTGAAATTCTTGTCCTTTGTGATGAGTCATTCATGGGTGTTGCTCATCCATGATAGAAGCTCTAGGAGGACCTACAGAACTTATTCTCCCTGGGATCCAGGAGATGCATATTCCAGTAAAGTTTCTGTGGTGCTCACACATCAGAAGTGGTTTGAGGTAGACTCCCACAGAAGTATAGTACACCTTCAGGTCCTTTCCAAACAGCCATGGAAATGTGCCACAAGTAAAGAGTTCCAAGGTTTGTGGTTGGCATTTCACTAAACAAAAATATCATTTTGCTTCCTCCTGAGCTACTTCATTTCTCAGGTTAGAAATTACCTCACAGGTACTGAGATTTCTAACCCCTATCTTCAGGTGATCACTGGACTGAGTATATAGCACAGTTTTCCACTTTTCTAAATCATTGGTAAAAAACAAAACAAAACAAAACAAAACATGTGGGATGGGGGGTGGGGGGAGAAATTGCTAGATGTCTTCCTTGACAAGATTTCCATAGCACTTGAGCTATGTCATTGAGCCATTTAGAATATGACTCCAGTATTCCTCTCTAACTCCAGGATTTGGAAGCATCAGTTGTTGAAAGTTTAAAGACATTCTGAAGAAATATGTAAAGAAGGAGTATGCTGAAAAGATTATATCATATAATCAGTCCTTCAGAGATATAAAATAAGTTCTTATTGCATTTAAACATGGTATTTGCTTTAGTGAAGGTCAGACTTCACACTTTGGAACCCTTTATTTCTGTCATATTTCCCATTACTGTGTGAAGGTAACCTGATTGTTTAGTGTATTTACCTAGAAAGTAATATTGACTATCCATGGTATCTTCAAGGATTAACATTCAAGAATCATAAGCAGTTAAAGAAGAGTGTATGTACTATTTTGGGTTTGAAAAGAATAATTGTATCTTGGGCTTCTCAAAATCAAATGCAGCTTTCAGATATATGGATAGCTTAGTTGCATTTGGTTTGTTGCCTTGGTGTGGAGGCAAAGTGGTATTGTAAAATCCAATGGAGAATTGATTCAATTATTCAATTTTGAATTATTATTATTATCTGCTCTTCCTGTTTATCTGCACCCTGTTTATATTTCCTTCCTCCATGTCTGAGGAAAGAAGTAACTGTTGCTGTGAGCTGTCCTTGGACATCACCTTCGCTGTCACTGTGCTTCAGGTCCATGCTCCTGCCATGGTGAGTGAGCACTTTCCAATGATGCACCTGCCAAGAAACAACTGTTTTTGGAGACCTCAATTTGACACCACAGAAAACAGATGAGCTGGAGACTGTCATTTTATCTGGGAGGACAAATTCAAGGAAGGTCATAAAATTATTTGACAGACATGATAAAATCATGTGAAACATAAGCAAAGATGAATTGGGAATTCTTCAGTATAGAATTCTCCCCCTATGATATTGTCAGGCTTTGTGATCTTTTCTACATATAAGTTTTAAGTGAATTGTAACATCTATCATACACCAACATGTTGATAATTTACATTAGAATATGCTAGAGTTGCTAGGTCATCTTAACCTGACCAGTTTATTTATAGTTTATGGTAATCTCCTAAAAGAAATAAATGAAATTTAAGGAGGACATACTCTAAACACTGGAGTGAGGTAATTGGTATAGGCTTTTCCTAAAGTAGGCAAGTGATCATATATACATTTAGACACACACACACACACACACACACACACAAACATGTAACATAATCATATATTACAATATATAATATGAAATATATACATATATAATTATATGTAATATGCTATATACTATACAATATTTGATATATAATTATGTGGGATATAGTATATATAACATAATATTATATGTAACAATTGTATATATATATATATATATATATATATATACATATGATATATAAATACACACACATACACGCGCGCACACACACACACACACACACACACACACACATATATCAGGCTGTTTCCAACTCAGAACAAAAATGATTATTTGCATGTGTTGGGAATTTACTATATTTGTGTTTTTATTGTCATGCTATATCTATCCATGCCATTCTTCTTCCCTAAGGAATGTAGTGGTTTTAAGTAATCAAAAGGAATACTTTTCATGTTTATTTTTGATATATTGTTTCAATGTTAAAAACCAGGTTAATGGGCACAGTGTCTAGCAGACACCCCTAAGGTCCCTAGAGGACTCTCCACGCAATCTTAGGACCACCAGTGAGTGGAACACAACTTCTGTTCCACTCCAATCTCACGAGACCTGAGACAACATTAGGGAAGCAGAAAACCCAGCCTGACCAGGGTCCCAAGTCCCTTCTGGTCTTCGCCAGCACCAGGTAACCTTGGACACAGAATCTTCAGACACCCACAACATCCCTAGAGGACAGCTTCTGAGGCAGACCCCTTTTCTGGCTTCAGACATCCAACACATTCCTTGCCAGAGGAGAGGTGTCATCCCAGGAGGGCTTTACAGGAGCACCTTGGGGAGGCATCTTGGTTCCCATATCCCTCCTAGACTAGTCTGCACATGTGATAGTGGAGACTACAGAAGCTAACAGCTTCTGGGACAGGCAAAAGCCACACAGCTTCTGGGACAGGCCCTGTTTCCGGGCTTCATCTTCTGCCTGGAGGCAGATCTGAACGCCAGATATCTGTGCACCTTCCCTTCAAGAGGAGAGCTTGCCTGCAGAGAGCGCTCAGACCACTGAAACTCAGGAGAGATCTAGTCTCCCAGGTCGGCTGATAGAGGATAACAGAATCACTAGAGGAACAAGCTCTAACCAGAGACAACTATTACACCTAACTCCAAAGACTACCAGATGGCGAAAGGCAAACATAAGAATCTTACTAACAGAAACCAAGACCACTCACCATCATCAGAACCCAGCACTCCCACCTCAGCCAGTCCTGGGCACCCTGACACACCCGAAAAGCTAGACCCAGATTTAAAAGCATATCTCATGATGATGGTAGAGGACATCAAGAAGGACTTTAATAACTCACTTAAAGAAATACAGGAGAACACTGCCAAAGAGTTATAAGTCCTTAAAGAAAAACAGGAAAACACTACCAAACAGGTAGAAGTCCTTAAAGAAAAACCGGAAAATGCATTCAAACAGGTGATGGAAATGAACAAAACTGTACAAGACCTAAAAAGGGAAGTAGACACAATAAAGAAAACGCAAAGTGAGGCAACCCTGGAGATAGAAACACTAGGAAAGAAATCTGAAACCATAGATGCGAGCATCAGCAACAGAATACAAGAGATGGAAGAGAGAATCTCAGGTGCAGAAGATACCATAGAGAACATCAGCACAACAATCAAAGAAAATGCAAAATGCAAAAAGATCTTAACTCAAAACATCCAGGAAATCCAGGACACAATGAGAAGACCAAACCTACAGATAATAGGAGTAGATGAGAATGAAGATTTTTCAATGTAAAAGGGCCAGCAAATATCTTCAACAAAATTATAGAAGAAAACTTCCTAAACCTAAAGAAAGAGATGCCCATGAACATAAAAGAAGCCTACAGAACTCCAATTAGACAGGACCAGAAAAGAAATTTCCCATGACACATAATAATTAAAACAACAAATGTACTAAATAAAGATAGAATATTAAAAGCAATAAGGGGAAAAGGTTGGGTAAAATATAAAGGCAAGCCAATCAGAATTACACAAGATTTTTCACGAGAGACTATGAAAGCCAGAAGATCCTGGACAGATGTTATACAGACACTAAGAGAACACAAATACCACCCCAGGCTACTATACCCAGCCAAACTTTCAATTACCATAGATGGAAAAAACGAAGTATTCCACGACAAAACCAAATTCACACATTATCTTTCCATGAATCCAGCCGGTCAAAGGATAATGACAGAAACAAAACAAAACAAAACAAAACAAAACAAAACAAAAACAACAAAAAAACCCTAAACAAACAATACAAGGACAGAAACGACATCCTAGAAAAAGTAAGAAAGTAATACTTCAACAAACCTAAAAGAAGACATCCACAAGAACAGAATGCCAACTCTAACAACAAAAATAATAGGAAGCAACAATTACTTTTCCTTAATATCTCTTAATATCAATGGACTCAATTACCCAATAAAAAGACAGACTAACAGACTGGCTACACAAACAGGACCCAACATTTTGCTGCTTACAGGAAACCCATCTCAGGGGAAAAGACAGATACTACCTTATAATGAAAGGCTGGAAAACAATTTTCCAAGCAAATGGTCTGAAGAAACAAGCTGGAGTAGCCATTCAAATATCTAATAAAATTGACATCCAACCCAAAGTTATAAAAAAAGACAAGGAGGGGCACTTCATACTCATCAAAGGTAAAATCTTCCAAGAGGAACTCTCAGTTCTGAATATCTATGCTCCAAATGCATGGGCAGCCACATTCTTTAAAAACACTTTAGTAAAGCTCAAAGCACACATTGCACCTCATACAATAATAGTGGAAGACTTTAACACAACACTTTCATCAATGGACAGATTGTGGAAACAGAAACTAAACAGGGACACAGTGAAACTAACAGAAGTTATGAAACAAATGGACTTGACAGATATCTACAGAACATTTTATCCTAAAACAAAAGGATATACCTTCTTCTCAGCACCTCACGGGACCTTCTCCAAAATTGACCATATAATTTGTCACAAAACACGCCTCAACAGATACAAAAATATTGAAATTGTCCCATGCATCCTATCAGATCACCATGGTCTAAGGCTGATTTTCAATAACAACATAAATAATAGAAAGCCAACATTCACGTGTAAACTGAACAACACTCTTCTCAAAGATAGCTTGGTCAAGGAAGGAATAAAGAAATAAATTAAAGACTTTTTAGAGTTTAATGAAAATGAATCCAAACATACCCAAACTTATGGGACACAATGAAAGCATTTCTAAGAGGGAAACTCATAGCTCTGAGTGCCTCCAAAAAGAAACTAGAGAGAACTTACACTAGCAGCTTGACAACACACCTAAAAGCTCTAAAACAAAAGGAAGCAAATTCACCCAAGAGGAGTAGAAGGCAGGAAATAATCAAACTCAGGATCTAAATCAACCAAGTGGATACAAGAAGAACTATTCAAAGAATTAATCAAATGAGGAGATGGTTCTTTGAGAAAAATCAACAAGATAGACAAACCCTTAGCCAGACTCACTAGAGGACAAAGGGACAGGATCCTAATTAACAAAATCAGAAATGAAAATAGAGACATAACAGATCCTGTAGATATCCAAAACACCATCAGATCGTTCTACAAAAGGCTATACTCAACAAAACTGGAAAACCTGGATGAAATGAACAAATTTCTAGACAGATACGAGGTACCAAAGTTAAATCAGTATCAGGGTAATGATCTAAACAGTTCCATATCCCCTAAAGAAATAGAAGCAGTCATTAATAGTCACCCAACAAAAAAAAAAAAGCCCAGGACCAGACAGGTTTAGTGCAGCGCACCATCAGAGCTTCAAAGAAGATCTAATTCCAGTTCTTCACAAACTATTCCACAAAATAGAAGCAAAAGGTACCCTGCCCAATTCATTCTATGAAGCCACAATTACTCTGACACCTAAACCACAGAAAGGCCCAACAAAGATAGAGAATTTCAGACCAATTTCCCTTATGAATATCGATGCAAAATCCTCAATAAAATTCTTGCTAACTGCATCCAAGAACACATCAAAACAATCATCCATCCTGACCAAGTAGGTTTCATCCCAGGGATGCAGGGATGGTTTAATATATGGAAATCCATCAACGTAATCCACTATATAAACAAAGTCAAAGACAAAAACCACATGATCATCTCCTTAGATGCTGAGAAAGCATTTGACAAAATCCAACACCCATTCATGATGAAAGTCTTGGAAAGATCAGGAATTCAAGGCCCATACCGAAACATGATAAAAAGCAATCTACAACACACCAGTAGCCAATGTCAAAGTAAAAAATGGTGAGAAGCTGGAAGCAATCCCACTAAAATCAGGGACTAGAAAAGGCTGCTCACTTTTTCCCTATCTATTCAACATTGTACTTGAAGTCCTAGCCAGAGCAATTCGACAACAAAAGGAGATCAAGGGGATACATATTGGAAAGGAAGAAGTCAAAATATCACTTTTTGCAGATGATATGATAGTATATATAAGTGACCCTAAAAATGCCACCAGAGAACTCCTAAACCTGATAAACAGCTTCAATGAAGTAGCTGGATATAAAGTTAACTCAAACATCAATGGCCTTTCTCTACACAAAGGATAAACAGGCTGAGAAAGAAATTAGGGAAAAAACATCCTTTTCAATAGTCACAAATAATATAAAATACCTTGGCATGACTTTAACTAAGGAAGTGAAATAACTGTATGATAAGAACTTCAAGTCTTTGAAGAAAGAAATTAAAGAAGATCTCAGAAAATGGAAAGATCTCCAATGCTCATGGATTGGCAGGATCTATATAGTAAAAATGGCTATCTTGCCAAAAGCAATCTACAGATTCAATGCAATCCCCATCAAAATTCCAACTCAATTCTTCAATGAATTAGAAAGGGTAATCTGCAAATTCATCTGGAATAACAAAAAACCTAGGATAGCAAAACCTTTTCTCAAGGATAAAAGAACCTCTAGTGGAATCACCATGCCTGACTTCAAGCTGTACTACAGAGCAATTGTGATAAAAACTGCATGGTACTGCTATAGCGACAGACAAGTAGACCAATGGAATAGAATTGAAGACCCAGAAATGAACCCACACACCTATGGTCACTTGATCTTTGACAAGGGAGCGAAAACCATCCAGTGGAAAAAAGACAGCATTTTCAACAAATGGTGCTGGCACAACTGGAGGTTATCATGTAGAAGAAATCGAATTGACCCATTCCTATCTCCTTGTACTAAGGTCAAGTCTAAGTGGATCAAGGAACTCCACATAAAACCAGAAACAATGAAACTTCTGGAGGAGAAAGTGGGGGAAAGCCTTGAAGATATGGGCACAAGGGAAAAATTTCTGAATAGAACAGCAATGGCTTGTGCTGTAAGATTGAGAATCGACAAATGGGACCTCATAAAATTGCAAATCTTTTGCTAGGTAAAAGACACAATGAGTAAGACCAACAGATTGGGAAAGGATCTTTACCTATCCAAAATCAGATAGGGGACTAATATCCAATATATATAAAGAACTCAAGAAGGTAGACTCCAGAAAATCAAATAACCCCAATAAAAATGGGGCTCAGAATTAAACAAAGAATTCTCACCTGAGGAATACAGAATGGCTGAGAAGTACCTGAAAAAATGTTAAGGATACTTAATCATCAGGGAAATGCAAATCAAAACAACCCTGAGATTCCACCTCACACCAGTCAGAATGGCTAAGATAAAAAATTCAGGTGACAGCAGATGCTGGAGAGGATGTGGAGAATGAGGAACACTCTTCCATTGTTGGTGGGATTGCAAGCTTGTACAACCACTCTGGAAATCAGTCTGGCGGTTCCTCAGAAAATTGGACATAGTACTACTGGAGGATCCTGCAATACCTCTCCTGGGCATATATCCAGAAGATGTTCCAACCGGTAAGGAGGACACATGCTCCACTATGTTCATAGCAGCCTTATTCATAATAGCCAGAAGCTGGAAAGAACCCAAATGCCCCTCAACAGAGGAATGGATACAGAAAATGTGGTACATTTACACATTGGAGTACTACTCAACTATTAAAAAGAATGAAGTTATGAAATTCCAAGACAAATGGATGGACCTGGAGCGCATCATCCTGATTGAGTTAACCCAATCACAAAAGAACTCACATGATATGTACTCACTGATAATTGGCTATTAGCCCAGAAACTTAGGATACCCAAGATATAAGATACAATTTGTAAAGCACATGAAACTCAAGAAGAATGAAGACCAAAGTGTGTCCACTTTGTCCCTTCTTAGAATTGGGAACATAACATCCATGGAAGGAGTTACAGAGACCAAGTTTGGAGCTGAGACAAAAGGATGGACAATCTAGAGACTGCCATACTCGGGGATCCATCCCATAATCAGCCTCTAAATGCTGATTCCATTGCTTACATTAGCAAGATTCTGCTGAAAGGACCTGATATAGCTGTCTTTTGTGAGGCTATGCAGGGGCCTAGCAAACACAGAAGTGGATGCTCACAGTCAGCTATTGGATGGATCACAGGGCCCCCAGTGGAGGAGCTAGAGAAAGTACCCAAGGAGCTAAAGGGATCTGCAACCCCATAGGTGGAACAAAATTATGAACTAACCAGTACCCCAGGAGCTCGTGTCTCTAGCTGCATATGTATCAGAAGATGGCCTAGTTGGCCATCACTGGGAAGCGACGCCTATTGGTTTTGCAAAGTTTATATGCCCCAGTACAGGGGAATGCCAGGGCCAAGAACTGGGAGTAGGTGGGTAGAGGTTTCAGGGGGGCAGGGCGGGGGAGGGTATGGGGAACTTTCGGGATAGCATTTGAAATTTGAAATGTATATAAAGAAAATATCTAATAAAAAAAGCAGGTTAACAGTTTTAGTGTATATTTTATGAGCTTTTATAAGCATCAGAAAGGTGTATGTTCCCCTATTAATAATTAATCACCATGGTGAACTGTTTCATTCCATGATTATGACACCAGTCTGAATTTTAGCTTTTAGTTATGTGTCATTATACAATGGAATTTTATGTTATATTTAAAACTAATTGAAAAATTAGCTTTTAGTGACATTGAGAAGAGAATGGTCTAAGTCATTGTGTCCAGGTTATAAATGAGAAAACTGATATAAGACAGTTCTAGTGACTCATCTAAGTCTAAATGGCTCATGGTGTCTCTCTCAGGAGCAGAAACTCGTGCCACTGGCTGCTGATCCGTGGCCTGCCTCCATCTCCTTCTGTCAGGTGGCAATAAAAGTGGGGAGTCGAAAGGGCAGGGAAACTTGTGTGTGAAAGACAGAAGACATGCAGTCCTCTTTTACTCTCTTCAGAAAAAAAAAGGGGTGAGTGGGAAGTTCTTTTTATGGGAAGGTGGAAGTATGCCAGTGGTTGTGCAATCCCAGTGCCCTGGGAAACCTGTATTTATTCTGGGAGGGTTTTTCCCCCACAAAGCCTGCATAAGCTGAGTCGCCCAGAAGACAGCCCTTTCTTCTGTCCACAGAGGGGTTTTATTTCCAGAAGCACCAGGAGCATCCAAAAGGTCTGAATGCAAGGTTGTGGAAGGTCAGCAACCAAGCAAAATGCTTCTGAGAAGAACTGAAATAATCTACTCTCTGACAATTACATTCATATTATGTGGATTCCAAACTATTGTTTCCTGAGTTGTTACAAGGCAGTAAATAAGAAGTGAATGGCGGACACACAGACACTGGAGAACAGCAGGGAGGAAGAGCAGGCAGAGACCACACAAAACAAAACTGTTTGCTTGGAAAGTGTTGATGACGTATTTCCTTTCCACAAGGTTAGCCAACTGAACAGTAGAGCTAATTATCAAAATTATATTACTAAAAAAGAAAAGGGCAATAATTTCCATCTAATCATAAGAGAAAATTGACTGAAAATTTTAAGTTTTGTATATTGTTATCAGTGGATCTGTGAAGAAACCCTTAGGACTTCAGAGATGCTCACACAGCAGCAAGCTTTATCTCCTGAAATGTCAATGAAGTGTGCTAACTGGGTTTATATACCCAACAAGGCAATCAAACTCAGAGATTCTCTTGGACTGGAAAAGTTCTTTTGATGAGTTAGCTTGTATGTGTTTAGGGTGCGGTGGGGGAATCGCCTCAGCCCTGGAAGCGGGCAGCAGAGGGTTAGATGCTTTGTCTGCACATGAGCTCATCTTCTGAGTAAAGACTAATGAGGGTCATTCAGGTTTTAGTAGCCTATTCCCAGATGATGACACTAGATTCTAGGATAGATTCCACTGAGATAAAGCAGTCTTTGGTGCTGACAGCATGGGACCTCTACTATTTAACTATTCCTTCTGAAGAATGCCCACTGTCAGACTGATGTACTGTATTGCCTTTGCAAACAAGTTCACAGTCCTTAACAAATTTAAGTCTGTTATACTGGCAACACTGAAAGCTTCTACCTACTTTGTGTGTTTGAATTTTGCTGTGTATGTGTATGAAGTTCAGGAGGGTACAGGTACACAAATGTGTATCTTTGTTGGAAAGCCAAAGGACAGTCTCACGTGTCTTGCTTGAATTTTACCCCTCTCACTGGCTTGAAGCTTGCCAATAGGACAGGGTGCTTGGCTAGCCAGCTCCAAGATTTCGCCTGCCATCACCTTCTCAAAGCTGGAGTTACAAAGGCACTTCATTATGCCTGATTACTAAGTGTGGATTCGGGAGATCAAACACAGGTCCTCAAACCTGCGAAGTGAGCCCTTTAGTCACTGAGCTGTCGCCCCATATTTTCCCATGTCCTAAATACTTGCTTTTACTTTTCTTCCAAACAGCACAGTGGCAATCACCACTGTAGAAAATAACTCAGACTTATGTTTATAAGCTAATCCATTTTCCTTTCCACACACACACACACACACACACACACACACACACACACACACAAACACACAGACACACACACTACCAGAGCCAAGCCTCTTCCCTTTTCCACTGAGACTGAGAATCTCTGACAATGGCAGAGTACAAAGCAACTGGCTTGACTTGGAAATGATTCATAGTGATCTACTTCTGTTCTTGGCTAGAGAGCAGTTCAGAGTTGAGATGCCTATCTTTTTTTTTTTTTTTTTTTAACGTAATTCCTTGCCCAGGGTGCACTGGTACCACTTCTGCACTTCTGAGCTTCCCAGTCCTTTCGGGCCTATTACAGAAGAAAAAATTCTGCTTTTTGTCAGTTCAAAGAGCTATGGATGCCCTTGGATCTACTTTAGATAAGCTGGAGTCAAATTTAAAGAACTTTTTGAAGTTTGTTCATTAGGCTACTCAAAGCAAAAATAAAAAAGGCAATTTCCATTTGACATCGGGTTTCCCTTTACAAATATATTACTTTGTAAGTCTTGAGTCTAGCAAATTTCCAGCTGTCAATCTTTGTGAGTGACTCTAAAAGAAGAGCTTGATAAATGGGTGGAACACGTGGACTTCACCCTGCATAATGAAAGCCCATTGTATCAGTGCCTTTCAGAGTATAATTGAAAAGCCTTTTAAAGTCCAGTACCTCCACTGCTAATCACTAAGCACGGTTTTACCATCAGAGGTCCAGTCTGCTGTTGAAAAGTTTTATAAATGATGTTGTGAGGTATAAACTCTGTCAACCACAGCTTTTAAAACATGTTCTTCTGCCATGCTCTAGAAGCAGCAATCAAGACATTGCTCAGAACAAGACTGTTGATGGCTGGCTGTAGTCTCCTGCGAGAGGAAGGGACAGTAAGAAAACACCAAAGAGAAAGGCAGCAATCTGTGTAATGTTCATTAAAATGAAACTCCTGGGCTTTGCACTGTGTCTACCATCCCGAGGCAACATCTTTATTGTCCCAAGCATTGAGAAACAAAGTGGAACAAAGTGGTAACGATTTTGGAAGAGAACTGCAAGAAAACCTTCATTGAGAAAATGGTACAACTTGAAACTTGAAACCCCTTGCGGTCTACCTGGCACACTTACCTGTATATTATGACTATAAAATTTATGTTTAGGTTTAAGATAAAGTAATCAAATAGAGATAAACAATATAACATTAATGTCACTGTAAGTTATCTAAATATTTTCATTTTTATTTGTTATGGTTTTTCCCATTAAAAAATAAATTTGTTAATTTAAAGCCTTTATTTTTCACTGTAGGAAAGACACTTTCCTTTGGCCTATCCATTCTTACCATCTTTTTCTTTTATTTGAACCAACTGATCTATCACAGGGAAAGATATTGGTAATGTTTTGAGTATGCCTTTTTCTAACCGATCCAAACACTCAGAGATATGATGTGAGGTTCAGAATAGCATAAATTATTTAATCTGCTCTTATTTTAACAAAAGTTTTTGTATAATATACGGTATTAAATATTACTAAGAGCTTTGTTTTCTTTTAGTGACCATAGCATATTAGGCCATTTACTATATGTATTGCTTAAGTGATTCTAGACTATTTTTTAAGTCACATAATAGAAAAGATAATATCATGAAGCCAGGCAAAGTGGCAAAAACCTACTCTGAATACTTTGGAGATGAAGGCAGGAAAATCAAGATTCCTGTCATCATTAGGGAGTTTAAACCATACTGGACTCCATGACACTCTGTCAAAATCCAAACCTGTCGCGTCTGCTCTCGACCAGCAAGAACGACATGACCACCAGTCCTTCTAACAACAGTTTATTCAGCAAACTTCAGTCTTCATCTCTCTCGCTTCAACTTTCTCTCTCTCTTCTAACCTGGGCCTCTCACTCTTATATACTCACAGCCCCCATCCACTTACTGCAGGCCACTTCACCTCACCAGGCACGCAGCTTTGGCCAATCAGAGCCGCAGGGGCATGTCTCCACCAAATATGGATTCGCCAATATCCTGGTGCACCTGCGCAGCTCTCACGATGGTTGTGGCTTATTTTCAGGTGTATGAAGAAGTCAGGTGCAAGTCATAAGACTTAGCTACAGTCCCGGGCGCCATCTTGGGACTGCTGCCACACCCACTCCTCACACAAACCCCCCAAAAAAGCCACTAAATTACAAAAAGAAATAAAATATAATAATATGATACAAATACAACTTCTTATAGCTCCAGTTTCAGGAGGCCTAATGCTCTCTTCTGTCTTGATGGGTCTCCAGGCACAGTATATATAGGCAAAACACAAAATAATCAGAAATCATTTTAAATATAATTGGAGTACACATAACTTTAACTCAGCAATCCATGGCTTTGAGAACCAAATACAATGCAGATTTTTTTCTCTAATTATGGCAAAGGACAACAAAAGGCTTTTCTTTAAAAGGAAAAGTCTCTGCAGGTACTTCATAATACATGAGTGGTAGTGTGTCTGTAGCCTGCCTTAAGATTGTATACCAAAATCATACACAGTTAAGGGATTTCACTTTACATTAAAATTTTAGATGAAAAACATGCTTTCCCTTAACATCTGGTAGTTGACATATCACAGGTCTGGGGACCAGCTTACTCAGTAATTATGTTCTGGGAATGTAATGTTTTAAGTTACTATTTTTAAACTACCAAAAACAACATGGTTAATCAAAATTAAAAAAAAAAAACTAATAAAAAATAAGTAACCACCTATGTCTAGTGACTACTATACACACTTTAGGAATAGCTGCAGATCAGTCTTTCTTCCATCTTAGTAAATATACCATTTATTAAAATATATTTACTGAACATATAGATACAGGAACTCAGAACTTACTAACTTTTCAAGAACAAGTTTTAGTCTGAAATCTAGTCCAATTCTGTCTGGTTAGTACAAGTGGTAGAAAAACTAATTTCAATTTAGAGAAATGTAGACTATATTTGAAGTATATATCTGTCATGATATCAGTTACATTCATCTAATTAGTACAGAAATGTCTCTGCAAAAACAGTTACCCATGCCTCAGAAAAGGGTGTACGCTCTTGAACAGTAAAATTCACACAGGTATTCAGTGGAGGTCAGAGGCAAACTGTGCCTATTTGGGGAGTACCTGAGAAAAGAAGGAACATGTCTGCTTCAAGTTTTACAAAAACATTTTTTTTAAACAATTACATTTTTTTTAATTAGGTATTTATTTCATTTACATTTCCAATGCTATCCCAAAAGTCCCCCACATGCTCCCCCATCCACTCCCCCACCCACTCCCACTTCTTGGCCCTGTCGTTCCCCTGTACTGAGGCAGATAAAGTTTGCACAACCAATGGGCCTCTGTTTCCACTGACGGTCGACTAGGCCATATTCTGATACATATGCAGCTAGTGACATGAGCTCCGGGGGTTACTGGTTACTTCATATTCAGAAGATTCAGTATTAACTTTCGTTGAAGCAAATTAAATGTTTTAACACCCAAAAGAATCTACTACACTGACTTTGTTGCTGGTTTTTTTTTTTTTTTTTAGAACCCAAAGACAGACATACCTGCTTCCATTTCTGGTTATAATCTGTCCTTACTGTCTGAGAACTCTAGTTCCAGGATTAAAGGAGAACACTAGAGGCTTCTATGACAAACAATAAATATGGGTAGAATTGGGAACTTTTAATCAGCCTACTTCAAGAAGTTTACATTTTTTCATTGACCCATTCAGATACCATCTTATATGTTGATTAAATTCCTCAGCCATGTCTGGTCAAGTGAGAAAAACATCTACACTTTCTTCTTTCTATTGTAGCTAAAAATGTAGCTAGAACTGACTTCTTCTGTTTGCCTATATTCTATCTGTATTTATTCTTTTATTTTGCTACGATAAATATCATGGCCAAAATTACTTATAAAAGAAAGTGTTTATTTGGCTTATGGTTCTAGTGAGAGAGTCTGTAGTGGCAGGGGAGGCATGGAAGTATGCAGCCTGACCAGGATGCCATCTAACCGCATCTTATATCTACATACAGGAGACAGAGAATGGACTTACAATGGGGTTAGGCTATAAACACTTATCCCACACCCCAGAGTTGTAGTTCCTTTAGCAAGACTCCAGGTTTTAAACATTTTATAACATCCTTAAACAGCACTAGTAACGAGAGAGCTAGTATTCAAATACGTGATTCTGTGACGGACGTTTCTAAGTCAAACCACCACCTTCTCTAATTGTATTTTACCATTTTACTTTGGAGAAAAAGCTGCATTGAAACATGATGCCCTTTGCATCGTTCCCCCACTGGATGTAAAGTCCAGAAACAAGTCTGTGTGGGAAAAAAAATCAAAACTAAATCCAGCACGCAACCTGTAAACCATATCTACAAGCAGAACTCCCGTAAACCGTATCTACGTGCAGAACTCTTGCCTGAGTGCAGAAAGGATTCCTTATCATGTCATTATTTCTTCACTGTGCTTCTCATGATAAGGAATGAGTCACTTGCACTAGGACAACATTCAGATCAACTCCGAGCACTTCAAGAAACATAGAACGTAGGCAATACAGATTCTGAGACAGTCCAGGTCATGTCCTTGTTCACACACGTCTAAACTAGGAACAGCAATCTACATGCTTTTGCTATGTCAAGTAAGAATAAATATACCAATATGTAATATTTCTAGTAGCTCTTCTAAATTAACTTGGCCCCTCTCTACTTTTTCAAAGTTTCACATAAAATTCATGCAAAAGACATGATATAAATACAACCAATTCTTCTTCCAATATCAGGCTCTTTTATATCTTAAAAAAAAAAGAGTAACTCATTAAAACTGGTGACTTTTTTTTTTTTTGAGAAGTGACAATGGATGATGTGCTTCGTGGGTGATATGTTAGCTTTGAGAGAAAATACCAAGCCCTTTGCATCACACTGGCTTCAATGTCCACCATGCCAGGCTTCCAGCAGTGTCATCACACTTGGGATTTCTTAATATTTTGACATACATTGTTCTTATAATGTGCATGATATCTCTTTGAGACCCATATTTGCATACTTAGCAACCTCAAGCACCTTTCATAGGCTTAATGGCTACTCTCCTTCTTGCTCTAAATGAATATATTATTTGGACACTTTACAGATTGTGAAGTGTATTTTGTCCTTTTGTTGAATGATAGGAATAGATGCTAGATCCTAACAGATGCTGAGTAACCGTCCCTAACAGTATGGGAGCTGCAGATACATTGTTTTCTCTTTCTGAAGGCTATTTTTTTCACTTTCTCCATCACACCATTTGACACACAGAAATTATAAATTTTAAAAATTAAGTGAAAGTATACTACCAAATTTGTCACTATTTTCAAGAAGTCCTGGGTGAATTAACTCCCACTGCCTTTTTACATTTGGTTTTATCTTATTATGTCCTCTTTTCTGAAGCAATTTTGTTATTCCATAGGCTTTCTGGTTGATGGTTTTCCTTTTTTCAGCATTTATCAAGTGAATTGTGTCATCTCACTGTTTTCTGTTCTCCATGGATTCTGATGAAAAATTAGAAGTCTGCTTGTTGACAAGCTATTGCTCTTTTCATGCTTTTTCTTTGATTTTTGACAATAATGTGCCTTGAGAGTGTGTATCTTTTGGTTTAACCTTCCTGAAGCTGATTGAAGTATTTGGATTAAATACTTGGATGAGTTAATTGTGTGTGTGTGTGTGTGTGTGTGTGTGCGCGCGCATGTGTTCATCAAATATAGAAAGATTTTAGCCTTTATTTTTTCAAGTATTTCTTTTTTTTCCTTTTTTTTTTTTCCTCTTCTCCTCCTTGGATTCGAATGAGCATATGTAGGTACACTTGATAGCATGGTATGTGTTCTCTAGGAAATATTAATTTCTTTTCTTAATTTTATTCCTATATATCAGACTCTTGAGTGTTAAATTTCCTTATAAATTTGCTGAATATTTTCTTTACTTGTTCACATCTTAAGTTCTGTTGGGTTTTTTTTTATGACTGCAATTGCATTTCTTCGTGCTATGGTTGCAACTTGATTCTTAATTTAAAAATATTCTCTCTCCTCACCTTATACCTATACCATTTTATTGTTTTGTTTAGTGCTTGATTTTATTTACTTGTTTATTTCAAGACCTTCTTTGGTAGCCAAGGCTGACCTCAAAGGTGTGGTGATCAGCTTGCCTCTGCTTTGTAAGTCCTGGGGTCGCAGCCTGCACCACCACACCCAGATGCTACATCTTTGTTCTTATACTTGGGCATATTTAACTCTATGGTTTCAAAGTCTGTGCCTGTAATGCTGAAGAATAGACTTTCCTATGAATAGTTCCTGCAAATTAATTTTGTTCTTTTAAAAACTGTACTTTTCCTATCTTTGTATGTCTTTTCATGATAATAAAAAATAAGCTGTACAAAAGGGAGCACATATCTTATTTCTTTTATTTAAGTTTCTTCAGAAGCAAACTGGTTACATGAAGCAGATTAGTGGTTATCTAGAATTGGATAAAAATTGTTATAGACACAGTTTGGAGGATAATGGAAAATCATACTTCTTTTCTGGCAATGGTTTTATGAGCTATCTGTATATCAATACTGACAAAATTGCATATTTTAAAAATATTCAGCTTATTGCACATTGATCATATCTCAATGAAATTGTAAAAATAGGACTTGTAGGAATGTCCATTTATAAGAAGTATAAATATGTAAATTTAAACCTGCCTAACAACTATATATTATATCAAAATTATATGTGTATGTACATCCATATGTATGTATATGTATATATATGTGTGTGTGTATATATATATATATATATATATATATATGTATGTGTGTGTGCATGGATGTATATATGCATATGTATATCGTATATGTGCATGTATATGTATGTATGTGTATGTTTACATGCATACATATTCCTGTTCTTTTCCAAAACAAGCATTACCTGCAATAAAGTTTGGTAAATATTGATATGTGTAGCATTAGTAAGACTTATCCCCAGTTGAAATTATTCTGATAGGTGAATAAGATGAGGTTAAGTCTTCTCTGGCTATTTAAAATGAACATTGTACTAGAGGAGATATTCTTTTTGTACCTGATTTATAAAACATTAGACAGTATGGCTGTGGTGCTAAATCTGGGATGCTGCTACTTGGCGTGAGGTATGCCTTTTAGGGTCAGAGTGGTAGAGCCTGTCCAGCAGAGTAGAGTTTCTTATAATTCCATTTGGGGGGACACATTTCTTTCATTCTTTCATTTAAAAAATATGTAGAAGCAAATGATGATCACAGCCTATGAGTGTGCAAGAGAGTTATAATTCTTGTCATTCATGGAACTCAGTAATATCAGTAATATAGGGGACAAAATGTTCAAAGGATATAAACATAGATAAATTATAGCAGAGAAAGAGTCAGGGGTTTTAGCCACCTGCGGCCACACTAACTGGGTTCCTGAGTGGGAGGCCGGAGCTGTATGGGAGAGAACGACGAGAGAAATAATGGAGGCCAAGACATATTTCTGTTCAAGGACCCAAAGTTTACTAAGAGTCTGTGCCTATAAGGAAGGGAGGGCCATCCCCTGCAGATCCCCTCTTGATGCCCATCGCCAGCCTGTAGGCGATTTGCCGGACAGAACTGTTTTGGCAAGTAGGTGTAAATTACTGGATTGCTTGCTGTCTTCAGAATATCTCAAGGGCCTCTCAGCAAGTAGCAGTGTCTTGGAGAAAAGCAGCTGCAGGTGACAGAACAATAGAGCCATCTAAGTCGGAAGGTTCCACCCAAGGTGGTCTCATACTCAGTGACAGCGAGGTCTGAATCAGTCTGCTTCAAGGCTGGGGGAGGCTACAAGGGGTCACAATTTAATTATAAAAGTCAGACAAGTTTTGTGACATGAAATTTGAGCAGATACACAAGTGACTTCAAATAATACAGAAGACCCTGGACAAACACACAGGGAAATTCCATTATCCTAGACCACATGACTGACCCTGAGACCTACTGCTGATCTTACGTTCTGTACCAGGGGTTTTTAAGAGAACTTACAGAATGACTCTCTCTCTCTCTCTCTCTCTCTCTCTCTCTCTCTCTGTGTGTGTGTGTGTGTGTGTCTCTGTGTCTCTCTCTCGCGCGCGTGTGTGTGTGAGTGCGTGTGTGTGTGTGTGTGTGTGTGTGTGTGAGAGAGAGAGAGAGAGAGAGAGAGAGAGAGAGAGACTAACAGCCTGTGGTCCAACTAATCCTCCAATGGTTGGCTGTGCACAGAATGTCCAAGAATCCAGAAGTTGATCAGTTCACAAACCTGGATGTCTCAGCTTGTCTTTCTATACACTGGGATTCTGAAGAAGTAAGCTCTAAAGCCAGTGAAGAAATAGATTTGATACCAAGGTTAAGAGCAAGCAGACAAAGAACAAAAAGCCTCTTTCTCCTATGTTCTTATATAGGCTTCCAGCTGAAGTTCTGGTCAAGACTAAAGTTATGTCCTACTGTCACAAGGTACAGATTTAAGGTGTGTTTTACTAGGTTCAAAAGATCGGAATTAACAATATGTCTGCCTACCTCAAAGATCCAGCTTCGAAGCAGATCTTTCTATTTCACCCTAAGCACAAATCGCTCACAGGTGGGACCACCACTTTGGGGTTTTAGTTAATTCCAGATGTCACCAAGTTGTCAATCAAGAATACTTACTACACAGTGTACAGCCAATGGGCCATCCTGGCTGTCTTAGAACACAATTAAGGGAGAGTTTGTGAAGTCAGGTTGTGATGGGTATGATTATTCACAATGACATAGTTCCACATACAAAGAAAGCCTTAGGGTTTCTGAACATCTGAATGCTGATTGGATGCATGGTTCCTTTCTGTTCTTTAAAAATTTCATGCATGTATGCAATCATATCCACCTCACTCTTGGTCTCCAACTCTCCCTGCTCCTCCTCATTTCTCTTTCCAAACTTCAGGTCTTATACAATACATAAATAAGCCACTCAGTCCAGTTAGTGTTGCCTATATGAACAGTAAATAAGATGTTCAGTCATCTATACTGGTGCATGGACAGCCTACTAATAGCAACCCACCTAGTAAAAAGTAATTTTCTCTTCGTAGCAGATGTCAGATTCCTCAGTCAGAGTTAGGATTATGAGAATTCTTACACCTTTATCTTACATTTTTCAAGTGTTTTGCTGTTGTATAGGTTTTGTGTAATGACCACATGTGCTGTGAATCCATGTGTACAACATCCACATCATATCCACAATCCAGAACTTCACAACCCCCCTCCTTTTGGTACATTAATTCTTTCTATCCTCCTTACCTAAGCAGGTGCTGATATCCATGTCGCATTCACAGCTGAGCACTCATAGTAGCTTATTCTTAGTACTCTGACCAGTTATGAACTTCCAAATAAACTATTATCAACATCAATAAGAAGCTTCTATAATTTGATTTCTCAGACGAAATTCATCATTTGAGATTATATTTTATGTTTTTAATGCTAAAATTCATCGCAATCTTTTTTAAAACAAATAATTTATTGCCGAAATTTTCTGCTGTCCTATTAATGTCACAGAATTATATACCCATTCATTTGCACAGCTAATTGTTATCTATTTATCTATCTGGAATAGCTAATTTTCTGTGTCCACTTAACATAAACTAGTCATCAGAGAGGAAGGAGACTCGATTGAGGAAATACCTCCATGAGATTTAGCTATATGTAAGACACTTATTAATTATCAATAAATAAGTAGAAGGCCCAGCCCATTGTGGGTTGTACCACTCCTGGGTTGGTGGTCCTAGGGTCTGTAAGAAAGCTGGTTGAATATGTCAGGGGGAGAAGCCAATAAGCAGCCCTCTTGCGTGGCTCCATCCACCAGGTTCCTGACCTGTTTGACATTCTGGCCGGACTTCCTTTGGTGGTGAACAGCAATATAGAAGTCTAAGCTGAATAAACCCTTTCTTCCCCAACTGGATCTTTGGTCATAGAGATATTCATTGAAGCAATAAAAACCCTGACTAACCATCTATGCACACATGCATCCATTCATTTATCTACATATGACTCGGGTGGTAGAATATCAAGGGCAGCTCAAATCTACAGTCTCGACATAAACATTTAGAAGGCAGGCTGCCTGTATGACTGTTAACAAAATAAAATTAGTAAGTTCTCCTATGACTTCTGCAGCCACCTTTACCCTTACTTGACTACTTAACACTTGATCAATATAAATAGAGGGTCAACATTTTGTGCCTGATCTTTTGGGACTTACATTTGACATGCAATCTTGAGAAAACCAGTTGAATAAGAGCACTTTCCACCTACAGTAGTGTGGGAGGCAAAGGCCAACACAGAAACAGAGCACAAACTTATCTATCGGAATGGACCATTGCCCCTGACAATGTGGAAGATGTTACTGCCACTTGGAAAGCTATGGTGTTTATTGGCTGTGAAGCCACTGCTTTTTGTATTTTCCCATTAGTTGTTTTATTTTTCAAACAGTATATTCTTGCACTAAGAAGCTCTGTGTCACCTAAAGAAAAATGTTTCCTTTGAATATTTGTCATGAATTCATAAATCATATTGAATAAACAAAAATGAACATCTCTAGTTTATACAAACTACATAGGATTTTAAATAAAAAACCATGTGTTTGATTTGCTTCTTTTAATTAAGCAGAAAACTCTCATGTTTCATATCATTAAAGGAATAACACAGATTGTGTTACCTTCTAAATCACTTCCTTAGCTTGAGCTGCTGTAACACATTATAAACGAATATGTATTCCTCAGAGTTCTTGAGGTTGGAAGTCTGAAATCATATTAGCATGGTCAGGTTTTTAGAAACACTTTATTCTGGGTTCAGTCTGCTAACTCTTTCCTTACCTGACAGAAAGGCTGCTCTGGTCTCTTACTCTCCATCCATCTGCATTAGGCTTTTCTAAAGTAACAGAACATATATATGAGTGGTTTACATAATGCAGTCCAATTAACCCAACAATATCCAGCTGTGAATGTGATATCCAAGTATCTAGTAGTATCAAGTATCCTATGAGGCTGGGTGTTTCATGTTGTCTGTATAAGCTGGAATCCTGATGAAGGAGTTCCAACAGGGGTGCTGGCTGGTAAGGGAAGAAGATCCTATCTTCTTCCACTGTCCTTTGACTCTGGCAGAAGGCATGGCCCAGATTAAAGGTGTGTCCCAAGATCTGGATTGAAGGCATATGTCTTCCAGTCTCAAGATCTGAGTCACATGTGTTCTCTCCATTTCTGGATTGCACTTTATTCCAGATATACTCAAGGTGATAACTAGGAACAGTCATCACACAACCTAAGGAAATTCTTGTCTTTATGAGTCTACAACCCTCAGGACTGCATTCAAGTTTAATTACAGTGGCCATGCCTCTAAATTCTCATTGGAAATTCAACTTTTTGAATCAGGAAAGAACATGTGTAGTCCTTAACTGCGCCCTTGAAAAAGTGCTGCCTGTGTAATGTTTGAGGAGAGATAAATGTTTTTAACATCATTTTACACATGGGTAAGGACATTCTCATTGTCTCATTTTGTATCTAGGTTAAATTCAGACAAATCAGTCTCTCAAACTGATTTACTTTGTTCATGGCTTAAGTGGCATATGTGAACATTAGACCTCTTTTAAAATGATGGAGTATAGTAGATGTTTCCAGAATTTTCTTTGCCAAACTGAACTAATAACAGAGAACCATATGGTAAAATATATTTTTAATTACTTTTCAACAATGTTAAATGCTTTTTCCTTATTTTCATATTTAATATTCTTGATCACATGTACCAAAAATCTGTGAGAGAACACAACATTTTACATAAAAAACCCATAATTAACTTCATAAGCAATATATATCATTGTGCATAAACAATATGCTTGCTCCAAGTACTGTACAACCTTGCTTATGACTCGGTACATTCAAAGGGGAAACACTTTCCCTTGTCCCTAAGTTAAAGTGGCCACCATGGAAATCTTTCATTGCACTGAGAGCTTTTGTTTTGATTTTTCTACTTTCAAGATTTTTATTTATATTTCAAGATATAAGATATTTTTGTAATTATAAATTACCTCATTTCTTCCCTCCCTTTCTGCCTCTGAACTCTTCCATGTTTCAGCTTGCCTTGTTCCATTTTAAATTCATACACTATTTTCCTTTAATTGTTGTTACACACATCTTCACACATACTCTTAAATACATAGATACAAATTGTGTCATTCAGTGTAGTATTATATTTACATTTTTAAATTGTTTTATTAACATGAATTTGGAGGTAGAGCTTATTTCTGGTTAAGAATAACTTAAGTGATAAGCAGATTTTAAATTCCAAATTTTAAACCTTACTTTTGAAACAAGATGGATTTGATTTAAGGATGGGATATATATATGTGTGTGCATGTGTGTGTGTGCATGTGTATGTGTATATGTAAATATGACAAGGGACCGGCACTTTGATATCAGTGAATTGAGGTGAATTCTTTGCTCAGATTTTTGAGGCAAAACATCCTAGAGTCCAGGTGCCATGAAAAGACAGAAATGACTCAAGAGAAGGTGAAAGAATGGTTAAAGTTGCCTGTTACTGCTTTAAACATTCCTAGTCAAATAAAGGATTAAGATTAAGGGGCCATCTTTATATTTGTACACTAACTGGCATATACTGTGCATTCCTGTATTTTTCCTACCTTTATGAAACTAAGTAGCATGGCTTCTGATTTAGTCCTTTCCCTTTCTGCTGCATGTACAGTTCCTCGTTTGTGGGATTCAAAATTATCTGTTCAACAATTATATTATCTCAGGAAATGTGCTATCCCTTTTTCTAATAGTGTGTGCATGTACATACACTTGTTTGTATGAGTTCAGAGAACAATTTTTTGTATCACTCTCAGGAATGGTCCATACCTTCATTCAGATAAACATGTTAGTTATTGGAGCTCATCAATGAGGTAAGACAGGCTAGCTAAAGAGCTGAAGGCTCCTGCTGCTCCTGTCTACTTAGTCCTAACATTATAAGTGCAAGACACCAAGCTAAGCATTTTTACATGGGCGTCTTGCAAGCACTGTTTAGACTTTGTGTACTATCTCCTGAGTCCCTTGACATCATTCTTAATGAAAAATAAGTCTGCACAAATAGGGAAAGTTCAAAGCAATATGTCTCTAGACTTCAAACCACAAAAGGCTGATGATATTTCTACATCTGAGTGTCCCAAATATTTTGATTATGAGCAAGATTCAATAAGAATTCTGAAGGATGCTCTAAGCCTCCAAATCAATTGCAACATGGTCCATTACAAAAAGAAAAGAAAATCTATTTTTTGCATTACTGATTGTATATATATATAAATATATATTATATTCATTAGAAATATCATATATATTATACATATATATGTATATATATGTATACATATACATATATATTCAGACAAATACATGTTTATGTGTGAATATGTTTTGTTCTGTCATATGCCACACCAAAGCTTAGTCTTAGTCATCTTCTCTTGACTGAGGTAATGTGTTCGTTTATTTCATTTATTTCAATAAATGATTGGTTTATTTCCTCTATACTTCTTTGCCCAGCTCAGCCATTTTTAGAAGCAAACTGCAATATAAGATTACTCATCAGTTTGTGAATATAACCTTATTTGGAATAAAGTTTTTGCATTCCAATGAAGTTTCAATGAGAGTACTGAGTTACACAGAATCTTTAATCTCATCACTGGTATCTTTAAAACAAGAGAGAAATTTGGGTGAGAGTCCTAGACAGGTATAGGGAAATAAAGTCATTTGAAAATGAGGTCAATGGTTGAAGTCATGCAGCCCAGGTTTAAGGTGTTTCCTGGTATCACTCAAGATTGGAAGATGTGAGAATGGTCTACCCTTCACACATGCACTGGAGGGACACAGGTCAGCTGACATTTGAACTTAGTCCTCTGTTGCTTTACACTGCAGAAAAACAAATGACAACAGATTAAGTTGAGCCTTAGTCATACTTCCACTAACACGTACTGTGAGCTGGTAATGCAATACAGGAGAGCTGGGTGTGAGAATTCAAGCGCGTATTGTCACACTCTTCATTGAAGAGACATTATGCCTTTCCTTTATCCAATATGAGCAGATGGATATAACTATCCAGAGGCTGACTATTGGGCTGCCTCAAGCAGAACATTCAAACATCCAGCTTCATGAGTTCTCCAAGTGTGACATTGCTACCCCTGGCTTGGAAACCCCGAGCTATAGCTAGCTCTGCTAGGACATTAGAGGGCCTAACATCCTTACCTTTGACTACAGTTGGTGTTCTAACAAATGAACTATTATTATGATCGCTGGCTCATTAAAGCAGCTCCAAATGGCCACAGTGAAAGGAAAGCAAATATCTAAAACTGCACTGTTTACTTATAAAAATGTCCTAGGCCAGACTCTTTTTTTATTCTTTTAAAAAATTCTATTATTATTATTATTGTTATTATTGTTATTATAACAATATAAGTGGATATTAGCCCAGAACCTAGGATACCCAAGATATAAGATACAACTTGCTAAACACATGAAACTCAAGAAGAATGAAGACTGAAGTGTGGACACTATGCTCCTCCTTAGAATTGGGAGCAATACACCCATGGAAGGAGTTACAGAGACAAAGTTTGGGGCTGAGACGAAAGGATGGACCATCTAGAGACTGCCATATCCAGGGATCCACCCCATAATCAGCTTCCAAACGCTGACACCATTGCATACACTAGCAAGATTTTATCGAAAGGACCCAGATGTAGCTGTCTCTTGTGAGACTATGCCGGGGCCTAGCAAACACAGAAGTGGATGCTCACAGTCAGCTATTGGATGGATCACAGGGCTCCCAATGGAGGAGCTAGAGAAAGTACCCAAGGAGCTAAAGGGATCTGCAACCATATAGGTGGAACAACATTTTGAACTAACCAGTACCCCAGAGCTCTTGACTCTAGCTGCATATGTATCAAAAGATGGCCTAGTCGGCCATCACTGGAAAGAGAGGCCCATTGGACACGCAAACTGTATATGCCCCAGTACAGGGGAACGCCAGGGCCAAAAAAATGGGAATGAGTGGGTAGGGAAGTGGGAGGGAGGGTATGGGGGACTTTTGGTATAGCATTGGAAATGTAATTGAGGAAAATATGTAATAAAAAATATTAATTAAAAAATAAAAATATATATTATTATTATTGTTATTATTATTATTATTATTATTATTATTAGATATTTTCTTCATTTATATAATACATGTTATCCCCCAAGCCCCCTATACCCTCCCCCCACTCTGTTCCCCAACCCACCCACTCCTGCTTCCTGGCCCTGGCATTTCCCTGTACTGGGGCATATGATCTTCCCAATACCAAGGGCCTCTCCTCCCATTGATGGCCAACTGGGCCATTTCTGCTACATATGCAATTAGAGACACAGCTCTTGGAGGGAGGGTACTGGTCAGTTAATATCATTGTTCCTCCCATAGGGTTGCAGACCCCTTTAGACCCTTGGGTACTTTCTCTAGCTCCTTCATTAGGGGCCCTGTGTTCCATCCAATAGATGACTGTGAGATTCTACTTCTGTATTTGCCAGGCATTGGCATAGACTCATAGGAGAGAGCTATGTCAGGGTCCTGTCAGCAAAATCTTTCTGGCATATGGAATAGTTAGGCCAGACTCTTAGAGAAAGGAAAATAAGTAAATGAATAAATAAATAAATAAATAAATAGATAGATAAATACCATAAACTGAGCCAAATTTGTATTAAAATGCATTGTTTCTGTGTGCTGTATTGTGTCTTTGTACAGTTATAATTTTGTGTGTGTCTGTCTGTCCATGGGTAGTTTGTCACATGCCTCTACAAGCATGCAAGCTGAGGCCCATATATCTGTTGAGACTGTGAACTCACTGCCAGCTCAAGGACTCTAAATCAGGGATGATGCTTCATCCCTACTTTCTCAATGTTTATAGCAATGTGATGTGAGTATTTACCAACTTCCGTGTGGTTCTAGATTTCTTGCTGCTTCTCTACTGTCCAGTCAGTCATTTTTCCTGATGGAAATAGATATCAGAATATGTCAAGTTCAAAGGGATAGGAGATCCTGGCAGCATAAGAGACCATACCATTAAACATCTTTCCTCACATAAGTTTCTTGGAAGGTAAGGTTTCTAGTTGTCATAGCCTGTTATGCCTCCATTCCTCTTAAGGCTCAAAGCTCAGCTTTGCCTTTGATATTAAGGAGCCTTCTCAAAATACTTCCAGAATGTGCATCGGAACCTCTCCCATGTTTTCCAGCTGTTGTGTACCACTTTCTCTTGGCATGCACTTTCCATAATGAACTCTGGCACTGCCTGCCTCCTGTTTCATACTGCTACCAGAAATAGCCCACTCAGCAGCTGGCCTCTGAGGAACAAGGTTGCTGCTGATCTTGCCATGTGACATCTCTCCTGCAGGTAGGAGGGTTCATTTTTTGGCTGCTTTTGGTGGCAAAGGAATGGGTTAGGTGATACTGCAGAATTGAACATGGTCCAAAGTCTATAAACTTTACCTTGTCCCTCACAACAACCCTCTAAAGAGTATTTTCTGAACTTTCCAGGCCCCGAAACGTACACAGGGCAAGCAACCATAATTGAGCCATAAAAAAAAAAAATGTAAGGAAGAGCAGGTGAGGTATCTCATTCTATAAAGTGTTTTCCAGCACAAGCATGAGATTCTGAGTTTGATTCCTGGAAGCCAAGCACAGATGCTTGTATTCATAGTAATGGGAGGAAGGAGATACGCAGGTCCTCAGATTCAGTGACATCTACTCTGGCTTAAAATACTTCATATCAGTGAAGAGGCCTTGTCTTCAACAAGATCAGCTGGGATTGATCTCTTGCTTCCGGGAACATAGACACATATGTGCATTACCCAACATGAACACACACACACACACACACACACACACACACACACACACACACATACACACACACACCACAATTACTCCAGGGTCAAGGAAAGATGAAATCATGTTGGACAGTTGTATACTTGGCTTATCTCTGAAAACAAAGTGCCATCAAATTGGTTTTAGCTACGAACAGAGCAGAGGTATGATTAATTGCGCTTAAATCTTTGAGTCTTCTTTACTTTGTAATATTGGTTACATAGTGATCTACATTCCAGATAGGAGAATATTCAATAGAATTTTTTGCCCAAAGTATCAGAAGGCTTTTGTCACTTTTTAAATATACTGAGTGCTCTTTACTCTCAACTGTCTTCAGATGTACTTTCTATATGCCACCAGACCTAAAGTTACTTTGCAAATTATTATGTAGCTACCATAAGAAATGACTAACCGAAACATTTTAAAATGTATTTCGTACAAAGACAGAACTATGACCAGGGCATGCATATATTCTGGCCATGTGTTAAAATATAGGAGCTCACCTTAGATATCCACAGAAGACTATGATTTGAGCTACCATCATCACTATCAGCTCCATTGTTACTGCACAGCATCCTCTCACATATTATACAAGACCTGTGCTAGAAGTCATCCTTGACTTGAGCTCTGCATATCACCTGCCAGAGGTTTGACTTTTATAAGGGCATTGGCACCAATGAAATGAATTGCTAAGGAGTCTTAGGACTGCCTTATTTTATAATCTCTTTAGAAATGGTGACCAAAGCTCCTTTCAGATTTCACTTCCAGTTGGAAGGAGATTTCTCATTACTATAGTTTGCTGCATTCTCTGGTGCAAAAATTGTTTCCAGCAATGGCTAATGGACAGGCCAGAGTGTGAATTTTAAATGTGTTACTCACAGGAATACCCAGAGGACTGTGCCAGTCCCCAGTAGGAGTCTGGTTGGCACTAAGAGTTAGAGAATAAAATAGCATACAATGGCAACTGAACCAAAGCCAATTTCAAGGCCACTGCCATGGTCCCAATTCTTTTTTAAAGTTTATGATTTGCAATAAGAGGAATTCTAGTGCTTTCTGGCTCAGTTTAGCTTCCAAATTGGTGTGGGAAATATAAATGTGGAAATGTCTTAGGAGTGAATTACCTTTTCAGGATGACACTGGCATGAGGTTGAAGTCTGCTAGTCATTCCTGTAGCAATTGATATCTGTCAGTCTCCGGATAGAGTATGGCTGGAAGCACAAACACATGGAAATTCCATGAGGAGTAAAGCTCTCAACAACAAATATGAAAAGCACAGATGCACCTGACTCTCAAAGGCTACCACTGTGGAAACTGTCCAGTCTCTGTGGGACATCAGCAAAGTGTACATGAAGCAATATGAGAAGGTATTTGTTCATACTTATTTATGATTCCTTACAAATTCTTCCTGTGTGTGGCTGAGCCATGAAAAACACTCTAAACTGTAAGAAAAAGTCCTAGCAATGGGGGAATACAGCTTCAAAACACATATTAGTTATGCAGTGTGTCTATATGACACCAAAGTAAATGATCATTTCACTGACAATCTGTGTACAATCTGTTTCTTGACATATGTAGTAAAAGCATTGAAAAATATAAAAAGGATGGCTATTTTAATAACATTTTAGATACAATCCTAAGGGAAACTTAACATACCCTGGGACAGATTTCTAGCATCTTTCATTTTAATTTTGATGGAAATTTATGTTGGTGAGAAAAAGAAACCATTATCTTTTTCAAGAAAGTGGTTGCCAGGTGTTGAATTAATGAAATGGAAGATTCTAAGAGTGGGTGAAAATGGCCAAGGAGTGATTTTAATAAGTGTGAGTAGAGTTCATGAAAATTTTGCAGGCTAAAAAAAAATTCTGAATGCTTAATAATTTTAGAAAGCTTTTTGCAAGGTTGACATAGACAGCTGCAATTATCTGTCCCTTCCTACGTGCTTGCCTGAAAGCAAATGCTCCTTCTTAATTGGGTGAACAGTTTGTATTCAGAGATTTTAAAAGGACTGACTTCACTTTTCCCATTTGAATTCACAAGACCAGAGTATTTTCTGTTATCCATCATTATATGTGCTGCAAAATCAAGTACTATCTGTTTCAAAGACCCTTGAAGCGGCCTATGCTTCCTACCCTCCTGCTTTTCCTTTCTGTTATTCCAGGTAGAGGTCTCAAAAGACAAAGAAACAAAATTAAATGAACACCTTAAATACATAATGCAGAGAGAATCCTCCCTGGCGACCTTTTTTAAATCTAAAAAAATGATTGTTAACACTCAACCTCATTTATGTGTGCATGTGGAGGCCAGGGGTCAATGTTAGGTATCTGCCTCAATTGCTTTCTATGACATGTCTATGTGTATATATCATCTATATATCTCTATCCAAGCTCTATTTTTATCTTTATCTCTATTTATGTAGCTATCTATCTCTAAATCATATCTATCAGCTGTCTATTCGTTATCATCTATCTACCCATCATGTATCTTCTATCATCCATCCATCTATCTATCTATCTATCTATCTATCTATCTATCTATCTATCTATCTATCTTCTGTCTATCTATCACCATCATCTTCATCTATCTATTATCTATTTATATTTACTTGGTGTATGTCTGTTGTTTGTGTCTTTGTTGTTGTGTTGTTTGTGTTGTATGCATCATATATGTTTATATACATTCTCATGTGTAGATGTATGTGTGTATGTTTGTGTAAGTGAATGGAATGCAGTTATACTTAAGTGTGTGTAAGTGTAAAGGCCAGAGCTTAATATTGTGTACCTTTTTCATTCTCTTCTCCACCTTGCATTTAAGACAGTTTCTCTTCCTTTTTCTGAAGTTTGCCTAAGTGGCCTGATAATCTGAATAGTGAATTCCATGAAGCTTCCTGTTTCTGCTACGTCAGTACATGTATGACAGGAACATGGCCCAGATTTTTTCACAGATTCTAGAGTTACTGACTTAAGTAGGTATACTTGCATAACTACCCTACTCACTGAGCCCTTTCTGCAGCTTGCCTCCATCTTACTGAAGCCAGCATTCATAACTTAGGGCACAACGGCAGGCCAGCCGCAATTCCAGGAATCATCCTTCCTCAACTTTGCAAGGTCTGGGATTGTTGGCATCTTCTTCTATACCCAGCTTTAATGTGGGTTCTGAGGATTCAAATCCAGGTCCTTATTATTTTACTTTATCAGTTGACTCACCAGGCTATCTTCTGTGTGCCACTCAATCCCACTATTAAAGTTAATATCAATTCATAGTGTCAATTGTGAACTTTTAGTAGGTAGAGAAATGCCAGAGTAAGAAGGATGATAAAGGTGCAAAGAAGAGATGTGTATTAATTAGATATATTCTGAAACATATCAGCTATGAGTAGAATGGTCATTCTAATAAAAATACAGGCCTATTAGAAATAATCGGTTGAGAGATCAAATAATAGCTGTTTAAGGGCAGGGTTTTAGACTTTATTGAAATATGCATTGAATCCAGCTATTGAAACAACTTGATTAACCATAAAAGAACATTTCCTTTCCCGTGCCTTCGTTTCATAAAGCCATTCCCAGAAGACTAATTTCACATCACTCTGTAATGCGCTGTCTTGAAGAACTATTTCCTGCTAGGATTCTTCAGCAATATATTTTTCTCTAAATGCCAAAGCACAGGTGGAATAGGGAAGATGGTTTACTAAAATTTGAGATGAGCCAAGAATAGACATTTTCTTGAAAAATGTCTAATTTGAAAACTTATAGGTATAAACACCAAAGCTGTTCTAGTAGTACTGAGAAATGGAAAAAATAGAGAGAACAAGGTGAAAACATTATGGTAACCTTTAAAAATCTAATATTATTTTTGACCTGAAGCTGGTTTTCTAACAGATAATCACAATCATCATAAAGTATATATGAATGTACCTAGCCTACAAGTGTCTGTGTCATTCTTCATGATCCTTTTGGATGCTTAAATGATTTTCTGTTCATGGATATATTGTATTTTTTCTAAACCCTTATTGTGAACATAGAGCTACTTCTAACAATTCATAATTATGAATGTTATTGTGGAAATTCTGCCAAGAACACTGTCAGAACCTACAAGCCCTTAGCTCGATTTTTATGGACATAAAACAATAGGTAACCTCTTTAATCTTGCCAATTGCTTTGCTTGTCAAATAATAACATTGATACCTTTAACAGTTATAGGAAATATCAAACACACAATTTTGAATGCATTCTCTAAAAATTAATAATTGATGAAAACAAATATATTTATCTGTAAGAAAAAGATTAAGGATTGGCCATGAAACCTAAGGCTTGCATGTGAAAATAAGTCTCTATGCCTACATACATTTATAGTTAATCATATTTATGTGTCTATATCTTGCGTGCACCTTGGCTCGCCAGCATGAATGACGCTGCAACAGGATCCTTTTGCACACATTTATTGGGAGAGCTTGATTGCAGAGGCGAAGAGACCCCAAGCCCAGAACTGGTGCTGCTTATATAGGCCTAGGAGAGGTGTGTCTCACACCCGGATTGGTTATGCATGGGTTATGCTTACCACCTCATTTGCATGTCTCACATCTGATTGGTTAACATGTCTCTCATCTGATTGGTTAACTTCTCTCTCATCTGATTGGTTAACTTGTCTCTCATCTGATTGGTTAACTTGTCTCTCATCTGATTGGTTAACTCTCAAAACCTCATTTTGGCAAAAAAAAAACTTTACTGCCTATGTATGCGTGGTGGCCAGCGATAGCCAACACCACCCTGCAACGGCACATGTGGCTTCCCACATCTATATTTAGTAAAAATTGTAATCAATTAGGAGCAATAATTAATTTCAACTCAGTGGAAGATAAAAATGATTGCACACACTTACTGGTTATTATTTTATCATAGAACTCATAAGAAAATAACACCACATAGTTTCATATCTGTAGGCTATTTTTATAATACATTTGCACATCCATGACTATTATTTATTTACCTCCTTCTACAGAAAGTTGTGAGTGCTATGTTTACCTCAAAAAAGTACAGCTGAAGGCTCATATATAAGCATATGTTTAAAACCATATTTATATTCGAGAGATAAACAAATGTTAGAGATGAAGGTTAAATTCAAGAATTTTTAATTGTCAGAATTCTATGATGAGTAATTACAAGGAAAACACTGAATATCTTTACTGACTCCTTCCATTCTTTCCACCCCTCCCCCCTTCATTTCTCCTTCATGTTACAATTGCTTGTTTTGTTACTCTGTACTCTCTGGTGTCTCTAGACATCCCACTTCAATTTACATGTAACTCCTTTAGTATAGGTTAATTTTCACAGAAAATCATGCAAATGTTTGTTGGGATTACTTCTACCATTGAGGAAACTTAATGAACCTTCTGGTTAATTGATGAATCTTAATTGATAATGAGTGACAGAAGACAGTTGCAATCATCAAGATTTTTAAAACTGTATTTGTTAAATTGTTAACTTTAGGTTTTTATGTTTATTTTTCACTTGGTCTGTAAATGAAATAGTATAAAGTTTGGAAGTTTCTACTACAAGGAAAGGTCCTGAACATAGAGTTATTTCTGTTCAGTGGTCTCTTGAGCAAAGGGAGAAGTCTTACACTTGTAATTCCACAATCCAAGAGGCTGACACAGAAGGATTGTGGATCCTAGGCTACCCTAGGCTGGAGGGATACACTGTTTTTAAAACAACTTCTATGATAATGTAAGCCTTTTGAATGTAACACCTAACTTTTGAAGATTTGCCCAATTTTAGAAAAACCACATAGTAATCTTCTTTTCTTTCTCTTTTTCTCTTTCTCTTTCTGCTTCTTGTTCTTCATGTTCTTGTTGTTAATCTCCTCCTCCTCCCGCTTCTCCCCCCTCCTCCTTCCCCTCCTCTCCCTCCTTCTTCTCCTCCTTTATATAAAAGTACAGCTCTCACCAGTGTCACTGTTTAGTTTCTGTTTCCATGCTCTGTCTACTGATGAGAGTGGAGTGAGCAGGGAAGGGGTGGGGGACAGGGGGTTTTCAGAGGGGAAACCAGGAAAGGGGATAGCATTTGCAATGTAAATAAAGAAAATATCTAATAATAGAAAAGAAAGAAACAAACAAAAAAAGTACAGCTCTCAAATCAAAGGGCTTAAGAGTTTATTCTGGGTGAAATGAGTGACTAGGGTCCAGCAGCGACATGGATTCAAATTGCTTCAAATAACATCTTCCAAAGTATAAATGGTTTTTTAAAGTTTTTATAGTTAAAGACTCAAGTTCATGAATACAGGTATTTCCATAAATACATTAGTGGGAAAGCATGTGACGACCGTTTATTGCAAGGCAGTTATAACTCCGTTAGAGGTTTTAGGTACTATCTGGTGGCATTTTTAACTATCTGTTGGTTGGTGGATCCCAGTGAAGTTAATAGAGTCAAACTTTTATTTAATACTTTCTAGGGTCTTATGTCACAGAGCTAGACAATAAATGACCATGTCATATCCAGTGGCTGTCTCTTTGTGGATCAGAATGTAAACTCTCATCTACTACTCCAGTGCCATACCTGTCTGCTTTCTCTCATAGTGATCATGAACTGACTCTCTAAAACTTTAAGCCAGCCTTCAGCTTAAATTCTTTATTTTACAAGACTTGCTTTGGTCATGGTTTTCTTCACAGTGAGAGAACAATAACTAAAACAGTTGCCATTAATGCAGAGACTGATAACTGGTTAAGTATGAGGAACGGTGACTATTGAATTCTTTCCCTACATGGGACATTTATATCATCTGCTCTGAGGCTCAGGAAACAAAGAGAGTGGAAAGACTATAGTAGAAGCAGAACGGTGAACAACTGTCCTTTAGATAGAACATGGTCACTGCAATCATGGATACACATACCACATGACTATTTCAATTATGGATACACATACCTACAACTTGGCCACTGCAATCATGAGTACACACACAGCATGGGCATTGCAATCATGGATACACAGCATCTATGGATACCTGCATAAAAATCACACTAAAAACACATGAAAATAGAACTACAAAGAAAGGAGTTGAGCAGGAGTTAAGGGAGGTGATGGGAGAGGATAAAGGCATGAACAATTCCTTGAAGGAAGGCAAGGAATTGTCAAAATATTAAAATGGGGAAAAAATGAGAAGTAGCAAGACTTTACATTGTACCTATGATGAAATTCACACTGTACTACAAAGTTGTTAAAAAGAGCGTTCTTTGTGTTTAGCACAGGGCTGAGCAGTTTATAAACATTTTTAAAGCAGTCACCTGATAAATCTATGTTGCTCATGTTTTTTTGGAGGATCAAATTTTGATTTACTAAATTTAAAGATATAATTATTGAGTCATAGTTTGAGTAGAAAATTGTCTGGCTTTGGAGTCAGTGCCATTTTTCTCCTCTGCACAACTCAACTTTAACAGTGAACAAGACTGAGGACATCTTCTATGCCAGACACATTTGTAAAACCAATGAAGTCACTGCATTCCATCAAAATTACCAGACATGAATGTCAGGAAATGTCTAACCTGTCCACGCCTTTACTGATTGCTACCAAAGTCATAAATCAAATATCTTTCTCAGCCTCCTCTCCTCCCTGATCCTGCCTCTTCCTATTATCCTCCCACTCTTTCGTCCCTTCCTTCTCTGCCTTCCCATCCTCTGTTATTCCCTCATTTTATCTCAGACTGAAGCTCATGGTCTTGCACAAAGGCTACATGTCCAGCTGCCCCTTTGGGTTCACCCTTACTCTCATCCGGTTATTGTTTTATCTGTTTTCTGTGGCTACTGCTATAATATATTCTGGAAGGCTTAATTCATTTAGTCGTGTAATATGCTTAACTTAAAGAGTTCTGTTTTATGAGGAAATCAGAGGTACCATAATCATAGAACTAATTTGGAAATTATGGGATAAAAGATGGTAGAACTGTGTTACTTAGGTTTATGCTAGTAGTTTTGTTTCCATTTCCATTCCTAATGCTGCTAATTATATGTAAGTTAAAGTGGGTCTGTATGTGTATGTGCATGCATGTGTGTGAAGTGGGAGTTTCTGGTTCCATTGGAGACTCACTTGTGTCTTGTGAAGTTTTCCTTGAAACTGTGTTATGAGAGGATGTTTTGCTGAAGCAGACACATGAGGGGATGGTCTTGTGAGAAACAAACACAGATGTTTTTCCAGGAGCTGCCTGGTGAAAGAGTAAGTGATGTTTTCCTGGAATCGGTGCTAGAGAGGACGCATGATGTTTGGAAATAGTAGAAGTATAACCCAAGAAACAGCAGAGGAGGCTCTGGCATGGGTTCCTCTTGTTTTCTGACCTTTACTTGTCATAACTTCATAAAAATCTACTAAAGAATTTCTCGTGTTCTACTGCTTCCAGCTGCTTCAATGGACTTGTGCTGAGTAGCTGAGCCTTGCAGTTTCTTCTGGATTGATCAACTGCTGCTGATTAGTATTTGGTGTTTTGCTAGTGGACTGGACTTTAAAAAAAAAAAGATCAGAATTGCTCCAAGGAAATATATCTAAACAGGTCCACACCCACCTTGTCATATTAACCGCTTTTCTCTCCTACCTTTGGTAGGTAAGATATAAGGGAGGCTGAAATGTTTAAGAATCCTTATTAAAGTAGGTTTTGAAAGATATACGCTTGTTTTGTGTGTGTGTGTGTGTGAGAGAGAGAGAGACAGACAGACAGACAGACAGAGAATGGATTTGGATGGGAAGAGAGGTGGGTAGAAGCTAGAATTTGGAGAAAGCAAACCATAAATAAAATATATTGTGTGAAAAATCTATTTTTCATAAAAGAATGAGTGAAAAAATAAAATTATGAAAATGTCAAATAAAACACAGCCCCTTTGCTTTTATCACAGACATGATTTTAAAGAAATGCTGTAGAGTGACTACGGTAAATACCATGATTCTTATAAGAACATGTCCTAGACTTGGGTTTTATATAGGCTGAAGGAGGTTGTAAAGCAATATCTCAGAAAGGTAGATCCTTCTCTTTCCCACAGTGGATCTCCAATTTAGGCTTTGTTTCACTGAATTCTCTGCCATTGATTTTCTTTTAATGTATTTTATTTAAATATTATTTAAATTATATTTGTTGTACAGAAATTGTATTACATAATCCTAACATTGGGAAAATCTTCTCCAGGAAACCAAATAGTCCACTTAATATTCTCTAATGTATCACATTTCAACAACTGCAGTGTGAATGCATGCTTGGAGTGGTGTATAACAGATGACGATCTTAATCATTAAAAAGGAAAGTCTATGAGTATGTAGAACAAACAGTTGATTTTGACAAAGATCAACTAATTCCTCCATATCTTTGAGCCCACAAATAAGTAACACACACACACACACACACATATTAAAATAAACTTCGAACATTTCCTAGATGGATATTTAATAACTTATAAGGAATAAAATGTTACAGCAACACTGACTCTGTAACTAAAATATATTCTAGTTATGATGTCCTGCATTTTGCTCAGCTAAGTATATGCTATGACTTTTGATATGTAAATATCCTGTGGAATGAATAAAACAATAAGACTCCTTCATAGAGTCTCCTCCATAGAGAAGACCACTTTTAAATGTCTTCTCTATTACTGCTGCAGCTTTTGGAAGATGTCATCTTCAGGACTCTATGTATTGAGGAGATAACAAATTAAAATTTTGTGAATTATTGAAAAAGTACATAGTGCAAAACTTTTTTAAAAATTTAAAAATATTCAATGCAAACAAATCATAAAATATTCAGTAAACAGAAGAAATGTATAATTGGCATTAATTAAAAATTTTTCTTTCTGCTGGGCATGTAGTTCAGTTGTAATATGATTGCCTGTTATGCCAATGTGCTTGAGTTTGATCTCCAACCCTACATACAATTTGTGTGTTTTCTCTGTAGACATATACATACTCATATAGGAACCATAACTAAATATTTGATATTATTTATAATATCTAATTTTGATAAAATTCCTTCTATTGTTTATTATATCCTTTCCCCTTCTTTCCTTATATCCATTTGGTCATGTTTGCTTTGTTCATTCACAACTATTTAGAAGTTTACTTATTACAAAATGTCCTGTCTCTGAGTTGCCATTCATTGACTTTCTTACATATTGAGCACATTGTATGGCTCTTTTATGTTTTATATTAATTTTCTTTACACTGTGAGAAATTACTCTAAATTTTAAAATGTAAAGCTATGAATAGCTCTCATCTCAAACATTGTCTGAGAATCAGTGGTGTGACTGTGCCTTCAGTGGAGGACAATGGCTCATAGAGGTCCATAAGGATCCAGAAACATGTGCCAAACAAGTCTGCAGTCATTTAAGAGACTAGATCGACTTGCAAGATTCACTTGACTGATGACAGGAGGCTTCAGTGACTGGTTGTTTCATACATGCTTCTTTATATCTATGAGTAGAATACAACAGGATAGCTGATGATTCTTAACTGGTGATGTCTGCAGATGAGGAAGGAGAGGAGTAGGCAGGGAAAGAGAGATGAGGGTCAGGGAGGTGGAGAAGGTAGTGGGAGACTGACGGAGGAAAGCTTTGAAGGAGGGAAAAATGGAGGAAAAGAGGGAGAAAGAGAGAGAGGATAGAGACAGGGAGAGAGGGAAAGAGGAAGAGAGAGAGAGGGAAAGAGGGAGAGAGTGAGGGAAAAAAGGAGAGAGACAGAGGGGGAAAAGGAGAGAGAGAAAGAGAGGAGTGGGGAGCATTCTATGATTCTAAACTGCAGGCTTATTTGGAACTCATGATCCTGCTTTTCCTGGGCATCTGGAGAGCTCTGGGAACACAAGTGTGCACAATCACATCCAGGTGGTATTTTGAATAGCTTCCTGTTAGGTGTCACATAGCAATCACCTCCCATATTCTGTTTACCAAAGTCTAGGTAACTCAGCACTCAGTGGGAAATGTTGACACAGGTGGTATGAGTACCAACCACCAGAGATCACTGCCGTTAAGTCCTACATGCATGTAATAGGTTTTGCTAACATGCTTAAGTTATAATTTTCTGTTGTTAATCTATGGCTTATTGCTTTCAAAGACGGTTGTGTTTTGTTTGTGGTACAGTCACATTTCTGTTAGAACAGTATTATGGCCTCTCTTTTGGTAATAATTTTTTATTTAAAATTAATTCCTTGATTAGGTATTTCTTATGTTATTTCTACATCATCTATCTTTCTTTACCCTTCTAGCCTTTTGTCTGCTTCCAAGTTATATATGATCTACTATGTTTGATTTCACCCCTGATAATCCTTTACACATCTTGATCTCTGCTCTACTTACTGTTCTATCTCTTATGTGCACTTAAATGGACATATCTGAATACGAAATCGAATATTAATTGTTGTACTGACCTTATTTACATCCAAATACCTTAAAACCCCTGTACAGAAGAGAATGATATTGTAAACATTAGCCTTTTCTAAGGATTCTGATTCATTATTGTTAAGATCTTGACTTTCAAGGTTTCAGCATATATAGTATTCAGCAAAGCCTCTTGCCACTACCATAACAGATTCCCCAGGCCTTTGAAGAATGCCAGATCATATATACATACTATACATATGCATAAAGTTTTTATGTATAATATGTGGGCTAATATGATACTCCAATGTGTTTTCTACTATACAGCAAATGCCACTGATGTAGGTGTTATAAATCTTAACCCATTTTCTTTACATTTTACATTAAAACAAAAAATACAGCTTATGTGAAAGCAAAGTTGGAATTCAGATATCAAATGTTTTGTCAATGAGGTAATTATTAATTAATTTTTGATTAAGGAGTAATACAGAACAATTTTAACAAATATTTAAGTTGATGAAAATAATTTGGATATTAATCTTTTAGTTATAGCTTTTTTGTTGCAATAAAAAATAAACTAAATTTCTATTCAAATCCAGTGCCTTTTTCTTATGATGTGCCATAGAATTTTGCATAAATTAACACAAATAGAAGACAGCCAATATCCAATGAACAAAAGAAAGTTTGTCTGAAGTATTATTTTATAACTCTATTTGAATCATATTCTGTTTTGTAAGGGTCATTATACCTTTTAGACACATTCACATTTTGCCAATAGCAGTAGGATAGAAAAACATTTCCAAAAACCTAAAAATCACAAATTTTCACAGAAGCAGATTGTGGTGTCATCTCATATCTTCATCCTTGTCTAAGGACTTTGACATTAATATTAAGATAATGAATCTACTGGTGTGCCACGATGTGTTGCTTCAGCATATTGTGGACAGGTAATGTTAGACTCTATCTGATGTGGATGCAGGGCTATATTTATAATCATGCAGGATAATTTAAAAGTTAGCAGCATATTTCTCTCTAAAGGCATATCCTTACATAACATTTTTTGTAAATGTAGCAAAGCAAAATAAAGAGTTCTGCATTACGGCAAATTTTATTTATTTAATTGTTCTAAGACAAATTTAACATTTGTGGAGCAAGAAGACTTCTTATTCCAAACACAGACCTGAAGGAGTTTGTGGAGTGCTGAGGAAAATGTGGAGAGTGCTGGGGATGTTAGATAAGCCTGTGGTGACAGGCAGCATAGCCCTGGCTGTGCTCAAGCTATCTCCAATGACTCCTTCTTATTTTGCTTTGCTGCTAAAGGGACATATTTATTAAGCAAGAAGAAATTTCAGCCCAAAGAATCAATTACTTCCTTTCGTATTCACCGTGATAAGCTGCCCAATTTTTTGTTTAGCATGGGGACACAGGATCCAGAAAAAATCATTTGGGCATCCAAAGATACTTTGCTTAAACAAAAGTAAGTAGGTATTGGTGACTATAGTTACCACTACAAGAAATAAAGGACACAAAGGGGAATCTATCTCTTCCACTAAACACATTCCTCACCCTGCTCCTGCTGGGCTAGACCTGATCTAGCCAGGAGATGGCTCACCAGCTGGCTTCATAATACCAATTAGGAAGCTGACCTTTTCAAATAACCAGTGGATCTGATTTAAAAACTGCAAAAGATTGTAAGTCTGCATTTGTGCAACATCGAGATTGAACAAGGGAGTCAAATAAATGTTATTCTTGACTACAATTCCTCAGTTTTACAAGTTGTTTGTTCTTCTATGTGTATAAACTGGATTCCATAAAGGCTCACACAGTAGCAGTTTATAATATAGTGAAATCAGGACTGTTTGTTTTATTTATGAACTCCCAATTATGTGAGAAATCTAAAAAAATACTTGATCAATAACTTTTACAACACATATCATCACAGGTACCAAACACAGTTCTTCATCTAAATATATGGGATGTCTCTAGTACTATGTATTTTTTTTAATTATTTACAGAATTGCAGGTATTTATCAGCGTATTACTCAATATTCTTAACTTTTGGATTTATAGCAATTTGAAAATCCTTTTAAAAACCCTTCAAGGAACTACTGGTGTAAAATCAATCAACGAGCCTAAAAATAAACAGAACAAAAGTGCTAATACAGAATAATAGGTTAGAAATAAATCCCTGAGATGGATTAAAAGATGATTCAGACCTCTCTTATATAGCTTAATTGTCTTCATTCCTTCCCTACTCTTTGAAAAGAAAGCTAATAATTTCAGTCTCATAGAACTACTATGAGTGGCATAAAACAAGTTATACAAAATATAGTTTTACTAGCAGCTAGAGAGAGCTCAAAAATACTTGCTGAATGGATGCCTGGATAATTCTTCCTGTGATGCTTCATAATGAAATCACTTGATTACAAGGATTAATGACATTTTCCCTCTGTCAGTTACCTTTATTACTTTACTGGACTTTCTTACTTACTGAAGTGATTTTTAATCATCAATTTTATTCAATGAACTTAGTATTCTAAATTATAGCTTTTACCTACAAATTCCAAACTGTAAACTCAAACATAAAACATAAGAGATAGGAATGTATATATTTTGGCATATTTTTGTAGCTGATTATATTTGAATGCTAATTGGGTCCACCAAAACTGTTTTCAGAAAGTCTGCATGTAGCTTCTGGGAACCTGCTTCTAGTTAATTCTAATTGGTAAATAAAGTTGCCAGCAACCAATAGCTATGAAGGAGAGGAGAGACAGAGGCAGGATTTAGGATTTCTGGGCTTGGGACTGTTGAGGAGGAAGGATGGGGGAGAGATGATGCCTGAGGTGTGTGCCAGAGAGAGAAGCAGAGTTGTCATTTAAAGGGGCTAAAGGAACATGTCCCAGGAGGCTACTAACTAGAGTTAAGTGCAGCCAGGATGGAACATAGAAATTAGTAAGTAGTAACTCGAAGTTATTGGTGAAAAGGAGATTCAAGCAGCATAGAGGTTAGACAGTTGCCCAATTATGGTGATGCTTAAGACATATAAAATATAACGGCTGTGTGTTTGCTTGTTTCTTTCATTTGAGAAGATAAGCCATTGAGGTGGGTAATAATCTCCTGATAAAATTAATACTATATATTTCTGAGACCAATTTTCGTATTGTTCATAATATTTATCACTGAGAGAAGATTCATGAACCTATTCCTAATTATATATCTGTCTATCATCTATCTCTCCACCCACTCATCTATCATCTATCCATACATTCACTAATCCATTATTTAACTATGTACTTATTATTTATTTAATCATCTACCCATTTGCCTACCATTTATGCCTGCCTATCTATCTATCTATCTATCTATCTATCTATCTATCTATCTATCTATCTCTATCAATTATCCACTATTTATTTGTCATCCCCCTATAATCTATCCATTGTTTATTTACCATCTAATGATCATATAAAGTTACAGCAAAAAAATCTGTACTGAGAGTTAAACTCTAATAGATGGAATAAAAGAAATTTTATGAAGAAAGAGTAAGAATTTCATAAATTCACTGTTTTTAATAGATGAGTAGGGGGGCTGGTGAGATGGCTCAGTGGGTAAGAGCACCCGACTGCTCTTCCGAAGGTCCAGAGTTCAAATCCCAGCAACCACATGGTGGCTCACAACCATCTGTAACGAAATCTGAAGCCCTCTTCTGGTGTGTCTGAAGACAGCTACAGTGTACTTACATGTAATAAATAAATAAAAAAAAATAGATGAGTAGTACTCCATTGTATAGATGTACCACATTTTCTGAGTTCATTCCTCTGGTGAGGGACAACTGGGTTCTTTCCAGCTTCCAGTTATTGTAAATAAGGCTGCTGTGAACATAGGGAGCATGTGTCCTTATTACATGTTGGAGCATCTTCAGGGTATATGTTAACGAGTGGTATTGTTCGATCTTCTGGTAGTACTATGTCCAATTTTCTGAGGAACTGGCAAATTGATTTCCAGAGTAGTTGTAGCAGCTTGCATTCCCACCAGCAATGGAGGAGTGTTCCTCTTTCTCCACATCCTCGCCAGCATCTGCTGTCACCTGAATTTTTGAACTTAGCCATTCTGACTGGTGTGAGGTAGAATCTTAAGGTTGTTTGGATATGCATCTCCCAGAAGACTAAGGATGCTAAAAAATTGTTTTAGGTTTTCCTCGGCCATTTGTTATTCCTCAATTGAGAATTCTGTTTAGCTCTGTATACCATTTTTTAAACAGGGTTATTTGGTTCTCTGGAGTCTAACTTCTTGAGTTCTTTGCATATATTAGATATTAGCCTTCTATCAGATTTAGGATTGGTAAAGATCTTTCCCCAATTTTTTGGTTGCCTTTTTGTCTTATTGACAGTGCCCATTGCCTTATAGAAGCTTTGCAATTTTATGAGGTCCCAATTGTCAATACTTGATCTTACAGCACAAGCCACTGGTGTTCTGTTCAGGAAATTTGTCCCTCTGCCCATGTGTTCCAGGCTCTTCCCCACTTTCATTTATATTGTATATTAGTTTCAGTATCTCTTGTTTTATATGGAGGTCCTTAATCCACTTGAGCTTTGTAAAAGGAAATAAGAATGGATAAATTCCCATTTTTCTACATGCTAACCTCCATTTCAGGCAGCACCATTTGTTGAAAATGTTGTCTTTTTCCACTAGTTTTAGCTCCTTTGTCAAAGATCAAATGACCATAGGTGTGTGGGTTCATTTCTGAGTCTCTAATTCTATTCCATTGATTTTAACCTGTCTGTCACTGTACCAGTACCATGTAGCTTTTATCACAATTGCTCTGTAATACAGCTTGAGGTCAGGGATGGTGATTCCACCAGAGGTTCTCTTATTGTTGAGAATAATTTTTGCTATCCTAGGTTTTTTGTTGCTCCAGATGAATTTGCAAATTGCCCTTTCTAACTCTGTGAAGAATTGAATTGGAGATTTAATGGAAATTGCATTGAATCTGTAGATTGCTTTTGGCAAGATAGCCATTTTTACTATAGTAATACTGCCAATCCATGAGCATGGGAGATCTTTCCATCTTCTGAGATCCTCTTTAATTTCTTTCTTCAGAGACTTGAAGTACTTTTCATTGAGATCGTTCACTTTCTTAGAGTCACGCCAAGGTATTTTATATTATTTGTGACCATTTTGAAGGGTGTTTTTTTTCCCTAATTTCTTTCTCAGACTGTTTATCCTTTAAGTAGAAGAACTTTATATCCAGCTACTTTGCTGAATTTTTTAAAAATCAGGTTTAGGAGTTCTCTGATGGAATTTTTGGAGTCACTTATATATATACTATCATATCATCTGTAAATAGTCATAGTTTGACTTCTTCCTTTCCAATTTTGTATTCCTTTGGACTACTTTTGTTGTCTAATTGCTCTGGCTAGAACTTCAAGTACTATATTGAATAAGTGGGGAGAGAGTGGACAGCCTTGTGTACTCCCTCATTTTAGTGGGATTGCCCCAATTTTCTCTCCATTTAGTTTGATGTTGGCTACTAGTTTACTGTATATTGCTTTTATTATGTTTTAAATATATTGAGTTCCTGATCTTTCTAAGACTTATCATGGAAGGTGTTGGGTTGTGTCAAATGGTCTCACAGCACCTAATGAGATGATCATGTGGGTTTTTTTGTTTGAATTTGTTTATATAGTGGTTTACTTTGATGGATTTCAGTATGTTGAACCATCCCTGCATCCCTGGGAAGAAGCCTACTTGATCATGATGGATGATCGTTTTGATGTGTTCTTGGCTTCAGTTTGCAAGAATTTTAGTATTTTTGCATTTATATTCATAAGGGAAATTGGTCTGACATTCTCTTTCTTTGTTGGGATTTTATGTGGTTTAGGTATCAGAGTAATTTTGGCTTCATAGAACAAATTTGGTAGATTACCTTGTGTTTCTATTTTGTGGAATAGTTTGAGGAGAATGGATTTAGGTCTTCTTTGAAGGTCTAATAGAACTCTGCAATAAACCCATCTGGCCCTGGGCTTTTTTTGGTTGGGAGACTATTAATGACTGCTTCTATTTCTTATATGTTTGGTTGTGAGCCTAGCCTTTAACGGCTGAGCCATCTCTCCAGCCCAGACTGCTTCTATTTCTTTAGGGAATATGGAACTATTTAGATCTTTAATCTGATCCTGATTTAACTTTGGTACCTGGTATTTGTCTAGAAAATTGTTCATTTCATCCAGGTTTTGCAGTATTGTTGAGTATAGACTTTTGAAGTAGGATCTGATGATGTTTTAGATTTCCTCAGCTTCTGTTGTTATGTCTACCTTTTAATTTCTGTTTTTGTTAATTAGGATACTTTCCCTGTTCCCTCTAATTATTCTGTCTAAGAGTTTTTCAATTTTGTTGATTTTTCCCAAATATTCAGCTCTTGGTTTGGTTGATTCTTTGTATAGTTCTTTTTGTTTCCACTTGGTTGATTTCAGCCCTAAACTTGATTATTGCTTGCCTTCTACTCCTCTTAGGTGTATTTACTTCTTGTTATTCTAGAGCTTTTAGGTGTGCTGTCAAGCTGGTAGTGTGTGCTCTCTCCAGTTTCTTTTTGGAGCACTCAGAGCTATGAGTTTTCCTCTTAGGACTGCTTTCATTGTGTCCCATATGTTTGAGTATGTTGTGGCTTCATTTTCAGTAAACTCTAAAAATTCTTTCATTTCTTTCTTTATTTTGTCCTTGAACAAGTTACCATTAAGTAGAGTGTTGTTCAGCTTCAACATATATGTGCGCTTTCTATTATTTATGTTGTTATTAAAGATTAGTCTTAGTCTCTGGTAATCTGATAGGATGCATGGGATTATTTCAGTCTTCTTGTTGAAGCCTGTTTTGTGACCAATTATATGGTTAGTTTTGGAGAAGGTATCATGAGGTGCTGAGAAGAAGGTATATCCTTCTGTTTTAGGAAATAATGTTCTATAGGTATTTGTTAAATCCATTCATTTCAAAACTTCTGTTAGTTTCACTGTGTCTCTATTTATTTTCTGTTTCCATGATCTGTCCATTGACGAGAGTGGGGTGTTGAAGTCTCCCACTACTATTGTTGGCATTGCAATGGGTGCTTTGAGCTTTAGTAAAGTTCTTTCTTGAATGTGGATGCCCTTCCATTTGGAGCATAGATGTTCAGAATTGAGAGTTCATCTTGGTAGATTTTACCTTTGATGAGTATGATGAGTTATCTTTTTTGATAACTTATGGTTGAAAGTTGATTTTATTTGGTATTAGAATAGCTAGTCCAGCTTAGTTTTGGGGACAATTTGCTTGGAAAATTGTTTTCCAGCCTTTCATTCTGAGGTAGTGTCTGTCTTTGTCACTAAGGTGAGTTTCATATATGAGGCAAAATGTTAGGTCATGTTTACATAGCCAGTCAAGCAGTTCCCCAGTAGAAAGACATAGACTAACAAGCTTATGTCTTTCTACTGGGGAACTGAGTCAATTGATATTAAGAGATATTAAAGAAAATAATTGTTGCATCCTGATATGTTTGTTGTTAGAGTTGAGATTCTATTCATATGGGTATCTTCTTTTAGGTTTGTTGAAAGATTACTTTCTTGCTTTTTCTAGGGCATAGTTTCCCTCCTTGTGTTGGAGTTTTCCCTTTATTATCCTTTGAAGGGCTGCATTAGTGGAAATATATTGTGTAAATTTGGTTTTGACATGGAATACTTTTGTTTCTTGATCTATGGTAATTACGAGTTTAGCTGATATAGTAGCCTAGGCTGACATTTGTGTTCTCTTAGGGTCTGTATGACATCTGCCCAGGATCTTCTGGCTTTCATAGTCTCTGGGGAGAAGTGAGGTATAATTCTGACAGGTCTGTCTTTATGTGTTACTTGACCTTTTTACCTTACTGCTTTTAATATTCTTTCTTTGTTTTGTGCATTGGTGTTTTGATCATTATGTGTCAGGAGGAATTTCTTTTCTGGTCCAATCTATTTGGAGTTCTGTAGGCTTCTTATATGTTCACGGGCATCTCTTTCTTTAGGTTGGGGAAGTTTTCTTCTATAATTTTGTTGAAGATATTTACTGGCCCTTTACGTGGAAAATCTTCATTCTCATATATACCTATAATCCTTAGGTCTGGTCTTCTCATTGTGTCCTGGATTTCCTGGATGATTTGGGTTAGGATCTTTTTGCCTTTTGCCTTTTCTTTGATTGTTGTGTCAATGTTTTCTATAGAGTCTTCTGCCCCTGAGATTCTCTCATCTATCACTTTTATTCTGTTGGTGAAGCCTGCATCTATGACTCCTGATTTCTTTCCTAGGTTTTCTATCTCCAGAGTTGTCTCCCTTCGTGATTTATTTTTTCTTTCTACTTCCATTTTTAGATCCTGGATGGTTTTGATCAATTCCTTCACCTGTTTTGTTGTGTTTTCCTATAATTGTTTAAGGAATTTCTGTAATTCCTCTTTTAGGGCTTCTACCTGTTTAGCTGTGTTCTCCTGTATTTCTTTAAGGGAGTTATTAATGTCCTTCTTAATATCCTCTACCATCATCATGAGGTATGATTTTAAATCGGAAACTTTCTTTTCCAATGTGTTGGGGTATCAAGTACTCACTGTGGTAGGAGTAGTGGGTTCCGCTGATGCCAAGTTGTCTTGGTTTCTGTTAGTATGATTCTTGTCGTTGCCTTTCGCTATCTGGTAATCTCTGGTGTTAGATGTTCTTTCTGTCTCTGGCCGGAGCTTATTCCTCCCGTGAGCTTATAAGCCTGTGTGAGCACTCCTGGGATACCAGCTCCTCCCAGTGCACAGAGGACTGCGGAACAGCCCCAGTTCCTCCATGCAGATGTAGGCCCATAGGAGCCAGTCCCAGCTGCTCTGCTTCTTCTGAGGCCTGTGTGCTCCTGAGTGTACCCTCCTGTGAGGAGCCGCCCTTACAATCGCCATTACAAGATATCGCTGATATCCGGTGTTCTAACTGGTAAACAAATAGTTTGCATATGTGCTGGGGTATTTTTCCATTCCTTGTGCCCTGCCTGTCCCGTGGCGTCATCGGGGCTGATAGTGAGCAGCCAGTCAGGGTGAAATACGTCTCCAACCCCTCTTGTGGTCTATTTAAGGACCGAGTTTCCTGTGTTCTGGGCCTCCTCCCCCAGAAGCTAATCATCTTTCTCTCGAGATGGATTAAAGCTATGCTGCAGAAGGATCTGAGTGTGTCCTGTGTGTGTGTCCTCTCCGGTGAGACTTATCATCACAGACACACCCTCCTTAGAAAGTCACCAGAGAGAAAAATTAAGATCTTCCCTGAGTCAGAGCACACCCTGGAGGCAAGCTCTTCTACCCTGGCAGGGAAGGTGCACAGAGAGTTGAGGAACAGCCTCACCTCCTGGGTGCAGATGTAGGCCCATACGAAGCTGTTCACCTGCTCTGCTGCTTCTGTGGCCTGTGAGCTCCTGAGTGGTCCTGCATTAGAGCAGAATTTATTTTTAATAAAGAGAAAATTTCAAACCAAAAGAAAGCTTTCATTACACATACAGCCTTTCAGCTTAAGTTACGTATACCTTTTTCTTGTAAAATTTCCCCAAGCTCAGGTATTTTGCTGTGGTAAGTACAAAAGTAGTGCTATGTAGATGATTTCAAAGATCCCAAATATTTTGAGACCCCTTTACCTTCTTAACCAAAACTATGGAAGATGAATAAAAAGGGGCATTAGATGAGTTTGCAGAACGACAAAACAGCCTCAATTATTGCCATAGGATGGAAACATCATCTCTCATGGCTATGAAGGTAACTCCCATAGCTATGGAGGTATCTCCCATGGCTATGCAGGGATCTCACATGGCTATGAACATATCTCCCAATGGCTATGGAGCCATCTGCTCTCATGGCTATGGAGGTATGCAGCCAGGTCCATGCTCATTTCCACATCAGAAGCATCAGACTATCATTTGACTTTCTTCAACTTTATCCTACTTGTACATGTAGCCCAAGGATTTGGCATGCTAGACACTTATGCATCCTTGGTGTCAATTCCATTCTAATTCAAAATGTTCACAAGATTTTTTTCTGACCTTGTTTCTTAGTAGAAATCATAATGTTAAAATTTCCTTAAGGAAAATCTGCCATTATTTTTCACATTTTTATGTTTGTGAGTTTGTCATCCACACCTATAAAGGTTTTCAGGAAAGGCCCTCATGAGAACCTCATGCTATTTCATTTTTGTAGATGCCAATCAATCATCTGGTTTTTCTGAACATATCGTTCTATTTTTTAAATTGTAAATTCTTTGATGGCAAATATTATATTTCTTTTTAACAATTCAATTGATCATGGTATTTATAGCTACTAATCCAAGATTACAACTAATACTAATGAAGTGAAATGAATTGGTAAAAGTGAAAATGTATATCAAATTACTTGATTTTTCTAAATAAATGCTTTTTTTATTTAAGGAATACTAAAAGAACATGGAAAAGTGGAAATAAAAGACCAAAGTCACTAGTCAGTATAAAATATCATGTTATACCCAGCCTGCCTAATAGCATTAACTTTTCTAAAGATTAAGAAAATAGCTGTGTAGATACAAATTTAAGTAATAGTCTATTTCAAGATCAAGAAAAGAATATATATGCTTTCAATTTTATTGCATGATGTATAACCTAGAAATCTCTAACATGATGTATTCAAAAAGGCAGCTGAGAGGATGTTTACAATGCACAATTGTTTGCCAGAAAGCAAAATAGAGCACCACCATATGTTCAGTTAGGAAGACAGTGGAAAAGTAAGGCAACACTTGGGTAGGGAAATGAATTACAAATATAAAAGTATAGATGCAAATTACGTTTATATAGATACACAGATCATTTAAAGAGAAAGAAGAAGTCAGGGAAGTTTTACCATGTCATGTTGTGTGAGTGCGTGTGTGTGCATGCACATGTGCACACATACTATTTATATATTAAAGGCTTGCATATATAGTAAAGTTTAGATACATCCTTCAGAAGGAAAACAATAAAATCCATGATGTGTACCTTGGGAGTGAGGAAATGAGTATGTATAGTGGGAAAGAAAATTGGCTCAGGGAGGGAAAGGAATCGCATTCCAAATTACTTACAAAATTATAATAAAAATAAAATAGCATGCTGATGGATTCTCCACAGTGCCTCTCTAAGCAGTCCTTCTAGGGCTCTGACTCATGAGTTTAGAAGCATGAAATCCTGCCTGATATTTATTTAGACATTCGTGTGTGCCGTTTTATTTACCTGGGCTGCATAAAACTGGACAAGTGTCCTGATGACAATTGATGACTATGACATCTAGAATGTATTAGAAACCTTTGTTTGACATCTACTTCATAATACACAACCTTTGAGATTTTGCAGCAGCATGAGAAATAGCCTCTACCTTTCAAAGGCCTAATAGAATGGGGATCAATACATTGAATGTTGAATTCTGCCTATAAAATTTCCCAAAGTGCTTGTCAACAAATAGTGTTCTCTGAAAACTTTCCACATGTTTCTTCATAGGCATGTATTTGAAAGCCTGTATATCCCACAAAAGGAATAGACTAAGAATAAACACACAGATGATTTAGCTTAGAAAATGCACATATAATCATAAAGATTGCACTCTTGAGACAAGGACCTAGGATGGCTAGCAATGCAATATGCATTTTCTTGTTTTGGTAAATATTTTTTTCTGTTTTACTTGGCTTTGCTATTTCAGTCTTTCCTGACATAAATGAAATAAATGCATGCATAGAAAATGATACATTTAACTTCTCTTTATTCACAAAATAGTGAATCAGTTTCTGCCAGATCTTGGTTGTTTACTGTGGTTTCTGAAGTTAAATGAGAATGAGGTATGACTCCTATGGTGCATTTTCTTCCTGGAAAATTACAGTCCATGTAATGTGGTTTCTGATTAGAATAACCACTGGAGGAAAGCTATAGATTATGACTGGACGTATTCAGTTAGAGTTCACAACCAAGAGCTGTAGAAAAAGAAGAATAAAAACAATTTCACTACTTTTTATGATAGCCAAGGGATGTTGGAGGAAGCAAATTCACATTGCTATATTTAGAAAGTATGGTTTATAAAAAGCACACAAAAATGGCAATTCCATAAACACTGAAAATAGTCAGTAGTTTGATTTCTTACTTAGCTAAAAATATATCAGAAGGTGTGTTCGTGTAGATTGGGGCGATGAAGGCCCTCTCTGCATGCTACTATTTTAATTGTAAATGCAGATATAGAATTTTCATACTGAGACATGATTGACCTGGTAATAGGAAAGAGCCTTGAGATGTATGTTTTTCAATATTGAACTCATGTTTAAGACTTTTTTAGATGCTAAAAATGAAAAATGACATGAGCAAGAGGCAGGTCCTGAAAGGAATCATGAGGGTAAGTGAGGGGTGAGAACTCTGTGCTCTTGCTGGGTACTGCCAGGATGGAACTGACAGGCACAGGATGGGAACTCAGACAATTGGTTGGTTCTACCTGATCCTTTTAAGGGATAAGCTATCAGAAACACTTGTACTCATCAGTGAAACCTTGTGCTTCTCTGCAGGAAGCAGAGCACACTATGCTATTAGTCTTGGGAATTCTTGCCAAACCAGAGAGCTTCTTTCTTGTTTTCTCCTGAGAGAGAAGAAAGCATGCCAAAAGCTGAGGTTACTACTCTTATGAGTTTTTTGTTGGTAGTGAACTTTTGTTAGTTTGTATATGTTTATAATTAGATAACCAACATATACAGTTTTAAAATACATATGGTTGAAGTATATATAGTCACATATACAGAATTTAGCTATTTTAATGAGAAAAAACTACAGTAAGGCAAACATCTGGGGCTAGTAGTGCAATTGGTGTGTTCATATCAGTCAAAGTCTAGAGGGAGACCTATAATCCTAGAAAAAAATAAAGACTAGAAACAGCTAGTAAAAGCAATCATAATTTCTCTAAAATAGGAGTTTGCAGATGTTAAGATGCACAATATTGGTTATAAAATCATTAGCTATTGATTTCCTGAGCATTTTAGACCAGGAATTTCACACCATAGACAAGGAAACATTATAGGACTCCCTTTCTGCTTGGTGAAATGTAGCTGATCTTTGCTATTTATGGGTTCTTCATTTTCCTATTCTTTACTTCCCCACCCCTTACCCTATGTTATCACTAGATAGGAGGAAAAGGAGGATAGAGAGGAGAAAGAGGGAGATACTTTAATTTCTTTCCTTCTTGTTTTTTATTGCTTGTAGCTGTTCTTCAAAATTTCATGGGTTCTTCTTTTTCTTACCCTTTATCCCCCTGATTCTACCCTCTATCACTAGACAGGAAGGAAGGATTGAGGGGAGAAAAAGGAATAGAAGTACTTGAATCTAATTTCTTTCTTGTTTCTTCTTTGAGCATGACTACAAGCCACAACCAGCCCTCCTGAATGATCAACAATCGTCAACCATGGCTCTAAGAGCCCTCACATTTATGTACCCTCTGATAAGTCCTTTGAATTCCAAACATCAGAGAATCACAGAAATATCTGCACCTGGCAAATTCATGCCTCTGCTAGAGCATGAGGGAAATCATAGTCAGCTGCTGCAGACAGTCTTCAGCAACCCCATGTCCTGGGATTAAAAAGAAAACATATTCTTATAATATTTTTATGTTTTTTATGGAAACAAAAATTCTAGAAATTCTCACTACAGTGAAAAATCATTCCACATAAGCAGTTGGTTAACATTTCTCCTGAACACCATAGAAGCCACACATTAGATAGACAGATACACCATCACTGGGTCTGAGAAAATATCTTGGTGAACTCTAAGATGATTTTGGATCAAAGAAAGTTAGAGAGCGTGTGGTGAAGTATATCAGTGTGAGGCCAAAGCTCACAGTGAATACTCTGCTTTGCTGGACTGTGCAGATAGCCTGCAGTCATTGCCAGTAGGAATTCCTTACATCAGGGTAACCATGAGGAACATCCAGGTGAAACATATTTGCCTGATAATGTTGGTTTAACATCACCATGAAGTTTTTGGTAAAAGACAGTACCAATTAGTATCAGAATTTGTCAATATATCAATACAAATACAAATACAATACAATCAATCAATACAAAGTATTATAATTTACTAAATTGTAGTGTGCTAACACATACATATATTTGCAGTTGTAGAATAAGATTTTAAATATTAACAATAATTTCTTTCAATTGAAAAAGTCTTTTTCATTCAATATATTCTAATCATTGTTTCCTTCCTCCAACTCCTCCAAGATTCTCCCCTCCCTGCCCAATTGGCTCCATACCCTCTCTTGAAAGCAAGCAAACAAAAAAACTTAAATCAGAATTGGTTTTCAAAGGCCAAATATAAACATAGAACTAAATCCCATAAAAACAGAAAGTGAGAAAAAATAATATATAAGCAAAATCTCAGTATGACTTAAAAAATCAAAACAAAGCAATAATAGACAAAGAGTCTGCAAATGATAATTCACTTCATTTTGAGTTGACTATCTACTGCTGAGCATGGGGCCTATCATTAAGTGTAGTTAATATATTCAGTATATCCTATGGAATAATTTTTCTTTTGTAGTGAAGTACCAATTGCGGATTGCTTCTTAGGTGTGGGAATCCATGCATGTTTATATCGTCCGTCAGTGATGGGACCCTTTTTAGCTTAACCTGGGCATGCTTCTATAGACTCAACGAGTGCATATTGTTGTGTCTAGAGAACATGTCTCCTTGAGGTTCTCCATCCCCTTTGCCTTTTACATTTTTCTAGTTTCTCTTCCATATAGATCCCTGAGACCTGAGTCAGGAGGGGTTTAATTGAGACATGCAATTTAGAACTGAGTGTTCCCACATTTCTCAATCTTTGCTACACCAAATCTTGATTTCAGGAATTACTTCTATCCCGAGTTGACCTTTCCATCTAAGGTGTTTGTCTCATTGTGCCTTTGTGGCTCTGAGCTACTCTAAAGCACTAAGGTATTTATTCTACTACGAATGATAAAAGTTAAGCATATGAAGATTTGCACATAATTAACTAAATGAGATATCTATTAGAAAAATGGTAAATAATAATTACCTATAAATGTGTCATCTATGGAGATAGTGACTAAAATTTTATTACCAAAGTAGAAACATTCTCAGAGAAAATACAGGTTTCTTTTATTATCATTTTTCTCTTCTAACATACATGTTGTATCATAATTTTAAGTCGTTAATATAATATCTCTGTTTCTTTCATTTGAGGTCTCCTAATACTGAGGTACAAGAAACTGTTATTATGCCGATGTGGTGGTGCACACCTTTAATCCCAGAACTTGGGAGGCAGAGGCGGGCGGATTTCTGAGTTCGAGGCCAGCCTGGTCTACAAAGTGAGTTCCAGGACAGCCAGGGCTATACAGAGAAATCCTGTTTCAAAAAACCAAAACCAAACCAAACAAAAGAAACTGTTGTTATTATTATTATTATTATTATTATTATTATTATTATTATTATTATTATTATTCAAAAAGTAAAGAGTAAATTATGCATAGCTTCCAAAGCCCAAAAGCATTATGGGTTTTTTCCCTGCCTCATATCTGTGAAAAAGGCCTAACAGAAAAATCCTAAGAGATGCTTATTTGGCTTTAGCTCTGGCTCTCACTCTCTCACAGGGGCACAAGCATGACTGTGCTTGGCTCATGTCCTCCTCCCCCTTATTCTATTAGTGGGGCCTTCAGCCTGTTGGACAGTGTGCCCTAACCTGCTCAGGTAATCCTCTCTGGATTGTCTCTCCTAGGCACAGCTACAGAGCTGTCTCACCAGTCATCTAGTTGGTTTGCAATCAAGTGAATTGAATATAAGACAAGCTTCTGAGTGTAGCATCTCAGGTTTCACTGAGATTATTACTTCCTCTTGGCAAGTTGCCACCATTTTCAGACACTTAGAGTGTTCAGTACAGACTTTACTTCTCATACTAATGTCAACCTTTGCAGGCCCATGATAGGAAACATTTGTTAGATGAAAACCATGGCTCAGTAAATCTTAGAATTTTGCTAACATACCAAGATAGAACAAAAATCTCACCCAGAACTGTATTACCCTGGCCCTCTAAAGAACTGTCTAATCAATGGTGTACACAAGAAACAAAATTTACATGCGTAATTTTATGCCTTATTAATAGCAATAATTTTGAAAAAAATTCATATATTTTTACAATTGTAGCTTAAATTTATTCTTTGAATTATTGAAGCAATTTGCATTTAATATAAAACATTATTTCATGGTCTATTTTTTTCTTTTTCTGCACTGAAGTTTTTGATGTCCATTGTGTATCTGATATTACCTGCAGAATCAACTTATTCTACCCCCATTTTCAGTGTGGAAGAAACCCATCAGCTACTGGTTATTGTCCTGGTATCATGAATGGCATATTTAGAAAGTTCCAAATTAAAGTTGTGGTACAACATATATGTACAAAATGCAAAGTTTGATTTATTCCCTGACCCTAACATTATCAATATGAAACTTATAGGGAAACTCACGATTCTCACAAATATAAACATGAATTGAAAATATTCAACTCATGGAGTTAAAAGAGGTTATCAAAGAGTTTATTAAATTTATTTATCAAGTCATTTACTTAAATGGTTGATTTCCTGAGTATATCGTGTGCTCATTCCTATTTTATAGATTATGATCCTATACAGATGTCCTCTATATCCCTAAAGCTTTCTCACTAATACATCTCCAAGGATGACTTGAGACAAATAAAACATGTTTAGTCTCATAAATTTTATATTTCACTTTGAGTTTAGAGCATGGTTTTCTTACCACAATTGGCTAAGGTACAGTAGAAATGTCCTCAGGAACAATTAAGTTAGTAGCTAGAAAGAATGCACTGAAAGGTAGAGATGAGTATATATTAGGCATATACTGACAACCAAAAATTAATTTTTGAATATTACTAATTATCATTCTGTCATGAGCTTGCAAGGTTGATTCAGAGGGAAGTGTCTGAGAGCAGATCATGCAGTTTAGATTCTAATTTCAATGAAATGTTTCCTAAAGTTCCTGTTGACGTTAAAGAAAGTTTCATAGACATTTCACATTACAGATCACAGTAATATAGAAAGACTGACCCTTGTGTCCCAAGCTCTCATAATGTCCCGTTGAAATGGCACATGATTGAGAATCTGAATATAAATTAAAAGACAGTCATTCCCTTCACTAGAATATTTTAATTTTTTATAGAATATATTTTGAATGTGTTATTTCGCTCTCCAACCCCTCTGTGATTCCAGCAACTTCATGTGTTTCTCCCCTCAAACAACAACAACAACAACAAAAACCACCCAAAAATCAAATAATGAAAATAAAATGCCAATATGACAAAGGATGCCAAAACGCACACCCCTTCAAAGGCAAACAAATAGAACAAAAAATCCCTGCAACCTGTGAAGTTGTTGTTTTGTTTTGTTTTGTTTTTGTTTAATTTTTGTTTAGTTTTGTTTTGTTTTTGCTGGCCAACTACTCCTGGTCCTGGGGCATGCCTTGGACTGTATCTGTGCAGGTCCTATGTTTGATACAATTCTGTGTGATGTTATCTGTGCATCAATTCTGTTGTATGAGGAAGACATGTTACCTCCAGGTCATCTACTTCATCTGGCTCTTAAAATCTTTCCAATGTCTAGCTTACCCCACTACAAGCTTCACCCCTGCTGTTAACATTCATGGTAATAGAAGGTACTTGGTATGGGATTACAAAACCCATGACTTACAATGACCTGCCTGCAAGATATAATGGTGCAATCACAGCACAGATAGTATGTGAGGAACCAACCACTCTTTAAAATACTGTGTTTAAGACCCACCCAAGAGAGAGATCTATCCCTGACTAAAGCAAGCTAAAATGACCAAGCACCTGAGGCTAGATAGGTCACAGGCTTAGGAGAAAATCAACTGCTGTTATTCAGCTAGAGGAACATTGAAACAAAATGACTCCTAATGACACATCACTGTTCCCATTAATCAGTTTCTTAATAATCCCTCATAAAATAAGCTTCTTGAAGTGGATAGGAACTAACACATAAACCCACAATAAGACATTGTGCAGAGAGTGAAAGGTTGACTCCATCAAATCTCTCCTTTCAAGACTCAGGATCCATGTGAGAGAGGAGAGAGAAATATTTTAAGAGCCTCTACTAGTTTTGATCTTTGGGTCACAGTCCTGGGATTTTATTACTTTATATAAATAATAGAATAAAGAATATATTTGATATTTATAAAATCCTTTCTATTCTGTAAAGTACATAGCATCTATTCAATGAATAGCTTTATAATTTTGTTATGGAAAATATATTTGAAAATTGATTACACTATAAAGTCAATCTAACATAAGGGATTCATTTGGATTTGGAGTCTGGAATTTTTCACCATTCACTTATTTTTTTTTATAGTTGACTTGCCATATATGTGCATGTTTATCTGATTGTGTTGGTAATTCTTCTGAAGCATTTATGTGTTTCATTCTGAAACCAGAGTCCTAAATTTTTTTCACATACCATTTTCCTGCTTTTCATTTTTATTTAAACACTTACGTTTTTCCATAGTGCATACTTTACTATTCATGCTATTATAGTTAACATAACTGAAGGCCTTCTGTATGTATTCTGTTTCTTTAGTCAATAGTCTATGTATGTATATTAATGTATGCAATGTAAATATTGCACACAGATTTTTCCTAGGATGTACTTTTTGAATGCAATTGTTGGATTGTACAATATGCCTACCTTTATATTTACTACATAATACCTGATTAGAGTGCAATAGGACTATATCAATTTATACTCCTACAAAGCAATGATACTTAAAATACTTTCATGTTGCAATGGTGCATACAAATTCACCAATTGCAAACAAAAATTCAGAAACTAATTTTTGATAATGTAGGAACTTGATTATGAACTAATATATAGCAGACCAAAAAGGGGTGCCAGGTAATTGTTGATTCATGGAGAAAAAAACAGACTGGGTTTCATATTCCACTTTATACAAGACCATATGTCACTTCCAGGGGGCAATGAGGGCTTGCATATAAAAAAAACAATAGTATAAAATTTTAGAAAATTATATAACAAAATATTTTTTAATCCAGGCAAAAAAAAATCCACATTTTAGTGAACACAAGTACTAAGTGTAAAGAGAGTTGAACTTATGTAGTTTAATATAAACTCTTCATTAAGGGACACAGAAAGAGATAAAAGGGGGAAAGAGGGTGTTCCACATATGTTCTATTGTATGTATGTATATATGTATGTATGTATGTATGCATGTGTGTATGTATGTAACCATGTTAGTGTATAGAAAAGAATAAATTCTCCCAAAATAATCTATGTATGTGGATATATAATTATAATTTAGAAATTGATTCTAGCCTAGAAATCATGTTCTTTTCCTCAATAATGTTTTAAATTTTCTTTTATGTGTCCAGGGATTTTACTTGTAGTATATCTCTGCATCACATAGATTTCTGGTGGCAAAGGAGGTCAGAGGTGTGCATCTGATATCCTGGAACTGAAGTTACAGAGAGTTGAGAACCAATACCAAGGTGCTGGGAACTGGACTAGTTCCCTTAAAAGAGCAAAATTACTCTTAACCTCCCAGCCATCTTTCTAGCCTCTTATTTCTTCTTTAAAACACAGAGTTTTTCTACTTTTAGTCCTCACATAAGATTTTACATTAGACTGAACAGGAGCTCCTGAGTGGAAGGACTCCTGTACAGTTTCTCAAGCGTGCACAAAGGTGGGATTCAGGGAGAGAATCTCACTTTTTTTGGGAGGGGCGGGGGTATTCTTTAAAACTTCATCGGTCTTTTCTGGTGTTCATTTCCCCATCAGGTCCCTGGGAAGCTCCCAGGTTGTAGGACTGAGGGTCAAGTCTCTCACAATACTTAAAACATTTTTTTAAAATTTTTAAAATCTATTTTATCTATCTTATCACCATTCCATCCTTTCCCCTTGAAATTTCTTTTAGTCTATAAGCTATGAATCAATGGGGACAAGAAGAGAATCCCAGGGATCACTGGGGCCTTTTTTTCTCCTGACTAGGTTTCTGGTTCCAATGCCAGTTGTCTCAGCCAACATCCATCTTGAAAGTAAGTTCCTTGAATGTTCCCTGGCAGTTATGATAGCAAATGCCACACCTTATGGATATGCTCTACTGCCTCACTGTCAGCCTGATTTCTTAATTCTGGAAAGGAACCAAGGTAGGAAGAGAAGAGCACCCACTGATGTCTAATCCACTTGGCTGCTGGGTTTGCAACACTGAATATAGTATTCACATTTACACATGTGTTTAAGGTTAAAACAAATTATCAGATGATAGACATTATAGAGAGAAAGCCCACTTGCAGATCTGTTGGGAAGTATGTGACATATATTTTCCTCAAGTAGCATGCACCAGGCTCTGCACTTTGTAGTCAGTACTTACAAACCCAATAATTTTATTACACATATAAGCAAATCTGTTGACCACATTCAAGCACTCCGTTTCTATTTGGTTCAAGATGTACCACCCACATTAAGTAACACAAAAAAGTTGCTAAACTTCTTAGTTCCCATATAAGTGCTAAGTATGCTCTGCTATTTTCCTGGAGGCAATATACCTCTCTGACTATAACACTGATGGTTTGTGTTCATCATGCTGGAGAATGTCCATTAGTGGTGGGTCATGTACTTGTAGATATTCTCCCTTGTGCGCTAGGCTATCATGTCTGACTGGCAGGCACATGTAATGGTGGTCATCTAAAGCCACCTTCTTCAGATTGGGGTTACTGAAGTAATGCTTCTGTCTTTCTGCTAGACACTAGGACCCATGCTACTCTGCAGCACAGCTAAATTTTCTTTCTCTGGTTACAGGACAAGAAACATCTGCCTTTGTCACATCTCTTCTCTCTCAAATAAATGCTTAGGCTTGAATATGCCTACAGAAGTTCATGCTACGTCTGACTGTATCCTTGCTGAGGTGGTAGAGGTTCTCTCATTGATACACGTTCTGCCCAATGATTTGATCTTTGGTTTGATTGGATCTTTGAGCCAGGTAGCAACTTGTGAAGTACCTGAATGTATAGACAATCCTGTCCTTTTGGTTCTTCTGGAAACCAGACCCAGTGAGTTTCTTTATCCAGCTGTGGGGGTCAGAATATTTCGGAGATCATATTTTGACAGGAACTAGATTTTCACCTGTGGTAGAGCACCTTGTTGACCTGTCTGTAACTTATGACCTAAGGAAGGACCTATGAGGGCTGAAGGAACTAAAGGAATTAAAACTCCCGAATAGGTAGAATTGATGATCAGTTAAAAATAAGACAGAGTCCCTAATCATCTCATCAGTCAGCATAAATTCCATTGATAATATCAAGGGCCTTCCTCTGGTCGAGCATATTGGTGGTGTGGACCTTCATGATTAATAGAACTTGTTTCATCTTTATATAGAAGGCTCCACTTTTTGTTTGTTTTATGGAATGAAGGAGAAGGAATCTCATTACAAGTACAATAAAGTTCATTTTATTAAACCTGTCTTTCAAAGCCCTTAAACAATTTTATTAAGAGCCAGTCCCCAAGCAGCCCACTCTAGAAAACAACAGCAACCAGTTTGGCAGCCTGGTTATTCTGGAAATTTCTTTGGATTGGAAAAGCCCTATCAGCACCTTCTTTCTAAATTAAAGCCAGAGACAGTGTGGGGGGAACTGCTGGTTTCCCATATGTTCTTGTTCTCCTTATATAAAAGCCTCCCTCCAGGGAGCTTAATACCAAGTTCCTCAGTTCTCCAAAAACTTTTAGTTAGAGGAAAAATCAGCATTGGAGAACTTTTATTTATTTCTGATAGATATGGGGAAGGTTAGTTGGTATTATTGACCTGAGTGTAATAATGTCCCTCAAGGCTAACCTTTAAATCTTTATGTGCACAGTAATTCAAGCTATGAAGAGCATCTTGCTCTTTCTTTAGAAATATTATAATGTTCCATAAAGCTGTAATAGAAAGAATGGCAGGAAAGGGCAAAGGGAAATTACCTTCATTTCTCTAACAGCTCTGTAGGGCATTCATACACTTAGTTTACTCAAATAGCGCCCTTTGGTTAGTCTTCAGAGACTCTTCTAAAAGAAATACTGTGGAACAATAGTAACGTGGAATGTGGAATCTTTTTATCATTTCAGTGATTCACATTTCCCCTTTCATTAATAAAATATAAATCATCATCTTAGCTTGATTGAAGTTAGCACTCCTGTATTGCCAAAATTGTTTAGAAGAGCCTAAAGGGTGATGGGAAAACAGCCTCCCAGTGTGGTCTTTTCCTTAGTTTTTTATGAGCTCAATTATTACATTTTAGGTGACTTATATAATGAAGTGTAGTTATTAGATCTTGCTTTTTCAAATTTATTCTAATTTTTGGTGAATGAAATATATAAAACTTGACTTAGGAAGTTAGATTTTAAGCCACGCTTACTTGAACATTTTAACCTAGACAGGAGTTTCCTGGAAACAAAATATGTCACAAATGGCTGTGGCACTACTGAAAACAACACAGCTCAGTAATGCTAAAACTCATTATCACTGTGACAAATATTGAGAAACTAAAATTTGATCTCCCTGGAGTCAGCAGAGCTCAGTGGAGAAAGGATTGTGGCAGTATCTAAGCCAGGTTATCCTGAGTTCATTCCTGAAGATCCACAAGGTGGGTTGAAAGAACCAGCTCCCACAGTCTGCCCTTTCCATTCTACACTTGTGCCCATGCACACCAAGTAAATAAATAAACAAATAATGAAGGAAACTGTATCTTTTATGTATGCATATATGCTTTTATGTGAGCCTAATTGTAATTATTCCAATTATTCCCATGGGATACAGAAGAATGTAGATAATGTCACAGGTCACTTAATTTTACACATTGCTTAGTATGCATCGATACAACAGAACTTTCTTTTTTTCTGTAATTTTTTAATTAGATATTTTCTTTATATACATTTCAAATGCTATCCCGAAAGTTCCCTATACCCTCCCCCACTCTGCTCCCCTACCAACCCACTCCCTCTCCTTGGCCCTAGCATTTCCCTGTACTGGGGCATATAAAGTTTGCAATACCAAGGGGCCTCTCTTCCCAGTGATGGCCGATTAGGCCATCTTCACAACAGAACTTTCAAATCATTAATTGTGCTTAGAAAATTGGAAAAATATTCATACTCTGAAAAAGATATGTGTAGTTTTACAAATATTGGACAACAGCAAACTGATTGAATAATGTAAGAACTATCGAATTCAGCTGAAAGGCAGGGTAATTTCTGATAATACCTCAATTCTGCATAATTCTAGTGATTTTAACTAGTAACCAAAGCTAGACAAAATAAATGGATCACCTTATGAAACAAGAAGAAAAAGAAATTAACTTTGTATACAGATAAGTGGCAAATTAAAATTAATAAAATAATTAGTACATATATTGTAAGAGTTATAAAAATAATGCAAATACTCTATATTTTTCCCAGGAGTAACTTTAGTAATAGATGTTCAAACCTCTCATATTAAGATTACAGAATATTTCTCTGAGACATAAGGAGGAACCAATTAAAACATGATTTATAAAAAGGTTCACCAGAAAGACAATAATATTGTAAATATAATCTCATTTTCAAGTAAACATAAATCTCAACCAATGTTATGCAACTGGGCTGAAGGTGTGCTTCATTGGTAGAGTACTTTCATGACTCAGAATTTAATCCTCAGCACCATTTTTTAAAGATATAAAGTAACTCTAATTAAGGTTGCATATTTTTGATACTAAGACACAAATAGACTATCCAAACAAAGGCAAGAGGTCAGAAAATGGCAAAGTATAAATCCACTTCTATGGGAAGCTGACAGGTAAGAGAAACTAATATAATCATTGCAGACTATGAAGCAATTATATATCATAGTAGGACACAAAAGCAAATCTAGGACAACAATGATACATAAGTAAAACTCCAAATGTTAATATTTAAAATACTCTTCTAGAAAGTCCCAAGTATGGGAATACACATTTAACAAGACATAAAAGCAACACCGAATTGATTTGCTAGATTGATTAAAATAAATATTAAGTTTGCTCTTTCAACAGAAAGCACTATCAACCAACTTAGTAGGTAACTAATCATGTTAAGCTAGAAGAATATATTCCTCATATATGTTACCAAATGGAATTATATAAAATATCTAATTTAATCAGTATTCACAAAGTTAGATAGTCATTAGGTAAAAACATAGATTAAAAGTTTGCAATACAGCTAGGGAATATGGCAAAGTAGTCATGAAGGCTCCTGGCTAGAGCTGGAAAGGCAACCATCCATTTTATGTATAATATATGCTTATCTTTCCTAGCAATGGGAGAGATGAAAGTAAAAAACAATAAACAGCATTTCATACTCCTCAGGTACTTTCTCCCTTTCTCACAAAATTTACTACAGAATGCTAGAGGATGCCTTTATAGTATAACTTGTTTCATTTACTCATGAAGAAACACATTTGCAGGACCTATTAGATTTCAGATTCTGGTGCCAGGTATATATCTGTATTATATATGTGCAGGGAGAAATTCAAAAGGATGTTATTTTGACATTGTCTTGATCCTAAACAGAGTATACATTTCTGTACATTTAAAGTACCACATAACACAGCCACTCAGACAAATGGATAGGTATTATTATTGTAATGCGTGGTTCTCAGATGCACCACACTACATAACACAGACAGCATGAACATCAAAAACACCAACCCACTATATTTTTACAGGTAACCAAATTTGTATTGCTTGGCATAGAAAGCAAAATTCTGTAAGTAGGCCATAAACATTTTTGACATTTTAAATGTTTTAAATAGTGAGATTGAAATAAACACAAGGGATTACTTCCCTAAAATATTAAGAGCATTTTTGTCCAGGGGAAGAGGAAATAGGATGCAATTGGAGATAGCTATCTAGGAACTCTGATTAAACATATAATATTCATTACTTAAAATATTAAGCAAATTTAATAAAATATTGTCCCAGAGATGTTCATAGCTCTATTCAAATGTATTTGTTTTTTCATTCTCTCTAATTTTCATGAATAGTTTAAAAATTAATATAATATGCAAATGTCTGGAATTAGTGAGAAAAATGTATTTCAACGATGTAAATGTTTTAGATGTACATTGTTTCAGCTTTGAGTCCCTTCATGGTGGAAGTTTTTGACTATCTCATTTTATTTTGTTTTAATTATAGACAAGATTACAAAATTTGAAAATTAGAAGATATTCCAATTATTACAAAATATCTACTCATAATTTTATAATAACTTTGGAAAATTGAAAAGGCAGCCTTAAAATATTTGGTAGATTTTTCTGTACCCAAATTATCTTCTTGATTTAATTTTAAAACATTTTCCATGCCATAAATCTCTGTTGTTTCAAGTTGGCCAATATGAAATTAGTTGGAGGAGAGACTAAATGTGACAGCCCATGGCCTAGAAGTAATACATGATTACAAATGTCTGAAAAAAAAGTCTTACCTCTATCAGTGGGGTCAGATTTAATGAGTTTCTGTTTAGTGCATAGCAACTTTATGCTTAACTGCACTTTGAAGAAAGTCATTTTAGGATTCAAAGGCTCATTACTCATCAGAAAGGCTCTATATCCAGAATATTTATATTAACAAGTAAGCAAATAAAAGAAGAGGAAGAGAAAAAAGAAAAAAGGAGGAGGAGAAGAAGAGGAAGGAGAAGAAGACAATTTGCTAGCAAATTATAGTCATGGAATGCGAAGAGTAGACTTAAGAACACTGCTAATGAAACCTATGCTTTTTGTCAAGAGGGCATAGTCATGTTACAGGATTTCTTCAAAGCACAGCTTACAAATTTAAGGGATAAAATATATGTGGAAGTGGCCTAGTTTCTTTCTCTGTTGCTATGATAAAATGCTTTGACAAAAGCAACTTATGGGAGAAAGGGTTTATTTTATTTCAAAGCTCATGGTATGAAAGACAGGGCAGCCTGAGCTTTAAGCAGCTGCTTACAATACTTCTGCAGCCAGAAAAGCATAGTGGGTGTAGGCATGCCAGTTCTCAGCTGGCTTTCTCCATTTTAAACAGGCCAGGATATCCTGCTCAGATAACGATCCCACCACAATTATGATGGCTTTTCCCTGGAAATTAATGTGGCCATGTGCACAAGCATGGTCAGAGGTTCACTCTCAAGAGATTCCAGATTCTGTTAAACTGTCCCAGTAACCATCATAGAATGGGACAGATGCAAAGATATACAAGCAATGTTTGCTGAACTTCTTCAAAAGCTTAAGGAAAACTATTGTTTTTCTTAGCTCATGGTTTATTCTTAAGACCTACAGCTCTTTTAGGAGAGTCACTTTATCTTAAACTCCTGGGGCATTGATAATTTAAATAATGAAATCTAACCCACTTGTATCCCAGATGTAGACACACAAAGTATTGTTCCTACTTAGACCATCATCAGCTATAACAAAAAACTTGAAAAGTCTTCTACAAATTTAATTCTATCTTTGTAGCTGAGAAAAATAAGGACCAACATTTGGCCAGGATAACTAGAAATTCAGACTTTTTGGTAATGTGTTTCATGGGTTTCTCTAGGTAATGTGCCTTATTTATTTATAAAGGTCACTTTTTACAAATAAACAACTTTTCAAAAAACGATTTCTGTCAACCCAACTCAACCATTCTTCTCAAAATGGTTAGAATAAGATTCCTATGTCTGAGTTAGGACTTATCTTTTTTCTCTGCTTTATAGCATTCACTTATGTTATTATAAAAACTATCATTGACCTTTTTGTATGTGTTCAGTTGCAGGTGGGGTATATAAGATTAGTTTAGGTATCATGTCAGTACATTTCTCAGGTATTTTGTGTGTTTTTCATGTGTTGGGCATTTCTGGTGAAATAGTACATAAGTGGAGCACATTCTACACTGTCTTGAACCTGTGCCATGAAAAAACAACACTGATCTCTGCATTCCTAGTTTATGCATGCATAGTTTCTTTCTATGTCTCTGTCTCTGTCTGTCTCTGTCTGTCTCTGTCTGTCTGTCTGTCTATCTGTCTGTCTATTTGTCTGTCTATCTGTCTCTCTCTCTTTCTCTCTCTCTCTCAGAGGTAACAAGATGTTCTAAAGTATAGCTTTAATATTCCTAAAACTACACAGGCAGAATTTAGAGAAATGACTGAGGCACTAAATTGTAAATACCCTGGGAGTATATTATTTCTAATTTCTCAACCCTTCTAGGTATCACATTTTCATATGTATTTGTTCTATATGAGACTTTGCCCAAACACCATGGAGTAGGGACTCTGGGGTAATAAAAGAGACCTCCAGCCATTTTTTCTTGACAGAAAGGTTAACAAAGTGGGTCTCTGAGTCATTTTAATTGGCTTTTCTTCCAATTCTGAGCAAGTTCATTCGTTGTAACCAAAGCACTTTAGTTACATGCATTGATTCCTGTAAAACTCCTGATTTACCGAGGGATCAAGAGACCAGATGTAAAAAGAATCCTGGGTTTTCAGCTGGGAAACCTAAAAGAAAATTCTTTCTAATCTAGATGTACTTATGGGTTATTTTCTCATAAGCCAGGAAATCTGAGTTTGGGTTGCTAACCATAAAAGAATTTGTTAGCCAGGTGTGATGGCACACACGCATGTTCCTCTCTACTCAGGGAGTCAGGGGACAGAGTTTGGAAATTTGAGGTCTCTTTGGTAAAAATGGGAATTTCAAGATCAACCCAGGAAACAGCTTCAAAATAAAAGCTTAACAAGGCAGGAATATAGCTAATCCATACAACTGTTGTGTAGAGTTTGCAAGCCCTGTATTCTAGTCTCATTAGTATTTTTTTAAGTTGTCAGATGGAATATTAAAAAACAGCGTGTTTTAGAACTAGCAGAAAGTATGCCAAAACTTAGAGACATAAAATAGCCCCTGAGATGCTGTATGCTGGCAATGCTGAAATGCTGGAAATGACCCTTAGTCCCAGAGTAGCATGCAGGTTAGGTTCTCAGTATGCAAACCTAACAAAGGCAAAGGGGGAAGACTGAACTAAAAAGATTGCAAGAGGCAGAGACAATGCAATCAGTTCCTTGTGGATCTGGGTTTATTTAAACTGCACTTGGCCTGGTGACTAGTCACAGTGATGGCATACTGAAAATCAGCATCTAGAGTCAAAGCCGTGGACTATGAGTGTGAGTAAAACAGTCTTTTAGTATACAGTTCAGAGCTTGCATAGTTTCCAGATCTTCCCAGGAAACAAAGCTATCCTCTAAGAGCAACGTGTTTTCTTCTACATTTCATGGTGACCTGTGATGTTACAGAAGCAGAAGAACTGAGTAGAAAGGTGCAGTTTAGAAGAGTTTTTCTGATTGTCTTTGTGGATCTGAGGACACAGCCTGGTGATCCGATAGAATGAAAGACAGACATGAAAAAGATGATATTTAAAAATAAAAATGGGTCTGCCCCTAGGGAAGAGAAATTGAATATAACTGTGTAAGTGACATGATAGAATTATGCTGGTAATTTCCCCCTGCTACACATATAAATTATGCAGAGAATATTGGATTGGTGGCTTTACTGTAGTGAAAACTGCATTTTTTGCTTCCAGGCCTAGCAGACATGGGAGAGGGGCTGAGAAGCAAAGAAGGAGTGAGTGTCTTAACAAAGTTTCACTATCACAGGACCTAGAGGACTGCAACCTGAGAGCTAGAAGTAGGAAAGATACACATTTCATGTATCCCCGGAATTGAGCTACAATGTTGCGGGTATAATAAGCTTAGTGAACAATCTAATCTAATGGCTTGGGCCACAGAGTACTTAGTTCTGTGTTTACTTTCCTGCTACAGAAATTAAAATCCTTACTTAGAGACATGTTAGCAGTGCAACAGAAAGGTGGTAATGTAGAACATAGCAAATAAATGCCGTTTTGACTTATGTGGCCCCTTGATACTATCTTTGACATAGATTTTTCATGTTATAGAATGATAAATACAGCCTCTTTTGGGGTATCACTTGAAAAAAGCACAACAGATGGGGAATAAAAAATGTCTAAGAAATGCGTCTGTTTGAGGTCACTGCTAAATTCTCTGGTTTTTTTTAGAAGACATGTTTGTTCACTGAGCCTAGTAATGTTTCCTTAGTGGAAGTAAATATGAGCAGTAACTATTGAGGTCATAAGTTACACTGCAGACATTTCTCAGAAAAGAACAGCATTTTCTTCAGAGGTTATTTCTTTGAAAACATTTATTAAAGCAGCATAAACAATATTGTGTTAGCTCTATCTGATAGACACTTAATAAAATACCATATGAGACATTTTCTCAGGAATTAGACCTGTGATATAGTCAGGATTTCGTTCTTTCTGGTAACTGGGTAAACCTGTGTCCTTTACTTCTAGCTTACAGAGGCTACCATATTGCATGGCTCATGGTTCTGTTCTCAAAAGCAGTTAACATTGTTTGAGCATATCCCATAAAAAATCTCCCCAGTCTTCCCTTCCCATCTCCCTTCCCTCATTTACAAACCCTTATGCTAAGGAGTCACCCAACAATGCTATGATCAAACTTAATTGCATCAGCTCCTTTAATTACTTCTTGCCATGTAATGTGGCATATTCATAGCCTCTAAAAATCAGGCCATGGACATTCTGCATGCACTGGATTGAAATGAAAGTTAAAGGATGCAGTAGGTTAAGTAGCTTTGAAGAGCTGAGCTACTGGTATAGATTAATGGCAGCAGTGTTTTCATACCTAAATATGAAAGGGGGAGGGTTAGTGTGAGCACAACTCCCCAATTTAGCATGTCACAAAACCTATAGTGTTAGTGAGGGGAGGAGGTAATACTTTATTTTCTGACACCAAATGTGTGATGGATACACATAAGCCATTCTACTACAAAAGGGAGTATTTATTCCTGGAAGTAAATATGAGCAAGACTGACAAGGAGGTTCAACTAAAGGTGACACAGACATGCTGTACACAGTGAAGGTTGAACATGCTTGACATCATGGGCATGTGATCTGTGCCATTACACAGATGGCTTGTATGGATCCCCATGGCTAATGGTCAGTCTGATTTCCTCTTTATTAAGCCTGATAGAGTACCAGGGTATGTGTGTTAGAGTAGAAGACATACACAATGTACTTGATCTGATGATCCTTTCCACCCTTTTCACAGGAAGCAGTCAAGTCATGTTGTGAATACAGTATTAAACCCAGAGTGCATCTCAGGCAAGGCTCCTTCCATGGGCACTGCTTCGTGATGACTATAGGTGGCAAGGATACGTTCTACATTTCAGTTTTAAAAGTAAAAAAAAGATTAAATGTGTTCATTACAAAAGAATGATAAATTTTGAAGGGCTGGTGTGGAGGATCAGCTAGTAAAGTACTTGCTGAGCAAGCACAATGACCCAAGGTCAATGGAACTTGCATGTAAAGGTAGAAGGAGAGAACCAACTCCAAAGAGTTATGCTTTTAACTCCCCATAACTGTGCTACAGGAAATGTGCACTCCCCATTCTAGACACACTGGAATAAACTCAATAAACCTTAAAATAAAACATTTAAAAGCAGTGATACATTTTGAGAGATGGAATATACTCAAGCCATAATGAAATTATTCAATGTAAACATTTGAACATTACATATACCTCAGAACATTTATATTTTTACACATCTGTAAGAAGCTTCACCCAGCAACTGATGGAAACAGTGCAGAGCCAAACATTAGGCAGAGTTTAAGGAATTCTTTAGACGAGAGAGAAGAAAAATTGGAGGAGACAGAGGGGTCAAGGACACCACAAGAAAACTTACAGAATCAACTGACCTGGGCCCACAGCAGCTCACAGAGACTGAACTGTCAATCAGACAGCATGAATGGGACTGACTGAGGCCCTCTGCAGATATGTAAGAGTTGTGTAGGTTGATCTTCTTGTATAACTCCTAACAGTAGAAGCAGAGGTTGTCTCTGACTCATTGTAGAACTCTCAGCTCCAGCAGTGACATGCCTGCCTGGATACTGCCATGCTTCCCACCCATGATGATAATGGACTAAGTCTCAGATCCTGTAAGCTATCTCCATTAAATGTTGTCCTTTATAAGAGTTGTCTTGGTCATGGTGTCTGTTCACAGCTGTAAAACCTTGACTAAGACAGTTGGTTTTAAGCTCTTTTACTTGTGCTTCAACTGTGTTCGAATATTTGGGATCTGCTGTTGTACGATAGCTAGGCTCTGGTAGAAGCCTATTGCCCTGGCTGTTTTGATTGTTTTCTTATGCTGGCATCTTAGCATCTGGGGTCAGGATGATTATAGATCTAGATGAGGATGATTTCTGAGTTTTTCTTGGCTACTTGGTTTTTCTTCCCTCACCTTATTTTCAGAGGGTGTTGGCTGTATGTTGCCTGTTTTATAGGCCTGCTCTGCTGCCGTGTTCAAGGGGGAATGCTTGTTCATATTGGAGGTAGCGAGGTAGCGGCAGGAGGGATTAGGTAGAGATTGTCTGATGAATCCACAGAATGTATATACAGGACAAAAGAGGTACATCTGCTCCTGGTGTTCTGTTGCAGTGCTAGGGTCAATGGCAAGAATTGGGTCTCAGATAAAAGAGAGTAGGGAAAGTCCTAGCTCAGCCTACCTTGTCTTCTGGCATGTGTGGCCTTTGGTTAACTATAGATTGGGGCTTGAGTTACAGAGATGAGGCAGGAGGAGAAGGAATTGTCTGTGGGAGCACTGGGGCATGGACAACATTTAATTGAGGCTATCTTACAAGTTCAGAAGTTTAGTTCATTATTATCATGGCAGGAAGCTTGACAGTATCCAGGCAGGATGGCACTAGAGGACCTGAGAGTTCTACATCATTTTCTGAAGTAAAACTGAAGACTGTCTCTTAGGCAGCTATAAGGAGAGTCTCAAAGCCCATTCCCACAGTGACAAACCTAGTAAGGCTAGACCTCCTAATAGTGTCACTCCCTGGGCCAAGTATATTCAAACCACCACACCAACTATATGAAGAACAGAAAATTAATAAATCCTGTTAAGAAAACTAGAAAAACACAAACATTTAGAAGAAATGACTAAATCCCTTAAATAAAGCAAAGAAAAAGAAACAAACAGTTGAAGGAAAGAAAACTGTCTGAGTCATGAAAGTAGAAAGAGAAAGGATAAAGAAAAAAAAAATTGAAGGATTCCTGAAAATGAAAAATTTAGGAATATAAACAGAAATTTCAGAGGCAAGCTTCACCAACTGAAAACAGAGACAGATGAGACAATCTCAACCACTGAAGATATGGATACATTTGTTGGAAAAATGTTAAATCTAAAGGATTCCTGACAGAAAACATCCAAGAAATGTTGGACACTAGGAAAAGACTAAGCCTAAGAATAATAAGAATAGAGAAAGAGGTATATCATCTCAGGGACTAGAAAATATTTTTAATAATATAATAGAAGAGAATTTTACTAATGTGAAGAAGAAGCCTATAAAGGTAGCAGAGGCTTACAGAATACCAAATACCTTGGACCAAAAAAAAAAAAAAAAAAAAAAAAAAAAGAAGTCTGTTTGTAATGTAATAGTTAAAACACTAAGCCGGGCGTGGTGGTGCATGCCTTTAATCCCAGCATTCGGGAGGCAGAGGCAGGCGGATTTCTGAGTTCAAGGCCAGCCTGGTCTACAAAGTGAGTTCCAGGACAGCCAGGGCTATACAGAGAAACTCTGTCTCAAAAAGACAAAAAACAAAACAAAACAAAACAAACAAAACACTAAACATACAAAACAAAGAAAGAATATTAAAAGATACAAAGTAAAAAGACCAATAGACATAAAGGTAGACCTATTAGAATTACATCTGGCTTTTCAATGGAAACACTAAAAGTTAAAAGATCTTCCACAGATATGTTTGCAAACTCTAAGAGACCACAGCCCATATCACAGCCCTAGCAAAACTTTCAATCACTATAAGTGAAGAAAACAAGATATTCCATAATAAAGTCAAACTTAAAAATATCTATCAATAAATTCAGCCATACTATATGTGCTAGAAGGAAAATTCTAAAGTGAGAAGGTTAACTAAAACCATGGAAAGACAGGAAATAATCTCAGAGTAGCAAAAGCAGAAGGTAATTTTTTCCCTCTTCCTCTCCTTCTCCCTCTCCCTCTATCTCTCTGTTCCCCTTCTCTCCTCCTTTTCTCCCTTCACCTCTCTTCACCATCCCCCATCTACCTCCCTCTTATACACACACAAATACAGACACATACAAACTACCACCACCAACAACAACACTAAAATAAAGGAATTAACAGTCATTGTTTATTGACATTTCAATATCAATGGTCTCAATTCCTTTATAAAAGACACAGATTAACATAATAGATACAAAACCAGAACCCATTAGTTTGCTGAATACAAGGAAAACATGTGAACATCAAGGATAGACATTACCTCAGAGTAAAGGATTAGGAAAAGACATTTCAAGCAGACAGACCTAATAATCAAAGTAATGTAGCCATTTTAATGTCCAGCAAAATCACTTTCAAACCAGAATTAATCAAAAGAAATGGGGAAAAACACTAGATATTAATTAAAGGAAAAATCTTCCAAGGTTACATTCCAATTCTTCACATCTATGCCTCAAACACAAGGACACTCATCTTTGTGAAAGAAATTATAGATTAAATAACATACTGTCCCCTAAACAATGATAGTGGGAGACTTCAATTTACTACTCTCATCAATGGACAGGTCATCCAGACAAAATCTCCAGAGAAATGTTGGAGCAACCCGAGGTTATAAATCAAATGAGGCTTACAGAAATTTACAGAACATTCTACCCAAACTCAACACACACACACACACACACACACACACACACACACACACACATAATATATCTTCTTCTTGGCACCTCACAGAACTTTCTTCAAAATGGGCAACAAACACAAATCAAGTATTGACAGATATAAAAAAAAATAACCTAAAATAACCACCTGCAACATATCAGACTACCAGTAGTTAAAGCTGTATTGAAATAACAACACAAAGCTTACAAATCATATTGGAAACTGAACAACTCTCTAATGAGAAATGCATCAAGGGACTCCGCGGGACCTAGGAAATTAGTCTGAACAGGTTAGAGGGTGCGCCAGAGAACAGGACAGCTTCTGGGACGGGCGGAAGCACAGAGCCGCTGAGTCAGCACCCTTAGCGGGCCGCAGACAGCCGGCCACCTTCCAGACCAGAGGACAGGTGTCCGCCTGGCTCGGGAGGCAGCCTCAGCCTCAGGAGCAGCGGTCGCCATCTTGGTTCCAGGACTCCCTGGAACTTAGGAATTTAGTCTGCACAGGTGAGAGTCTGCACCACAGAAGCTGACAGCTTCTGGGAACTGCCAAAGCAACACAGCTTCTGAGAGAGGCCCTGTTTTGGGCCTTCTTCTTCGACCAGGAGGAGGTCCAAAAACAAGATATCTGCGCACCTTCCCTGTAAGAGAGCTTTCCAGCAGAGAGTGCTCTGAGCACTGAAACTCAGAGGAGAGAATCTGTCTCCCAGGTCTGCTGAGAGACGGTAACAGAATCACCAGAAGAACAATCTCTAAACAGAGTCAACTATAACTACTAACTCCAGAGATTACCAGATGGCGAAAGGTAAACGTAGGAATCCTACTAACAGGAACCAAGACCACTCACCATCATCAGAACCCAGCACTCCCACTTCGCCCATTCCAGGGCACCCCAACACACCCGAAAACCTAGACCTAGATTTAAAAGATTATCTCATGATGATGGTAGAGGACATCAAGAAGGACTTTAATAAATCACTTAAAGAAATACAGGAGAACACTGCTAAAGAGTTACAAGTCCTTAAAGAAAAACAGGAAAACACAATCAAACAGGTAGAAGTCCTTACAGAAAAAGAGGAAAAAACATACAAACAGGTGATGGAAATGAACAAAACCATACTAGACCTAAAAAGGGAAGTAGAAACAATAAAGAAAACTCAAAGTGAGGCAACACTGGAGATAGAAACCCTAGGAAAGAAATCTGGAACCATAGATTTGAGCATCAGCAACAGAATACAAGAGATGGAAGAGAGAATCTCAGGTGCAGAAGATTCCATAGAGAACATCGGCACAACAATCAAAGAAAATGAAAAATGCAAAAAGATCCTAACTCAAAATATCCAGGAAATCCAGGACACAATGAGAAGACCAAACCTACGGATAATAGGAGTGGATGAGAATGAAGATTTTCAACTCAAAGGACCAGCAAACATCTTTAACAAAATTATTGAAGAAAACTTCCCAAATATAAAGAAAGAGATACCTATGAACATACAAGAAGCCTACAGAACTCCAAATAGACTGGACCAGAAAAGAAATTCCTCCCGACACATAATAATCAGAACAACAAATGCACTAAATAAAGATAGAATACTAAAAGCAGTAAGGGAAAAAGGTCAAATAACATACAAAGGCAAGCCTATCAGAATTACACCAGATTTTTCACCAGAGACTATGAAAGCCAGAAGAGCCTGGACAGATGTTATACAGACACTAAGAGAACACAAATTCCAGCCCAGGCTACTATACCCAGCCAAACTCTCAATTACCATAGATGGAAAAACCAAAGTATTCCACGACAAAACCAAATTCACACATTATCTCTCCACGAATCCAGCCCTTCAAAGGTTAATAACAGAAAAGAAGCAATACAAGAACGGGAACAATGCCCTAGAAAAAACAAGAAGGTAATCCCTCAACAAACCTAAAAGAAGACAGCCACAAGAACAGAATGCCAACTTTAACAACAAAAATAACAGGAAGCAACAATTACTTTTCCTTAATATCTCTTAACATCAATGGTCTCAACTCCCCAATAAAAAGACATAGACTAACAAACTGGCTACACAAACAAGACCCAACATTTTGCTGTTTACAGGAGACACATCTCAGAGAAAAAGATAGACACTACCTCAGAATAAAAGGCTGGAAAACAATTTTCCAAGCAAATGGTATGAAGAAACAAGCTGGAGTAGCCATCCTAATATCTGATAAGATTGACTTCCAATCCAAAGTCATCAAAAAAGACAAGGAGGGGCACTTCGTTCTCATCAAAGGTAAAATCCTCCAAGAGGAACTCTCAATTCTGAATATCTATGCTCCAAATACAAGGGCAGCCACATTCATTAAAGAAACTTTAGTAAAGCTCAAAGCACACATTGCACCTCACACAATAATAGTGGGAGACTTCAACACACCACTTTCACCAATGGACAGATCATGGAAACAGAAACTAAACAGGGACACACTGAAACTAACAGAAGTGATGAAACAAATGGATCTGACAGATATCTACAGAACATTTTATCCTAAAACAAAAGGATATACCTTCTTCTCAGCACCTCATGGTACCTTCTCCAAAATTGACCACATAATAGGTCACAAAACAGGCCTCAACAGATTCAAAAATATTGAAATTGTCCCATGTATCCTATCAGATCACCATGCACTAAGGCTGATCTTCAATAACAAAAAAAATAACAGAAAGCCAACACTCACGTGGAAACTGAACAACACTCTTCTCAATGATACCTTGGTCAAGGAAGGAATAAAGAAAGAAATTAAAGACTTTTTAGAGTTTAATGAAAATGAAGCCACAACGTACCCAAACCTTTGGGACACAATGAAAGCATTTCTAAGAGGGAAACTCATAGCTCTGAGTGCCTCCATGAAGAAACGGGAGAGAGCACATACTAGCAGCTTGACAACACATCTAAAAGCTCTAGAAAAAAAGGAAGCAAATTCACCCAAGAGGAGTAGACGGCAGGAAATAATCAAACTCAGGGGTGAAATCAACCAAGTGGAAACAAGAAGAACTATTCAAAGAATTAACCAAACGAGGAGTTGGTTCTTTGAGAAAATCAACAAGATAGATAAACCCTTAGCTAGACTCACTAGAGGGCACAGAGACAAAATCCTAATTAACAAAATCAGAACTGAAAAGGGAGACATAACAACAGATCCTGAAGAAATCCAAAACACCATCAGATCCTTCTACAAAAGGCTATACTCAACAAAACTGGAAAACCTGGACGAAATGGACAAATTTCTGGACAGATACCAGGTACCAAAGTTGAATCAGGATCAAGTTGACCTTCTAAACAGTCCCATATCCCCTAAAGAAATAGAAGCAGTTATAAATAGTCTCCCAGCCAAAAAAAGCCCAGGACCAGACGGGTTTAGTGCAGAGTTCTATCAGACCTTCAAAGAAGATCTAATTCCAGTTCTGCACAAACTTTTTCACAAGATAGAAGTAGAAAGTACTCTACCCAACTCATTTTATGAAGCCACTATTACTCTGATACCTAAACCACAGAAAGATCCAACAAAGATAGAGAACTTCAGACCAATTTCTCTTATGAATATCGATGCAAAAATCCTCAATAAAATTCTCGCTAACCGAATCCAAGAACACATTAAAGCAATCATCCATCCTGACTAAGTAGGTTTTATTCCAGGGATGCAGGGATGGTTTAATATACGAAAATCCATCAATGTAATCCACTATATAAACAAACTCAAAGACAAAAACCACATGATCATCTCGTTAGATGCAGAAAAAGCATTTGACAAGATCCAACACCCATTCATGATAAAAGTTCTGGAAAGATCAGGAATTCAAGGCCCATACCTAAACATGATAAAAGCAATCTACAGCAAACCAGGAGCCAACATCAAAGTAAATGGAGAGAAGCTGGAAGCAATCCCACTAAAATCAGGGACTAGACAAGGCTGCCCACTTTCTCCCTACCTTTTAAACATAGTACTTGAAGTATTAGGCAGAGCAATTCGACAACAAAAGGAGATCAAGGGGATACAAATTGGAAAGGAGGAAGTCAAAATATCACTTTTTGCAGATGATATGATAGTATATATAAGTGACCCTAAAAATTCCACCAGAGAACTCCTAAACCTGATAAACAGCTTCGGTGAAGTAGCTGGATATAAAATTAACTCAAACAAGTCAATGGCCTTTCTCTACACAAAGAATAAACAGGCTGAGAAAGAAATTAGGGAAACAACACCCTTCTCAATAGTCACAAATAATGTAAAATATCTCGGAGTGACTCTAACTAAGGAAGTGAAAGATCTGTATGATAAAAACTTCAAGTCTCTGAAGAAAGAAATTAAAGAAGATCTCAGAAGATGGAAAGATCTCCCATGCTCATGGATTGGCAGGATCAACATTGTAAAAATGGCTATCTTGCCAAAAGCAATCTACAGATTCAATGCAATCCCCATCAAAATTCCAACTCAATTCTTCAACGAATTAGAAGGAGCAATTTGCAAATTCATCTGGAATAACAAAAAACCTAGGATAGCAAAAACTCTTCTCAAGGATAAAAGAACCTCTGGTGGAATCACCATGCCTGACCTAAAGCTTTACTACAGAGCAATTGTGATAAAAACTGCATGGTACTGGTATAGAGACAGACAAGTAGACCAATGGAATAGAATTGAAGACCCAAAAATGAACCCACACACCTATGGTCACTTGATCTTCCACAAGGGAGCTAAAACCATCCAGTGGAAGAAAGACAGCATTTTCAACAATTGGTGCTGGCACAACTGGTTGTTATCATGTAGAAGAATGCGAATCGATCCATACTTATCTCCTTGTACTAAGGTCAAATCTAAATGGATCAAAGAACTTCACATAAAACCAGAGACACTGAAACTTATAGAGGAGAAAGTGGGGAAAAGCCTTGAAGATATGGGCACAGGGGAAAAATTCCTGAACAGAACAGCAATGGCTTGTGCTCTAAGATCGAGAATTGACAAATGGGACCTAATGAAACTCCAAAGTTTCTGCAAGGCAAAAGACACCGTCAATAAGACAAAGAGACCACCAACAGATTAGGAAAGGATCTTTACCTATCCTAAATCAGATAGGGGACTAATATCCAACATATATAAAGAACTCAAGAAGGTGGACTTCAGAAAATCAAATAACCCCATTAAAAAATGGGGCTCAGAACTGAACAAAGAATTCTCACCTGAGGAATACCGAATGGCAGAGAAGCACCTGAAAAAATGTTCAACATCCTTAATCATCAGGGAAATGCAAATCAAAACAACCCTGACATTCCACCTCACACCAGTCAGAATGTCTAAGATCAAAAATTCAGGTGACAGCAGATGCTGGCGAGGATGTGGAGAAAGAGGAACACTCCTCCATTGTTGGTGGGATTGCAGGCTTGTACAACCACTCTGGAAATCCGTCTGGCGGTTCCTCAGAAAATTGGACATAGTACTACCGGAGGATCCAGCAATACCTCTCCTGGGCATATATCCAGAAGATGCCCCAACTGGTAAGAAGGACACATGCTCCACTATGTTCATAGCAGCCTTATTTATAATAGCCAGAAGCTGGAAAGAACCCAGATGCCCCTCAACAGAGGAATGGATACAGGAAATGTGGTACATCTACACAATGGAGTACTACTCAGCTATTAAAAAGAATGAATTTATGAAATTCCTAGCCAAATGGATGGACCTGGAGGGCATCATCCTGAGTGAGGTAACACATTCACAAAGGAACTCACACAATATGTACTCACTGATAAGTGGATATTAGCCCAAAACCTAGGATACCCAAGATATAAGATACAATTTCCTAAACACATGAAACTCAAGAAAAATGAAGACTGAAGTGTGGACACTATGCCCCTCCTTAGAAGTGGGAACAAAACACCCTTGGAAGGAGTTACAGAGACAAAGTTTGGAGCTGAGATGAAAGGATGGACCATGTAGAGACTGCCTTATCCAGGGATCCACCCCATAATCAGCATCCAAACGCTGACACCATTGCATACACTAGCAAGATTTTATCGAAAGGACCCAGATGTAGCTGTCTCTTGTGAGACTATGCCGGGGCCTAGCAAACACAGAAGTGGATGCCCACAGTCAGCTAATGGATGGATCACAGGGCTCCCAATGGAGGAGCTAGAGAAAGTAGCCAAGGAGCTAAAGGGATCTGCAACCCTATAGGTGGATCAACATTATGAACTAACCAGTACCCCGGAGCTCTTGACTCTAGCTGCATATGTATCAAAAGATGGCCTAGTCGGCCATCACTGGAAAGAGAGGCCCATTGGACACACAAACTTTATATGCCCCAGAACAGGGGAACGCCAGGGCCAAAAAGGGGGAGTGGGCGGGTAGGGGAGTGGGGGTGGGTGGGTATGGGGGACTTTTGGTATAGCATTGGAAATGTAAATGAGCTAAATACCTAATAAAAAATGGAAAGAAAAAAAAATGGCTATCTTGCCAAAAGCAATTTACAGATTCAATGCAATCCTCATCAAAATTACAAATCAGTTCTTCAACAAATTAGAAAGGGCAATCTGTAAATTCATCTGGAATAACAAAAAGCCTAGGATAGCAAAAACTCTGCTCAAAGATAAAAAAACCTCCGGTGGAATCACCATGCCTGACCTAAAGCTGTACTACAGAGCAATTGTGATAAAAACTGCATGGTACTGGTATAGCGACAGACAAGTAGACCAATGGAATAGAATTGAAGACCCAGAAAGGAACACACACACCTATGGTCACTTGATCTTTGACAAGGGAGCTAAAACCATCCAGTGGAAAAAAGACAGCATTTTCAACAAATGGTACTGGCACAACTGGCAGTTATCATGTAGAAGAATGCAAATTGATCCATTCCTATCTCCTTGTACTAAGGTCAAATCTAAGTGGATTAAGGAACTCCACATAAAACCAGAGACACTGAAACTTATAGAGGAGAAAATAGGGAAAAACCTTGAAGAAAGGGTACAGGGGAAAAATTCCTGGATAGAACAGCAATGGCTTGTGCTGTAAGATCGAGAATTGACTAATGGGACCTCATAAAATTGCAAAGCTTCTGCAAGGCAAAAGATACTGTCAATAAGACAAAAAGGCCACCAACAGATTGGGAAAGGATCTTTACCTATCCTAAATCAGATAGGGGACTAATATCCAATATATATAGAGAACTTAAAAAGGTGGACTCCAGAAAATCAAATAACCCTATTAAAAAATGGGGCTCAGAGCCAAAAAAAAAAAAAAAAACCAGAAGAATTCTCACGTGAGGAATACCGAATGGCTGAGAAGCACCTGAAAAAATGTTCAGCATCCTTAATCATCAGGGAAATGCAAGTCAAAACAACCCTGAGATTCTACCTCACACCAGTCAGAATGGCTAAGATCAAAAATTCATGTCACAGTAGATGCTGACGAGGATGTGGAGAAAGAGAAACACTCCTCCATTGTTGGTGGGATTGCAAGCTTGTACAACCACTTTGGAAATCAGTCTGGCAGTTCCTCAGAAAATTCGACATAGTACTACCGGAGGATCCTGCAATTCCTCTCCTGGGCATATATTCAGAAGATGTTTCAATTGGTAAGAAGGACACATGCTCCACTATGTTCATAGCAGCCTTATTTATAATAGCCAGAAGCTGGAAAGCACCCAGATGCCCCTCAACAGAGGAATGGATACAGAAAATGAGGTACATTTACACAATGGAGTACTACTCAGCTGTTCAAAATAATGGATTTATGAAATTCCTAGGCAAATGGATGGACCTGGAGGGCATTATCCTGATTGAGGTAATCCAATCACAAAAGAACTCAAACTCTATGTACTTACTGATAAGTGGATATTAGCTCAGAAATTTAGAATACCCAAGATATAAGATAAAATTTGAGAAACACATGAAACTGAAGAAGAACAAAGACCAACGTGTGGACACTGTGCCCCTTCTTAGAATTGGGAACAAAACACCCATGGAAGGAGTTACAGAGACATACTTTGGAGCTGAGATGAAAGGATGGACCATCTAGAGACTGCCATATCCGGGGATCCATCCCATAATCAGCTTCCAAACGCTGACACCATTGCATACACTAGCAAGATTTTATTGAAAGGACCCAGATGTAGCTGTCTCTTGTGAGACTATGCCGGGGCCTTCAAACACATAAGTGGATGCTCACAGTCAGCTATTGGATGTATCACAGGGCGCCCAATGGAGGAGCTAGAGAAAGTAACCAAGGAGCTAAAGGGATCTGCAACCCTATAGATGGAAGAGCCATATGAAATAACCAGTACCCTCAGGAGCTCTTGTCTCTAGCTGCATATGTATCAGAAGATGGCCTAGTCGGCCATCAGTGGAAAGAGAGGCCCATTGGTCTTGCAAACTTTATATGCCTTAGTACAGGGGAACGCCAGGGCCAAGAAGTGGGAGTGGGTGGGCGGGGGAGTGGCTAGGGAGCATGTGTGGGACTTTTGAGAAAGCATTGGAAATGTAAATGAAATAAATACCTAATAAAAAAAGAAATTAGCAAATAAAAGAAATTGTAAGCTCAAAAAAAAAAAAAAAAAGAGAAATGCATCAAGATAGAAATAAATTACATTAAAGAGTTTCTAGGAAATGAATATGCAACATAGCCAAACTTATAGAACACATGAAAGCAGTGTTAAGGGAAATTTTTATAGCAAGTGCCTTCATAAAGAAATCTGGGGGTCTCATACTAGCAACTTAACAACATACCTGAAAACTTTACACGATAAAGAAATAAGCACACCCAAGGGGAGTAGACAGCAAGAAATTATCAAATTGAGGGCTAAAATCAATAAAATAGAAACAAAGAGAACAATATAAAGAATCAATGAAACAGTTGGTTCTTTGAGAAAATCAACAAGATAGACTAATCATATCCAAAATAACTAAAAGACAGCATACATATTAATAAAATCAGAAAAAAAGAGAGGGGATAACAGACACTGAGAAAATCCAAAGAATCATAAGGACATACTTTTAAAAACCTGTACTCCATACCTTTAGTCCCAGCACTTGGCACTTGGGAGGCAGAGACAGGTGGATTTCTGAGTTCGAGGACAGCCTGGTCTACAGAGTGAGTTCCAGGACTGCCAGGGCTACACAGAGAAATCCTGTCTCAAAAAAAAACAAAACAAAACAAACAAACAACAACAACAAAAAAAAAACCTGTACTCCTCCACATTGGAAAATGTAAAAGAAATGGATAAATATCTTATAGGTACCATTTACCAAAGTTAAATCAACATCTAATGAACAACCCAATAACTACAATATCTAGGAAAATAGAAACAGTCATTTAAACTCCTACAACAACAACCAAAAAAGAAGAAGAAAGAAGAAGAAGAAGAAGAAGAAGAAGAAGAAGAAGAAGAAGAAGAAGAAGAAGAAGAAGAAGAAGAAGAAGAAGAAGAAGAAGAAGAAAAGAAAAAGGTCAGAATTAGGTGGTTTTAGCACAGAATTCTAGAATTCTATCAGACTTTTAAAGAAGAGGTAATACCACCACTCCTCAAATGATTCCCCAAAATAGAAACAGAAGGAACATTTTACAGTTCATTTTATGAGGCCACAATTACCCTGATACTCAAACCACATAAAGACTCAATAGAGAATAATTACAAACCAATTTCCCTTATGAATATACATACAACAATGCTTAATAAAATACTTGCAAACTAAGAACACCATGATCAAGTAGGCTTCATCTCAGAGATGTCAAATTGTTTCAACACACATGAATCAGTAAATCTAATTCAGCATAAAAATGTACAGAATAAAAAGTACATAATCATCTCATTAGATTCTAAAACAGCTAAAACCTCTTCATGATAAAATTCCTGGAAAGTTCAGAGTTGTAGGGACACACCTACACATAATGAAGGGAATTTACAGCAAGCCTATAGCCTACCTCAAATTAAACAGAGAAAAACTCAAAACAATTTCACTAAAGGAATGAATAAAACAAGGTTGTCTGTTCTTTCTATATCTATTCAATAAAGTACTTGAAGTTCTAGCTAGAACACTAAGAAAACTGAATATATCAAAGAGTACAATTTGGAAAGACAAAAGTCAAAGTATTGTTTTTTGCAGATGATATGATAGAATACATAAGGACCCTAATAATTCCACAACTCCTACAGCTAGTAAGCACTTTCACTTTTCCACCTATATATAAATGACAAATGTGCTGAGAAAATAATCAGGCAAACAACACCCTTCATAATAGCCTCAAATAATATAAAATACCTTGGAGTAAATCTAACCAAGCAAGTAAAAGACTTATATAATAAAAATATGACATTTTTGAAGAGACAAATTGAAAAAGATATCAGTATATGCAAAGATCTCCCACGCTTATGGATTCATAAGATTAACATAATAAAAATGATCATTCTACAAAATTAATCTACAAATTCAATGCAGTCTTCATCAAAAAACCAACACAATTTTCTACAGATCTTGAAAGAACAATATTCAATTTCATATAGACACACCAAAATCTCAGGATAGTTTATAGAATCCTGGACAATAAAAGAACTGTTAGAGGTATCACCATCCCTGATTTCAAATTATACCATAGAGCCTTATACATGTAAAAAATAAAATATAAAATAAAATACAAAGTAAAAGCTATTGAAAGAAAAACAGACACATGGACGAAGAACCAGACATAAATTCACACAACTATGGACACCTGATTTTTGACAAAGAACCCAGAAAAATACATTGAAAATGAAAGCATCTGTATTTATTTATTTATGTTTTAAATTATCTTTATTTTTTTTTTCTTTACAGTGTAGTCATTATCCCCCTCTTGGTTGGTCTGCCTCCGACAGGTCCTCATTACATTCCTCCTTCCCCATCTCCAAGAGGATGTCACCTCACCCTGATTCTGCCAGGTCTCCACACTCCTTGGGGCCTCAAGTCTCTCGAGGGTTAGATGCATCTGCTCTCACTGAGGCCAGACCAGGCAGTCCTCTGATGTATACATGTCAGGGGCCTCATATCAGTCAGTATATAGTGACTGATTGGTGGCTCAGTGTCTGAGAGATCTCATGGGGGTTCAGGTTAGTTGATACTGCTGGTTTTATGGGGTCACCCTCCTCCACAACTTCTTTTAGTCTTTCCCTAATTCAGCCACAGAAGTCCCCAGCTTTTGTCCATCTGTTGGGTGTAAGTATTTGCATTTCTCTAGGTCTGCTGCTTGTTAGGGCTCTTGGAGGGTAGTCATGCTAGACTTCTGTCTGTAAGCACACCATAGCATTAGTAATAGTGTCAGGCCTTGGAGCCTCTCCTTGAGATGGAGCCCAATTTAGGTCAGTCACTGGACCTCCTTTCCCTCAGTCTCTTCTCCATTTTTGTCCCTGAATTTCCTTTAGACAGGAGCAATTCTGGATCAGAGTTTTTGACTGTGGCAAACCCATCCTGCCACTTGATGTCCTATCTTTCTACTGGAGGTATACTCTAGGAATTCCCTCTACCCACTGTAGAGCTTTTCATCTAAGGTCCCTCCCTTTGAGTTCTGAAAGTCTCTTTCCTCCCAGGTCTCTGGTACATTCTAGAGGGTTGCCCCACCTCCCACTTCCTGAGGTTGCTTGTTTCTATTCATTCTGCTGGCCTTCAGGACTTCACTCCAGTTCACCCCCAATATCTTATCATGTTCTCCCTTTCCTCTCACTGCCCCCTTTCCCACCCAGGTTCCTCCCTCCCTCTGATGCTCCCATGAATAGTTTCTTTTCTCTCCCAAGTGGGATTGAGGCATCTTCACTTGAGTCCTTAGGCTTGTTAACCTTCTTTAGTTATGTGGATTCTATTCTGGGTATTCTGTCCTCTTTTTTTTGGCTAATATCCACTTATTAGTGAGAAGATATCTTACATGTCCTTTTGGGTCTGAGTTACCTCACTCAGGATAATATTTTTTAATTTTATCTATTTGCCTACAAAACAATTGATGCCCTCGTTCTTAATAGCTGAGTAGTATTCCATTATGTAAGTGAACCACATTTTCTGTATTGATTCTTCCCTTGTGGAACATCTGGGGGGGGGGTTTCTAGTTTCTGGCTATTATAAATAAGGCCTCTATGAACATACTGGAGAGCATGCCTGCTGTAAGGCAAAGGACATAAGCAATAGGACAAATTGGCAACCTACAGATTAGGACCAAAATTTCACTAACTCCACATGCTATAGTGGGCTAATATCCAAAATATATAAAGAAATCAAGAAGCTTACTTCTATAAAACCAAACAAGCCAATCAAAAAATGGGGCATAGAACTAAATAAACAGAATATTCACAACAGAGGAATATCGAATGGCAGAGAAGCACTTAAAGAAAAGTTCAAAGTCTGTTGTCATCAGGGAAATGCAAATCAAAATGACCCGGAAACATTACCTTATACCGATCAGGATGGCTAAGATTCAAATCTCAGGTGATGGCACGTGTTGGTGGGAACATGGAAAAAGAGGAACACTCCTCCATTACTGATGGGATTGCAAACTGGTACAAACACTCCGAAAATCAATATGGAGTTTACTGAGAAAATTGGAAATAGATCTACCTGAAGAACCAGTTATACCACTCGTGACCATATACCTAAAAGATGCCCCACCATGCCAAGAAAGCATCTTTTAAAAGTGGTGCTTGTTAAACTCCGTGGCATATAGAAGTATGCAAATAGACTCCTACTTACCACCTTGCACAAAACACAAGTCCAAGTAGCTCATAGACGTCAAAATCAAATCAGGTACACTGATAGAAGAGAAAATGGGAAAAAGCCTTGAACATATTGGTACAGGAGACAACTTCCTAACCATCAACACTATCAGCACAATCACTAAGATCAAAAATTAGTAAATGGGACTCCATAAAACAGAAAAGATTTTGTAAGGCAATGAACAACTGTTTATTAATCTACATAGTTAGATTATGGAATAGCAAAAGATTTTTACCAATAGAGACCTAATATTCAAAATAGTAATGAGCTCAAGAAACTCGATGTTGGAAAACTAAATAAACCAATTTTAAAAGTGGGGGTACACATCTAAACAAAGAATTCTCCAATTCTCAAATGGCTGAAAAATACTTATGTACTGTTCAGTATTCTTAGCCACCAGGGAAATATAAATAAAAACTACTGTGAGAGTCCATCTCACACCTGTCAGAATGGCTAATTTCAATAATACAAGTGACAACTCATTCTTTCAAGGCTGTTGAATAAGGAAATTCAAACTTGTACAGCCACTATGAAAACCAGCAAGTCAGTTTGTCATAAAGTTGTAAATCAATCTATAGCATTCTTAGGCATACACCCAAAGAACACATCATCTTACCACAAGGACACTTTTTCAAATAATAACCAGAAACTGGAAAAAACCTAGATATCCCTCCACTTAAGAATGGATAAAGAAAATATGGTACATTTACACAATGGAGTATTACTCAGCCATTAAAAAAACACAACGTGGAATTTACATGCAAAATTTACCTCCCTACCTCTGAAAACTGTTATGTAGTCAAGTTACAAATTCAACTTCCTCTCTCCCAATAAGAACCTGCCTAGAAGGGGCAGGTTCTTGACATTCCTCTTCATGAGAATGAAGCATTTCCAGCCATTAGTGCCAGCCACTAATGGCTGTGATAGGGAGTGAAACCCCTAGTTTAAAGTAGTTCTTGTTCACCATGAATAAAGTAGAGCTAGCTCACTGAAACAGCTCCTGGAAGTCATTCTGTCATACTCACTGCTGTCCAAACTCTGTCCACTGCCTCTGCTGTTGGAGGTTTGCCTGGTGCTGTGTGTACAAATGCTAAGTTCGAAACCCCAAGATCTGGTTACTCCCAGATTAGTGAATTTTCATGTACACTGGCCTTTGTTGTGTAAAACTTGCTTCCAAATTAAAGCTATTAGTCAAACAAAAGTGGCTACAGTCAGTTACAAGGGAGGTAGGCAGGGCTTTGGTTACCAGACTTGGGGTTGCAGGTAGGGACCACAAGGAGAGAGAGGAAGAGAAGGAAGACTGAGAGAAGATGAGGCCACCATGAGAGGAGATGGGAGATGAGTACATGGTCAAGAGAAGTGGCCCCTGAAGACAGAGTGACAGAGCAGAAATAACCCAGACAATACTCAAACAGCAACTTGGAGAGTGCTGTCTAGGATATAGAAAAATAGATTTAGAGATAATTGTCCAGTAATTGTGCTAAAGTTGTTTAAATAAATCAATAGGACTCAGTCTCTGTTATTAAGGAAGGGCTGCTCTGGCTTTATTAAGAACTAAAAAAGTTAATTAAATACAAATCCCAACAATATCTGCTCCATTCACCCTTGTGGGCAAGTGGCTGATGACCTCTAAGAAATGAAAGACCCACAGAGGTGGAAGACCATAGAAAGAAATAACAGCACATCTTCCCTCCCTCCCTCCCTCCTCCCTCCCTCCCCTTCCCTCCCTCCCCTTCCCTCCCTCCCTCCCCCTCTCCCTCCCTCCCTCCCTCCCTCCCTCCCTCCCTCCCTCCCTCCCTCCCTCCCTCCCTCCCTCCCTTCCTTCCTTCCTTCCTTCCTTCCTTCCTTCCTCCTCCTTCTCCTTCTTCTGATCCTTCTTTTCTAATAAGTTAAAGGTGAGGGGTATGTCAGTCCAATATTGTCTTGTACAATATTTCTGTATCAAGAAGAGAAATAAATATAATTGGGTTAGCTCCATGAACTGCTTTCATTGTTCTGGCAAGAAAATAAAACAAACTGTGGGCCCAGCTAAGAAATACATTTTGGATGAATATCCCTGAAATTTTCAAGGGCCTTGCAAACTCTTTTGTCAGCCAACATGCTATAACTGGAATCATATCACATCCAGGGATTTCAGGTCCTCCTCTTGCTAACCATATAACCTTGGATTCGTTCTTAGATCACATTATACTTTCGATTTCCACAGATGAGACATCAGGGTTGGGACGGATTTAGTAGGAAAGAACACACACTGCCTTAGAAAAGTGTCACTACTGCTAGAATGTAGCTTTCTTAATGCTATCATCTTCTAAGGTCTATGCAAGCATTTGAAACCATGTTAGATGCACACTCAATCAAGAGATTTTCAAATAATGAATGTTCAGATTCTTTTCTATCACAACACTATATGAACCAGAAGACTACAAACCGAAGGCCTTATTAGATGCATACCTATGATGTTTTATCAGTCATGTGATATGTTAAAAACATTTTACTGCCACTTTCCTTTAAATAAGATTTGTGTTTAATTGTGTATATATGTTTGTGATTCTGCTTGTATGTATGCACGTGTATGCAGTTACCAGGAGAAGACAGAAGAAGGAAAGCATCAGACTCCCTGGAGCTGGAGTTAGAGGCAGTTGTTAGCCAGCAGACAGGGTTGTGGATTGATGAACTCAGGTCTTCTGCAGGAGCATTACACTGTCTTAATCTCTAAGTCATCTCTGCAGCCCTTGACAGTGACTTTCCAAGGAATTTTGCCTTAACTATCAAACATGTTAATGGCCGGAGTGAGGTAACCCAATCACAAAAGAACACATATGATATGCACTCACTGATAAATGGATATTAGCCCAGAAGTCAGAATATCCAAGATACAATTCACAGACCACATGAAGCTCAAGAAGAAAAAAAGACCAAAGTGTGGATGCTTCAGTGCTTCTTAGAAGGGGGAACAAAATATCTATGGAAGGAGGTACAGAGACAAAGTGTGGAGCAGAGACCACCCCACCTAGAGATCCATGCCATATACAATCACCAAACCCAGACACGTTTGCAAATGTCAACAAGTGCTTGCTGACAGAAGCCTGTTATATCTGTCTCCTGAGAGGGTCTGCCAGAGCCTGACAAATACAGAGGTGGAGGTTCACAGCGTACCATTGGGCTGAGTACAGGGTCCCCAATTGAGGAGCTAGAGAAAGGACCCAAGATGCTGAAGGGGTTTGTAGCCCTATAGGAGGAATAACAATATGAACTAACCAGTATCCCACATGGTGGGACTCATGGCTCCAGGTGCATATGTAGCAGAAGATGGCCTAGTCGTCATCAATGGGAGGAGAGGTCTTTGGTCCTGTGAAGTCTCTATGCCCAAGTATAGGGGAATGCCAGGACCAGGAAGTGTGAGCAGAGGATGGGGGAAGGGAATGGAGGTTTTCAGAGGGGAAACCAGGAATTTACATTGAAATGTAAATAAAGAAAGTAGCTAATAAAAAAATATCTGGGAAAAAAAACATGTTAATAGGAGAGACACAACAGGTGGGCAAATGGGGATGGCTTAATTTTTCCAAAATATTGAGATTTAGAATATGTGCATTATAAAAGTAGGGTAGAAAGTGGATATATGATTAAAAATATTAATGGAGAAAGTAATAGTTTATCTTTTTTTGTTTTACATGGAGAACATTTAGCTTTTTTATTCCAAAAGCAGATTTTATTTTATAACTATTTAAAGTTTTCATCTTAATATCCTAAGTATATTAACAGTACTATTTTCTATCATGTGAGAGTTGGATGCCAAGTGCATACTAGCCTATTTGACATCTGATCTGTCAAAGAGATCACCATACACAGATCTTACACTGCATTATACTCCATACATTTCAATGGGTCTGTAAGAAAGTGCTTCTGGCAAATTGTCATTAACCTCTTGAGTCCCTGAATGTATTTCCGCTGGGTTTCATCATTTAAAACATGTGCAACATGCTTGGAAAAGATCTTTTCCCTGACAGTTCTGGCATGGATACCAGCTTTAGTGACACCAATAGACCAGGGAGCATTTCTAATGGCCATCTAAAGGTAAGCATCATTTGCCTTCACATACTCTCGCTGCAACAGGAACTTAATAATACCTGTGACTGACCCTTTAGTATCAGCAGGAAGATTTCTTTTCTGGAGCTTTCTGAAAAGCGGTCTGCTTGTGGGTAGCACTGTTCAGTTTGCCCTGCATGCTTTGCTTCCCATAGTCCTCTCTGGTATTCAGTTCTTTAGCCCATGTAACACTAAGCAGAAACTTCAGGAACTTGGTGATGATGTCCATGTCCTCAGGATCCTCACCTTTCCCTGAGGACTCCCCCAGTGCCTCTATTTCTTCAGTGGTCGTGTTTTCCTCAAGAACTTTCAGGTCATTCTGTGTGTTCTCCTCTCCAGCTTCCTGACCAACCACTTTTTATTCAAGTACTGCTGGTCAATCTTGTCCAAAGCTGTTTTCAGATCATTCCTTAAGCCCTTACTTCTGGTGTAAGAATCTTTATTTTTCTTAAGTATTGGAAATCATCATAATTGCTTTCCCCAAACAGTGTAATTGGTTCTCCTCTCTCTCTCAGTCTTCTGATGACCTCTTGCCTAGAAAAAGTCATAGGAAGTTTTTCCTCTGCAAGTTCGAGTTCCAGCACAGGATTTGATGGTGGTGTCCGGTCATCCTCTTTTGGCTGTGTCTTGTAGGGGCATCTTCCAAAATGTGCTTCCTCCTCTGTTTTGGCGAGTTTACTCTGCTTGAAGTACTTTTTATTTTCTACCAGCAGGTTCCTGTCCTCCACCAGCTGTCGCTTCGCAGAATCTCTGATCTTAGGACATCCATCTTGCTCCGTGGGTCTAAGTTACACGTTGACTCTCCAGCTCCTTGGTGACAACCTGCTGGCAAGGAAATGCAAGTAGGTGAAGGACAGTGAATCTTGCTTCTTCTGCTGGCCTTAAACAGGTCTCCAGCAGAGGGCGTGGCCAGGATTAAGGGTGTGGCCCACCCACCAAGCCTGGATCTGGGACTTGTTTTGTCCCAGGCTGACCTTAAACTAAGAGATCTCTTTGCCTTAATCTCCTGATATTAAGGGTGTCTATGACCTTGCTTGAGCCTAATCTCCACACCTAGATCCAGGTCAGAAACTTGTGTCTTTCAGCTAAAGATCTCGATCAAAGATGAACCCTTCAATTCTAGGCTGTAGTTCATTCCAGATATAGTCAAGTTGATAACCAGGAATACGAGCTCTACTGCTGGATAAAGGGGGGAAGCCCCTCTGCCCCTCTTTCACAGTCTGGGTTCATACTGAAAATCCTTAAGCCCTGCTCCACAGGAGATTTCTGTCATGCCTGAGCTTGCTTCAAAGAATAGTCTTCCTCTTTTTCTCCTTTAAAGAATATTCTCTCTCTCTCTCTCTCTCTCTCTCTCTCTCTCTCTCTCTCTCTCTCTCTTCTCTCTCTCTCTCTCTCTCTCTCTCTCTCTCTCTCTCTCTCTCTCTCTCTCTCTGTGTTGTGTGTGTGTATGTGTGTGTGTGTGTGTGTGTGTGTGTGTATAAGAGAAAGAAAGAGAGTACTCACAAGCAAGCACACATGAGCACACATCAATCAGAATTTATTAAGGCTTAAATAGCATTTGTTTAATATTATTTACTTGTTATAAATTGCTTGATGTCAAGATGGGTGTGGTTCAGAGTTTTTGTGGTTTTCTTCTTCCTGTGGGAGAGAGGATGAGCTAAAACTTTTCCTGGTTACAGGCTAAAGGACATTCTTATTTCAGAGAAAGTCTTTGTGTTTGTGGGGTTTTTGTTTTTGTTTTTGTTTTTGTTTTTGTTTTTGTTTTTGTGGTTTGGTTTGGTTTGGCTTTTTCCAGACAGGGTTTCTCTGTGTAGCCCTGGCTGTCCTGGAACTCACTCTGTAGACCAGGCTGGCCTTGAACTCAGAAATTCACCTGCCTCTGCCTCTCAAGTGCTGGGATTAAAGGGGTGTGCCACCACTTCCAGCTGTTTGTGTTTTTAGAAAAGGTAATTAGTCTCTGGACAACTTCCAGAGTTATATGGTTCAGATATGACACAGTGAGAACTTATGAAGAACTGGATTCAATAGAATCAAACAAAAATGTAGATTCTTTGTGCCATCCTGCACATGGCATGAATGAAGACTTAGGATCAGTTATTCTTATAATTGGCCCATAAAAAGATTGTCGTTTTTGTGCTCAAACAAGGGTCAAATTTTCTTACCTAACTAGTCTGTACACCCTACACAGTCTAACAAAATTCATGCAAATATCTTGACGGTACTTACATTTGGTTTTGAGATTTGTAGACTGCAGATGGTACAGCTTTGGTGAGATTCACCCTGAGACATGCTAAACTGGCCTTCTAGAACTCCCAGTGTCATGGAGTCCAGGTCATCTTGCCTTATTAAACCTTTCAGATGGATCCAATCAGAACTTAGACATCAGAGACTAGAACAATTGTTGGCATGGTCTTCTTATGGCCTACCCAACTCTCTCATTTTCCTACCCTTTCCTCCTCTAAAGATATCTCAACTCTCATATTCAGCAGGAAGAACTTATCAAGAGTTGTCATCCCAGTTCCTGGGTTTGGGGGCTGGACGTGGTTGTTCTAGTTGTCTTTCTGGGGAATTTAGAAATGGCCATGATTTGAACAGGGAGGATTGTGTAATCATAAATCTCACTTTGTAGAAATCTATATGTGGTTACAAGACTGAAGTTTTAATTTCTTACATTTGTAGAGAATAAAAGTTTTGATTGGTATGAATTTCTAATATAGATACAAAAATTTAAAAATACAATGCTTAGACCTATTCCTTCTATAACTGTCATTACAAACTGTCTTTACATGATTAAGCATATGCATTAAGGGCCAGATAAAGAACTCAATGTTGTAACTTAATTGTAAGGGTATTTTCAAGATATTCTAATTAGAAATGGCCCAGAGCATTTAAAGGACACCATTCCAGATTGTTCTAAATAGATATATAGTTTCCAAACACTCAAAAAAAAATCCATAGATTGTGAGATTTAATGAGATTTAATCATGTGTTGTTGAATTGAGCATCTATACCTCCAGGTGAGGTTGCATATTGTGGCTAAGTGGTCATTGGGCAGAAATTGCCTATTCATCTTCGAACAAAAATACTATCCAGAAAAAGGACACACTATGCACAATAGTACATCTCCTGATACCTCTGCCAATACAGGGTAATCAGCCCTTCAAAATTCTGAATGATAAAGGTCTGTCAGATGATCCTGGGCCAAATAGCCACAGACTGGTGCTCCAAGGTGACGAGAAACAGAGCACTGTGTAGGTAGGCAGCTGTCACTACAATTTGTTTCTGTTCTGGAAGCTGTGTTAGTGCTTCCTATATTTTCAAGTAAATTTTATGTTGCTCTTGGGATTCTGATGGGGTTGACAACTAATTGTAGTCTCATAGCAAACTCCAGTTGTTTAGCATTGTAACAGATGATAGTTTTGACAACAAGGTTTTCAGATGATATAAAATCTGAAACCAGGACCTAATAGGTATAAAATTATAAACTTTTTAAAATTAGAATGGATGATAGAATGCTTTACTTGACCAAATTGATGGGCTGGGTGATAAGTGTATCTTATACTTTATAAATTACAGAGTGGTAATAGTTGTGCTCAATTTATATCTCAGTGAAAAGAGCCTTTTAATTGGACAAAAGAGGGGAAATGTTGTGGATTGCTGTTTGTGTGTTCTGCTCCCTCAATCCTAAACTTAGATGCAGTCAGGTGAAATTTTAATTGTTCAGATAAGGCTAGAGCTGATATTGGGCTGGAGTAGGCAAAGCACAGCTCAAAGTTTTAGAGAGGGTAAGGAGAGATGGAGAAGAGAGAGGGAATGGAGAACAAAAGATGGAGGAAGAGGAAGATGGAGTTGAACCACAGGGCCCTAAGGGCCATAGTAACTGGGGATTTCATAGATGGGAAGTAGAGTAAAGTAGGCGCATTTGCCAGATCTAGGTCTGCAGCTTGTATTTATATGCTTTGAGTATTAGATTCTTTGCATGGGCATTTTGTGGTTGGAGATTTCCTCTAATAAATTTGGCTGGCATATTACAAGTCTCTTGTGTTATCATTTTAAGGATGTAAGGGGAAGTGGGAGCGGTAGCCAGCTCTCTGTAGGCTACCCACAGAGGGTGGATAGCATTGGAAGTGTGAGCTATGAGCAGCCTGGCAGCAGCTAACCATGGAAACCAGGGCAAGACTGCTGCTGCATTGGACTGTCCACTGGGGGTTATTAAGACCAACTTGCCTGTGCCTAACCACTTTAGCATGGATTGGTTTTTGTTTTTATTTTTTTTGTTTTTTTTTTTTCTTTTTTTTGCTACAAGCTACAATCACATATCTCCTTTTGCTCTAAGGATATGAGCAATCTGGCGAACTTGAAAACAAAAAAATCCCCCATGCCCTCTTTCTTTTGTCTGTGCTCCAAGCCCTCCCCAAACTGTGTAAATGCTCTGCCTGTTAAATTGGTTGCAAAGTGGGAGTCTTAGCACAAGCACAGGTTAGGTGTTCTGGTGAAGGGGAATGTGGGAATTGGGAGGAGTAAGGGGTGTCAAAGGGCAGGCCAGCTGCTGTAAGCACTCAGCACACACACCTATTATTCCCTGCTCTGTCTGCTCCTATCCATATTTCTACATGTCATCTGAGTTTCTATCCAGCTTCTGTAATTTGTACATAGTTTTTTTAATTTTGGTTATGAAAAAGTTTACTGAGAGAGCCACATATTTGAACATGCCTCCCTCCTCCCAAATTCAGAATAGCTACAGTCATAGTCCTGTAGAATACATGCTCCCCTTGCAAACAGTCAATTCCAGAAGCAAAATAGTAGAAGAAAAAAAAGGGTGTTAGTTAATAGATGATGGTCCACGGACAAGATGGAGACTGAGATGACAGGGGATTTTGGGCCCCAACAACATAGAAAAATGAACAAATCACAATACTTTACAGAAAGTTCAAAGCCACCCTCAGATGTTTCTAAGTACCCAATGACACATTGGGATCTTGATAATGGTCATCTTCAACCCCCTTTCCTCTGTGGTGGTTGTCTATACATTTAAACTACACATGACATCTTTAGAACTTAATTTTTCATCTGAGTCAAATAAGATCAAGAAACAAAACTTAGTTTGCAGTACAATACCATGTGTAAGCCAACACAGCTCTTGAAGTCAACAAGATTTGCACCAGGTGGAACCCCGCTGTGGAACTCTTCCCTCTCTTGTACCTGTGGGAATCCCAGAGGTCCATGTGTAATATCACAGGGCATCATGGGCTTAAGCTCCCAAACCTCCATCAAAACTCAATTTTACACAAGGTGTCATTCCCATCTGGAGACTTAGTTGAGATGTAACTAAATCATTCTAAGTCTTCCCAGCTATTGTAGATCAGGAGAGATCTCTTGTATAAGAGTTCTGAGCACTGCCAAGAAGCACTGTTGATATCTTGCTGAATATCCAAGATAAGAGAAGAACTGCACACCAGCTATTTCCCTGTCACAATTGAACTTGACCTGGGGCTTACTACAAATTTACTACTCTACATTTGACCACTGATGTTTGGTTCTTGTGCATAGTCCTAATGGATTTATTTATGTTCCACATCTATGAGACTTTCCTGATTTTCTGACCCCGTTCAAACATACTTGAGATATTCACATACAACAATAGAAAGAACATAAATGGCACATGGCTTCCCAAGAGTACACACAGTTGTATTGGCAGAGAGAAGAGTGGTCCATGGGACTGCTTTTCTTTTGAACAAATGTCACCATTCCTTAAATAGACCATGACCAGCACAGCACAATCAGGCAGACATAGTTTCCCAGTGACTGAGCCTTGTAATAAGGAGCAAGGTCCCTGCAGTCTTGTTCAAATTAACTAAACAGAGAAAGATTTCATCGACACTGTCTAATACAAGACCAAATAGACTTCCTGTAGCCCTAAGGGAGAGTTCTTACAGGCACAGAACTGGCAGAAGCAAGTGTCTTCCAAATGGAAATGTAGGACCTCAGACCAAGCATCAGTATATGAATGTACTGAAGATCAAAATAAACGCTGTCTAGTGAATCCACAGAGCACACATTGCACCATCTCTGCCCTCATCCTGTCCAACAACCTACACAACAATTACATGTGTGTATTATTTTCTGAAGAGGAATGACCCTGGTGTATTTTTGCCATGTTGATCTTAGATAAACCATAGGATGTCTTAGTGTTTCATATCTATTGGCAAAAAAACATATTAAAGACCTCACCTTGCTAAGGTTTCAGACTTTAGTCACAATCAAATGATGTTCTTCTCATGAAAATTGGGAAATGACATAAATTTATAAAACTCGAGGTCAGACAGCTATTGTTAAAGAATGTGCGGGTAAGTTTTAGGTTTAATTATTCTGGTTCCTGATCTCCAGGAAATGCTAACCCTTTGGTCAGCAAATGCTAATCCTTTTTCTCACTGGTTATTTCAAAGAATGGTATCCTTTTTGTGTTTGTGTTTAACTGTCCTGTTGTTTCATTCATTGTAGGGCACATGGGACCAGGTTGCCAGCCAGGCATAAGAACTGACAAGGTTGAGTTAGCTCATACTACAGAAATCTCAGAGATCTGCGACAGGTAGAAGTGGAGCTGTTCCCTATCTGTCTATGTACCTGGGCTGGAACTTGTAACCACTCCATTACACTCCACTCCACTCCACTCCACTCCACTCCACTCCACTCCACTCAACTGAGGTCCGTGGGCACTGAGGGCATAACACCTGGAGTTCTTCTCCATGCAAATGAGGTGTGTTGATAGCCCTGAGCCGTCAGCCAATGAACTTTCCTTCTTGGGTATTCCTTCCTGCAAGAAGATAATCCCTGGTTCACACCGAATAAAGTGCATGCATTTACATCTGCCATCAAATAAACCAGTGTGAACAAGCAAGGATCATCTCAGTCCCAGACTCTCCTGTTTACCCTTCCCGAATTGGGAAGGAAGACAGGACTATGGACCCGAGTTTTGGAATTTGCCCTGCTGCCTCTGGTGGTGCCCAGGCACCCCCTGTAGAGAGTCAGGATGCAGCATGACAATTCATCACTATTGCATAGTTCCCAATGGCTCAAAGTCAACTTGCCTGATATAAAACCTATGCTATGACAGTTGATTATGCACACTTTAACTCCCAATAAGAGCACAAAGGTTGCAAAGAATGCTTTTTATGAGTTTATCAGGTCCCATGTATGATTTTGGTAAAAGAGAAAATAGTATTGCATTAAGAAGAAAGCATTTGACATAAAAACTCAAGTAGTTCTCCTCACATATTGAAGGGCTAGATTAAGCTGAAGCAATTGGGGATAAATAAGGAATCAAATAAAGGTCAGGGGGTTTATGACAGTAGTTTCATAATGATTAAATTTAGAGACTTTTTCTTTTACAGGAATATATGAGGTGGCAGTTGTTAGCTTTGTTAAACCTGGTTGCTTAGAAACCACTGACTGATTAGAAGATAGTTGCAATCTACGTCTATAATTATTGTGATTACTATTACTGCCACAGCCCTTGATGGGAACCTGAAAATGGTATTACGATGAAGCATTTCACAAACACACACCTATAAAAACTTATTATGTATCCCAGTATAAAAGATTTATAATGTCCCTTCCTTGCCTTTACAATGGGCTCATTTAAAGAATAATGCAATTATTCTCTTTCAGCTTACATTGTAGATTTCTGTCAAGCCCATTATGAAATAGAATCAGAGGTTTTTAACAAAGATGAGAAGAAGAAAACAAAAGTCTTCTGGGTAAAGAACATCAGATTGATCCTTCTTGGGTCCTTATCTCTTAATTGAGTATGTAGCAACTTTCAAAATCTCAATGTGAGAAATGCCAAAACCTTTTATTTCACTTGTGATTGTATTAGTAAGTAATAAATATCACGGGAATAGATTACACTTTTATTTTTTTATTTGTGCTGAAGCTTAGGACAAATTCACTGAAATTGGCCCTGTGGGGATATAGTCTAGGTTGGTTTGAAGCAGGAGTTTAATCATTTCTATTTTGTCCCTTAAACAAATGCAATCCCAGCAAACACAGGCAGTACACCTGCATCATTTTGTCTCATCCACACTTGTGTGCAGATGATCATTGTAACCAGGAGCCACAGACACTGGCATGGTAATTATCATAGGACAGAAAGACATCCATATCCACCATGGAGAAAATGAGATGCAAAGCAGGTGTCTCCTTTCCCATTATTCCAACACACATGGATGGCAGGGTACACTTTATCCCACTTCAGGTGCATGCCTGGGCTTCCCTACGGTTTCTTGTCAATGATCTAGAGTAGTTCTGATCTGACATTGAAAAATCAGATATACACTCAAGTATAACTCTATCACCTTTAAAAACTTACCTGCAGAATTTTCTTTGTGTTTGTGTGTGTAGACATGTGTAACTGTGTACATTACTTGTGGAAGCCAGGGTGGATCTCAGGTTTATTTCTCAATCACTTTCCACCATTTCTTTTGTGAATATTGTCTTGAAGCTCACGATCTTGGCTTGCTGGCTGACCAGCAAGCTTCGGGGACCCACCTGACTCTACCTCCTAAGTGCAGAGATAGAAGCATGTACCAGTAGGTTCAACTCTTTTTTTTTTTTTTTAACCATGAATTCTGGGTGAATGAATTGGAATCTTCCTCCTTACATGGCAAGCCCTTAACTGACTGAGTCATCTCTTCAGTCCTATCTTTTCCTTAAACTAATACATGATAACATGTGACTGATGCTCTGGAAGTTACAAAGGCCCTGTGTGAAGCTTAGGAAAGGAAATGTCTTCTTTAATAGGTGCCTCCTGACTGATTTAGCAATATCTCATTTTGTTTATGGTCACACCTGATGGCAATTACATTTTATCTATGCAATGGGGTTGTAGAAAAAAATCAATTAAAATATTTTGATGGAGTCTGGAAACCTCCATAATTAAATGCTGTGTATAAAAGTCATTACTACAAGTATCTTGGACAGCCCTGGAGATGGAGGAGGATTTGTGTGGTATTTAATTTCTGCCTGATTCTGTGGCTGTAGATGGGGGCTGCTCTCTCCAGGTACAAGGTGAGCAGGTAACTTGCCCTATTTTACAGCTACATATTTCATTTCTTTGCTTTCTCATTAATCCTAGATCTTTGCCTGCTATCTATCTCAAAACTTCTCATCCTGGTGGCATAATAGGGAATCTTTACTTTCCTTTCTGGAGCAGATTTCATTTTTTCTTAGTTATGAACTATAGTTATTCTCTGAGAACCTGGCAATAGAATTGAAGATCCCAAAAGCTTCCCATACCCTGGATTATGAAAATTCAATTCCAGCTAGACAAAACCCAGTCCCCAGAAAAAGAAAATGGACGTCTCATTTTGGCCGGGCTCCTTTGTGATTAATGTACAACAAGAAGACTCCTGGATGAAGTGTCTGGAAGTATTTGCTGTCTTCTAGTGAAACTCTGAGCAGATAAGGAGGAAAACAGGAATAGGGGCATATATGAGATCATTGTAATTAAAATGCAATGTGAAATGACTATGGGCAGAGCATCCCTGCTCAGTACCAAGAAGTGTTCCTCATCTTTGTAATCGGGTCTCTAAGACAACACATTCTTCTTCTCTGCCCTTTAAACAATAATGCTAATGGAGGATGTGCAGAAACAACAGCAGTCTTAGAGCAATTCTAAGATTTCCTTAGTAAAGCGAGAAGTATTTATTTTTATTTTTGTATGCTTGTTTTTCTGTTTTCCAGTGACTAACAGACCAGAGAAGGGGTACCAGATGCCTGGGGGGGAGGCTTCCCAGCATGCATCTGGAAACTGAATTTTAACCTCAGAGAAGAACAGGCAAGCGGTAATTACTGGACCACTTTTCAATATCTTATTTATATGTTAAAATAATGTATGACCATTATAAAGAAATGTTACTAATAAAAATATGTAAATAGTACAGAATGATCCATGATACCAATACATAGATGAGAATCTAGTTTGTTTTTTGATTTTTTTTTTAAATTTATTCACCCAAATATATAGATAGATTTTTGAGAAAAGGTTTTTTAAGCTAGTAGGTGAAAATTGGCAATAAGAACTGCTTTCTTATACGGACTTTATATTTTTACAATATCATTTATTTTCTCCTTTTTAATATGCCTCTAAACTTCTGACAGATTTGTGTTTTCCGGCTGTTGTTTATAAACTGTGTTCATTGTTTCAATATTAAATTATTAGCATGAATTAGTTGGAATTTTAATTGCCAGAAAGGTAAACAATGTATTAATAACAAATTCCTGAAGTGACTTTAATTTGATAATGCCCATGATACCAACATGGCAATGTCCCTTTATAGCCTCCCCTCCCCCAGCCTGAAACCTGCCTGCTCAGGTTCCACTGTTTACATCTGGATGGAGCTTGACGCTCAATCGTTCTGCCACGCCCACTGCTGGAACCTGCTGCTTTGCTCTTCTGGAGCCATACACGTGGTTACCCTGCTACTGGATCCCAAGATTATTTGGCGGGAATCGGGCCCCCTTCCCCTCCTTCATAACTGCATGTCAGAATAGTAAAATTGAGCTTTGAACAGGATGTCTTAGCTGCATCTTTCTTTCCCGCTGCCTAGCTCCTCTTTTCTTCCAAGTTTCCAAGATGCCTTTCCAGACTAAAACCCAGACACGTGATCCACTGGCCAGACACAACACCCCTTTATATTTTAGGCAATACTTGTCTGTATAATTTCCTTTTCCCTAAGGGTTTTCATATCATGATCTATACTGGCAATATTAATAAGTCCCTGAGTAAGAGAGTTTAAGATGGTGTTAATGTACAAAGAAGGGTCCATGTTGGATCTGTTATTGTTGATAATCTCATTTTCAATGCACAGAGGTTATTTTTCTAATTGTAGAAATGTGTTTGTTATAGGCCTCTCTATTATGCAAATATTTTTATAGTGATCAGAAAATGGGTCCTTAACACATAATTCCTATCTTCTCATTTGTCTTACAAATATCAAGTAAGTTAAATCTACCTGTACCAATTTAAATGGTTAAACATGCCTGAACTGGTAATTCCTAATGAATAAAATGTTTCCAAAACTATTTTAAATACCTACTATAAGATTTAGCTATATTTACAATATAGCTCATTGTACTGGCTAGTTTTGTGTCAACTTGACACAGGCTGGAGTTATCACAGAGAAAGGAGCTTCAGATGGGGAAATGCCTCCACAAAATCCAGCTGTAAGGCATTTTCTCAATTAGTGATCAAGGGGGAAAGGCCCCTTGTGGGTGGGACCATCTCTGGGCTGGTAGTCTTGTTTTCTATAAGAGAGCAGGCTGAGCAAGCCAGGGGAAGCAAGCCAGTAAAGAACATCTCTCCATGGCCTCTGCATCAGCTCCTGCTTCCTGACCTGCTTGAGTTCCAGTGCTGACTTCCTTGGCGATGAATAGCAGTATGAAAGTGTAAGCTGAATAAACCCTTTCCTCCCCAGCTTGCTTCTTGGTCATGATGTTTGTGCAGGAATAGAAACCCTGACTAAGACACTCAATAAGAGATGGGATGCAAGTAATAAAAATGATAAAACTATACAAATAAAAGCTTATAGTTAGATAAAGTAGTTAATTTTTGAACATCAATTGTTTATTATAGATATAATATAGCATTAAGAAATCTATTTTACCTTATATTGGACATCTTTCTCCACTATTACCTTTGCTAAAGTTGGAAGCTATACTGTACCAATTCACATAAATTCTACTTTCAATTTTGGCTGTTTGTGTACAAGTCTAGGAAACAAAATGACAACCTAATCATTTTGTATCTTTATTAAAACACCATTTTCTTTTATAGTAAAGATATTAGATCAACCTGCCAACTTATGTAAAAACTGCCATGTTAATTTCTTATCATGAAACCTTTTAGTTTTATTAGAGGTAAACCATTTATTACTTTCTCTATAAGAGAAAAAGAATAGATCTCAAAGTGTGAGCCAAAATATAATCTGTTGAGTTTTTTTTCTGAGCATTTGCTCCTACACATCTCTAATTCAAGTCAGAATATTTCCAACTTCTTTAAGAACAGTTTGATGATGCCATAATAACCCTATTAAAAATGGGGAACAGAGCTAAACAAAGAACTATCAACTGAGGAATACCGAATAGCTGAGAAACACCTGAAAAATGTTCAACATCCTTAGTTATCAGGGAAATGCAAATCAAAACAATCCTGAGATTCCACCTCACACCAGTCAGAATAGCTAAGATCAAAAACTAAAGTGATAGCAGATGCTGGTGGGATTGCAAGCTGGTACAACCACCCTGGAGATCAGCTTGGCCATTCCTCAGAAAATTGGACATAGTTCTACCAGAAGATCCAGCAATACCATTCCTGGGCCTATACTCAGAAAATGCTCCAACTTGTAATAAGGACACATGCTCCACTATGTTCATAGCAGCCTTATTTATAATAGCCAGCAGCTGAAAAGAACTCAGATGTCCCTCATCAGAGGAATGGATACAGAAAATGTGGTACATTTACACAATGGAGTACTACTCAGCTATTAAAAATAATGAATTCATATAATCCTTAGGCAAATGGATGTATCTTGAGGCTATCATCCAAAGTGAGTTAACCAAATAACAAAAGAATACACATGATATGCAGTCACTGATGAATGGATATTAGCCCAGAAGCTCAGAATACCCAAGATACAATTTGCAAAACACATGAAACTCAAGAAAAAGGAAGACCAAAGTGTGGGCACTTAGATCCATTTTAGAAGAGGGAACAAAATACCCATGGAAGGAGTTACAGAGACAAAGTTTGGAGTAAGGACTGAAGGCATGACCATCCAGAAAGTGTCCCACCTGGGGAACCATCCCATAAACAACCACCAAACCCAGACACTATTGCAGATGCCAACAAGAGTTTGTTGACAGGAGCTTGATATAGTTGTCTCTTGAGAGGCTCTGCCAGTTCCTAATACAGAAGTGGATGCTCACAGGAATCTATTAGATGGAGCACAGGGTCCCCAATGAAGGAGCTAGAGACAGTACCCAAGGAGCTGAAGGGGTTTGCAGCCCCCTAGGAGGAACAATAATATGAATTAACCAGTAACCCCAGAGCTCCCTGGGACTAAACCACCAATCAAAGAACACACAGAGAACCTCAAGGCTCTAGCTGCATATGTAGCAGAGGGTGGCCTAGTCAGTCATCAAAGGGAGGAGAAGCCCTTGGTTCTGTGAAGGTTCTATGCCCCAGTATAGGGGAATGCCAGGGCCAGGAAGCAGGATTGGGTGGGCCGAGGAGCAGGGGGAAGGGGGAGAGGATAGGGGACTTTCAGAAGGGAAACCAGGAAAGGGGATAACATTTGAAATGTAAATAAAGAAAATATCTAATTAAAAAATAAATAAAAATGATTCTATAAGTAACATAATGACCACTACTATGTATTCTCTTAAACTTATATAGTGTAAAATGAAGTGATCATTCATAGCCTGACCTGGTTTATACATAGGACAATTGAATTAAACCTAAGTTATATCCATGTCACATGTCCCTAAGCAGAGTACTGAAGCATAGGCTGGTATTCACTGACTTTTCATTAATTAAATGTTTTTCATTTTTTCCTTCTTTTCTTAGGATCCAGGAAGTCAATAGACATATCAAGGTGGGAGTCTGCATTAATGGATGAAGACGTTGCCAGATGAACACAAGTGAGCATCAAGCCTTTCATGGAGGACCAAGGACAGGCTATGTGTGAGGAAGTAAACATCACAGTGGAGGCTCACTGGGTTGATGTCAGTCATTCAGCTTAGGAAGAGGAATGCAGGGGAGGTGTGCCATTCAGCCATTCTCACACTTGGGAGTATAAGCTTAGCCTCAGCTAAACATCGAATCTGAGCCAGCATTAGCTGTGTGATGCTCTGTCTTCCAAAGCACACCAAAAACAGCTAAACAAACAAACAAAATCTCCAGGCTGACATAGGAATCATTTTTTCCTAAGTGGAGACAGATGCCTTCAACAACCCTCATCATCCCTTGAAGGATCAGTATGTTTTAGACATGTGAATATAGTGTACTCCAGATTGAAAGTCCAAAGAAAATGCGTAAACAAAGTATTGTGGAATCAAGAGCAGCAAAAATCAGGTAGGCATCCACATCAACAAGCAGTAAAGCTTGGCAAGCAACAGCAGCCTTTTCTCCCCCTTGGGTCACTTTGAGCTACTTCTGGACATCATCATCCATTATATAGGTTTTTCCTCAGGTAATTTATATTGTAAGGCCCTCCCAGATCTGCTCACAGTGACATACATTGGTTGACTCCAGAACAAGCAAGACAAAGCTTTCAGGCTAAGTACTTTCCCTAGGTCATGCTGCTATCCAATTCACAATGGAGGCTAATTCTCAGTATTTATGAGGTCCTATTTCTTGTTGACAGTGTGCTCCAACCACAAAGTGTCTGGGAAAATACAACAGCTAAATCTATATGGATAGAATTGATTGATAACATTATTAGAAAATATCGGCATCAAGCTAGCTTTAATTTTTTTTTTATGAGAGACAGACATTTTCTGCTTCCCTAGGGATAAATTTTTTCATGGTACAAGCATTTTCCTGATATAAGATTTAACATATAATGTTAATTAATATTATTGGGTCACAAATTCAGCATATACTTCATGCTGCCAGGAATTAGAACTGAAGAGAGCAAAGAGATTAATTTTATATTTCTATAAAGCATGTCATTGAGATGCAGAAAATAGATTGCATATCTAATTGAGGTAAACCTCAAAGTAGTAGGAGTATTCTTAAAACAATGTGCTATCACAGTTCAGACAATATGGAAATAGAGCCTTCCATGGTGATGTGGAAACTGTAAGTAGTCAGAAGCCCTTGGAAGTATAGATTGGTCAAAAAGAATTTAGACAAAGATGGCTGCCAGAGATTAGAATTGACCCAAAGTAATAGCCTTGACTCTCAGGTTAGCAACCACTGTGACTGAAGGGGTTTCTCGGGGATTAATGATAGTTGGGCTCCTCTGTTAATTAAAAATGTCATTCTGTTTCAAGATGTGCTTTCAAGATGTGAAAATCTCTGTTTTCCTCCTTGATGGTTCACAATAATAATTAATGCATAATGAGGAAACTTAGCAGAGTTTGACAACATGTTCTTAGGGAGGAACTTGAAAAGGACTTCAAAATAATTATCTGAAGCATATTGCAATAAAACTAGGATGCAGAAAATAGATCAAGAATATTAGATATGAAAATATGTCCAATTACGTGGAGGTTTTTTTTATAAAAAGACATATTTTTCACTTAAAATTGTTATCAAAACTTAGTTAACAGAATGACTTTCATTATGGCATTTTCTTTTACAGTTGCCACTTTGTTTCATTTCAATTTGTTTCCCATTAGAACTTCCCTCTGCTCTGCCCTTTGTCACATTTTGGCTGCTTCCTCCTTTTATTTTGTTCTGTTTCTCTTTTCCCTGGCTTCTCACATCTCTCCTTCTCTTCAAATGAATCCATCAAGTTATACAAATCCCTCACACATAAACACACACACACATACTGATAATGTTAAATCTTTGTTCCATATATGAGAGAAAACATTCAATGTTTATCTTTTTAAATCCAACTTTCTTAGCTTAAAAATCAATGTCCAGTGCCATCAATTTTCCAAATATTATTATCTCATTTTCTTTATGACTGAACATAATTCCATTATGTCTATGTACATTTTATTTATTCATTCATTAATTGATGGACATATATCCTGGCTCCATTCCAGGCTATTGTGAATAGTACAACCATAATGCAAATGTGCAGCTCTCTGGTGGGTCAAATATAGTTCTTCAGAACTACACTCACGAATGACATAGCTGGGTTATATGCTTGGCTTTGTTTTAGTGTCTTAAAACATCTCTGATTAAAATTCCAGTTTGCATCCCCAAGAGTAAGAGTTGTGTAAGAGTTCTGTTTCCTCTGCTTTCTCCCTAGTATTTGTGGCACTTGTCTCCATAATAAGAGCTACTCTTAGAAGTTAGAATTGCAAAGCAATTTTAATTTGCATTTTCTGTATGGCCAAGAAGGTTGAACACATTTCAGGTATTTACTGGTCTTATGCATATCTTCTTTGTAGAACTGTCTATTTAGCTCATTAGCACACTTATTGACCGGATGCTTTTTCGGGTGTTTAATGCCTGAAGTTCTTTAAATATTCTAGAGATTTTTTTGTTTGTTTGTTTTTGTTTTTGTTTTTCAAGACAGGGTTTATCTGTATAGCCCTGGCTGTCCTGGAACTCACTTTGTAGACCAGGCTGGCCTTGAACTCAGAAATCTGCCTGCCTCTTCCTCCCGAATGCTGGGATTAAAGGCGTTCGCCACCATGCCTGGCTGAGATTCTTATTTTAATTAAAGTTAAATCTAGCTTTATATAACTTATCCTAAGTAATCATAATATAAGGAAAGTACCAAGCAGAAATATTAGTAAAAGTTAAATTAAAATTAAAATATTAATAATGAGTTATAGTCATGTTATTGTTATAGCTCACAAAGACTTGACCAAAATTGATCATTATTTGTAAAACAACACACCAAAAAAAAATATAAGGCAAAGATCAACAATAAAAAATATGTTGTAGTTGTACAATTAGGGAAGCTTGGGACCCATTTCTCAGAGCCTGTCAGTTCCAATAGATGACAAATGACAAATGTTATATGGACAGGTTCCTTATAAGCACAGTAGAAGGAGAAAGCATTAAGTCTGGAATGGAGGCAAAAGAATAAGTTCTCATACAACCATTCTACTACATGTAGACAAGCTCAAACACTCCAGAACACAGGAAACAGTAAAAGGTTCTAAAACTATTCAGATTGATACTTTTGGAAAAATATTAATTTCCCTTTAATATGTTTTATTTAACTATAACTTGATTTAATGATGCTTTGAGTAATTGATCTAAACAGTAGGATAGAAAACTGTTGAAAGTTGAATAGTTGAGTTATTAGTTACCTAGAAAAACTGGCCTCGGTCGGAAGCCAACTTTCCTTGTGACTCTTACTGTGAACCACCACTGCTAGGAAGAAGTCCATTGGTAGCCTCAGAGTGAAGGGAATTCCAACAATTCCCCATTCTCCGGCAGAATCAAAGACTTTATGTCCCCTAAATTAGACTTTCACGAGCTCAAAGAAAACAGTATTAAGGCTTGTTATTTAATGTAACTAATATTAGCATATCAGGGCTTCCGGTATTCTCTATCCACCTGTTTGGGGATTATTAGTACTGCAGTGTGAAAGTGGTATCTACAGGATATACATTGCTGCATTTTGCAAATGGAAAAATGAAATGAAACATTTGATTTTTCTGATAGAAAAAATACAAATGAATGTCAGCTATGTCAACTATGGGACCCTATGAAACATTCATCTTTATAGATAAAATAATACAGAACTGTTTTCCACAATGCTTCCATATGTTTCATACTTGAACAGATTTGATGGAATAGTGTGTGTGTGTTTGTGTGTGTGTGTGTTATACATTCACTAACACACTCAGATATATTTTATTTACTGGAAATCACTGCATATGTAATTCTGTATTGCTTTGTTCTTGGTCATTTTAGTATTTATTAACAATGCTGTCTCTTCATCTAAGTAATCACCCTTTCCAGCTCACTTTTCGGGAAGTATCAAACTTCTCTCACATTTTACTACACAAAAAAAATCTGTTTGTTTTGCTCTAGTGCTTCAAAAATAATTTTTTTTGTGGCTGTTAAATTCTTTCTTGAGCCTTGTTGTTCTTAGTCTGGGAAAGGCATTTGTCTGGTTTCCATGGCTGTTTTTAGGAAGTCATCACAGTCTTGTATCACCTAGTGAAGTTTGAACGCCAACATTTTGCGGTATCTTAAAGCTAAGCATCTTTCATTATTTCTTTAACATTTTACTGTCCTGGAACTTTGATTGGACATGTCAGACATGTCAGACTAATCATGCCACTTATTCCTGATATTCCTTAACATGTTCAATATTTTATATATCCTTTGAAAATAGTTTACTGTTTGAAAACCATTGCTATCTCTTATAATCACCATTCACAGAAGCAAAAACAAGTTATATGATGAAACCATTGTGAAACCTATTCAATCATTGGGCAGAATTTATACTAAAGTATACTAAGAACTCTAAATTAATGATATTATTAACATTACATACACATATAATCAAAACATTACACACACACACAGAGAGAGAGAGAGAGAGAGAGAGAGAGAGAGAGAGAGAGAGAGAGAGAGAGAGAGAGAGAGAAATCAACCAATCCAAATAAATAAATACACCAACAGAAAAGTAGACTGGGAGAAGGAGAGAAAGAAAGCTACAGGAATACACTCATAGTGCAGTAACAGGGGCACAGTTCCGGTACAGGAGCAAGGACATACTCACAGTGCAGGAACAGGGACACACAGTGCAGGAACAGGGACACACTTGCAGCACTGGAACTGCTGTTGTTCAGAAAGTTTGGTGTGTTGTTGACTTTTCTGTCAGATGAATTGTTCTCTAGTAATTCATTTTGAAGTAATGATTTTTCATATTTTATAATGAGGAAGGGCATTCAGCCTCTTGCATTAAGATGTAAAGAAATGTGCTACAGCTATATGATACAATATCCTAGCAAATAGTAACAGAAAATACATTTTAACAAAAACTTTAAGGAATAGTGTTTGTTGGCATTAGATAATACTTGTTTAATTATTCCTTTTGAAGGGATATTTAATCTCCCTCCCTGTAATATGATTAGCTACTTAGAAGACTTCGGAGAATATGTGTTCATAGCTCGTAGAGTTTCCTCCGTGGGAATGGGGACCTGCTCAGGAGCACTGGGCTTCGAAAGGGAAAACAGCACATAGGCTCTGGGCGGCAAACCACACTCAAGCTGAAGGAATGGCCTTATATGGAAATGAACATTTAGCTTCCAAATTTTGCAGAGACAACATTCCTGCATGCAAATTAGGTTAATTGCCAGGACAAGAAAACTAAATTGTAGAATTGTAGAGAGGAACCTCCTTCAGCAAGGCTATAGACACTCTCAAATCTTAGGACGACACTGGGAGGGAGGGGAAATTTTTCAATCCTGAAGCAAGTGATACAGAGTGTGTTGAAAAAAAACTTAAGTTCCTTCAGAGTCCTTTTAGTGTGTCCTAGATTTCAACAACTGAAATTTCTTTTTCATTTATTTAATAGTTTATATTTTTAGAGTAATTACTTGCTTAACTAGAGAAACCTGCATTTTCATCATGAAACAAAATACTTAATTTAGGAATTCTTTGTAGGAGCAGATTTTCTTTCTTTTAAAGAACTATACTCTTATGTAAGTCCAAACCATGATAATATGCCTTAGATATAAAATACCACATGTATATTTACCTGAAAAAATTAAACAGATTTATAATGGACAATGTCTATTTTTCTGGAAGAGATTGTAGGTAAAAAACATAATGGATAGATAATCTGAACTAATTCCTCAGAAATTGGGTTAAATTAAATAATCTCTCTTAGCCTTCATTTATTCAGCTATAGATAAAATAATAGTTTGTAAAACAGATATTTACCATAAGACAAATTCAAATTTAATACAAATTTCATGAAGATGTGCTATTTGGTGAGTCTTTGTTTTATTCTCCAAATTAAAAATATATATATATATATTAAGTTACTTTCAGCCTACTAGAACCTGGGAGAACTCTAGTCTCTTGTCATTGTTGATGGGATTTTTTCAGTGTAGCCAATTATAAGTCAAATACAGAAATTCTCACATCTATTCCTATTTTCAAACTTTTATAATTCCATGGGTCACAGTTCCCATTTTTCATCTGGACTCGTGTTCTCTCCATGTTGTGCAAACCCCTGTTTTCTTTTCCTGGAGTTTTCTTTTCTCCCTTGTTGCATTACTAGGAATGCCTCCCCTTTCCATGGCGTGATGTGTGTCCCCTTCTTCAGGTAACCGTACTTTATCTGGCCAGTTAGAATCAGTCTTGTCCCTTTACTATGCTCTGAGAGCATACTTGATCCATGAAAAAGATTTCTGTAAAGGAATCATGAGCAGAAAGCTTAGCAAAAGACATATGTAAATCTCTGATGAGTCACAAATTTCAGGTAAGCACAAAGGAAAAGACGACTCTTTAAAAGTTGGCCGCATTATAGTTCACAGAGAGAGCACATCTTTCATGATTTAGAACATGAACATCATTCATGCGTCTTCCTGGTAGCAGCACACGGCAAAGGAAGAAGTCCACAGAATGACTTAATGAGCTAAGTGGGTGAAGATTCAATAAAGGAGCTTCCATCTCAATCAACTTTGTATTTATCGCTACTGCTGGCTTAAAATAATTCCGTTGTGCACTTTGCTTCAGCATTACTTATACATCCTTTGCTTTGCTCCTTAGAAATTACTTCCAGATAATAGTCTCACAGTTAGACAGATAACTGAGAGTTTTATACGGATCAGACCCTGGACACAAACATTATGACCATTGTGCATATATGTCGTGGGAGTCTTCATGGAAGACATATTACTTATCCTATTGTCAATGAAACTTTTCTTAAGAGGATCTGAGTCTGAGAAAAATGATTAAGTTTGGAACAAGGTTACACTATCTAACAGTGACTGGAAACGATAATATTTTCACAACCCAAGTATTACCTTCCTTGTCTTTTGATTGTCTTGTAAGCTTAAACCAAATTATATTAAGAGCATGAAAACAATATGCTAAAAACCTATTATTTGCCTGCCTCCACGTGAGTATTAATGTCTGAGACCTCTGTAGATGCTGAATGGGTAACTTACGTTATCATTGTGAAAACTCCTTTGGACTCTACTTAATTCATGTGTAAAACTATGAGTTCTAATGATGAATTGTCCACATTTTATAAAATTTCAGATTAAACATTTGATTTATTCAATCTCTCCATAAATGGAAACAAAAAGATTTGAAAAATCTACACATGTCAATCACTGAGATGGTTTAATTTGTCACTCAGACAAGTAGAATATGCTACAGTGATTGATGCTATGCAGTTTTAAATATAAAGCCACAGAAGGCTACATTCTCAGTGATATGGCAAACATATGAAAGAAGTTTTATAAAAAATATTTTCCTATTTCTAATTATTCTAAGGCTAACATTAATAAAATACAATTAGAACAATTATAAGTGGAGCAATGCCCAGAATTTTATCCCCACTACACAATAATGAAGCTTTTTGAGATTTTTCTAGGTCTTGAGTATCAGCAAACTTCTTTTGCCTAAATTGTTGCTAGGTATGTATTTATAGTAGTTCTTAAAATAATCCAACTAGCACACGTTCTTGATTAATGTCATTAGAATCTATTTTGTAAAACTGTGATTACACCATGTAAAAATAGGTATATAATGTTCAGGTCTTGGGCCCCATTAAACTATTATATGGTAATGTTGTGTAAATGTGTGACTCTGAAATTTCTGTTGTACTAATTTATTTTATTGTCTATGAAAAGTTCTAATAAGTCACTCAGTCAATTGCATATACACATTTTATGTTCAAAAAGAAAATATTATGGCATTCTTTGGGGGGAAATTCTAGTTCACCATTTTACATTTTATTTTTTATAATAAATTTCTAGATGAGTTACTTTAAGCTATTTACATATTGAACAAGTTCCACTCAATTGAACTGTCCTCTTATAATAACAGAGCTTGCAAATTCTTTTTTATGTGGTTTCCAGATTAGAAGGTGGCTCATATAATAACTAATGACATCATTTTAATGATAATATCTACAAAGTAATACATACGACATGACAGCGGACTGCATCAGCAGTGACAATTACTAGTCCACGTTCAGTCTTAAAGGCTCTTCCGGGTGTTTTATGGTTTCATCACAAATATACTTTGGCTTCCATGTGGACTGTAAAGAATTAAAATTAAAATATAATGAGCACTTTGGAAGTATTAGGGAATCAGAAAGAAATTCCTAAAGGATTCTTTATTTTTAAACCAATAGTAATAACTTACTGTCTCAGCAGTTGATTTGCATTCTCAAACTCACCATCAAACCCTCCCCAAACCTACTACTATAGATATCATAAAATGTTAGGGCCTGATATCCTGGTGATAAGCTGATTGTATAGATATAGAGGGATATGAACAGATGTATACATATAACTTGTCATTATACATAAGCTGACTACTGTGATTAAATTGGAAATACGGATATAAGTACTATAACAGTATTTGTCTGTACTTACTGGAAGTTCTGGAAGTACTGCCTGCACATCTTAACAGTTGTTACTGTCAATAAAGAAGTGACAGTAAGGCTTCGGTCAGTTAATATTTTAATTATCACTTTTGCTCATAGGAGTATACAAAGAATAATCATTTAATATCCAGGCTTCATTAAATTTAGCAAAAATATTTATGAAAAATGAGGTGAAAAAATTACCTTTCTGTAATGCTTGGTATGGCTGTGTCAATGTGTTGTGTTGTGTGTGTGTGTGTGTGTGTGTGTGTGTGTGTGTGTGTTTGTGTGTGAAAAGAGAGAGAGAGAGGGGGGGGGAGGGAGAGGGTGGAGGTATATTTATTTGTGTGAGGGTACAGAAGTACCATTATATACATACAGAGGTCAGAGGATACCTAGGTTAAAGTTGAATCTATTGTTCATGTTCTCATACACCATGCTACTTGGTGTGAGTGCTTCTGGCAAATCTTTCTCGGCTTCTTCTGCAGGAGTGCTGGTATGATGGACAGGTGTGGCTGTATCAGACTTTTTACACAGGTTCCTAGACCAGAGCTGAGGTGAAAAGGACTGCTTTGATTCATTATCTCACTTGCCCTATTGGGGTTTCTAGGAAGGCAGAAGGAACAAAAGCAAAAAATCACAGTGAGGAAAGATAAAATCCTCCAAACTAGAATTAGTAGTCATGGAAGTTACACATTAACAAAAAACTGTTTTGGTATCTAGAATCTGTTGCTCTTTGCACTGCCTTGAAAGAAAAATAACAGTAACAAAGAAAGAAAAAAAAGGATGTTGTTAGAATGTGACTCCCACAGCTCTGCCTCCATTATTGGCTTTAATATGGGTTACATAGTAACAGGATGTCCATTTTCCCCATTGTTCAGCTTTGAATATGTTTTCCAGAGTCTTCATATTTGTATGCGTATTTCTTAGGTAAGATGAGATTTGGGCTCCTGTTGTGCAGACTGGTTTTCAAATCCACAGATCACAAAGTCCTTCTGAGAATCAGGTTTACTTGACTTGAAAGAAGGTCTTTCTGAAACTTTCTGACTGATCACAATGATGTTGCATTTTGTGACAGTGTGTTTATGGTAAAGCCTAATGCAGATATTCTGTTTTGTTAAGACTTGCTTGATTGCAAAAGTCCTGTATAAGAACTTCTCTGCAACAACCTAGGCACCATTTCATCCTCCTACTAAGGAGAACTATAAGCTTGGTTTGGCCATAAAAATAAAGTTTTGCTTGCAATATCTTGGTATTAGTTCATGGTTTTCAATATCACAACAATGTGATTTCAAAAAGAAACTAAAGGAGCACCTGGTAGGTATTGGAAGAAAGAAAGGAAAGGGTATCAAACAGGGTATGTTTTAATAAAAAAATAAAGAAATAAATAAAATAAGAATAAGATATGAAAAGGAAATTGGTAAAATTCTTAAAATTAAGTCATAATAAAAATTTGATAGTGTCATAAAATTAATAGTAAAAGTAAAGTGAAAATTGTATTTTTCCTAGTTGATATATTAACTGAATGTTAGTCCAGAATAATAATAGAAAAAATTGGGTAATAACAGTGCCTGGATAAGGGGAATTTTTGACAGCATTGTCATAAGAGATGTGTGGAGGGGTTAGAGCTTACTCCACCTCTGATTTGCATGCCAAAGCAATCTCAAAAGAGGTATAAATGCATACTGTGCAATGCAGGAAAAGCACAAGCTATTTAAAGAGAAATATGTTTGATCTGCGAAGAGGAAATAAGTGGAATCTTATAAAATGCTCAATTTAAATTAGTGGAGACAGAAAATGGAACAAGAGGTACCATGCTGACACTTAATTTAAAAAGCTAGAGTAGCTTTATTGGTTCCTGGCAAAACTAACTTCATAGCAAATAAAATGATCAGAAATAATGAGAGGGAATTTACTTAAATGATAAAGGACTTAGTTCTCTAAGAAGATCCAGCAAACCTTAGCTTGCATATTTGCAACAAGATGTCAAGATACATGAGGCAAAAACAGTCAGAGGAAAAGGAGGGATGAGTTAGTCCTCTTCTCCAGTTGGAGACTCCAGCATCCATCTCACAGTGATTGATAGACCAAGTCGACAGGAAATCACTAGGACATTATTGCTCTGCAGTATTTTCAGTATCTTTCAGGCCCTAAGACCTCAGACAATATTAGCTGCATGATAGTGCAGTAGTCACTTCATCTTGTTTCAATCCATCTTCTGTAGATAACTGTAGAGAAAAAGGCTGAGACGGGGCTGTCTGTGTGAGCAGGGATTATAACAATGCATTCCTAATAATCTCCAGTGTTGGCAACTGAGAAAGCAGCTAGGAAAATATAAATAGACAGACTATTGCAACTCATTTTCCCTCATCCTCTAGTCACAGTTTCTAGTCGATGTTTTGTTTTTTTCTCTGTCTGTTTTTCCTGTTTTTTTTTTTTTAACTAACAAAATTGTAACGAAAACAAATAGGCTGAATAAAAATAAACTGAAAAAGTCTGTAAGTAACCCTGAGCAATATATATGAACCTTAGCTTTGTAATCAGTGTGAGACTAGGCAAATTCAACTCACTACTAAATTCTGTGTTCTAACCCATGTGTGAACTTTTATTCTATTTTAAGTGTGATTAATTCTAAATATCTATGACACATAATTTAGTAAATCAGAAAGACCTAAATAGGCCTCTACACCGAGCCTCTAAGCTCACCCATTCTTTACTATACAACTAGACTTGGTCCTTTATCTCAAGGAATTAGTGACCGCAGTAAAGGCAAGGAGGATCAATTGTTTATTTAAGTTTCCCAGTTGTCTTATACTTCATATTCCAGTATGTCTTAAGAATTTATTGTGAAAACAGGCCTTATGAGTGTTGACTGTCAAAACTCAGAAGCAAAAGTAGGTATGCAATTTTTCATGTTTGAGTTGATTAGATTTTAAGTTGTATACTATGAAAAATGATAAAAATAGAGCTTGTATAAACAAACGCTTGTATTATTTATGATTTATGAACTTAGAAAACAACACACACACACACACACACACATACACACTGAAGCAATGAGACCACATACTAGTGGTATCTTTTTAAATCCATGAATGTAATGAGTGAGTTGGAATCATGGCTGGTGTAATTGAAAGGATAAATTGTTTTAGGTCCTTTAATAACTTGATATGGTGATACAGCTAGTTGATGAAAGAACGTAGTATGAGCATCGTTTGTGTCCTAATACTGAACTTCATCTCTTGTTGAATAGAACACATTCCTATGAGAGAGGCCCATGGACTCTGCATCCTCCACCAATAGAATCTACCCTTACGCTTATCACAAACCATCCCACTAGACCCTATCCCTGAACTCTGTCAGCCAATGGAACTCATTCTTATTTAAAAGTCACAGGTGCCTTTTTACCTTGCTATGAGTTCCTATGTAGCTATTCCTAAAGGTCTGTTATGGTAATTGTCACATGGAGCCCATTCCTAAGGTTTTGCTATGCTTAAGTGTGTAAGAAGAGTCAACTATCAGGTCAGTTTCTGGAAAATTTTGACTCAGTGCCTGCAAAGATGGTACTGGCTTGAGTTTCATTCTCCACCTTCTGTGACCTGTCTCCTTGTGGGATGTGAGGCTTGGTGGGGAGTTCCCTCAAAACAAGAGAATTTAGCATACTTCCTATGCAATGCAAAATAGCCAATATAGCCACAATAATCATGGGACTGACAGATGGTTTAGCAACTAAGACTCTAATTGGTCTTGCAGAGGACCTAGCACATAATATGCTGACTCACTAATTTGATCTCTGTAGGTAATGGGCAAGTTATATACATACAAGCAAAACACTCATCTATATAAAAGAAAAGCAAACATATTTTAAAAAATAAATTTGTGTGTCTTTAGTCAAGATTCCCAGGACAGAGCCTGATTCTCTTTACAATGGCTCAACCTAAAAATATCTTCTATTGTTTGTTAAAAAATATGAAAAATATTTTAATTTGAGTATAGTATAATAAAGCAATCACATCCAAATAAAACACAAATGGTTTAAAGTTCAGGTCTCTCACTTAGGAATAGGTTTCTTATTAGACAGATTTGTGTTTTACACTAGACAGCCACCTTTTAGACCAGAGATTAAAATCCAGGTTTTAGTTGCGAAACCATCTCTCCATCCCATGGCTATTGTTTCTTAGAACTGAGGCTGGGTCTTGGGTACAACAGAGAGAGAAGTAGGCTACAAGACCTTGAAAGAAATGTCAATAAAAGTGCACTAAATACCTGTTGGTGAGTACACATCATCCCAAAGATGGTGGGGCCTTTGCTAAACTCAAAGTTGTGCAGTAGAGTGGTACTGAAATGAGTGAAAACCTCTACTGTGCTTCCTTGGGGAACTTCTGCTGTGAGAAGTGAGGATACCTGAATTATATGAGCATTAGCAAGGGGAATGCTTTCAAAAGCATATTGAATACAGATATGCTAGGTAGTGGATGAGAAAAACAGAAGGAAAACCAGAAGTTGGCCTGTGGAGCCTTAAAAATAGTGAAAAAACATCTCTTTGTGTATTTCTTCCAATAACATCATTTATTATGTATTTTCAGATGCTTTGTTGAGAAACCAAAATATTATTTGTTTAAGAAGATCCACAGATTGAAACTCAAAATGTACTTTCTGAATTATGTTCCAAATTTTTACTTGATTTTGGTTTTTGATATTTTCTATTCTTTTTTTTTTTTTTGGTTTTTCGAGACAGGAGACAGGGTTTCTCTGTGTAGCCCTGGCTGTCCTGGAACTCACTTTGTAGACCAGACTGGCCTTGAACTCAGAAATCCGCCTGCCTCTGCCTTCCAAGTGCTGAGATTAAAGGTGTGCGCTACCACGCCTGGCTAGTATTTTCTATTCTTATGAACTGATATATTAGGATTGATAAAATTGAGGATAAATTTTAGTAACAAATGATGAAATTAACAGATGTAAGACCCAGGAGATATTAATCACCAAGTTTAAAGTATTTCTTCCTTCCTCTTCATTTTCTTAATGGTCAGTATATTTCTGCTATGTTTAAAATATTGGAAATTGAAGTGAGGAAAATCTTTAATTAAATACAAACAACTTAACCAGTGGCTTTGAGAAAATTACTCTACTCTCTAAATCACAGACTTCCCATTAATACAGCCTAAATGCAACAGTTTCTACCTCAAAGATGTGAATTAGAAATGAGATAATTTAGGCCTTGCTAGAAACTTGCTGTGCATTCTTAAAGTGAAGATGCTTAGGAAAATTCATCAAAATTGTTTAAAACAGATTTGTGCTAAAAAAAAAAAAGAAAAGAAAGTAGTAAGCATGTATAAAGTATCACACGCCAATAAAGTCACTGCAGTCATTTAAACCAATTAATTGAGTAAAGTATGCAGCCCATTTCTTAGGGAGCTTGCCTAAACTGCAGGAAGCAGGAAGCTCTGAGTTTGACCAATAGCACCCCATGAACAGCATTGTGGGTGGCATTTCTAATGTCTGTCTGCAGAGTCTGAAGACACGTTCAACTTTATCCTTTATTACATATCAAGTTTGAGGTGAACCTATGACTATGAGAACGTCTTTCACTCCCCCATAATATATAATGTTCAAAAGTAAAATTTAAAACAATAAAATGAACAGTCAGCCCAGAGGACTTCTTATGACAAAGGATATTGTCCACATAAGAGAAGCCTTTTTGCACTTTACCTAGCTCAGCACCTTCTCTTTTCCTAGGACCCTGCTTCCCAGGATGCCAACTTCCCATTTGTTCCTTTCATGATGTCTTATTACCACGCACATCAGGCTGAGAATAAATGTTTAATTTTTCTCTCTGAGGTTTCAAGAATGAAGTCAAACCATGTTGTGGAGTGAGCTTTCCCACATCAGGTGTTATACAGAAGAGGTGGATGCATGGAGCATTCAGTGTTCCAGATTACAGCTCCTGGAGACTTTTGTAAAGCAGCAAAAACAAACCATCTACATGTTCCGGAGGATCTAGTCCCTGTCACAAATATTTTTCTTGTGATATTAGAGCAAGAAAAAAGGAATGCGATATAAGTAATATTTATGTGTATGCACTTGCATTTTTCAAGAACTATCCATGAAACAGGTGGTGGGCTACTTTTGACTACATGCTGTTGGTCTTTGTTCTAATTTATTCACCTTTCATAAGTCTCACTTTCTATTGTGTAAGTATAAATGAGTTGTAGGAGGAGTTTCCCTAGTTGTTTCCCTAATTGCTTGATTGGCTAAATAAAGGCAGCAGAAGCTAGTCGTTGGAGAAAGACATGGAGGTGGGTTTTTCGGGTCCGATAGAATAGTATAGAGAAGGAGGACCTTTATCGACAGGCAGTGGAAGAAGAGGAGACAGCCCAGCTAGTTCTGGTTAGACCCAGAAACATCTGCAGACACCACCAGAAGAATTCCAACATAGAATAGCTGATGAGTTTAGGACAATAGATTCCGAGCCCAGTGGTTGCAACATCTGACTGATTTTAAATATTAAGATTGTCTGGTGTTTTCCATTTGCGACAGTTTAGGTGGGCAAGAAAGAAGGTGCAGCTGTGGGGCGGCCTCAGCTGCAGGAGTGGATGGTTAGTGGAACAGGAGTGGTAGCTCCAGGCATCCTCAAGAGGGTCAGATGCAGGGTGGCTTAGCGAAGCCAGGCTGAGGAACTGGAAAAAGCCCAACCGACCACATGGCAGCGGCTGCTCTCAGAGCATAGCCGGGAAGGCACTCCTGGCATTTGTGGGAAAATTTGTGCTAGTCCCAGAGCTTATCTGGAACAAGTGTGGATTTTTTAAAAATTACATGCAACTTTTATTTTTATTGTTTTGTTGTTGTGGATATTTGCTTGTATTTTACTACAGTTAAATTGAGCTTCAATTTTTGAAGTAATTAATGAAAAAAGAGATATCGAAACATCTAGTATTTGCATTACTTAGAACTTTTCAAGGAAAAACCCAAGGTGTAGTCAAATATTTAGGTAAGATAACCAACTTAGTTAAAGAACAATGTGCTCCTAATAGATTGAATTAAAAAAAAAATTCTACTACTTCCTATTTTTCTTTCTGTCTGTCTGTCTATTGACCAATCTATCCATCCATCTCTGCTGAAAATTGACAATTCAATTTTAATATTTTTAGAAAGTTGAATAATTCAAAAGACATTATCTGAAGATGGAGGGCAGAGCATTCCCTACCAAATATTAAAATAACAAAACGATGATGAAATAATTCATCATAAGTTTCAGGTTCAGTTGCCTATTTCTTAGTGTCTTTTGACAGAAATCTAGAATTTTGTTGAGTGTTAGTTTGTCCACTTCTAATTTTGCCAGGTTTTCCAAAACTACCACTATAAACATCTTTCCTGTTTTATCTAGTAGACTAGAGTCTTTCTGTTGAATGCTAACTCACTTTCAGTCCAAACAAGACAGGGTATCCTGGGGTTGGAGTACAGTCTTAAGCACACACATAAGCCAATACACATGAGTGACAGGGACTAGATCCCCCGGAACATTTAGATTGCTTACTTTTGCTGCTTTACAAAAGTCCCCAGGAGCTGTAATCTGGAACACTGAATGCTCCATGCATCCACCTCTTCTGTATAACACCTGATGTGGGAAAGCTCACTCCACAGCATGGTTTGACTTCATTCTTGAAACCTCAGAGAGAAAAATTAAACATTTATTCTCAGCCTGATGTGCGTGGTAATAAGACATCATGAAAGGAACAAATGGGAAGTTGGCATCCTGGGAAGCAGGGTCCTAGGAAAAGAGAAGGTGCTGAGCTGGGTAAAGTGCAAAAAGGCTTCTCTTATGTGGACAATATCTCTGGGCTGACAGTTCATTTTATTGATTTAAATTTTACTTTTGAACATTATATATTATGAGGGAGTGAAAGAAGTTCTCATAGCCACAGGTTCACCTCAAACTTGATATGTAATAAAGGATAAATGTGAAGCTCTGTTCAAAATATACTGGAGACTTTAAAATCAATATAGTTAGGCTATCTTAGTCAAAGTACATACAGATTAAAACATTTTATTAGCAGAGTTATAACAACAGTTAGTTCCTTTAGACTTATCTGACCAGTGACATGGAGACTTGGTATAGCCCTGATAAGTTTGCTTGCAGGTTCTTTGTTAATACTCTCTAAATGTAATCGTGTCCGAATTATTTTGCTTTCTGTTTTGTTTTGTTTTTTTGGCAGCACATACCTTCTATGTGTACATGACTTCAGTATGTTCTCTGTGAATCTTCTTCCTTATTTTTGGTTCACATGTTCACTACTTAAAGAAAAATTGCTACTTTGAGTTAACATTCACTGACCATTGCCTCAGAACTATGAGCCAAAGATTTTAGGAAGGTCTATGCCTATGGCCAATTTCAGAAATGAGTTATATATGAGGCTGAGATATTGTTCAACTAAATGCAATCCAAACTTGCATGACTCAAAGGCAAGAATGACTGTATTCTTTCTTCAACCTACTTATTCATTAATTAAATCTGTGCATCTCTCAAACTGTCACGATTAAATTTCCAGAGTCATTTATTTCATATTGTTATACAAGCTAGAATAGAACCAGGTGGATGCTTTCATTGTACATGGTTTTTCTTGGTCTCTATTTTTTATGATATTCAGATATTTGCACAAACCTTTTCACGTTTTACACAGCACAACTTCTTGCTCATGTTCCTTTATAAATTTGTAATTTTAGTAATCAACTGTTCAATATTCTATAGTACAACTCTATATGTGTTTTATTTTTTAAACTAAAAAATAATAAAATTATAATATATTAGTGTTTTTTCTCATTTCTTAATTAAAATGATAAAACAATTTTTATTTAAACATATATCCTTGATAATGTTCGTAATGTATCTCAATTACCATAGAAATGACAGTGATATAAACATATTTTGTCACTATATATAGGGAACTTATTTTCTGTATTTTTTTATCTAAAAAAAGATGGCCAGACGTCTTGCTACCTTTCTCTCATATTGTTCCCCTTATCTCTGGCAATGCATCACAACATATTGATCATAAAATTGCTTACTCTGTTTCTTAAGAGTGTCAGATATTTTCTTCCCTAGCTAAGAACCCAGGCAGTTCAACGCTTCGTCTTAGTTGATTTCAGGAGAAGCAATATTATTTGCATTCTGTTTTTCAACTCCTCTAATGAAGGGGAAAGTTAAAATCACACATCCTGTGATCCCATACTATAACTTTATCCTGTTGCATAGCAATTATACACACTAAAGACTAGAGTAATCACATTTTCGTATCTCTTCCAATACTGCAAAATAGCCTAACCCAGTTGAGGGAGTCTTCCACTTTGAGCCTTCTTAGTATCAGCTGAGATTAAAACATTATAGCTCATTTCTTACATAAAGAGGTTTACAACTAGTAATGGATCCTTAGTAGAATCAGTTCATAGAGCAAGCATGCTGGTACTTTACCATGAGGTGTTTCCTTGTGATGAGCTTGAGATTGTTTCATTCTTAGAAAGGCATAAAATACAACTTGAATCTCTTTAAGTTTTGGTTATAGTAGTTTCCCCAAGTCACTTTTATCAAATTCTACTTGCACAAGCAACTTTTCAGACCAAGGTAAAGGCAAGAATGAAGAAATCAAGCTATGCTACCTGATCTCTGGAAAGGTATATACACAGAACAGGAGAATTGGTGCCAGGTGAGTTCATATTCTCCATTGACTGAGCAAAAGGAGTTTGTAAACAGAAGGAACACACAGTGATAAATTGCAAATTGTCTATTTTAGAATCCAGTGGCCTTACCAGGAAGCAGATAATCAGGATAAAATATTGAAAGAAATAAAGTCTACTTGGATGAAAATAGTGACTTGCCATGCTCTCAGGAGATTCCTTTAGCGTATGGATCTCTTTTGATTATTTAAGTAGACAATTTTGGTACTATATTCCAATTTTTAGTTTATTTCTTTAATTCTGTTAAGGGAGCCAGAGATCTAGATTAGCCAAGACTAGTATTTAAGCAAGAATATGTAAAAACTACACAATATAATAATTAACCATTGTTAATTACTCATAAATTGTTGCTTGTACCTTGGACCACCCACTACCCAACTGTAACCACCCTTGATGGCTGAGGATGAGGTCATGTTTAATGGTTCAGACTCCTTGACCATGTGAGAACACTGCAGCCAACTCATGAGAACACTTTTGCAAGGTTGTTTATTAATTCTCAGTGAGTACCCTTTATACCCTCCACCCAGGTGCCATTGGTCCCAAGCAATCATCTCTTCCAAGTGGCTGGCATTGTCTGCATCACCAATCGTTAGGCTCTCAGGCAGTCTTCAATGAGGTCCTCATTCAGCAGTTGCATCTGTGGCCGCAGGACCCTCTGGCATTTATGTCAGTGGGCCTGCCATTCCTCCTACAGTAAATGAGTCCTTTCAAGACAGAAGAGAGAATCTATTTAGAAGATATTTAACATTCTTTAACCTCAATCACAATTGGGAAAGATCATTTTTCCTTTTCAGTTCCTTTTCAGTTGATTTTCAGAATGAGATAGTATAAATAGACTTTACTTGATAGAGTCAAGTTGCTCTGAATTATATATGCTTCCAGAGAGTTGAGGCTGGGAAAATGTCTCAATAGCTAAAGTGTTCGTTGACAGCCATAAAGATCTGAGTTCTAATCCTCAACATCCATATCTTTCAGTGTGATAGGTGGTAGAGACAGGACAACCCCTGGAAGTTCCTAACTCAGCCACACTGGATAAGACAACAGGCAAAGAGAAGGGTCTTGACTCCAAGCAGGGTGAGATGAAGACCAAAGTTGTATTCTGACCACTACATCCAAACAGTAGCAAACATGGAGTCAGAACAGGTGAGTGACCTGCCTCCTCTCTATATCCTAGATTTGGTTCCCCAATACACCTTCCATTGCCCCCAACACTATCCTGGCCTACTACCTGCATGTTGCCATGCTCCTGCCCCCAATTCTGGTGGACTTCTACTGTTCAGGAACAGGCCATGCAATTCAGCAGAACAGGTGAGTGACCCATCTGCCAGTTAAGCTAAAACACTCCTGATATTTGGTTCCCAAAGATAAATTCCAATGTCTCTCCCTTACTACATCCTCTCCCATCAACTCAGGCAGAAGTTCTCTGTCCAGGTGCAGGCCATACCATTCAGAAGAACTGGTTCAGGCCATGACAGTTTGAAGAACATGTGCAGGTCAAACAAGGAAGAAAAAAAAATAGATGAATGCAGGCATAGACTTTCTGCTGAACAAGATACCACACCAGCCACCAGAAATAAAACACAGATATGTGGCCCACCATCAAGCCTCCTATATTCACTCTGTGCCCCTAATCCCTACTCCCCTCCTGACCACATTCCACCCACAAATCTCAGGTAGAGATCCCATGATGCACCAAAGATCAAACAAGCCACCACAAGTTCCCTCCTAACTTGGATAGAGACTCCCTACTGTGTCAGAGGTCATGCCAGCTGAGAGAAATTGCTGCTGCAAAGACCAGCAGACCAAAGAGGAAAGAGAAACCAAAGACCAAAACACCCATTCAACAAAGACAAAATCGAAAATCAGCATCTAGAACTATAATGGTCTGAAACTCAGATGCCTAAATGCAAGTATAAGGACACAGTAAAAAAAAAAAATGTCAGGGCAATATGCTCCTAATAGAGCTTAGTTATGCTACACATCAAGACCTGTATATTGCAACACTGTTGAAGAACTAGAAAATTACTTTATATACAAGTTTATTAAGATGATAGAGGTCATTAATAGGAATTAAAATAAAATTTGTAAAAGAAATCAAGAAAAAAGACCCCAAAAGGGAGGAAATCAATAATACTTTGAATAATGCCAAGAAATCTAAGGGGGAAACAAGGAGGTAAAGGAAACTGTTATGACCAGAAAATGGAAATATAAGCAATAAAGAAAACACAAAGGAATCCTGGAGACGGGAAGCCTAGGGAAGAGAACAGGAACTACAATGCAAGTATCACTGACAGAATACAAGAAATAGAAAAAGAAAATCAGCCTTCCGGTCCACTCCAGCACCGGGCTGTCTTGCCCTTAGAGTCTTGGGACAACCGCAAGGAACCACACAGGATTCCCCACGGGATCTTAAGACCTCTGATGAGTGGAACTCAGTGTCTGCTCCAATCCAATCGTGCGGGTCCTGAGAGTGCATTATCTAGGGAAGCAGATAACCCGGCCTGAACAGGGTCACAAGTCCCTTCTGGTCCACTCCAGCACCAGGGTTCCTTGCCCGAGGAGTCTCCGGAGACCCACAAGGACCCACACAGGTTCCCCCACAGGATCCTAAGACCTCTGGTGAGTGGAACACAACTTCTGCCAGGAGGCAGGTTCGAACACCAGCTATCTGGGCACCTTCCCTGCAAAGGAGAGCTTGCCTGCAGAGAGTATTCTGACCACTGAAACTAAGGAGAGAGCTAGTCTCCCAGGTCTGCTGATAGAGGCTAACTTAATCACCTGAAGAACAAGCTCTAACCAGAGACAACTATAAGAACTAGCTTCAGAGATAACCAGATGGCGAAAGGCAAAAGTAAGAATCCTACTAACAGAAATCAAGACCACTCACCATCATCAGAACGCAGCACTCCCACCCCACCTAGTCCTGGGCACCCCAACACACCTGAAAAGCTAGACCCGGATTTAAAAGCATATCTCATGATGATGGTAGAGGACATCAAAAAGGACTTTAATAACTCACTTAAAGAAATACAGGAGAACTCAGCTAAACAGGTAGAAGACCTTAAAGAGGAAACACAAAAATTCCTTAAAGAATTGCAGGAAAACACGACCAAACAGGTGATGGAATTGAATAAAACCATCCAAGACATAAAAAGGGAAGTAGACACAATAAAGAAAACCCAAAGCGAGGCAACGCTGGAGATAGAAACCCTAGGAAAGAGATCTGGAACCATATATGAGAGCATCAGCAACAGAATACAAGAGATAGAAGAGAGAATCTCAGGTGCAGAAGATTCCATAGAGAACATCGGCACAACAATCAAAGAAAATACAAAACGCAAAAAGATCCTAACTCAAAACATCCAGGAAATCCAGGACACAATGAAAAGATCAAACCTACGGATAACAGGAGTTGATGAGAATGAAGATTTTCATCTTAAAGGGCCAGCAAATATCTTCAAAAAAATTATAGAAGAAAACTTCCCAACCTAAAGAATGATATGCCCATGAACATACAAGAAGCCTAGAGAACTCCAAATAGACTGGACCAGAAAAGAAATTCCTCTTGACACATAATAATCAGAACAACAAATACACTAAATAAAGAGAGAATATTAAAAGCAGTAAGGGAAAAAGGTCAAGTAACATATGAAGGCAGGCCTATCAGAATTACACCAGACTTTTCACCAGAGAATATGAAGGCCAGAAGAGCCTGGACAGATATTATACAGACACTAAGAGAACACAAATGCCAGCCAAGGCGACTATACCCAGGCAAACTCTCAATTACCATAGATGGAGAAACCAAAGTATTCCACGACAAAACCAAATTCACACGTTATCTTTCCATGAATCCAGCCATTCAAAGGATAATAACAGAAAAAAAAAAAAAACCAATACAAGGATGGAAATCACGCCCTAGAAAAAGCAAGAAAGTAATCCCTCAACAAACCTAAAAGAAGCCAGCCACAAAAACAGAATGCCAACTCTATAAACAAAAATAATAGGAAGCAACAATTACTTATCCTTAATATCTCTTAATATCAATGAATTCAATTCCCCAATAAAAAGACATAGACTAACAGACTGGCTACACAAACAGGACTCGACATTCTGCTGCTTACAGGAAACCCATCTCAGGGGAAAAGACAGACACTACCTCAGAGTGAAAGGCTGGAAAACAATTTTCCAAGCAAATGGTCTGAAGAAACAAGCTGGAGTAGCCATTCTAATATCGAATAAAATCGACTTCCAACCCAATGTTATCAAAAAAGACAAGGAGGGACACTTCATACTCATCAAAGGTAAAATCCTCCAAGAGGAACTCTCATTTCTGAATATCTATGCTCCAAATGCAAGGGCAGCCACATTCATTAAAGACACTTTAGTAAACTCAAAGCACACATTGCACCTCACACAATATTAGTGGGAGACTTCAACACACCACTTTCATCAATGGACAGATCATGGAAACAGAAACGAAACAGGGACACAGTGAAACTAACAGAAGTTATGAAAGAAATGGACTTAACAGATATCTACAGAATATTTTATCCTAAAACAAAAGGATATACCTTCTTCTCAGCACCTCACGGTACCTTCTCCAAAATTGACCATATAACTGGTCAAAAAACAGGCCTCAACAGATAGAAAAATATTGAAATTGCCCCATGCATCCTATCAGACCACCATGGACTAAGGCTGATCTTCAACAACAACATAAATAATGGAAAGCCAACATTCACATGGAAACTGAACAACACTCTTCTCAATGATACCTTAGTCAAAGAAGGAATAAAGAAAGAAATTAAAGACTTTTTAGAGTTTAATGAAAATCAAGCCACAACATATCCAAACCTATGAGACACAATGAAAGCATTTCTAAGAAGGAAACTCATAGCTCTGAGTGCCTCCAAAAAGAAACTAGAGAGAGCACACACTAGCAGCTTGACAACAATTCTAAAAGCTCTAGAAAAAAGGAAGAAAATTCACCCAAGAGGAGTAGACAGCAGGAAATAATCAAACTCAATGGTGAAATCAACCACGTGGAAACAAGAAGAACTATTCAAAGAATTAACCAAACGAGGAGTTGGTTCTTTGAGAAAATCAACAAGATAGATAACCATTAGCTAGAGGGCACAGGGACAAAATCCTAATTAACAAAATCAGAAATGAAAAGGGAGACATAACAACAGATCTTGAAGAAATCCAAAACACCATCAGATCCTTCTACAAAAGGCTATACTCAACAAAACTGGAAAATCTGGACGAAATGGACAAATTTCTAGACAGATACCAGGTACCAAAGTTAAATCAGGATCAAGTTGACCATCTAAACAGTCCCATATCCCCTAAAGAAGTAGAAGCAGTCATTAGTAGTCTCCCAGCCAAAAAAATTCCCAGTACCAGATGGTTTTAGTACAGAGTTCTATGAGACCTTCAAAGAAGATCTAATTCCACCTCTGCACAAACTATTCCACAAAATAGAAGTAGAAGGTACTCTACCCAACTTATTCTATGAAGCCACAATTACTCTGATACCTAAACCACAGAAAGATTCAATAAAGATAGAGAACTTCAGACCAATTTCCCTTATGAATGTAGATGCAAAAATCCTCAATAAAATTCTCACTAACTGAATACAAGAACACATTAAAGCAATCATCCATCCTGACCAAGTAGGCTTTATTCCAGGGATGTTTTAATATACGGAAATCCATCAATGTAATCCATTATATAAACAAACTAAAAGACAAAAACCACATGATCATCTCTTTAGATGCAGAAAAACCATTCAACAAGATCCAACACCCATTCATGATAAAAGTCTTGGAAAGATCAGGAATTCAAGGCCCATACCTAAACATGATAAAAGCAATCTACAGCAAACCAGGAGCCAACATCAAAGTAAATGGTGAGAAGCTTGAAGCAATCCCACTAAAATCAGGAATTAGACAAGGCTGCCCACTTTCTCCCTACCTATTCAACATAGTACTTGAAGTCCTAGCCAGAGCAATTAGACAACAAAAGGAGACAAAAGGGATACAAATTGGAAAAGATGAAGTCAAAATATCACTTTTTGCAGATGATATGATAGTATATATAAGTGACCTTAAAAATTCCACCAGAGAACTCCTAAACCTGATAAACAGCTTCGGTGAAGTAGCTGGATATAAAATTAACTCAAGTCAATGGCCTTTCTGTACACAAAGGATAAACAGACTGAGAAAGAAATTAGGGAAACAACACCCTTCTCAATAGGCACAAATAATATAAAATATGTTGGTGTGACTCTAACTAAGGAAGTGAAAGATCTGTATGATAAGAACTTCAAGTCTCTGAAGAAAGAAATTAAAGAAGATCTCAGAAGGTGGAAAGATCTCCCATGCTCATGGATTGGCAGGATCTACATTGTAAAAATGGCTATCTTGCCAAAAGCAATCTACAGATTCAATGCAATCCCCATCAAAATTCCAACTCAATTCTTCAATGAATTAGAAAGAGCAATCTGCAAATTCATCTGGAATAACAAAAAACCTAGGATAGCAAAAACTCTTCTCAAGGATAAAAGAACCTCTGGTGGAATCACCATGCCTGACCTAAAGCTTTACTACAGAGCAATTGTGATAAAAACTGCATGGTACTGGTATAGTGACAGACAAGTAGACCAATGGAATAGAATTGAAGACCCAGAAATGAACCCACACACCTATGGTCACTTGATCTTTGACAAGGGAACTGAAACCATCCAGTGGAAGAAAGACAGCATTTTCAATAAATGGTGCTGGCACAACTGGTGGTTATCATGTAGAAGAATGAGAATAGATCCATTCCTATCTCCTTGTACTAAGGTCAAATCTAAGTGGATCAAGGAACTCCACATAAAACCAGAGACACTGAAACTTATAGAGGAGAAAGTGGGGAAAAGCCTCGAAGACATGGGCACAGGGGAAAAATTCCTGAATAGAACAGCAATGGCCTGTGCTGTAATATCGAGAATTGACAAATGGGTCCTCATGAAACTGCAAAGGTTCTGCAAGGCAAAAGACACCGGCAATAAGACAAAAAGGCCACCAACAGATTGGGAAAGTATCTTTACCTATCCTAAATCAGATAGGGGACTAATATCCAATATATATATAAAGAACTCAAGAAGGTGGACTCCAGAAAATCAAATAACCCCATTAAAAAATGGGGCTCAGAGCTAAACAAAGAATTCTCACCTGATGAAGACCGAATGGCTGAGAAGCACCTGAAAAAATGTTCAGCATCCTTAATCATCAGGGAAATGCAAATCAAAACAACCCTGAGATTCCACCTCACACCAGTCAGAATGGCTAAGATCAAAAATTCAGGTGACAGCAGATGCTGGCGTGGATGTGGAGAAAGAGGAACACTCCTCCATTGTTGGTGGGATTGCAAGCTTGTACACCCACTCTGGAAATCAGTCTGGCGGTTCCTCAGAAAATTGGACATAGTAGTACTGGAGGATTCCGCAATACCTCTCCTGGGCATATATCCAGAAGATGTCCCAACCCGTAAGAAGGATACATGCTCCACTATATTCATAGCAGCCCTATTTATAATAGCCAGAAGCTGGAAAGAACCCAGATGCCCCTCAACAGAGGAATGGATAAAAAAAATGTGGTATATTTACACAATGGAGTACTAGTCAGCTATTAAAAGGAATGAATTTATGAAATTCCTAGGCAAATGTTTGGACCTGGAAGGCATCATCCTGAGTGAGGTAACCCAATCACAAAAGAACTCACATGATATGTACTCACTGATAAGTGGATATTAGCCCAGAAATTTAGTATACCCAAGATATAAGATACAATTTGTAAAACACATGAAACTGAAGAAGTACGAAGGCCACAGTGTGGACCCTTTGCCCCTTCTTAGAATTGGAAACAATTACCCATGGAAGGAGTTACAGAGACAAAGTTTGGAGCTGAGACAAAAGGATGCACCATCTAGAGACTGCCATATCCAGGAATCCATCCCATAATTACCCTCCAAACAATGACACCATTGCATGCACTAGCAAGCGTTTGCTGAAAGGACCCTGATATAGCTGTCTCTTGTGACGCTATGCCGGGGCCTAGCAAACACAGAAGTGGATGCTCACAGTCATCTATTGGATGGATCACAGGGCCCCCAATGGAGAGCTAGAGAAAGTATCCAAGGAGCTAAAGAGATCTGCAACCCTGCAGGTACAACAACATTATGAACTAACCAGTACCCCGGAGCTCTTGACTCTAGCTACATGTGTATCAAAAGATGGCCTAGTCGGCCATCACTGGAAAGAGAGGCCCATTGGACTTGCAAACTTTATATGCCCCAGTACAGGGGAATGCCAGGGCCAAAAAGTGGGAATGCGTGGATAGGGGAGTGCGGGGGAGGGCATGGGGGACTTTTGGGCTAGCATTGGAAATGTAATTGAGGAAATGCGTAATAAAAAAAAAAGAAAAAGAGAATCAATGTTATAAAAGATAGAGAAAATAGCTCATCAGAAAATAAATCCAAAACCAAAACCAAAACATTCACAGAAAATATCCATGCAATCTGGTATACTATGAAAAATCAATCCTAAGAATTATAAAAATAGATAAAGGAGAAGAATCACAGCTCAAACACCCAGTAAATGTATTTAACAAAATTATAGAAGATAATTTCCCTATCCACAAGAAGGACATCCTATAAAAGTATAAGAGGATTATAGAACACCAAATAGATTGGACCAGAAGCACACAAAATAGAAAAGAATTTTAAAAGTTGCACAGGAAAAAGGCTAAATTACATAAAGTCAGACATATTTGAATTATGCCCAACCTTTCAATGAAGAATCTAAAAGCCAGAAGGGTCTGGACACATGCCTTGAAGATTCTAAAAGATCACGGATATCAGCCCAGACTATCAGACCAACCATAACTTTTAAAGACCACAGATGGAAAAATGGGACATTTCATAACAAACTAAAATCTAAACAATACTTATCCACAAATTCAGCCCCACAGATGGTACTATAGGAAAACTCCAGTTCATGGAGGTTAACTAGAACTATGAAAACAGAGGAAATAAATAATCTCATACCAGAAAAACCCAAAGAAGAGAAACACACACAGACACACACACAGAAAAAGAGAGAGAGAGAGAGAGAGAGAGAGAGAGAGAGAGAGATTGATTCTACTACCACCAAAACAAAATTAACCATCAATGATCATTAACATCGCTCAATAACAGCAGACTCAATTTTCCAGTAAAAAGACATAGGCAAACAGAATGCTTGTGAAGACAGAACCCACCCTTTTGCTGCATGCAAAAACATTAGAAATATACATTACCTATGGGTAAAGGATTGGAAAAAATATTTTCAAGCAAATGTGTCCAAGAAATAAGTTGATGTACCTTTTCTAATATCCGGCAAAATACATCAAACCAAAATTAATAAAAAGTGATAGGAAAGGATACTTCTACTCATCAAGAGAAAAATCTACCAAAATGATCTTTCAATTCTTAACACCTATGCCTCAAATGCAAGGGTACCCACATTTGTAAAAGAAATATTACTAGAGCTTAAATCATACATCAAATATCCACATTAACAGTGGGAGACATCAGTACCCCACTCTCACCAATTGACAGGTCATCCTGACAAAAACTAAATGGAGAAATAATAGAGCTAACAGATATTTTATATATACCTTCTTCTTAGCACCCCATAAGCCTTTTTCTAAAACTGACTACATACTTTGTTGTGGTACTGTGAGAGATAGTGATGTCCCCAGTTGAGCCTAAGGCTAGAAGCCCAGGATACCCTGAAGGAACAGTGGGAGCTTTGCCTGCTCCTAGGCATCAGGTCCCTATCACTAGCCTCAGCCCCCATAGATTTGTGGCCATCAGTCACATAAGGGCAATGTACCCAAGGCCCTCCGTATGTAAAGGGCATGACCTATGTCACATAGGCTCAAGACTAATCTCCATTTTAATGAGGTACCTAAAGGTCTAGAGTGCTTAGCCAATAAACTTTCCTTCTCAGACATTCCTCCCTGCAATAGGTATTTAATCTTAGGATCACTCTGAGAAGTGGCACATGGTTTTACACATCCTCTTTCTGCCATAACAATAAATGCTTTTAAACCATGGACTGCCTCTTTTCATTGGGATCCACCGTTGAGAGCCATGGAGAAGGCCTTCTCCTATAGAGCCATTGTCTAGTCTCCCATAGAAGGCCTCTCTGCACTCCCAGCCATGACTGCCACCAAGCCCAAGCTGCCACGTGTCAAGCAAGGACACCTCCCCCTCAACCCCCTGCCCTGGGCCCAATTCCAGCTCACAGGCCCTCAGCTCTTCTGCAACTTCCAGTGGTGCCTGGGTGTCCAAGAGCCTTAGAACCCCACAGCCCTGGTCTCTTTACAGGCCCAGGGAGCTCCCAAACCAGATCCAGCTGTTCTATACCAGGGTGTGCTTTACCACACACTCCCACCCCTCCTCCCAGTGGTGTCCCAAAGCTTCTGTAAGGCCCACCACCCAACTGGTGACAGAGTGGGGTAAGGGCAGTCAACTTTCTGTGTCCCACCTCTGTGAGTGGTCATGCCCTGTGGCAGAGCGGATGAGGGACCCTACACTTTGTCACAAAGCAAGTCCCAATAGATACAAGAAGACTGAAATAACCCCTTGTATCCTTTCAGACCACCATGGATTAAAGCTGGATATTAACAAAAGATACAACAGAAAGCATATAAGGTCATGGAACTGAACAGCTCCCGACTGAATCACTACTGGATCAAAGCAGAAATAACTAAAGAAATTAAAGTCTTCCTAGAACTCAATGAAAATTAATGCACAACATACACAACTTACAGGGCGTGATGAATGCGGAATCATAGGTGTGGGGGAGGTGTGGGGGAAAGAGGGGAGTGGGAGAAAACCTGTGTCCCGCCAGAGTTCTGGTGTTTGATGGGTGGTGGAAAAGGGGTAGTCCTAGGCCCCAGGTTCCCAGCCTCCGGCATCCCACACTGGATGCGGAGGAGCTGAGAACAAATGCCCCCTTCCCCCCAATGGCTCAGTCAGTGGGTGGCTCGGTCAGTGCAGGAGAGCGCAGGGAGAGGGGGGACACTAGTTGGTTCCCACTCGGTAGAGAGTCCTTGGTCTGGTCTGTGGCTGGAGTGTAGGAAGACCTTCTGGCAGGAGGTTAAAAGTGGCTTATTAAGAGAAACTGTTTTAGAGCTTTATTGCAGAAAGGCTGTTGTCAGGTAACTGTAGGGTGGAGTCTAGCCAGAACACCAGTAGCTTGGGACATTGTCTGCATGAGTGATAGTCACAGAATTATGGAGTTGGGGGCTCTGTGGTTTCAGGCACCTGTCTCTGGGACTGTGGCTCGCTTTTCCATCCCTTGTAGAGTTCTCTACTGGGTTGCTGGAGCAAGCCTCATTCAACCAAAATAGACTGCCTATCACAGTTCCTCAGATGAAGGCAGTGCTAAAAGAAAAGTTCATAACACTAAGTGCCTTCATAATGAAACTGGAAAGATCTTAAACTAGTGACTTAATACCACAAAACACTGTGCAACAAAAAGAAGAAAACATTCCTAGGAGTGGTCTCCCAGAAATAACCAACTGAAGGCCAAATTCAATAAAACAGAAACAATGCAAAGAATCAATGAAACAAAAAGTTGTCTCTGAGAAAATCAACAAGATAGACAAGCCCTCATCCAAACTAAAATATGGAGAGGGAATATCCAAATTAACAAAATCAGAAGTTAAAAAGGGGATATAACAACAGACTCTGAGGAAATCCAAAGAATCATTACGCCATGCCACAAAAACCTGTACTCCACAATATTGGAAAATCTAAAAGAAATTAATAATTTTTCTCAATAGATAACCCTTAAACCAAAATTAAACCAAGATCAGAAAAATAACTTAGATATATTTAAAACCAGAAGTAAAGAGAAGCAGTTATTAAAAGGCTAACAACAACAGCAACAAATGCCCAAGGCAAGATGTTTTTAGGCAGAATTCTATTAAACTTTTAAAGTCAAGCTAATGTCAAAACTCTAAGTATTCCACAAAATAGAGACAGAAGGAATATTGCCAATTCATTTTATGAGGCCACAGTTAGACTGATACCCAATCTATAGAAAGATTTAACAAAAAAATACTACTACAGACCAATTTTCTTCATGAATATTTATGCAAAAAATATTGGGGTAATTCTACTCAAGCCAGTGAAAGATGTATATGATAAAACTTCAAGTCTTTAAATAAGGAAATTGAAGAAGATATCAGAATATGGAAAGACCTACCATGGTCATGGATGAGTAGGATTAACATAGTAAATATGGTCATCCTATCAAAAGTAATCTACAGATTCAATGCAATACTCATCAAAATTCCAACAGAATTCTTTACAGATCTTGAAAGAGCAACTCTCAACTTCTTATGGAAAAAAAAAAGATAGTTAAAACATTCCTGTTCAATAAAAGAATTTCTGGAGGTATTAATGTTCCTGAGTTCAAGCTGTACTATGGAGTAAATCAAACAAACAAACAAACAAACAAAAGTGAAACAAAAACAAAAGCAAAATCATGGTATCAGCATAATAACAGACATTACACAATGATCAGTGATCAATGTGGTTGAATTGAAGCCACAGGTATAAATCTACACACTTATATTTGATATAAATATATAAATTGGATATATTTGATATTTGATAGAGAAGCCATAAATATACAATGGCTAAAAGAAAACATCTTCAACACATACTGCTGGTCTAACTGGATGTTGGCATGTAGAAGAATGCAAATATATCCATATCTATCACCTAGCACAAAAACTTAAATCCAAGTAGATAAAAAACCAAATATACTGAACCTGATAGAAGAGAAAATGGGAAATAGCCTTGAACACATGAAACTGAAAAACTTCTGTAAGGCAAAGTACACTATCAATAGGATAAAATGGAAGCCCACAAAATGGAAATACATTTTCACAACTCCACACTTGACAGTAGGCTAATATCTAAAATATGCAAAGAACTCAAGAAAGTAGATATCAGCAAACTAAATAATCCAAGAAAAAATGGGGTACAGATCTAAACAGAGAATTCTCAGCAGAGGAATCTCAAATAGCTGAGAAACACTTAAAGAAATATTGAACAACCTTAGCCATCAGGGAAATCAAAATCAAAACGACTTTGAGATTCCATCTTATATCTGTCAGGATGCCTAAGAGCAAAAATACAAATGACAGCTGATGCTGGCGAGGATGTGGAGCAATAGGAAAATCCTCCACTGCTGGTGGGAATACAAACCTATATTTCCACTTTGGAAATCAGTATGGAGTTTTTGTTGGTTTTGTTTGTTTATTTGTTTGTTTTTTAAACTAGGAATCAATTTACTTCCAGACTCCACCATACTACTGCTGGGCATATAATCAAAAGGTACTCCATTATACCACAAGGGTACTTGTTCAACTATGTTCAGAGCAAGCTTATTCACAATAGCCAGGAACTAGAAACAACCTAGGTATATCCCAACTGAAGGATGGATAAAAACTATTACTCAGCTTTTGAAAACAATTACAACATGGAATTCGTTGGCAAATGGGTAGAACTAGGAAAAAAAATCACCCTGAGTGAGGTAACCCATATGCAGAATGACAAAAATGGTATGTATTCACTTGCAAGTGGATATTAGCTATAAAGTAAGGGACGATTATACTAAAATCCACAGACCCAGAGAGGCTAAGTAATGAGGATTTAAATGGAGATGCTAGGATCTCCCTGGGAAGGAGAAACAGAATAGATTTCACAGGTGGACTCAGGGACAGGTGGGGATGAGAACAGGGGGAAGGTGGCAGGAGGGAGAGAGAGAGAGAGAGAGAGAGAGAGAGAGAGAGAGAGAGAGAGAGAGAGAGAGAGAGAGAGAGAGAGAGAGAGGCTAGACATGATCATGTGGAAAGAAGGGGAGGGGAATAGGGAGATAAGGGACAGATGGGGAAGATTGGAAGAGTAAAAGAACAAGAAAGACACAAAGAATTGTTAAAAGCAAAATACAAATTTTATAAGATTAGTAAAACAGAAAAATTTCCAATCAGATATATGAGTGAATGAACGACAAACATTTGCAACATCAGAAATGAAAGTGAGATGAGGGAGCAGGAAACTGGTGCAGCTAAAACAGTTGTTAAACATAAATGTGAGCCTCTGGCTTGGGGTGTTCTGTGTGTAGGAATTTGAACTTGTCATTACATTCTGAAAGCAAATAAAAACTCCAACAAACAGGAGAATCATTCATTATTTTTAGATGACATAGGAAAGAAAAATCACTGGGGAGATCACTGACCCCCAAATAGTAGACACCTGAAACAGACAGCATCAGCTTGCCAGAGAAGGAATCCTAGGGTAGTGAACATCCTAGGGTTCAGTAATTAGGTAGAAAAATATGAAATGAGAAACTTCTGTGGGTTATGTACTTTTGATGAGGCTCTGAGAGGACTTAGTCACAAGGAGGTTCCCAGTGTTCTGTGATTCCTATCTCCAAAAGCTGGAGCAGGCCTTCATAGAAGTTGTTAGAAGCAATCTTTTTTTAGAGTGCATTCCTACCTGCATTGTGTGCCTGTGTGTTGGAGAAGGTACTGACAAAGCAAAGAATGGAAGCTAGTAACATTACAGTGCAAATACTGCTCTTCGAATACTCTTGCACCCAACTGTCTTACATTATTAGTGAGCAAAGGTCCATTCTTCTTGAGCTTTACCACTTCTCACACATTTATGTGCTGCAAAAAGTGAGAAAAAGGAAGACTAGACACTTTCAGATTCCAGTTTTATGAAAAAAAATCTAGAAAATAGATTATAGAAAATACAGATCAATCTGTGACAATGAAAAACAGATCAATATCATCTTAAAGACAGGGGCCGGTGGAATGGGTCAAACAGCAGGAATCATGAAGTTTGGCAGAGAAATTTTTGACGGTGATGTATGTGTTTATAGCATTGACTATACTGTAGAGGTATGTTAGAACTTACTGTGTTGCAAAATTTAAATATTGTGTTTTTCTTCTACTTCCACAAAGCTATAATTAAAATAAACATAAATAGTATGCATCAGTATTACTTCAAATAAATGAGTCTTTTCCATCAGCATATTGACTCTGACAGAATTAATTTCATTCTGCTGGACTTTGAGTCAATATAGGCATTCATAAATCTTCTATGGGCTGCAAAGAATTCTTAGAATTTTAATAATCCCATGAGTTTGATCTGGAAGTTATTTAAATATTTGACAAAAATATTTTAAGCACTATTATTTATATTACTTGTTATAGTCAATTTCACAAGAGTCAACATATATTTCTAGCCCATAGCTCTTTGTAGATCTTTCAGATACTAATTTATAATGACAACAAAAGCTTGATTAATTTCTTATAATAACCAATAATATTGTGATTAAGGAAAGTAAATTTTTTGTATTTCCTAAGAGTGTGATCAGTGTTTATTGTGAGTTTTAAGGATTGTGGCAGATGCAAATGCAACTGGGGAACCATGAGTATGCCATTTGTTTGGAGAATCTTCCCAGGACACTTAACCAACAATAGCGCGAAGCCAATTAAGAAGTATGGAGAAAGCATCCCAGTTCTAACTCACATCACATTTTCACATACAGCAAATCATTATAGTAGTTTGTGATGGCTGACCTAAAGACTTAAAAATCATTAAAATCCTAAAGGAAATCCTAAATGTTCATTTCCTCTCCATGTAACCTTGGAAATGGAAAGCCACAGTTGTCAAGAGTTGACTTTCTGGTTGTTGACAGTTGATCTGTTGCTATGTATTGTAATGCTAAATTCTCTATTCTTATGTCTCCCAGTCTAAGAGTGAATTCTCACCTTTACCAGCTTCTGTTGTGCAAATTTTGTTCCTTTTAAACCTACTGTTTAAATAAAAATGGTTACAGGCAATTACTGGAGGGACTAGAGGTAGACAGGTTTTTGAGTTACTTGATTGAGGGTTGCAGAGAAAGGAGAAAAGAGGAGATCTAGAGAGGTGGAAGCTACCATGATAAGATGGACCTTGGGTGCATGGCTAGGAGATACAGCAGGTACTTGACTATACTGCTGGGGAAGTAGCCAGGGCAGCAGTTAATTAGTTTATGGGTTATCCCCCAGTAGTTGTCAAGGCCAAATAAAATAACCATAGTCTGAGTCTCATACATTTGTAAACTAGATTAGGACACATTTAAATGCTTCAACTGCATTTGGTCACTTGATTGAATTGAATTTATGAATGACAGAGAATAAGTGCTATAGGTAATGATTACCGAATGTGCACTAAATTCTAAAATTAAACTCAGAAGAAACCACAGTTGCAAAGCATTTTAGTGCCTACTTAAACAAGGAACTATTTAGTTTTAATTACTCAAATGCATGATAAAGTCACTGAAAACCAACAAAGATTATTCTAGAGAATTATGGACCCTCAACTTTCTGAGTTGATTACAGAGAAGGTTAAAAAATAACCTTTTACCATAGCTCATTAAGAACTCTAAATCCAATTTATTCTTTTAACAAAGAAAAAGTCAAATTTTAGTTCTGTGTGCCTTTAGTATTTGCCATTTCAGGCTTATGAGTTTCCATTTGAAAATTATCTCATAAGTAAAGCTGTAATACGGAGAGAGTTTTGCTGAGTTTTTTAATTATCTCATTGCTTCTTTTTAGAATCAGCAAATAGAAGCTGAAGCATGTGGAATTCCCTTGACTCAGATCTTCTAAAATTTGCTCAAGTTCCTAGCTTTTCTAACTATTCTTAGATTTTCCTCTTTTAGAAGAGTCAGTAATATTTGGAAATAAATTGTGACATTGTAGTATAAGAGTAGATTCTTTTAGTCTAGTAGAAATGAGAGGTGTGAAGGGGACTCCCATTTCCACTGAATACTGGGTATCTGTTAAACATAATCTAGTCAAAATAATTGTAAAACTAAATGATAAATTCTTGAAACTCTTATTGTAAGCCTACTTTTTTGTGCTTGCACTCCTATACGTATGTAAATACATTAGTGGGTAAGGAAATTTCAGCTCCTAAAAGGCAATTATTGGATTCTCCGTTACTGGCCTGGCTGTTTTGAACACTAGGATTATCAAGCAGCTGCCTGTACTACCCTTAATCCCAAATTGGTGCTCACTTTGACAAAAATCACACAACCATCACAGCTGAGCTCTTAGACTCCTGCATGAACAGCTTCTGACAAAGGTCATTTCAAGCAGTTTAGAGCAGACGTTTTCTGCTATCTCAATTCTCAGTGAACACCTAACGACCTTACAAACATTTTTATCTAGGCCGCAGGAGCAGCACTTCCTTTAGTGATATGCAGACTATATGTTGTAATGTGTACTAGAGACAATACTACAACTGATATGAAACCAAATTTCATTTATTTATAATGTGTATGGTGATTGGTGCAAACATCTCTTCTCTGGATGTATTAGGAGGTTACGTTGTTCACCTGAAAGACCATCTGATAAAAGGATTCTCTTTAGTGTCTATAGTTAGTAGTGTGGTCTGAGCTAGCAACAGATAGAAAGAAACACCGGAGGATGCAGAGTGGTGTTAATTCTGAATGCTGAGCACTGACCTCAAAGGTAACAAAACAGCATCCGCTGCTTTTAGCAGCAGAAGACTAAGAATTAGTGTGCAAAAAGGTCCCGAGAAGGATGGAGAAGGATGTTTAAAAACAGAACAATTGAGCTTCAGGAAGTATAGAAGTCAAACATTCTTTGGGTCATAGTTCTAATAAGGAGTATCCTCCATAAGCTGGCTTAGTTGAACATCTGGTCCCTGGATGGTGGCACTATTCAGAGAGGCTATGGGACCTGCAGGGAGTGGAGAAGTACATCACTAGCGATGACTCTGTAGATGCACACTGTTGCTCTACTTCCCTGATCTCTCTGCGTCTTGAGAAAGAAAGAAAAATGCGACCATCCAGTTTCTTGCTCCTGCCATGCTGTGTCACCCAAGATATAATGGTATACTGCTCACGGGCTCGCCCTTATCAAAATAATAATCATTTCAATAAATACATGCTAGGGTAGTATTGAAATATCATACAAAGAGATCTCTACAGAAACATGAGCTGCAAGCTTTACAGTTAATGTCTTCTCTATGTTAAAATTATTTTATGTGCCATTCCAGTATCTGTGGGTTAACATGAAACTTCTCAAAAATCCTAATTTTGAAATTACACTATACAGGACACTAAAATTTTCCTAGATACTGGTTGGTTGGTCCACCTAGGTGATGCTGAAACATGAGCCACATACACTTTTTCTTCTTTATTTTAAATTTTGGCTATTAAATTGCCTTAGTGAGGGAAAGTAGTTTACAAATTTAGGTAACATATTTGTAATTAATACCTTCGATGAAACATTAAGTCAATAGCATCTAAAGGCTTTAGATTAATGGGAAAAGAAACCACAATATTTCACTGAAAGTCATGCAAAGAATGTTATCCACTTGAAGGAAGTAAATGCTTCAAGCCGTAACGAGAACAGATGTTCTTTTTTTTTTTTTGCATGAAATTAGAGACATACCAATAAAACTGAAAGTTGATACACATTTCAAATTTATACTCTTTAAAACAATTAATTATTGTTTTGTTATGAAATATTAGAGATGCAAATGAAAAGAGTAAACTGCTGTACATAAACATCTTGTAAAAGGCTTTGACATTACCTTTTAATATGAGCCTTTACATGTTGTATGATTATAGTATTTTGTTCCTTCGATATACTCAGGGGGGAATACTGCATATAGATACTAGCAGTAATAAAAAAGAATGTTTATTAGCAATTCAGAAATGACTTTAATACAAAAACCAATGAAAATACTATAATTAATAAAATGTCTTCAGTAGCCAAAATATTCAAAGGTGAAATAAATAAATAAATAATATTCCTTTAGCTGAAATATGATTCAAATTTTACAGGCTCATGGAAACTTGATTCCTAAGGTAACTGGTAATTGTTTTAGTCGATCAGGGACCAAGTGTTGTATAATTTGATATAAGGGCAATTCAGTTATGAGTGGAAAGCATCTTCCTGAGGAGAGTGGAATGGTTCTTTTAGGAGTAAGTTAGATTTTAAGGAACTAAATAAGTTACTCTTTCCTGTGTTTACTTTCTAATGTATGCTTTCACATTCTATTTCTTTTCTGTCTCTACCTCTGACCTAATTGGTTCGAGTCTCTTTACTTTCAAGACTGTTTTGTCCTTCCATTATCAGTTGTACAGAGTCTATTAGATGCAGTAGTTTCCTTTCTTATTGCATTGACATGAAAGGACAGAGGGTGCATTTTGTCTTACACTTCTAAGTGCAGTCCATCATGGCAGAGCAGTCATGGTAACAAGAGCTGGAGGGGGCTGAACCATAGTTATGGAGCTGGAGGAGGCTGATCACATTCCATCCATGATGATGAAACAGACAGCAGTGGATGTTGGTCCTCAACTGGCTTTCTCTTGTTGATTCATTTCAGGAATGCAACTTATGGGCTGACATCACCCAAACTGAGAATGGGACTTCCCACCTCATTTTAACCTCATCTAAAAGAACTGTCTCATAGATTTTACTTGAAGTTTGTCTTTTTTTCATGGTTCAAGAACATGCCAAGGGGAAAACATTAGTCATCCCAGATACCACATTTATCAATTTGATTTCTGTCATACAGACTTCTTAGAAACTGTCCATCTGTGCCTCACACCAGAGTACAATTTGTGTTGAGATGAAGCAGATGTATGGAGTTACCATTTCATATAAGCATGCTAAATACCAGGATAAAATACAGAACACCTTAAGAGGCAGATTAAATTACAGAGCAGCCTGAAGGCCACAAAAGAAAGAAAAGCGGGAAAAAAAAATAAGATTGATTGAAGCAGGCAAACTGAACTCCTCTGGAAAGAGATCGAAGACAGTCATTCATAGGTTAATGTGCCTGTAATATTCTAGTTAGTCAATAAGAACTGGTAGTTAGTAAATAAGAACTGGCCTTCAGATGCAAAACTAGAAGTAAAAGAAGGAGAAAAGGAAGCTGCAGTATCTTAAAGAAATCAAGTTCAAGGTATCTAGAGAGAAATGCTATCAAGTCATCCTAGTACCTGTTAGGCCAAGGATAATTCATGGACAAAGGACAGTAAAATTAAAGACAGATACATAGCTCAGCTTTTTTCAGACTGACCAAGTCTGATGGAGTCCAGAGATTTTGCAAAACTTCAGACTGTACTCTTTCCAGTGATATTAGAGGTTTTTGTTTTTTTTTTTTTTTGTTAAGTATTTTTAAAAATGAAAGTGTGTACTACTCCAGTGTTTTAGAAATAATTCAGATAGTGTTACTATAACAAGGAAATACACAACTCCCAAGTAATCCTTACTATAAGATTAATATTCAGATAACTGTCTAATACACTTATACAGGTGGGATATAATATAGATTTTACAAAAGTAGTTGATATGGAGGTAAATGTTAAAGAATAAGGTTGTCCTGTGAACTATGATTTAATGGGATTATCAAATTTAGACTGGTATTATTATAAAAACAAAGAATATAAAGAAACTAAGTGTATTTGACATATATTTTCTCTTTGGTATTATGAAAAAAAGTATGAGAAATACAGAATGCTTGAAATCACTACATGCTTTTATTTTCAGAATATCTACTTTAGTATTAAATAGGCTTTGAATGACATTTAACATAGTACATATTTTGTTTTCACCCCCATAACATTTACTTTCAACATTATAGTATATTTTTAACTGTCAAATTTTATAACATTTGTATATGATCCTTATGGATAACCTCTTGTTTCATTTCCATTTTTTTGATAAGTTTCACTTTCATGTTCAAAATGTGACTATGCTTATTTAACCATTTTTCAAAGACACCCCATATAATGGTAAATTCCTTGAAGGTTTAAAGCATTTTAGAATGTCTGGTTGCTTACTTAAAGAAGCCAGGAATTGGCTGTTTAACAATCTCAAATCATAATTCTATTCCTTAAACCTTTGCAGATTTCAGTCCTTTTTCCACCCGTCAATTCTGATTTTCTTCTTGGAAGCATGAGCCATTTTTTAAAAACAAAACAAAATTGCACATGTATGTAATTTGAAAATTGAAATTTGTGCTATGAATCAACAAATTACTGTGTACAATGTAGAAGTTAACATTATCCTGTTTTACTTCCCAATCCATTGAGGCCATATCCTCAGAACTTAACACTTTCTTCTCCTATTTGACTCCCTAGCTATAAATCATTATTTGCTGGTTTGCATCAAGCACTATTTAACAACTTTCTACTACAGAAATTAAGTATTTACCTCTTTTGGGAACCCATATTTTCCCTCCTCTGTTCATCTTAATGTAGTTCATAGGACATCCCTTTTTGATTGAGATAATTATTTAGTAATAAGTTCTTCTCTAACCTAATTTATAAGAAGTATGTTTTGAAAGGTATGCTATATGGTTTTAAAGAAAGAACAAATTATATATGCATATTTCTATCTAATTTCTTAAAGCTGTTGAACCATGGGTAAGGAGTTATTTTGCTAAAAGTAAGAGAACTAAATTTGACAGAAACATGGTCTGAGCCCCAAATGATTAATACTGAATTCCAGAGTGAAACAAGTCAGCTAGCTTCGTTTTCAATTGATGGTGTTGTATGTAGAAATAGCTTGTTTCAGTGTTTATAACAGGAAATTATATTTTTAAGCATTTAAGCAACTTGTGTGTTTTTTTCTTTCATATTTGGCATGTATTCTGTTTCAAACATCTTTTTAGAGTAAAATAATTGGACACACTTTATGATATGGAATTCTGAGAATTTCTTGTTAACGTAACTTTTATCCTCCTGTAGTAATTGTCTGGGAGGCTTACTGCATCCATCTGCTAAAGTAGGCCTGGTCCTGGAGGCTTCTAACCTGTTGTGCTTGATTGTAAGCCCCAAAAGATCACCAAGGAACTGATTGCAATTCATGTGAACTAGTGTCTTTTTAGACAAGCTCCAGCTTGCACTAACCCTGACACAACAGGACTGAAAGGTGAAGAAGCCTTGAGCCCAGTTTCAAGCAAGCATTTATAAAGGTGAGCAAACAAGCAAGGGGGTTTCTTGCCTGGAATACATCTGATTTGGGGACTATTATGGAATTTCATTGTCCTTAAAAATAATTGGCTGGTGCTGGGAGCCAAACCATAAACTTAACTTCTGCTTTACTTCTGGTCGGTAGTTGTTAGGAAGTGAAGTGCCAGGATCAGGCCTGTTGGAGAGTAAATTGGAAACTACTACTAGGCAAAGGTTTATTGGGGGGAGTAACCTGGAAATTGGTGCTAGGTGCCAGCTTGTTGGTTAACTCAAATTCATCCTTAGTTCAGGTTCTCTAAGATGGAGTCTGAACCAAGATCTGGTCTCTCAGCTTCCACACAATCTAATCTAGGCCTAGGTTTTTTTTTTTTTTCAGCCTCTTAGACTTGTTGGTGAATAAGCTCATCCCTTCCTAGTTCTTTCTGATCTCTGGCTGGCTGATCAAACTCAACTGTTCTGGCTCGGACTCCTCCCCAGACTGAATCAATCTGACTTCTCTCTGCTTCACCTGAATTGCTCTGTTTGACCTCATACTACCTTTGGCTATCTGTTCTAATCTGGTGACTCCTTCTCATTCTCTTGTTCTGACTACCTTGGTCTAGCTTGTTCTCTCTCTGCAGCCTGTCTCTCTGTCACCAGTAAAACTGTCTTCTTGTCCTGCATTGCTCTCTCTTAAGTTCCTTCCATTTCAGTGCTTTAAAAAAAATGTCGCAGAATATTTTATCACACTCTGATCCTTAAGATTTTTTTATTTGCTGAAAAAAAAAAACAAAAACCATTTACAGCTGTGGTATTGCTCAGCCCTTAGCACATACCTTTGATATCTCTGGCTGGAATATGCGTATGTTCTTAGTACACACCTTTAATCCCAAACAATGAAGGAAAAGTTAATTTGTAGAAGGAAGCACACTTGTTTAAAAGTGGTATTATTTGAGTGGCAGACAAAGTGACAAATCAGAAAAAAAGAAAGTCAGCATATTTTCCTATAGCAGAAGCAATGCTGCAGTCTTCTGTGTATTAGATTTGTGTTTGAATTTATGCTCCTTTCAGTACAGAATTGTTCTACTTTTAAACTTTCATACCATGATACATGCTATAAAAGCCACAAGCTATACTCAGTTCTTTTTGGAATCTAGTCATAAGATAAATAGGTAAATAAGTATATATCCAACCTATTAAAGGTTTGCTTGGTGCGTGCCATATCCTACTGATAAGTTGTGCTGATCTATCTCAGGATTCATGTTGTGAGTTTGCCTTATTATATCATTGTCTTGGTCAACAATGTTCACCTGATTAATATGAAGCTCAACCAGAAACAACTGTTTCATTCTGTTTATAATACCTCTTTTCAGGATGTCACTGTCCCTGAAGTGTCCTGCTTCAGGAGTTACACTTTCTCACACACTTAAGTGCTCATATTGACGACTTTGATAGAGGTGCACGCTGGTAGCTCTGATGTGCTTCGTTTTCTCGCTAGAGTCTCTCTTATTTTCTATCACCCCCACAGCGATTCTTTAACTATTGTGGAGATGCTTTGTGTGTGTGCCTGCAGCAGAAGTGTGAATGCAACAGTCTTTGCTTCTTGCCTTCTGTGAAAACTCTGCCATTAGGGAATATTTTGTCAGCTCAGAGAGGATGATTTTTCTCTCATATCATGTGGTAGTTTAAAATGCTTACCTCATAGGGAGTGGTACTGTTAGGAGGTGTGTACTAGTTGAAGGAGTGTGTCACTGTTGGGGTGGGCTATGAATCTCTGTCCATTGCAGAAGAGTCAGTCTTCTCCTGTTTGCCCTTGGAACAAGATGTAGAACTCTCAGCTCCTCCAGTCAATCAGCAATACAAAAACAGCAACCTGGGTAATTGCATCAAAACCACCTTCTGGAGAGTCCAAGTTTCCAGATATGGACTGATAACCAACAAGTTCATTGAAAAACTCTTATTTGTCTGTAAAACTGAGCTCTTTTCTATAACTAAATGGATTAGTGTGTCTTGTTCATTCGTACAAGGGTTTCTTAGCTCTGCTGGTGTTGTACTAATGTAGGACATCACAGTTTTCTCCACAAATGAGCCAAAGCCTATACGGAAGTATGATATAATCCTCATTTTGAGAAGGCTAGGCTGGTTCCAAGACAGATTTGAAATTGGCAGTCTAGGAGACTAGACCTAAGAACTGGGCAAGTCCAGACAAGTCAGTTAAAAAAAAAAAAAATCCAGGCTTCAGTCAACTAGTCAGAAACTAGAAGGTGCCCAGCCACATAGCCTAAAGCAAGGACAATGAGTCAGCAAGTTTCCAGACCTCCCCAGTAGTAGGTTCCAGTTTCCATGCCCCAGTAATGGAATGTCCCTAGGGATGGAGTAATATAAAGGCTACCTATCTCAGAATTCCCTAACATGCGTTAAATCTCACCTGCCAGCTCATTTGCTTTTCTCCCTCTATCTTGGTAATGGGGAGACCGCAGCATGATAGAATAGTACAGAATAAAACACCCTTTGCATTTACATACTATTTGAGTCCAGGGTATCATTCTTTGCCAAATCATAGACCCTTACAATTTCATTCATCAGATCTGTCACAAGACTTTGCATTTTCTAGATCATCTTTCATAGGGTAGGAGAGATCATGGGGCAGTCTTCAGCCCTCTTGAATGTTAATGGAAACATCTGTAGTTCTCTTGATCCCAACTTTAGATGCAGCTGTTGTGGTTGGATCTAAGGAATGTCATCTGCCTGAAGCTTTTCTGACTTCCCTTTGCCATGATTGGTGACATTTTTGTTTTTCTTTATCATTTGGAAGCCTCTGGGATTTTCTATGGCACTTGGCTGTCAACCCTTCTTTTTTAAAGCTTCTACATTATCACATTGTGTAGAAGTAGGCATTTCTTCTTACAAAAATGTATTTGTACACCACCCACAACTTGGTCCTGCTTGTATACATTCTCCATAAGATTTGGCATCTGCTTTAAAACATCTGTTTGGCCAAATATGGAACAAATAGAGCTGATCAATCAAATACAGAAAACCAGTTGCAAACTCATACTTTGAGATCATGGTCCACCATTAGAGAAAATCGAGACAGGAATTTAAACAGGGCAGGAATCTGGAGGCAGGAGCTGATGCAAAAGCTGTGGAAGGATGCTGCTTACTGGATTTCAGGATCAGAGGTTCAGTTTATTATCATCAAGGCAGGAAGCATGGCAGCATATAGGCAGGCATGGTACTAGAGGAGCTGAGAGATCTACATCTTTTTTGGAAGGCAAACAGAAGAAGACTGACTCTTCCTCACTGGGCAGAGATTCATAGCCCACACCCATCATGGCACACTTCCTCCAATAAGGCTACAACTCCTAACAGTACCACTCCCTATGGGTCAAGCATATTCATACCACCACATGTGTATGTCCTATCTTTCTTTTGCTTACCCTTGTATTAGTCAGGGTTCTCTAGAGACACAGAACATATGGAATGTCTTCAGATATAGTAAACTTGGCAACTAGGAATAACCCTTACACTTCTCATTTGTTCTTTTCAAACTTGCCAGTAAAATGAGAATTGCAGAACAGAAATCTGACCAAATCTCTCTTCTGCTGGAGGTCTTTAATAGATGCTCTTGAAAGTATCCAAGGACATGCAACCATTCTGTGCATATTTTTGGAGACAGTGCACTCAGGGACCTTGTTGTTTCATAATTCCATCATTTGTTTCAGTACCTCCAAGGGAAGGAAAAGGAGAAAGTGGATACGAGAGGGAGTTGTATAGTTTTTGCATTTTTGTAGTGGGTTGGTCTGATGCTACTTGTATTCTAGTGCTAATCTGGCCTCCCAAAACTGGTTGCTCCAGAGACAAGAGTCCTCATTTAGACACTGGCTAAGTGACCCTGCCCTGTGTTAACTGTGATTGGTAAATAAAGATGCCAACAGCTAATAGCTGGGCAGAGGAGAAATAGGTAGGGTTTAGGTTTTGGAGCTTGGGACCTCGAGGAAGAATAAAGTGAAAGAGTGGAGAAATGAAAAACTGCCAATGTGTTAGCTGAGCTATAAAAATGTGGCTGTGTGGGTTGCTCATTTGAAGTTAAGAGCAGCCCAGGTAGAGCATAATAAATAGTAGGTAATAACTTGAGGTTATCAATAGGAAAGTAGATCCTAGCAGCCTGGAGGGTAGGCAGCTGTCCAGCTATTGTGCTGCTTAAGGCATATTGAAAATATAAAGGCTATGAGTGTGTCTTTCATCAGAGAACTCAAGAACCAAAGGTGGAGTAGAAAGTCTCGGGTTAGAATTTAATTATTTAATACTATGATTTTTGTCTCATCTAATTTTGTTACATATTAAGGACAGAAACATAATCATTATTCCTGTTTTTAAATTGGAGTTCTTAAGAGGACGTAAGCCCTCAATGTCCTGAAAGAGTAGGTGGATACAGTTTGGATGGAATTGCTATCTAAAGGCTGGAATTTTCATCCCTCCTGCCTTTGAATCATAAAGTTCTATCTTTATTCTTGTTTCTAAGTAGTAAACTGTGATTCTTTTTTGTAATGTGCCCATGCTTTGGTGACGTTTCCCCAACAATTCTTCTCCCTTTTCACCCTGACAAACCATAAAATACCAGACAGAGTCATTCAGCTCCGGGACTTACAGCAACTTAAGTCCAGGTATTCTGTCTGGTAGAATTATTTAGCTGCCTGGGCTTTCTCATGAGAATTATGATATGATACACCCCCTTGTATGTTCTAAATAGATTTTCCAGTGGTGTCTGCGCCCAAAAGTAATCTGCTGGTAATTGACTCATGGCTGTTACATAATTTGACTAAAGTGAGTCCAACTATGTGTATTACAACATATATTTTTTGAGGCAGAGTCTCATGTATCCTAGGGCAGCCTTTTACTTGTTTTATAGCTGAGGATGATTTTGACCTTCTGATTCTCATAGCTCCATCGTTGAGTGGTAGGATTGAAGGGTCAATGGAGGACCAACCAGAAGTGCCAGAAATAGTAGGCAAGCAGCTGACCAGCGGTATCATCTGTATCCCATTTCATTATATTCAATTTACTTGAAAATATCAAGACTCTGGAAGTGAATACCATACAATCTTTGTTCAGATAAAACTGTTTTTGAAATGTTTATCAGAGATGGTCTTTATATTATAATGGGTTCACTATGCTGTCCTTTTCACTATGATGCATTTTAATCATACGCATTCCTCATTATCCTTTTGGTTACTTTCCCATTCCCACCAGTTTCTTTTTTTCAATGATAATCTTAGACCTCTTCCTTCTTCCATTTATTTGATGGTCCAGTATGTTTAGTTAGAGTTTCTCTTGGTGGCATGATTGAAGTGTTGTTCACTGGACAATGGCTTTTCAATGGCTACACCACTATATAAGAATCCCTCTTCACCTTCAACTAATCTTTAAATTATTTTACTTCAAATTATACAAATTTGGAAGAAGATCTTTATCCTTCTTCCTCCACGAGAAGATTATGATAGAGCCAATCCTGTGGAGATCTTATGCAGGTGCCATGTTTTGAAGAGTAAAATTGCCCTTTCCTGATGAGAAGTCTAGTTGTACTCTGTACCAAATGCATTCCAGCTGAGATGTACCACCTTCTCAGTGTATTAGAACACCGAGAGGCTGCTTTAACTTGGAGAATGCTGTTTGGGGAATGTTGGAGAATCTAAAAAGTGAATTCACATTTTTAAATTAAGAAAGCCCTATCATGTGTTTACATGTAATATAATTAGACTTAACCTACTGATAGAGTTACCATATAGTCCAACCTAGCCTAGAACACACACTAATTCTCCTGTCTTAAGGCTTCAAGTGCAGGGATTATATACTTAATTTGATTGTATATTAATTCTTAACACATACACATTATCTGAAAATACTGAAAAGGATCACAGTTATAACAGCACAGAAGATTCAAGAGGTATAGGAATCAGGGCTAGGTAACTTACAGACATGGCTTCTCTGTATTTTGACCAGCTGTAGCTCTCTGTAATGGTCTCTGTCACTTGAAAAGTTTCTTTCATGAGGGGTGAGAGCTTTACTTATCTGTGGGTATAAGTATAAATATTTAGAATGCAGTTAGTTTAGGAAGGTGCTGGGAGTAGATTCGCAACTAAGACTCACAGAATTCTACTACAAACATGATTTTCATCCTGTGAATTTGTCTAGCCAGTTGATACATCTATAAAATAATTTCAGTACCTTAGGCTCGAGGAAATTTCCACAGACTGTAAGAGTCACACTACCAGGAAATCAGCTGTGAGATTGTATCTCCTAGAAGTGCCAGAGAATCTTCAACCATGATATCTTAACACTATAAATATCTAAGCAAAACCTGATGATGTATAATACAAATAGACAAGCTAACATGGAAGGGAGACATCTTAGAGAGTCCTGTCCCTAAACAAAGACCCATAGACAGCTAAGGGATGCTGAGAGATGAAAAAATAATATTTTTCAAGATGAGAGCCCCAACTGATTATTCAATACCAGTCATCAGCCCCTGAAACTGCATACATAAATATAACACTGAAAGCATTGAACAATTTATATTTGTACATACACACACATGTACACTCACATAAAAACGTAAAATGCTGTGATTTAAGAGAGAGTGAAATGGAGTATATTTGAGAGATAGGAGTGAAGAAAGGGAAGACAGAAAAGATGTAATCATATTTTCATTTAAAAATTCATTTCAAAATTAAAAAAATAACTTAAAATTTCAAAGTTAATTTCATCTATACATTAACATCTTGTAGGTAAAATAGAATTAAAATTATCAAATATTCCAGTTAAGAAATATCCTCATTTATAAGGTACCAATTCCTCAGGAATCAAGTTAGTTTGAGAATATGATATGTATGTGGAAGTATGGACATTACTGCCTATTCAATTAGTGTGCATATGTGTGTCAAGAGCAGAAGTCAAGCTCTGCTCTATTTCCTCAGGAATTATCCACCTTACTTTAAAAGACTGGGACTCTTACTGGGACAATTCCAGACATCCTGACAACTTCATATCCCCAGGGCTGATATGAGTATCACTATAGCCAGCTTTCTTTTCCTAGATCCTTCCCATTGCTGCCCTTTTACACATCCTTACCTCCTCAACTTCTCACACTTACTTCCACTCTCTTTTTAGAAAAACTAAACAAAACTAAGAAATAAACAAACCACTGGGTAAACAAAATGTCAAAACAATCAATTTGTAAAAGAAGAGAAAACACAAGAAATATAGACAAACAAAACTATGAAAACATGAAATCAAAAATCATAATATACAAACAAAAGAAAGACCAGTAAGACAAAAACTGTCCGAGCAAAGCATAATGGGAAAAATTGACCACTTGAGTGCTAGAAATCAAAATGAGGTCCTCCTGCATGCACAGGAAGGGTTCAGAAACCCTTAGCCCTTATAGTAAAGTAAAAATGTTTGATCAGATTGAATAATTCCCCTTTGTCTTGGTCTTATATAGTCAACATGGGATATGAATTCAAAAGTAAGTAATATGTCTACAGACACAAATTCTAAAACAGCAGCTAAAAACATGCATACTTTTAAATAACGTCTTGTCCCTTTGCCTTCCTCTCAGGTGGAACTGGTGCATGCCAGTGATGTTAGATGGGAACTTTGCTGACTCATCACATTCTTTGTCTTGGTCTTGGGAAGAGCTCATATCCTTTCCAGTATTGTTTTCCTGTGGCAGCAAAGAACCACAGCAATCCCAATAAAATCCCCTTTTCTTCCATAGTTACTAGAACACGAGCTCAATATGTGCTCCTTAGAGGTGACAGCTTATGACTTTCACCCCAAAAAAAAAAAAAAACTAGTATATTAAAGTTTATAAAAATGCCTCCTAAAACACAGAGAACTCACTCTGCAAAGGGCACTCTCAGTTTTGGTTAAGATTCACTTCCATGATACCTTCAGTTATTAGATTTCTCAGCACACTGCATTTTCTTTCTGGTTGAATGGGTTCACTGTGAATAGGATGAACTACAGGCTATGGACATATTAAAAGTCTTTTAGGTAAACGCCACTTCAGTTTCTTTTCTGAACTGACTTTAACAACATCCTTTATTATTTTTGTTAAAACATATTTTGCCCTCGTATAGCATATTTCATCACATTTATGTACCTATTTCCCAAGATCACACATGACATGTTTGTATTTGTTTTGCTGTTTCCCATGACTCCATATTTATAAATACTTCACAATGCAGTTTATGAGATGATGGCTCTTCATTTCTCTCCAGTCACTAAACGCTAACGTGCTGATAAGGAAATACTCTTTACAGTTCAGACCAACTCCAGGGCCAAGCTCAAAGAATTTCCACCCTAGCAAGTTATAGTTTTAACTAATTAATGACATGTATAACATGATAAATTGTGGATTTAGGAAATCGTTATTCAGTCAATGACTGCTTGTCAGCTCCTCTGATGCAGATTAATCTTCAAATATCATAGTCTTAAAGCACATGGCAACAAAAACATCTTCATGGATCTACAGAGAAGGAGGCTGCTAACTCTGTCCATCAAACTGTACTACTTAGAGTGAAAGTAGAAGATCCCCCAATTCTAACAATAGCATATACCTTGGAAAACTAGTATGATTTAATTGATTACACTAATTGATTACAAAGTATGGGATTTCCTGCCAGTATTCCCTCATCAAAGATGGTGAACGTAGTTCAAGTTCACCCCTCTACTATTCTTCTACCTACTATTCACATACTCATCTCGTTTCCCCTATCCCCTTGTATCTCTCTGTTAATGTTCTCATTTATTTTTAAGTTATTTCTTTTATGACTCCTAGATTTCACATATGAGACAAACTTATCACAGTTGTCTTTGCATGTATATCTTATTTCTGTTAACATGGTTTTCTATAGTTTCATCCATTTTCTTAGAAATGACGAATCCCACCTTCTCATGTATGAGTACTACTTTCTAATCTTTTGAAGAATATCTAGGCAGACTTCATAAGTTGGATTTTGTGAACCACAAGTATATTATGTGCCAAAATTATCATGGTATGTGGAAATTATGGTAACCTGATTTTGATTACTTTGTATATTTCAACAAAGGTATTTTGTTGCGGTAAGTCTCCAACCCAAATATGCCCCAGCAATGAAATCATCACTCAGTTAATATGAATACATGCTGTGTGCCTAGATTGGGGAGATCTACCACTACACTACCATCTTCCACATTTATGAGACCCCTTAGAACTTGTGGTTTCTCCAGGCCATGTGCTTCTGCTCCGCCTTTCTTCCTCCTCCTCCTCTGCATCCTCTTCCTCTTCCAAATTCTCCTTATTCTCTCTCCCCACCTTCCTCTCCACCTTCTCTTTGATTTGCCCAATCATCAGCTCTTCTTTATTTTACAAATTAAGGTGGGAAGCAGGTTTATAGGAAATCACCTGAGTGCTGACTCATTCCTTGTTAGCAGCCCCTCACAGGAGAATGGAATTAACATCAAATATATTTAGCCCCAGGGCTATCCACAACAGTATGTGGCTTTATAACATCAAAGTTTCTATTCATTATTTTGTCAAATGAGAAATTTATGCAAATGAAATAATTTGTAGTAAAAGAAAAGCAGTCTACAGATGGGAAAAGAATTTGCTGGGTCTTCATCTGATAGGGGATTAATATTTAGGATATATAAAGAACTGAAAGAAACAACATAGCAAAAGATATCTCAGGAAATTCATAGTGGAAATGAATCAATATTTCTCAAGTGAAGAATTACTAGTACATAAATGAATGGAGTGATTTTAGTCTTTAAGGAAATAAAACTCAAAAATTATATTGTGAGTTATTTCAGGATGGCTGTCATTAGTAAACTAAAATCAAACTTTGAATAGTATACTTAGGGTGGTGATGGGATTATTTTATGTCAGGTAGAATGTAAATTAGACCATTTATTTTGGGATTTGGTATGCAGATTCCTCAAGACACAGAAACTATATATTTTGAGAGTACACTAAATATCTAAAAAGAGTGCAAAATATTAATTTTTTAAAAATCTTATTTCATTAAAGCTAGGAATTACACACAGCATTGGTCTTTCAATTGTTCCCATAAAATTGAGTGCATATAGAATGTACTACATGGATATTATGCATATATAATGCACTACATAGGTAATATGCACACAGAATATACTAAATGGGTACATTAAGTCCAGCTCCATCCTGGAGTGCTATTTGCAGTTGTTGTTTGCTAGGGCATGGAGTTACCATCCATGTTCTTAAGGACAGATTCATGCAGGCTTCCCTGGTTAAAATAGGTTAATAACAAATCAAAAACAAAAACTAAACAAAAGATACGATAGTGGGAGTCAGGCTTGTAAGAGGAGGCAGGGTTAGGTCCATATAGAAAGGATATAAGAGGATGCATTAGCGAGTGGCCCAAATATACTATATACTATATGATAGTATCAAAGAATAGGTTAGTATAAACTAATTGTAAAAGAAATTTCTTACATATGAATATATTTAGGTATAAAGAAATAAATGACACCTATTCCCCACCAAGACATGTTTATTACTGACATTGTAAAGAGCCATGATACAGGTATTGATTAATATCTTTGTTTACCACAGATGTCCTTGATGGTGTAGCTACCCACTGATTCAGATAACAGCTTACTGTGGCCATGAGTAGGTTGATTTGAATGCATTGAAACATCAATTGAAAATACCCTAGGGTAATGATGCCAATCTCTACAATAACAGTTACTTTTTAGAACACAGTCAGACTTATCTCTCTATAATTTAGATCAGCAAGGTGGCAATGTGAATAGCCTTTCAGAGAACAAAAGACAATAGTGTGGTGGCAACAGACACAAGAACTGACTTTTGATCTTTCTCTCAATATCTTTATGACATTTTTCTTAATATATGTAATTCTCATATCTCTGGAGAAAAGCATACAGGACCAAAAGGTAATTGTCAGGTTACAGATGCCTATCAGATCTCTACAATTTAGTAGGAAATGTTCATTTCTTCTCATGGATTACTTAGGTTTGTTCTGTAATTTCTTGATATACATGTCTAGAGGATTCTTGAGGTGGAGATTCTGAGTCAGATCACTGTTGTACACATTTACATTTCTTAGCCAATTTTCTCCTCTATGCAGTGGAAGTCACACCATGTCTGTGGAAAAATATTTGTGAGTATTAAATATGACCTGAGCAACACTCCTGTACAGAGCTGCAATGCATAAGTAAAAAAATATATATTCATATGGGTAACTTGAAAAAAGAAACCTCTGATCTTAGGAGATCAGAAATAATGTACTCTGCTTGTTTATGATAAAGTCACCCCTTATCAAATGTTTGTGTTTTGAGCAGCTACTGCTGAGCAATAAGCAGTCACAAGAACATTAGCATTATAAAATATTTAATTTGTATGTGAATGTCCTCATCTTGGCTGCCTGTCAGCAGTTTAAGGATGGGCTGAGCTTGAGCGTATTCAATAAGGTAAAAACAGATCTGAAATTTCTGGGACCAGGAAGACATTATAGCACACTCTAATCTTAGAGATGGCAAAGGGAATAACTTCGACCATGATGACTTATTTCAATTTTGACAAATTTTACAGGATTATGCAAGTAATATGTCCCTTTTGTGAGGAAGAGTACTAAAAATTGAGAGGAAAGACAAGGAGTGTGTGTGTGTGTGTGTGTGTAGGCACATGCTTTTTCATGGTGATCTAGGATAAATTCCTTTTTGTCATCAAACAGTATGCAAACATTTAGCATGATTCCAATACTTTTTCCTAAAACATGCATGTAATCTGTATGCCATACAGAGTAAGATGTTAATAAAAAGTGTTGCACCCCAAGTGCAGACAGTATTAAGGGTAACACAGCAGTGAAGATAGACAATTGGGAAAAGGAAATTCCACTGTGTTTTATCACACATACTTTAAAATCTTACTTGGTTCTAAATTATAAATTATACTATTGTTGTGTTTTATAAGAATGAAAGGAAGCCAGGGTGCAAGGGAAGGGGATGCCTCTGCAGGTCCAGGCTGAGACATCTCTTCCCCCTGAGGTACAAGCCACAGAGTATTCTATAGAATTTAGTTTATTTGGGGCATGGGGTGGGGGGAGTTGGTGGGTAGTAGAGAGAGAGAAAGGAGAGGGAGGTAGGGTAAGAGGGATGGAGGGAGAGAGAGAGAGAGATTAGAGGAGTAGAGTCTGGCCATGGATATGTGAAGAAAGAAGAGGAGGGGGAATGGGGAGAGAAGGGACAGGGGAAGAAAAAGATAAGTGAGCATCAACAAGAACAAGAGAGTAAGAGAGTGAGGAGGGGCAAAATGGCCCCTTCTCTAGTGAGTCAGGCAAACCTGGCTGTTGCCAGTTAACTGTGGGGTGGAGCTAGAAGCAATGCTACGAACTATGACAATTACTATCTTTGTAAGATTGTGTATTGGTTCCTTTTTCTTTTTTTTTTTTAAATTTTATTTTATTTTTAATTTATTTTTTACACTCCATATTCCATTCCCTGCCCCCTCCATCCACATCCCACACCTCCTCCCTACCCCACCCCATCTCCATGTGGATGACCCCACCATCCCACCCCATCTGACCTCTAAATTCCTTGGGGCCTTCAGTCTCTTGAGGGTTAGGTGCATCATGTCAGAATGAACACAGACTGGGAAAGTTCTCTACTGTATGTGTATTGGGGGCCTCATATCCGTTGGCATATGCTGTCTATTTGGTGGTCCAGTGTTTGAGAGATCTTGGGGGTCCAGATTGATTGAGACTGCTGGTCCTCCTACAGGATCATCCTTCTCCTCAGCTTCTTTCAGCCTCCCCTAATTCAAAAACGGGGTTCAGCTGCTTCTGTTCATTTGTTGGGTGCAATTATCTGCATTTGACTCTTTCAGGTGCTTGTTGAGATGTTCAAAGGGCAGTCTTGATAGATCCCTTTTTTGTGAACGCTCTATAGCCTCAGTAATTGTCAGGCCTTGGGACCTCCCCTTGAGCTGGATCTCACATTAGGCCTGTCACTGGACCTTCTTTTCCTCAGGGTCCTCTCCATTTCCATCCCTGTAATTCTTTCACACAGGAAAAAATATAGATCAGAGATGTGACTGTGGAATGGCAAATCCATCCCTCACTTGATATCCTGTCTTCCTGCTGGAGATTGACTCTATAAGTTCCCTCTCCCTACTGCCCAATGTTTCATCTAAGGTCCCTCCATTTGAGTCCTGGGAGTCTCTCACCTCTCTGATCTCTGGTATATTCTGGGGGCTTCCCCAAATTTCCTATTTCCTTAGGTCGCCTGTTTACATTCTTTCTGATGAACCTCAGGGTGTCAGTCCTTTTCCCTCACCCAGTACCAGTTTAGGTTCCTCTCTTCTCCCTACTCTCCCCCACCCCCTCCACTTTCCTTCCCAGGTCCTTTCCTCCCTCCTCACTTGTGATTTGCTTTCTTCTCTCTCCCAAGTGGGACTGAGGTGTCCTTACTTGGGCACTTCAGCTTGTTCAGCTTTTTGTGATATGTGGACTGTATTTTGTGTATTTTATATGGTTTTTTTCTTTTCCTTTCTTTTTGTTTTTGTTTTTTTTTGCTTTTGTTTTTTGTTTTTTTGTTTGTTTGTTTGTTTTGTTTTGGTTTTTGGTTTTTGGTTTTTGGTTTTTTTTTTTTTTTTTTTTTTTTTTGCTAATATCCTTGTATTAGTGAGTATATAACATGCATGTTCTTTTGTTTCTGAGTTACCTCACTCAGGATGATATTTTCTAGTTCTATCCATTTGCCTGCAAAACTCAGGATGTCCTCATTCTTAATAGCTGAGCAGTATTCCATTGTGTAAATGAACCACATTTTCTTGGGGTAACTCTAACCAAACAAATGAAAGACCTGTATGACAATAACTTCAAGTCTGTCAAGAAAGGAATTGAAGATCTCAGAAAATGGAGAGATCTCCCACACTTATGGATTGGCAGAATTAACAGTAAAAATGGTCATCCTACCAAAGGCAATCTATAGATTCAATGCAATCCCCATCAAAATCCCAACACAATTCTTCAAAGACATGGAAAGAACAATTCTCAAATTCATCTAGAAAGGCAAAAAACCCAGAATAGTGAAAACAGTTCTTACCAATAAAAGAACAGCTGAGGGAATCACCATCCCTGACCTCAAGTTTTACTACAGAGCAATAGTGATAAAAACTGCATGGTATTGGTACAGAGACAGACATGTTGATCAACGGAATAGATTTAAGACCCAGAAATAAACCCATACATTTATGATCACTTGACCTTTGACAAATATGCCAAAAATATACAATGAGAAAAAGAAAGCATCTTCAATAAATGGTTTTGCTCTAACTGGCTGTCTATATCTTGAAGAATGGAAGTAAACCCATGTTTGTCACCTTGTTCAAAGTTCAAATCCAAGTGGATCAAGGACCTAAATAAAACCAGATTCACTGAGTCTAATAGAAGAGAAAGTGGGAAAGAGTCTTGAACTCATTGGCACAGGGGGCAATTTCCTAAACAGCACTCCAGTGTCTCATGTTCTAAGATCAACAATTGATAAATGGGACTTCATGAAACTGGAAAGCTTCTGTAATCAAAGGACATAGTTCATAAGACAAATTGGCAACCTACAGATTGAAAGAAAATCTTCACTAACCCCACATCTGATAGAGGGCTAATATCCACAATATATAAAGAACTCAAGAAGTTAACCACTAAAAACCAAACAACCCAATGGGGTATAGAACTAACCAGAGAATTCACAACCAAGGAATCTCAAATGGCTAAGAACCACCTAAAGAAATGTTCAAAGTCCTCAGTGATTAGAGAAATGCAAATCAAAACGACCCTGAGATTCCACCTTATACCAATCAGAATGGCTAAGATCAAAACCACAGGTGACCACACATGTTGGAGAGGGTATGGAGAAACCTCCTCCATTGCTGGTGGAATTTCAAACTGGTTCCTTTTTCTTAGAAAAAGTTTATAATTATACTGTTTGGCTAACAATTTTTAAATTTTGTTAATACTTCTCTCAATTTTGGACATGTTCCTATTATCACTATAATAAATATAAATTATAATTGTCAGATATTACATATATGTGCATGTGTGTTTAATATCTATACTACGTAATTTCCAGTCTGAATAATAAAATTAGAACAAAGTGGTTTTTCACCCATTTTAATTATGTATGTGTGTACAGGGAGGTACTTACACGTGATTGCAAGGGCTGTCATAGGCTAGAGGAATCATTAAGATTCTCTGGAGATGAAATTACAGAGAGTTGTTAGCCGGCCACCATAGAGTTAGGAATTACTAGGATTCTATGCGATAGCTGTATATTCTATTAACTGCTAAGCCATCTTTCTAGTCCCGAGAAAATAGTTTAAGTTAAGGTATAACTTCCAAAGATGTTATGAGATTTAAGATACCTTTTCAGCTTCTAACATTAATCATACCTGTTCTGATAAAAACTCTTTTTTAGAAAATAGTATTTGGGAATATTAAAGAGAAATATATTGAGAATTACAGTCATTTTATGACCTGACAAAAACTTCATTTAAACGATTTTTTAATAACCTGACATTTTGTGATATAGTAATCCTACAGGAGTCTAGAATTAAAACAAGCAAAGTAGCGAAATGAAATGACTTATTTTTAGGACATATTTGAAATAAAAACAATAAACTTGGAAAAAATTCTTCCATGATTTATTTACTTCAGATAACTTATTTCAAAATCCTCAAATGATTCTTGTAGGAAAAAGAAAACAACAGATGAAACTGTTTATGTATTCAGTTCTGTATGCATTATTTGGGGATATGGAGAAAAGAAGTTAAAATTGGTAATATTAAGATTGGAGATAAATGGCAAAGGACTCATTATATTATTCCATTGAAAAATGCTAGTGCTAGTTTGAAATATACTCCATACTTTTATGGAAATGAATGTTATCTCTGTGAAATTGCAGCTGTGTCTAGGTGAGAAGTGATGCCTTTCTTTCGTCTTCCCTTAAAAAAAAAAAAACTCTTTAAGGCTCCACTGTAAAAGGGAAATCGCAATCTAAGCATCTTCACAAGAAACTCTATTCATTAAAAGAAAAAACACAAGAAAATGATCCAGCCTCAGTCAGATAGGTCACGAAATTGTAATTCAAAGAGAAAAGACCATAAACACGCTACATTAGTGGCTGTTTGACTAAAGCTTCAGCAGTGATAAAGGAAAGACGATGCTTCTAAAGCTAAAAAGTAAATCAATCACACAGAGATCGTTATTTATTTCCCGTTTTCTGTCTTCATTGGAATTTATCTCTTATAACTTAGTGAAGTATAAAAAATATATTGTGAATACGGCTTTTGAAAACGTTCTCTCAGGAATAATATGAGAAAAGCACCTTTGAAAATGAGTTATTATGACGTAGCCCTGGAAGAAGTTCTTCACAACAATCAGCTATGAAGGCTAAGCCAGATTCCAAACAATTCTTTTATTACCAAATGTTGTTTATATTCCTTATTAAATATTAATTTATGCTCATAACAATATATGCATAGAAATACATGCATATAATATTAGCATTATTATGATAACAAAATTATTAAGTTAATACTATCTTTTTCCATAAAAATAAAACACTGTAGTTCAGTACTGTAGTACTATTAATACACACACACACACACACACACACACACACACACACACACTAAACCAGGCATGTAGGCTTATGCCTGTCATTTCAGCACTTTGGAGATGAAGTAGGATTACCATAACTTGGGCTACTTAATGAGTAGTCGAGAAGTTTGTGCTACAGAGTGAACTCAATGTAAAAATCAAAAGGAGCAAATGGGAAAAAAGATCCACATGAATAAATATAGCAAAGAGGGTGCAAATAATCTTCGCAGGAAAAGCAAGCATGCATTTGCTTATGGCCTAATGATGATGCAGGAAAAGCAAGCATGCATTTGCTTATGGCCTAATGATGATGACTGCTTGATTGAGGTATACATCCCAAACATGGAGTTGTACCTATCCATTCAATGTGTAGTTTTTATATACCAATTATTCCTCAATATCATATTTTTTCATGATTTAGATTGTAAAATTTTATAGGCTTATTTCATGCACATTTGTATTATATAATGTGAAATTATATAAATTTATATAAGCATATAATTTCTAAAATTAAATTTAATTTAAAGGTGATGAGAGAAACTATTGTAGAGAGCAAAAACAAAATATATTTGGATAAATCATTGAAATAATTTTAGCTTTACACACAATTTTTCATCATTTTCGCCTTAGGAGTAGCAAAAATTGGCACAAGGCTTTTATATATCCTGGGCTGATCTCGAACACCTAGTCTTTCTACCACAGCTTCACGACACCTGGACTACAGTGTGCACCTTCAAACCTAGTAAAACAGAAACATGCTCATTCAGAATAATGAATATACCCCAAGACTCTCTTCTACACAGAACCTCTCCCAGTCCCCCGCTATCTTTAGATACTGCCCTGCCTAACACTTACGCAATGGCATTTGTTTCCGTGTCTGTTATTTCTCTTCTGTAACTGTATTCCTAATCACAACATGTGGAGGAGGAAATTCTAAACCACCAGGACCAACAGACAAAAGCACCCCAGAAAGGATGGAAACTTTTCAACGACAATCTTGTCAAATGTGTCATCTACATGTCAAATTTCTTCAGTGGGCTTCAGTAGTTCTTCCTAAACATAGGCACAATCAAGGACTTTATGTTTGGGCAAAGCTTACTTCTTAACAACCTCAGATAGTACAAAACATCTCCACATTTTCACATGGTATTAGCAGTTCTCACACACACAGTAAAGCCCAGTGTTTTTCTAGTTCATCTATTCTTTCTCCTTAAAGCATCATTTTCCTGTATCATATTATAGTAAATGCATGACTACCACTAATGCATGCATGCCATTATTGAACCTTTAAGGTTACCATAACATACTGGGGTTTGATGTGGTTCATAGGCGTCACAGCTAAACAGGACTGTGTGTTGCCTCCCTCCTTAGAAAGCTTGTATGGTGCTTTCTGGTAAGATAAAAGCTACTCCTCAGGGAAAGGACATTCAGGTCAGTTCCATCTCAGGGATCTTGGGGCTCTTGTTTCTGAATTGCATGATGTCTTTGACAAGAGAAATGGCTTGTCACATCCTAGCATAACCAAGAATAGTAGCAATAGGCTGACTCTTGTGATAGTCTCTGGGACAGCTCTGGCCAGCAATCCCACAAGGCTTCTCAGGTCTGGTATCCAGGGTTATGTTAGGCAGTTTAAGCTCTCCAATTTTACTCTAGACATGCTCAAAACAAGGGAAATCATCCCTGGTACTGCTGACCTAGCTACCTATTCAATGCTAGTGTAGTTGTGGTTATTATTGGAGAATCTACAACCTAAATTTCCTGAGCAGAACAATCTTTCACAACAGTCTATAAACATGTGTCCTTACATCCATAAATAAGTGTAGTATTTATCCCTATTTAAATAAAATTCTTTTAGCAACAGATGGTGACCATTACAGAAAATTACATCCAATAAAAAATCAGATTTGTGGATTCTTGTCCCAGTAGATACATCTATAAAACACTCCTGTATATATAGGCTCGGAGAAGATTGCAGAAGAGGAGGCAGAAAGATTGCAGGGGACAGGATCATTTAGTTGGCTCTTATCAGCTTCAGAAGTTACATGCATAAAGTTTCACCAAAATGACATATAAGCTGAACAAAGATGACATGCCAATGGATACACTACCAGACTGGAGTAAGAAATGCTGATAAGGCCTCAACCCTACACATTGAACTCTATGCAACTAGGAAAAGTCAGAGAATGAACTTCTCCAGGGAAAAATATACCAACTGGCGTTACCTGTCAATGTTATCCCCCTTCCAGGTTTCCCTGTTTAGAAAAACAAACAAACAAACAAAACAAAACAAAACAAAAACAAAAACAAAAAAAACAAAAAACAAAAAACAAAAAACAAAAAACAAAAAAAAAGAAAAAACAAAACCCTTTCTAATTCCCTGCCCCATGCTTCTAGGAGGGTTCTCTCCCATCCACTCATCCTCTCACCCACTCACTCCCCCACTCCAGCCTCACAGACTGATCATTTCCCCTATGCTGGGGCATCAAGCCTTCACAGGAGCAAGGGGCTCCCTTCCCATTGATAGCAAATAAAGGCCATCCTCTGCTACATACATAGCTATATCCATGGATCCCTCCATTGGTATTCTTTGGTTGGTGGTTTAGTCCCCATGAAGTCTGGTTGGTTGAAATTGATGTTCTTCCTATGGCATTACAAACCCCTTCAGCTCCTTCAGTCCTTCCCCTAACTCCTCCATTGGGGTCCCTGTAATCAGTATAATGGTTCTGCAAGCATCAGCATCTGTGTCTGTAAGACTCTGGTAGAGCCCCTCAGAAGACATCCGTATCAGACTCCTGTCAGCAAGCAGTTCTTGGCATCAGCAATAGTGACTGTGTTTGGTGGCTGCATATGGAATGGATCCCTAGGTGGGGCAGTCTCTGGATGGCTTATCCTTTAATCTCTGCTCCACTTGTTGTCCCTGTATTTACTTTAGACAGAACAATTCTGCGTTAAAAATTTGAAGAGGGTGGGTGGCCCCATCTCTCAATCGGGAATAGTGACTAATCTCTGGATATGATCTCCATAGGTACTCTCTCCCCTTTGTTGGGTATTTCAGCTAATGTCATCCCATTGAGCCCTGGAAGCCTCTTACTCTCCTGGCATCTGGGAATTTCTGTTTGTTACACCCAGTTCTGCATCTCCCATTGCAACACACCTCTGTTCAATTTCCAGATCCTCTGTATATCTACCCCATTCCTCTAACACACGATCCTACCCCCATTATTTCCTTTCCCCCTCCTCTCTTCCCAAGTCCCTCCCACCTTCTACCTCCCATGATTATTTTGTTTCCCCTTGTAAGTAGGACTGAAACATCCACACTTTGAATCTCTTTCTTCTTGGGCTTCATGTGGTCTCTAAGTGGTATCATAGGTATTCTGAGTTTTTTTTTTCCCTAATATCCACTTATCAGTGAGTGTATACCATGTGTGTTCTTTGGTGACTGGGTTATATCACTCAGGATGATATTTTCTAGTTCCAGCCATTTGCCTAAGAATTTCATGAAGTCATTGCTTTTAATGGCTGAGTAGTACTCCATTGTGTAAATGTACCATATTTTCTGTATCCATTCTTCTGTTGAGGGACATCTGGGTTGTTTCCAACTTCTGGCTATTATAAATAAGGCTGCTATGAACATAGTGGAGCATGTGTCCTTGTTATATGTTGGATAGTCATTTGAGAACCACCAGACTGATTTCCAGAGGGGTTGTATAAGCTTGCTCTCCCATGAACAATGGAGGAGTGTTCCTATTTCTCCTCATCCTCAGCAGCATCTGCTGTCACCTGAGTTTTTAATCTTAGCCATTCTGATTAGTGTGAGGTAGAATCTCAGAGTTATTTTGATTTGCATTTCCCTGATGACTTAGGATCTTGAACATTTCTTTATGAGCTTCTTGGGCATTCCCCTCTGACAATCCCCTATCTCATCCTTCCTCACCCTGCTTCTATGAGGGTGCTCAATCACCCACCCACCCACTCCTGCCTACCCACCCTGGCATTCCCGTACACTGGGGCATTGAGCTGTCCCTGGATCAAAAGCCTCTTCTCCCACTGATATCCAATAAGTTTATCCACTGCTACATATGTGGCTGGAACATTGGAACTCTCCCATGTGAACTCTTTTGTTGGTGGTTTAGTTTCTGGGAGCTCTAGGGGATCTGGTTGGTTGATATACATATTTTCTTTTGGGTTGCAAACCGATTCAGCTCCTTCAGTCTCTTCTCCAACTCCTCCTTTGGAGATTCCGTGCTCAGTTCAGTGATTAGCCGCAAGAATCCAACTCTGTTTTTGCCAGGCTCTGAAAGAGCCTCTCATGAGACAGCTATACCAGACTCCTGCTAGGAAGCACTTCTTAGCATCTGTAATATTGTCTGGATTTGGTGTTTATATACATAATGGTTCCCCAGGTAGAGCAGTCTCTGGATGGCCTTTCCGTCAGTCTCTGCTCTACACTTTGTCTCCATATATCCTCCCATAAATATTTTGTTCCCCCTTCTAAGAAGGACTGAAGCATCCACACTTTGGATTTCCTTCTACTGAGCTTCACATGGTATCTGTATTGTATATTGGGTACTCCAAGCTTTTAGGCTAATATCCACTTATCAGTGAGTGCATACCATGTGTGTTATTTTGTGACTGGGTTATATCACTCAGAATGATACTTTCTAGTTCCAGCCATTTGCCTAAGAATTTCATGAAGTCATAGTTTTTATTAGATGAGTAGTACTCCATGTGTAAATGTACCATATTTTCTGTATCCATTCATCTGTTGAAGGACATCTGGGTTCTTCCAGCTTCTGTCTATTATAAATAAGGCTGCTATGAACATAGGGGAGGATGTGTCCTTGTTATATGTTGGAGCATCTTTTGCGTATATGCCCAGGGGAGGTATAGGTGGGTCCTCAGGTAGTACTATGTCCAATTTTCTGAGGGAATGCCAGACCAATTTCCAGAAGGGTTGTACAAGCTTGTAATCCCATTAACAATGGAGGAGTGGTCTTCTTTCTCCACATCCTCGCCATCATCTGATGTCACCTGAGATTTTGAACTTATCCATTCTAATTGGTGTGAGATGGAATCTCAGGGTTGTTTTTATTTGCATTTCCCTGATGACTAAGCATGTTGAACATTTCTTTAGGTGCTTCTCAGCCATATGATATTCCTCAGTTGAAAATTCTTTGTTCAGATCTGTACCCCATTTTTAATAGGGTTATTTGGTTCTCTGGAGTCTAACTTCTTGAGTTCTTTGTATATATTGTATAATAGCCCTGTAGTAGATATAGGGTTGGTAAAGATATTTTCTCAATATGTTGGTTGTCTTTTTGTCTTCTTGACAGTGTCCTTTGCCTAACAGAAGTTTTGCAATTTTATGAGGTCCCATTTGTTTATTCTTAATCTTATACCATAAGCCCTTGGTGTTCTGTTCAGGAAAATTTCCCCTGTGCCCATGTACTTGGGGTTCTTCCCCACTTTCTCTTCTAATAGTTTTAGTGTATCTGGTTTTTTGTGGAGGTCTTGATCTACTTGGACTTGAGCATTGTACAAGGAGACAAGAATTGATTGATTTGTCTTCTTCTACATGTTAACCATCAGTTGAACCAGCATCATTTGTTGAAAATGCTGTCTTTTCTACACTGGATGGTTTTAAAATCTTTGTCAAAGATCAAGTGACCCATAGGTGTGTGGGTTCATTTCTGGGTCTTCAGTTCTATTCCATTCATCTACCTGCTTGTCTCTGTGCCCATACCATAAAGGTTTTTTTTATGTTTGTTTGGTTTTTTGTTTGTTTGGTTTTTATCACTATTGCTCTATAATACAGCTTGAGGTTAGGAATGGTGATTTAGGCAGAAGTTCTTTTATTGTTGAGAATAGGTTTCATTTTCCTGGGTTATTTGTTATTTCAAATAAATTTACTAATTTTTCTTTCTAAGTCTATGAAGAATTGAGTTGGAATTTTGATGGGGATTGCATTGAATCTGTAGATTGTTTTGGCAAGATGGCCATTTTTACTATATTAATCCTGCCAATCTAATCTATGAGCATGGGAGATCTTTCCATCTTCTGAGATCCTCTTCGATTTCTTTCTTCAGAGACTTGAAGTTATTATCATACAGATCTTGATTTGCTTGGTTAGAGTCACACCAAGGTAGTTAATGTTATTTGTGACTATCATTTCTCTAATTGTTGCTATCCAGCAACCATGGAGAACTGGGTACACATGAAAGGGAAGCTGTGGATGAAATAAGATGGACTGACAGGAGAAGAATGAAGCCAAGACAAAGATTTCTGATCAAGTTTAATTTTCAGCTCTGTGTTTATATAGGGGAAACCCAAAGACTCATCCTTTGTTTCCTCTGGATTCTGTTGCTTTGTTTCATCTGTATACTGTTGCAAAAAAAGCTTAAGAAGTGTTCAACTCCTCAAGGCTCTGTAGTAAATGCAAGTATGGCAAGGCCATGTACTGACTCCTGCCAGGTTGTAAACCTTTCAGAGGTTTGTTTAGCCTATTCAAGGCTGGGGGAAGGGCACACCTAATTTCTTTCTCAGCCTGTTTATCCTTTGAATAGAGGAAGGCTACTGATTTGTTTGAGTTAAATTTATATCCACCTACTTTGTTGAAGTTGTTTATCAAGTTTAGGAGTTCTCTGGTAGAATTTCTGGGGTCACTTATGTATACTATCATATCATCTGCAAACAGTGATAGTTTGACTTCTTCCTTTCTAATTTGTATCACTTTGGCCAAATTTGTTGTCTAATTGATCTGGCTAAGACTTTTAGTACTATATTGGATAGGTAGGAAGAGAGTGGGCAGCCTTGTCTAGTCCCTGATTTTAGTGGAATTGCTTCAAGTTTTTCTCCATTTAGTTTGATATTGGCTACAAGTTTGCTGTATATTTCTTTTACTATATTTAAGTATGGGCCTTGAATTCCTGATCTTTCCAAGACTTTTATCGTTATAGTGGATTCAATGATGGATTTCTGAATAATGAACCATCCCTGCATCTCTGGGACGAAGCCTACTTGATCATGATAGATCATTTTGATATGTTCTTGGTTTCAGTTTGCAAGTATTTTATTGAGTATTTTTGCATCTGTATTCATAAATGAAGTTGGTCTGTGTTGGCACGAGGACATTTCAAACCTATGAGTTAACAGCATGACCCACAACCTACAGACTGGTTGCCAAGCCAACAACCACCATATCCCAGAACCCACTGGGCCCACCTCCCACCCTTACTTGTGTTATGTCATTTTCCATATAAATAAAGAGAACACCTCCTCCTTTCTCTCTCTCTCTCTCTTTGTTCTCTCCCCTTCCACTCATCTTGCCACTCCCTTGTGTCTCTCTCTCACAATAAACCTCTTTCATGTGGAAACTTCTTGGCTTATCTTGCTGTTTGGTGTTACCCGCTATCTCATTACATCAGTCTGAAGTTCTCTTTCTTTATTTGGTCTTTGTCTTGTTTAGGTGTAAGGGTAATTGTGGCTTCATAGAATGAATTGGATAGTGTTCCTTATGTTAGGATTTCATGGAATAGTTTAAAGAGTATTGGTATTAGGTCTTCTTTGAAGGACTGATAGGATTCTGCTCTAAACCCATCTAGTCCTGAGCTTTTTTTGGTTGGGAGATTATAATGACTGCTTCTATTACTTTAGGGGTTATGGGAGTGTTGAGATGGTTTATGTGATCCTGATTTTATTTTGGTACATGGTATCTGTTATGATCTTGAAAGCTGAACTGCTTCACCACGTCAAACAGTTTCACATGAGGTATATTGGGAGAGAGAGAGGAAAGGTGGCAGTGGAAAGAGAAGGGGAAAAGAGAGAGAGAAAGGGGGGACTTTATTTATAGGTGATTGTAATCTCCTTCAGTCTAGATAGGCTGGTTCAGACCATATGCCATTGAGGCGGGGCCACCTGCTGTGCATCACTCTCCTTTGATGTTACCCTGCTTGCCACCTGCTCTGAGGCCGAACTGGTTCTCCAAGATTTTCTGGAGTTATTGGCAAACTGTGAATTTGGCGAGTTTCTGCTAAAAGGCTGTTCTGCCAGCTTCACATCTCTACATCAAGAAACTTGGCGTGACTGGGGATGGGCTTCCGTCTTTATAAGCGCAGCTTTTATTATTAAACATTTGACCCTTGAGCAGACTAGCTTGTCTTGATTCCATTATTTCTCTGCCCGCCTAGATTCCCTCTTCTTTTTCAGCTATGGTTACCTCCCAGGCTCGAACCCAGACATGAGAGCCACAGGCCAGCCCCAACAATTTGGCAAACCAATGCGGCACCTGGGAATGGCAGAGGAAGCTGGAAGAAACGCTGCTGGTATGGAGCTCCACAAATAGAAAATTCGTACCAGAAAGAGGAGAAGCAATGGGCAAAAGGTTGCTAAGGTGTGGTATGGTCTGAGCTGGAATAGCGGTGACCCGCCCTGGATCCACTCAGGTTCAGCAGTGATATCAGAATCTAGGAACGTAGCAGGCAGTTGGCTGCAGCTTCCAGAAGCTGCGTTTTCGGCGAGAGAAATAAAAAGGGTTTGGATTAAATAATCAGGTGGATTGGCTGCAGTCGGAAAGTACATCAGGCGGGAGGAAAGTGGATTTTGAAACTTCCAGGGACAGAGAGAAATGCCTTTTTCTCTCTAGCCCTTACAGCAGACATTCTCTGCTTTCTTTGTGTTGTCTAACATCTAATGTCTGGTGCACCAGTCTGTTCACGTGTTCAAATTATGTGTGTTTGTATCTAGTCGTCTGAATGACTGAATGTTCTGTGTTTCATGTTGGAAAATAAAGATGGCTGAAATTTTATCTGCCAGTTTAGCAAGAGAGTGGCCACACGCTTTAGCCAGGATCAGGCATAGCAGGAGGGCTCCTGCTGGAAAAACTGTTTTTTAAGAAAGGGAGTCTGCAGCCTCATGGTTTTGGGGTTAAAAAGCTGGTAGATGTTTTTTTCCTAAGAAAATTCTCTGCAATCTTGGTTATTGCATTTAGCTAATGACAAAGTGCTTTTTATTTTATAATTATAGCTAGAAAAATTAAAATTCTCTGGTCTCAGTGTAGCTGCTTCATTTGTTTTTTTACTGGTAATGTGCTCTGCATGTCTTCACAAGGGTATCAGCTCATAAGTTACTGGTTAGGATTAAATAATTGTAACATTGGTAACAGAAGGTTAGCCTTAAATTGGCAACTCAGGAGTCTTTCAAACACGTGGTATAAGCAGACCAAAAAACTGGGCCTCCTAAGATACTTCTAGCTGAGATAATATTTAATGTGATTCTTATCCTAGAAAGTAGAATTATATAGATTTAAAGCAATGCCTCTTTGATGAAGCATTAAAGCTTGCACTGTCATGCATTCATAGGTATAAATTGATAGCCAAATCTTGCAGTGTGGTAGTGAATATTTAGTGTTGATTCTAAGGTGATATATTGCTTTGAAATTGGGCATTGCTTTCCCAAGGCTGCAGATGAAAGAAAGATGAAATTTCAAGACTTGTAAGTCATATAAAGTACTCAGAAATTGCTGGTTGTTTGTGAGCCTAGAGGCTGCCTGGGGCCAAGAACAAACAAGAACAAACCGGCCATGCCCCATCATTAAAGCATTCCTGGGAACAGCTTGACCATAAAGATAAAGAGGAATGTGAGGACATAACAGGGCCATCTGAACTGAGTCAACAACTCACAGAACCCTGACACCCTGACCTGCACGTATTCTTTTGCTGACATGTAATCTTTCTGCTGATGTTTGAATAAGCCAATAGTGTGTTGCTATGCTGAATTCCCCACCCCTAAGCCCTTTACCCCATAAAAACCCCTAGCTTTCAAGCCTCGGGGTCAAATCCACTGTCTCCTGCATGAAATATTTTGACCAGGAGCTCCGCCATTAAACTGCCTCGTGTGTTTGCAGCAAGAATGATTCTCGTGTTTCTTTGGGTGCACTCTCTCTCCCCCGAGACTAGAGTGGGGGTCCCCGAAAGGGGGTCTTACATAGCTATTATTCTAACGTTGTGTAAGAAACTTAAAAATCATGGTTAAAAATTGCCAGTGTTCCTTTAAGTGCAGCTGGCAGTTTGATCGCAAATTTAAGATTTTATACTCACCCATATATTTTTAAGTAAGAATCATCTTATGAGAGCACTAACACAGCTCTCTGTGGCTATACAGCCATGCAAAGCTCAGGACAGCCTCAGTGAGGTTTGTGTGACTTTCTTTTGTTTTGCAAACGGTGTGCCTAAGGAAGTTCTTGAAACTTGCCTCTCCTTGCCTCTCAAGGGAAGTTTACTTTAAATCCTTGCTCTCACACAAGGAGCTTCTTAGTTCTGGGGAGTAGCTGTTGCTCCAGAAATGATTCAGAGGCAATATCTTTTTAATACTTAGGGTTTTAGTTTGCTACAGAAGGCTTTGCAGAAAATAAAGAAAGCTTTTATAATTGTTATCAATTGTAATCAATGATAATTAAATATTAGAGGTGCCCACAGCAATTCTTTAGCAGGCTGCACTGTGAATAAGGGTGTGAAATCCTTAGCTGTCATTAAGCTGACCCTAAGCAGAGCACCTTTATCTTTACTGTAAACATTTATCTGGTTCCTATAGTCCTTTTGAAGTCATTCCTTTGTTTCATGTCAGGAAACTTCAATGTACTTTGCCTGCTGTGACTTCCTACCCCCTTTATCTTCTGTATTCTTTGGCAAGAGAAAACATTATTGCAAAGTCATTTTTCTTATCCTCCCAGCCAGCCAGCTGCTGGCTGCTGCTGGGCAGGGCCTTGGGGCATGCAGCTTTCTCTGAGCAGGGTGGCTCAGGAGGCTGCCAGAAAGCGGGCAGCTTTGTAGTGAACTAAGGGGAGGGCCTTGCTCACCATTGCCCCCATGAGCCTCCACCTGTCCCTGCTGGGGTAGCCGTATTTTCCCCACTAAGACTCAGGGTGCTCTGCCGCCCTCACTTGGGCTTTTTGACCTAAAACGGATTGGGCTACCTTCAACCGCGTCTGTCTGAGAGGAAGGCACTCACTTCAAAGCACAGTTTCAGCATCTTATTATGAAAGGAAATAAAACTTGAGACATGTGATTCATGTAATTTATGTCAAATAGCCCAAAGAGTTGTTTGTGAACTTTGAAACCTGGGGCTGAGAACATAGCAGAACAGGCCAGGTCATGCCCGGGCAAGCCCGTTGTTACATGTCCTAACTGGCCTAGTGCCTCCCTATCTCCCGCCCTTCTGACAGTCTGTTGATGTTTAAATGGACCAATCATGTGAAACCGCACCAATTCCTCCCCCAGCCCCACTCCTTTTCTATAAAAACCCCTAGCTTCCAAGCGTTGGGGTCGAAACCACTGTCTCCTGCGTGAGATACGTTTCAAACTGGAGCTCCGCCATTATGGCTCCACCATGTGGTCAACACCTCTGTCTCCTGCGGGAGATATGTGTTGGCCCGGAGCTCTGTCATTAAACTACCTCATGCTTTTACATCAAGATGGTTGTCTGTTCGTGATTCTTGGGTGCGCACCGAACGGAAATTGAGTGGGGGTTTCCCCACTAGACTATTTCAATTAAAACTGCTATGGTGCTAATAAAAAATTGTAAGATAAATTTGTATATTTTAGAAAAATTATAAGGAAAATTGTAACTTAAAAACCCGACTAAGTGTCTGTTCCTGTTCCAAACAGCAATTAATTTGGTTATTATAGAATATTAATAATTGATCTATTACATATCATCATTTTAAATAAAATTGACAATCAATATCCCAAAGATAAGTTAAAAATTGTTTTTATGCATGCTTTTGTATCTTCTATAAATTCATGCATGCATCCCAATTATTGTGTTTAAAAACAACCCCTCTATGGGAAATAAGTAGATGTGAATTAGATCACACGTTTATTATTTTGAGTTTCCTCCTGTTTCAGCACAGATAATTAAGTTGTGTGCTGTGGATGGTGTTTTAAAATGCTGAACAATCAAACCTTAATTTGTACATTAATAGTCAATATTATATCTCAGAGCTCACAATTGCTTAAGATTGTTCATCCCTCGAATGCTATTAATTCTCAAACTTGCAATTGCTTATGCATATACAACTCATAAGTAAAAATGCTAGATTTATATCTCAGGCAGTCTATAGGTCCTACATATAAGATGGATTGTATATATATAATCTTGCTCTTTATATATTCAAAACAGCTATGGTTTAAGATAATATTTTAGTATTCTTGGAAAATGTGCATGTCAAATTGTAAAAGAAATTTTTGCTCTTAGTGTCCTCAGTTACTACTTGTTTCCACATAATAGTGTTAATTCTTGAGGTCTTATACTTAATAAATTGCTGCAAATAAATGCTCTTATTTCTGAGTTAATAAATAAATAAATTATACACATGTGACTATTAATTACTTTTCAAGCTTTCTAGTTACAACCGTTCTTTAAGAGAAACAATTGAAAGTACAATTAGTCACTGCCCATGTTACATTAATACTGACTATAACAGTTAAGTATTTGAGCTGTTTTGTCAACAAATTATTAATTCTCAAGGACAAGGTATTGTGGAACTTTAAAACTCTAGCTTCTTAAAAGAAAAAGAAGGGGGAAATTATATCCCCATGCATATTATTTAATGTATCCCCATGCACATTATTTAAATCATACTTTTATTTTAGAATTTTAAAATTTAGATGTTAAAGAACTTAATAAATGCCTTATAGTATCTTAAAAGGATCTACTTATTGGCATATGGCTTGATCCTGAACAGCTACCTTATTAGGAAAGGGAAAAGCATAGGTTCTCTCCACAGAATGCTACAGAAGCATGATGGCTAATTCGTGTGACAAGCTGACAGGTGAGTTCACTCAGTGCCCTGACTGTAGTGACAAGGAAGCTGAATTGGGTACATGTTTTCGACCTATCCTTGCTTGCCATTTTTCCAGTTTGGAGAAGCAAACTGCCTTGCTTCAAGCTTTTTAACTTTATGGTAAAAAGAACATCAGAGACTGTGTAATCTGACTTAGAAAGATTAGTCATATAATAGAGTTATAATGATTCTTCTCTTTCCTTCAATGTGACCATTTATTCTAACTCAATCTTGGACTAGTCTAGTAATAATTCCAATATTAGAGATTCCTATTATAGCCAAAAATCTTAATTACCTAGCAAAATTAATTTGGAGCACAGCCTCCACTTCCAGAGAAACTCTGGCATTTCTGCTAATTCTCAAAGCCAGCTCCCCCACACCAGAAGGTCAGAGCCTGAGCTTGATCGCTGCTAATTTGCAACTGAATGGAGTACCTGGACTTCTCCAGAGAAGCTTTAATACTGTTGCTTTCACTGCCCCACCTTTGTTTCTCAAGCAGGTCAGCCACACCATTCAGCCTGACAGCAGCAAGAGTAAAGCCTTGCCTCCAACAGCGAAGGTGGCAGTTATTAATCTTCATTAAGAAGCATTTTAAGTACATATTGTGACTTTGGTCTGAATTGGGAGTAAGGTGTGCTAATGAGGGCCTGATAGTCAATGATGGGCACCCAGATCTCGGAATCATACTAATCTAAGACAGGGGTACATGCCAAGAGGCAGTGGCTGTTAATAATACACCACAGAGCCATGTTTTGTGTAAAATAAACACAAACAAGCTGCACGTATGTTCCTATGACAGATAAGGATGAATCGGGAAGATCTAAGATTTCCTAAGACAGGTGAGGCCGCCAGCCACCATAACTCCCAGGCAGGACTATAGAGCATAAATACATTTAATGACTCAGTCCAGTTTTTTTTTTTTAATATTATTTAAAGGGGGGAAATGTAACCTCCTTCAGCCTAGATAGGCTGGTTCAGACTGTATGCCATCTAGGCAGGCCACCTGCTGTGCTGCTTTTTATCACTCTCCTTTGATGTTACCCTGCCTGCCACCTGCCCTGAGGCCGAACCGATTCTCCAAGATTTTCTGGAGTTAGCGGCAAACTGAATTTGGCAAGTTTCTGCTAAAAGGCTGTTCTGCCAACTTCACATCTCTACATCAAGAAACTTGGCGTGACTGGGGATGGGCTTCCCTCTTTATAAGCGCAGCTTTTATTATTAAACATTTGAACCTTGAGCAGACTAGCTTGTCTTGGTTCCATCATTTCTCTACTCACCTAGATTCCCTCTTCTTTTTCAGCTCCGGTTGCCTCCCAGGCTCAAACCTGGACATGAGAGCCACAGGCCGGCCCCAGTAGGTGATGACATGGGTGATGGCATAACACAGGTAAAAGCGGGAAGTAAGCCAAGTGGATTCTGGGAATATGGTCGCTGTTGCCTTGGCTACAGATCTGCAGGTCTTGCCCATGTGATGTCATGGGTGTCAGAGGACCTGATACCAACATACCTCCCTTCTTGTTATTATAAAAAGAAGGAAAAAAGGCGGAGGGGAAAGTTTATGGTGAAAAGGGAATGAGGGTGCCATGTATCTCAAGCTGCTTCCTGCTGTCTAGAGGTGTTGTCAGTTTGAAGCTATAGCTGACTTTCACCATCAGGGTCTACTTGGCAAACGTTCACATCAGGTTCCTCTGTGGACAGTGACTCTTCTGTGGGCAGCAGCTGATAATCCTGTTACAGGAGCTGAGTAATAATTTGGTTAGAAATTTTATGTATTTGTCATTGACAAAATGTAGAAACTAGATTAATGAAGCAGGGAGCAAATAATAATGCCAGGAAGATGACTAGGAAAGGTGTTACAAAAGGGACTATCTACTTCCATATATGATTTTCAAAAATCCCAGAACTGGAGGTCTCACATTCCCTGAAATAATTTATGTCTGACTGTAGCTCCTGGATTTTACTTCTTATCCCAGATTGGTTGATGTAGAAACAGCATTCTTCTCAGAGTAATAGGCAAAGACCACTTTCTTTAGCTGTCCGGACATCTAGCCCTGGTTGGTTCTGAAGCAACATGTCTGCCAAAGAATCGATCTGTTTCTGGATAATAAGCACAGTTTCAGACATTTCTTGAAGATTGCTTTTCAACTGGGAAGTGAATGTACTATATTGGGTCATGGAAGTAATTATCCATGCAATTCCAGTACCAGCTCCTATGGCTATTATAGTACCAGCACCTATGGCTATTACAGTACCAGCACCTATGGCTATTACAGTAGCGAACAAGAGTGGCATGACCTGAACTGCCCTCTTATGCTGGGCAGCTATCATATCTACAACTGGGATTGGCAGGGGCTGGTTTCCCTGGATTACTCCCAGTTCAGGGAAAAGGAGTACCAATGTGCAGACTCCTTACCAGCTGGCGCATAGGTGATGATATGCCACAAAGAATTGATGTGTTCTGGACTGCAGGGCATTGTGGCAGAGATGATATATCAAGGCTTTTAGTTCCATTGCAGTCTAGGGAACTTAGTATTCCTAAGGGACGTGTCCCAGAGGTCTTAAAACAGTTTGCCACACCAAAGAGAGGGATAGAGGTAAGGTTATGGTGTCTTGGCAACATTGGAGTCAGGACAGCTGACAAAGGGTGAAGTATCACCAGAGACACTGTAAGTGACAATTGTGAGTTAGTTCCAGGGGGTACATCTAACCAGCAATCTTTAAAGCATCCAGGCCTGTTGACATTAAGGAGTTAATATGCTGAGGTCAAGATCTGAAGGAAAAGGTGAAATGACAAGTTAGTGCCATTTATGAGGGGGTAATTTCAAAGAGGTCAGGACCTCAGAAGAGTGATCATTTCTCCTACTTTTCCAAAATCTAGGGGTTGGACAATTGAGACATATTTTCTCTGGATATGGATAGTACTTACTGGGCTGATTTTTATGGTAGAGCTTACCAACAACTCCTGTCTCCCACCTGGAATTCCATGGGTCTTAGATATAGAAAAAGAGTGTCTTATGGTGTTGATAGAAGAAATACTTGGTCTCTAATCCTATCATACATCTGACAAGACCAACATGGACAGCCCCCATATTCCTCTGGCCATTTTCTACAATAATCTTTGGTCTGGTCAAAGAGAAAGCAAGTATAAAGATCATAATATTTAGATGGGATAACAAGTACAGGAATGATAGCAATTTGGATCGGTTCCAGGCATCTGGTTATGGAACAGTTTCCTGACCTTATTTGGAAAGACTGTTTTCTGTGGGGGTTTCTTGGGCCTTGAATCTCCAGATATAAGGGCTACCCTGGATGGAAATGAACAGCACGGAAAGGACGAGAAACCCATGTCTAATCCAGTGAGGTTGACCGTAGCTGCCAGAGTTCGGAGTGGTGTTGAGGCCGGCCTGCAGCTCTCATGTCTGGGTTCGAGCCTGGGAGGCATCTTGGAACTGAAAGAAAAGAGGGAATCTAGGCAGGTAGAGAGAGAAATGGAGTCAAGACAGTATTCTGATCAAGACTCAAATGTTTAATGATAATCTGTACTTTATAAAGAGTGAAGCCCATCCCCAATCACACCAAGTTCCTTGTGAAGTTGTCAGAACTGCCTTTTAGCAGGAACAAAAATTAGCAAAACTCACAGTTCGAAGCTAACTCAGGAAGATCTTGGAGAACCCGTTGGGCCTCAGGCAGATAGCTGGCAGTGTAACATCAAAGGAGAGTGATGAGAAGCAGCACAGCAGGTGGCTCCACCTCAGTGGCAGATGGTCTGAACCAGCCTGGCTAGGCTGGAAGGAGGTTACAGAGTGGAGTCTCATTTTCTGGAATTTGGGACAAGATGGGGGGGGGGGGTCTCGACTTCTTCCTGAACGTAACAGAGCACAGTCTTGTTATGGTCAACGTGTATGAAGAAGAGTCATTTTTGGTGGGGAAATGAAAGGTTTGAGGTAAGAAAAATGGACCAAGGAGAGAGTCCCTTGAATTTAGCAGCTATAGGGGTCAAGGGGATTACCTTAAAAGGGTCCTGTCATTTAAGAGAAAGAGGAAAGTTTGGTGGGTGTCAGGGGGTGAAGGTAGAGATGTAGATTGTAGTTTAAGGATGCCTTGGGGAGGATGAGACAAGCCTAGGCCCCTAATGGCCCCTAGCTTCCTTATCAGCTCAGTTGTTTCCCTTGGAGGCAATAGAGTCATCCATCTGGTAGGATCTACAGTGGACAAACCCAATAGATGTGGGGAGATGGGAGGCCTTTAGCATGGCCATAATTTGGTTTGTATTAGTTACTGATTATTATTTTGTGGTAAGTAACCTGTGCTCCTTCCAGATATAAGCATGGGACAGGAGGATATGGAAAGCATATTTGGAATCTGTGTAGATATTGAGTGATTTTCCCTGTGACAGTTGAAAGGCACAGGTAAGGGCTATTAGTACAGCCTGTTGATTAGTGGTATGCAGAAGAAGGAACTGTGCCTCCACCACCTCGGTGTCTGACACGATGGCATAGCCAGTTCTTCTGGCCCCTTCATGGAAAAAGGAGCTACCACCTGCATACCAGGTATAGATGGCCTGAGGAAATGTGCCCTCCTGTATGTGTGAAAGATGAGGTAATAGTTCTACTAAAAGTTTCTTTATAGGAGCTAGATAGGAAGTGGTCAATATTTGGTCAAGGAAGGAGCTTGGAAATATTAAGAGGCAGGCATGATTGGAAGGTGAGTGTGGGGTCTTCTACTAGAGCTACCTAAATAGAAAGAACCCTGGAGGGAGGTAGAGTCTGTAAGCCTTTATAAGTTAGGATATGTGACAAGTTATGAGAAGAGAAGACAGTTATAGGCGACCCAAAGTTTAGGGTTTTTTTTTTATTTTGTAATAAGGAGTTCAGTGGCTGCAATGGTATGGATACAAGGTGCTCATCCGTGGATCATTAGATCTAGATTTTTCAACACGTATGTTATGGGTGCAAAAGAGGGTCCCAGTGGATGACCTAAAACTCCAAGGGCAAATCCCTCTTTTTCAGTTAAGTAGAAGGAAAAAGAATTAGACAGGTCAAGGAGATGTAAAGCCAAGGCCTTAAGAAGAGCCCGTTGTTGCCTTTGAAAGGGCTTGGTAATATGTTTGAAAAGAGGTTATGGGTCAGGACCAACACTGCTTCATATAAGGGAGGAGAAAGGAAGGGAAGGAACCCATGAATGTAAAAAAAACTAGTTATTCCTAGGAACGATAAAATCTCTTCCTTTGTAGAAGGAACAGTTAGAGACAGAATCAGATGCTTTCTATTTAAGGTAATAGCCTTGTGGGTTGGATTAATTGTTAGTCCCAAATGGGTGACCTGAGGGGTGGACATTTGGACTTTAGAAGGTAAGACCCTATAGCCTTGACTAGAGAGGAAATTTAGAAGAACAAAAGGGTCAACTTGGCTAATTTCTTGAGAAGAACTGCAGATAAGGACATCATCTATGTAAAGTGTAATCTTAGATTTAGGGAGAGATGAAGATTGTAAATCAGAAGCCAGGTCCTGACCAAATAGGTATGGGCTGTCCTGGAATCCCTGAGGTAGAACAGTCCAGGTAAGTTGGGGAGAGAAGTGGGTATCAGGATCTTTCCAGGTAAAGGCAAATATTTTCTGTGACTGGGCATCTAGAGGGACAGAGAAAAATGCATCCTTGAGATCTAGGACTGAGTAATGAGAATTCCCCAAGGGAATAGTGGAAAGAAGTATGTAAGGGTTAGCCACAACAGGATGGAGAGGAACCACTGTATAATTAATTCCCCTGAGGTCTTGAACCAGATGATAGGTAATATTAGGTTTCTTAACTGCTAGTAAAGGGGTGTTAAATGGGGGAATAGGTAGGGCGTAGTTGTTTTTGTTTTTGTTTTTCCTCAAAAGGTCAGAAATGATAGGCTTAAGTCCCCTCAGGCTCTGGAGAGAGAGGGGTTATTGAGCTTGGGATATGTACCTGGTAGAGTCCAGTAATGGATGACAACAGGAGAATGGTGTTTAGCAATAGAGGGATTCTGGACAGCCCAGACTAGGGGATCTACCTGAGAAGTCAATAAAGGAAATAACATGGTAGTGTTAGTAGGTTGGCTAGATAGAAGAAGGAGCAGAGGAACTGTTGGCAAGCTTGGGTTTAGGTGAATGGGGGGAACAAAGAAAATAGAGGCTCCTAGCCTAGCTAGATGATCCTTTCCCAAGCTAGACGATCCCTTCCCAATAAGGGGACAGGACATGTTGGCACTACCAAAAAAGAATGGGTGAGACGTACACTCCTAAAAATGCAATTAAGTGGTAGGATCTCATGAGGGAAGTACGGTTGTCCCCCTACCCTGATAATAGAAAAATAAGAAGGAGAAGTGGGCCCCCAAAACTCCATCAGGACCAAGTCAGTGACCCCAGTGTCCAAGAGGAAGGACATGGGCTGCCATCCACATACCATGATGTCTACCCAGGTCTCCCTGCTAGTGATGACAGTGGTCGGGTCAGGGGAGCTCAGGCCTCCTTAGTTGGTCCTAGCCAAGCCTAGAATATCAGCTGGAGGGTTATCTTGGAGTGATGTCCCTCTGTTCTATGTAACATGAGGACAATCGACAGCCCAATGCCCCTCTTGATGGCACTTAGGGCATGGCTCCCTTGGCTTGCAGAAGTTAGGGCAGGCTTTTACCCAATGACCTTGTCTACTACATTGGTAGCAGATACCTGGTGGTCTCTGAGTCTCTGAAGACCAGGAGTCCCGGTCAGTGGCTGGGGCTGGTCAGACAGCCTTTGCCAGCATACCATTATTTTTGTTTGCGGACTTTCTCATCTCTCCCATTGTACACTTTGAAGGCCAGTGCTAAAACTTCTGACTGTGGAGTTAGGGGTCCCTTCTCTAGCTTTCTAGGTTTAGCTTTTGTTGGGGTAGGTCTCAGAAAAGAAGTAGGTTATCAGAAGTTGCTTACCTTCTGGGTTTTCAGGATTCAGATTGGTATGCTGTAATAAAGCCTTTATGAGGCATTCTAAAAATTGAGATGGATTTTCCTGCTTGTCCTGGACAATCTCTTGGAGTTTTTAAATTTTACTGGATTTGGATTTAAGGCAGCCGTTCTTAAGCCTGCCAAAAGGCTTGGCAGAGAGCTGCTTTTGAGGGATATTGTTTCGCAAAAGGGTTGATGTCCTAACCTGTCTCTGGCTAAAATACCACCTGTGGAATTATAATCCCATCAAGGATCCTCTTCAGGCACTGTCTCCAACCTGATTGGATATGCTCTTTCTGTTTGATGAATTTTATCTACATGCTTTCTCGCTTGTTCCCATACTCACCTATATTCCTCAGGAAGTAAGTTATTAGTAAGTATCATATGTACATCATGGAAAGTCACACTGTAAGATTGAGTAATGTATTGAAACTCTTTAATAAAGGCAGAGGATTTAGAGGTGTAAGAACCCAGTCTGCTCTCTATTTGAGAAAGTTCACTCAGCGAGAAACATGTACTCTGACAAGGCTGTCTACCCCAGAAACTTCTCTTAGAGAAAGGACTTGGTGGTTTGGCTGTGGCCTTAGAGAGTGTGATAGAAAGGGTGAAGGTAGGTGTCGATGTAGGACATTTGGAGAGACTTGAATCTGTCATGGAAGAAGGAGAGGGGTCTGGAGAGGTAGAGCTAGCACTCTCTGGGGTATCCTGATGAGGAGAAATTGAAGCAGCAGTTTGGGTCTTCGGTGGAGTGGAAACACGTCTGCAGCAGAAAGGAGGACATTTGTTAGCTGGATCTAGTGTAGCATCATCAGGCGGATGTTGTGTAGTTTTCATGGCTAAGATGAATGGGGTTGGGGAACCAGAGGAGCACATGGAGAGATTGGAACGAAGATAGAAGAATGTTTGCACATAAGGGACCTCTTTCCATTTACCAGTTCACTGTATTAAGATCCTTTAAAATAACTGGATCTAGGTACCATTAAGTGACAATTTGTAACTATTGTCTAGCTGCTACTAAATCCAGACCTCATTACAGAGGTATGTTAATTTTGATGTCTTCAAGTCAGGCATTAGCTTTAAAGATTTTCAATTTTCCAGGAGACATCTCAGTGGGGTGCCTGGAGGTATGTTCAAAGAGATTGCTGCACCCATTGAGGGGTTATGAGATTATTTGTACCAATGTACCGAGAGCAATTCAACAATTTAAAAAAAAAAAAGTCAGCAAGTCTAGAGGCCCAAGTCATCACTATGGCCTCCTAGAGGCTACACAGTGAGCCCTGGAATTACTGTTGAAAGGGCTCTACCCTGGACCCAGTGGTTCCTTAAAAGGCTGCAGGAGTCTGAAAGTGGAGGGGAATGAGAGCCGCTTTTGAGGGATATGGTTATGCAAAGGGGTCGATGTCCTAACTTGTATGTCAGCTGGGATCATGGATATAAAGTGCCAACCCCTTAGCCCCCAGAAAAAGCTGGCCAGTCCCTATCTGGGAAATTAGGGGCACTCCAGCTGACGCAGCCTACCAATCAATATGTTGGTGTCTGTGAGAATTCTAGTGAACTGGTAAATGGAAACGTAGAACTGAGTGGTTGGTGTGGGCCCGGCAGAAGTTAGTCCCACAAGGTGGGCCAGGGAGGCACAGCTCAAGTGGTAGAAGTCTGTGAGTCTCTTAGTGGCTGCAGTGGTGGTAGTGATGGCCTGAAGCAGTGGTGGAAATACACATGGTGGGTGAAGGCACGTGCCAGCAGATGGAGTCCACATAGTGTAGCAGTGGCTGAAGGAGGTTATGGCCATCCTCGTGGCATTGGTTCTCCAGGGCAGTGGTGGCTTCACAGTTATGCTGGTAGCCGCCTGGGCTCTGTGGCTCTCCTGCATAACAATTCCCGGGTTTCAGCACCAATGTTATGATGTTGAATGCTGCTGCTTCAGAAGGATTACAACAGACCAAACATGAGGTTTATTGGGAGAGAGAGGGGCAAGATGGCAGTGGAAAGAGAAGGAGGAAGAGAGAGATCTGGGGGCCTTTCTTCATATATGGCTGATGACATGGGTGGTGACATAACACAGGTAAAGGTGGGAGGTGAGCCAAGTGGATTCTGGGAATATGGTGGCTGTTGCCTTGGCTACAGGTCTGCGGGTCCCACCTATATGATGTCCTGGGTTTCAGAAGTCCTGATACCAACAGTATCTATGTAGAATATTGTCTATTTCATACAGATTTTCCAGTTTTGTTGAGTATAGGCTTTTGTAGTAGAATCTGATGATATTTTTGATTTCCCAGGTTTCAGTTGTTATGTCTCCCTTTTCATTTCTGATTTTGATAATTTGGATTCTGTCTCTGTGCCCTCTGCTAGCCTGGCAAAGGTTTTATCTATTTTGCTAATGTTCTCAAAGAACCAGCTCCTGTTTTGGTTGAATCTTTGTACAGTTATTTTTGTTTCTACTTGGTTGATTTCAGCCCTGAGTTTGATTATTTTCTGCCTTCTACTCCTCTTGGGTCTATTTGCTTCATTTCGGTCTAGAGCTTTCAGGTGTGCTGTTGAGCTGCTAGTGTATGCTCTCTCCAGTTTCTTTTTGGAGGTACTCAGAGCTATGAGTTTTCCTCTTATCGCTGCTTTCATTGTGTTCCATAACTTTGATTATGTTTTGTCTTCATTTTCATTGAATTCTAAAACGTATTGTATTTCTTCTTTATTTCTTACTTGACCAAGCTATCATCAAACAGAGCATTGTTCAGCTACCATGTGTATGTGGGTTTTCAGTTGTTTTTGTTTTTATTGAGGACCAGCCTTAGTCCGTAGCAATCTGATAGGATGCATGGGATTATTTCAATCTTCTTGTATCTGTTGAGGCTTATTTTGTGACTGGTTATATGGTCAAATTTAGAGAAGGTACCATTAGGTGCTGAGAAGTAGGTATATTATTTTGTTTTAGGATGAAATGTTTTATAGATATCTATTAAATCCATTTATTTCATAACCTTTGCTAGTTTTGCTGTGTCTCTGTTCAGTTTCAGTTTCCAGGATCTGTCTAGTGATTAGAGTGAGGTGTTGAAGTCTCCCACTAATATTGTGTGATGTGCAATGTGTGCTTTGAGCTTTAGGAAAGTTTCTTTTATGAATGTGTGTGCCCTTGCATTTGGAGCATAGATCTTCAGAATTGAGAAATAATCTTGATATATTTTTTTCTTTGATGAATAAGAAGTGATCTTCCTTATCTTTTTTGATAACTTTTGGTTGAAAGTAAATTTTATTTGATATTAGAATGGCTACTCCAGCTTGTTTCTTGGGGTCATTTGCTTGGAAATTGTTTTATAGCCCTTTACTCTGAGGTAGTAGTGTCTTTCTTTGTTACTGAGGTATGTTTCCTGTATGCACCAAAATGCTGGGTGTTGTTTACCTATCGATTCTGCTACTCTATGTCTTTTTTTATTGAGGAATTGAGTTGATTGATGTGAAGAGATATTAAGGAATAGTGATTGTTGCCACCAGGCTTTTTTGTTGTTGTTGTTGATAGAGGTGGAATTATAGTTTTGTGGCTATCTTCTTTTGGGTTTGTTGAAAAAAGATTACTTTCTTGCTTTTTCTGGGGTTAGTTTCCCACCCTTGTGTTGGAGTTTTCCATCTATTATCCTTTGTAGTGTTGGATTTATAGAAACATATTGTATAGATTTTGTTTTGTCATCGAATATCTTGGTTTTTCTATCTATGGTAATTGAGAGTTTTGCTGGTATAGTAGTCTGGGTCAGCATTTGTGTTTTCTTAGTGTCTCTATGATATCTGCTCCGAATTTTCTGGCTTTTATAGTCTCTGGTGAGAAGTCTGGTGCAATTCTAATATATATTACTTGCCCTTTTCCCTTACTTCTTTTAATATTCTTTTTTGTTTTGTGCATTGACTATTATGTGAAGGGATATTGACTATTATGTGAATATTATTTTCTGGTCCAATCTATTTGGAGTTCTGTAGGCTTCTTGTATGTTTATGGGCATCTCTTTCTTTAGGTTAGGGAAATTTTCTTCTATAATTTTGTTGAAGATATTTACTTGCCCTTTAAGTTGGGAATCTTTACCTCCTTCTATACATATTTTCTTTAGGTTTGGTCTTCTCATTATTTCCTGGATTTCCTGAATGTTTTGGATTTGTATCTTTTTGCCTTTGGCATTTTCTTTCACTGTTGTGTCCATATTTTCTATGGTTCTGCACCTGAGATTCTGTCTTCCATCTCTTGTATTTTATTGATGATGCTTGCATCTATGATGCCTAATCTCTTTCCTTGGTTTTATATCTCAAGGGTTGTCTCCCTTTGTACTTTCTTTATTGTTTCTATTTCCAGTTTTAGATCCTGGATGGTTTTGCTAAGTGCCTTTACTTGTTTGTTTGTGTTTTCCTATAATTCTCTAATGGATTTTTGTGTTTCTTCTGTAACAGTTTCTACCTGTTTACCTGTGTTCTCCTGTATTTATTTAAGGGGGTTGTTTATGGCCTTCTTGATGTCTTCTACTATCACCATGAGAAGTGATTTTGAACCCCTGTCTTGCTTTTCTGGTGTGTTGGGCTATACTGGACTTGCTGTGTTCGGAGAACTGAGTTCTGACAATGGCAAGTATACTTGGTTTCTATTGATTAGGTTCTTGGGCTTGCCTCTTTCCATCTGTTAATCTCTGGTGTTAGTTGGTCTTGCTGTCTGTTCCTATGCCCTGTGTGTTTCTGGCAGGTCCCACTTTGCACAGATTTTGGTGCAAAAGTGATGATCTTACTTCTGAGCTTAGGAGTAAGAGCACTCCTGGGAGATCACCTCTCTCCTGGAAGAATTTATGCACAGAGAACTGTGCGATGGCCTTTGTTTTGGAGTGTAGATGGCAACTGGCAGAATTTTCACTTTGATGATAGGTTTATTCAATATCTTCATGGATTTTCAATCCAAAATATATGGATTAACCATGCTTTTTTAAAGTCTGGATTCTTACATTTTGCATGGATTGGTTTTCTAATCTTATAAAGGGAACTGTATGATAACTTGGTGATTTTTACTTCTGTTGTAATTGCTCTTCATTGCTTCACTAAGATTGGAGAAAGACAAGATGTGAACATGGTATTTAGAGTGGTAATCATGGGAATGAGCTGAAGGTCAAGGGTTGAATGTCTATTGTTCAGGAACAATAGTCTCCATGGTGAAAAGAAATTGATGGGAAGAAAAATGGCAAGTCTCACTCTCTACAGATAGTTCAATGATAGAATCATTTCGAGGTGGTCACTTGGCTTACTTGCCAAGCTATGGTCACACATTTTTTTCTCTATTGTCAGGAGCATTTAGAGTAGTGCTAACAAAGAACACTCTAAAGAAAGTCAGCTTTCAGTTCTGACACTGAACTATAGACAGCATGATGTAAGGTGGCTAGTATTGGGGACCTCTATCTGAGGCATCCTCCATCAGCTTTTTCATCTATTTCATGGGTCAATATCCCGACCTTGTCATTGTCCTGCCATGCCTCTGCCTAGGGCCCTGATAAATCTAGTCATTACTCAGATTTGTGAGCACTATCTCTGAGGTAGGTACAATACTGAGCCCATTAGTGGGGTAGCTTTATTGAATTTTGTCAACAGTCTAGAAGGAGATACCCTTATTTCTGAGGAAACTGGAGTTTAGCAAAACCACCTACCTTGTTCAAAATCAACAGACTTCAGGTGAAACTGAAATTCAAATGCTTTTGTTCTGTCTAGAAGTCAGAGCTTTATTTAAAACTCAGTGAAGATTGAAGAATCATAGATGAGGTTATCCTGAAGCCAAAGCAGAGCATGGCTATCAGAAAGAAAAGTAGCGCAAGACAAGTTATCGTGGGTGATCCTTCCTTAGAGACATATTCCACAGAACAGTACTGTGCTGCAGCCAACTGTGAAGCAAGCAAAGTGTACAGTCATCTATTGTCCTGCCTTTCATTGTCTAATCTACATACACTCCTGTGACTGCTAACTGCCTCATGCTGCCAGATGCTTCTCATGTACTGATGAACAATGTACAATAAACTCATTTTTCCCTACAGTGCAAGGCACATTAAGGGTTTAGCTCTTTCAAAAAAATATATTTTCAAAAGAAATATTAAACATTATAAATGTTAATGTATATGATTTAATCTTATTAATCTCAAAGATTTTTCCCCTAAGCCATTTATTGTGCCAGAAAGTTGGAAGTGCATTTAGGCCCATGAAATTCTTTGTAAGCCAAGGACTCTCTGAGGTGAGAACTATACTGCAATCTATGCTGATGCCCTCTTACCACTCCCTGATGGAAAACATCCCTTTTGTTCCATTGTATGCCTTTTATCATCATAATTACAATGTCATAATTGTTCTTTCTTTAAAAATTCACAGAAAACAATCCTGGAAGGCATCCATATTAACATAGACTCACACAATTCCATGTTTTTTAAGAAACAGGAATCAATCAAAGATTTGTTTAAAAAAGCATAAAAAGAAACTTGGCAATACATTAATTTATTTCATATCTATTTGCTGCAGGATCTGGAAAGTGAATTTTATAAACCCAAAATATTATTTTCTCTGTGTATTTGTTTGTAGCAATATGGAACCTAAAGTATGTTTTCCTTGTTGATATCTTAAGAAATTTCAGGAACAACTGTTTATTGTGATGCTTGTTATGTGCGTGAGAGTAGGGAATCGCACAATGAAAGACTGCAGTAGGAGTTTAGGTAGTTGAGTAGACTAATGTGGGCTCTTCTTTGGCATCATCATAATCAAGTTGCATTAACCCATGAGAAGGCACTGCTTCAAGAGAAGCATTTCCTTTGTCTTAAATATGTCAATTATGTTTGTGCCAATAAGTGGGGGATTAATACTTTTCTGATTGAAAACTTTGACTTGTGTACAGATATGGTTCTTGAAAAATATTCTGTGGCAAGGAAGCAGAGAGGAGGTGCTAGGTGTGGACATATGTCTGAGAAGGAGGATTAAGAGAAGAGAGGGAAAGTTAACAAAAACAAAACATGTATGAAAGCACCTCAGTGAAATCTAATATGTAGTATGCTAGTTCAAGCATTAAGTAGATCAAGCTATCACAGCCCATTACCTGGCCCTGTAGCTGTGTTATCACGGGTAATGCATTAACAATTACTTGTAAGCAGAAGAAGGTGCAGCGTTCTACACTGGGATTGGTTTCAGCTTTGGCTACCTATCAGCTTCCAAGAAGTATTCCATGTCAGTCTGTCAGTCACTGAGCCTTGTCAGTACCACACACAGCACAATGGTCAGTGAGTTTGAGGCTGAGAAGAAAAATCAAGGTTTGCTTTTAAGATTTATGGGGAGGGAAAAAAAAAAGAGAGAGAATTTTTTTTGGCAGCAAATGTTAAGCCCACTGGCAATGAATCTGATCCCGCCTTGGTAAGGGAAGATAATTGGTTCAGGAGAAAATGTGATTAGATTCTGTCCCTCTAGAAATCACATAGGATTGAACTTCAGCAATTTGGCCTTTATAGGAGACATATACAAATTTGAGAGACTTCACAGCCCTAGGCATGCTGGTCTATTCATGGGTATGGCTAGGAAAGAAACTGCCTGAGTGGAGTGTGAGTTCATATTGCTTGGAAGTAGCTTCTGCAATTAGCAGGGAGCAGACCATGAAGAACTAGAAAAAGAAAATGAAGTGACATGAATGGGTTCAGACAAAGTACAGAAAGATGGGGAACTTTGAAGAGTGGGGATCTGGGGCACAGGACTCAGTCTTATCACAGTAGTGCAGAATGGGCACGTTAAAAGACAGGCAGACAAATTGGAAGAAGGCTGGTGATAAACCTGCCCCACGCCTCTGACTGTTAGCTTGTAAACTTGAGTTTTTCAGAGACACTGTTCTGGGGCTTTAGTACTGGGAGTTTTACAACATGGGAGAAGAAAAGGCATTAACTAGTCTTTTTGGTCCTCCAGAAATATAGGTTGGAGGTTCAAAAGAGTTTTATATCAAATTTCTGATTGATCATATGCACATCATGATCCACTGCAAAGTTGTCTGTCTTTCTGAAGTGTCGATTTGTCCTTGTCAGAAAAAAAGTCAGGTTAACACTGGATCTGAGCAGTGAACTCATTGATTCAAATACTGCCATGAGATGACACTTTCCAACTCTAGCTTTTGCCAGGTTGTGGATTCTTTCCTGGGTTAAGAGTATTTTACATTCTTATTTGTGGGCTACATTTACCAATCCTTAGGATTAAGTTGAAGATGGACCATTGATTACTGTCAGGTCATAAATGGTCCTTCAAGCATTTTTACCCTCGATCAATAATGATTATGTCCTGTACAATTTAATCAATACTCAGAATATCAATCAGGATTTTTTCCTCTTATGAGTTAGAGCCAGCTCCTTCACAATAGGCAAGGAACATGAGTGGATCTTCTAGGAACATATTTAATTTCAAAGGATTTATTTACATTTATTGTATGTGTATGTATAGATGTATATTTCTCTGCTTGTGTGTATGTAAACCATATACATGGCTGGTATCTGTGGAGACCAGAAGACCATAGAATCCCCTGGAACTGTAGTTACAGGAGGTTGTCAGCTGTATGATATGCGTGCTGGGAATCAAACTCTCATCCTCTGAAAGAGTAGCAAGTGCTCTGACTGATGAGCCATCCCTTTGCTCTTTAATAACATATTTTAAAAGATCTGCCTTTGACCTCTAACTTTTCCCTCAGTCTCAAGACCTATTTTATTGGCTGGTAATCTTGTATTCAGGTAATGTGTTTGTCTTAGCCCATTACTGTCACTATAACAAAGTATGTGTGAGTGAGTAATTTATAAAGAACAGCAATATATTTTTCATGGTCATGGAAATTGTTAAAACCCAAGATTAAGGTATTAGTATGTTATATATCCTGTAAGAGTACTTTTCTCTTACTATCTCACTGTACCCTTACACAGTGAAAGGTCATAAAAGTGTTGCCTGCTCTTCTCTAATCCAGCAGAAGAGATGGAAGGTATGAAATGGTACAGGCATTTGCTGCAGCACCATCTGTAAGGACATTAATACCATGTGTAACACATACTGTGCATTATCTTTAAGATATTTAAAAGCCCTATTTCTATTTACTATCACCTTCAGTCTCAAAATCCAACAAAGAAGTTTTGGAGTGAGATACAGTTAAAGAATAAACTCTCATATCAAACAAGCTTATTAAGAAATACAGCATCTTAAATACTACTCATGGTAGACACATGGACCACAACCATCAAAAAGCCATCATGCAATGAGATGAAGTCAAGTGAGCTAATCAAACAATACTGTACAAGGGAAACACAGGATTTCTCAACAGTGTTATAGACTGAGCCTTGAGACTGATAGCTCCAGACTCCTCAGGAAAAAAGTCAAGTCAACTAAAACCAAGAGCTTCACTTTTAGAGTCTCTGGGCCCCATTCTCAGGCCAAACCTCACCAAACTTACTCCTAAACAAGGATCCAGGACTAGATTTCTTCTGTCCTTTCATCAGAGCCTCTGAGAAAACCTTAGCCCTGCCTTGCTCTCACCATGTAATCTCTTGCTTACATGATTCACCAATGATTCTATGTGCCATGGCTTTTATTTGAAGATCAGGTAAGAAGCTCTGTCCTTGTCAGTGGAAAATGTTGACAGTGTGAAGCTAGTTTATTACAACCTTTATCAGAGACATCACACATCTTTCTCCTATGCAGTGACTGTCTTCACTGACCATGTCTTGGAAGTTTCAAATTCCCAACTGTTTTCATTCTAGCTGCCTCTCAAAAACCTGTCACTCAGAATAACAAGTAGGTCAGATCATTATGGTGTGCATCTATGTACTGACACTGTACTCAGTGGTGAGTCAGGTCTAAGGACTGTAAACATTTTTAGATGATGGAAAATATGAAATCACTACTAAGATGACATGTCTTTTCCTCTTAAGAAAAATAGGCTTCAAATACAAATGTCTTCTTGTTGTCTGTTACTCTGTTGGTAGGTTTTCTCTGTGGCTAAATGCCCAGATAGAACTGACTCAGAGTGATAAATATGCAAATATATTCCATATTACCTGCTCACATCTATAGTTGATTCTGAGCTCATTTCACTAGTTTAAGCACAGCAGTTTTTCTATTCTTATTTCTCTTCTGAAGGCTAAATAGCAACTTCTTCATCTCCATTTCTTTCCATGTTTAGCATGAATGAATCATCTACTCTAATTCCTTTTTTAGATATGAACTGTGTGAAAGGACAAGCGATTGGGAAGGTGCTTACCTTTATTCGGTAGTTTACAAAGACTCATATGAGTTAGGTCCACATATACCCTGTTTCTTTGGCCCTCATGACAGAGTGCCTGTAAGTTCACAGTCAGAGGAACAGAGAAACCATAAGAATATACCTGGTATGATTAACATACTAGAGAGTAGTCAAATGCCCTAAATATGTTCTATTCCTTTAGTCTAGTTGAAAAAATAGAGAAATTACTTCTTCATTCCAAAATGAAGTGAGTGAAGAGGAGAGAAGAGAGGAAATTTTTTTTCCTATTATCTGGAAGGAAAACACATTGTCTCCTGTACTGTAATCTATTTAGTAAATTGTGTATATGACCAGCTATGGTAAGGATTTTGAATGTCCTTCAGAGGCTCAGAAATTCAGATATTTAAGGTTTGCTCTGGGAGGCAATATTGAGACTTGGATTATTTTTGTGTCTCTCTTTGTTTTGTTTTTTTTTTTTTTGTTTTTTGTTTTTTGTTTTTTGTTTTGTTTTGTTTTGTTGATTTTGTTTTTGTTTTTGTTTTTGGCAACCAAGAAGTAAATAGGCTCTAGCAACCAGTGATTCTCATTGGGAGGTACTGTACTGTTATAGGCCAAGAGCAATGGGGATGAGCAACCATGGACAAAACCCTGTAGAACCACATACCAAAACAAGCATTTTTCTTTATTAAATTGACTACGTGCAAGCATTTTGTCACAATATAAAGAGCCAACACATAACTACAGGAGAACTTAAGTGTATGCTTTTTCATGTCATGTTTCAGCTGTAAATTATTTCTATTCCTTTTTTTTGTTCATAGTTGTTTTGGTTTGTTTTTAGTTCTTTTAGTTTTTTTGTTTTTTGAAAAAAAGATCTCACTATGTAGCCTTGGCTGGCCTGGACTCACTATGTAAATCAGGCTGGCCTTAAACAGGTATACCTGCATATGTGTCTTGGGTAATGGGCTTTAAAATGTGCATCGATGTACATTGCTAGTTTCTATTTTAATGGAAAATTGTTATGCTCAGAAATTAGGTAGAAGAAAATATACATATTAGGAAGAGAATGTAAATTATTCCTTAAATAAAAGCAATTTAACAAAAGATGTGGTAAAATACATGGAAATAACAAATTATATTGTAAAAGAAATATAAAATTACAAAACAGTAAAGACAAGGATACAAAACTCTATTGAAGAGGTTTTAAAACACTGAAAAGTTCATTTTTAGCTTATCTGATATCACAAAACATATTCCAGCAGCTATGCCACTTAAATACAAAGCATGCCTTTCTGTACACGTGGGCTAGTGAAGGTGATATACCTAGAGTTATTTATGTACTCTTACAGGTGCTGGCAGAGGACCCAAAAGCATCTTCATTCTTGTACAGAGTAGATATCCTCAGAGTGAGGCCTGAGAATGTATTAGGGGAGATGAACTCTTCTCGTTTCTATTAAGGAAAGAGTGAAGTAGACTTTGGAAAGGCACTGACTGCTAGCTGGGTTGCACATCAACATTGTTTGGTTTGAAGTCTTTGCCACAAGGCTGTATGTACCATGTCTTCCTAAATCTCATTCACTTGCATTTCAGCAAGTGTAGAGAATAAAAGCCAAGCAAGCCAGCTGGCATCTCGGTTCATCCTCACTGGTATCTCTGTTCACCCTCAAAATTTTGAGTTATGTCTTGAAGCAGAAAATCTATTTTCTGAGAATGCTTGAAAAGTCACCGTGCACCCAGAACAAAGGTCAACACACACTATTTCAACACCTATGTATTCATGGTTAGAGGACACAAAGGTGGACCTCAGCATGTGTAAGCTGCTTCTGTTGTGAAAATTCACGTCTTAAAGCACTGCCTTTTAATTTGAGGCTTCATTAGAGGAGCTCTATGATGATTTTACAACAGAATGAAAAAATTAGCTCCCTCAGCCCAGAACACGGAATTTTATCTCAATGCTTGTTTCATTGTCAAGAAATAAAGATCACAGGGCTGGGGAGACAGTTTAATAAGTAAAGTGTGTGCTGTGCACAAGGACCTGAGCAAAAAATATTCGGTGGCCTGTGCTTATAAGCAGGACATGCAGATCTCAGGGGCTAAGTGGACAGCCAATGTAGCTAATGTAGACAATCCCAGCTCCTCATTCATCCAATATGCTGCCTATAAGGCAGAGAACTGGTTGAGAAAGAGCTCCTCTTCAGACTCTACTATCTACATATGCTCACATTCGCAAATATACTCTCTCATACATATGTACACATGTGTATACCAAAGACACACACACACACACACACACACACACACACACACACGGAGAAAGAGAGTGAGAGGGAGGGAGTGAGAGGGAGAGAGAGAGAAATAAAGAGAGAGAGGGGGGTACTAGAAGACAATCATGTCAGCAAATCTAACATAGAAGTGATATGACAACCACATATGTATGATGGGCTTGGAGATGGTTGAAAAACTTGTATATGATGAGCTCATTTTGGACTCATAGTATATTGATGAAGGTCATATATCATATTGGGTTATATTGCATCTTTCTTTTTCTTTAGAGAATATTTTTCAGCTCAATATTATGCTCTCCATTCATCCTGAGAAGACATAGGTCTTTCCCCCCTCTTTTTGATACAAAGTTTCATATAGTTCAGGCTAGCCTCAAATTTTTTATATTGGTAAGGATGGTCTTGAACTTTGGAACCCTCTTCCTCTACCTTCCTAGTTCTAGAATTACTACCTCTTTCTGTACATTAGGCAAGACTGTATCAACTGACCTACATCCCAGCAAGATAGTTGTTTTTTGACAGGTGAGACAGCCAGTCAATAGCTCTTATACATATGTCCACATGCTATTTTGTAAGAATTCATTCCTGAGTGAAGATGGGAAGCCAGGGTTACTCCAGTGATTTTTAAAGTGTGACTAGAAAGGTACCACAAAAATTGGCTGCACACACCCATTTTACCTCCTTGATTTAACTCTCAGTAAGGAATATTTTTAGTACTCCTGGTCTGTCTTTTCCAACTGTGTAACCACTGCAGGAGGTAAGGCCTTTTTCCCCCTACTAGGCTGAGAAAACAAAACAAGATGATTGGAAACAGCTTTTGCTATTTCTATAATTTCCCCTTAGGCTTGAGTCCTCAATTAGTGTTCTTGCCTCCATACTTGGGAAAGCACTTGCAAGCATTTTCTGTATATTTTTAAGTGCTTGGCCATGCTGCATTTATCATTATTTTTAAATATTATATGCTGCTTAATTTAGACTTTTTTGTTTACTTTTTTCATTTTTTGTTTGTTTGGTGTGTGTGTGCGTGTGCATGTATGTTGCCAGAAGATTAAGGTTAAGGAAAGGACAAGAGAATCATTCTCATCATCAACATTGCCAACCCATAGTCTGGTCCACAATAGTATAAAATAAGGAAGAAAAAAGCATCCAACAGGGGCATTATTTATCTCCTGTTGTCTTGGATAGGGACTTCTGAGACTTTGAATCTCAGTGATCTGTCATCCTTTTGGGCTGGCCATGTCATAGTGGTGATCTAGTGACATGCTTTACAAGATCCCTACTCTCCAAATGACATTGTTGAAACTGTTTTTCTCCAAGTCAGGTGGGACCTTCTAAAGATCAGAGAACATCAGAGATGCTCCAGTCCACAACTGGGCTCTTTGCTCTAGAAACTTGACCCTATTAGTCTTGAAACAACACTTGACCACTGATGGTACACTGATTATTCCTTACTTAAGTGTTAGCAACTTTGAGATGTAAAAATTCCTCAAACATGGCAATGTCAAGTGAGAATTATCATCTTTACTGTATTCTCTACAGACATAACAAAACCAACGTTTCTTCTTCTTTTTATCCAGGAATGATATTATTAGACTCAAGCAAAATCCAGGAAGCCATATTTATTGCTTTCCTTTTATAATATTCTTGGTGATTAACATGAGCTACAACGGAAGTAGTACATTGTATTAGTAACATTTATAGATAAAGACTTTAAAAGTCTCTGGATTTTCAATCATCCCACTGAAAGGCACATGGTATCACAAATGCTGCTGATGGCCAATTTGGAACACTAGACTCTGGATTCCTCCCATTTTGTTGTTGTTGTTGTTGAATCAATCACAACAGCAGCCTTTATTTGCAAGAAATCGAAGTCAGAGTTCTAGTATTAATTAAACTGAGCCATGAATCAGTAGTGAAGAAAAATGTTAAGGAAACTTCATTGCTACCAGAAATATTTTTGTGGACTTAGAGTACTGTGTAAGCAAAGCCCTTAAAAATAAAAAGATGAATTTGTGGTTGCCAATCCCAGAAGAAGACAAACCTAAGCCGAAATGAATTTCAAGAGATAATTGGATATACTCTCTTTATTTGTACCTTCAGCATAATATATGGCAGTCATGGTAAATATTTTTGTCTCTACTTTAAAAATTCTTATTGAAATCACTTTTGATCTTATCTCTTGATACCCTAGCCAAAACTATCATTGTGTTTTGCCTTAGTAGTTTATCTTAGTAATAGATCTTTCAATAGATTGTTCTGCTTCTACCAACATTCTATCTTCACAACATCAATTAATTATTCTTTTTTTATAATTTATTTTTTAATTAGGTATTTTCTTCATTTACATTTCAAGTGCTATCCCAAAAGTCCCACAGACCCCCCGCCCAATCTCCTACCCACCCACTCCCACTTCTTGGCCCTGGCGTTCCCCCATACTGAGGCATATAAAGTTTGCAAGACCAAGGGGCCTCTCTTCCCAATGATGGACGACTAGGCCATCTTCTGATACATATGCAGCTAGAGACACGAGCTCTGAGGGTACTGGTTAGTTCATATTGTTGTTCCACCTATAGAGTTGTAGACACCTTTAGCTCCTTGGGTACTTTCTCTAGATCCTCCATTGTGGGCCCTGTGTTCCATCCAATAGCTGACTGTGAGCATCCACTTCTGTCTTTGCTAGGCCCCAGCATATCCTCACAAGAGTCAGCTATATCAGGGTCCTTTCAGCAAAATCTTGCTGGTGTATGCAATGGTGTCAGTGTTTGGAGGCTGATTATGGAATGGACCCCAGGGTGCGTCAGTCTCTAGATGGGCCATTCTTTCCTCTCAGCTCCAACCTTTGTCTCTGAAACTCCTTCCATGGGTGTGTTGCTCCCAATTCTAAGAAAGGGCAAAGTGTCGACACTTTGATCTTCGTTCTTCTTGAGTTTCATGTGTTTTACAACTTATATCTTGTATCTTGGGTATTCTAAGTTTCTGTAATATCTAATTATCAGTGAGTACATATCATGTGAGTTCTTTTGTGATTGGATTACCTCACTCAGGATGATGTCCTCCAGGTCCAACCATTTGCCTAGGAATTTCATAAATTCATTCTTTTTAATAGCTGAGTAGTACTCCATTGTGTAAATGTACCACATTTTCTTTTTTTTTTTTTTTTTGGAACATATTCTGGATATGTGCCCAGGAGAGGTATTGTGGGATCCTCCAGTAGTACTATGTCCATTTTTCTGAGGAACCGCCAGACTGATTTCCAGAGTGGTTGTACAAGCTTGCAATCCCACCAACAATAGAGGAGTGTTCCTCTTTCTCCACATCCTCACCAGTATTTGCTGTCACCTGAATATTTGATCTTAGCCATTCTGACTGGTCTGAGGTAGAATTTCAGGGTTGTTTTGATTTGCATTTCCCTGATGATTAAGGATGCTGAACATTTTTTCAGGTGCTTCTCAGCCATTTGGTATTCCTTAGGTGAGACTTCTTTGTTTAGCTCTGAGCCCCATTTTTAAATGTTGGGTTATTTGATTTTCTAGAGTACACCTTCTTGAGTTCTTTATATATATTGGATATTAGTCCCCTATCTGATTTACGATTGGTAAAGATCCTTTCCCAATCTGTTGGTGGCCTTTTTGTCTTATTGACAGTGTACTTTGCCTTACAGAAACTTTGTAATTTTATGAGGTCCCATTTGTCGATTCTCAATCTTACAGCACAAGCCATTGCTGTTCTATTCAGGAATTTTTCCTCTGTGCCCATATCATCAAGACTTTTCTCCACTTTCTCCTTTATAATTTTCAGTGTCTCTGGTTTTCTGTGGAGTTCCTTCATCCACTTAGATTTGACCTTAGTAAAAGGAGATAGGAATGAATCAATCCACATTCTTCTACATGATAACTGTCAGTTGTGCCAGCACCATTTGTTGAAAGTGCTGTCTTTTTTCCACTGGATGGTTTTAACTCCCTTGTCAAAGATCAAGTGACCATAGGTGTGTGGGTTCATTTCTGGGTCTTCAATTCTATTCCATTGGTCTAGTTGTCTGTTGCTATACCATGCAGTTTTTAATCACAATTGCTCTGTAGTACAGCTTTAGGCCAGGCATAGTGATTCTACTAGAGGTTCTTTTATCATTGAGAAGAGTTTTTGCTATCCTAGGTTTTTTGTTATTCCAGATGAATTTGCAAATTGCCCTTTCTAATTCGTTGAAGAATTGATTTGGAATTTTGATGGGGGGAGTGCATTGAATCTGTAGATTGCTTTTGGCAAGATAGCCATTTTTACTATATTAATCCTGCCAATCCATGAGCATGGGAGATCTTTCCATCTTCCGAGATCTTTAATTTCTTTCTTCAGAGACTTGAAGTTCTTATCCTACAGATCTTTCATTTCCTTGGTTAGAGTCACGCCAAGTTATTTTATATTATTTGTGACCATTGTGAAGGGTGTTGTTTCCCTAATTTCTTTCTCAGCCTGTTTATCCATTGTGTAGAGAAAGGCCATTGACTTGTTTGAGTTAGTTTTATATCCAGCTACTTTACTGAAGCTGTTTATCAGGTTTAGGAGTTCTCTGGTGGCATTTTTAGGGTCACTTATATATACTATCATATCATCTGCAAAAAGTGATATTTTGACTTCTTCCTTTCCAATTTGTTTCCCTTTGATCTCCTTTTGTTGTCAAACTGTGCTGGCTAGGACTTCAAGTACTATGTTGAATAGGTAGGGAGAAAGTGGGCAGCTTTGTCTAGTCCCTGATTTTAGTGGGATTGTTTCCAGCTTCTCACCATTTACTTTGATGTTGGCTTCTGGTTTGCTATTGATTGCTTTTATCATGTTTAGGTATGGGCCTCGAATTCCTGATCTTAATTATTCTTTTCATCTGCTCAACTATAAGTTCATAATTATCAGTAGCAGCAAATATAACTTAAAATACAGATCAGAGCCATGTCACTCCCAGATAGCTCTATGATGACTTTCTAGTAAGCTTAGCATAAAATATTGCCTAATCAATAATATTTTGATCCCCTCTGCTTGTCTGCTTTGTCATAGATTGGTTGCTCTTGTCACTATTGCCTTTGTTCTATTCTTCAAATAGACAGGAAGAATTTTGTTTGTATTAAAATGAGTTCTTATATTTGTTTTCTTTGCCCCTGCATTTTTAGCAACCATCTCTGATTATTTCATCTAAAATATTAATAATGTGGCAAAGATCTCCTTAACAAAAGGAGGTCCCATTACAATCCCTCCTTGCTTAGCATTAGTTATTCTCTAAAACTATCATGCTTACAGATTTCATTTACATCGTTATTACTCATGCATTACCCATAGTGAAATAGGGGTTACCTTAATAGGAACTGTGGCTATCCACTTATAGTTGAAGTTTTTGTTATAATACTTCAAAATATTCAAAGACCATTTATGAGTTTTGTGACATGAGTGATTTAAATGCATGCCATTAAAATTTTGGTAACATTTATGATATTTAAAAATCTTAAATTTGTTGACTTTCCTATTTTTCTTTGTCTTTTTTTTTTGATTGGATATATTCTTTATTTACATTTCAAATGTTATCCCCTTTCCTGGTTTCCCCTCCAAAACACACTCTCCCCTATCCCTTCCCCCCTTCCCCTGCTCAACAACCCACCCACTTCCACTTCCTGGGCCTGGCAGTTCCCTATACTGGGGCATATGACCTTCAAAGGACCAAGGTCTCTCCTCCCATTGATGACTGACTAGGCCATCCTCTGCTACATATGCAGCTGGAGCTATGTGTGCCACCATGTGCTTTATTTGGTTGGTGGTTTAGTCCCAGGAAGCTCTGGAGATACTGATTAGTTCATATTCTTGTTCCTTCTAAGGGACTGCAAGCCCCTTTAGTTCCTTGGATACTTTTTCTAGTTCCTTCATTGGGGACTCTGTGCTCCGTCCAATGGATGGCTGTGAGCATCCACTTCTGTATTTGTCAGGCATTGGCAGAGCCTCTCAGGAGACAGCTATATCAGGCTCCTGTCAGCAAGGTCTTGTTGGCATCCCCAATAGTGTCTGTTTTTGGTGGTTGTTTATGGGTTGGGTCCCCAGGTGGGTCAGCCTCTGGATGGTCATTCCTACGGTCTCTGCTTCACACTTTGTCTCTGTAACTCCTTCCATGTGTATTTTGTTTCCCCTTCTAAGAAGGACCCAAATATCCACACGTTGGTCTTCCTTCTTCTTGAGTTTTATGTGTTTTGTGAATTGTATCTTTGGTATTCTGAGTTTATGGGCTAATATCCACTTATCAGTGTGTGTATATCATGTGTGTTCTTTTGTTTTGATTGGGTTACCTCACTCAGGATTACATACTCCAGATCTATCCATTTGTCTAAGAATTTCATAAATTCATTGTTTTTAATAGTTGAGTAGAACTCCACTGTACAAATGTATCACATTTTCTGTACCCATTCCTTTCTTGAGAGACATCTGGGTTCTTTCCAGTTTCTTGCTAATATAAATAAGGCTGCTATGAACATAGTGGAACATATGTCCTTATTATATGTTGGAGCCTCTTCTGGAGTGGTATTGCTAGATCCTCCAGTAGTGCTATGCCCAATTTTCTGAGGAACTGCCAAACTGATTTCCAGAGTTGTTGTACCAGCTTGCAATCTCACCAGCAATGGAGGAGTCTTCCTTTTTCTCCACATCCTCTCCACCATCTGCTATCACCTGAATTTTTGATATTAGCCATTCTGACTGGTGTGAGGTGGAATCTCAGGGTTGTTTTGATTTGCATTTCCCTAATGTCTAAGGATGTTGAACATTTTTTTTTTAGGTGCTTCTCATCCATTCAGTATTCCTCAGTTGAGAATTCTTTGTTTAGCTCAGTTTTTGATAGGGTTTCTTTGGTTTTTTGGATGCTAACTTCTTGAGTTCTTTGTATCAAACAAAAACTATTCTGAACAATAAAAGAACCTCAATCTGTGCTACAGAGCAATTGTGATAAAAAGTACATGGTACTGGTACAGTGACCGGCAGGTAGATCAATGGAATAGAATTGAAGACCCAGAATTGAACCCACATCCATCTGGTCACTTGGTCTTTGACAAAGGACCTAAAACCATCCAGTGGAAAGAAGGCAGAATTTTCAACAAATGGTGCTGGCTCAACTGGCAGTTAGCATGTTGAAGAATGTGTATTGATCCATTCTTATCACCTTGTACAAAGCTCAAGTCTAAGTGGATCAAGGACCTCCACATAAAACTAGAAGACACTGAAACTTATAGAGGAGAAAGTGGGGAAGAGCCTTGGACACATGTGCACAGGGGAAAATTTCCTAAACAGAACACCAATGGCTTGGACTGTAAGATCAAGAATTAACATAAGGAACCACATAAAATTGGAAAGCTTCTATAATGTAAATGATACTCTCAATAAGACAAAAGTGCATTAGGATTTTTCAGATCATAAATCTGATATAGGGCTAATATCCAGTTAATATTCTTTTGACCTTCTTTTGGTTTCTAATTCCTTCGGCTAGGGCTTCTAGTACTATAGTAAATAGACATGGAGAGAGTGGGCATCTTTGTGTAGTCCCTGATTTTAGTAGTGGTGTTTCCAGTTTCTCTCCATTTGGTTTGATGTTGGCTTCTGATTTGCTGTATATTGCTTTTACTCTGTTTAGGTATGAACCTTTATATAGTTGATTGTGTTGATGGATTTCCCTATATTGAAACATCCCTGCATCCCTGGGATGAAGCCTACGTGATCATGATGCATGACCGTTTTGGTATGTTCTTGGATTTGGTTTGTGAGATTTTTCTTGACTATGTTTGCGTCAATATTCATAAGGGAAATTGGTTTGAAATTGTCTTTCTTTGTTGAGTGTTTTTATAGCTGAGGGTTAAGGGCACTTGTAGCTTCATAGAATGAATTAGGTAGTGTTCCTTCTATTCATTTTTTTTTTGGGGGGGGGGGGAAAGTTTGAAGAGTATTGGTACTTGCTGTTCTTTGAAGAACTGTTAGAATTCTGCACTAAACAGAGTGGATATGTAAACATGACCTAGCTTTTTGCTGTATACAGGAAACATGCCTCAGTATCAAAGACAGACATTACCTCAGAATACAAGGCTGGAAAAAATTTTTCAAGCAAATGGTCACAAGGAGCAAGCTGGAGTAGCCATTCTTTTTTTTTTTTTTTTTTTTTTTTTTTTTTTATTCTTTTCTTTTTTTTTTCCATTTTTTATTAGGTATTTAGCTCATTTACATTTCCAATGCTATACCAAAAGTCCCCCTTACCCACCCACCCCCACTCCCCTACCCACCCACTCCCCCCCTTTGGCCCTGGCGTTCCCCTGTACCGGGGCACACAAAGTCTGCGTGTCCAATGGGCCTCTCTTTCCAGTGATGGCCGACTAGGCCATCTTTTGATACATATGCAGCTAGAGTCAAGAGCTCAGGGGTACTGGTTAGTTCATAATGTTGTTCCACCTATAGGGTTGAAGATCCCTTTAGCTCCTTGGGTACTTTCTCTAGCTCCTCCATTGGGAGCCCTGTGATCCATCCATTAGCTGACTGTGAGCATCCACTTCTGTGTTTGCTAGGCCCCGGCATAGTCTCACAAGAGACAGCTACATCTGGGTCCTTTCGATAAAATCTTGCTAGTATATGCAATGGTGTCAGCGTTTGGATGCTGATTATGGGGTGGATCCCTGGATATGGCAGTCTCTACATGGTCCATCCTTTCATCTCAGCTCCAAACTTTGTTTCTGTAACTCCTTCCATGGGTGTTTTGTTCCCACTTCTAAGGAGGGGCATAGTGTCCACACTTCAGTCTTCATTTTTCTTGAGTTTCATGTGTTTAGGAAATTGTATCTTATATCGTGGGTATCCTAGGTTTTGGGCTAGTATCCACTTATCAGTGAGTACATATTGTGTGAGTTCCTTTGTGATTGTGTTACCTCACTCAGGATGATGCTCTCCAGGTCCATCCATTTGGCTAGGAATTTCATAAATTCATTCTATTTAATAGCTGAGTAGTACTCCATTGTGTAGATGTACCACATTTTCTGTATCCATTCCTCTGTTGAGGAGCATCTGGGTTCTTTCCAGTTTCTGGCTATTATAAATAAGGCTGCTATGAACATAGTGGAGCATGTGTCCTTCTTACCAGTTGGGGCTTCTTCTGGATATATGCCCAGGAGAGGTATTGCTGGATCCTCCGGTAGTACTATGTCCAATTTTCTGAGGAACCGCCAGACTGATTTCCAGAGTGGTTGTACAAGCCTGCAATCCCACCAACAATGGAGGAGTGTTCCTCTTTCTCCACATCCTCGCCAGCATCTGCTGTCACCTGAATTTTTGATCTTAGCCATTCTCACTGGTGTGAGGTGGAATCTCAGGGTTGTTTTGATTTGCATTTCCCTGATGATTAAGGATGTTGAACATTTTTTCAGGTGCTTCTCTGCCATTCGGTATTCCTCAGGTGAGAATTCTTTGTTCAGTTCTGAGCCCCATTTTTTAAGGGGGTTATTTGATTTTCTGAGGTCCACCTTCTTGAGTTCTTTATATATGTTGGATATTAGTCCCCTATCTGATTTAGGATAGGTAAAGATCCTTTCCCAGTCTGTTGGTGGTCTTTTTGTCTTATAGACAGTGTCTTTTGCCTTGCAGAAACTTTGGAGTTTCATTAGGTCCCATTTGTCAATTCTCGATCTTACAGCACAAGCCATTGCTGTTCTGTTCAGGAATTTTTCCCCTGTGCCCATATCTTCAAGGCTTTTCCCCACTTTCTCCTCTATAAGTTTCAGTGTCTCTGGTTTTATGTGAAGTTCCTTGATCCACTTAGATTTGACCTTAGTACAAGGAGATAAGTATGGATCGATTCGCATTCTTCTACATGATAACAACCAGTTGTGCCAGCACCAATTGTTGAAAATGCTGTCTTTCTTCCACTGGATGGTTTTGGCTCCCTTGTCGAAGATCAAGTGACCATAGGTGTGTGGGTTCATTTCTGGGTCTTCAATTCTATTCCATTGGTACACTTGTCTGTCTCTATACCAGTACCATGCAGTTTTTATCACAATTGCTCTGTAGTAAAGCTTTAGGTCAGGCATGGTGATTCCACCAGAGGTTCTTTTATCCTTGAGAAGAGTTTTTGCTATCCTCGGTTTTTTGTTATTCCAGATGAATTTGCAAATTGCTCCTTCTAATTCGTTGAAGAATTGAGTTGGAATTTTAATGGGGATTGCATTGAATCTGTAGATTGCTTTTGGCAAGATAGCCATTTTTACAATGTTGGTCCTGCCAATCCATGAGCATGGGAGATCTTTCCATCTTCTGAGATCTTCTTTAATTTCTTTCTTCAGGGACTTGAAGTTTTTATCATACAGATCTTTCACTTCCTTCGTTAGAGTCACGCCGAGATATTTTATATTATTTGTGGCTATTGAGAAGGGTGTTGTTTCCCTAATTTCTTTCTCAGCCTGTTTATTCTTTGTGTAGAGAAAGGCCATTGACTTGTTTGAGTTAATTTTATATCCAGCTACTTCACCGAAGCTGTTTATCAGGTTTAGGAGTTCTCTGTTGGAATTTTTAGGGTCACTTATATATACTATCATATCATCTGCAAAAAGTGATATTTTGACTTCCTCTTTTCCAATTTGTATCCCCTTGATCTCCTTTTGTTGTCGAATTGCTCTGGCTAATACTTCAAGTACTATGTTGAAAAGGTAGGGAGAAAGTGGGCAGCCTTGTCTAGTCCCTGATTTTAGTGGGATTGCTTCCAGCTTCTCTCCATTTACTTTGATGTTGGCTACTGGTTTGCTGTAGATTGCTTTTATCATGTTTAGGTATTGGCCTTGAATTCCTGATCTTTCCAGAACTTTTATCATGAATGGGTGTTGGATCTTGTCAAATGCTTTTTCTGCATCTAACGAGATGATCATGTGGTTTTTGTCTTTGAGTTTGTTTATATAATGGATTACATTGATGGATTTTCGTATATTAAACCATCCCTGCATCCCTGGAATAAAACCTACTTGGTCAGGATGGATGATTGCTTTAATGTGTTCTTGGATTCGGTTAGCGAGAATTTTATTAAGGATTTTTGCATCGATGTTCATAAGAGAAATTGGTCTGAAGTTCTCTATCTTTGTTGGATCTTTCTGTGGTTTAGGTATCAGAGTAATAGTGGCTTCATAAAATGAGTTGGGTAGAATACCTTCTACTTCTATCTTGTGAAAAAGTTTGTGCAGAACTGGAGTTAGATCTTCTTTGAAGGTCTGATAGAACTCTGCACTAAACCCGTCTGGTCCTGGGCTTTTTTTGGCTGGGAGACTATTAATAACTGCTTCTATTTCTTTAGGGGATATGGGACTGTTTAGAAGGTCAACTTGATCCTGATTCAACTTTGGTACCTGGTATCTGTCCAGAAATTTGTCCATTTCGTCCAGGTTTTCCAGTTTTGTTGAGTATAGCCTTTTGTAGAAGGATCTGATGGTGTTTTGGATTTCTTCAGGATCTGTTGTTATGTCTCCCTTTTCATTTCTGATTTTGTTAATTAGGATTTTGTCCCTGTGCCCTTTAGTGAGTGTAGCTAAGGGTTTATCTATCTTGTTGATTTTCTCAAAGAACCAACTCCTCGTTTGGTTAATTCTTTGAATAGTTCTTCTTGTTTCCACTTGGTTGATTTCACCCCTGAGTTTGATTATTTCCTGCCGTCTACTCCTCTTGGGTGAATTTGCTTCCTTTTTTTCTAGAGCTTTTAGATGTGTTGTCAAGCTGCTAGTATGTGCTCTCTCCCGTTTTTTCTTGAAGGCACTCATAGCTATGAGTTTCCCTCTTAGAAATGCTTTCATTGTGTCCCAAAGGTTTGGGTACATTGTGGCTTCATTTTCATTAAACTCTAAAAAGTCTTTAATTTCTTTCTTTATTCCTTCCTTGACCAAGGTATCATTGAGAAGAGTGTTGTTCAGTTTCCATGTGAATGTTGGCTTTCTGTTATTTATTTTGTTATTGAAGATCAGCCTTAGTGCATGGTGATCTGATAGGATACATGGGACAATTTCAATATTTTTGAATCTGTTGAGGCCTGATTTGTGACCTATTATGTGGTCAATTTTGGAGAAGGTACCATGAGGTGCTGAGAAGAAGGTATATCCTTTTGTTTTAGGATAAAATGTTCTGTAGATATCTGTCAGATCCATTTGTTTCATAACCTCTGTTAGTTTCACTGTGTCCCTGTTTAGTTTCTGTTTCCATGATCTGTCCATTGGTGAAAGTGGTGTGTTGAAGTCTCCCACTATTATTGTGTGAGGCGCAATGTGTGCTTTGAGCTTTACTAAAGTTTCTTTAGTGAATGTGGCTGCTCTTGTATTTGGAGCATAGATATTCAGAATTGAGAGTTCCTCTTGGAGGATTTTACCTTTGATGAGAATGAAGTGTCCCTCCTTGTCTTTTTTGATGACTTTGGGTTGGAAGTCAATCTTATCAGATATTAGGATGGCTACTCCTGCTTGTTTCTTCATACCATTTGCTTGGAAAATTGTTTTCCAGCCTTTCATTCTGAGGTAGTGTCTATCTTTTTCTCTGAGATGAGTTTCCTGTAAGCAGCAAAATGTTGGGTCTTGTTTGTGTAGCCAGTTTGTTAGTCTATGTCTTTTTATTGGCGAGTTGAGACCATTGATGTTAAGAGATATTAAGGAAAAGTAATTGTTGCTTCCTGTTATTTTAGTTGTTAAAGGTGGCATTCTGTTCTTGTGGCTGTCTTCTTTTAGGTTTGTTGAGGGATTACCTTCTTGTTTTTTCTAGGGCGTTGTTCCCGTTCTTGTATTGGTTTTTTTCTGTTATTATCCTTTGAAGGGCTGGATTCGTGGAGAGATAATGCGTGAATTTGGTTTTGTCGTGGAATACTTTGGTTTCTCCCTCTATGATAATTGAGAGTTTGGCTGGGTATAGTAGCCTGGGCTGCAGTTTGTGTTCTCTTAGTGTCTGTATAACATCTGTCCAGGCTCTTCTGGCTTTCATAGTCTCTGGTGAAAAATCTGGTGTAATTCTGATAGGCTTGCCTTTATATGTTACTTGACCTTTTTCCCTTACTGCTTTTAGTATTCTATCTTTATTTAGTGCATTTGATGTTCTGATTATTATGTGTCGGGAGGAATTTCTTTTCTGGTCCAGTCTATTTGGAGTTCTGTAGGCTTCTTGTATGTTCATATGCATCTCATTCTTTAGATTTGGGAAGTTTTCTTCAATAATTTTGTTGAAGATGTTTGCTGGACCTTTGAGTTGAAAATCTTCATTCTCATCCACTCCTATTATCCGTACGTTTGGTCTTCTTATTGTGTCCTGGATTTCCTGGATATTTTGAGTTAGGATCTTTTTGCATTTTCCATTTTCTTTGATTGTTGTGCCGATGTTCTCTATGGAATCTTCTGCACCTGAGATTCTCTCTTCCATCTCTTGTATTCTGTTGCTGATGCTCAAATCTATGGTTCCAGATTTCTTTCCTAGGGTTTCTATCTCTAGTGTTGCCTCGCTTTGAGTTTTCTTTATTGTGTCTACTTCCCTTTTTAGGTCTAGTATGGTTTTGTTCATTTCCATCACCTGTTTGTATGTTTTTTCCTCTTTTTCTGTAAGGACTTCTACCTGTTTGATTGTGTTTTCCTGTTTTTCTTTAAGGACTTGTAACTCTTTAGCAGTGTTCTCCTGTATTTCTTTAAGTGATTTATTAAAGTCCTTCTTGATGTCCTCTACCATCATCATGAGATATGCTTTTAAATCTAGGTCTAGGTTCTCAGGTGTGTTGGGGTTCCCTGGACTGGGCGAAGTGGGTGTGCTGGGTTCTGGTGATGGTGAGTGGTCTTGGTTCCTGTTAGTAAGATTCCTCCGTTTACCTTTCGCCATCTGGTAATCTCTGGAGTTAGTAGTTATAGTTGACTCTGTTTAGAGATTGTTCTTCTGGTGATTCTGTTACCGTCTATCAGCAGACCTGGGAGACAGATTCTCTCCTCTGCGTTTCAGTGCTCAGAGCACTCTCTGCTGGCAAGCTCTCTTACAGGGAAGGTGCGCAGATATCTTGTATTTGGACCTCCTCCTGGCCGAAGAAGAAGGCCCAAAACAGGCCTTTCTCAGACACTGTGTTGCTTTGGCAGTTCCCAGGTGGTACAGACTCTCACCTAAGCAGACTAAATTCCTAAGTTCCTTGGAGTCCCGGGACCAAGATGGCGACCGCTGCTGCTGTGGCTTAGGCCGCCTCCCCAGCCGGGTGGGCACCTGTCCTCCGGTCCAGACGGTGGCCGGCTGTCCCCGGCCCACACAGGGTGCTGCCTCAGCGCCTCTGTGCTTCTGCCTGTTCCCGAAGCTGTCAGGTTCTCTGGCGCACCCTCTCACCTGTTCAGACTAATTTCCTAAGTTCGGCGGGTCCCGGACCAAGATGGCGACCGCTGCTGCTGTGGCTTAGGCCGCCTCCCCAGCCGGGCGGGCACCTGTCCTCCGGTCCAGACGGTGGCTGGCTGTCCCCGGCCCACAAAGGGTGCTGCCTCAGTGCCTCTGTGCTTCCGCCTGTTCCAGAAGCTGTCAGGTTCTCTGGCGCACCCTCTCACCTGTTCAGACTAATTTCCTAAGTTCGGCGGGTCCCGGACCAAGATGGCGACCGCTGCTGCTGTGGCTTAGGTCGCCTCCCCAGCTGGGCAGGCACCTGTCCTCCGGTCCGGAAGGTGGCCGGCTGTCCCCGGCCCACAAAGGGTGCTGCCTCAGTGCCTCTGTGCTTCCGCCTGTTCCAGAAGCTGTCAGGTTCTCTGGCGCACCCTCTCACCTGTTCAGACTAATTTCCTAAGTTCGGCGGGTCCCGGACCAAGATGGCGACCGCTGCTGCTGTGGCTTAGGTCGCCTCCCCCTGGAGTAGCCATTCTAATATCGAATAAAATCTACTTTCAACCTAAAGCTATCAAAAAAGAAAAGGAAGGACACTTCATACTCATAAAAGGAAAAAAAAATCTACCAAGATGATCTCTTAATCCTGAATATCTATGCTCCAAACGCATGGGCAACCACATTCATAAAAGAAACATAATTGAAGCACAAAGCACACAGTTTGAAAGAAAGATGAAATTTCAAAACCTGTAAGTCATATAAAGTACTCAGAAATTGCTGGTTGTTTGTGAGCCTAGAGGCTGCCTGGGGCTGAAAACAAAGAACAAAAAACCTGGGCATGCCCAGTTGTTAAAGCATTCCTGGGGACAGCTTGACCATAAATATAAAGAGGAATGTGAGGGCATAACAGGTCTATCTGAACTGAGTCAACAACCATCTGTTCCGGCACCTCCCTCTGCCCATTGCCTTTTGATGCAGTTTAAAGTCATAAATTAACCAGATACTCTGCTAGCATTGATAAACATCCAACTCACAGAACCCTGACACCCTGACCTGCTAGTATTCTTTTGCTGACATGTAATCTTTCTGCTGATGTTTGAATAAGCCAATAGTGTGTCGCCATGCTGAATTCCCTACCCCTAAGCCCTTTACCCCATAAAAACCCCTAGCTTTCGAGCCTCGGGGTCAAATCCACGGTCTCCTACGTGAGAAACGTTTCGACCTGGAGCTACCTCATGTGTTTGCAGCAAGAAGGATTCTCGTGTTTCTTTGGGTGCACTCTCTCTTCCTAGACTAGAGTGGGGGTCCCCGAAAGGGGGTCGTACAACTTCACCTCACACAATAAGGAGAGGAGACTTCAACATCTCACTGTCAGCAGTGGAGAGATCGTGGAAACAGAAACTAAACAGAGACACAGTAAAACTAACAGAAGTCATGAGACAAATGTATTTAACAACCATACATATATATGTATATGTATGTATAATATTTCATCCCAAAACAAAGATACCTTCTTTCATACTTTATATTCACACCTTCTTCTCACTTCTTCTCAGTACCTCATGGTACCTTCTCCAAGACTGACCATATAATTGGTAGCTAAACAGGCCACAACAGATACAATAAAATTGAATTAATCACATGTTTCCTATTAATCATCATGGACTAAGGCTGGCCCTCAGTAAAAACAAAAACAATAGAAAGCCCACATACACATGGACGCTGAACAATGCTTTACTCAGTGATAACTTGGCCAAGGAAGAAAGTAAAAAAGAAAGAAATTAAAGACTTTTGGAATTTAATGAAAATGATGGCATGGCATACCAAAATGTATGGGACACAATGAAGTCAGTGTTAAGAGGAAAACTCATAGCTCTGAGTGCCTCCAAAAGAAACTGGAAAGAGCATACTCTAGCAGCTAAACAGCACACCTGAAAACAATAGAACAAAAAGAAGCAAATACACCCAAGAGGAGTCAATGGCAGAAAATAATCAAACTCAGGGCTGACATCAACTAAATATAAAAACAAAAAGAACTATACAAAGAATCAACAAAACCAGTAGCTGGTTCTTAGAGAAAATCAACACAATTGATAAACCCATATGTGGGCCTGGGTACCAGAGGTTTTCCATGGAGATCCCTGTCCAGGCCTGGTGGGAAGGCTCCAGCGAAGGGAAGTGAGTACAGGCAGGGAGAGGAAGTCTCTGCCTTGCCTTCAAGGTTGATTGGTAACTCTGAGCCTCTCTGAACTGAGTTGGGTCAGGCTGGGCAGGCAAAAAGCTGACAATCCAGTGAGGAGTGCTGCAGTGGGACCTAAGGTGGCTCTTCAGGAGAGAGGATCTCTTCCCAAGTGTTGCATACAGCTCTTGGTACGAAAGAGTCAGACAAAGGAATAGTTCTTGCATACTGTTAATTCCCTGCATAGCTTTATATACAGTTCTGGGGGTGATTCAGGGTTTGACAGCAGGCCCTTCTCATTGGCTTGGACTGAGAGTTTGGGGGAAACCTTATTTGCATGTGGGAAGGCTTGGTGCTATTCCTAAGTGGCTGATAGCCACGTCTCTCCTGTGGGGGTTGTGGGGGCGGTAACTCCGACAGGACCCAGGGTCCAGGAGACATGAGAGAACTCCTTCCATTCCATTTAAGTGAATTACCACTACTGGGTCCTGGGGTTCAAGATCTAGCCTCCACTGGAAACCAGGCTGTCTTTAGCCAGCCAGACTAACCAGAGGGCACAGAGACAGTCTTCAAATTAACAAAATCAGAAATGAAAAGAGAGACATAACTACAGAAACTGAGGAAATTCGAAAAATCATCCGATCCTACTATGAAAACTTAAACTGGACAAAACTGGAAAATCTGGATGAAATGGACAATTTTCTAGACAGATACCAGGTACCAAAGTTAAATCAGGATTAGATAAACCATGTAAACGATCTCATAACCTCTAATGAAATAGAACAGTCATTAAAAATCTCCCAAACGGGGCTGGAGAGATGGCTCAGCCGTTAAGAGCACTGACTGCTCTTCCAAAGGTCTTGAGTTCAATTCCCAGCAACCACATGGTGGCTCACAACCATCTGTAATAGAATCTGATACCCTCTTCTGGTGTGTCTGAAGACAGCTACAATGTACTCATATAAATAAGTCTTTGGGCCAGGCCGTGGTGGCGCAGGCCTTTAATCCCAGCACTTGGGAGGCAGAGGCAGGTGGATTTCTGGGTTCGAGGCCAGCCTGGTCTACAAAGTGAGTTCCAGGACAGCCAGGGCTATACAAAGAAACCCTGTCTCAGAAACATGCCGCCCCCCCAAAAAATGCCCAGGGTCAGAAGGGTTTTCTGCATGCCAATTCTTCAAATGACCATCATAGCCAACGACTAAATCTCCTAAGCAAAATTATCTGCTATAATTGAGGATACCGGAAAAATATGTTCCAGAATATAACCATCCTTAAAAATAATATCTAAGAAAATAAGCATACAATAGAAACATTATTTCAGTCCAAATAAGGAATAAATATATCAGGAGCCCGTGGAAAGTAATATGAAGCTGTATTCATGAACAGAAAAGGTCCACTAAGAACATAAACAACACCTCCAAAACCAGCAATGTAATAATTTCTTGTAGTAACTTTGCAGTATCATGCAGATTTCATAGTAGTAGCTTTAATTATTAAGGGCCTCACTTCTCTAGTCAAAAGACTTGGGATAACTGAATTGATCAAGAATTTAAATATATCTGTTGTCTACAATAAACACATATTATTAAAGATAGGTACTTCCTCAGAATAAAAGGATGGACAAAATGTCCCAGTTAAATGGTATGAGTAAACAAATAGGTATCAATGTGCTAATATCTGACAAAATAAACTCAAGCTAAAATTAATCAAACGAGATAGAGACACTTCAATCTAATCAAGTAAACAAATAACCAAGAAGTTTACTTTCCTAAATATATACACACTATATTCTGGAGTGGTCAATTTTATTTAAAAATCTACTTCTAGATTTAAAAACACAGATTAACATCAATACAGTAAGAATAGGTGACTTAAATATCCCACATTTTGCAATAAACAAGATCTTTGGACAAAAAAATTTAAACAGAGAAACAGCAGAATTAATTGGCATTGTACCCCAAATAAACTTAATAAATATTAACAGAATAGTTTATCCAAAAGCTGGAAGAATAGTCTTTCAGTTGAACAGCACAATTAAGCTTTTCTAAAACAGACTACATGCAGTGACATAAAACAAATCTGTCCAGTTAAAGAAGACTAAAATTCCTCTGTGTATCTTTTCTCTGGTAAATATACAAACTCATGGAGATTCAAGAGCTTATTATGAAATGATGAATGAGTTAAAGAAGAAGTCAATAAGATGAAAACAGTAAGTTCCTGGAAATAAATGAAGATGAAAACAGAACCAAACCTCAGGAACACATTGAAAACCATTCTTTAGAAGAAATTTAGAGCTCTAAATGCCTAACATTAAGGAATCAGAATGACCACATATGTATGTCTTAATGATACAACTCAAAAAAAAAAAATTAAAACAGTTAAAAACATATTCAAATCCAGTCCGTCGAAAGAAATGATAGAAATTACAGCAGAAACGAATGAGAAAAACAAAGAAAACAATACAAAGAATCAACAAATCTTAGAATTGAATCTTTGAGAAGATATACAATATTAACAGACTCCTGGGCCAACTACCCAAAAATAAATTGAGAATACAAATGAAAAGAAGCAGAAATGAACATAGAAACAATACACTAGGAATGAAGAGATTCAAAATATTATATGGAAATATTTTTAAAACCTGTATTCCATTAGCTGGAAATCTTAAAAGAAATGGATGAATTTTCAGGTCAGCCAAAACACCAAAATTAAACTAAGAAGTCAACAATGTAAACTGACCCATAAGAAATAAGGTGATTGGTGTAGCAATAAAAATACTTCCAGGTAAAAAACATTAAGTACTGGGACAGAGGGATTTATAGAAGAATTCTACCACACATTCAAAGAAGGCCCATAGGCAATCCTTTCTTGACTGTTAAGAAAGGAAGTAAGAAAGAAAGAAAGAAAGAAAGAAAGAAAGAAGGGAGGGAGGGAGGGAGGGAGGGAGGGAGGGAGGGAGGGAGGGAGGGAGGGAGGGAAGGAAGGATCAGAGGGAGCACTGCCAAACTCCCTCTATGAGTCCAGTATTACTCCAAAGTAGAAACACAACACAAAAATAAAACTATTGGCCAAAGTCCCTGATGTATGCCCAGTAAGACACCTGCAAAGAGGATATAGACATACATCAAAAAGATATGCCATGACCAAGTTGGCTTTATTTCTGAAATGTAGGCAGTTCAACAAATGTAAGCCAATATATGTAGTAAACTGCAAGAATGGACTTAAGGGAAAAATCATATGATCACCTCAGTAGAAAGAGAAAAAATGTATTTGAGAAAGTCCAAACTGTCTTCAAGATGAAAGTCCAAGAAAATGTAGGGCAAGAGTGGACATACCTCAAAATGATTAATGCAGTATGTCAACATTACCCTAAAGAGAGAAAAGCTTGAAATAAGCCCAACCATGTCATGGATAAGATGAGAATGCCCACTAGTCCTACTTGTTTTTAAGATACTGCTTAATGTACAAGTTGGAGCAATAAATCAAGGAAAGAATATTAAAGGAGTACAAATAGGAAAAGAAGTCAAATTGTCCTTAATGTCAGACAACATGATACTATATCCATAACAGATCTCAAAACTTCTAGCAGAAAACATCCAGAAATGATGAAAGTTCTTTGTTTTGTCAGGACAGAGACTCAACTTGCACAATGCAGTGGCTTTTTTAAACTAATAAATAACATACATAGGAAGCTTTGGAATACTCCCATTCACTATAGACTAAAAATTACATAAAGTATCTAGGAATAAGCCTTACCTAGAAGGTGGAAGGGCCCTACAACAAAAACTTCACACCTATGAAGAATATGAAAGTAGAAAAATGCCCTGACCTGCAGTGCTTAAGCAACAGGGTCTGGGAGAGAAGGAAGCTTCAACAATATTGGGATCAGAAGACAGGAAGGAAGGAGGCAAGACAAAAATCCTGTTCAAGCCTAGTTTATTCAGGGGAAATGGGGGTCTCTTTAAAGCTGAAAACCACGGAATTTGCTCAGGTACACAGGCCAAACTGGTGGTGCTAGGTAACACATTAAGGTCAAAGGAATGTCCCCTTTGGAAAAGGTCTGGAAAGGAATGCCCTCATTTTAAAAGGAAAGCAATGCTCTTATTGTAAAATGTCCCAAGTCAATTACAGGATGGAAGCAAGATAGTGGAAGAAGCAAAGAGTGTTAGATTATGGCCCAGGGACAAGATTCCAGGGGCTTTCTGGGCCCCAACAGAAAAACATCCCATGCTCATTTATTAGTAGAATTAATATTGTGAAAAACACTATTGTACCAAAAGCTCTTTACTGATTCAATGAAATGTCAATTAAAATCCCCATCTCTTTTTTACAGAAACAGTAAAAATAAGACAAACAACTGACCTTAAAATCACATAAAGCCACAAAAGACTCTGAATAGCCAGAACAATCCCAAGCATAAAAAACAATCCTGTAGGAATTGCTGTTTTAGATCTTAAGACATATTACAGAGCCATAGTATTAAATACAAAAATAGTACTTGCACAAGCATGAATTTGTAGATCAATTAAACACATCTGAAAATTTAAACATGAATACACATATTTTAGGCATCGTGTACTTGCCCAAAATGCCATTAACATGAACTGAAGAACAAAAATATGTTCAACAAATAGTTCTGGGACATTGTCTATCTATATGCAGAACAATGAAACTAGATCTGTATCTCCCTTTCCTGCCTTCAAATAGATCAGAGACCTAAATGTGAACCTGAAACACTGAAACTGCTAGAAGAAAACATAGGCAGTGCTCCATACAGTGTAGATGTAGGAAAGGACTTTCTGAATTGGGCTGCATTTGATCTAGAATTAAAGCCAACAATTGACCAATTAGACTTCATAAAATAAAAGCTTCTGCATAACTGAGAAAATAATTAACTGGATGAAAAAGAAGCCCAAATAATTGTAACAATTTTCCTAGATACACATCTAGCAGAGGATTATTACCCATAATACATAAAGAACTTAAAACAGAGAGATAAGAAGAAAAAAAACAAACAAACAAACCAAGTATGCCATTGAAACATATAGGCATCAGAACTAAACAGGAAGGTCTTAAAAGAAAGGGAAAATAGGCTAAGACATATGAAGAAACAGCTAAAACACAAAACAAAAAAGCCATAAAGTTCGTTGTCCATAGTAGTTAGGGAAGTGCAAATGAAATAAAGTTTGAGATTTCATCTTCACACTAGTGAGAATGATAGCAATTGATAGAACAACAGAAAACAAGTGCTCAAAATCATACATGCAAGAAAACTCACATCCACTTTTGGTGAGATTGCAAACTGGTGCAGCCGCTATGCTACTCAGTGTGGAGATTTAGCAGAATGATAAAGGTGAATTTATCATATGACCCAACTATACCACTTTTTGGTATATGCTCAAAGGATTTGACATCCTAATACTTGCTTAGTCATGCTCTTTGCTATCCAATTCACAGTAGCTAGGGAATATAGTGCATTCTCCTCCTCTGTGAAATTAACAGGAAACATAAGGCAAAAATCAACCATAAATGCTTCATATTACAGACCCCATAGACTCACTTAAACATTACACAAACATTGTGTGGTATCTTTATAAGGGAAGATGTGTTTCTCGTTCCTTTCAGGAGAAATTCCAGCAAGGTGAGAAATTGCATTATCATAACCTTATATTCCCCTTTTAGTTCAGGCCAAGTATGTGTTAAGCTGAAGGTCAAACAAAGCCACTTGAGATCTCACCTCTTTTAGTTTTCTTCAAGTGTCACCTTCATGGCTGGCTGTTCTGATGCTTGGTATTTCTATTTAATAGGAAATGTGCTGACAGAATATCTCCAAAAAGCCTTTCCTAGCCTCCTTTTGCTGCTGTTGCTTTTGTTTCAGGAGCCTTGGTGGCTGCCTTTTCTTCCATGATAGCTCACAAAACCTGCATGGTAAGCATGTTCATGTACTTCCCCTAAAAAAGGCTTGCTAATCTCAGGAGGTATGGCAAAGTTTAAATCGAAGTAAACAGGAAAACTGCTAAGTCAATAAAACAATACAGAACAAAACTATTCTACAAAGCATCTGAGAAGCAGAAGTCTCTGTTCTATGGTGAAAGGTTAATCACATTGTTCCTGTTCCCTTCTTTGCTTCGTGTGTGTGTGTGTGTGTGTGTGTGTGCGTGTGTGTGTGTGTGTGTGTGTATCTCAATGTGTTTACTATTTAGTCTGCATCTGTGCTGAAATGTCTGCAGATGAAGGTTTAAATACTGATCATTATATTTCTTGACCTGTGTATTACACAAATTTGGCTTTTCCTCTCTTTTTCTTACAGGAACCTATTCATTTTAAAGATATCTTCCTATCAACAAGGTCTGGGCTCTTCTTTTTATCTGTGTTGCAGCTGAATATTTGTCATCCTTTAAGAGACACCAAGAATAGTTACTGAACCATTGAAACTATATTAGGAAGGCTGGGAGGCCGCACAGTTGATAGAGTGCTTGACTACCATGCATGAAGCCCTGGATTTGATCACAAGGACGTCAAACAGGAGTGGTTGTACTTACTGTCATTTCAGGAAGAGGGAGCAGAAGATCAGAAGTTCAAGGTCATCCAAGACTGTTTAACTAGTTTGAAACCAGCTTAGGATACATGAGACCATGTCTCAAAATAAAATGATAAAAGTAGAATAAAACAAAACAATTTACCTGTCTTAGAGTTACTATTGCTATGATGCAACACCACGACAAAAGCAAGTTGGAGGAATAGGGTTTATTGTGGTTACACTTCCATACTACTGTTCATCATCAAAGGAAATCAGGGTAGGAACTCAAACAAGGCAGGAACCTGGAGGCACAAGCTGATGCAGAGGCCGTGGGATGTTGGAGCTGGTACTGCTTACTGCCTTGTTCCTCTAGGACTTGCATAATCTGCTTTTTTAATAGAAGGCAGAATGACCAGACACCAATGTTGGCAGCAGTCACATAAATCACTAAGAAATGCCCAATAGTCTTGATTGCCTATAGCATGATCATTTGGATGCATTATCTCAGTTGAAATGGACTCATCTCAGATGACTTTACCTTGGGTCATGTTGACATAAAATCACTACTTTTGGGCTTTACATCATATTCTTTTCACAGTGACCACACTATTGAAACCCACATAGGTAGGGATATGTGTGTATGTGTGCAAGTGTGTGTATGTGTATAATAGGAGAAACAACAACAGCAAAATAAATTTAGAGTTTCAAGCCAATGGGTAGATTAAAAGCAAAACAAAGCAAAACTTTCTTTTTTCATTTTGTTAAATTTGTATTTGACAATTTCATAAACCCATTCTGATTACTTTCATTTCTGTTGTCTTATATCCAGCTCATTCCTAGAATCCACTTTTCCCCTGTACTTTTCTTCTCCATATTCAGTCCCTTTGTTTTACTTTGTGAACCACTGAGTTCAACCAGGGTCATCTGTATAACCCTTGTATGGATTTGTCTAACAGTCTCAGTGAACTGACCAGAGAGGCAGAATAATGTATTTGGAAGTCAATATCTCAAGTCATTACATGTTATGGTATGAAGCCACAGATAGCTACTATACAGTGTTTAACTCATACCTACTATCTCATATTGAAACATGGCTACTCTGTGGAACAGTCTAAAGATCAGGTTAGAATGCTTTATCATTCATTCCATGTCTGGAGTTTTGGTATCTTCCTTCACAACTTGGGAAAGCATGAAGAATTTAGATCTTCCACACCCCCATACAGCCTTTGTTTACTGTTTCCCACCAATGGCTCCAAACCAATCATGCTATATCATATCATAATTTGATATATAAATGCAAATGACAATATTCAGATGCAAATTTGAGTGTATTATTTGATGACTAATGCGAATATTCCTCATATATTTTCAGTATTTGACAACAAGACTACTTCCATGAAGTTTGAAGAGAAGACATCAAAATTATGAATGTCTAATCCTAAATGTAGCACTGGCTTCATAATGGCATAAGGAAGTCACATGTTACTCAATCCATTGGGACTTAAGAATGGCAGCGTATGCGAGAGATGCTGGGTATGGAGCTGCAGTGTCTATTTGTTGCCTTGCTAGGTTGCAGGCTTTTTTTTTTAATTCAAATTAATTAATTTATTTTATTTATTTTACACTGTGAATTTTGTCCCCCTCCATGTCCACCCTCTGACTGTTCCACATCCCATTCCTCTGTCTCTACAAGGATGTCCCCACTCCCCAACCCCTCACACCTCCCCACTCCCTGGGGCCTCCAGTCTCTTGAGGGTTAGGTTCATCTTCTCTGACTGAACCAAGACCCAGCGGCCCTATGCTGTATATGAATTGAGGGCCTGCTATCAGCTGGTATATGTTGCCTGGTCCAGTGTCTGAGAGATCTCAGCGGTCCAGGTTAATTAAGACTGCTGGTCTTCCTACAGGGTCACCCTCCTCCTCAGCTTCTTCCAGCCTTTCCCTAATTCAACCACAGGAGTCAGCAGCTGTTGTTCATTGGTTGAGTGTAAATACCTGCATCTGACTCTTTCAGCTGCTTGTTGGATCTTTTGAAAGGCAATTATGAAAGGCCCTTTTTTGTGAGCATTCTCTAGCCTGAGTAAGAGTGTCAGGCCTTGGAGCCTCCTCTTGAGCTGGATCCCCAGTTTGAGCCTGTCACTGGACATTCTTTTCCTTAGGCTCTTCTACATGAAAATAGATCCATATTTGACACCTTGCACAAAGCTCCAATCCAAGTGGATCAAGGACCTCAACATTAAACCAGATCCACTAAATCTAATAGAAGAGAAAGTGGGAAAGAACCTTGAAACCATTGGAACAGGGGAAATGTCCTAAACAGAATTCTAGTGGCTCAGGCTTTAAGATCAAGAACTGATAAATGAGACCTCATGAAACTGGAAAGCTTCTGTAAGTCATAGGACACTGTCAATAGGACAAATCAGCAACCTACCGACTGGGAATAAAAATCTTCACTAACTCCACATCCGATAGAGGACTAATATACAAAATATATAAAGAACCCAAGAAGCTAGCCACCAAAAACACAAAGAACCAAACTTAAAAAATGGGGTATAGAACTAAACAGAGAATTCAGAACAGATGAATCTTTAATGACAGAGAAGCACTTAAAGAAATATTCAAAGTTCTCAGTGATCAGGGAAATGCAAATCAAAATGACCCTGAGATTCCACCTTACAACAGTCAGAATGGCTAAGATCAAAAGCTCAGGTGACAGCAGATGCTGGCAAGGATATGGAGAAAGAGGAACACTCCTGGTGGGATTGCAAACTGGTAAAACCAATCTGGAAATCAATCTGGAGGTTCCTCAGAAAATTGTAAAAAGATCTACCTGAAGATCCAGAAATACCACTCTTGGGCATATACCTGAAAGTTGCCCCACCATGCCACAGGGGCATGTGTTCCACTATGTTTATTGCAGTCTTTCTTTGTTCCAGTTTTCTCTTGCTCTCTTCCTCCTCTACCTCCTCCTCTTTCTTCTTTTTCTTCTTTTTTCATATTCCTCCTTTATTGAATGGGATTCGTTCACTCTGTGCCATTTGAGGTGGAGGTTTGTAAATTCATTCTTTCTTTCTTTCTTTCTTTCTCCCTTTCTTTCTTCTTTCTTCTTTCTTCTTTTTAAATTTTCTATAAAGGGCCCTATAGTGACAGTTTTCTCAACTATCAGGAAAGACATTGAATTTTAGTTGAAATTTTAGAGAGTATGGGCACCAAGTAAGTTGTAATGAATAAATGTACCTTATAACATGGCCATGAGTCTATGCAACCTGTGACAAAGCCTTGTGATTTCACTGCTAAATGTCTGCAATAGGATCATGTGTATTAACACTGATCCTTAGTGGTGGTGCTGCTTGGGTAAATTGTGAAAGATTTGTAGGATTTATGGAAAAACAAAACAAAACAAAACAAAACGGAGTATCTGGTGCTATTTTTGCAGAGTATTGATGACTTGGGAAATGTGGCCTGGCTGGTAAAAGGGGGTCAACTGAAAGGAGACCTTCAGAAACATTCCTGGCTCTGGTCCGATATTGCTACATTCTGTCTGGCAAACATATACAGACCCCAACCTCATGATTCTGCCATCCCAACCACCATGCCTTTTTGCCATGATAGAGTATATCCTAGGAAACCATGAACAAAGAGGAACTCATTCTCCTTTAGGTTGTTTCGCTCAGGAATTTTGTTAGTGCTACCAGAAAAAAAAAAAAAAAATGAAACCCACAGTCAAGCTATCAAGCAAGCAAGTTGATGGCTCATAACAGAGTCAATAAAATAAACAAAATTACAATCTCAAGTTTTGATGGAAAGGTAAGGAAGATTCTTATGTAATGATCGTTCTTGATCACATTACTTACTATGCTTCATCTCTCTTTTCTCCTTTCTGCTTCTGAGTGATGATTTTAACACCTACCTTAAACCATGCTCATTTCTCCTACATAATCTCTTTGGTATTAGATTATATTTCCTCTTTGGTTTAAATAGCATCTTTTTTTAAAAAATCTATACTACAAGAGAAATATACTTTTTATTTCTCTATACAAATGTTTCTCAGCCAAAAAATATGGAACGCTTCACGAATTAAATAGCATCTTGTAACTAGATTTCTGAATCCTAAAATACATGAATATTCTGTGCTCGTGCACAGCACTAATACTAATGGATTATGTATATTAATATATTTATAACTTCAAATTTTTACATTCATTTGCTTTTTCCATAAATGGAAATAAACTCAACTTGTCATTTAATATTTGATCCTTTCTAAAATTTGATATTTTGGAAATGACAACTAATTATTAGAACAATGGTCCACAGCACTGACTTGTACTTTGACTCCACATTGCAGACAGATTTTTTTTTTCCTGTCTGGATATATTATTGGAATAAAACATAAATAGTGTCTCCCTGTAACTTAAAATTTTCTCTTTAAATAAAATATACTTATAGATGCTATTTTTTCTACATGAATATGACAAAACCCTTTTTGAGTACAACCAGAGTTGGAAGGAACACTTAAACTTTGTGTCTACTGAGATAAGAACATAGAAGTATTAGAGATTACATAAATTGCTCACTGGCCAGAAATAAAGCCCAGATCAATGCATTTTTTGTCTCCACATCTCTTTTCGTGTGCAGTATATGTTCTCCCTTCCTCCTTCCTCATTGATTACTTCCTGATTTTATTCCTTATCGCCTTTGATTTTTGAAAACCTTCATCAACGTCATGTACAACATGGAAAAGGAGATATAAAAAAAGTTGTGGGAGATGTTTACAGATCTTTTCTGCTACTCCTGTCCACATTTCTAAGCTTTAAGTAAGAAGAATCTCTGTTTATCCCCCTTATATCACTTTTTCAAATACTGGCCAAGACTTTAAGTATGCTTGGCCTGACACTCTGGACATTCTCACTATCTCTCTCTAAAGGTGTCCCAACTTTCCTGTCCAACACAATTGCTTTCAAGTTTTCACTGCCAAGCCTGCTGGCTTTTCTGTCTCTTTCTCCAGATAGCCTAAATTCCCATGCAGGCTTGTCCTGACAATCTGATGTATTTTCCCTCTCTCTCTATGAAGAACTCCCTCCTTCGGTAATCTGTTTTTTCATTCATCGGCTTGCTGACCCATATTACTGCGAACTTGGACCCTATCTCAGAAGGTGTGCCATTCTCTACACATTGTTTCCATTACCATCCTAGCAATTGCTAAAATTACAGCTTCCTTGCACTAAATAAATGGTTTTGGAACTTCACACACACACACACACACACACACACACACACAGAAGAGAGAGGGAGAGAGAGAGGGAGAGAGGGAGAGAGAGAGAGAAGGAGGAGGAGGAGAAGGAGGAGGAGGAAAGGTCAGAGATAGAGGAGGAGGGAAGGAACAAGGAAGAGAGAGGAAGAGAAAGAAGCATCATACCACACAATACAAAAACTCATCATATTATCTGCTTCTGTGAGGGCAAGACGCAGAGGTAATGGCAGATTATTCTAGAATAGAAACGAAATGAAGGTAAGATAAGTGAGAATGAAATTTTACTCACTAAAAATGTCAATTATTTTTGTATTCCAAAGGGCTTATGGTTTCGTTTTAGAAATTTTTCTTCCCAAAGTATTGTATTTTGAAACATAGTTATGAAGGGGTTAAATACAGCCTTTTGCCAGTGAGTGATTCTTGGAATTTAAATGAGCTTAAGCTCCTGTGCCTCAGCAGATAATAGTCACCAGGATTGCTGTGAGTACAGAACTGCATGGTGTCATGTTTTTGTGTCTGCACAGTTCTTTTAGGAATTGCTTATGGAATGACCCAGCTTCACAGATGACAAATCAGAGAGGTGTTGGGAGGAGCAAGCACAATGTTGAAATTCTTGCTAGAGCCATAACCTTTGGAATGGGAAGCCAATCGAACTGGAAGAAAGGCAGCAAGTGACTGAAGGCTGCCATCAGTCCCTACCTGAGAGTCTCCAGAGAAAAGCAATATCCCAGCAAAGTGACAGTTGAGCTCCTCTATCATGCCAGAGCTATGGCTCCATTCTGAATTTCTGGTTGTATAGACAAAGGAAAGATTTGCTTCAACATATTACATGGTGCAGTTACAATTAGGGTCATTTTGGTGCTCAGAGAAACAATGCTTAGAGTAGTTAGCCCCACCTGCTGTGACCGAATGTTCCTTAGTCAAGTGAAACAATGAGATGCCCAGTTTTACAGAGCTTACCTACTGGAATTCTTTATGATAAATACAAAGAAAAAGTGACAGTTTTTATGATATGGCTGAAACTCTATGCAGGAAATTTTTTTTTTGTGCATTGAATCACTTATGAATTCTGTGTGATTTTTTTTTGTCCCAGGAGTGTAAGAAAACTGCTCTTTTTATATTACTAAGTGATGCAGTGTGTAGCCTAAACAGATGGAAACAGCTTGACTTTAACATAAGTGTTAGAATATGCAGTATAAGAGTAGAAACCTACAAGGTGCAACTAACAAAAAAAAATCTTTATCATGAAATGATCAAATTTGCCTGGATTCATTCTTTTAATATAACCTTTTGATAAAATTAAGGCATAATGTCAAATACTTTCACCTCATGAAAATAAAACACAAATAACCTAATAAATGGTATAGAATCCTTACTAATATTAGGTAATTTAAAATCATTTTCACTTATGTGCATGAATTTGAGTGTCTATTTGATTGTGTGCCAAGGGGTGTAGCACCAACAGGGAACCACACATGGTATCAGAAACCATTGAATTGGAGAGACAGGCAGTTGTGAACCAACTGACATGGGTGTGAAGAACAGAGTTTGGGCCCTCCAGGAGAGCAGTAAGCTTTGCTATTTGCTGAGGAATCTTTCCATCCCAAAGTAGTGTTTTTATTGCTATAAAGATTTTCTCTTTTCAAGCAAAAATCCCCCCCAAAAAAACCAAGCAAAACCTATTGGACATGAAGTGCTTTGTCAGTGAAAAGCAGGAACCTTTAACTGTAGTATAAATTGATAAGCCATTATTGCATAAAATACAATTTGTAGAAAAGGTGTTGAATGACCATTTTTTTTAATATGTGAAACTTTGCCTTGTGTAATGTTATGATCCTCATATTAACTTATCATTCCCATCTTCCAAGAAACATTCAGACATAGAAGCCTATCAGTTGGTGCAGTTTTACTATTCTCTTATCAACATCATACATTTTTACAAAATAAATATAAACCAGGAGTGTTGGTTAGTGGGAACTGGAATGGGAGGCATAGCTGTATACTACAGCTGGAAGCAGCCTGTGGAGTGTTTTCTTAGATACTCACTAGCTGACACAAGAAGTCTTGAGATTGCTACAGGAAAAGATATCAGAATGAATTAATGCAAAGCAGAGGATTTTTTTATTATTTTTTATTTTTTGGATTTTTTTTATTAACAGTAATTTTCTTTTTTACCATAGATTTAATGTGGACGTTGGAAGACAGGCAGATGGCTGGGAGGCAGATGAAAAGGGCAGTGCATACCCAAGGTAACTGTGTGGGTTTCTCCAGAAAGAAACTCAGTTGAAATGTCTTAGCAATAGTCATACATTGTTGAATTTTGGTGAATTCTGCAGTTACGTTGTGAGGGTTTCTAAGAAAACATTTACAGAAGATTTTTAGTGAATGAGATTATATGTGTTTTCTGATTAGCCCTGTACATTATTGAGGACTGACTAAATAACTGCATCAAGGTAAAAGTGAGACTCTTTACTACAAAGTCATAAGATTATGAGCATGTTTTGATTATAAAAGGTTTCCAATATCATTTGTAAGATTCTTGGAATGTTACAGTTGTACAGCTTGGAAAAGAGTAAAGTAGAGGGCAAAGGTCATATAATCTATGTCCCACTACTCTGGTGACTTCTTTATGTGATATATTTCCAGGGAAAGAGAATATTGTTTATATTCAGGCAGCCTTCAGAAGGAATTGTGTTGGCTGTATTTGAACTCTTAATTCTAAGTCTGAGAGTTCAGTTTCCTGGTCCTCATATAATTTTATTTTATTCTCTTTCTCTGTTGCCTGACAAAGGTTTAAAGTTTGGAGGCTGAGACTTGGAACCATTTCCTGGACATTCACTTCCTATTTATAATCTTTATTTATGCTCCTTTATGTTGTATGTCTGTCTGTATGTTTCACACATTTTCTTACCAATTCTCTCTTCAATCTGTATTGCTGAGATTTCCACAAAGGTTTATAAATGCAAGAAAGTTATTAAGTAAAATGAACAAATTTGGTGATATTACTTTTATTAGTAGGGTAAACTAGTGTGTTTACTACTAAATATTGATGGAATAAGAAATGATCTCAAATGTAGGTAAGGATCTTCATAGAAAGCTCTTACCTTCGTGTTAAATCAGAAATTCCAACAATACGTTATTTCTTACATTTTTTATCAGAATATTATTTTAAATGGAATTAATAATTTTGAAAGGTCAAAAAGCTTTACTTGGAAATATAATGGGAGAATACTTTAATCGATGAATCTTAGTCTTATTTTAGAAATCTGTTGAAGTTGATTACACTATTAGAAGTACTTTGACATTGTGTGAGTGTTCTGATTCATAAATTAACAGCATATTACCAAAAAGTGAGTGGATAATCATCAACAATCATAAAAATCTTTGGTTCAAAAATGAATAGACACATCATTTCATGTGAACAAATGTTAGTTCCTCTTTAAAGTAGTAAATTTTCAGTATAGTAAATTAAGAAAAGGGTTGTTCTCTCTGAATTCCTCTTCTATGATTATTAATGAATACTTCAAAGTGTAAGGTGAGAAGTAGGGCGAGATGTTGATGAATAAACTAGCTCTGGCTGTTAGACCATCATTTATCCTTGTAAAAGAGGATCCCAATGAGAGAGAAATAGTTTTGTGTCTACTACTTACACTCTGAAGCAATAACTTGGCAGAGTATTAAAAACACACTAATACACGTTATGATGTTCACCTGCTAGCAAGGATTATCAGTATTAGACCCAGTAGACACTGCTGTGGTTACTTTGTAAAACAAAATCTCCCCAACCCACTGATGGGCAGCCTGTTGGAATTAGATAATCTGGAAACAACTGAGCATAGAGTGTTTGAATTGAGTTCCAAAAGAATTTTAAAGATAATTTCACTAGTGATGCCTATGATTTGGAACCCAGTATTCCAGACTGACATGAACAGAAAATGTCAGGGTATTTTTCCTAAATCACAAGTCCACACATATCCCATGGAGAACATAGGCCTCCCCCAAAGAAACATGCTTGTTACTCAATAAGCTCATTCTCCAATCTTCCTCTCCGAAAATTCTTCCACATTATTAGAAGATTAAAGAAAATGTGCTACCTAGACTGGCCAATTTCAGCTTTGTTTCCTGGTTTCTTCAGAAGCTGGCCATGCAATAAAGCTATTTCTTTTTGAAAATTTGTGGGGCCATTTTATTGACATCTGTGTGGGTCACAAGTGACCCTTCACTCACCAACTCTATCTGGATAAAGGACTTATATAAATCTTCTCATGTCACTTCCCTTTTTGATAAGAAAGTGATAATCAATGAACCAACAAGTAGAATGTATGCCTGAATACGATTTGTGATATTCAGATTTGGAAACGTATAAGTGGGTAAAAATAAATACAGGAACCACATAATGGGCAGTTGAGTGATGGGTGCTAACGGACCTAAGCATCTTTTAGGTAGGACAAAGTCTTCACACAAAGAAACATGCATCCACAGTGCCATAATGTAGATGGCCTCAGTTGGTACTCAAAACCCTCAGAAAGGCATTGTGTTCACACAACTTTAGGCTTTTGCTTCTAACATGCATGAGATTGTTATATTTACATATGACTGTGTTAATTTTTTTATAGCCTTATGACAAGTAGATCAATGTTTGAGGCCTTAATGATTATACTCTGTTTAAAATAAATATTCTTTCATTCACTCCATAATTTTGGATTATGTCAGAATATCTCTTCATATATTTTGTTTATTAATTGAAAATGTGTCTGTATCTAAAATGCTAACCAAATCTTTAGCAACAGACAGAGAGAAATTTGTTTAAGAATACTTTTCCTGTGAATTTTGTATCTTTTCATATATCTGTGCACTCATATACACAAGAAGAAACTGGCCTTTCCAAAAACAAAATACAAAAGAACCATGAAATCTTCATTATCCTATGCCAGTAAATCATGGGAATTAAGGTAGATGCCTGGACTATCTTTGCCTTATAGACTGGAAATGTTGATGTTTTAAAATTCAACATCTTAGTGGTCTGGGTGCCTGTTACTTTTAACTTCTGCTAAACAATTTCTGACAGGTCACAAAATAGCATACACACACACACACACACACACACACATATAAATATATATACATACATATATATACACACACACATATATATACATATATATATGGTTATAAATGAAATCATTTCTTCTTTAATGATTGCCACCAGCAAGACACAGAATGGGGTACTATATCAACACATTCTAGGGCAATTTCTTCTCCTAGGGTATTTAAAGAAAATGTGCTACCTAGACTCACATATTGCTTTTTATTTGTCTATGTATGTTATAATATTGACATATTTCATTTTACTGCTTTCCCTACAAAATAAATCCAATCTTAGAAAGTTATAGCATAATACAAAACTAATAGCATAATGTGAATTTTTTGCCAGCATCAGAAAGAGAAAATTTGATAGCACCACCATATCATTCAGTATTTATCACATATTCATTAGGCAAATTTTTTCACATCTACAATATCTTCTTAATAAATCATAATTATGAAGTGGTTGCTACTTATTTGAAATATGTGTTTTGTAATAAGCTACAGTAGAAGCATAATAAATCAAACTGTTCAAGAGCTTATAATATTTTGTGGTCATACTAAGAGATAGTTTATCAATATCTGGCTTAGCGAACATTATCTATCATATATACCCATCACCAGTTGACTATAGTCTGCTTTAAATTTCCATTCTTCATTCAATCAACTTCCAGCATACGCTACTATATTAACATCTTCCCACTCAATTTCTTCTGCATTGAAAATAGAAAGTTTAGGTTAGCATGAACTTTTTCCTTATAAATACCTCTGGCTTGCTGTGGCATTTATGTAGCAGCAGGAGGACACTATCCAGTGACACATTCTATCCCATTGACATTATCACTCAAAGACAGTCGATTTCATTTTCAAGGAGGTCCCAGAGAGCCACAGACTAGTGACAATCAATCACAAAACCACAATTACCAGCTGAGCCACATTATTCTTATAAAGAAAAAGTAAAGAAAATACAAAATATACGAATGCACATGTAAAGTTCATATTTCAGTCCTAAGGAACCCTAGACTTACAGTATATGGTCATATTGACAATATTGTTATGTTTAAGCCACATCTGCTTTCTTCCTCATATCCGTAAATACCGAATGAGTTTAAAAGCTTTGTGGATATAGAATATGGTCTTGACAGGTATCCTGGGAAAGAATGCAGTGATTTTTTTTTGTATGTTGTACCAGACAATACATGAATGTATGAAGTGAATGGGCTAAGTTGAACTTAGTAAAGTAAAGCTAAATACAGGCTAGATAGGGTTTTGTGTGGCAGTTAAAGCTGTCAGAAATGCAGATTGGAGCAAGTGTTAGTGTCCAAGGGGTAAATGAAATCACTGCCCAAGTCAAATAAATCTGAACCCCAGTAGACATAAGTAAATAAGCCAGGGCTGCAGATCCCTGGGTCTTAGAGAGCTTCTCGAAGAAATCTAGCTTCTAGATCTCAGAAAGCACTTTCCATGGAATTGGAAGGCCAGAGGCAAAAGGTGTAGGTCCCCTAAAACCTTTCTATCAACACCTCCATATTTTAAAGGAGACATAATTCTAGAGTCAGTTCAGGACTTTTTGGACACCATTTAGATTACCTATTTTTCTCCTGAGAGTTTCTATATTGGAATTTAGATTGCATCTTCTGACTCTTCAGAGAACTCTTCTAGGCTGTGGGTGTCATGTGATGGCAGACAGAAATAATGACTCTCCTGTTAATCTTCTTAGATTGAGGGGGAGGGGGAGGAGGGGGAGTGAGAGGGAGAGGAGGAAAGGGAGAGGGAGAGGGAGGGGAGGGGGAGGGGGGAGAGGGAGAGGGAAAGTTTATTCAGTCTTTCAATAGAGTTTCATATAGGTCAGATGTTTCACTAGGAAGAAAACTAAGGCTCAATAAAATAACAATGGTAAACCATGTTGGAGTTCCTTAATACATGACCTGATCACATTGGCCTAAAGGCTTATGATCAAACCAAAGAACTTTCTACCTTATCAAATATTCTTGTCATGTGGCTGATCTAATTCAATGCTGGATATATATATACATATATATATATGCCTGGCTAATATTAGGGTACTTTGAAAGTCTTTATAATGGAATCCAATTATAAAATTATTTTCTGGAAAATTGTTATCTTTCTATTTGTAATATGAATAGAAGGCTATCAAGCTTGGTTAGCTGCATAAAGAAATTGAATTGTCTTTAAAATCTTTCAATTTTTATCCACATAATTAAAGAGATAGCTGAAAATACTCAGCCATATATTTTATTCCATATTACATACAAAGGTGAATGAGTTTTCTGTGTTTCTCAGAATACTTATTCTTTTATTTCTCTCTAGAAGGAACCCAAGAATTCACCAAAACTTTCTGGGACTGGTCATATTTATTTATTTATTTTTTTAAAAAAAGAACAAATATCATGTTTGTTTGTTTTTTTAAGATGTAACAGAAAGATTTTAATGTTCTTTGGGAATTTGTTTACTATTTTGGTATTTGGTTTCTTAATATATAAAATTAGTACATTAGACAAAAATAGAATGCTGGCTAAGACAGAGACCCATACAATATCTCCAGATTTAAGTCATGGTTCTGCCACTTGCAAGGCATGCATTGTTGAGTAACATTTCTGTTTGTAAAATGGGGCTAAAAATAGATTTTTAGTGCAAAGAGATGTTCTGGAAATAAAATGTGTTAATATTTAAAAACCTTTTAAAAATAGTGATTAGTCCATGTAATTACTTTATTGTATGTATGCATCATTATCACAGTTAATGCTAGTATATATTCTTATACACAATTTGATGATTTTATGAATATATCCTACATGCTACTTTCCTTGGCAATCTGAATTTTTAAAGAAGAAGCTATTAAAAATAGATTTTATAATTATCAATTTTATATGCTACTGATACAAATATATGCTTCTTTGAATCAGTATTTCCCCCTAATCTAGCACAGATGAATTTTTATGTTGAAAATTTAATTAACTCTCTTTCCTCATATCATTGACTTTCTATGAAAGAAAAAAATCAGTGATAATGGGTCCTTCCTAGTCTTGCTTACAAAAATCCTTGTAAGGAATGATTTGAAGCATATATCCCCCAAACACATTAGTCTTCTTCTGACCCTAATTGAAAATCGTTGTTTGTTCTTTCTGTTTTTGTTGTCAATGTGACCTGAAGGGGAAAAGGAAACACCAAGTGAAGAATTTCTTCAATTGGACTAGCCAATGAACATGTATGTGAATCACTTTCTTCATTGCTAATTGATACCTTATTGCGAGTGCTACCATCACTGGGCAGGTGGACTTGTGCTGTATAAGAAAGCTTTCTGGACTTGAGTGTAAAAGCAGGCCAAGAAACAGTGTTCCTCTGTGGTCTCAGCTTTAGTTTCTGCCTTCTGTTTCCTGTCTTGAGTTCTTACTCTCTTCTTTCTCCATGATGGACGGTACCCTGAAAAGGTAGAATAAAGTCTTTTCTCTTTCAAGTTGCTTTGGGTCATGGTGTTTATGATAGTGTAGAAAAGCAAACCAACACAGAAACTGGTAGTAAAGGTTGGCATTGGTATGATGGAGTTGATTGAGTGGCTTTTACAAGTTGGACTATTTTGTAGGAGAAAGGTGGAAGATTTTAGAGCTTTGGCCTGAGAAAGACATTGAATGCTCAGAGTTTAATAAGCTGTAGTTGTGGGAGCCCAAAATATGATAAATGACTCTCAAGTACCAGATAGGTGTTTACTCTGTATGATTGCACTTTTTCTTTGTTCTCATTTCTGTACCTTGTTCCTTCTCTCTAGGAATAAGAAAGTACATAATCAATTTGGGGTTTTGTCTGTCTGTCTTTTTATAGGAGCCTACAGTTAGGAAATTTGGTCTTTATAAGAGAACTTAGACTTAAGTGTTGAAACTTTTAAACACTCTGGGAGTTTTAAAATTCAGACTGTGTTTTATACTGTGATATTAATATTAACCTGAAACTCTACAACATTTTACAATTAGCCTGAATATTAACAATACAATAAAGGTGATGGACAGAAGTGAATAAGTTTGTTTGTAAAAGCTGTCATGGTGTTATGTGTCCTGGTTAGTTTTGTTGTCAACTGAACACAAGTGAGAAAAAAAAAAATCATAATAGAAGAATTCTCCCAATTGAACTCTTGCATCGTGTTTTCTTGACTGCAAATTGACACAGGGATGAACACTTAGCACATACGCCTGAATATAAGAAATGTACCTGAACATGAGGCGAGATGCAGGTCAATAAGCATCATTCCTCTCTGGTGTGCTGTTCTTCTTTTCTCCAGGTGCTTGCCCTGTGCTCTTGCTATGACTTACCTTGAAGATGGACTAAAATCTGTAAGCTAAATAATTTTCTTTCTCAGGTAGCTTTGGACCATGGTATTTACTTACCAGAGCAACAACAAAGCAACCTAATGCACTGCTTTAAAAAGTATAATCTAAGGAAGTATGATATGACAAAGCTATCCCATAAATCTATTAGTTTAACAAAAAATAATAAAACATTGTAAAATTCATTGCTTTTCTCATTTTTATAAAACTTTTGAGAGAAGGTAGAGAGGTTATTTATTTATTTATTTATTACACAATAGTAGTGATTTGTATCATACTTAACTCTCATAGCTGACAGAATAACCTTTCCCCAGTCATGAGCATCTTGTAATAGTACTCATTGGCTAATTTATAATTTCATCCTTCAGGAACTTTGTCCTGCCTGACAATCTATTCCAACACCTCAAATCTGTTTGTTTGTTTTTTTGTTTTCTTACTAGTGTACTTCTTTTTGAACAGCCAAACCACTCAACAATTGTTGCCAGGGCATATGCAGTAAGTTTAACAATACAGTTAGCTTCAGAAACATAAGTACAAAATACATTGAATCTTTGAAAATACTGTTTAGACGATAGGGGAATTAGAAAGCAGTTGCCTCAAGAGCTCTGCTATTGGTATGCATGATAGGTTGGTGATTTCTGCAAACAGTGATAGGTGGTAAGAAGTGCCATAAAGAGTGTTGACACTGAAACTCACAAACGTGAATAGAATAAGCATATTCCAGACAGAAGTAACAGTAATGCAGGCATTCCAAAACAATGTAGAGTAGCATGACAGGAATTTAGACTATAGAATTAAAAATTATGAGGATGACAAAAGTTCAGATACGAATGAGTTAAAGCAGGATTAAGAGCTTGGAATATGTCCCAGACTATGAGAGATGTAATGGAGTGATTGACACAATCAGATCTGAATGTATAAGTCATACAGCAGTGGTGATGTTGAGGGTAAGGACATCTATTGAAAAGGAATTTTATCCATGGCAGATATGAGTAGTTGATAGCTCCAGCTGAAATAATACTGATGAAAGTAGATGAATGAATACAAGGAAAATAATAAGAGAGTTTATAGGATTTATGGAACACAGACATCAGCTGGGATGCTCTCTGGAATTAAGTCTGAACAGAAGTTGGAGTCCTTAGTAAGCAGGATTCTTACACAAAAGGACAGGTTGGATGTGACTGATAAATATACACATTTGTGATTACTATGAGGAAAGAGTATTCAAACTGTAGAAGAAATGATGTTCAGTACAATTAAATGTCCAGGTAATAAAGAAACAAGAAACTTCTGGGGCAGGAATGCAGATTTGGCATCTCTCAGAAGATGGGTGGTAATTGAACAATGGGAATGATTGAAGTCAATCCTGGGAAATAACATATTGGAAGGAATGAGAGGAAACCACAACACGAGAAAGAACAGTACCATAGGTCCAAGGAGATAAACAATTGTCAAGGAAAATAGAATACCCTTTTTCTGTTCTTATAGCACAATCCAAACAGAGAAATGGTTTGACCTCAAAAATTTGTGGTTGACTCCACAATAAACAGGTCACTCTGCTTGGACATTGTCTGTCTGATAATTTAATTCATCTCTGAGAGTATCTATTTGGAAGCAGCCCCAAATCCTGCAGATGATGGTTCATTTTCAATACTGACCGCACTGACTCTATTTCAGACATGGTCACCTGTGTGGGGGGCAGATGTCCAGAACTGACTATATACTAGAGTGCGTCTTTCCCCTCTTCTGTTTCAGTTAATGTGCTTGAGTGTCAGAACAAACTCAGATAATCACATTTTCTGGTTTATAATGAAGGAAATTTCAAAGGGTACAATTATAGAAAAGCATAGAACAAAACATCAGCAAGTATGGCACTGAGATTCCATGTTCTGTTCCAACACACTACCTTTCACAGAGATACTCATGGCCCATGGTTCAGCTATTTGTAAGGTTTTCAAACCCATTTATTTATGTTTGCTTGCTTGCTTTATTGTTTTTGTTTTGTTTAAATAAATACTTGATTACATAGGCATGCTTGTTAATGTATTAGATGTGTCAATTGAGAAATTTCTTGACCTTGTATGTAACACTCATTTAGGGGTGTGTACCCTCTTAAAGAGGAAAGTCTGAGGATTCACTGTTATACAGGATATGTCAAAGCATTTTTATGGCAAGTTTGTCTCCGCAAAGCTTATTTTAGTGAAATGTGAAAAAAACATAATTGAAGTGTTTATTTGGTAAGGATGTAAAAACAATACAGTAAGAACTTTAGTAACTATGCCGGGGCCTAGCAAACACAGAAGTGGATGATCACAGTCAGCTATTGGATGGGTCACACGGCCCCCAATGGAGGAGCTAGAGAAATTACCCAAGGAGCTAAAGGGAACTGCAACCCTATAGGTGGAACAACAATATGAACTAACCAGTACCCCGAAGCTCTTGTCTCTAGCTGCATATGTATCAAAAGATGGCCTAGTCGGCCATCACTGCAAAGAGAGGCCCATTGGACTTGCAAACTTTATATGCCCCAGTACAGGGGAACGCCAGGGCCAAAAAGGGGGCGTGGGTGGGTAGGGGGTTGGGGGGGGTGGGTATGGGGGACCTTTGGGATAGCATTGAAAATGTAAACGAGGAAAATACCTAAAAAAAAAAAAGAACTTTAGTAACAAAGTTGGACCGTGGTGGTGCACATCTTTAATCCCAGCACTTGGGAGGCAAAGGCAGGCAGATTTCTGAGTTTGAGGCCAGCCTGGTCTACAGAGTGAGTTCTAGGACTACAGAGAGAAAACTTGTCTCAAAAGACCAAAAGAACAAACAAACAAAAAAACAACTTTAGTAACACAGAAAGGAAAACATGAAAAAATATACCAAGTTTAATGAAACAGTTAAAATAAAGACAAAGCCAGGCAGTGGTGGCACCCGCCTTTAATCCCAGAACTTGGGAGGCAGAGGCAGGCAGATTTCTGAGTTTGAGGTCAGCCTGGTCTACAAGGTGAGTTCCAGGACAGCCAGAGCTATACAGAGAAACCCTGTCTCAAAAAAAGCCAAAAATAGAAATAAAAAAATAAAAAATAAAATAAAGACAAACAGAACTTATTTTAGGTGTAAATGACAAATGAAAAACAGATATATATCTTTTCCCTGAAAAAAGAAGATGAAGAAATATTAATTATAATGAGCTCTGTAATGTGTAATACTTACAGTGAAGTAAGAGGGAAAAGCATAGCACTTGCTATGTAAACAATTGCGTCAAGAGTGATGATTCTCTGACAAGCACATATACAGAGAATTATTTATAGTTTATTTTCTATCCTATTTATCTTTAGTTATATAGGATAAATTCTGTGCTACAGGATATATAGCAGAAGTTGACCAATATTCTTTCCAAAATAGTCAAGAAATTATAGGATTTAAATTTCCTGGATGGCAAGTATGGTCAATAGAGTACAACTGAAGGATGGAGAATTTACAAGTTAGACCACTGTCTAGAGACTGATTAAAGCACTTCACAGTGAAATCCAGGCTCTTGAGGGAAAGAAATGAAACAGTTCAGACCAATTTTTAAAGTGTACTAGGGACAAAATCAAATAAAGAGTATAAACTTGTAGTTAGAGAATGTTTACCTTTAATTTTTTGACTTACAAATCTTGAACTTAAAATTGAATTAGTCCATGGGATGTTGTCATTATTTAAAAAAAGAATGATCCCTACTGTGAAGTAGCAATTAAGTTTGCAAAGCTCTCAACATGGTGCTGCAGCATAGCTGTGTGAGAACTCTACAAGAGAACACCACTTAACATGATTTCAAAATGACCGATGAGAACAGCTTGAGGGCAAGCAAATTATTATAGCACTCTCATTTATCTCTTCTAAGGGCATCCATGGTTTTACCGTTAACAGCATTTTCTCATTGAAAAGAAATAAAAACATGAAGTCCTAATTTTATTGACCAGAAAACTTTTGAGAGTTTAAATTTTCATACTTCTTCTATCCAGTGAAGACATGCCAATGAAGGAGTTTTCCCCCAATTTCCAGATAACCATGTTTTCAGAGTTCTAGGCTCATTTGAAACATACTAGGAAGGAAGGGAATATGAAATCTGGACATAAATCAAATACGAATAAGAAGTTACATCAGAGCCAGGTATGGTGGTGCACGCCTTTAATCCTAGCACTCGGGAGGCAGAGGCAGGTGGATTTCTGAGTAAGAGGCCAGCCTGGTCTACAGAGTGAGTTCCAGGACAGCCAGGGCTACACAGAGAAACCCTGTCTCAAAAAACCAAAAGTAATTAATTAATTAATTAAAAAGAAGACGATGACGTTTCCTAATGTGTTTTGAACATGATTATTGTGGTAAACATTCTTCTTTCCCTCTTAAAACACACCTTTACCACCTAATGTGTCTAAGCTAACAGTGCATGCAAACACTAAAAGAAACACTTTTCTGGTTATTAGGACAGAGAGGAACACTCACATATTCACGCTGTACTGTGTTTTGTATAGCGTCTATGTTAAAGTACTTTTCTTCCAGCTGTAATGCATTGAACAGTGCTCTGTGAAATGTGCATGTGAAAATAATGACACGCAGTGTTGCTGACTAAAAAAAATCACATATGAATGAGAACTTACTTATCACATTTAGAACATGATGTGTACTGTGAGAAACGTTCTTGTTTTCTTCTTTAAAGCCTACCTTTAAATCCTAATATGTTCAATCTAACAGTGCATGTGAACACGAAAAGGAACACTCTTCTGGCTATTAGCACAGAGGAAATGCATGCCTTCACTTTGTACTGTGTTTTGTGTGGCGTCTATGTTAAAGTACTTTTCTTTCAGCTACAGTGCATTTCAAACTTTCATGTGAAATGTGTATGCGAATGTACATAAAAGTAATGTCATACTGTGCCCTGTCCTAAAGTAAGTCAATTACGAATAAGATCGTACTTAATGCATTTTGAACATACCATTTATTGTGAGGAAACTTATTGTTTTCTTCTTTAAAATACACTTTTACTGCCTATTGTGTTTAAACTAACAGTACATGTGAACACTAAATGAAACACTCTTCTGGTTATTCACAGAGAGGAACACGCAGGCATTCACGTTGTACTATGCTTAGTGTAGTGTGTAAGTTAAAGTACCTTTCTTCCAGCTACAAGGCATTGTAGTTTTCTGTAAAATGTGTATGTGAAAACAAAGTAATGACATACGGTGTTGTAGACTAAAGAAAATAACATATGAATAAGAACTTACTTATCGCATTTAGAACATGACATCTATTGTTTGAATCATTCTTGTTTTCTTCTGAGCAGCACAACTTTACCACCTATGATGTTTAAAGCTAAGTATATATGGAAACACTCAACCAAACACTCTTCTGATTACTACCACAGAGAGAAATTCACAGGCACTATTATTGTACTGTGTTTTTTGTAGCATCTATGTTAAAGTACTTTTCTGTCAGCTATAATGCACTGCCCACTATTGTGTGAAATGTGTACGCAAATATACTTGAAAGTAAAGTCATACAATCTTTGCATTTCACACTATTCATGTATGTCTCATATGTTAATAATGCACTCAGATGTAGGCATTAGAACTATTTTAGAAAACCTGAGTTATACTATTTATCTTATTTTGAAACTTATTTTTAATTGAAGATATATACTATTGTATAGCTATTGTACAAAATTTTGGGTTCCATTATGTCCCTTTACCTATACCTTTCATCACTACGTACACAAATATGCTTTGATCATGTTCATCCCTACTCATCCCTCCTCCCCTTTCCATTAATCCACTTGCTCATCCCACGTAATTTTCCTTTTGCTTTCATGTCTTGATTTTGAAAATATTGATTTCATGTATGAGAGAAAATATAAGATATGCATCTTTCTAATTTTGGTCAATTTTTCTTTACAGATTGATTTCCAGCTACAGAAAGGAACAACTTTGCTGACTATTTATTTGACAGGGGATTAATATCCAGACTATACAAAGATCTTAAAGAACTCTATTTCAAAATATATTCAAAATGATTCAACAAATAATTAGGCAAATTAATTGAACCAACATTTTTCAAAAAGCAAAACAAAACAACAAAATAAAATGTCCAATATCTATTTGAAAAATGTTCAACATTCTATTACATTTGTAATTAGCCCCAGTCAGAATAGCTGTTATCAAGAAAACAAAGAGCAGTAGATGCTGGCAAGGACGCTGTGTAAGAGAGCAGAAGAATAGGGAAGAACCCACGTATAATGTTAGTGATAATGTAAATTTATGCAGACACTGTTGAAATCATAACGGCGTTTCTTAAACACACACATACACACAAACAGGAATCTAAACGTGGAGCTGCTATATAATCCAGCTAGAGCTAATTCAGCGTATAGTAGAGGCACCTCTCTATTTATCATTGTTCTACTCACAACAGCCAGTTAATGGAACCAGTCCATCAATAATAGATAGATGAAGAAAACATGTTGTACACACACAGTAGAGTTTTATCCTTCACAAATCAAATACTACTAAAGATTGATAAACCAAAGTAAATATAATATATAATAACATAAATATTACTTCTCATAAACTAACTTTATTTATTTTACCCAACTTTATATTAAGGAAAAATATGAAAATTTATTTTAGTTACAGATAATAATTGCCTCTAATTCAGAGGAAATGAATGATATGTATTAATGAAATATATATATATAATGGAATATGTATATATAATATATATATATATATATATATATATGCTTAGAATGTAATATTCTCCTTTCTTGCATACAGACAGTCATCAATGGAGATGGGGCAAATACTTAAATATTGAGGATCAGCAATTGAGCTCAGTAGTGGAGTGCCCACTTTCTTTCCAGGCCTCAAATCTTAACAGTTCCCAATTACCTCCTGACACTGCTGCAGTGAGGACCAAAGTTTTAAAGCATAAACACTTGCAGCATCCAGTCCATATTTGACTCATAGCCCTTGACCTGCAGAGGTCACGCACCTTTAGGGGATGGTTCAATTGAGCTCTTGTGTTATAAATTTTGTAGAACTGATGGAGAAAAAGAAGATAACGACAAGCAAAACAAAACTTTTCTAAATTTAAACAACACAGGATTTGAACATAATTTTCATTTCTATCTGGATCTATTACCTATTTATTTGTCCATCACTCTATATTTTAGATAGTTCAGGGAAATCAATTACTGTGTTTTGGATCATAATCAGTGTTGTTAGGTTAAATAGAATCCATAGCAGTGCGTTTTCCATCACTCCTAAAGGGAAGAGGAACGCAGAGTGAACGCTTATCATTACTGACTGATTTCAAACTGTGGTTTCAGGTGCTAGTGCTCAGAGCTAATTTGTTTTCACAAGAAAATAATATTGTAATCATTGTTATGGAGTTTTATGTTTGCTGTAATTGCATTCTTTCCTTGATCAGAGAGAAAGATTAATTCAAAACTTGTTTTAACTGCATTTCATTAAAGCTTAACAGAATTTCATTGGGTTAAATTTGGTAATTTTCCAATCTAAGTGTGTTTTAGTGTGTTGCCAAGACTAATTCAATTTCTTCTCTTCTAGATTCATAGGTTTCATAAAAAGTTCATTTTATGTTAGCTTAGGGCTTTTCTGTCTATGGAGGGATATAGTATTTGTCACAAGGGTGCACAGATTTGTTATAAGAAAAAAACAAATTGATTTGTAAATTTTACAATTGAAATGGCTATATTTAGAACGCTTAATAATGGCACTTAGGAGACAAGAGTGTTTGTACATTCTTATGCTAATTAGCCATTTTTCTGTTGCTTTCTCTTAATTGCGGAAGGTGGTTTCAGCGCAGAGCTCTGTACATGATTTATAGGACATTAAGACCTTCACTTTTATGGGCACTTTCCACGGAAGTAGGACATTTTCTTTTACTCAAATGCTGTCACAGCACAGAAGGCACAACTGACCACATTTTTTATTTATTGGCAAGCAGTTTTGCACAACAGATAGAGCAGAGAGAAGGATCTTTTCCAATGTGCCCTCGCTGCTGGCAAGGAAGCTTAACTATATTATCACCGCCATTCTGGTCACAGCATTGAAAAAGCCCTGAATTTTAATAACGGCCCTGCTCAATGAATTATAGCCCTGCCATGTAGCAATTGTGATTAGCTAGCTTGGGCTACCCTGTCCCTTTGCTGTTCTAATAACACTCTTCCGTGTCGGCCTCTGGGCAGCTTGGATGCTGTACAAAGAGGTAACCGGTAATGATGAAGTGCTGTATTTTATTTATAGCCTCAATTTGCTGAAGGAGCTTGTTTTCTGTTGGTTCTGAAGGGAGAGTTCAGGTAACTCTAAATGATTTCCATTTTTGTCCTCTGGGTATGGTGTTCAGTTCACTGCACCCTCTAATTTTAAAGATGACTTCAGTTCTCACATGAAAGTGATTGTGCCAGAACTTGGCACAAAGCAGCTGTAGAACTAAATGAGAAGCTGAAATACGACTGCTGCTGCTACTACTATGAATAACAATTGATAATTATAATAAAAATTAATAATAAAATTCTGTGTTTCTAAAGGGGTTAAGACTACCAGACCCATGGCCCAATTAATAATTTTAACTTCAACTAAGACAGCTGTTGTTTATTATTCTAAAAGGATTACTTTTATCTAGGCTTGTGTTAGTAGTAACACATCTTGTGACCCTTCCTGCCCCCAGGGGCCTGACTGCCCATATTGGTCCAGGAGGGCAAAAGGACAGGGTAGTTCAGGTATTCCGAGCTCTGTGAGTACTTGCAGCAAATAATGCCAACGGGACCAGCTATGGGGGGACAATCAGCTTTACTTGGTCTCATTCAAGGCTTATATATTGGGGTCAGAATATCCAGGATGGTCAAAGATCATTGGCTAAAGGTTTACAGTACCAAATGCCTCATTACAAAAGAGAGGCACTCCAGAAATCTCAGGCGCTAGTTGAATGAGTTCTTATCCAGAGGAAGTTGAACCTACTAGCCAAGGCTATGTGACATTCTGCAGGTATAGATGTGTGTGTGGCAGTTGGGAGGATGGGGGAGGGGTAGAGTCGGGGGTGAGCTCCCCAGACAAGATTAGAGAAGGATAAGATCTGCTAAAAAGGGAATCCTCCATTTTGTGCGGAGCACAGAAGGCTATCTGGACAATAGTAGACTTTGACTTTAATTAGCAGGGTTTCCCCATAATATCTGCTTTTTTTTTTCTAAATAAAAATTTGAAGAACTGCAGAACATAGTGTTTCATTCATTTTCTCTATTTTAATCTACCCTTAAGTGCATTTACTTATCATGGTATTTCTTAACTAATCAATGTTAATTGGATGTCAGATGCCACTTTTATATTGGTACATTGTTACTGTTTACTAGGTTACTGGATGCTGGATGATAGCAATATGGGATTAATACAGGGGATTTCATATATGAAACTTGTGGCCTATCCACTTCATTGTGTGTGACTCACTGTACAACAGTGTAGAGAGTAATAAAATAGAGGCATAGATGTTTTGCCACAGATAAACTGACAGACAGAAAACATGTAAATCAGACAGGAAAGAGAGATGCTTCCTGTGTGTGAGGGGTAGCCCTGTGTCATGACTGAAGGGACATGGAAGGAGGCGCAGATCTACTTTCATCTAGAGTTCTGTGATGAACCGAAAGGATGCATTGCTTACAATGAGGCTGTTGCTATGATAGACACTACAGGTGCAAGTGATAAAATGATGTGTGATGGTCAGTAATTTTTCAACAGTCTCCCAGTTCAGGAGAATTTAAATGATTTAGTGAGTTGATTCTATCCATATTCGAGATAATTATGATGTTCCCTACTCGCATAGCATGCTGTTCCTATGTTGACATTGGGAGATACAGCTTTATCTTTTTTCTCATGTCTTCTGGGCATTCTTTACACCAGAATAAATATGATGCCCCACGTTGTTTTCCATCTGAGAATATCAAGGAAGAAAAATATGAATTTGGCATTAGAATTTGCTAATTTTAATAGCCAAATCAATTATATTAAGAAATGGAGAGGTGTTTCTGAAGCACACTTTTGAGTATTTTGTGAGATGTTTGCGGAAAGAACTAACCGTGGTGGAAGCATTTGATTTGAATGTGAATGGCAACATCCCCGGGTCCATAGGGTTCTGGACTGAGTAAAACAAGAAAATGGAAAGGCAGATGAAATCTAGCATCCTTTCTTATAGCTCACTGATCCTTTGAGGTCTGAGCAAGCTGACCGCCTGGCATACAGAAACAAACCCTCTTACCTGCCTTACCTGACATGATAAACTATAATGCCCTCAACAGAAGGGTTAAAACATGCCCCTTGTCCATCATATTGTTTCTCGATAGATATTTGATCACATCAACAATAAGAATGGTAACAAATACAGTAGACAAATAAACAGTATCGCCATAGTAACTATGTAGTTAATGGTTGATTAACTTATGGCACACAGGAATATATGTGTACTCAGCTGCAGTGTACCCTATCAGGATAAATTCTGTGATATCACTCTAAATATTGTTTTCTTTCTTTTCTTTTCTTTTCTTTTCTTTCTTTCCTTTTTTTTTTTTTTTTTTTTTTTTTTTTCTCATTTTAAGGTTGTATTCTAGACCTGGGGTCAGACACTAGAAAGGCAAGACAACCAGGGTGTAAATAATGTTGTAAGTTACCAACCACTTGTCTAAGAAAATCTTGGCATGATCTTATTTGATCCAAAAGGAATTATCTGTTATGCTTTTATTTCTTTGTTTGTAATCAAAGCTCCTTTGGGCATAAGAACAGACTTACTGTGGAACCACTTCTGAAGTCAGCCAAAGGAGTTAGAAAGGCTACAAAAGAGCTCAACTCTAAAATAAAATAACTTGTTTTAAATGATAGAAATGATGCAAATATATGATGCAGTTTCACTAGAACATACCCTTAATGCATATTATTACATATTTAATCAGCCTTAAAGATATTATATTAGATATTCTTTAAATTTTTTTTACATCATTATCTATAGTTGGGTAAAAACTGACTGTAAAAGTGATTTTTGAGAGTTAACAATGTCAGCATTAGGGGAATCAGAATTTAATGACAGAAAGTTAAATCTGGAAAAGCAATTAAGGCAGAATTGACTAACATACACTAACATGCAACATATACTCACTTGAATGTAGACACATGTTTCAAAGAATATATAACTTATTATGTGTAAAGTATAATTACTAAGATTTAGTAGAAAGAGTAGATATAAATGAAAACAATAAAGAAAATAAAATATTGCGATCAGGAAAAGAATTCCAAATTTGTATATCTTATCATCCTATTATTGCTGCTGTTGTTGTTATTTCTATGTTTCTGTATGCTTCATTCAGTGGGATGAAATCTACCCCATTTAAATAAAAGGCTGAGAAGCAATAAATATTATATTAATACTAAATGCCAAATGAGACATTTATGTGAACACAATATGCACGGAGTGTATAGGACATTTTAATCCCAGTGTTTGCTCCAAAATGAATATATAATCTAATTCATTTTATAAAATCTCAAAGTTTCTTTCAAAAATGCATTTATGGCTTCATACCATAGGCCAACCCTGATTTACCAACTTAACTCTAGACACCACAATGCAAAATGAATAGACCTTTCATTGAGATCACAAGTGAATAGAGATTACAAAAATTGATTGATAGACAACATAGTCTCCTGGCCATTACTACTAAAGCCCATCTATTTGGATGGCACCATGCCTGCCTGTGAGGTCAGTGTGTGTGTGTAGAAGTTTGTCTTTGGATAATAAACTAAATTTTTATCATTTCTGTTCAATATCTGAGACATGCTAAAAAAAGTGAATAAAATTTATAAAAGTTTACAAAAGTGAATAAAATTATTTTGTTGTTTATAGCCACATTTAAGTTAGTATTTATTTTGTTTGACAATCAGTATGAGGATTTAGTATTAGGTAGAGTATGCACACATTAGTAAGAACAATAGTAGGAAAAATTTCATTGAATCCTTTATAGACAAAGGGACATGAAAAGCAGACAAATGATGATACTTCTTCAGAAGGGTAATCTACAGGTACATGGTAGTGCTGAGGGAATGTAAGTTCAGAGTGATGACCACTTCCTGTGAAAGCTAGATAGATTTCACAAAGGAAGCAGGCATTAAAGCATTGTTGAAATGAGAGAAGGAGTGGCTAGGAACATTTCAGGACTGGAGAAAGCACTTTGGTTAAAAGCAGGCCATGCAAATCAAGATTCATAATTCCAAACAGATATTCAGGTGCTGTCAGGGTTTAAATGGTCAGCACATTTAAGGTTAAGAGGCTGGGTATCAGGGAGTGGGTAGTTAATGCTAACAAAAGGGGCAAACTCAAAACATGTTCAGAGAGCCATAAAGCATTACAGGACAGGCACAGTTTTCTAGGAACTAAAACAAGAAATGGTTACCAAAGTATTTTGGGGGAAAAGAAATCTGGTTTCGGTAGAGAGAGAGACTTAGAAATGAAGAAGTGCTGCAGTGATTGCTAAGTTGAAACCACTTCCAACAGTAATCACAGGATTCCACCCTAAGCACACAAGACATCCAAGAAAACTGCTTGCAGGAGGTGATGAGTTTGTATGCAAGTATAGTTTTAAGACCCTTACCAATCCCTGAGCTCTAACTTGCAAGGATTTTCACTCACCCTTTTCTGTGTAGTTCATTCTGTAATGGTCCAGAAAAACAACAGTGTAACTTAGCTATGAGAGACCAATGAGGGCCCTCAAAATGTGACATAAACATCAGTTGGTGGCTGTGTATAAGGTAGAGAGAGAAAGAAGACCCACTGAGTTGAATGGGACATAGTAACTGGAAAACAACACAACTAAGAACAAAGGAGCAGTGCTTGACCTTGTCTAAGAATCTACAAAATGTTCTTTGTTGTCAGATTTGCATTGACCCATAGTAGAAAGCATCATTTGGTGATCTTTAGGTTGTATTATCTTCAGAAAACACTCGTCTTGTGTGATTATATAAATTCTTAGATTACATTTCCAGTTACAGGTTGGCACTTCTTGTGACCAACTTTATTGTTCATGAAACAGAAAATGCTTAACAATGATCCATACTGGGGCTGAATGGGTGAAGCAGTTGTGAGCACTGGCTGTTCTTCTACATCATCATCTAGGTTTGAGTACCAGCACCCAAACCACAGCTTACAACCATTGGTAACTCTTGATCCAGATGGCCTGATGTCCAATTCCAACATCAACAGGCACTGCATGTAGGGTCCCTGCCAGTGTCAGAATCAGCAGTGAAAGTCTGGGGTAAAGTAAGAAGGAAATTCCAGTTCAGCTCTACTTAATTAGCTGATGCTGGGCCAAGACTTCTGAAGTCTGACACTGAGAGGTTTATTTTGTACACATTTAAACACAGTAAAACATGAAGTGGGTGCTACTATTTGACAGTTATCACAACACTTTAGGCATGACAAGGTAGAAACTTCTTTGAAAAGAATGCATCTTTGTTACAGCATGTGTGACCTTTTCCATGAGTTCTATTCATTGAGGAACAGTGCTGCAGATAAGGGCATACGGAGGAAGGGTTTGTAATAAGCATACTAACAAAACTCTCTTGCAAAGTACATAGGACCTCTTTCATGAGATAGCTTCTATTGAGTAAGAATGGGTAGGATACTGGAGAATTCAGTGAAGGCTAGCTTTACAGACTGGCAAAGATTAACAGGTATTGGAACATCCATTCCCAGCCTTTTAGATGGAAAACAAGCATTGCATTGAAGCACAAAGTCTACATGTTTAACAATTCTGGTTTATCTGGTTGTAGCTGTAAGCACATGGACTATGGACCTTGTGTGTCTTTTACAGACTCACACAGAGGACACACAAACATTCAGGCAAAACACCCATATGCTTAAATAAAAATAAATAAATCTATTAAAAAAATCCATGAGACATTAGTTGCCATGGACAATATACAACTCTCAGCACATTCAGTTGTGTGTATTTACTTTTACTGCAGCTTAGTTGGCTTTTATTAAGTGATATTATAATACAGGTTTAAACAAGGACATTAAGAGCTGGAAAGAAGTACTTAGAAAGAAAGTACTGCCTCTTCATGTTGAACATCTTGACTTAAATTTATAGGTCTGTGTACTTCTAGTTAGACTTAGCTCATTTTCTGCCTCTCCAGCCCTTGACAACAGAGATTGTAAAGATGACCAGTGAGACAAAAGGAGATTGTTTGAGACACTTCCTACAAGCAAGCTTGCATATTTTAAACATCCAAATACATATTTAATCAGTGACTGACTATACATCATTAGGCAGAGAGAGAGCGCCTCAGTTGGAGTTCTCCATCAGGTTCCTCCACTCAGAGCTCAGAGAAAGTGTCTGTGAGCAGTGTGGGTGACAGAGGGGTCAAGGACACCAGGGAAACAGCCCACCTGAATCATCTAAGCAGAGATGGAAGAAGCAATCAGGGAGTCTGCGTGGATCTATGCTTGGTCCTCCACGTGTATGGTTGTTGGCTTTGTGGTTTGGAGGGGGAGAGTCTCCTAAGAATGGGAGTGGAGATATTTTAGGCCTTTTTTCCTCTCACTGTGTTGCTTCACCCAGCTTTTATGTAAGGTTTTCTGCTTAGTCTTATTTTATATTGTACTGTGTTCAGTTGGTGTTCCAGGGAAGGCTGTTGTTTTTTTGGGGGAGAGGTGTGTGGCAGTGGAGGGTGGAAGAGAGTGGATCTGGGAGGGTGGGGTGGGATCAAACTTGAAAAAGTGCAGGGAGAGGAACCTGAGGTTGGGTGTCTTGTCTGAGAGAAGAATACATTTTTTTTTTAATTTAAAAAGGAAAATTTTGTTGTTAAAGTGTAAACAAAGCAGTAATTTGTAAGAAGCTCCATCCTCTCTCACAGTCAGTGCCTTTGATCAGAATCATTCAGAGAGATTTGCAAGACTCCTCAGTTAAACCACTGTTCTCCTCCTCCGTTGCACACAAGCCCTCCATCCTCTCCTCCAGGCACCCAGCACCAAAAAATTGCCACATTGATTTGTTTGAATACTCATTGTTTGTCCAGGATTTCATCTCAAAAGGAGCTTGTTCATAAGTGTTCTCAGTAGGCAGCCTTCTACCTGAGACTGTTAACAAGAAAATATACATGAAATGGAAAAAGGGATAGAAGTATAATTTAAACACCAGAAGGCAGGCAGTGCCTTGATGGAGCTGCCTTCTCGAGTGGTGGTTTTAGTCCAGAAAACATTCAGAGAGAAACTTTTCATTTGTCTTCAGTTATCTTTCAAGTGTTTAGAAAAAAGGAGAAAGAACCCTACCAACTGCCTAGAGAGAAAGAAAATATGGATTTTTCCTTGTTAACATTAAATTAAAACGTGACAAAGACCAGCAGGAAATGCTGTATCAGAACAGAGATAGTAGAAGTATTTTGTAAGTGAAATTGCTCTGTCACTTGGAGAACTCTGACAGATGGTGGCATAAATCATCCTTATAGCAGTCTTAGCTGGGAAATTTAATATAAACCTTTGTTGGAAATCAGTAAAATTCCAGACGCAAGGCCACAGTCTCCAGGGAACAATTAAGAGCTAAACTGAAACGGCAGAAACCCCAGTATACACAGCCCATAATACTCCCAAGGCCTACTCGAGGAAATATCACTAACAATATACTCAATCACAAAGGGTTTTTTTTTTCTTAGACCATCTGAGAGCAGGAACTATTACATATTTTAAGGTCGATCAAACCATTTGGCTTCTGGCCAGTGTGCACCCCTCCCCTCCCTTTGTAAGGATTTTACATGTTGACAAGAGCCAGCCAGTTCGCTTCTCCCCATCTCACTTTTCAATTCTTCCATTTAGCAGATTTCTTCATTCTTTCACTGTTGTATCTGTGCCACATCTTTCTGTCTCATCATGGTGAGGTTTGTTTTAACTCTTCTCCTTGTAGGTCTGGAATATGTTTCACGTGCTTTATTTCTGAGCCAGTTTCCTTCCTATAATTTCACTGTTACCCATTAACACAGAAATCACCGTTACTTCAAAAAATCTTCCAGGTCTTTAACCAGTTATTTTTAACCTTGATTTTCTATGGATAGCTATTTTGCCCACATTCATATCCTTGTAACGCACACAGGCAGTGGCCATGGAGCCCATAAGAGGGCATAACAGGCAGCTGTGAACCACCATGTGGAGTGTCTGGTATTGAACCTGTGTCCTCTGCAAGAACAGCCAGTGCTCATGACCTATCAACTGTATCTCTAGACCACTTTCAAATCTTTATTTGGTATTAGTTCTCTCTCACCATCAACAGTGTGTGTGTGTGTGTGTGTGTGTGTGTGTGTGTGTGTGTGTGCTTGTGTCTGTCTGTCTGTCTGTGTCTGTATATGCCTATTTATGTGTATGTGTGTGTGCCTATGTGTGTCTGTGTGTGTCTATGTGTACATTTGTGTGTCTGTCTGTCTGTCTCTGTGTGTCTTTCTGTGAGTTGGTCTGTGTGTCTATGAGCATGTGTGTGTGTCTGTGTGTGTGTCTGTGTATGTCTGTGTGTTCAGGTGTATGGAAGCTAAAGGACTCCCTCCGGGGCTGCACACTTATCTTTTCAGCTAGACAGACAGACAAGGGTTTTTACTGTCCTGGAACTTTGCCAAGAAGACTAGGCTGAGTGACCAACAATCCCCAAGTATCTACCTATCTCTCCAAAACAGATAGGATTACAAATTTCACCTCCATGTCTAGTTTTGACAAGGGTGTTCTCAGCTTCAAACGCATGTTCTCATGCTTATGATACAGGCCCCTTACTGATAGACCTATTTTCACAGCATAATTCAATCATGTATTTTTTTCCTTTTCCATTAAAACTCAACTATGGAAAGTGTTGGTGTCCATTAAAACTCAAGTGTGGAAGTTCTACTGGTGTTGGTGACTGTGGGTACTTTTTCTATTTCATGCTTTCATAGCATGGAGTCTGCTCACTGAATATTAGATTTGATATTTCTTTTCATAGCAAGCATAGGGGTCCTCAATATCCAATGGAATAGCAGGAACACACTTTTTGATCTTCAATTTTCAATAAACATAATTTTGAAGTCATCAACTGAAGACACTGAATCATGTTCTTTTTAAACTGTCATCTTTCAAAACCACATGAAAATGACTACATGGCAAAGAGAGAGAGAGAGAGAGAGAGAGAGAGAGAGAGAGAGAGAGAGAGAGAGAGAGAGAGAGTTCCCATAATCATGGGAAGCACATTTGTGACTTGCCTCAAGTTATCAACATCATAACAAACGTAACCAAGGTGATTTTCTAAATTAGTTGTAAAATGTATGTTTTTCATGTAAAGCAAGTGCATTTGGTTGAACTTTCATAAAATCAGAGATTTCTCAGATGAAAAACAGTGAGACCTATCAAGACTCTGTCTTAACAAAGTCATACAATTTTTCCCCTCAAACCTACATTAATAGTATTAGAAATTTGGGGATTTAGTACATCTTTTCCGTGACTGGTACTATCCTAAAACAGTAAGTATAAACCAATAATAGCCCACCCTGAATGGTGGTGTGACCATCATGATCAAATGCTTGTCCATGTGCCACAGAAGTGAGTGGGAACTTGAAATGTGTGCTGTGATTTCCTCATGATCTTTCTTCCTTGGTGTTGATATTGTTTGTAAGTGCTTCTACACTATCTGTTGATTCCCAGATAGACATGACATTCACATACTAAGACAATGATGTAAGAAGTGGAAGCAGGAGGATTAGTCAACTTCCCATTTCCTGTCCTGGAAGTCATGGGCTGTATGTTCATAAACATGCTGATTGAGGAAAGACAGTTGTTTCTTCTAATGCTGAGAAAAATATTTCTGTATTTAAAACTTTTGTTTGGTATATCTGTGCTCTTCTTTATTTTTTTCCCACAAAATCTTGTTAGCCTTTATGGGACAGCCATACACTAGGCAATTGAAAACAAAAAGCAACTTAAAATATACATTGTGTATTGTCAAGGAGTTTATAGTTAGAGAGCTGGGGGACAAGTAAGAAGGAATAAGTACGTGAGTTATTCTATGTGATAGAATGATGGGAAGCTTAGGACAGGAAGAGAGACAGCTAATCCACAAAGGCAAGAAGACTTTCCTGGAGCAACTCTTCTGGGCTATCTCTTAGGATTCCTCAGAATGATCTTTCCAAAGTTAAACAAAAAACCTATACCAGAGAGATCATCAGAGATCCATGAAACTTTGTGAGACCTTAGATTATATTGGCTTTATGTGACAGATACTTGTAACTAAATTGATTTTGTAACTAAATTCATCTTATGATAACCAACAAGTTATCAAATGAACTGAATAGACTGAGCTTCCCTGAAATGTACATTTCCAATCCCCATTATTTTCTTCTTACTTATAGGTATTTTGTTGTTGTTTGAAATGGAACAGGCTTTCACTATGTAGACACAAAATCCATATGCTCCAGCCTTGGGTTTTGGGAGAGCTAGAATTTTAGGTGTGCATACCTCTGTTCTTCTATTTTTGAGTTATACCATGTTTAATCCAGGATGAATGAAGTTCCTCTGTGTGTGACTGTATCATGAAAGGTTGTGTGCTTTCTCCCTGCAGCAGCAGGGGACAGAGGCAAAGATTTTCCTGAGAAACTTTTACAGAGTACTCTAGAAGATATTTTTATCACCTTACCCCATAGATCAGAACACAGACATCTATACCCTTAATATTTTTTCATTTCATTTCATTTCATTTTATCTTACATAGAGAAAATGAAATATGAGGGCATTGCATTATGGCACCCAATAATAACTAAAGGGTAACTATGTGTACAGTCAGTGACTCTTCAGAGATATCACTACTATGCAAGCTGATCTGTTCTTTCTTCATAGCAACTGTAACTTCAAACATAATGCAAGCAAATATCATGATATGATTTAAATAACTTCTTTTGTTAAATATTTAATTTATTTATTTTGTTAGCATGTGTGTCTACCTGAAGAGATGTTTGTGATCCAAATAGGAGTAGGTGCCTGTGGAAGCCATAAATGGAGCTTGAATTCTGTAGAACTAGAATTCCATGCTCTTCACGACCTAGTGTGTGTTCTAGGAACCAAACCTGGGTCATTTGCAAAAGAAAAAAATGCTTATAACTTCTGATACCTCTCCAGCTCCCAAACAACAACAATAACAATACCTTTCCTCCTCCTCCTCCTCCTCCTCCTCCTCCTCCTCCTCCTCCTCCTCCTCTTCTTCTTCTTCTTCTTCTTCTTCTTCTTCTTCTTCTTCTTCTTCTTCTTCTTCTTCTTCTCCCAGCTCCTCCTCCTTCTTTTTCTCCTTCTCCTCTTCCTTCTTTTTCTCCTTCTCCTCTTCCTTCTTTTTCTTCCTCTCCTCTTCTCCATTTCCTTCTCTTTGTCCTCTTCCTTCTTTTCCTCCTCCTCCTCATCTTTCTTCCCCTCATCCTCCTCCTTCTCCTTCCTCTTTTCCATCACTGTAATTATTCTCTTTCCTAGGAAGAGTTTATTTTAGGTCATCACAAAAAGATTCAAATTGCAAGTAGAAGCCTAGTTGGTAATGTTACTTTCTGTGTTTTTTTTGTGTTTTTCTGCACACAGAAGAGTTAATGCTGTCAAACTTGTAGAATACTAGTACCACAGACTAATACTTATTCAATTAAGACACATAGTTTATTCCTGTTAAAGATGTGAACTGACTGTTAGATGTTATTGTCTTTCTATTTCTTTTACTATCTATAGAGATGAGAGGGAAGCAATGTCACTAGAGCAGGATACAGATTCTCATCAGATACAGACAGAAATATATAAGTAAAGGAAATCCAAAGACATGACAAAATAGACAATTTATTCATTAGGTAGAGAACATTGTTTCAAATTGGTAAAAGGAGAAGATATTCAAGAGGACATCAAGATGAATTCCTTGGGTTGAAAGAGTCCATTAGAAGAATTAACACCATGAACAGATAGATAGAAAGGCAATAGCATGGCAGAGAGCTTCAAGTGGAGTCTAGGCCTTGGTACTAGAGACAGACAGCATGACAGAGGCTTTGCAGAGAGGTGTCAGTTTCCGAGTAGCAGAAGTGGGGATCTGTTTATAGCTTTCTGAGGGTGTCTGAGGGTTCAGAGCAGGACTCAGCAGACAGGATCTTATTTCCTAGCAGGAGGCACTGGATGGGCTGGAGAGTAGCATGTGTTATATTCTTTCTGATGTAAACTCACTTTCAACATGATAAATTTTTGTATTGACTTATTTGCTAGCTGAGGACCCACAGACAATATCTCAGTAATGTACCTGTCAGTGTTTATGAGAATTGGCCTATGCAAAGTCTCAGTATGGTATTATACCTTTAAACAACTGTCTCAGATATGTTTAGTAGTAATGTTTAAACCTCATGAATTATCATGATAAAATTGGTTTACTTATATTTACAGCTATTAAACAAATACATGAATGTTGTACCTATTAATGGCATCAAATATAATGTTGAATGCATCTACACATGGCGCATTAATTATATTCAGGACAGGCATATTTCTTCAAACACTTATTTGTGATAAATCTCTAATAAATGTGTTTTGATTTATGGATTTTCTTTTCTTATATTCCAAGTAAAAACTACAAAATAAATCAAGAAGGACTGAGTGAATTATAACTTAAAGCATTTGCAGAAATTTTAGAAAAGTTTAAGGATCAAGAATCTATTCATAGTGTACCATGGAGTAAGGTGAGTGTAACATGCATTAAGGTGGTTGTACCACGGAGTAGTGTGGTTGTACCATGGAGTGGGGTGGGTGTACCATGGAGTGGGGTGGGTGTTCCATAGAGTAGGTAGGTGTACCATGGAGTAGAGCAGGTATATTATGGAGTAGGGTGGTGTACCATGGAATACATGGGTGTACCATGGAATAGGGTGAGTGTACCATAGAGTAGGGTGGGTGTTCCCTGAACTCTTAGATTGGACCGTAGAGACTAACATTTGCTTGATTAAATAATGACAGAATTTTATTTAACTATGACTTTACATTTCTTTTAAAATTAATTGCTTCTAGATTATAATATAATTACATAAATTTTCCTTCACTTTCCTCTTTCAAACCTTCCCATATATACCTACTCATTATTTTTCAGTAATAATAATAATAATAATAATAATAATAATAATAATAATAATATGTATAGGCCTATACATATATTCCAAAATACATAAACAAAACCCAGTCCAATGACTTAGGTTATTGTGAGATTTCTCTAAACAAAACTATGTCCATGAAAGTCTGCTCCTGTTCATGCAGTGTTAGGTTAGTTTGGAACACTGGTGCCTGCTAGACTCAGAAGGGACTGCTGATTCTCAAGGAGTAAGAAGTGCTTCAAAAGTTTCTCTGTTAGTATGTAGACCATGTTCATGTATTAACTTTGCATATGTATATGCATATACATACATGTTGAGGTTGGGTTGATGGGAAGGGAAATGCAATGGAAGACAGGACAAAGAAAACCTTCTAAATGCAGTCCTCTTTCCTCCAGAATTAATTAGGTTCCCACTTCATAGATTTGTGGGAAAAAACAATATAAGTGTGCTAATGCATGGCCAGGAAAAGTTGTGGTATTAAAAGCTTTTAAATATTCTTTCAACACATACATCTAGATCAGATGTGTTGAGAGGCGTTGTCAGTATGAAACTCAAAGAGCAAACATTTCTCTTTAGAAAAGAAGAAATGGAGGCTCAGTGCTAGTGGGAAAGTTGATACATAAGATGAGAGAGCATGAATAACATAGTTATAAGTTGCAATAATAGCATGAAGATTCCCAACAGGGTTACTATGACAGGCATGGCAGCTGGCACAGTTTGATCAGCAAGATGAGCTTGTTGATTGCTCTATTTGTCATTTTAAAATCACCAGTTTTAAATTACATAGATTAAAGAGACAGATACTCAAAATCTAACACACACCCATGAACAGGCAAACACACACACACACACACACACACACACACACACACACACACATGTTTTGCCTTCCTTTCAGTTTTGACACATAAGATGCTTGGTCTTAGAAGATCTTGGTTGGATAAAAAATTTAACAAATCAATTATAGTGACTTCATTTTGTTGCTAGTTATAAATCTTATAGCTCAGACACACTCTGCCTCCTACTTTGTTCAAAACTAATTAAGTAATTTAGCTTGATAAGGTAAACTTTTGAAAAGTTAGGACAACAAGGGATGCAGTCCCAGATTGCTATGATTCATGCCAACAGTTTGGAATTTGGCAAGTATTTGAATCTATGGGGTAATTTTTTCTTAGCAGAAGAATAAGCTATTGGTGACAGTCATTTAAATAACCAGTTTGCTATTCAAACTGTTCTCTGTGCTGCATTGCATAGTTGCTGCATATTTATACCTATTTTTAAGCATATGATAATTTATATATGGCTCATTGAGTGGAGAACATATTTCTATCTGTACAAGTTTTATTGAAAAACAAAACAAGGAAATATCTAGGAGATGCCTGGAGTTAACCTTTCCATGATTTAAGCAGATGTTATACAATGGGGTTATAAAAAGAAAGAATAGAATCAATTTATAGTTATGATATAGTACTATGGGGCAGATTCTCGGTAAAGCAGTTAGGCAATGTTTAAAATCTTAGCCCATGTTTTGAGTTGAGAACAAACTATGATCAACATTGTACAACATTCAATTTGGAGGAGGCCTTAATATTAGTCTTCAAAATAGATACCTCACCAAACATGTTCATTCCTGACCTTTATCTAGGTCAACTCCATCTGACAAGTACCAAATTAGTTCTTATGTTTATCAAATTATTGAACAGCTAAAATTAATTTAGAAAGTTCTTTGAAATATAGTGGAACCCAGTGAGGTCCAATATTGAAAAGGTAATTTTAGATTTGATGGGAATGACGTTTGTTTATACTTTTCAAGTGAGAGTTATTTCCTGTTGTGATGGTTTGTAAATACTTGGCCCAGAGAGTGGCACTGTTAGGAGATATATCCTTGTTGGAGTAGGTAGGTCACTGTGGGCATGAGCTTTAATGCCCTCATCCTAGCTGTCTGAAAGTCAGTCTTTTCCTAGTGGACTTCAGAAGAAAATGAAGAGCTCTCAGCACCTTGCCTGCCTGGACACTGCCATGCTCCTGCCTTGATAATGGACTGAACCTCTGAAACTGTAAGCCAGCCCCAACTAAATGTTGTCCTTATAAGAGTTGCCTTGGTGATGGCATCTGTTCACAGCAGCAAGACACTAAGATAACTGTTGTATGTTAAATGTTTTGTGAAAATAGAGGCTGAGGACCTTTTGGCAATTGGGGGCTATTCAGAAAGAGAGAGTCAGCTTTTGTGAGGACATGGCACCTGAGAAGCTATCCACACTGTAGTGGATGGCCTCATACCCACTTGTGTACTAGCAATGCTAAGAATACTCCTTGATTTGAAACGACAAGCAAACAAAGAAACTATGAAATACAAATAGAATAATTTTGGGGAGAAAAAGAGAGGAATTGGAAATGAGGGAATGGAGAGTAAATTTAATCAAAGCATATAATACACACACATACACACACACATACACACACACACACACACACACACACACACACACACATATATATATATATATAATTAATAAACAATAAAGTTTTTATAAAATTAAATAACAGTATATGGTGTTTAAAAACTGCGAGGAATCCTGCTCTTTGTTGAATCTAAGAGAAGGAACTTTGGAAAGGTAAGTAAAATTATATCTTTGAAGTTAAGTTAAAAAATCTGTCACTATTAATTTCTTGGAGTCGGAAAGTGACATGGCAAAAGTCATCTCAGAGTCAATATGCCCCTATTCATTATGTCTCTAGAGTAAACCTAGTCTCATTTTGTAAAAATCTTCTAGGCAAGTCTCTAACCCTTTAAAACTAATTTTTAATTAAAAAAAATTGAAAAACTCTGACCTTTGCCCTCAAGTAACTATTATTCTTGATAGGAGCAAAGGGCTATGATAATGTGCACACTGGAGCATATATATTTCTCAGAGCATCTAAGAATCAATATATTTCCTATTCTTTTATAACACAATGTGCTACTGATTTTAAAATTCCCAAACCACATTTTCTCCTGCTTTTTCTTAAGCAGAAGTACATAGCATATGGTTAACTGACTTCCCCTAGGGAGCTATAAAATAAATACAAAAGTGAACATTATTATTTATTAAGTTCTACACTATTTCAGGAACTATGCTTCGTATTTTATATATGTTCAAACATGATCCTCACAGCAGCCTTATGAAACAGAGCTTGTCATTCTTCTTGTCTTATAGTTGTAGAACAAGACACAGAGGGGTTAAGTTGTATGCCTTAATTCATACAGCTTACAAGTACTGCCAAAAACTGAGTTTCAGAGTTAGCGTGGTTAATTACTATGTGATACTGACTGTGGAAAGAATGACAAGCAAAACCAACATTTTGACATATAGAACGTAATGATACATTGTTGTTACTAACAAATAAGATATAGTGATTTTGAGCAGGAAGAAATTCATCAAAATGGGTAAACATTTATTATAAAGTCTTTGTTTTGGCTTTTAAAAAGTGCTTACCAACATCTCCACCACAAAGATACTGAATATGAAGAAACAGTACGCTCTGCTGTCCCTGGAGAAAAATAAATCACCAAGGGATTGGGCAACAATCAATTTTTCACTGGACACTAATCAAGCAGATAGAAAGAGAGTCATGGTATGCAATTAACTTAATTAAATCTGTGAGGGAGGAGAGTTAGTTCATGAGGCTGTATACATCTCACATTGACAAGAACCAGGCGTGTCAACAGTATGAAATGTGATCCCTTCAACAATGATGAGTGCAAATGCAGAGAGTGTTCTGCCTGCCTCTGTTAAGTGTGACAGGCCTACTTCATGTCACAGAAAAATCAAGAGACTTTTATTTGGAAACTCGTCCTCAGTCCTGCAGTTCTCATTAACATACTTTCATATGTTTGGTGATCCATGTCTTGGGCAACTCCCTTGAGGCAACTCTGGCAGTATCTAAAATACCAGGCAGTGCTTCCTGAGGGAAATGCATGGATGTGGATGGATGGGGATTCTTATTAAAAAGGAAGGGCTAGGGACGTGGTCTCAGTTTGTGGAATATACATAGTACGAAAAGAACTCTGGGTTTGATCCCTAGCACTAAATAAATCATATTAAAAGAAGAGAAAAAACATGAATAACTAAAGCCCCATTCCCTATAATACAAACCCTGCTTATCTTTATCTACAGCACGGTCTTTTATGCAAATTATTACTTCTGGGTTTTTTGTTGTTGTTGTTGTTGTTTTTGTTTTCTTTTTTTTTTTTTTTTTTTTGAGGACAATGAAGGAAGTAAGAACTCTGAAGCTGGATGTGGTGGTTCACATCTCAGCACTTTAAAGACCTAGGTAGCAGTTCTGCAGTAACGTTTGAGATCAGCATGGGTTACGTGGTGAGTTCCAGGATATCCTGGACTATGGAGTGAAACCCTGTCTCAAAAAGAGAAGAGGAAGAATAGAAGAGGAGGAAGAGGAGGAGAAGAGGAGGAGGAGCTAGAAAAGAAGAAGAAGGTTGTGAACTTGATTCCTGGCAATCTGAACTTGATCCCTCAATCCAATGGTTTGGGGAGAGAAACATCACCCACGTGGTCCTCTGATCTCCCAATCATGCATGCATATATATCCATGTACATACTCAAATAAATAATTAAATAAAGTGTTATAATTTTTAAAATAATATATACTCTGAGATCAAAGGGTCAGAATTATAATTTCATGTCAAAACCAGAGAGAAAGGTATGGAAAAATGAGTAAACTCTCTTGTCCCTGGAGAAAAATAAATCACCAAGAGATTGGGCAATGTATGTAAATATGGATAGATGATAAGTAGACAAATGAAATATGGATAGACAGACAAACTGACAAATGGACAAATGAATAGACAGATGATATATAGATAGATGATAGGTAGATAGATATACAGACAGACATACAGATTTATAGATAGATAGAAGGCACACATAATACAAAAGATAATGCATAGCAAAGAGTAAAGGCTATGAGAGAGTCATGCACTATTTTCACAATTTCTCTTTTTAGCAAGTTCTTCCTCATGTGTTCTTTGTTATTTTGCATCAGTGCATGGAATCTGCTATTCATCTTACTGTGTCCCTGATGCTTAGGATAAGCTTACAAAAATATCTGTTGATTATACTAATGTGTTAGAATGCAAATGTATATAGTCATATCTTTCAGGCTTGGCATCTGAAAATGTACTATAACATATTTAATAATTTATCCATTCCTTGCTTTGATTTGTTTTGGTTGAGTGCTTGCTGAAAGTCTGAAAAAAAGCATCAACTCAAAGCCATTGTCCTCTTACCCAGATATAAATTAACTTTATATGAGAAGACAGAGTTAGGATAGAGGAACTAAAGAGGCATTTAGTAAAAGGAATAAGCAAGTCAAAGACTTTGTCTATGTCTAAAGCTATTCTATTAATGAACAATTTATATTCTTGTGTAATCATCACAGTGAGAGATACATAGGTTAAACTCAATTTATGTTAAAAATCATTACATTTGAATTACTGTATGAGAAGAAGCTGGGTTGATAATGAGATCTTTGATATATATAGATGTCACTGCTGAGTAATCATATTGGAGCCTCTGTCTCCATTCTTCAGGCTAGTCGTCGGTGTTTGCTACAATTACTTTCAGTGACAATCCTACAATTTTTTTAGCAAATAAATGATCTAAAGGAAGGAGAGATCCATTACATTCTCATTCAGAATCCAGCAGCTAAGTGCAGGTGAATTTATAGAACAGAGTACTTTAATTACATAGTATATGAGGCTCGACACAATATCCCATTTGCCTAAAACAAGGAAAGCCAAGAAGAATGTGACTAACACAGCTGTCTACGTTGGCCATCAACTACACAGTGTCCTAGCCCAGGGCTCATTTGGAAGAGATCTGAAAATGTGTCATTTCTGTATGTTATTGTTTCATTTTTTTGGTGCACCTGCAGTTTTCTTACTGGAGTACCAGAATCCCTAGGTTCTCTTAAACTAGCTGTAACTGGGGAAGGCATGGCAGTGCTGCACAGAAGCTGGACTTATCATGCTCCTGTTTCTCAGCTATAAGGATGGCCAGCTCTTCTTGAGAGAAACTGCCTTGGGCCAGAAACAAAATATGCAGCTCTACTTTTAATTGAGTGCTTCTAGCATGAAACTAGCTGGTAAGTGGAAGACTTCATAGATGCTCCAAATTCATTGACAGACATTACTCATTGCATTTTTTGCTTTTCATATAAACCTATAGAAAATGCTACATGAATGTTTGGATAGCAGAGTAGATTAGACTGATTGTTGCTAAATTATACTCCACTTGTATGGAGGAGTCAATATACTGCCCTTTAAAATAAGGTAAATGAATTTTAAAATAAGGTACACATAAAAAAAAGAAATAATGTAAAATTCGGATTGTTTCAAGGAGACACTTTAAAGAGTACAGATTAAAAATACATTATCTACTTCATTCCTTCTTAGAATGGGGAACAACATACCCATGGAAGGAGGTACAGAGACAAAGTTAGGAGCTGAGACAGAAGGAAGGACCATCCAGAGACTGCCCCACCTGGGGATCCATACCATATACAACCACCAAACCCAGACACTATTGCATATGCCAGAAAGATTTTCCTGATAGGACCCCGATATAGCTGTCTCTTATGAGGCTATGCCAGTGCCTGGAAAATTCAGAAGTGGATGCTCATAGTCATCTATTGGATGGAACACAGAGCCTCTAATGAAGGAGCTAGAGAAAGTATCCAAGGAGCTAAAGGGGTTTGCAACCCTATAGGAGGAAAAACAATATGAACTAACCAGTACTTCCCAGAGCTGTGTTTCTAGTTGCATATGTAGCAGAGGATGGCCTAGTCTGCCATCAATGGGAGGAGAGGTCCTTGGTCTTGGGAAAACCATATGCCCCAGTACAGGGGAATGCAAGGACCAGGAAACGGTAGTGAGTGGGTTGAGTAGCAGGGCAGGAGGAGGGTATAGGGTGCTTTGGGCATAGCATTTAAAATGTAAATGAAGAAAATATCTAATAAAAGTACATTATTTATTAATTATAAAAATATGAACATCTAAAGTAACATCATAATCATATTGAAAACAAAATGGTGTGGTTCCTGCTATTTCCCTGCCATTAATTCACTTAAGTAATATGTATAATTTATCATTTATCTATTTTTTACAAAGGAGACTTGTAGGCAACACTGAGAGTACAAATAAGTGGACACATGATGGTCTCTGAACTCTGGCTCATGTCTGCAGAGTGTAGGAATGCTAGCATTAAACTAGCAGTCACATGCAGTGTGAAAGCAGGAGTATATCTGCACAAGAATATTAATAAAGCAAGTAGAGGGATTTCTTGAGCACCAGGCAGTATTAATCTGTAGCTCCTGCTTGTCTCTTTGTACCTCTTCCCTTTTAGGTATATTTTAGTTAAAAACAAAACAAATAAGGAAAAAAAGCACTCAAAATTTACTTTTAATTGAGCAAAGTCACTAAAAACAATACTTGTTTATAGAAAGAGTAAATATAACTAGTTCTTAAGATGGGTGCATTAAATACCATTATGGTGAATCACTGGAGAGTCCTGGACCACAAAGGACCTGAGGTGACGCAGAATAAGAAGCCAGGTGGTGGTGTTGAATGCCTTTAATCCTGGCAATTTGAAGGCAGAGGAAGACAGATCTCTGGATTGAAGGCCAGTGAGGTCTACAGAATGAGTTCCAGAACATCGAGGGCTACATAGAGAAACAAACAAAGCAAAAATAAGTCCTGGAGAAGTAACCCTGGCTACTTATTAAAAAGGTCACTCTGGCTATTGGTAATCCCATAAAAGCAGGCAGACTGATGACGACCTAGATCCACCCTCCATGAATTTATGGGGCAGCTCAGTTGCGGGGGACAGTATGACTAGCGGTGAATACTGTGATCCCAGTGTTCTGTTAAAGTAAAGAACAGAGGCTAGTGCTGGACTGGGTAACAAACAGACAAGGCAGATGTCCTCTTTTGACAGACGATAACTGAGTTGAGGGAATACTAGGAAATAACTAGAAATAAAGTAAGAAGAGACACTGTACATAGGCCAGCCACATTATATTTGTAGGGTACTTTCTAGGATGATAAAAGGAAGATTCTCTTATTCATTGGGCTAACTGAAGACATTAAACTTAGAGTAATGTAGTATAGCTACAAAATGGTTAAAGATAATATTATTTGGAAATTTTGTATAAAAATGAAGTACAGAAGGTATCATATTAATTCTAAGTTTTAAAATTTATGCTATGTAAAATTTGGGCTAGATGTATGGATCATGATAGATACTTTATGAAGTGGAAACATGATTTCTTTGGAAAATCAGTGTGTCAGATGATGTTTTGCTGGGGCAGACATGTGAAAGGGTGTTTTCTTGAAGTGGACATAGGTGAAAGGATATTTTGCTAAAGGCGGACACATGAAGGAATGTTTCACTGAAGCAGACACAGGTGAGAGGATATTTTGCTAGAGTAAACATGTGAAAGGATGCGTGATAAAGGATTCTTTGCTAGTGACACTCATGTAATTGATTTGCCTTATATTGCATTGCTGAGCTCTGCTTGTGGTGACACCATAGAGAGAAACTTGCCAAAGAACTGCTCCTTGATGTTCTGGTGGCTTCCTGTGGATTCCTCAGACACAGGCTGATTGGCGGAGTGATGGCAGCTGATACAGACTCCTGTGGAGTTTTGCCAAAACAGACTTACAGGGAGGCAAGCCCTGTGGGAGGACACATGATGTTTGGAAGGAGTAACAATAGGGCTCAACAGACAGTGATGGAAGGCTCTGCAAAGCTTCTTTGTTCATTGTTCTAACATCTTCTCACTGGTTTTCACTCTCTTGAGAAGGGCATGACAGAAGAGTTCTCCTGGCATCCCTCCTGGTCCCGGTCACCTCTGCTGATTCATGCAGATTCAGATGAGGCCTGGCTGCTTCTGCTTGGATGTGCCATAGCTGCTGATTCGTGTTCGCTATCCTGACACTACTGAACTGGGTCACTAGTATATTTGTGATGTGTTTGGGAGTAGATCGAGCTGCCATTGCTGATTCCTGTGAACTGAACTGCTGATTTCCTGACAAGGGAGATTGGATTTGCTCCAAAGAACAATATCTAAACAGGTCCACTTCCCCTGTAATCTAATAACCTTTCTTTTCCACTTCCTCTGGTGGATAGTGAACTTGAAGAGAGGTTAAAGTATTTAAGAACACGTTAAAAGTAGGTTTTGAAAAAAATCAAACATAGAGCTATATCAACTTGCTTTTACAAAATGCCTTTTATTATGGTAGCTGGCCAATAAAGAGTAAACATTCTATCTTCCAGAGACACATCGCTATACCTGATGAAGAACAACATTAGGAACAGACAGTATTATGTCTGTAGTGGTCGTTCTGAACCTTCTACTAAATTAATTAGGAAACTTCAACCTGCTTATAAAAATTCAAAGAATGATTCAACGTAAGTATAACTATAATAAATCTGGTCATTTACTAAATAAATCTATGTAAATATGTATGCCATTGGTAAATATTCATGATATCCTCAAACATTTTCCATTACAGTTAAATATTTACATCTTCCAATAGTTTTACATTTATTTTATTAATTGAATAATTATTTACCCAATTTCCATGTCTTACTTGTACTATTTATTTAACAGAATCCAAACAGCGGTGGGGCCTCCTGTGCTAGGTCTGGCATGCTCCACATCTGCACACTTTCTCCTCTACTTCATGCCAATTTCTATCATTTGTATTTTTGTTTTTTAAATAGCTTCTGTAAGCACTGTGTCTTAGAAGGGTTATTAACAGAATTAAAAAAAATAAGTTAATTAGTGGTCTAAGCTGTAATGACAAGAGACATCAAAGGCTTTGCATTGCACTGTTTTTAAAACTAAGAATAGTCCAGTGTGACTTGATTTTTCTAAATGAGGAAATCAGAAATATCAGGACTGGATGCACAGAACCATGACAGCGAAGCACTCCCAGCATGAAGCTGATGGAGCAAAGGCAACCCTGTCAGGAGCACATCTGGCTTCAGGCACTCATTCCAGTGGGATGTATCTTGTCTTCAGGCATAGAAACAGTGCTAAACCACAGAGATCACAGACTCCAAAGGTCCTGAAATGCAGAAAAGAAATCCTTTGAGGGATAAAGATGATTTTAATTTTTTCCTTTTATGGAGTTCACAGAAGTGACATATGTGATGGATAAACATAGACATTTTGGGGAAAATATTATTTAGTCATCTTAATTCTTTATGAAACAAAATAAATCTTGCTTTACTGATTAAAATTACTTAAAGCAAAAACTGTTTCTCTAAGTATAATATTTTTATTTGTCTAGCATTAATTAAATATGTGTGTGTGTATGTGTGTGTACTTGTGTTTGTGTAGTATGTGTGGTATGACTGGATTGCCCATAGTAAATAATTTTTTATTAAGTTAATGCCTACTATAGAGAGTTTTAAATTTTTAAGTCTTGAGGGTACTTTCTTACAGTAATTTGTAAAGATTATATTGTATATTTTACTAGCTACATTAAAAGCAAGGTTAAACTACGTAGCATGATATTTCTATAAATAAATAGAATTGATATGAAAAGTGAGAGACAAATGTTAAACAGATGTACTGCACAGAGTTCTTAGGACCAAAGAAAAGTGAACTCTCTGATTTGTTGATTTATTGATGCCTACATAATATCTCCACACTTCCTTTCTTAGGAATTCTGCTCTCTCACATCTCTCACATAGGATTCCATTATTACTATTTTCTGTTTGTTAGGTTTTTTTTAAAGGTAGCTTTTTAAAGGTAGCTTTAGAAAGGATTACAGGCTACAAGAAGATGTAAGAAATTGTTGCAACTTTCCCCTGTATTAACCATCAAAGTTGCATACCCAGTCCAAATCTCTGTCATAATGCTAACAAAGCACTTCCACAATACAGAGCAATGGAAATTTTATACATCATGCTTTCTTTTTTATCACCAGAACTTAGTTTATTTGGTACCAATGGTGCCTCCAGTTCACCCTATTTTCTGTTTATTCCTTTAACCATGGAGACACCAGTGATAAGCTCTCTTTCTGTAGATGTATACATCATCTGATGTATACATAATCCTCCAGTTTTATGTATTTCTAAGGAATCACATACAAGAATTCTCCAAAGAAGAAAGAGAGAGTGTTATTGCTTTCATCTGAATGTCTTCCCCAAATCCACTTGTTGAAACAGTCTTCAGTGTGAAGTGTTATGAGATAGGACTTTACGTTGTAACCAGGTCATAAGAATTAAGTTCAGTGTCACTATGGAAGAGGTTGCATAGATTAACCATGTTGGCACAGGCCTATTACCAAAGGATTGATGACTGATGAGACTGAGGCAGGGGAATGGTAAGGTTGAAATAACAGTTGCTATGAAAGCAGAGAGGCTGGTGGAGATTCATGCTATACTCCAGGAATTTATTGGGACTTCTCAGATACTGGGACAGTGTGACTGCTGGTGAAAATTGCAATGTCAATGTTATTTCAAAGTATGAAAGTAAAGTCTAGTGATGGACTGGATAACAAATAAACACGGCAGAAGTCTGTCGCTACCATCTCAGACCAGCAGAAAAGAAGCGACGAAGCCAATGTCCTTCTCAAAGCAGTTTATTCAGTAACTTAACAAAGTGCAGGAAAAAGATGCTCCGACCTCTCTCGGCCATCCCCCTTTATACCCTCTAGTCCACTCCTCATCACCCCAGTCCACGTAGGCACAGTTTATTGGCTCAGGACTACATTCTTCACATCATCCGATCTTACGTTGTGGTGCATCTACGCAATGCAGCTCAAGGTACGTGGCTATCTTAAGGGATATGCGGAAGTCAGGTGCTAGTCATAAGACTTGGCAGCAATCCCAGGCACCATCTTGGGGCCGCGGCCACACCCACTCCTCACAGAAGCCCTCTTTTGACAGATGATAACTGAGTTGAGGGAATACTAGAAATTAACTAGAAATAAAGAGGGACACAGTACATAGTCAAGCCACATTATGTTTCTAGGGTACCATCTAAGATAATAAAATGAAGACCCTCTTATTTATTTGGCTAATTGTTAGGGTATATGTAGTATACCCATTAAAATTAGGGTATACGTAGGATAGCTATAAAATGCTTAAATGATCTCAATTTCTAAAGGCCCTGAAATTTATGAGAATTGAGTTAAGTATCACTATGGAAGATATTGCATAGATTAACTGTTGGTACATGCTTATAACCAAAGTACTGATGAGGCTGAGGCAGGAGAATGGCAAGGCTGTGTATAGCCACAAATTTCTCCGCTACCCCGATTATGCTTAAGTTCATGATATTCTAGAAGCATGCTCAGCTCATTTTCTGATATGAAGACACAACAAGAGCATACCATTCAAGGACCAGTAAATGAGCCTTTATCGAAATCAGAATCTCTTATGTTAGCAGTGTAATGTAGGACCTTGCTCCCTCCAGGGATCACAATAAAACATGTTTTTATAGGTTTTTCTTTTGTGGTAGCCAGAACCAAATAAGACAATTATTCTGATTTTCCTGGTGAGAAAAAAAAAAAGAAACTTTATAGGTATTGTGTCTGTACACTGAAGGTCTTTCAAGTCATATTTGTATGTAAGGGGTAACTTACCACAATGCTAGCTATATCTATCATTACTACCACATTACTGTCTAGGCTTTTCATTGTAGCACAGACAGCTCACTTTTACCAAAATGGTATGTTTCCCTATTAAAGTTCTCAGTGCAAAGACTGTGTGTGTGTGTGTGTGTGTGTGTGTGTGTGTGTGTGTGTGTGTGTGTGCTATTTTTTTCCTGTCTACTTATAGCATGCTTGACAAGTCCTCCAAACAGAGTTTGCTAATGGCTTTTATGAAGGACTGTCAGTTTTTGCATTTCTTGCACATCATTGAGTTTTAAAGTGGACTGGCAGCTGACTATATTACATGGTCTCAATAAACCTATCAATTGGACACCTGGCTCAGCAGTATTTCAAAAGTCTCACAGTGGCCCTAGGTGCATTTGAGGAAACTGTCCTTTCTCAGCAGGAACATGTACAAATCTAAATGCAGTGTTGGCCTTGGTTAGAAGAAAGGCCTGAAACATCAAGAGTGGCTGGATGTGTGAATCCAAAATCCTGCCTTTGAACCTGTTTTAACAACTCCCATTCAACACTGTGAGAAGTCAGAAGTACTCCATCAAGGGCCAGGCTTTGGTGCTTGAGTTTTTATGTTCTGCATAATACTGGTGACCTTCATTCAAGAATGAGGTCAGCTAAGGGCAAGCCTTTAGATGGAAGATAACTCACTGGTGATAGCAAATTCAGGATGGAAGTGTTGGAGCTATTAGCAAATAGGCACAGTTTAGGTACAGGCTGTTGTGCTAAAGAAAATCGTGACCTTGACAGAGTAAAGATAAAGTTAACCTTCCTATTCAAACTGCATTTCGCCAACTTTTTCCTCACTAAATCCTATCCTACATGGATAGAATATTATCTTTTTTAAGGTATTATATCCCTTAAAGTGTAGTGCTGACAGATCAGTCAGTTCTCCTTACACTGACTGATTCTACTTCTTGCACTGTGCAGAAGAGCAGAAGATTTCTTGGAGAAACAGAATCGGTAGCTGAATGTCACCTGATACAATCAGACTTTCAGGTCCTACCTCTTACATACCTGTCTTATTGTCTGTTATCTGCTGCTTGATTCCCTGTTTTGAAGGGATCGTTGTAATTATTGATTAAGTATTGACATTCACCACCAGAGCATTAATCAGTCCATCCCCTTTTCTGCCTTCTCTAACACCTCCTGCCCCCCCCCCCCAAATGAGTGGTATGTTCAGGTCTCTGCTTTATAACAAAATTGGTGGATGAAGAAGAATAACAAAGAGAAAGAAAAACAAGACACCACAAAAGTCAAGAAAAGATAGAAACTATGAGAGCCTTACCATGGTGAAAATATATAACAAACTGAGAGCAAAGTAGAAGTTACAAATAAATATTATGCCTTAGATGTCGGCACAAAAGCAGTAGGTACCCCTAGAGAACAATTATGTAAGGAGAACCCTGCTGATTTTGTAGAAATAGGAATGGCTATTGAAAAAAATGACTTGGTATATACTCCATGGCATTACAATCTGACAAAGTGACAGCAATATCATTGGACATACAAGTTATATTCAATCCTCACAACAAAACAATATAGATGTTATTGATACTTTGGAGGTGAAATAGTGAATGTGGAGACATTAAGTATTTTGGAATAAAATAGAGACATTGCTGCTATAATTTACATGTACCCTTCTCATACATACACTGTGGCAGCTGTGTCACAGGCTTCTTATAGAGAGAATATCTTATGTATCGTATGGATGCATCACTTGTCAAGCAAAAGGCCCAGGGCCTATGGCTTATGCAGGAAATGGGAGATGAAACATCTGGGAGAAGAAAGAATTCTGGGATAGAGGTGGATAGGAGATCTGCCCAGGAAAGTGTGACAAGACAGAGACATAGTGCCTGAGCACAGGTAACAGTTAAATGTAAGTTAAATGTAGAATGTAAGTTAAAATACATGGCTTATCTTTAGTTATGATCTAGTCAGAATTAGAGCCTAGCTATATGGCCAAGGTATGTGTAAATATATTTTGAATTTTAGTCTTATTTCTGGGAACATGGGATGGGAAAGCAGAACCAGGCATAAGTTTTACTCCTTATATTCTGAATCCTTTGTCCCTAACTGATAGCATTACTGGGAAGCTGTAGATCTTTTAGAAGCCAGAATCAAACTGGAGGAAGTAGGTCACTGGTGCCATTCTTTGAGGGTATATTATCTCTGGATCTTTCCAGTCACTAACTCTGTTTTGTGTCCCATCACCCTGTGAGAAGCTCTTCCATCTAGCACACCACTGGCCATTCCCCACCATGATGGACTTAAGTCCTCTGACATCATGAGTCAGAATAACCCTTTCTACTTCAGTTGTTTCTGGCATTTGGTGACAATTATCAGAAAAGCAGTAGGCAGTTTTAAAGAAGGGAGAAGATCAAACTGAAGTTTCTCCCTGTATTTTACAAACCATATCCAGTGAGAGGTAGGGTTTTTTTTTTTCTTTCACTGAGAAAAACAAAGGTAAACAAATAAAGCAAGCCACAAACATAAAAGACTAAAATGTTAAGATTTTAAAATATATGAAAGACATAATAAGCTCTTTAACCTCCTGCACACCTCAGAGAATACAACTTCTCCAAGGCTTTTGAAATTAACACCTGCTTCAACACCTCCTATTTTAGTAGTTAGCATAAATTTTCTATACACATTTAATATACAATGTTCTTAGTTAAGTTTGCATTTATTCTCTCTTCAAAACACCCTTTTTACATAGACAATACTGGCTTGTTTTATGTTCATTTTATTGGTGAGGAAGATGGCATGTTTTTATAGCTGATAAACAATGAAACTGCAATATGAACCCAGATCTCCTAAAAGTAAGGATTCTTCCCAGAATTGAACATCATCTAAGACAAATGTGATAACAATCTGAAGGCAAGTGGCTTCCATCACAAGAAGAGTTAATATTTTAAATTTCCCTTCCAAATCTAAGAGGTAGTCAGGAGCTAGGAAGGCTTCATTTATCTCAACTCTGACAAGGAATAAGAGGTAGTCTGGGATTCCCTCGAGCTTAAGATGTCTGTTATACACAGACAGGGCTTCCTGTAATTAAAGCCTATATTACATTTGGATGGAAGTGGTGAACTCCCTCCTGAAGCATACAGCCATATGCAAGCTTTGATTTAATAAAATAGAAATCAGACATCAATTGGAGGTAAGATTTGCTAGGATTAAGGTGTCAAATAAAGGCTGTGTTCAGGGCAGAATTGACAAAATCTTTCTCTCTGAGTGGGCACAAAACCAAAGAAGCAGCTGCAGTGATACAAAGGACTTTATGTTAGAAGTGGGTGCAAAGAGAAAGATCTGTTGGTGGGAGCTGGGTATATACAGAACAAGTCAAAAGACTTGGTGAGCAGATGCTTTTAAAAGCTCCCACCAGCTCAGTCCTCAGTACTAGCAATTTGAGACAAAGTGGGGGGTCAGAGCACTAATGTTATTTTCTGTCCTTTATCTGTCTTACTCCTGGCTAGCCACTGATAGAGTACAACGTGAAATGTCCTGGGAAGCCCCTGTGGTGAAAACACATCAGTCAGTCTTAAACTGGGAGCTTGCTTTTAGCTTTAAGTCATTTTTCTGTTTCTCTCCTGACTCTATCTTTCCTAACCACATGAGGAAGCAAATAATGCCTATGACCTCTCTCCTTTAAGACTGACTTTTTGCTTTGGGTTGCTAGGTGAATATATTACTTCTCCTAAATGTTTGGGTCTATGTATGTTTATGTGGCATGAGTTCTATCTCTTTGCCAGAGATTTTTTTTGTGCAACTAGAGAAGATATCAACTTATGCTAGGATCCTTAGAACAGATCTAGAGATGAGTTCAAAAGATACAGTAGGAAATTCCTGAAATTCACTGTCATGAAGAAGCTACATTCTCTATTCTACTTCCTGTTCATTGTTCATCTCTCTATCCATCCATACTTCTGACTCTTACTCTCTCTTTTTTTTTCTTAATAATCCTATGTTTACTTCCTGTCAACTGTATGCTCTTTCTCATAACCTATGGTTGACCTTATTTATCGTGTTTACAATATCCAAACAGAAAGCTCTTGGAATAAAGGTATGGGCCGAGGCTGAGCCATAATAGAACTAAACCCAGCTTTTCCCAGTACATAACAACAACAACAAATCTCAGTGTTCACACTTTGATCAAATATAAAGCATCCTCAGCTATACTTTTACTTTCTAAGGTGTTTGAGATAAAGTGTCAGTATGTGACCCAAACAAGCCTTGACCTTTTGACCCAAGGTTTCATCCCCTTGAGTAGTTAAAGTTAAAAGTTTGTGTTCCTGTATCTGGCTCTGTAAAACATTTTTAAAGTTGATTATGGTAAAATGTTCACTGAATTGTATTGGGATAGACATTTTCCAGAGTCTGTAAACAGACAGCATTGGTCTTAAAACCAACAGGGAAAAGAGAGCAGATCCACTTTAGGAATAAAGAGTTTGCAGTTTGATTGTACAGTAAAAAATACGAGCCTTTGAGAGAAATTAATTGGAGTCCTACATAGAATTTTCCGAACAGTTTTCTAAGTTACATTTATTTTATTCAGTCTGTATGCATATATGAGTACAACTCTATGTGTATCTGTGTGCATGTCTTATATGCAAGTTCGTTTGTGTGTGTGTGCATGTGCACACCAGAGCACACATGTGAAGATCAGAGAAAAGCTTGAGGAAGACCTTTTTGTTTCTCTCCTTCCATTATGTGTGTCCAGGAGATGCAAATCTAGTTGTCATGCTTGGCTTTTACCTGCTAAGTCACTTCACCACACCTAATCCTACTTCTAAATGGAATACTTCAACACACCTTTGTTTATTTTTTAACGATTTTTAATTAGATATTTTCTTCATTTACATTTCAAATGCTATCCTGAAAGTCCCATATGCCCTCTCCCGCCCTACTTCCCAACTCACCCACTCCTACTTCCTGGCCCTGGCATTCCCCTGTATTAGGGCATATAATTTTTGCAAGACCAAGGGCCTCTCCTCCCAGTGATGGCTGACTAGGGCGTCTTCTGCTACATATGCAACTAGAGACAAGAGCTCTGGAGGTACTGGTTAGTTCATATTGTTATTTCTCCTATAGGGCTGCAGACCCCTTCAGCTCCTTGGGTACTTTCTCTAACTCCTCCATTGGGAGCCCTGTGTTCCATCCAATAGATGACTGTGAGCACCCACTTCTGTATTTTACAGGCACTGGCATAGCCTCACAAGAGAGAGCTATATCAGGGTCATGTCAGCAAAATCTTTCTGGCATATGCAATAGTGTCTGGGTTTGGTGGCTGATTATGGTATGGATCCCCAGGTGGGGCAGTCTCTGGATGGTCCTTCCTTCCATCTCAGCTCCAAGCTTTGTCTTTGTAACTCCTTCTATTGATATTTTGTACCCCATTCTAAGGAGGGATGAAGTATCCACACTTTGGTCTTCCTTCTTCCTGAGTTTCATGTGTTTTGCAAGTTATATCTTGGGTATTCTAAGTTTCTGGGCTAATATCCACTTACTAGTGAGTGCATATCGTGTGAGTTCTTTTGTGATTGGGTTACCTCACTCAGGATGATTTTCCTCCAGATCCATCCATTTGCCTAAGAATTTCATAAATTCATTGTTTTAATAGCTGAGTAGTACTCCATTGTGTAAATGTACCACATTTTCTGTATCCATTCTTCTGTTGAGGGGCATCTGGGTTCTTTTAGCTTCTGGTTATTATAAATAAGGCTGCTATGAGCATAGTGGAACATGTGTCCTTATTACCAGTTGGAACATCTTCTGGGTATATTCCCAGGAGAGGTATTTGCTGGATCTTCTGGTAGTACTATGTCCAATTTTCTGAGGAACTGCCAGACTGACTTCCAGAATGGTTGTACCAGCTTGTAAACCCAGCAGCAATGGAGGAGTGTTCTCAACACACCCATTTTAAAAATTTTAACTACCTTCTACTGAGACAGGCTGATTTGATGACAGACTTTAAATTGGTAGTCAGGAGACTCGGCCTAAGAACTGGGCTAGTAAAAATTCCAGGCTTTAGGCAGCTAGTCAGAAATTGCCATCAGAAAGCCACCTGCCACCTGGCAATGGGTCAGCAATAGTTCTCACCCCTTGGTAATAGTTCTGGAATGTCCAGAGAGATGGAGCAGGGTAAAGGACATCTACCCTGGAATTCCCAATATGTTTTAAATCAAGCCTACAAGAGCTCACTTGGTTGTCTCCATCTTGGAGAGAACCCTCATCCCACCACATGCTGGACTTCTGCAGAATAAAATGAATGCTCTTTACGTTTGCATACTATTTGAGTTTGGGGCATCATTTTTCAGTGAACAATGGACCATTGCATATCTTTTAAAATCCACTTCTGAAAATGGTGATGCATTCCTTTAATTCCTGTCTGTAGAAGCAGAGACAGATTTCTGGGAATCAAAGACATGCCTGTTGAAGAAGGTGAATGGCTGACTACATACATAGTGCCCATGTTAATTTCATCTCTTTTAGCAGCAATTGTAAGTAGGTTTATTCCCTTTACACTGACTCTTTCAGAGTGGATCTGTTCTCTACTTTCTTTGGTGATCCTCTTTGTCAACTCTGGATTGGAGAGTGTATTATTAAACCAGTGGAATGCAATGGCAGCTCAGTATCTTCAATGGGCATCTTACCCTCCTCTAGCTCAGCTGTGCTCCATAGCACACAGCCATTCGTTTCAAAGCATGGTTGCAAGTGGGGCAATAGTCAATTGCTAAAAAGTGAGCAAAAAAAAAAATTGCAAAGTACATATTCAAGGAAAGTTGATTTTTACATACTATCTAGTCAGATGAGACCTGACCTTCACCAATCATCTCTACAGATAGATGGACTACATTTCATGGTCAGGAACATTGTTGGATAGTTCGTATGCACACAGATTTTGATAGGCCTGGGAGAGCCATTATGAATGAACTTAGAACATGAAGTAATGTCTCTAAGTAATTAACATTGATATTAGCAAGTGAATAATAATTATATGGATTGCCAAATTTTCCTATAAAGGCTAAATTATATATTTTGATATCTAGGACTATTAAAATGTGGAAAACAGATGATTTCATATGGCATGGAACCCAGGGTAAATGTATTAGCACTGCTTTCTGTCTGTAGAATTGGAGAAAGCATTGTGTGTGCTTGTGATGAGCTTGAATGCTTGTTGTCCAATCCCAACTCATCTTCCAGGCCTACTCTCCACGGTAGCTAGTCAGTGAGGCAAAGAACCTTTTCCTCTCTGAATTTGATTAAGCTGACCAATGGGAAAGAGTCTACAAGGTAAAAAAGAGACTGCAGGATTTGTTTCATCTTTTGGTGCACTGCTTGGAAGACAGCTATAGATCTGTTGGGATCTATTTTTATTCTGCAGAAGTCCAGCATGTTGGGATCTCCCTCAACCAGAATAGAGAGACAAACAATTGAGCTTGCAGGCTTGATTTAAAGCACATTAGGGAATTCCGGGGTAGGTCACCTCTATGTTAATCTGTTGGGTCCATCTCTATGGACATTCAATTATTGGACTGTGGTAGCTAGAAACTTGCTAGGGAAGTCTGTAAACTGATGCTGACCCACTGTCCTTGCTTCAGGCCAGGTGGTGGGGTAGCTTCTGAGATCTGGACTTGTGATGGAAGCACAGCTTCAGTCCAGAGAGAAAGCAGTTCCAGGCCAAAGCAGTTCCACATGGCAGAGGTATATGTGGGGGGGGGGGGGGGAGGGCAAAAGTGGCAGTGAAGAAAGGGGGAGGAGAGAGGGCGGGAGGTCAGAGGGGTCTGCCTTTTATTTGGATAGTGACATAGCCACTTGCAGATAAAGGTGGGAGGTGAGCCAAGTGAATTCTGGGAATGTGTATCAGTTGCCATGGCTGCAGATGTAGGTTTCTCTATCACCTAGGTGTGATGTCACTGGGTTCGAAGCTAATCCTGATACCAACAGGACTTCTCTGGAAGTTCCCAGATCTTGGAAATAGAGATTTAGGCCTAGTCGCCTTAGCTGCCAATTTGAAGCCTGTCATGGGATCAACCTTGCCCTCTCAGAATGATGCCCATGTTTTCCCCTTGTGCTGTTTTCATATTATGTGTAGCACCTATTCTTAGGAAAGTTCATTTAAAATTGGCAGTCATAAAAAGAACAAGAATAAATTTCTCAAAAATGAAAGTAGCCACATGTTAAATAATAGCAATATTAAGATTGTGCATAAACACACATAACACAATTTTGAAAATATATTTTCACAGAATAGTGCTGTTACACTGCTTAAGATATATAATATCACTTTCTTATCTTTTCTGGTTTCCTGTAGAATTATTCTAACAGGAACACTCAAAACCACACGTCTGTAGTAGGATGTGATATTGCCCCCAATGGAGCAAAAATGTGTATTTGAAGGCAAAGTAAACTCAGACAATATAATGGCTTATGACCCTCCAAAGCACCATGACATATAAATAGGTATATGGTGTATCTCTGGTATTAAAGTTCATGCTTATGTGAACTAGAAAAAAAAAACCATGTCTGAATATCTCCTTATGGAATAACAGGGGTTGGGGTAGGGGATTTGAGGATCACACAACAAACTAACCTGCAATTTTCAAAATACTCTGTGTATGCAATAGGACAAAACAAATGTGTCCCTTATTCAGACTGGTAGAAGGTAAATGAAAGCAAAGGGTGGGATGAGGCAGAAGCCCATGGAACATTTGTTCAGAACTTACAGTAACCTGTAACTTGACCCTGATATATTTTTTCTGTGAAGTTTAGGATGCAAGGTGCCTTTATGAACCCACTAACTAACCTATCCTTTATATTGCTGATACAAAAAAAATTTGCTGTCTTCTAAACCAAGAAATAAGAGTTCATATCTATCTCAACTTAGAGAAGAGGAAAACTATTGCTAATAATTAGTAACAGCAATAAGAAGTTTAAATACTTGTTTATGTATTTTATAAATTAAAGTTTCAAATGAGAGTAATTCTAAAGGCAAAAGGTGACAATCAAACCATGAAATCTCCCTCGAATTTCACTTGAGAAGAAAATGGTAAACAAGTCTCATTTCATATACTACATTTAATTAAGACAACTTAATCAATCTGTCACATTTGTCAACATTTTTTTCCACTTCTCTATTATTGTTCCACCTGCTTCTGCCCCTGTATTCTCACTGTAGAGCCCTGAAGCAGGGAAGACCATAGTACAGGAACACAAAGAGAATAATAGTTCTCTCAGATAAGAAAAAAGTCTACACTTTAAACAAGGTTTTTCTCTACTAAGTATAGCATCCAATAATGTAAAGAAGGTTTATATTTATCAAATATATTTGGATCTACCTAGCCCTTTTTGACAAGAAGTGACTATATCGTTGCAGCCATGTCTCCTAATATTCACACTTCACAGTGTCCATCAGTCTCATTAGACTGTTCTTAGAAATTTCCAATTATGATAGCAGAAAAGCCATGAGCCCCTGGAAGATAGAGCAGCATACACAGCAGTGTTCAGCCTCTGGATATACTGTTAAGCTGTTTGCAGCCTGATTCATAAAATGCAAATGTTCCTGCAGTTTAGCTGTACAGGTGTGATTAAGTCTCTATTCATGAACTTGGAAGGAAGGAAGAAAGAAAGGAAGGACATGAGGTCAAACTGAACCATACTCTTGCTGAGTTCTGAGAATAACAAAAGGCCTGCTGCACAGCTGACCTGAGTACCAACTGACACCACAGCAGGGGACATACCAGAGGGCTATAAGAGAATTGGGTCGCTTTAGTCAGAAAGATGTATATCTGGGCATGGCATGTTTATGAGGAAGTGCATTGTTGTCTGGGAGACACCTTGAGATGAATAGACTGTGATAAATAGACTATTTCCTGTGAAGTGTGTTTCTCTGACTTTTGTTTAAAGTTTTAACCCGTGTCAGTCACAGATGGACATTTTGAAGTATTGAAGTTAATTGACTCTGTTCTAAAGTAATGTCTAGTGCAAAGTTAAGAATGGCCCATGCTATCCAGGTGCAAGGTGATAGAAAGCATCCTCCATTTAATAATATAGGTACAGACATTGTATTCAGTAGATCAGTTTATTTGGTATGATACAATATGGTTTGTAAGGGAGTCTAATGCAATTTTTTATCACAATTCATGGACTTAATACTGGAAATGTCATAAAAGTAAAGGTGAAGGAAAAACAAATGCACATATACAGATGGAACTTCATGTCTTATTTCTATAACAGTGATGTTAATTATTATGGCACTACAGAATTTTCTCTGTGTTTTCTTCAGTGCTTCATGTTCTTCTATGAAATGTGGCTCATTCTACTAAATCTAGGGCAGAAGAGATGTGTGAAGGAAAGAAAATTCAGAAAACCACATTTTCTTTGGGCTGACAATCCCTTGTGAGATAGGGTCCCACTAGTAGCAAAGCCCTGAGATGTATCATGAGTCTGCCCTCAGTTGTCCTTTGAGCAAATTACAGACAGGTGACTTGCTTTTAGTTTTTTGAGTGAGTTAATTTTTCTAGTCAGTTAAGATTTTCTTTCTGATTTATATTCAACTGACCAGATACTTCAGACATTAGAATGTGTTTGTGATAGCATCACTGAGCTGCTGCAGATTCCTGAAAGGCATATTCACCCTTTTCAACTATTTTGGTTCACAAAATTACCTAATAGTTATGGGTCCAAGGGAATAGCAACATTTTCCAATAATCTGCTTTTCAGGAAGTATTCATATTTGCTATCTATCATTTAATTTGAAAGGAAAATTATCACTGTAGACTTACTTAAGTGATAATAAAACTTTAAATTACATACTAGCTTGAAGAATTTCTTCTATTCATTCTGTTTAAAACTTCAGGTTATCTCAGATTAAGATATTATGAAGAATAGGACATAATTTTAATTTTATATTCATAAGACAATCTCATTTTTTATCTAATTGAAGCTCTTTTTTCTTGGTTTATTCTGTAATAGATTACAGTGTGTCCTATTTTTATATTCTGGCTTGTCTGGACAATGATTCAATAAATTGTGATAGCTGACAGGCACTAAGTGAATTTCAATAAATTATGAGAGACTCCATTCTCCCAGCTCTGAAGAAATACTCTTGATATTTCAGATAAAAGCAAAATGGTTCATTTAAACATAAATATCTACAATTCATATAGTAATCTCATTTTCTTCATTTGGTATCAGTTGTCATATTCTAGGAAGCACACTGTATAAATATTTTTCTAAACTCTTAAAAGCCTAATTTTCTACAATACCCCAAAAGTAAGCTTAGTAGTTTAAACTATAATATTTCATTGGAAATTGATCTGGCCATTATACAATGCTAGGAATTACAGGCTGTTTCTGACAGTATTAGGTATTTAATTTCTAGCCACTAAAAGATTATGATTTCTTTAATGTTACATTAAAGGAATCCTTCTCTATTGGTATATAACTTTCCCATAGTTATTAGAATGGTATAGGTGTTTTGGGTGGTACTCATGTCCAAGCCTGAAACTTTGAGAGTAAGATGGGATTTATTCAGGGATGACATGTGGGTGAGTGATGGATATCAGCACATCTAAGAACAAGGCAAGGCAGTCTCTGCAGTTCTCCTACGTAACTCATATCATCAATGTGAACTTTTTAAAATTGGTATTTTTTCCAACATATTATTTTCATTGATTCCTTGAGATTTCACATCATGTATACTTTCACACTCATTCCCCACTCTTTTTCCGTCTGAACCTCAAACCTGAAGACCACGCCCAAAACAGTAAAGTAAAAAATTTTTAAAAATTAAAAATAAATAAAAAAAACAAACAAGTCCAAATTATGTTATCTATACTCACTGGAGCATGGTCAAACTCTTCTGCCTGCCCTTTAAATTGATCTGAGAGAACTGAGTCCTACGTGTCTACCTCCACATCCTTCCAACCCTTCCCTGCCTTGTTATAGTGCTATCACAGAAAAGCCCATCCTACCTGTGACAGCCAGGAAACTCTCTATTTTAAAAATAAATTCCTTATGATTGAGATTATAATTACACCATTTTCTCTTCCCTGTCCTCATTTCAAACCCTGCCAAGATGGGGTCCATTTCTCTGTTTCAAATCCATGCTCTCTTACATTTACTAGTTGTTACATGCGCATATATTCCTGCATACATAACAGGAAGGGCTCAGTTGGTATAATGTCACTTGTTTTCAGGGCTGACAATTAGCAGTGGCTAATTACTTGGTGATCCTTTGTGGGAGGAAGATGATTTCTCTCACTCTCATCATTCTCTAGTTGTCTGTAGTTCTTTGTGCATGGTTGAGGCTCCTGTTTTTTACCCAATCCACAATAACATGTTCATGGGTGTCATCCATGTTTAGCTGATGTTTATGCAGTCATTTTAATGAGAATTTACAGATGTAGCTTCTGACATTGCTAGAAGACAGAATTTCACTGGCACTGAAAAAATCCCTGTTTCTCTGGCTCTTACAATTTTAAAAAATCTGTCATTTAAAAAACAGTACACAATGTAACCATATATACTATATGACCTTTGGAGATGGGCTTTCCATTGAGTCCCACTCCTTGGACAGTAGCTCAAAAAGTGACCTGTATAAAATGGATTATGCCAATTTTTAATGATCTGTACTTACTGCTGAATGCTATATAGTCACCACATTTATTTTCCACTTTCATCCACTGCAGCACACCTGTTCAGTTGCTATTTTTGTCCCTTACAAATAAAGCTGTTGTGATGATGACTGTAATTGTTTCTGTGACTGCTTTCCACGCTTTCTGGGTACGAGTTATCTCCACTATGGTTTCTCTGCATGTGTTCAACCCTTCAATGTTCTTCATAGAGTTAAAATGGTAACTTTGTTGATATAGCTTGATTCTTCAGTTGTAGTACCTGTGTGGTACCATGGGGCCAGGGGTTGTGCTTGCTTTCTTCATCACAGGGTTTCCAGTGCCTGACTCTGAGGGGTGTTTTTCCTCCCAAATTTCCCCTACAGAAACCTAATACCCAATTTGATAGCAACTTCATGGATGGTAATTAAGTCATGAGGATGGACTTAATGATTGATCTGATAGAGGAGTGCATTTAAAAGGAAGAGTACAGGAAAGCTTCCTTGTTTCCCTTTTCTCTGCCATGGGAGGATGCAAAAGGAAAACGTCATGTAAAAACCAACATGAAGGCTCTCATCTGATTCTAACCATGTTCACATACACTTCTCAAACTTGCTGACACTCTGAACTATAGGAATGAACTTCTGCAGTTTGTGACCCCAAGCAGCCTATGACTCTAGGATCCAGCTCACTTCATGACTGGGATACATACATATCCAAGATACTTACAAAATGAATTGTTGATTCAATAAACCTATCACAGTAATATATAACATATACAAGTTATCTTTATAGTCTTAACAACATTTGTTGAATTTAGTAATTCATATTCTTCAGATGATGAAAAGCATCCATTCAAGTCCTTGTGTTATAAAACAAAGCAAAGGAAATTCCAATACATACTTATGTGAAAGTCAAACCTCTGTTCTACCCACTGAACAACCCCACCTTACAGTTATAAAATCAATGTTGCTTTTGTACAAAGGAGCAGTCCCCATGCAATCACAAGGAAGCCTCTGTGACAAAATGCTTTATTTAACTGCTAACTCACTACAGTGATATGATAAACGGAACACCAATCTGCTGCCTTTTGTCCTATGATTGACCACATGAAGAAAGCACACAGAGCTACTGTATAATTTGCAGTGTGCAGGTGTATGAGTCTCTATTTCTTAAGACACAAATAAGCCTGGACATATTTGGTAATTACTGTGTTAATACAGAGTAATTGCACAGCTATTTCTTTTCCTGAAAATTATATGGTTATGCTTGGAATTACCATAAAAATGAAAAACTTGTAGTTGCCAGCAAATGATTGCCTTATAATTACAAAATAATTACATAGTTATTTCGGCTGAGAAATATAAACCATGGGAGGAAATCCATATATGTCTTGACACCGTAGTCAAGGTCCAAAGCTATCAGTCAGTTTAGGAATTACCCTTAAGACTTTCTAAAATTCTGAAAAACTTTAACTTCTCTGGGAAGGGAAAAAATATGTCACAAGAGAGATAGCCTCCCTCATTAAACTAGAATTTTCAGTGACCCCCAAAGCTATTTCACTGTACAAATTAAGTCAGCAGTAGCACTAACAAAATTCTTCTGCCTACTTCTGACTGGTTGCACTTACTCAGGCAGAAGCCAGGTCATGTAGCAGTGTCTTCACACACTGAGTCATGTCACAGAGTCAATTTGCTATATGGTAATTGTGTCAATCACTAACTTACTCAGCCTTTTTGTCACTTAAAATAGTGCATGTTTTCTGTTAATACTGGATTACTACTGTTTTTACTACTGGAGTATTATGGTACCTGAATGTTACAATATTTTATATAAAATGATACTAGTGATATCCAATGCTGTTGTTTAAGGTATTTGATATAACAGTTTTTATAGGAGAAAGAGAGAGAGAGAGAGAATATAATGGCTAGAAAGATGGCTCTCAGTGGGTAAGAGCCCTTGTTCTTACAGAAGAAACCAGGTTTGTATCTCAGAACCAACAAAGAAGCGCAAAATCATGCATAGCTCCACTTCCAGGATAGCTAACATCATCTTCTGACTTCAGTGGGTACCAGGCACACACCTGTTGAGCAGACATATAATTCAAGGAAAACATACACATAAAAATATCTAGATAGGAGTTAATGAATTACAAACTACAGCAAAAAGTAAGTTGAACCTCAAAACTCAAGATATCTAGTTAGCATATTTAATTACGTCTATGCTGATATGATACATTTTTATATGTCACAAAAATATTTTAAATTTAAATTTATTAATCAAAAGAAGCTGGTTACTCTAAAGTACTTTAAATTTTCTTAATAAAAGCACAACATACATAGAGTCATCATCACATGCATAATTAAGTAGTATAAGATGTTATCTTTTATTAAATAAAGATTGCTTATAAAACAATTTTAGAGCTTGTATATAACATATACAAGTTATCTTTATAGTCTTAACAACATTTGTTGAATTTAGTAATTCATATTCTTCAGATGATGAAAAGCATCCATTCAAGTCCTTGTGTTATAAAACAAAGCAAAGGAAATTCCAATACATACTTATGTGAAAGTCAAACCTCTGTTCTACCCACTGAACAACCCCACCTTACAGTTATAAAATCAATGTTGCTTTTGTACAAAGGAGCAGTCCCCATGCAATCACAAGGAAGCCTCTGTGACAAAATGCATTATTTAACTGCTAACTCACTACAATTATAGAGCTCTTGACTCTAGCTGCATATGTATCAAAAGATGGCCTAGTCGGCCATCACTGGAAAGAGAGGCCCATTGGACTTGCAAACTTTATATGCCCCAGTACAGGGGAACGCCAGGGCCAAAAAGGGGGAGTGGGTGGGTAGGGGAGTGGGGGTGAGTGGGTATGGGGTACTTTTTGGTATAGCATTGGAAATGTAAATGAGCTAAATACCTAATAAAAATGGAAAAAAAATAAAACAAAGAAGCTAATTAACAACAATTTTAAAACAACCTGTGGAAAAATAGTACATATCTGCACTCAGTAAAGAATTAATATGCAGAATATATAAGGAACTCAAAATGTTGAACATCATCACAAGTAAATCTATTAGAAATCGACTCTGGAGGTTAGAGGGTGCGCCAGAGAACCGGACAGCTTCTGGGACGGGCGGAAGCACAGAGCCGCTGAGGCAGCAGCCTGAGCATGCGGCAGACAGCCGGCCACCGTCCGGACCAGAGGACAGGTGTCCGCCTGGCTCGGGAGACGGCCTCAGCCTCAGCAGCAGCGGTCGCCATCTTGGTTCCGGGACTACCTGGAACTTAGGATTTTAGTCTGCACAGGTGAGAGTCTGCACCACAGAAGCTGACAGCTCCTGGGAACTGCCAAAGCAACACAGCTTCTGAGAGAGGCCCTGTTTTGGGCCTTCTTCTTCGACCAGGAGGAGGTCCAAAAACAAGATATCTGTGCACCTTCCCTGTAAGAGAGCTTGCCAGCAGAGAGTGCTCTGAGCACTGAAACTCAGAGGAGAGAATCTGTCTCCCAGGTCTGCTGAGAGAAGGTAACAGAATCACCAGAAGAACAATCTCTAAACAGAGTCAACTATAACTACTAACTCCAGAGATTACCAGATGGCGAAAGGTAAACGTAGGAATCCTACTAACAGGAACCAAAACCACTCACCATCATCAGAACCCAGCACTCCCACTTCGCCCAATCCAGGGCACCCCAACACACCCGAAAACCTAGACCTAGATTTAAAAGAATATCTCATGATGATGGTAGAGGACATCAAGAAGGATTTTAATAAATCACTTAAAGAAATACAGGAGAACACTGCTAAAGAGTTACAAGTCCTTACAGAAAAACAGGAAAACACAATCAAACAGGTAGAAGTCCTTACAGAAAAAGAGGAAAAAACATACAAACAGGTGATGGAAATGAACAAAACCATACTAGACCTAAAAAGGGAAGTAGACACAATAAAGAAAACTCAAAGTGAGGCAACACTGGAGATAGAAACCCTAGGAAAGAAATCTGGAACCATAGATTTGAGCATCAGCAACAGAATACAAGAGATGGAAGAGAGAATCTCAGGTGCAGAAGATTCCATAGAGAACATCGGCACAACAATCAAAGAAAATGGAAAATGCAAAAAGATCCTAACTCAAAATATCCAGGAAATCCAGGACACAATGAGAAGACCAAACCTACGGATAATAGGAGTGGATGAGAATGAAGATTTTCAACTCAAAGGACCAGCAAACATCTTCAACAAAATTATTGAAGAAAACTTCCCAAATATAAAGAAAGAGATACCTATGAACATACAAGAAGCCTACAGAACTCCAAATAGACTGGACTAGAAAAGAAATTCCTCCCGACACATAATAATCAGAACAACAAATGCACTAAATAAAGATATAATACTAAAAGCAGTAAGGGAAAAAGGTCAAGTAACATACAAAGGCAAGCCTATCAGAATTACACCAGATTTTTCACCAGAGACTATGAAAGCCAGAAGAGCCTGGACAGATGTTATACAGACACTAAGAGAACACAAATTCCAGCCCAGGCTACTATACCCAGCCAAACTCTCAATTACCATAGATGGAGAAACCAAAGTATTCCACGACAAAACCAAATTCACACATTATCTCTCCACGAATCCAGCCCTTCAAAGGTTAATAACAGAAAAAAACCAATACAAGAACGGGAACAATGCCCTAGAAAAAACAAGAAGGTAATCCCTCAACAAACCTAAAAGAAGACAGCCACAAGAACAGAATGCCAACTTTAACAACAAAAATAACAGGAAGCAACAATTACTTTTCCTTAATATCTCTTAACATCAATGGTCTCAACTCCCCAATAAAAAGACATAGACTAACAAACTGGCTACACAAACAAGACCCAACATTTTGCTGTTTACAGGAGACACATCTCAGAGAAAAAGATAGACACTACCTCAGAATAAAAGGCTGGAAAACAATTTTCCAAGCAAATGGTATGAAGAAACAAGCTGGAGTAGCCATCCTAATATCTGATAAGATTGACTTCCAACCCAAAGTCATCAAAAAAGACAAGGAGGGGCACTTTGTTCTCATCAAAGGTAAAATCCTCCAAGAGGAACTCTCAATTCTGAATATCTATGCTCCAAATACAAGGGCAGCCACATTCATTAAAGAAACTTTAGTGAAGCTCAAAGCACACATTGCACCTCACACAATAATAGTGGGAGACTTCAACACACCACTTTCACCAATGGACAGATCATGGAAACAGAAACTAAACAGGGACACACTGAAACTAACAGAAGTGATGAAACAAATGGATCTGACAGATATCTACAGAACATTTTATCCTAAAACAAAAGGATATACCTTCTTCTCAGCACTTCATGGTACCTTCTCCAAAATTGACCACATAATAGGTCACAAAACAGGCCTCAACAGATTCAAAAATATTGAAATTGTCCCATGTATCCTATCAGATCACCATGCACTAAGGCTGATCTTCAATAACAAAAAAAATAACAGAAAGCCAACACTCACGTGGAAACTGAACAACACTCTTCTCAATGATACCTTGGTCAAGGAAGGAATAAAGAAAGAAATTAAAGACTTTTTAGAGTTTAATGAAAATGAAGCCACAACGTACCCAAACCTTTGGGACACAATGAAAGCATTTCTAAGAGGGAAACTCATAGCTCTGAGTGCCTCCATGAAGAAACGGGAGAGAGCACATACTAGCAGCTTGACAACACATCTAAAAGCCCTAGAAAAAAAGGAAGCAAATTCACCCAAGAGGAGTAGACGGCAGGAAATAAACTCAGGGGTGAAATCAACCAAGTGGAAACAAGAAGAACTATTCAAAGAATTAACCAAACGAGGAGTTGGTTCTTTGAGAAAATCAACAAGATAGATAAACCCTTAGCTAGACTCACTAGAGGGCACAGAGACAAAATCCTAATTAACAAAATCAGAACTGAAAAGGGAGACATAACAACAGATCCTGAAGAAATCCAAAACACCATCAGATCCTTCTACAAAAGGCTATACTCAACAAAACTGGAAAACCTGGACGAAATGGACAAATTTCTGGACAGATACCAGGTACCAAAGTTGAATCAGGATCAAGTTTACCTTCTAAACAGTCCCATATCCCCTAAAGAAATAGAAGCAGTTATAAATAGTCTCCCAGCCAAAAAAAGCCCAGGACCAGACGGGTTTAGTGCAGAGTTCTATCAGACCTTCAATGAAGATCTAATTCCAGTTCTGCACAAACTTTTTCACAAGGTAGAAGTAGAAAGTACTCTACCCAACTCATTTTATGAAGCCACTATTACTCTGATACCTAAACCACAGAAAGATCCAACAAAGATAGAGAACTTCAGACCAATTTCTCTTATGAATATCGATGCAAAAATCCTCAATAAAATTCTCGCTAACTGAATCCAAGAACACATTAAAGCAATCATCCATCCTGACCAAGTAGGTTTTATTCCAGGAATGCAGGGATGGTTTAATATACGAAAATCCATCAATGTAATCCACTATATAAACAAACTCAAAGACAAAAACCACATGATCATCTCGTTGGATGCAGAAAAAGCATTTGACAAGATCCAACACCCATTCATGATAAAAGTTCTGGAAAGATCAGGAATTCAAGGCCCATACCTAAACATGATAAAAGCAATCTACAGCAAACCAGTAGCCAACATCAAAGTAAATGGAGAGAAGCTGGAAGCAATCCCACTAAAATCAGGGACTAGACAAGGCTGCCCACTTTCTCCCTACCTTTTCAACATAGTACTTGAAGTATTAGCCAGAGCAATTCGACAACAAAAGGAGATCAAGGGGATACAAATTGGAAAGGAGGAAGTCAAAATATCACTTTTTGCAGATGATATGATAGTATATATAAGTGACCCTAAAAATTCCACCAGAGAACTCCTAAACCTGATAAACAGCTTCGGTGAAGTAGCTGGATATAAAATTAACTCAAACAAGTCAATGGCCTTTCTCTACACAAAGAATAATCAGGCTGAGAAAGAAATTAGGGAAACAACACCCTTCTCAATAGTCACAAATAATATAAAATATCTCGGCGTGACTCTAACTAAGGAAGTGAAAGATCTGTATGATAAAAACTTCAAGTCTCTGAAGAAAGAAATTAAAGAAGATCTCAGAAGATGGCAAGATCTCCCATGCTCATGGATTGGCAGGATCAATATTGTAAAAATGGCTATCTTGCCAAAAGCAATCTACAGATTCAATGCAATCCCCATCAAAATTCCAACTCAATTCTTCAACGAATTAGAAGGAGCAATTTGCAAATTCATCTGGAATAACAAAAAACCTAGGATAGCAAAAACTCTTCTCAAGGATAAAAGAACCTCTGGTGGAATCACCATGCCTGACCTAAAGCTTTACTACAGAGCAATTGTGATAAAAACTGCATGGTACTGGTATAGAGACAGACAAGTAGACCAATGGAATAGAATTGAAGACCCAGAAATGAACCCACACACCTATGGTCACTTGATCTTTGACAAGGGAGCTAAAACCATCCAGTGGAAGAAAGACAGCATTTTCAACAAATGGTGCTGGCACAACTGGTTGTTATAATGTAGAAGAATGCGAATTGATCCATACTTATCTCCTTGTACTAAGGTCAAATCTAAATGGATCAAAGAACTTCACATAAAACCAGAGACACTGAAACTTATAGAGGAGAAAGTGGGGAAAAGCCTTGAAGATATGGGCACAGGGGAAAAATTCCTGAACAGAACAGCAATGGCTTGTGCTGTAAGATCGAGAATTGACAAATGGGACCTAATGAAACTCCAAAGTTTCTGCAAGGCAAAAGACAGCGTCAATAAGACAAAGAGACCACCAACAGATTGGGAAAGGATCTTTACCTATCCTAAATCAGATAGGGGACTAATATCCAACATATATAAAGAACTCAAGAAGGTGGACTTCAGAAAATCAAACAACCCCATTAAAAAATGGGGCTCAGAACTGAACAAAGAATTCTCACCTGAGGAATACCGAATGGCAGAGAAGCACCTGAAAAAATGTCAACATCCTTAATCATCAGGGAAATGCAAATCAAAACAACCCTGAGATTCCACCTCACACCAGTCAGAATGTCTAAGATCAAAAATTCAGGTGACAGCAGATGCTGACGAGGATGTGGAGAAAGAGGAACACTCCTCCATTGTTGGTGGGATTGCAGGCTTGTACAACCACTCTGGAAATCCGTCTGGCGGTTCCTCAGAAAATTGGACATAGTACTACCGGAGGATCCAGCAATACCTCTCCTGGGCATATATCCAGAAGATGCCCCAACTGGTAAGAAGGACACATGCAGCCGGGCGTGGTGGCGCACGCCTTTAATCCCAGCACTCGGGAGGCAGAGTCAGGTGGATCTCTTGAGTTCGAGGCCAGCCTGGTCTACAAAGTGAGTTCCAGGACAGCCAGGGCTATACAGAGAAACACTGTCTCGAAAAACCAAAAAAAAAAAAAAAAGAAGGACACATGCTCCACTATGTTCATAGCAGCCTTATTTATAATAGCCAGAAGCTGGAAAGAACCCAGATGCCCCTCAACAGAGGAATGGATACAGAAAATGTGGTACATCTACACAATGGAGTACTACTCAGCTATTAAAAAGAATGAATTTATGAAATTCCTAGCCAAATGGATGGACCTGGAGGGCATCATCCTGAGTGAGGTAACACATTCACAAAGGAACTCACACAATATGTACTCACTGATAAGTGGATATTAGCCCAAAACCTAGGATACCCAAGATATAAAATACAATTTCCTAAACACATGAAACTCAAGAAAAATGAAGACTGAAGTGTGGACACTATGCCCCTCCTTAGAAGTGGGAACAAAACACCCTTGGAAGGAGTTACAGAGACAAAGTTTGGAGCTGAGATGAAAGGATGGACCATGTAGAGACTGCCTTATCCAGGGATCCACCCCATAATCAGCATCCAAACGCTGACACCATTGCATACACTAGCAAGATTTTATCGAAAGGACCCAGATGTAGCTGTCTCTTGTGAGACTATGCCGGGGCCTAGCAAACACAGAAGTGGATGCCCACAGTCAGCTAATGGATGGATCACAGGGCTCCCAATGGAGGAGCTAGAGAAAGTACCCAAGGAGCTAAAGGGATCTGCAACCCTATAGTTGGATCAACATTATGAACTAACCAGTACCCTGGAGCTCTTGACTCTAGCTGCATATGTATCAAAAGATGGCCTAGTCGGCCATCACTGGAAAGAGAGGCCCATTGGACACATAAACTTTATATACCCCAGAACAGGGGAACGCCAGGGCCAAAAAGGGGGAGTGGGCGGGTAGGGGAGTGGGGGTGGGTGGGTATGGGGGACTTTTGGTATAGCATTGGAAATGTAAATGAGCTAAATACCTAATAAAAAATGGAAAGAAAAAAAAATAAAAAAAATAAAAATGTCAAAAAAAAAAAAAAAAAAAAAAAGAAATCGACTCTGTGACAATACACTTTTCAACTAGGATCCAAATATCCAACAAATATTTGGAAAGGCCTGATCTCATTAATCATTATGAAAACTCAATGAAAAACTCAAGCACATATCTTCATACACCTGCTGGAATGGACACCTTAAAATGACAAGACAAATGCTCTTAAGAAGGTAAGAGAAACTTGCATATATGATTGGCCAAAATGTACATCAGTACATTGGAAAGTACTATGAAGTTTCCTCAGAAATCTAGAAATATAATCACTATAGGACTCACTAGTCCCAAAATTGGGCATATATTCAGAAGATATAAGATTGCCCCACATAAAAGATGTTTGAGTGTCCATGAAAGAATATTTAATAATGACTAAAATTATAATCTGCCTATTTGTAGGTAAATTTCATAAGATTAAATATGGACATGCCATGGCCTTTTATCATATGATGGATTGCAATATCTCAATTATGCACCCAAAGAAATATTTCCTGTTTTGTTTTAATTGTTCTCTAACATTCAATCACAGCAACAGTGAAAACGAAAACAAACAAAAAAATATCCATAGTTAAAGTGGGGTTGTTGTGGGTAACAGGCTATGTATTTGGCAGGCCTATTTTAGGCTAAGAACTTAAACGTGTTGGAGCTGTATGCTATGGAAGTCAGAGAGTGCGGGAGAGACAACTTACTGGGTTGTTCTGGAGAGGGTGTGAAAATCAGAGTTTAGACAACTGGTGAGAGGAAACACTGTTTGCAAGGCCTCAGCAGGGAACCAGAATTCTCTTTTAAATGGATGGGAGAACATTTCATGTTATCTTTTGGAAAGAATCTGTTTTTACGATGTCCAAAAAAAATTGAGGGATGGGAATTCAAATGCAGGGGACTAATTTATTCAAGGCAGGATGTTTCTAGGTGGCACAGCATTTAGATGGTTTGAATTACTGCTCAGTGCTCTAGCCTGATTTACACTGAATGAACAGAAAGTGAAACAGAATTGTGGGAAAATATGCAGCTTCCTGGAGAGAGGTCGGTGGATCAACTCACAACAGTGGACAGAGTAGAAGTTAGGATAAAGTGATTAGAAAAATGAAAGATGAAACAGAGGACAGACTCTGTGTATGTCTTTTCTATTTGAAGTACTATATACTTTCTAGAATTTTCCTTTTTGGCTTAGTAACTTAAAGTCATTCCAAACATTCAGCTTTTAAAATAACTCTCAACACCTTTGAGATGATTGATCTGAAAGCATGCTCATCTCAGGTAAGAAAAGAAAAAAACTCAAGAATTCTATATCAAGAAACAATATCCTGAAAATTGGAATGTGGGATTGGTGTCCTGAGGGTAATGATCATCTGGGCAAGGCTCAAGGCTGTAAAAATACAAATTTATTTTAATGGAAAATTACTGGACAGAGATCACCACAGCAGGGAATTCCTGTCTGAAATGTAGCTTCAAGGGAAATGTTTTTCTAGATTTCGGTACATAGGCACTCACGAGAGGTCAAGGCTAACTGTCAAGCTGGAGCTGGGGACGGAACTCAGTTTTATCTTCATTGTCCTGCTTTGTACACAGGGCACATCCAAGTGTTATATGTCACATACAAGTGTTATATGTCATGGGGGGTTACATCAATATTTCTGGAAATCACAAATGCCAAGGAAGTGTCTGCTTCTCTCTAAGTTAGTTGTGAGAGGTCATTGTGCAAATCTGGAAAACTGAAGTGCAGACAATGGGACAGATATCCAGGACATCAGGAGGAGGAGAGTGGGTCTGCAGAAGCCAGTAAGTGCTGTGTGCAGAGTGGTGATATGTGTGTCCAGACAGGTGATATGGAATGTAGAGAGCAACACTGAAAAGACCCTTAAGGTGGCTGGAGCTCAGATCTTTCTATTGTCAGCCCTGAATGTTGGGTATGGAGATTCAGGGCTTGGTGTACCCCCACTGTTTTTCAGATTGCTTTGGTCTGATCTTTTCTTGCTGCTTTTCTGAAATCTTCAGAAACGAAATTTCCATCTGTGCCCACATATATAGAAACTCTGTAGCTTATGTTTTAATATTACACAGACTCATAGTTCACAGATTATCTGCAATCTCAGAGCAGACTCTGAATTTGGACTTTTGTAAGATTTTCGTATGTTTAATTTGGGAGTGAGAATTTTAGGGATATACTAAGTTTGTTATTTTCATTATGAGATCAAGGTAAAACTTTAGGAACCCACAGTGGGGTATTGTGATTTAAAATGACGTGTCTAGGTGACACGATGCTAAAGGATAATTTTGTGATGATTTTCTTAGTTTGACAATTTGAATAGATTTGTAAATGCCTAGATGAAGAGTGAAGGCCTGGTGTAGACATGTCTGTGATGTGGTACAAGCAACTAAAATAATAGAAAATATAAATCTAAAATTTTTTTTCCATTTTTTATTAGGTATTTAACTCATTTACATTTCCAATGCTATACCAAAAGTCCCCCATATCCACCCACCCCCACTCCCCTGCCCACCCACTCCCCCTTTTTGGCCCTGGTATTCCCCTGTACTGGGGCATATAAAGTTTGCAAGTCCAATGGGCCTCTCTTTCCAGTGATGGCCGACTAGGCCATCTTTTGATATATATGCAGCTAGAGTCAAGAGCTCCGGGGTACTGGTTAGCTCATAATGTTGTTCCACCTATAGGGTTGCAGATCCCTTTAGCTCCTTGGCTACTTTCTCTAGCTCCTCCATTAGGAGCCCTATGATCCATCCATTAGCTGACTGTGAGCATCCACTTCTGTGTTTGCTGGGCCCCGGCATAGTCTCACAAGAGACAGCTACATCTGCGTCCTTTCAATAAAATCTTGCTAGTGTATGCAATGGTGTCAGCGTTTGGATGCTGATTATGGGGTGGATCCCTGGCTATGGCAGTCTCTACATGGTCCATCCTTTCATCTCAGCTCCAAACTCCGTCTCTGTAACTCCTTCCATGGGTGTTTTGTTCCCAAATCTAAGGAGGGGCATAGTGTCCACACTTCAGTCTTCATTCTCCTTGAGTTTCATGTGTTTAGCAAATTATATCTTATATCTTGGGTATCCTAGGTTTGGGGCTAATATCCACTTATCAGTGAATACATATTGTGTGAGTTTCTTTGTGAATGTGTTACCTCACTCAGGATGATGCCCTCCAGGTCCATCCATTTGGCTAGGAATTTCATAAATTAATTCTTTTTAATAGCTGAGTAGTACTCCATTGTGTAGATGTACCACATTTTCTGTATCCATTCCTCTGTTGAGGGGCATCTAGGTTCTTTCCAGCTTCTGGCTATTATAAATAAGGCTGCTATGAACATAGTGGAGCATGTGTCCTTCTTACCTGTTGGGGCATCTTCTGGATATATGCCCAGGAGAGGTATTGCTGGATCCTCCGGTAGTACTATGTCCAGTTTTCTGAGGAACCGCCAGACTGATTTCCAGAGTGGTTGTACAAGCCTGCACTCCCACCAACAATGGAGGAGTGTTCCTCTTTCTCCACATCCTCGCCAGCATCTGCTGTCACCTGAATTTTTGATCTTAGACATTCTGACTGGTGTGAGGTGGAATCTCAGGGTTGTTTTGATTTGCATTTTCCTGATGATTAAGGATGTTGAACATTTTTTCAAGTGCTTCTCTGCCATTCGGTATTCCTCTGGTGAGAATTCTTTGTTCAGTTCTGAGCCCCATTTTTTAATGGGGTTATTTGATTTTCTGAAGTCCACCTTCTTGAGTTCTTTATATATATATATTGGATATTAGTCCCCTATCTGATTTAGGATAGGTAAAGATCCTTTCCCAATCTGTTGGTGGTCTTTTTGTCTTATTGACGGTGTCTTTTGCCTTGCAGAAACTTTGGAGTTTCATTAGGTCCCATTTGTCGATTCTCGATCTTACAGCACAAGCCATTGCTGTTCTGTTCAGGAATTTTTCCCCTGTGCCCATATCTTCAAGGCTTTTCCCCACTTTCTCCTCTATAAGTTTCAGTGTCTCTGGTTTTATGTGAAGTTCCTTGATCCACTTAGATTTGACCTTAGTACAAGGAGATAAGTATGGATCGATTCGCATTCTTCTACACGATAACAACCAGTTGTGCCAGCACCAATTGTTGAAAATGCTGTCTTTCTTCCACTGGATGGTTTTAGCTCCCTTGTCGAAGATCAAGTGACCATAGGTGTGTGGGTTCATTTCTGGATCTTCAATTCTATTCCATTGGTCTACTTGTCTGTCTCTATACCAGTACCATGCAGTTTTTATCACAATTGCTCTGTAGTAAAGCTTTAGGTCTGGCATGGTGATTCCGCCAGAAGTTCTTTTATCCTTGAGAAGACTTTTTGCTATCCTAGGTTTTTTGTTATTCCAGACAAATTTGCAAATTGCTCCTTCCAATTCGTTGAAGAATTGAGTTGGAATTTTGATGGGGATTGCATTGAATCTGTAGATTGCTTTTGGCAAGATAGCCATTTTTACAATGTTGATCCTGCCAATCCATGAGCATGGGAGATCTTTCCATCTTCTGAGATCTTCTTTAATTTCTTTCTTCAGAGATTTGAAGTTTTTATCATACAGATCTTTCACCTCCTTAGTTAGAGTCACGCCAAGATATTTTATATTATTTGTGACTATTGAGAAGGGTGTTGTTTCCCTAATTTCTTTCTCAGCCTGTTTATTCTTTGTATAGAGAAAGGCCATTGACTTGTTTGAGTTTATTTTATATCCAGCTACTTCACCGAAGCTGTTTATCAGGTTTAGGAGTTCTCTGGTAGAATTTTTAGGGTCACTTATATATACTATCATATCATCTGCAAAAAGTGATATTTTGACTTCCTCTTTTCCAATTTGTATCCCCTTGATCTCCTTTTGTTGTCGAATTGCTCTGGCTAATACTTCAAGTACTATGTTGAAAAGGTAGGGAGAAAGTGGGCAGCCTTGTCTAGTCCCTGATTTTAGTGGGATTGCTTCCAGCTTCTCTCCATTTACTTTGATGTTGGCTACTGGTTTGCTGTAGATTGCTTTTATCATGTTTAGGTATGGGCCTTGAATTCCTGATCTTTCCAAAACTTTTATCATGAATGGGTGTTGGATCTTGTCAAATGCTTTTTCTGCATCTAACGAGATGATCATGTGGTTTTTGTCTTTGAGTTTGTTTATATAATGGATTACATTGATGGATTTTCGTATATTAAACCATCCCTGCATCCCTGGAATAAAACCTACTTGGTCAGGATGGATGATTGCTTTAATGTGTTCTTGGATTCGGTTAGCGAGAATTTTATTGAGGATTTTTGCATCGATATTCATAAGAGAAATTGGTCTGAAGTTCTCTATCTTTGTTGGATCTTTCTGTGGTTTAGGTATCAGAGTAATAGTGGCTTCATAAAATGAGTTGGGTAGAGTACCTTCTACTTCTATTTTGTGAAATAGTTTGTGCAGAATTGGAATTAGATCTTCTTTGAAGGTCTGATAGAACTCTGCACTAAACCTATCTGGTCCTGGGCTTTTTTTGGTTGGGAGACTATTAATAACTGCTTCTATTTCTTTAGGTGATATGGGACTGTTTAGATGGTCAACTTGATCCTGATTCAACTTTGGTACCTGGTATCTGTCCAGAAATTTGTCCATTTCGTCCAGGTTTTCCAGTTTTGTTGAGTATAGCCTTTTGTAGAAGGATCTGATGGTGTTTTGGATTTCTTCAGGATCTGTTGTTATGTCTCCCTTTTCATTTCTGATTTTGTTAATTAGGATTTTGTCCCTGTGCCCTTTAGTGAGTCTAGCTAAGGGTTTATCTATCTTGTTGATTTTCTCAAAGAACCAACTCCTCGTTTGGTTAATTCTTTGAATAGTTCTTCTTGTTTCCACTTGGTTGATTTCACCCCTGAGTTTGATTATTTCCTGCCGTCTACTCCTCTTGGGTGAATTTGCTTCCTTTTTTTCTAGGGCTTTTAGATGTGTTGTCAAGCTGCTAGTATGTGCTGTCTCCCGTTTCTTCTTGGAGGCACTCAGTGCTATGAGTTTCCCTCTTAGAAATGCTTTCATTGTGTCCCATAGGTTTGGGTACGTTGTGGCTTCATTTTCATTAAACTCTAAAAAGTCTTTAATTTCTTTCTTTATTCCTTCCTTGACCAAGGTATCATTGAGAAGAGTGTTATTCAGTTTCCACGTGAATGTTGGCTTTCCATTATTTATGTTGTTATTGAAGATCAGTCTTAGGCCATGGTGGTCTGATAGGATACATGGGACAATTTCAATATTTTTGTATCTATTGAGGCCTGTTTTGTGACCAATTATATGGTCAATTTTGGAGAAGGTCCCGTGAGGTGCTGAGAAGAAGGTATATCCTTTTGTTTTAGGATAAAATGTTCTGTAGATATCTGTCAGGTCCATTTGTTTCATAACTTCTGTTAGTTTCACTGTGTCCCTGTTTAGTTTCTGTTTCCACGATCTGTCCTTTGAAGAAAGTGGTGTGTTGAAGTCTCCCACTATTATTGTGTGAGGTGCAATGTATGCTTTGAGCTTTACTAAAGTGTCTCTAATGAATGTGGCTGCCCTTGCATTTGGTGCGTAGATATTCAGAATTGAGAGTTCCTCTTGGAGGATTTTACCTTTGATGAGTATGAAGTGTCCCTCCTTGTCTTTTTTGATAACTTTGGGTTGGAAGTCGATTTTATCCGATATTAAAATGGCTACTCCAGCTTGTTTCTTCAGTCCATTTGCTTGGAAAATTGTTTTCCAGCCTTTCACTCTGAGGTAGTGTCTGTCTTTTTCCCTGAGATGGGTTTCCTGTAAGCAGCAGAATGTTGGGTCCTGTTTGTGTAGCCAGTCTGTTAGTCTATGTCTTTTTATTGGGGAATTGAGTCCATTGATATTAAGAGATATTAAGGAAAAGTAATTGTTGCTCCCTTTTATTTTTGTTGTTAGAGTTGGCATTCTGTTCTTGTGGCTGTCTTCTTTTTGGTTTGTTGAATGATTACTTTCTTGGTTGTTCTAGGGCGTGATTTCCGTCCTTGTATTGCTTCTTTTCTGTTATTATCCTTTGAATGGCTGGATTCGTGGAAAGATATTGTGTGAACTTGGTTTTGTCGTGGAATACTTTGGTTTCTCCATCTATGGTAATTGAGAGTTTGGCCGGGTATAGTAGCCTGGGCTGGCATTTGTGTTCTCTTAGTGTCTGTATAACATCTGTCCAGGCTCTTCTGGCTTTCATAGTCTCTGGTGAAAAGTCTGGTGTAATTCTGATAGGCCTTCCTTTATATGTTACTTGACCTTTCTCCCTTACTGCTTTTAATATTCTATCTTTATTTAGTGCATTTGTTGTTCTGATTATTATGTGTCGGGAGGAATTTCTTTTCTGGTCCAGTCTATTTGGAGTTCTGTATGCTTCTTGTATGATCATGGGCATCTCTTTTTTTATGTTTGGGAAGTTTTCTTCTATTATTTTGTTGAAGATATTAGCTGGCCCTTTAAGTTGAAAATCTTCATTCTCATCAATTCCTATTATCCGTAGGTTTGGTCTTCTCATTGTGTCCTGGATTACCTGGATGTTTTGAGTTAGGATCCTTTTGCATTTTGTATTTTCTTTGACTGTTGTGTCGATGTTCTCTATGGAATCTTCTGCACCTGAGATTCTCTCTTCCATTTCTTGTATTCTGTTGCTGATGCTCGCATCTATGGTTCCAGATCTCTTTCCTAGGGTTTCTATCTCCAGCGTTGCCTCGCTTTGGGTTTTCTTTATTGTGTCTACTTCCCCTTTTAGTTCTAGTATGGTTTTGTTCATTTCCATCACCTGTTTGGCTGTGTTTTCCTGCTTTTCTTTAAGAGCCTGTAACTCTTTAGCAGTGCTCTCCTGTAAATCTTTAAGTGACTTATGAAAGTCCTTCTTGATGTCCTCTATCATCATCATGAGAAATGTTTTTAAATCTGGGTCTAGATTTTCGGTTGTGTTGGGGTGCCCAGGACTAGGTGGGGTGGGAGTGCTGCGTTCTGATGATGGTGAGTGGTCTTGATTTCTGTTAGTAGGATTCTTACGTTTGCCTTTCGCCATCTGGTAATCTCTGAAGCTAGCTGTTTTAGTTGTCACTGTTAAGAGCTTGTTCTTCAGGTGACTCTGTTAGCCTCTATGAGCAGACCTGGAGGGTAGCACTCTCCTTAGTTTCAGTGGGCAGAGTATTCTCTGCAGGCAAGCTCTCTTCTTGCAAGGCAGGTACCCAGATATCTGGTGTTCGAACCAGACTCCTGGCAGAAGTTGTGTTCCACTCACTAGAGGTCTTAGGATCACGTGTGGAATCCTGTGTGGGCCCTTGCGGGTGTCAGGCGACTCAGCTGGCAAGGTAGCCGGGGCTCGAGTGGAGTGGAAGGGGTTTGTGCCCCAGATCAAGCCCGGGTAGCCTGCTTCCCTATGTACCGCAGTCTCAAGTTCCACGCGATTGGATTGGGGTAGGCGCTGTGTTCCACTCACCAGAGGTCTTAGGGTCCCGTGGGGAGTCCCGTGTGGGCCCTTGCGGGTGTTGGGCAAGACTCTGCTGGCAAGGTAGCCCGGGGCTCGAGTCTCGAGTCGAGCGGAAGGGACTTGTGCCCCAGATCAGGCCCGGGTAGCCTGCTACCCTATGTACCGCAGTCTCAAGTTCCGCGCGATTGGATTGGGGCAGGCACTGTGATCCACTCACCAGAGGTCTTAGGGTCCCGTGGGGAGTCCCGTGTGGACCCTTGCGGGTGTTGGGCAAGACTCTGCTGGCAAGGTAGCCCGGGGCTCGAGTCTCGAGTCGAGCGGAAGGGACTTGTGCCCCAGATCAGTCCCGGGTAGCCTGCTTCCCTATGTACCGCAGTCTCGAGTTCCGCGCGATTGGATTGGGGCAGGCACTGTGATCCACTCACCAGAGGTCTTAGGGTCCCGTGGGGAGTCCTGTGTGGACCCTTGCGGGTGTTGGGCAAGACTCTGCTGGCAAGGTAGCCCGGGGCTCGAGTCACGAGTCGAGCGGAAGGGAAATCTAAAATTTTAAGCTAAGATTCACATATTACCTGGGAAGCGGTATGTCAGAACACTGTTGGCAGTAGTAAGCAAGAGTGTACAATCACATGCTCTAGAGCCATTGCTACACAAGTAAAATGAGGATGAATACCTAATATCATGATACAATGAAGCTAGGGGTCAGGAGACAGTAAAGACACAAAGTACAGAATCGGGACTTTTACAAAAGATGCATCTGGTAAAAAGTCACATTGAGAATATATAAACAAAAAAACGAACTCAACAGCTTAGATATATATTCTTCAAGGATGATATAAAGATACAAACACAGGAATGAGTATTTGATGCCATTAAATTAAGAAATGGTTTCAGTTTTTAGGATATAGTTACTTGGTATAGAATTCTTAGTTGAGTTTTTTTCTTCTCTGACTGGAGATGAGCATGTTTTCAGATCAATCCTCGCAAATGTGTTGGGAGTTATTTTAGCAACAGAACATTTGGAGTGACCCTAAGTTACTAAGCTAAAAAGGGAAATTCAAGAAAGTGTACAGTACTTCAACTGGATAAGAACTAGATAAGACATATACAGATTCTGTTCTAGAAGGAACATAGCCACACCCTCCATTTCATCTTGGCCCACTGAGATAAAAAATTTACAGCCACCTGAGCTAGTGAAAAATCAAGGCCTTCCTCCACCATTTTTCCTAGGAAGACCACTTTCCTGAACATTGAAGACATCTGTATTTCTTAGTATCTACATATTACCTTGTTGAATCCAAGTTCCAGGTGAGAGCAATGAGAGACATGGGAAACTACCTTTCATTGATCCAATTGAATTGGGGCAGGCCCCTTACCTTGGATGTGCCATTACTGATAATACATATTATGTCTACTAGTGAGGTGGGGTTGTATGCCAAGAGGCACAAGCTAAAAGTTCCTAGTGCTGTTGCTCCAATGTCTGCTGAGAGTTCAGATCCTAAAACCTGTTTAGATAGAATTATTCCCCCCCCCCCAGTTGTAGCACCAGAAGTATAGTTCCAAGAGTGTTTTCCAAGAGACTTGCACCTCTTTTACTGTAATATGAATCTTGAATGCCCACCACACACTCATGATTTGAATGTTTTTTTTCCAGTTGATTTTGTCAATCAATTCTAGTTTGGGAGGTTCTTAGACTTTCAGGAAGTCAAGCAGAACAGGAAAAAAAGTGGGTGAAATAAGCATTTTAAGGTTACTTTCCTGACCCTGTCTCTGGCCATTCATTTTTTGTTATCTTCTCAGAACATAAGCAGCTCTTATCTTGTGATCTTGCAGCCTTGACTGGAACTGATCCACTCCAGTGTGATGGCCTTAATAGATGTTCTGTGTATTAAGTTGCTTCTATCATGTACTTTGTTATAGCATTGTAACAGAAACTCTATAAAAATTATCTACATTTACAGTGGAATTTGTAAAACTTCAAGCTTAAAGGTATTCATCCTTTTTTTTAACATAAGGCCATCATATTTTTATTTTAAAGGCATTCTACACACACACACACACACACACACACACACACACACACACACACACACACCAACATATAATAGAAAAATAAACCAAAAAACCCTGAATTGAAAGTAGAATCTTCTATTGGAGATTTAGGCTAAACTATTGGCTAGTACTTTTCCAGAATAAACTGGACAGAGAGCCAATCAGAAAAATTTTCCAATACTATTCTCTGGAACTATTACTTCAGAGCAGGTAGGGCTTGTATATATTTGTTCCTGAAGGAATTCCTGTCAATATGCATTTTTGAAAATATTTAAAATTTCAGTTGGTCATTTAGAGAAGTTTGAAAGAATTGGTTGGTTATTATATGACAGAATATCCTGTCAAGCCTGTTGTCACATGTGATAGTAGGTATATACCAAAGGACAGATTTTGCACTGTAGTCACTAGGCTTTGTGGAAATAATTTTAGTAGTCACTACGGTTGAGCTGAAGACAATGACAATTTCATGCTAAAGTGAGCTGAGCATGAATAATCCTAACATCTGATAATGTTGGGATATGATTACCTTAATGCCCAGTTTCTAATGAAAACAAAGAATCATACGATATTCAGCCAAAGATGGATGAACCACCAGGCATAAGGGAGAAAAGGAAACAACAGAAAATTTTTTGGAGAACAGTTTGATGCTGGATAGAGTGGACAAAAACTCAATCTACATCATAAATTAAATATTGAGATTAAAATCCGATGGAACAAAATTAGAGATCTTGTCATTTGCTGCGATTCACTTGTGTAGTCACCTGTTTGGTTTGGGGTTAGCATGAGAACTTGGAAGTCAAAGGTCAGTTTTGGCTACATAATGAGTTTGGAGATGGTTGTGGCTACTTAAGACTATATCTCAAGCAATTGGAAAATATTAGAAGATCGTGACATGAAGGAACTTTGGAAAGTTCAAACATATATTAAGTAATCAATTCAACCCAAAAATGTATCAAAAATTAATTTTAGAAGGACAGTGTAAAAATATATGGGATTCATGAAAATAAAGAAGCATATATTAAATAAGTCAAAATAACACTTGTTCCATGATGGGTGGACTGCACAGAGAAACCTGGTGTGGAAAGCTACAAGGAAAAAATTGTAACTGTGAATGCTTCCATTAGAAGAGGGAGGACTGGAATTATGGAGATTACTCAGTGGGAAAAAGTGATTGCCTTGTAAACACGAAGACCTCAGCTCAGATCTTCAGAACCCAGATCTTGTCAGAAGTGGTAGCATAAGTCTGTAATTCCAAGGCACCTGTGGTAAGATGGGAGGTGGAGTCAGAGAAAGAGAATGAGCCTCACTGACTGACAGTGCAGCAGAGAAAAGTAAAATACCCTTTCTCAAAGAGGGTGGGAAGAGGAGACCTATATCTAAGTCATTTTCTGACCTCTACATGTGTCCATAGTACATGTGAGCATCAATACTCTTGAGGTTAGCTATGGTTTTGTAGCATTCTTGTTCTTCTTTGAACTTGCTCTTTTCATGTTTCTCTTTTCAGTTTTTTTTCTGTTAAACTATTTCTTTCTAATAATTTGACATAAATGATTCTTTTATATCAGTTATACCTAATCATAACCAATTCTGCAATTTACTTGGTGGTGATAGTTCTAATCCTTCCAAGTATTCTGAGATACCTATTACACACACACACACACACACACACACACACACACACACACACACACACACACAGTATATGTGTATATGTATATGTGTGTTCATATACATATGTGTATGTGTGTGTGTGCATGGATACTAATGATTTGTTGAGTACTGTTGTTCTATGGAACACCATGTTTTCATATATTTTAGTAAAAGTGGTATAAATTTGCTTTTTGTTCTTCATAACTTTGCTTTCATTTTCCTCTTTTGTTACATGTTGTATTCTGTTTTTTGGTTTCTTTCTTTCTTTCTTTCTTTTTTTTTTTCTTTGAGACAGAGTTTCTCTGTAAAGCCCTGGCTGTCCTGGAACTCACTTTGTAGACCAAGCTGGCCTCAAACTCAGAAATCCGCCTGCCTCTGCTTCCAGAGTGCTGGAATTAAAGGTGTGCGACACCACGCCCGGCTTACATGTCGTATTCTGGACAAACATTCCCAATCATAACATTTACAAATTAAGTAAAAGTACTCTAAAAGTAAATGGCCAACAATGGCAGAATGTGTGTCATGGCAATCTTTTCATTAGACGTTGTGCAGTAAGTCATGTTTTGTCTGAACATTTGATAATACGTAAAAGTATCATATTTGAAAGTATTAATGCAGAAAAGTATCTTAAGATTATCATATTAACATTCTTAATTATCTATTTAGATCTGATATAAACATTATTTTCTAAATTCCTGTAAAAGTAGTTTTTATTCTCCAGATGTAATTGTCATCTTGGAGGCTTATCACTGAACAAACTCACTCTTTCTAGGTCTTTCTGAACTTTTGCGGGCTGTTTCAACTCAGCTGTTCTGACCCAAACTCCTCTCCAACATAATTCATTCAATCTGATTTCTCTCAGGTTCTCACTGAATTGTTCTTTTTGGCCTCAAAGTAACTCTGGCAATTTGTTGTATCTTCTGGCTCCATCTTATTCTCTGGCTCCAACCGCCTCTGATGACCTGCTCTGAACTGCATGAACCCGTGAACAAACTCAAGTCCACTGCTCTGAACTCACTGCACTCACTGCACTGACTCACAGATGATGTACTCTGCCTACCTGTGCTGCTCTTAAATGCCTTCTCTTTCCTGTGCTCTTGTCCTGAGAGTTGGGCGCATCCTATCTGACACATCCTGTAAAATCTCTTGCTGATTCATCACTTTGTCTACTCTTCAGTTAGACATTATTTTCACTCATGGCTGCTTTCTTCTAAAAACTAACCTTACCCACATTGTTTGGAATTAGTGTGTGCTAACGGTGTATCTGTTTTCCAACCGGAGGGATTAGAAATGTATTTGTATTCTAGCCAGAACAGACAGGCCATAGAAGATCTTTGGATATAGTCCCTTGCCAGAGCAGCCATGTTGCTGGATTAAAACTCCATATAAATTCTATAAATTTCATACAAATTTATAAATGATTTACAGAAATTAACAGAACAAAAACTATGGATTTATACCAATTCTGCCTCAATTATAATTATTATAAGTACTTTTTCATTTTTTCTATGAAATGATGAATTTAAAAATATCAATTTAAATTAATATCATTTCAAGAATTTTATATAATCAACTAATGGATTTGGGGAATGATAACTGCTTTTTACTTGAATATTTGTTTAGTAATAAAGTGAACAATTTTGAGGAATTAAATATTTAAGATCCATAAAGAAAACATTAAGGTAAATGTTTGTGACTAAAAATCATTAGGTGAAATTATTAAAAAGTAGTATTTAATATTTAATTCAATGTATGTAATATTCCTACAAAATTAAACATTAATCAGTTATTTTCATCTGCAAGACATATCTTTAATCCATGAGCTTCTCTTGATGAGTATTTCAGGAAATATTTAGAAGGCATTATAGCCACTTTCATCAATGCTGTATAAATTTTTTTCTTCCCCAAGTTGCTGCAATATTTAACAACACTGAGCAAGTAGTTATGTCACTGTGTGCTTCAGGTCAGTACACTTATGCATTTTGCTTTTAGTACACCTTAATGTTCACCAATCAATAACATTTGCAAATTAGCAAACCTATCTATGTTTTTTATTGGTAGTTTGAGTTTTATTTATTATTGATGGTAGGGCATGGAATATGTGTATAGAAAAGTTAGAAAAAAAATTCAAGATTTGGTCCTCTCTTTGCACCTGTGAAAAGTCTTACAGACTCTTATTTGATATTTCTAAGAGTTTAAAAAAATATCTTGTTTCTTTCATATTATTAGAAGAAAAGAGGAAAAATTTAAAAAGTAAAGTAGAAGTATGCATCTGTGTTTTGGTCCTTCAGTTGAGACCACCATAACTTATGGTTTAGGAAGTTCCAGTTGTTAAGAAAAGCCCTGAACCTTATTTTTTTTTTTTTAATGTTGAATAATGGTTACCATTGCATTGTTATAATGAATAACAGTTTCTTAAATTAAGGTTCAGTTCCATCATAGACACTTGTAAATTTTCTGTCTTCTCTTATATTAATAATAGATTCATAGGGACAAATGTTCTTAGGATGGAATGACAAAAGGTGACCATCAATATTCTTCTCATTAGCAATATTATCCTTTTAAAACAGCATTTTATCATCCTGAACTAAAACAATGTTATGTGGAAAATGGGTTCAAACTGTGTTTGTCTGCACATTACAGTAAAGACAGCTAGATTGATCAAATATTTACACAGCCTATGGTTTTTACTGCTCCGAATTTCATTGAAGATAGAGCAGGACAAAGGAGATTGTTCACTTCTGAAGCTACCATTCAAGACTCATAGAATCCTGCTTTTTTTTTGCTTTTTGCTTTTTTTTAATGAGGTATTTTCTTCATTTACATTTCAAATGCTATCCCAAAAGTCCCCCATACCTCCCCCCCCATTCCTACCTACCCACTCCCACTTCTTGGCCCTGGCGTTCCCCTGTACTGGGGCATATAAAGTTTGCAAGACCAAGGGGCCTCTCTCCCCAATGATGGCCGACTAGGCCATCTTCTGCTACATATGCAGCTAGAGACACGAGCTCCGGGGGTACTGGTTAGTTTATATTATTGTTCCACCTATAGGGTTGCAGACCCCTTTAGCTCCTTGGGTACTTTCTCTAGCTCCTTCATTGGGGGCCCTGTGCTCCACCCAAGAGCTAACTGTGAGCATCCACTTCTGTGTTTGCCAGGCACCGGCATAGCCTCACAAAAGACAGCTATATCAGGGTTCTTTCAGCAAAATCTTGCTGGCATATGCAGTAGTGTCAGCATTTGGAGGCTGATTATGGGATGGATCCCCGGGTGTGGCAGTCTCTAGATGGTCCATTCTTTCATCTCAGCTCCAAACTTTGTCTCTGTAACTCCTTCCATGGGTGTTTTGTTCCCAATTCTAAGAAGGGGCAAAGTGCCCACAGTTTGGTCTTCATTCTTCTTGAGTTTCATGTGTTTTGCAAATTGTATCTTGTATCTTGCGTATTATAAGTTTCTGGGCTAATATCCACTTATCAGTGAGTACATATCATCTGAGTTCTTTTGTGATTAGGTAGAATCCTGCTTTTTTAGTACTTAATAATATTACAGCATCTTCTATGTGGAAGGGGAGCCAGAGTGAATATAGTCATGGGGATTATTATAAAATAACATAAGGAGTTATGATTGCTTATTTGGAACTTATGCAGTTAGCAGCTATATTGAGTGCAGAGTTGTACAGTCTAGACTTTTCACTGCTCATGATTCCATTGAAGATATAGCAGGACAAAAGATATTGCACAATTCTGAAGCTATCATTTAAAACTCAAAGACCTGGAGTGACTATAGTCACAGGCATTATAATAAAATAACATGGGAAGTTGTGATTGCTTGTTTGGGACTTTTGAAATTAGTAGGTTAAAGAAAATAAGACTTTTATTGTTAGTAGTTGGAGGAAAGAGTAAAGAATTTTTTAACTTTATGTGAATATCCAAAGGCAAAGCCATAATGGATTTCTTGTGTCTTAAATTTTAAAGTAAATTGTATATCAGTTAAAAGTATTTTTGTCTTTGCTTTCCTTGGTGAATTATATTTACACAAACACTACTTTGTCCCAGGGGTTCGAGAGTAAGATAGAATTTAGAATAAATATGATAAATGCTCATAAGATTAAATGAAGTCTAAAAACAGGGAAGCTAGTATATGAAAAGTTTAATAAAGTTTCAATACTATTTTATGGATGTGTTAAAGATAAGCCCAACTGAATATGTCCATATCAAAAACAAAACTGACAACAAAGTTCCACATGCTTAGATCTCATCATGTAATTGCCAGCATTGTGAAAGACCACGTCAGCATCTCCCCTCAAAAACCTACCCATCCCATAGAAGTGTTTGACAAAGAAAAGCACCTAGATTAACCCAAGGCACATAATTTAAAAGAGCAATCATACATTTCATCAAAGAATTCAAGGAGTTTAAAGGAGACACAAAGAAAGGGCTCAATAAAATTAACAAGGAAGAACTTAATGAAAATAAACGAATGAAAACGACAAAGATAATTCAGGACTTTAAAATGGGATTCAATAAGGAGATAGAAACATCGAAAGGACTCAAGATGAAATGATTTTCATATCTCAGTTTTTTAAATAATCAGGTTATCTGTATGAAAAATAAATAAAAACATTAGAATTCATTGACATCAAAATCAAATAGGCTTAACAGATATCTGCAAACTATTTCACCCAGACACCAAGTAATATATATTCAACTCAGCACCACATAGAAGTTTTTCTAACATAGACTATATTTAGGGACACAAAATTAGTCATTCCTAATTCAAAAAGACTGAAAGCATTCCTTGTGTCCTATTTGACCTCAAATTCTGCAATGTGGCAGGATACAGAATCAACTTATACAAATCATAGAGAAGGTGATAATGAATGCACTGCCATTCATAATAGACTCAGAGACAACAATATATAGCAATAAATGTAGCAAGGGAACCAACAAACCTCTAAACTGATAATTTTAAGCCTCTGTAGAACATGTTAGAGAAAGACACTAGAAAAATGGAAAGATACCCCCTGTTCATTGACTGGTAGACTTAGTATGAGAAAGTAACCAATTTACCAAATGCCACTTGCAGATTAAATACAATTGCAATTAAAACCCATATCCCATTCTTCATAGATAGAAAAAAATTAACTGACTTAAAAGTCCAAATGGAACTAGAATGTATCTCAGAGAGCCCAAACAATTATGAGTAAAAAGACAATGCTGGAGGTTTATCATTCCAGATCTTAAAAAATATTACAAAACCATAGTGATAAAAATCTGTATGGTACTTGCATATTAACAGACATGTAGACAACGGAACAAAATCAAAGACCAAATATGACTATGAGTGACTTCAGTCATTTAGTATTTGACAAAGATGACAAATCAGCAAAAACAAATAAACAAACAAACAAACAGTAAGCCATAGTTGGAGGGGGAAAAGCATCTTCTACAAATAGTTCTAGGAAAACTGGACCTCTATTTGTAGAAGAATTAAATTAAACCTGTATCTATCAATGTATGTGAAAACTAAATCCAAAAGGATCAAACATCTAAACATGAAACACTGAAATTGCTAGAAGAAAACATGGGCCGTACCCTAGATTATACAGAAAAGAACATTTGCATGGAATTTATTTGCCCAAGAATTAAGTTCAACAATTTACAAGCAGCTGTCACAAAACCGAAACACTTTTTGTCCAGTTACAAAAACAATCAAGTTGGTGGAAATGAAGCCCACAGAGAGGAAGGGAATCTTTGGAAACTATACATCTGAAATAAGATTATTAGCCAGAATATATAATAACTAAAAAACTACCCAAACCTAAAATCAGTGAGTCAAAAAACACAAACAAACAAGAACAAAGAGCAAGCAATCTATTTAATGAAACAGGTGCCTGGCACCTTTACAGAAGGATCTCAGAAAGAAAAATGGTTAAGAAATATTCCAAAATATGTTCATGGTCCCTAGAAATTATGAAAATGTATATAAAACAAGTTTAATTTTTTATTTTATGCCCATCAGAATGGTAGAAATCATTAAGATAGCTGACAGTAAATGCTGGAGGGAGTTTGGGTGAAAGGGAACCCTCATTCACTCTTGGTGACATTGCCAGCTTATGCGGTCACCATGGAAATCAGTGTGGAGAATTTTCAAAAAGCTAAAAATAAATACACTATATGACACATCTATAGAACTGTATATGCAGTCATACAATTCCTTGGCTTCTGACCAAAGAACTGGACACGGTCTCCAGAGATACTGCTCAGATTCTTTCATTTCTACTCTACTCACAATGGCTGGGAAACGGAAAAACCTCAATGTTCTTCAACTGACAAATGGACTACAGTCCATATCCACAATGGAATATTACTCAGCTGTAAAGTAAAAGTGAAATCATGAACATTGTGGGTAGATGGGTAGATCTAGAAAGCTCAAACTTAGTGAAATTACCCAGGCCCAAAAAGACAAAGACAAGTGTCACATGTGGTCCTTTATTAGAAGCTCCTAGCTCCAAATCCTCAGATGTGAGAACATCTGGAATAACTCCAGAAAGAATGAAAAAAAAAAAAAAAAAAAAAAGGACCAAGCCTGAGGTATGAGAGTTTGTAGAGAAACAGAGGCCTAAATATAATGGTGTAAGTGATTAGAATGGGAAAAGAGGAAAATTTGGACATTTTGTGTATGGGGAGGTGTAACCTCCTTCAGCCTAGGCAGGCTGGTTCAGACCAAAAGCCACTGAGGTGGGGTCACAAGTGCTGCTTCTCCACTCAACTAGTTTTCTTTGATGTTACACTGCCTGCCACCTGCTGTGAGGCTGAACTGGTTCTCCAAGATTTTCCGGAGTTAACTGCAAACTGTGAATCTGAGTTTCTGCTAAAAGGCTGTTCTGACAACTTCACATCTCTAGATCAAGAAACTTGGAGTGACTGGGGATGGATTTCCCTCTTTATAAGGACAGACTTTTTTATTAAACATTTGAACCTTGAGCAGACTAGCATGTCTTGGTTCCATTATTTCTCGACCCGCCTAGGTTCCCTCTTCTTTTTCAGCTCCAGGCTGCCTCCCAGGCTCAAACCCAGACATGAGAGCCGCAGGCCGGCCCCAACAGGGAGGGAAGTAAATACAGGAGGGGGAATATAAAATAATAATGATGACATCTGAAAAGTCATCAGGAATCATGAACTATTTACCCACAAGAAAGCTGTAACACAATAGAATTCTGCCTGTAAATATACCTAGAGTACAAATGAGTTTTTCTCATCTGGGCTAGCAATGCCATCCCTTCAATAGTCAAATAGCACCTAATGAAAACACCAACATCAGACATATGAAATATTCTTTTGAGTTGTTGGTCAGTGGTATCCAAGATGGTTCCAAAACATACAGCCTGTTGTTATTGCCTTTGGTTGTCCCTCAGAGATGAAAGATATATCCCTATTTTGAAGATGCCATGCACTTCAGAAATAGACTGGAGACTTCTTATCTGGTGCTAACTTGATGGGTGTTTCGTGAGCACTAGATTTCATGGTCCTAGAAAGTGTCATGCAAACTTCTGAAGTAGGAAAGTGACCAACAGTCCTACCACAACACCTATGAACCACAACAACCAGAATGGCAATATATATCTAAGTGTGCAATAGTGACACACCCACCTGTCTGTAGTCACCAACAACTTTCTCTAAACAGGGGGGATACCATCCATGGTACTGGAAACCTAGCCAACTACTCAGTGCTAATGAAGTCATGGATGTTGGAGGAGAACAATTACTACTTTAAAACATGCATAATATGCCACAATGTAAACATTTGTTAGTATATACACAGATAAATGGAGTCTTCAGTCTTCATCGAAGAAACTTTTCTTTGAAACAGATAGAGACAATTACAAATCACCACAACTAATCATATGTAGATTTGTGGAGTTCAGTAACAATGGATACATCTACAAAATACTACCGTGCCTAAGTCTCAAGGAATGGTGGACTATAAGGGCAGAAACCTAGTAAGAGGCTGCGAGACTGCTTCTCCTGGTAATGTTGAAGACAGTATCCTTAAATTCATTCCAACAGGACTGCCTATGCATGAGCTGAATAAGGACAACACTAATAGACACACAAAATTGGGTGGAAAACAGCCCAGGAGAACTTAACCCTATAAAAAAATACTACAAGCAATTAAGGAATCCTGAGACTAAGAGAAGAAACCTTCTCAAGGAAGGATCGCAGTAGTTGATCATCTGATAACAACTGGTATCATAAATGTACATAACATACATAAAAGTAAAATATAGAGCAGGTTATATTTAGGAATATGTTTATATATAATGTCATATTTATATACAATATATAACACACAATTTATTATGATATATTCTGTAATATATTGAATTGTTAAATATTATATATATATATATATATATGCATGCATAAGCCTCAGGGAGTGTTGAACTATAAGGGCAGAAAGATAGTAAGAGGAAGAGGATCAAGGTTCTTATATCCATGTATCAACAATTAAAAAGGACATACATTTTATAAAAAGCAAGGAAGTACATATGGTAGGGTATGGATAAATGAAAGAGAAGGAAAAAATTATTTAATTATATTATAATCTCAAAAAATTTTAAAAATGATATTTGCTAAGTGAATTCTATCTCCCCACCAAATCTTGCTCTTTGGTAAACTATCATCTACTCACTACATTTGTAATGATTATGTTGGCTCTTGGCCTGTGACATAAGCGGACTTCTATTTTTCTTATGGAAATGCCCAGGCTCTATATGCTTCTGTTCTTGATTTTAAGAATAAAGTCTTATATTCTCTTAGGAACACTCCTAATCAAGAAAGGTAGCGTGTGCAGTAGCTGAACCACAGCTTGTTCTTTCAATTTTAATATCTCTCAGCCTTAAAATAATTCGTCACATAGACACACATGCAAAGCCAAACTTCCAAGAAGCGTAATCTCAAAACAAAAACAAATACAAAACAAAACAAACAAAAAACTATTGTTTCAATACACAACAAATAAAAAGAAAAATTTTAATTAATAATTCCATTCGTTTACATCTCAAATGATACCCCCTTCCCAGTTACCACTCGACAAACCCCCATCCCATATCCTCACTCTCCCTGTCCCCTTTGCCTCTATGAATGTGCTCCCCCACCGACCCACCCTCGGCCATCCCACTACTCCAGCATCCCATCCTATGCTGGGCATCAAACCTCCACAGGACCAAGGGCCTCTCCTCCTATTGACGTCAGACAAGGCCATTCTCTGCTACATATTTATCTGGAGCCATGGATCCCTCCCTGTACATGCCTTGGTTGGTGGTCTAGTCTGTGGGAGCACTGGGTGGTCTGGAATAAAGCAGTTCTTTGCTTGGAATGTCTATCTTACCATAAACTCTGCTATATCTGATAGATCAATGCAAGTCTACCTACTCATGATAAGTACATTTAAATCCATACAACTTATACTCTCATTGGAAATGTTCACATGCATCTAAGGAAAAAATACTATGGAGTTATTTTATTTCTAGACTTGTTAGTCAAATGACAGCACTTTTTTTAAAAATCATTTTAATGGACAGTAATGCATTAAGAGCTATTTTATTAAAAGTTAATATTTATTTTTGAATAAATGGGTCTATGTAAACATAAGTAAAATCTTGACTTACCTACTAAATAAATTACTTTTTGAGCTGCAGACTAACAGCTTCACTTCATACCAGTTGTATGTAAATCAGAGACTCTCAGAGCACTGAAGGGAATAAATACTAATGAAATCAACTGAAAATGATGGTCATTTGTCAACTGTGTCTTGAAATCACACCCTGTGGACAGAAACAAAGTCACTACTGGAAATGATTGTTGCATAGTCACAATCAGCATTTAATTTTTGCCTGCACTTCAAGTTTAAATTTGATATATAAAGTATGTATGTCGAATGCTTTTACAACTGCTATTTGTATTTTATCTTCAAATTCTGTGAGCCCAGGTGAAATCTCTAGGAGATCTAGTGATAATCAACAATGGAAACATGCTAATTATTAAAACACCAAACCAAATCCTTGAACAATCAAGATGTATTCACATATACAACTTCAATTTTTGTTTTGAATCTTACTTGTAGATATTGAAGAAAAATATATGTGATGTGAGTATATCTTTATAAATTGAGAAATGATTGAAACAATTTGAGGTTTTAAAATGGAAAATCCTGATAACATTTAGACATCTATCATGTGGTAGTCCTATAGAAATGTAAATGTATTCAAGCATACAAATGCATGCTTTATTGGGAATGACAGAGAAATAAATTTCAAATTCATTTGCTTAAGTATATTGGGATTCAATAAACAGATGGCTCAGTAGTTCAGAGCTCTCAAGGCTTTGCTAGAGAACTAGATTCAAATCCCGGGACATACAAGGTAACATACAAGGTCAATAACTCCAGTCACAGAGCTGCTGAGGCAGCACCCTTGGCGGGCCGCAGACAGCCGGCCACCTTCCGGACCAGAGGACAGGTGTCCGCCTGGCTTGGGAGGCGGCCTCAGCCTCAGCAGCAGCGGTTGCCATCTGGGTTCCGGGACTCAGCAGAACTTAGGAAATTAGTCTGAACAGGTAGGAGGGTGCGCCAGAGAACCGGACAGCTTCTGGGACAGGCAGAAGCACAGAGCCGCTGAGGCAGCACCCTTGGTGGACCACAGACAGCCGGCCACCGTCCGGACCAGAGGACAGGTGTCCGCCTGGCTTGGAAGGCGACCTCAGCCTCAGGAGCAGCGGTCGCCATCTTGGTTCCAGGACTCCCTGGAACTTAGGAATTTAGTCTGCACAGGTGAGAGTCTGCACCACAGAAGCTGACAGCTTCTGGGAACTGCCAAAGCAACACAGCTTCTGAGAGAGGCCCTGTTTTGGGCCTTCTTCTTCGACCAGGAAGAGGTCCAAAAACAAGATATCTGCGCACCTTCCCTGTAAGAGAGCTTGCCAGCAGAGAGTGCTCTGAGCACTGAAACTCAGAGGAGAGAATCTGTCTCCCAGGTCTGCTGAGAGAAGGTAACAGAATCACCAGAAGAACAATCTCTAAACAGTCAACTATAACTACTAACTCGAGACTACCAGATGGCGAAAGGTAAACGTAGGAATCCTACTAACAGGAACCAAGACCACTCACCATCATCAGAACCCAGCACTCCCATTTCGCCCAGTCCAGGGCACCCCAACACACCCGAAAACCTAGACCTAGATTTAAAAGCATATCTCATGATGATGGTAGAGGACATCAAGAAGGACTTTAATAAATCACTTAAAGAAATACAGGAGAACACTGCTAAAGAGTTACAAGTCCAGAAAGAAAAACAGGAAAACACAATCAAACAGGTAGAAGTCCTTACAGAAAAAGAGGAAAAAACATACAAACAGGTGATGGAAATGAACAAAACCATACTAGACCTAAAAAGGGAAGTAGAAACAATAAAGAAAACTCAAAGCGAGGCAACACTGGAGATAGAAACCCTAGGAAAGAAATCTGGAACCATAGATTTGAGCATCAGCAACAGAATACAAGAGATGGAAGAGAGAATCTCAGGTGCAGAAGATTCCATAGAGAACATCGGCACAACAATCAAAGAAAATGGAAAATGCAAAAAGATCCTAACTCAAAATATGCAGGAAATCCAGGACACAATGAGAAGACCAAACCTACGGATAATAGGAGTGGATGAGAATGAAGATTTTCAACTCAAAGGACCAGCAAACATCTTCAACAAAATTATTGAAGAAAACTTCCCAAATATAAAGAAAGAGATACCTATGAACATACAAGAAGCCTACAGAACTCCAAATAGACTGGACCAGAAAAGAAATTCCTCCCGACACATACTAATCAGAACAACAAATGCACTAAATAAAGATAGAATACTAAAAGCAGTAAGGGAAAAAGGTCAAGTAACATACAAAGGCAAGCCTATCAGAATTACACCAGATTTTTCACCAGAGACTATGAAAGCCAGAAGAGCCTGGACAGATGTTATACAGACACTAAGAGAACACAAATTCCAGCCCAGGCTACTATACCCAGCCAAACTCTCAATTACCATAGATGGAGAAACCAAAGTATTCCACGACAAAACCAAATTCACACATTATCTCTCCACGAATCCAGCCCTTCAAAGGTTAATAACAGAAAAAAACCAATACAAGAACGGGAACAATGCCCTAGAAAAAACAAGAAGGTAATCCCTCAACAAACCTAAAAGAAGACAGCCACAAGAACAGAATGCCAACTTTAACAACAAAAATAACAGGAAGCAACAATTACTTTTCCTTAATATCTCTTAACATCAATGGTCTCAACTCCCCAATAAAAGGACATAGACTAACAAACTGGCTACACAAACAAGACCCAACATTTTGCTGTTTACAGGAGACACATCTCAGAGAAAAAGATAGACACTACCTCAGAATAAAAGGCTGGAAAACAATTTTCCAAGCAAATGGTATGAAGAAACAAGCTGGAGTAGCCAACCTAATATCTGATAAGATTGACTTCCAACCCAAAGTCATCAAAAAAGACAAGGAGGGGCACTTCGTTCTCATCAAAGGTAAAATCCTCCAAGAGGAACTCTCAATTCTGAATATCTATGCTCCAAATACAAGGGCAGCCACATTCATTAAAGAAACTTTAGTAAAGCTCAAAGCACACATTGCACCTCACACAATAATAGTGGGAGACTTCAACACACCACTTTCACCAATGGACAGATCATGGAAACAGAAACTAAACAGGGACACACTGAAACTAAGAGAAATGATGAAACAAATGGATCTGACAGATATCTACAGAACATTTTATCCTAAAACAAAAGGATATACCTTCTTCTCAGCACCTCATGGTACCTTCTCCAAAATTGACCACATAATAGGTCACAAAACAGGCCTCAACAGATTCAAAAATATTGAAATTGTCCCATGTATCCTATCAGATCACCATGCACTAAGGCTGATCTTCAATAACAAAAAAAATAACAGAAAGCCAACACTCACGTGGAAACTGAACAACACTCTTCTCAATGATACCTTGGTCAAGGAAGGAATAAAGAAAGAAATTAAAGACTTTTTAGAGTTTAATGAAAATGAAGCCACAACGTACCCAAACCTTTGGGACACAATGAAAGCATTTCTAAGAGGGAAACACATAGCTCTGAGTGCCTCTATGAAGAAACGGGAGAGAGCACATACTAGCAGCTTGACAACACATCTAAAAGCTCTAGAAAAAAAGGAAGCAAATTCACCCAAGAGGAGTAGACGGCAGGAAATAATCAAACTCAGGGGTGAAATCAACCAAGTGGAAACAAAAAGAACTATTCAAAGAATTAATCAGGAGTTGGTTCTTTGAGAAAATCAACAAGATAGATAAACCCTTAGCTAGACTCACTAAAGGGCACAGGGACAAAATCCTAATTAACAAAATCAGAAATGAAAAGGGAGACATAACAACAGATCCTGAAGAAATCCAAAACACCATCAGATCCTTCTACAAAAGGCTATACTCAACAAAACTGGAAAACCTGGACGAAATGGACAAATTTCTGGACAGATACCAGGTACCAAAGTTGAATCAGGATCAAGTTGACCTTCTAAACAGTCCCATATCCCCTAAAGAAATAGAAGCAGTTATAAATAGTCTCCCAGCCAAAAAAAGCCCAGGACCAGATGGGTTTAGTGCAGAGTTCTATCAGACCTTCAAAGAAGATCTAATTCCAGTTCTGCACAAACTTTTTCACAAGATAGAAGTAGAAGGTACTCTACCCAACTCATTTTATGAAGCCACTATTACTCTGATACCTAAACCACAGAAAGATCCAACAAAGATAGAGAACTTCAGACCAATTTCTCTTATGAATATTGATGCAAAAATCCTCAATAAAATTCTCGCTAACCGAATCCAAGAACACATTAAAGCAATCATCCATCCTGACCAAGTAGGTTTTATTCCAGGAATGCAGGCATGGTTTAATATACGAAAATCCATCAATGTAATCCACTATATAAACAAACTCAAAGACAAAAACCACATGATCATCTCGTTAGATGCAGAAAAAGCATTTGACAAGATCCAACACCCATTCATGATAAAAGTTCTGGAAAGATCAGGAATTCAAGGCCCATACCTAAACATGATAAAAGCAATCTACAGCAAACCACTAGCCAACATCAAAGTAAATGGAGAGAAGCTGGAAGCAATCCCACTAAAATCAGGGACTAGACAAGGCTGCCCACTTTCTCCCTACCTTTTCAACATAGTACTTGAAGTATTAGCCAGAGCAATTCGACAACAAAAGGAGATCAAGGGGATACAAATTGGAAAGGAGGAAGTCAAAATATCACTTTTTGCAGATGATATGATAGTATATATAAGTGACCCTAAAAATTCCACCAGAGAACTCCTAAACCTGATAAACAGCTTCGGTGAAGTAGCTGGATATAAAATTAACTCAAACAAGTCAATGGCCTTTCTCTACACAAAGAATAAACAGGCTGAGAAAGAAATTAGGGAAACAACACCCTTCTCAATAGTCACAAATAATATAAAATATCTCGGCGTGACTCTAACTAAGGAAGTGAAAGATCTGTATGATAAAAACTTCAAGTCTCTGAAGAAAGAAATTAAAGAAGATCTCAGAAGATGGAAAGATCTCCCATGCTCATGGATTGGCAGGATCAACATTGTAAAAATGGCTAACTTGCCAAAAGCAATCTACAGATTCAATGCAATCCCCATCAAAATTCCAACTCAATTCTTCAACGAATTAGAAGGAGCAATTTGCAAATTCATCTGTAATAACAAAAAAACCTAGGATAGCAAAAAGTCTTCTCAAGGATAAAAGAACCTCTGGTGGAATCACCATGCCTGACCTAAAGCTTTACTACAGAGCAATTGTGATAAAAACTGGATGGTACTGGTATAGAGACAGACAAGTAGACCAATGGAATAGAATTGAAGACCCAGAAATGAACCCACACACCTATGGTCACTTGATCTTCGACAAGGGAGCTAAAACCATCCAGTGGAAGAAAGACAGCATTTTCAACAATTGGTGCTGGCACAACTGGTTGTTATCATGTAGAAGAATGCGAATCGATCCATACTTATCTCCTTGTACTAAGGTCAAATCTAAGTGGATCAAGGAACTTCACATAAAACCAGAGACACTGAAACTTATAGAGGAGAAAGTGGGGAAAAGCCTTGAAGATATGGGCACAGGGGAAAAATTCCTGAACAGAACAGCAATGGCTTGTGCTGTAAGATCGAGAATTGACAAATGGGACCTAATGAAACTCCAAAGTTTCTACAAGGCAAAAGACACCGTCAATAAGACAAAGAGACCACCAACAGATTGGGAAAGGATCTTTACCTATCCTAAATCAGATAGGGGACTAATATCCAACATATATAAAGAACTCAAGAAGGTGGACTTCAGAAAATCAAATAACCCCATTAAAAAATGGGGCTCAGAACTGAACAAAGAATTCTCACCTGAGGAATACCGAATGGCAGAGAAGCACCTGAAAAAATGTTCAACATCCTTAATCATCAGGGAAATGCAAATCAAAACAACCCTGAGATTCCACCTCACACCAGTCAGAATGTCTAAGATCAAAAATTCAGGTGACAGCAGATGCTGGCGAGGATGTGGAGAAAGAGGAACACTCCTCCATTGTTGGTGGGATTGCAGGCTTGTACAACCACTCTGGAAATCAGTCTGGCGGTTCCTCAAAAAATTGGACAGAGTACTACCGGAGGATCCAGCAATACCTCTCCTGGGCATATATCCAGAAGATGCCCCAACTGGTAAGAAGGACACATGTTCCACTATGTTCATAGCAGCCTTATTTATAATAGCCAGAAGCTGGAAAGAACCCAGATGCCCCTCAACAGAGGAATGGATACAGAAAATGTGGTACATCTACACAATGGAGTACTACTCAGCTATTAAAAAGAATGAATTTATGAAATTCCTAGCCAAATGGATGGACCTGGAGGGCATCATCCTGAGCGAGGTAACACATTCACAAAGGAACTCACACAATATGTACTCACTGATAAGTGGATATTAGCCCAAAACCTAGGATACCCAAGATATAAGATACAATTTCCTAAACACATGAAACTCAAGAAAAATGAAGACTGAAGTGTGGACACTATGCCCCTCCTTAGAAGTGGGAACAAAACACCCTTGGAAGGAGTTACAGAGACAAAGTTTGGAGCTGAGATGAAAGGATGGACCATGTAGAGACTGCCATATCCAGGGATCCACCCTATAATCAGCATCCAAACGCTGACACCATTGCATACACTAGCAAGATTTTATAGAAAGGACCCAGATGTAGCTGTCTCTTGTGAGACTATGCCGGGGACTAGCAAACACAGAAGTGGATGCTCACAGTCAGCTAATGGATGGATCACAGGGCTCCCAATGGAGGAGCTAGAGAAAGTACCCAAGGAGCTAAAGGGATCTGCAACCCTATAGGTGGATCAACATTATGAACTAACCAGTACCCCGGAGCTCTTGACTCTAGCTGCATATGTATCAAAAGATGGCCTAGTCGGCCATCACTGGAAAGAGAGGCCCATTGGACACGCAAACTTTATATGCCCCAGAACAGGGGAATGCCAGGGTCAAAAAGGGGGAGTGGGCGGGTAGGGGAGTGGGGGTGGATGGGTATGGGGGACTTTTGGTATAGCATTGGAAATGTAAATGAGCTAAATACCTAATAAAAAATGGAAAGAAAAAAAAAATAAAGATTAGAGCATCTAAAAAAAAAAAAAAAAAAAAAAAAAAAACTCCAGTCACACTGGATCCCATTTCTTCTCTGTCTTCTGCAGCCCAGGTCTTACACAGGTATGCATGTAGACAAAGCACTCACTCCCAGACACATGCATACAAGGGGGAGGGGAAAGGAGGGAGGAAGGAAGAAAGGATGGAAGGAAAAAGAAAGAGGAAAAGTAAGATTAAATAGAAAAAATCTTTGTTATTTATTTTTGGTATGGTTGAGAATAGATGAGTTTCAAGAATATGGACTGGTTTACTATAGAACTATTGCAGCCATTCTTTGATGTTATTCATAGTGTTTATTTTCACAATGAGTTTACAGCAAAAAAATATTCAAATAACTTCACATAAAAGACCTTGAATTATATATTAATCTCAAAATTATAAAAATATTTAAAATGATTTTATTTCCTTTCAAGGAATCCTTTGTGTATGAATATATATATTTATATATATATATACTAAATATATATTTATATATATATATATTTAGTTTAACTATCTACCAGGCAATGTCTAAAAGAACATTTACCTCTACCGGGTTAGTACAATATTAATAAGTATACTGATGAATGCTATAAATCAAATTCTGTGAGGTTCAAAATTTTGAAAACAAACTATTAAATGCATTTGGAGAAATAAGGAACATATATTTTAATTTTTGAAGTATTTTCTTCATGTTCTACTTTACTAATTTTAAATTGTTTTGTATAATTTTATCATTGATGAACAAAAGTTTATTAGAGTAATTTTCCTCATACCAAATAGTTAGAAAAGAACATAGATAAACAGACAGAAAATTCAGACAACTCAGAGACAGAAATGTATCAGCAAGATTGATGGATTAGTTCCATATTACTAAAAACTAAGGGAAAGGGGAGGATGGTTGTTGTGACTTAATGTATGCAGATTTTTAATATGTATATATTGTATTGATACCCAACATATTCACATATGTTCTTACACATAGGCTAGATTGCATGAGTTAAGACTTCTGAGACAACTCTTACCTTTTAACTTTTGCTCTGGTGAAATTTCTTGACTAACAAAACTATCCAGGTGATTGATTTTTCAAAACATTAAAATTATGAATTTTCTTTAAAAGCATTGCAGTATAACTATTTCATAGTCCTTTTACAATTTAAAATTTTTAGGGAAGAGGTAGGATGATAATAAAGAATGCCACATATGAATATATTGTGAGCATTTTATCCAGCATTCCCTCTAGATGTGAGAATACTCCTTTGGGCCAAATCATCAAAGCCCATGTGCTCCACTTCCACAGACTACACCAAGGCTTTTGCAAGCACTCCACTTTAAAAGCCACATTACCATTATATCAAAATACTGCTCAGGACAAATCCTCTAGCCACACAGTTGCCTTTGTGGCAGAAGAGACTTCTGCCCATTGCAGCTGAAATAGAAAGAGTCTGTAATACTTCTATACTTTCTAATGTCACCCTGTCTGTTGCGTCTGCTCTCAACCAGCAAGAACGACAGGACACAGTCGGATTCTTCTCAACAGCCTTTATTGCAGGAATGCCTTGATGCTTCTACGGGGACCCTGGGCGCCCAGGGAGCCCTGCTTATATGCACCCCAGCACAGGAGAAGGCTCCGTGGCCCCCTGGGATTGGTCAGTCTGCCAGCACCCAATTTGCATGCACCCACCAGCGCCATCTTGGAGTTGGCTTCCCACACCTGTCTGCCTGCTGCCTGTTTCTTATTTTTTTATACATGTATTATAATTAAAATTGTACATAATAAATAATAAGCAAATTACACAGTAGTTATGTAGCACCTAATGCTATTGTTAATTTCCTGAGACAGGGTCCTTTGATGTATCCCAGGCTGACTGAAGATTCACTATATAGCCTAGATTCCCTCAAACTCAAAACCATCTAACTTCCAACTGTCCGATGTACATTACACTTTTTTCCACCCCTGCATACTCACTTGACAGTTTATTATGGTAAAGCAAACTAGAAAAATGATAAATATATCTCATATTTGATTACTAGCATTTCTCATATGCATATATATCTTAATATATATCTATTATTACAAATAGTTCACTCTTCATAGAATATATTATTTATTCCCAGAGTATACAGGATCAGCATGAAGCCAGTTCCATGGAGAAAGTAATAAAACTAGAAATAATGCACCCAAAAATGCGTGGAGGAACAGTGTCTTCACTCATACAATAGCAAAACAATGTGATTAAAGTTGAAAAGAACTAACTAAAGGCTATTTTCCTGCAGTCCCATTATAATAAGAGATCATTCCTCCTGGCATTGAAGATGACCATATTTCACTGATAATAGGCCTCTGTTGAGTCCACTGGCCTCTGTTCCTGGAAATCTGCCAGTAAGACAAAGAACTGGGAAGAATTTTTTTTTTTTTTTTTTTGCATAGTTTTTTAAAACTTTTTTATTGGATAATTTCTTTATTTACATTTAAGTGTTATCCTCTTTCCCGATTTCCCCCCTGGAAAACCCCTATCTCATTCCCCCTCACCCTGTTTCTATGACAGTGTTCCTTCACCCACCCACTCCTTCCTCTCCACCCTGGCATTCCCCTACACTGGGGCATCGATCCTTCACAGGACCAAGAGCCTTTTCTCCCATTGATATCCCACAAGGCCCTCCTCTTCTACATGTGCGACTGGATCTATGGATCTCTCCATGTGTACTCTTTGGTTGGTGGTTTAGTCCCTGAGAGCTCTTGGGGGTCTGGTTGGTTGATATGTTGTTCTCCCTATGATGTTTCAAACCCTTTCAGCTCCTTCAGTCCTTTTTCTAATTCCTCCATTGGGGACCCTGTGCTCAGTACAATGGTTGGCTGCTAGCATCCACCTCTGTGTTTGTTAGGTTCTGGCAGATCCTCTCAGGAGACAGCCATATCAGGCTCCTGTCAGCAAGTACTTCTTGGCATCCACAATACAATAGTGTCTGGGTTTGGTGACTGTATATGGATGGATACCCAAGTGGGGCAGTCTCTGGATGGCCTTTCCTTCACTCTCTGCTCCACACATTGTCTTTATGTTTCCTCCCCTATTTTGTTCACCCTTCTAAGAAGAACCGAAGCATCTATACTTTGGTCTTCCTTCTACTTGAGCTTCATGTGGTCTATGAACTGTATCTTGTTTTTCCGAGCTTTTGGGCTAATATCCACTTATCAGTGAGTGCATACCATGTGTGGTTTTTTTTTTTTTTTTTGTTTGTTTGTTTTGGTTTTTTTTTTGTGACTGGGTTACCTCACTCAGGATGATATTTTCAAGTTCCATCTCTTTGCCTACAAATTTCACAAAGTCATTGTTTTAGTAGCTGAATAGTATTCCATTGTGTAAATGTAGCACATTGTCTGTATCAATTCCTCTATTGCAAGACGCCTGGGTTCTTTCCAGCTTCTGGCTACTGTAAATAAGGCTGTTATGAACATAGTAGAGCATGTGTTCTTGTTATATGTTGGAGCATTTTTTGGATATATGCCCAGGAGTGGTATAACTCGGTCTTCAGGTAATACTATGTCCAATTTTCTGAGGAACTGCCAGACTGATTTCCAGAGTTGTTGTCCCAGCTTGCAATCCCACCAACAATGGAGGAATGTTCCTCTTTCTCCACATCCTTGCAAGCATCTGCTGTTACCTAAGTTTTTGATCTTAGCCATTTTGACTGGTGTAAGGTGGAAACGCAGGATTGTTTTGTTTTGCATTTCCCTGATGACTAAGAATGATGAAAATTTCTTTAGGTGCTTCTCAGCCATTCAATAATCCTCAGTTGAGAATTCTTTGTTTAGTTCTGTACCCCATTTTTAATAGGGTTATTTGATTCCCTTGGGTCTATCTTCTTGAGTTGTTTGTATACATTGGACGCTAGCCCTCTGTCAAGTGTAGGCTTGGTTATGGCCATCTTGCCAAGCAGTCTACAGATTCAATGTAATCCCTCTCAAAATTCCAACTCAATTCTTCATAAAGTTAGAAAGAGCAATTTGCAAGTTCGTTTGGAAAAACAAAAGAAAACCTAGACTAGAAAAAAACTATTCTCAATCATAAAAGAACTTCTGGGGGTGGGGAGGATTCACCATCCCTGACCTCAAGCTGTACTACAGAGCAATAGTGATAAAAACTGCATGGCATTGGTACATAGATAGGGGGGTAGATCAATAGAGTAAAATTGAATCCCTAGAAGTGAACCTACATACTTATGGTCACTTGATCTTTGACAAAGGAGCTAAAACCATCCAGTGGGGAGGAAAAGCCAGCATTTTCAACAAATGGTTCAACAGTATTGTAGAATAATGCACATTGATCCAATAATATCTCCTTGTACAAAGCTCAAGTCTGTTGGGAGCCGCCCCCACATTCGCCGTCACAAGATGGCGCTGACATCCTGTGTTCTAAGTGGTAAACAAATAATCTGCGCATGTGCCAAGGGTATTTTACGACTACTTGTACTCTGCCTTTCCCGTGAACGTCAGCTCGGCCATGGGCTGCAGCCAATCAGGGAGTGATGCGTCCTAAGCGAAGGATAACTCCTCCTTAAAGGGGACGGGGTTTCCGCCATTTTTCTCTCTGGCTCTGGCGCCTGCTCGCTTGCTCCAAAAGATGTAAACAATAGAGCGCGCTCTGCGCTTTGGCGCGCCGGAGCTCTGGCTCCTAAAGATGTAATTGGGGTGGCTTTCGCTTTTGGGGCTGGGGGTTTGCGCTCCTGGCTCCTGAAGATGTAAGCAATAAAGTTTTGCCGCAGAAGATTTTGGTTTGTTGTGTTCTTTCCTGGCTGGTCGTGAGAACGCTATTAAGAATTGGTGCCGAAATCCGGGACGAGAAAATCCGGGACGAGAAAATCCGGGAAGAAAAAACCCGGGAGGAAACTCGGGACGGGAGTTTCACCGGCGCAAGGAAGATCCCTCATTCCAAAACCAGAACTGCGGGTCACGGTAATAAAGGTTCCCGTAAAGCAGACTGTTGAGAAGGATTCAACTGCGTGAATTCAGAACTTTTCAGCTGGGGAACGGCGGTAACCCGTAAGTATAGCTTTACAAGGTAAGTCTGGCCTTGAACTTTCTAACGAGATTCAAGACAGTCTATCAGAAGTAAAGTGGAAAATAGCTTTACAAGGTAAGTCTGGTCTTGAACTTTCTAAGGAAATTCAAGACAGTCTATCAGAAGTAAAGTGGAAAATAGCTTTACAAGGTAAGTCTGGTCTTGAACTTTCTAAGGAAAGTCAAGACAGTCTATCAGAAGTAAAGTGGGAAATGGCTTTACAAGGTATGTTTGGCCTTAAATTTTTTCTAGTGTTAGGAGCCCTTTTGTTCCTTTTCACATGTTATCAAGTGGTTAAGGCAGGGCGGATTCTAGATGAAATTCAGGACAATCTATCAGAAGTAAAGCGGGGAGAGAGAATAGGAGCAAAGAGAAAATATGGTACACAAAATAAGCATACAGGCCTTTCCACGGGTCTTGAACCCGAGGAAAAGTTTAGGTCAGGTAAGAATACCTGGGGAGAGATTAGAAGGAAGGAGAAGGAAAAAGAAAAGAAAAAAGATCAATCAGCGGAGGTTTCTAGGAGAAGGAGCCTATACTCATCACTAGATGAATTCAAGGAGCCAGTTCTTAATAGTTCTGAATCAGATGAAAAGGCTATTAGGGCCTGGAAGGCGCTCTCCCGAGCAGGTGAAGCCACTGGACAATAATGACAGAGACAGGCTCTTGCAGCCTACAAGGTCTTATTGTCCACCCTAGAGTTGTAGATCAGGATTATAAAGGGGAACTTCAGGTTCTCTGTTCTTGTCCTCAAGTTGTCTTTTCTATATCACAAAGAGACAGAATAGCTCAACTAATAATTTTGCCAAGCCTACATGGCTGTTTTTTCTTCCTCTGGTATTCCTAGAGCTGCAAGAGGGATTGGTTCTACTGAAAATGATTCTGATTACTTAATAATGCCTTTAGATTGTTGTCAAATTTTATCTACTCACGTAGGGGTAAACCCTCGTGGCGTCAGGCCATTACAGGTCTGACAAATGGATGTCACACATATTTCCTCCTTTGAGAGAAATCAATATTTACATATTTAGATAAAAAGAGATCACCTCCATACCTTAAATGATTTTCAAAAGCTGTTGGGAGATATTAATCGGCTCAGACCTTTTTTAAAGATTCCTTCCGCTGAGTTAAGGCCTTTGTTTGGTATTTTAGAAGGAGATCCTCATATCTCCTCCCCTAGGACTCTTACTCTAGCTGCTAACCAGGCCTTACAAAAGGTGGAAAAAGCCTTACAGAATGCACAATTACAACGTATTGAGGATTCACAGCCTTTCAGTTTGTGTGTCTTTAAGACAGCACAATTGCCAACCGCAGTTTTGTGGCAGAATGGGCCATTGTTGTGGATCCATCCAAACGTATCCCCAGCTAAAATAATAGATTGGTATCCTGATGCAATTGCACAGCTTGCCCTTAAAGGCCTAAAAGCAGCAATCACCCACTTTGGGCGAAGTCCATATCTTTTAATTGTACCTTATACCGCTGCACAGGTTCAAACCTTGGCAGCCACATCTAATGATTGGGCAGTTTTAGTTACCTCCTTTTCAGGACAAATAGATAACCATTATCCAAAACATCCAATTTTACAGTTTGCCCAAAATCAATCTGTTGTGTTTCCACAAATAACAGTAAGAAACCCACTTAAAAATGGGATTGTGGTATATACTGATGGATCAAAAACTGGCATAGGTGCCTATGTGGCTAATGGTAAAGTGGTATCCAAACAATATAATGAAAATTCACCTCAAGTGGTAGAATGTTTAGTGGTTTTAGAAGTTTTAAAAACCTTTTTAGAACCCCTTAATATTGTGTCAGATTCCTGTTATGTGGTTAATGCAGTAAATCTTTTAGAAGTGGCTGGAGTGATTAAGCCTTCCAGTAGAGTTGCCAATATTTTTCAGCAGATACAATTAGTTTTGTTATCTAGAAGATTTCCTGTTTATATTACTCATGTTAGAGCCCATTCAGGCCTACCTGGCCCCATGGCTCTGGGAAATGATTTGGCAGATAAGGCCACTAAAGTGGTGGCTGCTGCCCTATCATCCCCGGTAGAGGCTGCAAAAAATTTTCATAACAATTTTCATGTGACGGCTGAAACATTACGCAGTCGTTTCTCCTTGACAAGAAAAGAAGCCCGTGACATTGTTACTCAATGTCAAAGCTGCTGTGAGTTCTTGCCAGTTCCTCATGTGGGAATTAACCCACGCGGTATTCGACCTCTACAGGTCTGGCAAATGGATGTTACACATGTTTCTTCCTTTGGAAAACTTCAATATCTCCATGTGTCCATTGACACATGTTCTGGCATCATGTTTGCTTCTCCGTTAACCGGAGAAAAAGCCTCACATGTGATTCAACATTGCCTTGAGGCATGGAGTGCTTGGGGGAAACCCAAACTCCTTAAGACTGATAATGGACCAGCTTATACGTCTCAAAAATTTCAGCAGTTCTGCCGTCAGATGGACGTAACCCACCTGACTGGACTTCCATACAACCCTCAAGGACAGGGTATTGTTGAGCGTGCGCATCGCACCCTCAAAGCCTATCTTATAAAACAGAAGAGGGGAACTTTTGAGGAGACTTTACCCCGAGCACCAAGAGTGTCTGTGTCTATGGCACTCTTTACACTCAATTTTTTAAATATTGATGCTCATGGCCATACTGCGGCTGAACGTCATTGTTCAGAGCCAGATAGGCCCAATGAGATGGTTAAATGGAAAAATGTCCTTGATAATAAATGGTATGGCCCGGATCCTATTTTGATAAGATCCAGGGGAGCGGTTTGTGTTTTCCCACAGAATGAAGACAACCCATTTTGGATACCAGAAAGACTCACCCGAAAAATCCAGACTGACCAAGGGAATACTGATGTCCCTCGTCTTGGTGATGTCCAGGGCGTCAATAATAAAGAGAGAGCAGCGTTGGGGGATAATGTCGACATTTCCACTCCTAATGACGGTGATGTATAATGCTCAAGTATTCCCCTGCTTTTTTACCACTAACTAGGAACTGGGTTTAGCCTTGATTCAGACAGTCTTGGCTCTGTCTGGACAGGTCCAGACGACTGACACCATTAACACTTTGTCAGCCTCAGTGACTACAGTCATAGATAAACAGGCCTCAGCTAATGTCATGATACAGGGAGGTCTCATGCTGGTTAATCAACTCATAGATCTTGTCCAGAAACAACTAGATGTATTATGGCAAATAGCTCAGCTGGGGTGTAAACAAAAGTTTCCGGGATTGTGTGTTACTTCCATTCAGTATGTTAAATTTACTAGGGCAGCTAATTTGTCAAAAAGTCTTTTTCAGTATATGTTACAGAATTGGACGGCTAAATTTGAACAGATCCTTCGGGAATTGAGACTTCAGGTCAACTCCACGCGCTTGGACCTGTCCCTGACCAAAGGATTACCCAATTGGATCTCCTCAGCATTTCCCTTCTTTAAAGAATGGGTGGGATTGATATTATTTGGAGATACACTTTGCTGTGGATTAGTGTTGCTTCTTTGGTTGGTCTGTAAGCTTAAGGCCCAAACTAGGAGAGACAAGGTGGTTATTGCCCAGGCGCTTGCAGGACTAGAACATGGAGCTTCCCCTGATATATCTATGCTTAGGCAATAGGTCGCTGGCCACTCAGCTCTTATATCCCATGAGGCTAGTCTCATTACACGGGATAGAGTGAGTGTGCTTCAGCAGCCCGAGAGAGTTGCACGGCTAAGCACTGCAATAGAAGGGCTCTGCGGCATAAAATGAGCCTATTCTAGGGAGACATGTCATCTTTCAAGAAGGTTGAGTGTTCAAGTGTCCTTCCCCCAGGAAAAACAACACGGGACCAGACCAGGACCCCTCTGGGTGATGAGCCTGAGAGGAGGTTATGTGTACGGCTCCTTTACCTACACACTGGGGATTTGACCTCTATCTCCACTCTCATTAATATGGGTGGCCTATTTGCTCTTATTAAAAGAAAAGGGGGAGATGTTGGGAGCCGCCCCCACATTCGCCGTCACAAGATGGCGCTGACATCCTGTGTTCTAAGTGGTAAACAAATAATCTGCGCATGTGCCAAGGGTATTTTACGACTACTTGTACTCTGCCTTTCCCGTGAACGTCAGCTTGGCCATGGGCTGCAGCCAATCAGGGAGTGATGCGTCCTAAGCGAAGGATAACTCCTCCTTAAAGGGGACGGGGTTTCCGCCATTTTTCTCTCTGGCTCTGGCGCCTGCTCGCTTGCTCCAAAAGATGTAAACAATAGAGCGCGCTCTGCGCTTTGGCGCGCCGGAGCTCTGGCTCCTAAAGATGTAATTGGGGTGGCTTTCGCTTTTGGGGCTGGGGGTTTGCGCTCCTGGCTCCTGAAGATGTAAGCAATAAAGTTTTGCCGCAGAAGATTTTGGTTTGTTGTGTTCTTTCCTGGCCGGTCGTGAGAACGCGGATAAGACAAGTCCAAGTGGATCAAGGTATTCCACTTACAACCAGATATGCTGAAACTAATAGAAGAGAAAGTGGGAAGATCCTCAAACACATGGGCACAGGGGAAAATTTCCTGAAGAGAACACCAATGTCTTATGCTCTAAGATCAAGAATTGATGAATGGGAAAGTGCAAGGCTTCTGTAAGGCAAAGGATGCTATCAATGGGACAAAATGGCAACCAACAGTTTGGAAAAATTCTGTTTTAAAAAAATTACATGTGTCTCCTGAAAGATACAAAAGTTCAGAAGTAATGTTGAATGCTTTATAAAGTGATGTTTTTCTCCATCTCTCATTTAGATTTCATTCTTGTTTCTCCAGACAGAAATAGGAAATTGCAAATTTAAACTGTCTGTCTGTCTATCATCTGTCCATTTATCATTCATCTACTTTTCATTTATCTATCAATCTATCATCTATTCATATGTGTTTGTGTGTATATATGTTATACAGACAAGGACAGACTGACATGTCAGAGCCAAAATTCTTAGGATAATATAGAGGGATTTTAAATGAGCATCTATATAGTAGTAACCTAAAGTTGCCTATGACCAAAAGGAGAGTCTTCACTTTATCTTCACAGAACAGAAATCTGTCAGGTGTGAGGAGAGCTCAACTATCAGGTACCCACTGAGACTTTGCAACTTGCTCAAAGTCCAAGCATCATGTGGAAACATTGAGTGAACCAAAACATTTCCTTGTGTCCTTGTCACTGATTTTTGTTTTGAGAGCCCTATTTAAAAACATGCCTGGTGCTTCTGTGGTGAATCCTTTCCTCTCACCCTGACACCTGGAGAATGAACTGTAGAGGGAAGAATGTCGCACACATAGAGAATCATCGCCAACAGATGAGCACCGAGAGGCATTGACCTTCCCCTCTCCCCTGACAATTTACATGGTAGTGACACAAGACAGGGGCACACAGTGGGTTTCCCAACTCCAAATTCTGTCGGAGAGCTGATCACAATAACTGACTTCTCCTGTCAGTGGGCTAAGAGAATGAGACACGGAACAACCTAGTGATTCGGATGTGTCAGTATTGAAGTAACCGTCGTTTTCTCCATCTCAAACCTGAAATCACCCTCCCTTTATCTCACACACAGGCAACCGTGAAGAGGGTTTCCTCAGGTCCAGCTCACTGTGGCGGGTAGGTAAGAAGGCTTTTTCCCTGGCCTCTTCTCTTTTGACAATTAACTGGCTCTTTTCTCTAATGTGACTTGCTAAGTTTAGCTTCTCTAAGGTTGTTTTCTTTCTTAGCTTTTAAATATCTCCATTTACTTTTATCAGTGGGATCAAGTCATGTGACCCTCAAGACACGCAGTAAAGACGGAGCAATTGTAAGATTTATTTCTTAAGAAAGTCCTAAGTGTGAGCAGGAACAACTCTGGTATGTGTGCGGTGACTGAACCGAGCGTCACGTGACATGGGGATGAGCTGATATTACCTGCGAGTGTATTAGTAGGGTAAGGTGGGGGTCCCGGTTTACATACAGCGACAGCTGGAGAGACAGAGGGAGAGAAATGTAGAGAAAATAAGATAGATTCTTAGAATATTGCGTCCTATATTTACACAGATGTGTTTTAGCCATCAACTGCATTATTTTCTAGGCACTGTGACCACTCAACCATGTTCTGTCAGCCTCATACCATAATGAAATAGAAAATAGTAAGTTCTGAGCTACAATAGGCAGATTGGATGAACCTCATGTAATCTCTAACTCTACACAGGCAAACTTCATGGTGAATTTTTTTCTGTGTACTTTAGTGAGAAATGGCGGAGTCTTTATTTTTAAACATAAAGACTTAAATCGAGGACCAGTGAGGACTCAGAAAGTAGACATGGGACAAGGGGTCAGGAGCATGGATACCTTTAAAGGTTTTATTTCTTTTCCTTAGTTTTTTTTTCCTTTTGAGACTCTCTTTTCACATTGTTTTTTAAAATTCAGAGATGTAGTTACCAAACACAGTACTAGGATCACACCAACCTACAGTCCTGTGTAATGGAGGTTTTTGAAAAGGGAGCCTTTTATAGAACTCTAAGTCACCACCTCTAACAGTTATGGAAATGAAGTGAAAACACTTTCTAATATTTTCTTTGTTTAGAATAATTAAGGGAGTAACTGGCTTTTTTCTCTCCTACTTTCAATTTTGTGCACACTGTACTTTTACCGATGTAGTGTGAAAAATCACAGCACAGTCCTTCCTGTGGGTGCTCTGAAACCATTTTTTTTTCAGTATTCAGGAAGAGTACAAACTACTAAGGCAACTGCACACTTGCTTTGTATGTTAGGACGGTGATGTGGAGAAGTAGAAAACCTGCTCTGATTGTGTCTACTCTGTATAAATGAGTTAGTTCACACCATAGCTCTCTAGCATGTGCCTACAAGTTTGTGTGCCGGGGCACACATGGACTCATACCCTGGGTTACAATAATGTCTTGATTCTCATACTTACAGCTTGCATTACCCACAAAGTAGTGTCAAATACCATCAATTAAATTAGCAAGGACAGTTTCA